>NC_143430.1:6892500-8184092 GCF_059467195.1 Physcomitrium patens | reverse complement strand
GTTTTTAGATGACTTTTTTATCGGTTGTCTAGATGACATCTTAATCTATTTTAAGAACACAAAAAAATATGAACTTCATGTTTATTATTGTTGTATTGTATGGTTTTCTATCTAAAAATATATTGGATACCTAACTATAGAGAGTTTAATTTTAACTTATCGGCCAAGCTCCAATAAGTTATTTAACCTTTAAAGTAAAAGATAAATAAATACTATAATATCAAAAAGATATTGTACTAGTAAATCCTTTTACATTTAAGAAGGTTTATACATAAGACTTTCTAAAATATTTAGGAATTTTCTAAGATTCTTGGTTATACCAAATCATAACTAACCATTTGCTGATAAATTAGATTTTCAATAATTCCAAAGAAAATCCATAATCTCTTGTCAAAAGTTCATCTTTATATCAAAATTTAACCGTAGCTCTATATATCCATCTTCAACATGTATATAAAAACTTGACTTCTAAAAAACCCCTTTATTTTGTATAAAATGCTCAATTTATAATAAAATCTCTTCAAAATATAATTTTTTTGCAAGGATTTTCTTCGTTTCTAAACTTTAAAAATTCATATCTCTCGATCCAACCATTTTATTTTTTTCAAATTTACAAATAGTATAGAATTTATCCTTAAACATTGCTATAAAAAAATTCAACTGTAAATTTGCTACTAATCGTCTGGCATCTTAAAAAATCTAGCAAATACTTCAAACCCTAATTCACAAGCACCTCAGTACTATTTTCTTTATATCTCACAGATCCAAAATTCAAATGCCACAAAATTTATATAAAAAATTTATTAACATGATTACACACATTCTTAGAAATTTTGAACCAAAATTTCATCAAATTGCTCAAGATATAGCTCAAAACACAACCACTAGTGAATCGGGTCACTTACTACCCTTAAATTTGTAAGCATTGATTTCAACCTCCAATATCTCCTTCATTCCAATTTGAAATCCATCAAATAGTATACCAAAACTATAGCCAAAAAAGTGTTTTCTTCAATTCCAATTAAAAATCCTTTATTACTTTCTGTATGTGTGTGTTATATCCAAAAAAGTGACAGTAAATACAAAATTGATACCTAGACTTTGAGTACCTATATCTCCTTCATAAAGACTAGAATTGACTCAAAATTTTCACTAAAACCATAGCTAAAAACCTGAACCTATTGATTCTAGCCTCCAAGAGCTCAAATGCCTTAAAAGTATAACCGTAATCCCTAATATGGCCTTTAGCACCCTCCTTAAAGCCCATTGGTTATGATTTTTGACCAATAGGAATAGAGATTTATATCATCTATCTCCATTCATTCATATGGGTACCTTAGCTACCTTTTTTGCTACCAAAATCCCTCTCCAACTCTTTTCTTTACAAGATTTATACAATAAATGTCCTAAACACCATATAAAAGAAACAAAATAAGACTTTAAGGATCACCAATATCTAACAAAGGTGACTCTAAATATTTAAAGGTTACTACTAATAAGATCAACTTCAAAGTTACTATCAAAAGAAAATAAAGTTATATAAATTCTTATAGAAGTCCTTTCAAATTATCTCTATTTGAGGTAGTAATCTATCCACATTCTATAATAAACAAAAATCTACTAACATGGCTTTCATCATGTTGTTTAGTATATTGTGTATTAAATATATAAGCACATTATTTTTACATGGTAGCCGAACTACAACACAACATCATGTATTACAAAAATTAAGAGATATAGGATTCTATGCTAAGATAGAAAAGTATATATTCCACACTAATCAGGTTGACTTTTTAGAATACAACATTTCAAATGATAAACTTATGATGGATCTTAAAAAAACTCAAACTATTATAAATTCGAAGATCCCAAAAATGATAAGAGATGTCCAATGTTTTTTTGGGATTTTCCAACTACTATCAGATCTTCATGAAGAACTTTTCTAAGGTTGCAACTCCACTTACACATTTGACATGTAAAAATAAATTTCAATGGAATCAAGAAGCAGACACAGCATTTGAAGCTTTGAAGACAACCTTTATTTTTGCACCAATCTTATATCACGTCATCTTTTTTAAGCTATGTTTTATGGAAATACACACATTAGACTTTGTTTTGGATGCCATTTTATCATAAATAGGAAAAAATGATAAACTTCACTTAATAGATTTTGTTCAAGAAATCTTTTAGCAATGAAGATCATCTATAAGATTCATGACATGGAACTTTTTGCAATTGTGGATTCATTTCAAGAATGGTGCCATCACCTAAAAAGTACTTCAAATCCAATCACCATTTATACCAATTATAAGAATCTTAAATATTTTATATAAGCACATGTTTTGAATTGTCGCGAAGTCCATTGGACCATGTCTTTCTCAAGATTTGTTTTAAAAATCACTTATCAATCCAAAAAATAATAAGATTTATTAGACACTCTTTTCAAATATTCTTATCTTATATTGAAAGAAGGAGATGCATCTTTTGATCAAGAAAGAATGATTCTCTTGAAGCTAGAGTATTTTCATCTTTGAGCAATAAAATCAACATTGATTGTTGATTCAAATCTTGTCAAAAAAATTCAATCAAGTATATCCTCTGATCTTCTTATTCATGATATCAAAAATCCTTCTTTTAAGTTTCATAATGCTTCTAAGTTCAAGTTCAAAAATAACCTACTCTATTTTAAAAGTCGCTTATATATTCCAAAAAAAAACTTTTTTACATATTCTTCAAGTACATCATGATTTTTTAGTGGCCAAATATTTTAGATACTATAAGACTTTAGAACTTATATCCATAGATTTTCAATGGCCTTAAATGTGGAAGGCAAATAAAGACTTTGTTCAATCATGTGATGTTTGTTTAAGGTCAAAAACTCATTATTGATCTTATAGACTTTTTCAATTTTTGCCAAGATGATTTGGTAATAAAATGCTCCTCTCCTCCACAAATGATGGTACTATATACATTCTATGGAAGAAAGCATTTAGCAGGTAATTTTTGGAATTAAAAAAAACAACAATAGTTTGATAATTACACCATGATCTCATCCACTCAGTGGTATAACAATCAAATTCAAACATGAAATATGTTTGGCTGAAATGAAAATTATTCGAATAGGCAAAATTGAGCCTTCAATAACCTTTAAGGTCCAAATTATAATCCAAGTTTTACATCAAACTTCCATAACTATATAAAAAAGTAGTCAGGATATTAGCAATATCCTCCATCATTACAATTGATTTCAATTTCCTCTGTACCAATAGGACAATCGAAATCATTTACCAATTCAACTTGGAACATACCCAGTCAGTATATATCAATAGAGATATTCAATATGCCTGATGGAGGTAGAAGAATACCACTTCATTGTTATTATTGCACGCAAATTAGTCATTATGCTAGTGAATATCCTAATCTACAAGCTAGTGATGACTATGCTCTAATTTGTTGTAAATATAAATAGTCAAGGCATATATATCAGCAGTGTAATGCTCCATTCAATTTCAACAATTATGATGAGCAGATCCAGCTACAAAATAAGATCAAGGATAATAATCGAGGTTCTCAAGATTTCTCAATAAATTGGATAGAATGTGTCTAAGGAATACTTATCAAGAGCCAGCAAAAAGAAAAAAGACCAATTCAGCACTTGGATGGATTAGTTGCGAAGGACCAATTTAATCCAATTATGAGAACGACAAATCTAGTTCCTATAATGAGCATCTTATCAATGATGAGACCTGGTCTGTCTATGCAAACCAATGAGGTCCCAACCATCGAGGCCTCGGCTTAGCTTAAATCAATTCCATCCTCTATACAGTTCCAGGAAATATCTTACCTATTAAAAGATCTACTCATGAATGGCCATTTTGAGAAAGCTCCTCCAGTTGTTCAAATTTTGAGTCCACAAAAGAAAAATATATTATCTCAAGGAGTAAAGCTAAAACAAATGAAAAGAAAGAGGGCATTGGAAATTGCTTTAAACATAGAGCTTTATAACATTCTGAAAAATCTGGATGCTATTTAGCCTTCTATTTCAATGAAGCAACTTCTAATAGTAGCACCTAAGTGTCATTCTATATTGAATTCATCGTTAATATGGCATAGGCAATCGAACAAAAAAGTTCATGAGGTCAGTTTGAATTGTGATCCAAGCATGTCAACCATCGATGTATCAATAGACAGTATTATGATTTCTAGAATCCAAGTGGATGGTGGCTCTAATGTCAATTTAATGAACACTGATACAATGGATGCTTTAGACTTAGCACATTTAATATCTATGATAGTAGTATTATGGATGGTAAATCATAGTTGGATTAAATCAATGGCTATCTTACGAAATATTCAAATAATAATTACAAGTATTGAATACAAAATAAACTATATCATTTTTTGATTACAATATCTAATTTTATCATATTTGATTTTTTTGGGATGACCTTGGCTTTATCAAGCGAAAGCCAAGAACGATTGGGATTGTGGTACTTTGACAATTGAGAGAGGCAAAGAGAAGGTGGTATTACAAATGTACCCAGTACACTATCATGGAGAATCTCAAATGCAAACATCTGAATTGACATTTGGCAATGAGCTCAGTTTTGATGAAGATACCATCACACCAAAAGAAAGAGCATCCTTCAAGACAGCTAAGTACCATAGGGTGGTATATCAATGTGGAGGACTAGGAGAATATTTGATATACCTACCGCATATAGAAAATTTCGATCATATTATTGCAGATTGGATGAACAAATATGATGTGCATTGGGTCAATGCACTAGAATCAGAATTGAGTACCTCTAATATGTCAAACTTGACAAATAGATCAGAATCGACGAGAGAGCTGAAACCAAAAAAGGCAGCTGAACCTTTATATCAAATTATTAACTTAGCAATAAATAAAATACCTTGGAAAATTAAAATTTACAAAGGTATTTAGGATTATGAGTTCACATGTTGGAAAGAATTTTTCATTCACCATAAATCTACTTTTGCTTAGACATATGCTGATTTGAAAGATATCCCCTCAAAAGTTTGCAAGCATCAAATCATTTTGAAAGAGGATGCTAAACTTGTTCATCAAAGGTAACACTAAGTTAATCCAAAATATTTTTTAATGATGAAGGAAGAGTTAGATAAGCTTATTGAGGTTGATTTTATTTATCCAGTAGCAAATAGTGAGTGGATTTCTCCAATCGTGATGGTACCAAAGAAAAATAGAAAAATCAAAATTTGTCAGGACTTCTAAAAACTAAATGCAACTACCAAGAAAGATTGCTTTCCATTATCTTTTATGGATAGTATAATAGATGCTCTAGAAGGGCATAAATGTTATTCTTTCCTAGATGGATTTTTTGGTTATAATCAAGTTAAAATTACAAAAAAATATCAGCTAAAGACTACTTTCCCTACAATTTAGGGAACATTTGCTTATTGCATTATATTATTTGGATTATGTAATGTTCTAGCTACATTTCAGAAGGTGATGACTTAAGCATTTTATGATTACTTACAAATGTTTATAAAAATATTTTTAGATGAGGTTTGTACTTTTACTATAAAAGAAGATCATCTGAAATGCTTAGACAAATGTTTGGATCAATGTGCTACATATGGGATATCATTGAACTATGATAAATGCCAATTTGATATTCTGTCTAGAAAACTCTTGGAACACATAGTCTCCAAAAGCGGTATTGCCACTGATTTAGATAAAGTTCAGCACATAATGAACTTACCAAGATCGGAGATAATGTCAGGTATTCGTGGTTTTGTTGGCCATGTGATTTATTATCTATGATTTTTTTATTTATTTGCAATCATCTCTCAACCTTTGATTAGTCTTTTAAAAAAATCTTTATTGGATGGGACCAATCCAATTTGGACCAAGGAGTGTATAGTGGCGTTTGAAGAATTGAAGCAAAAATTGGTATCTACACCAATATTAGTGGCTCCTTATTGGACAAAGTCATTTCATGTATATGTTAATACATCCAATGTTGCTATTGGATTTGTGTTAAGTCAAAAGGATGAAAAAAACTTGGATCATTCAATATATTATACTAGTCGATAATTGGTGGCTGCAAAATAAAATTACACTACTACTGAATAGGAAGCTTTGAGCATGATATATTTGGTTCAAAAATTTTGGTATTATTTGTTGGATTATCCATTCATGTTTTATGTAGACCATGATGCCCTAAAATACATAATTAATAAGCCTTAGTTGAGTGAACGCATTGCCAGATGGATATTATTACTACAAAAATTCAATTTAATTATTATCGTAAGACCTAGAAAGAACCATGTAAATGTTGACTATTTATCCCAATTGTCTAATATCTTGGGCAATGAACCTATCCTTGATATACTATTTGATGCTAATTTATTTGCTATGGATGTGATTTTATTGGAGTGTAGTGAAATAATTCAATTTTTGATATTCCAAATATTTCCACCTGTATTTAGGAAAAAGCTTAAAAAATGCTTAATTTTGAAAGGTGCACTATATACAATGATTGGTGATGCTTTGTATAAGCAAAGAAAGGATGGCATTTTACAATGCTGTATCTTTCAAAGTGAAGTACAATTGATATTGCATGGTTGTCACTTACATAGTTGTGGTGGGTATTTTGTCGATGATAGTATTGCTCAGAAAGCTTTAATGGCTAGATATTGGTCGCCAATAATGTTTTCAAATGTACACTAATATGTTTGCTGATGTAATCCATGTCAAAGAATTGGTCGACCAACTAGCACTTTTGCCATGCCGTTAGCACCAATTTTGGCCCAAACACTGTTTGAGAAATGAAAAATTGATTTTGTTGGATCCATTGCACCAGCACCGAGATGTTGATAGAAATGATATATTTTAGTCGTCATAAACTATATAATAAAATGAGTAGAGGTTGTTGTAACACAACATGATAATGCAAATACTATTGCTACTTTTCTATATGATAATATTATCACTTGGTTTAGGTATCCTAAAGAATTGATTAATAATCAAAGAACCCATTTCATTAATTCTACAATTGTAACTTTGATGGACATGTCAGAAATCAATCTTAGAAAAATAACTCTATATCATCCTGGAGCCAATGGGTACACAGAAAAGACCAACAATATTTTAAGCAAGTTCTTAACTAAGACTATTTTAGAAGCAGGCACGGATTGAGATATCAAATTATTTGCAGCCTTATGGGTATATTGTACAGGAGATAAAGTGACAATCAATTCCACCCCGTTCAAATTAGTTTATGGATAAGAAGTAATCTTACTAATCAAACTAGAAGTCCAAAGTTTGTAGATCACATTAGAAGAACGACCAAATAATAAAGAGTCCATACAATACCGATTGGCAAAATTTAAAGAATTGGATGAAATTCATGCTACTACTCTTTTAACAATGGAAGAGTTACTATAATAGTAAACTACAACCTAAGAATTTTATGTCTAACGATTTGATCTTGCTTTATGATAATCAGTTTAATAATTTTCCAGGAAAATTTCAAGTCTGATGGCATGGTCTATATTACGTGGTTGAAGGATTTTTCAATGGGTCAGTTCAATTGGAAGATTTCATGGGCCATCAATTTAGTACATGTATCAATAGGAATCGATTTTGGCTATATTATATTTAAAATCCGAGATGGATTTCAATTTTTTCTTGGGATTAATTATTGGTATAGGTGGATTAGTATGTAGAGGCGGATAAAAGGATAGTTAGAGATATAATTAATAGTAGGATAGATAAAACGGTAGGAGAAACAAAAAGTATAGATAATATGTTATTGTTATCACCATTAGGTAAAAGAATAGGAGTGGAGCATCCATTCAAGGTCATTCTGTGGTGTCGCATTATGTTGTTGTTTTTTTGTGTTGTAATTTCTTATATTTTGGAAGTCCTAGAGAGTAGTATTGACGGTTAAAGCTTGGAAGAGTGTACGTCATGGTCATTGAGAGAGCAAAGAGAGCTATAGACAGAAAGAAAAGTGGCCACAATGTGAAAGCTAAATGTAATTTGGGACCACCATCCATAGTAATCGTGACCCATATGGAGCCTATAAAATTGGAGATTTGTTGGATGCTAAGAAGAATACAAGATTTTTGAAATGCACAAATGTTTTAATTCTTGCGAAGGTCAGTTAGCTTGCCATCAATTAATAAAGTATTAGTGGAAGAATACATTACGAACTATGACCTAGAAGATGGATCAAGCATAGTATAAAGGTGTCACAGACATAGAAATATAGACTCGAGATCTAACAAGAAGTTCAAGAAGAACTGGTAAGAACTAGATTAATTAGATGAATACAATAACAACACCAAAGAGGTGAGCTAGAGCTCCAAGAGATGTGTTGTCGAGACTGAAGAACTCTTCAGCCTCAATTCCAATATATACTCCTATTTAGGAAGCTTCTCAAGCAACTTCTATTAACTAAGAAGCTTCTAGAAGGTTCCAGAGACTTGCTTCTAGAAGGTTCTAGAAACTTATCTCTAGAAGGTTCTAAGGACTATGTTCCTAATATCTTTTACCAACTAAGAAGCTTCTAGAAGGTTTTAGAGACTTGTCTCTAGAAGGTTCTAAAGATTATGTCCCTAATATCACCCCCTCTTTTAGCTTCGAGGTCTCTGAGAAGCAATGTTTTTGTTAATCAGTACCAATACAAGAAAATGAAGATCTGTCACATAACGTCTGTTATGAACTCCAACTGTTTTTCACGAGGCAAGTCGTTCATCGACCCTTAAAGCCGATGGTAGTGGCCCACTCCTTCAATTTCTGACCAAGCATGAACTTCCGTGTCTTCATTGTGAAATTGTCCTACAAATACGTCTTTTGGCTGACCATCGTAAGCAAGCTCGGACTCAAATACAATCAACAGTGATCGGTTACTCGATATCCTCCATCGTCGTCATAGTGTAGGTGGTTCTTCATCTCAGGATTGCCTTCGTGAGCTAGTCGGTTGAGATAATCTGACTGGCATAGTATCTATCTCTTGGCTATCCATATCAGAAGACCAAACTATGGCTACTAAAAAAATTCTATTTTATCTTGGAGAAAATAACTACATCAACTACGAATTTTGGTGGTGCTCTCCCCCTTTCTTATATTCTTGGGTGAGCAAGCTTCAGAAGGAAGCTATCGTCGAACCGGCTTAGATTTATGAAGATGTTGTTGATGAAACTCCTATACCTTTTACGACATATTGGCGAGATTTTCAACTGGCTCCCACGTTCGCTCATTAATATCGTAGCCGCATCAATGAACAAGATACTCCAACTTGCCCCACCTTCGTCGTGAATCCAACATCTTTTCAACCTCGTATTCCTCGTGGTTCTTGATCTCAATACTAGGTGGTGGATATTGCACTCTTCCAGAAAAAGACGACTCTCGATAAGGCTCCTAAAGAGAAACATGAAAGACTGGATGTACCTTCATAGAAGCCAGTAATTCCAGACGGTACGCCATTGGATTGATTTGCTTTTGAATGATAAATGGTCCCAATCTTCGATAGTCCAACTTATTACATGCTCACTTGGACTTGATATTCCGTCAAAAAAACCATGCTTTATCTTCAATTTTGAAAGTAGGTGCTTAATTCCGAAATCTATCTGCAGACACCTTGTAGGATTCTTGAGCGGATTGTAATTGAAGCTTCAACGTATTTTGAAGCTCTGATAGTTATTTCGTAAATCTTTTAGCTACTGGATTGTTATTTGTTGAAAAACTCAATAAATCAAGCTTCGGATGATACCCATAGTTGAAAAAGAATGGTGTGTATTGAGTCGACGCATGGAGGGTGTTGTTATATGCAAACTCGACTAGCAACAGATATGTGGTCCAATTATCTTATTGATAGTTGATGTTGTATCGTAAATATTGTTCCAAGACTTGGTTCACCCGTTTCATTTGGCCGTCAGTTTGAGGATGAAAAGTCAAAGAAAGCTTGATATCCACCTTCAGTATCTCAAAGAGAGATCTCCAAAACTTTGATACGAATTGGGTTCCTCGATCTGATATGATATCATTTGGTAGTCCATGATATCGATATACATTATCGAGAAAGAGCCTTGCTGTGACTTCACTAGATGATGTCTTCTTGCAAAGGATAAAGTGCGCCATCTTTGTAAGCCGGTCTACCATGACAAAAATGCTGTCAAATGAGTTCGATGATGGCAGGTCCGTGATGAAGTCCATGGAAATTGAAGACCATGGTCGACGTGGAATCAGCAATGGCTGTAGGAGTCCATAAGGGCGATGCCAAGGATTCTTGGATCTTGAACAGATGTCACAGGAGAGGACAAAATCTTTCACATCCTTCCACATTTGAGGCCACCAAAAATCTCGAGAAATAAGTTCCAAGGTCTTGTTGAATCCAAAATGTCCTGCAGTTGGAAAATCGTGGCGAGATTGAAGAACTCGGAGTCGTGCTGGTCCTTTTGGGATATATAACCGCTCCTCAAAGTATAAAAGATCTCCTTCCACCTTGAACTTGTCGTCATTAGCACACTACTTAATATCAATCGCTACTGAATCTTCAATGGTCATGGCACATACCTGATTCAGGAAGTCAGCATCAATTGGTACAATAGTAGAGCAAAGCTGAAATTGCTCTGGCTTCAATAATGTCGTACATTGTTGATCAAACGCTACTTCTCTAGCCTTTGGTACAAGATACAATCTCCTCGATAAGGCATCAAATAGTCCTTTGCTGCTTTCCAAGTCGATAAGTGATAACAAAATCGAATCTAGATAGTAACATATTCCATCAAGCTTGATGTCGATTTAGAACTCAAGCCGACATGAAATACTCCAAATTCTTATGATCTATGTATACGATCTCTGGGTGTACAGCTCCTTCAAGAAAGTGATGCCATTCTTGGAAAGAATCCACTATAGCAAGAAGTTCCTTATCGTGGATCTCATAATTGATTTCAGTAGCAGAGAACTTTCAAGAATAGAATGCAACTGCATGGAGCTTCTTATCCTCTCCCATTTGTGAAAGTACAGCTCCCAATACAAAATCTGAAGCATCAATTTTTAAATAAAAGGCCTTTGTAAAGTGTGGATGTACTAAGATTGAAACCGTAGTAAATGCAGTGTGACGGACATAATCATGTAAGTTAGTAATTACATATACAAATAGGTAGAAGTAAGTAAAAGTAGATAAAAGTAAGTTAATTCTATAGTATTTAATATAGAAGCTTCTTAGAAGCTTTATAGACACTGCTTTGACTTCATAGGTGTCTTTAATTAACTTTTTAGATTAGAAACGTGATCAACAAGTTGGCCATGTGTCACACATATTATTAGCTTGAAGATCAAGCTAACTATGTGGTCCACACGTAGAAAAACTTGCCTTGTAAGTCAAGGCATGTGTTCTACAAAGTCAACACATATTGGAGGTCCTATAGAACTTTGCCACCTAGCCCCTAGTTAGATAGTATATATAGAGACAAGAGTGAAGGCTTCTTCACTCTTGTCAACTCTTTTCTTGCTTCCAGTCTAGTTTCAAGGGTCTCTAGTTTTCTTGTCTTTTGGCAATAGCCATTTCAATTTCTCTTTCAATATACATACTTGTTTGTTTATATTTTGTTACCTTTCTTTGAGTGAAGGCTCACTTGTCTAAATTATTTTTTCATCGAATTCTTATCCTTGACATGCGGTCTTTAGGTCTTGAAATGCCTTATCCGCTAGAAGTCCCCATTCCAGCTTATCCTTGCATGTCAACCGAGAGAGAGGAGCAGCAACTTGAGAGTAATTCTTGATGAAGATCCGATAGAAGTTGGCAAAACCAAGAAAGCATTGTACGTCTCTAACTGTCTTCGGAACCTCGCAGGACACGATTACTTCCACCTTCTTGGGATCCATCTTCAAGCCTTTTGTAGTCGCAACGAACCTCAGAAACTCCATCTCTATTTGGTGAAATAAATACTTCTCTAACTTGGCATATAGTCCTCGCTTGCATAGTTTCTCCAAGACCAAACGAATGTGCTTTTCATGCTCTTCCTCATTTTTGGAGAATATCAAAATATCATCCAAATAGATGACAACAAAATCGTCAAGGAGCTCTCAAAAAATATCATTCATTATATGTTGAAAGATCGTTGGAGCATTGGTAAGACCAAAGGGCATGACATTATACTCAAAATGGCCATACCTTGTCCGAAACGCTGTCTTCCACTCATCTCCTTCCTTGATTCGTACGAGGTTGTAAGCTCCTCTTAGATCAACTTTTATAAAGATCCTTGCACGTCCAAGTTATTTTAAGAGACCAAAAATCAAAGATAACGGATAACGATTCTTCTTTATTACCTTGTTGAGGCCTCGATAGTCCACGCACATCCGTAATGAGCCATCTTTCTTCTTCACATACAAGATGGATGCTCCAGCTGACGATTTTGAATGATGGATGAAGTTCTTGGCTAGATTCTCGTCGATGTACTTCCGTAACTCCGCCAACTCCATCTACGATAGATTGTAGATTGGGCCAAAAGGTGGTTGTGCTCCTTCCTGTAAGTCTATGGCACAATCATATGGTCGATGTTTCGGTAGCATATCGGCATTCTTCTTTTGAAACACGTCTTTAAAATCCTTATATTGCTCAGGTATATTTGTTGTCGAGATCTTCTCCCTAGTAGTTGGAGCCGCATAAATGACAAACGGTGTGCCTTCCCTAGATGATCTTATAAACGCTCTTACTCCAATGAATAAGGATTTCTTTATTCGGAGTTTTCTACTAGGCTTGCTCTTGGATGGTTTTGTGGGAAAGGTCATCTTCCGCAACCTCCAATCTATAGATGGGTTATACTTTTTCAACCAGAAAAGACCAAGAATAATAGGATTTGATGGAGTTCTAATAATATTGAAAATAATATGACTACTATGGCCCTTAAACATCACTTCTATAGGTTTTGATTCATGGGTGATACTACCAAACAATAAAAGTCGTCCATCTATGATCTCAACATGAACAGGTTTGGATTTTTGTACTAAAGGGATCTTATGACGCTTTGCAAATTCTTCATCTAAGAAACAAGCAGATGCTCCTGAATCTAATAATGCTAAGGTTCTCAGTTTCTGAGGGCCAATAAATAAAGGAATTATAAAGCAAAGGGCAAGTTGAGCGAAAAGAAAGGAACCTAGTTGTTGTTGCGATATTTCACTATCCAGCCACACAGTTCCTATTGTGGCTGGGCATCCTCGTTTTCTTGAACAAACGTGCCCCTAGTCCTTACAATATGTCAATTTTGCTTCTTGGGATAGTTTCCAACTTTGTGCCCTTCTTCACCGCAATACAAGCATAGACCTTCCTCCATACACTGCTTTTTTTCTTCTTGGGTTAGGAATTTGACACGTACCGCATCAATTTGCATGTCTTCTACCTCTGAATGTGTATTCATGCTGCTTGCCGACATAGTTGAGGCATGGCGAACCGTATGTTGTCTTGAATATTAATCTTGGCGACGTTGGAATAGGTGATTATCGCACTCCACAGCTTGGCTAATAGCTTCGTTGAGCATTTATGGATCACGAAGAGTTAACAGCAAATCCTTCACATCATCTCTTAAACTCCAATAGAATTGACTCATCAATGCTTCTTCATCCCAATTGATGTCGCATGCTAATTGCCTGAAGTTCGATGCATAGACTGATATAGAGCGCATCTCTTGTCACAGTGACCGGATCTTTGTTGTAGCCCATCGAACCTTATCGTATTCACCAAATGCTTCCGCAAATGCCTCCAAAAAGGTTTCAAAGTTGTTTAGTATGGATGATCGTTTCTCAAACAAAGGAGCAAACCATGATAGAGCTTGCCCTGTAAGTAAGGTTCCAATAAGTCCAACACATGACTCCTCCGTTAGATAGCATTCGGGCTGTAAAACTGTTATCAACCTAATTTGATTGACAAATCCTTGAAACTTGGAATGCGTACCATCGAACTTGTCCAGAAGGCTAACACGGAGCTCCTTATGTTGTAGAACCAGCGGTGCTTGTCGAACCTGAGGCAAAGTTGCTTCTCTAAGTGTAGAAGTTTGAGGCTGGTGTAACCTAGATTGTGCCATCCCAGATGCTCCATCATTATGAAGCCTTGCCACGACTCCTTCAATCTCTGCAGTTCTTTGTAATAACATAGCGAGGGCATTCATAATAGCATCCAACTTGGACTCTGAACTTTCCATCATAGTAATGTCTTGGCCTCCGGCCATTCTAAGAAAAGGACAGAAATGATTCTACAAGAAGAAAATATTGGTTTAGAGGAGGGTACTCCGCAACCTCTAAAATGCCTTAAGAGCTTCAAGAATAAGGGTAATCCACTATCTCCAAGAAGAATAAGACTCCAATATTGTAACAAAAGAAGTATCAGTTTAGAGGAGGGTAATCCGCAACCTCTAAAATGCTAGTACACTTCCAAGCAAAGGAGTAATCCGTACTCTAATGAGGAAGAAACTAACTCTGATATCTGAGGTGAGTGAAGTCTCGACAAATTGTTATGGACACAAAAATACAGACTCGAGATCTAACAAGAAGTTCAAGAAGAACTGGCAAGAACTAGATTAATCAGATGAATACAAGAACAACACCAGAGAGGTGAGCTAGAGCTCCAAGAGACGTGTTGTCGAGACTGAAGAACTCTTCAGCCTCGATTCCAATATATACTTCTATTTAGGAAGCTTCTCAAGCAACTTCTACCAACTAGGAAGCTTTTAGAAGCTTCCAAAGACTTGCTTCTAGAAGGTTCTAAAAACTTATCTCTAGAAGATTCTAAGGACTATGTTTCTAATATCTTTTGCCAACTAAGAAGCTTCTAGAAGGTTCCAGAGACTTGCTTCTAGAAGGTTCTAGAAACTTATCTCTAGAAGGTTCTAGAAACTTATCTCTAGAAGGTTCTAAGGACTATGTCTCTAACATCTTCTACCAACTAAGAAGCTTCTAGAAGGTTCCAGAGACTTGTCTCTAGAAGGTTCTAAGGACTATGTCCCTAACAAAAGGTGCATAATCACTATTGATGAAAAGACCTTGGAAAAAGTGTTGCATCTTTCAACTAGAGAGCTTGCGGTGGGAGCGGTTGACTCTAGTGATTTTAGTCCAGGAGAGTTTTTCAAAGGTGGAATGTCATCGTTTGAGAAGAACCAAGGTTGGTGGACTGTTGAGGCAATTACACCAGAGCTCATAGAATAGTTGCACTTTGTATTGAGGCGTTTAGGCTTGTATCAATACAACACATATATATCAATATGGTTATTGTTTACATTGCTAGGAATGCTTGACGGGATGGTATTCAATTAGGCAGCTTATGTAGAAATCCGTATTCATGCAAAAATAGGAGCTAAGCGCAAAATAACGAAGTTTACAGCATTGCTCTACTTCAACTATGTATAAGCCATGATTGTATTTACATTGAGTCAAGCAATGCTAGTAGTGGAGAAAAATGTATCCTTGCTAATGCCTCAACAAGGTGAATGGAATATATTTGCACTGACCACGAATTCAAGGGATGTAGTATATAAAATTAAAGAATTAAGTCATATATTGGCACAAGAGACAAGTCTAGAAATTGTACCAAAATCGGCTCCAATTCATTGGGCAATGGAAGAAGAGAATGAAGTCCCGATTTTGTTAGATATCAATTAATTGGTGTTTCCACAAGGCCAACTATCAGAAGGTGCACACCTTCAGAATGCTTTATTGAAGTATATTTTACAAATACATTGTATGGTATGAACATTGGATATAAAAGGTAGTGTAAAATAGGAATTAGAAGCAAGGAAAAAGATGATATTGAAGCAAAATCAAAGAATTGAAAAGAAAGAATCAATCATCCAAGACAATGCAAAGTCCAAGTTGATATTGGAAGAGAGGTTTTACAAAAATATGAAGCCAGGACAAAAAAAAAAATACATCTTATGGATCTTGGAAGGTCAACGGGATGAATTATTCCAGAATCGCTGGACATGGAATTTGGAACAAGAGAAAGTCAAGTACCAATTGCAAGCAAAATGAAAAAAAACAGAGTTATTAGTACAAGAGAAAGTAGTATTGAGTGACCAATACCCATGTGAAACAGAGCGATTGAGGGCTGAAATTGAGGCCTTGAATACTGAGTTGATAAAATTGACAAATGATTTAGTTAATATTAGTAAATTATAAGTATCAATGATGCCAATTTTTGAAGTTTCAGAATGGATGAGTCAACATCAGTACCAGTTGGAATTGAGAGATGCCGAGATCCTGAAATTGAAGGCTCAAGTCCATGCATTGGCAGAGCACAATGAAGATCTTTGAGCCCAATTGAGGAAAGAACTGATGGAAGGATTGGAGGATGATAAAAGTTTGCATTTGGAACTAGAATCGATGGAACCAACAATTGATAAGGTGGAAGTTGATCAATTGGGTAGGCCAAGAAGATAGAAATATTGTAGAATTTTGTTAAGTAGTTTTTTTTAGATATGTATCAATTCTCTATTTGTGAGGACGTTGTATAGTTAGGAGTGGGGCTATGTAAAATGGATAGAAATTTTTTTTGTAAGATATTAATAAAGTAGATTGATCATTCCTAGGATAGTCAATTTAGTAGGTCAAATGATTAAATTAGTTATAAAAAATAATTAAAGAAGGAATAACAATGTCATATTACATGGCGTTTAGCTTAAGAATACACTAGGCACCTAGCTATTGAAGAAACACAATAAGCAAGACACAAGTAAGTAAAAATTAGCAAGGTTAGACACAAGAGAAGTGTGGAATGAGATACCTCTCACTTCCAACACCTTTTACTTATAGGTAGAGGTTACATCCATTTTGGCTAGTATTCAATTTACTTTCATCCAATTAAATCCTAGATTCTTCTTAACCTAGCCGCCACCTATAACCTTAGCTGCCACTTATAATCTTAGCCGCCACCTTAGTAACTTTCCTTCATTCTTTTGCTGCCCTTTGACTATTAGCAATTTATCTAAGATAATATCTTTTACCTTCTAACTTATCCTCCATTTACTTTAATATTCCCACTTTGCTATTGGTCAAAGGCTAATAAACCTAATCCCTTTGACAATTTGTAATGTCTATCTTTCACCAATGCTTTTGTAAGTAAATCAGCAAGCATATCTTCCGTTACATAATATTTCATGTCAATTATTCCCATCTCAATCTTCTCCCGTATGAAGTGATGTTGAATATCAATGTATTTTTTCCTTGAATGATACTTTGGATTCTTGGTAAAAACAAGGCATCCTTGATTGTCACACTTCATTGGAGTTTCTTCCAATTGCACAAGTCCAATGTCTTCTAAAACTTGTCTTAGCCATATTGCCTCCATTGCACCATGACATGCTGCCATGTATTCCGCCTCCATTGTAGACCTTGCAATTGTTGGTTGTCTCTTAGAATTCCATGAAATTACTCCCACTCCAACAAAGAATATATATCTTGTTGTTGACCTTCTATCATTTGCATCTCCAGCCCAATCCGCATCACAATATCCATGCAATGTAATACTATCACCTCCAAGATACAATTTGAAGTTCAAAGTACCTTTTAATTATCTCAAGATCCTCTTAATGGTTGCGCAATAAATTGGTCCAGCCTTTGACATGTGTTGACTCACAATACTCACCGCATATGCAAGATCCACCCTTGTACTAACCATTGAATACATAAAAGAGCCTACTGCTATCTTGTATGAAAGATCTTTCATTTCTTCTTCAACTTCAATAAATTCTTCATCCGTAAGCTTCATGAACTTCAAATTTGCCTCCAAAAGTGTTCCAATGGACTTGCACTCCTCCATATTGAACAGTTTCAACACTTCTTCAATGTATTTCTTTTGGCTCAATGTAATGATCTTCTTAGCTCGATCTCTCACAAATTCCACTCCTAAACAATAGTGGAACTCTCCTAAATCACTCATTTCAAATTTTTTGCTAACTTTGCCTTCAATCCATCCATCTTTTTCAAAGTATTGGTCAAAATGATCAAATCATCAACATAAAGAATAACAATCAGCAAGAAGATTTTTGATTGCATCACATATATAGAATCATCAGCCTCACTCCTCACAAATCTTTCATTCACAAAGAAGGTGTCGATACATTGGTACCATGTCCTTGATGATTGCTTAAGCCCATACAAGGATTTCTTCAACTTACACACAAGGTGTTGCTTGCCTTCTTCAACAAATCCTTGAGGTTGATCCACGTAGATGTCTTCTTCCAATTTTTCATTCAAGAAAGCCATCTTCACATCCATTTGGTGCATCTCTAAGTCCATTGTTGCCCCAATTGCTACAATGGTTCTAATCGTGGTGAATTTGGCCACGGGAGCAAATGTCTCATTGAAATCAATACTAGTAACTTGTAAGTAGCATTTGGCAACCAATCTTGTCTTATACCTCACAATATTGTCCATTGCATCCGTTTTGATTCTAAACACCCACTTACAACCAATTGAAAATCGATTTGGTGGAAGTTGAGTCAATTCCTATGTTCCATTATCCATGAGTGATTTGTACTCTTCTTCCATAGCATTCTCCTACTTCATAGCATCCGTAGACTTCATTGCATCACATAAACTCAACGGATCAGCAAGAAATGTAACATTGGTATGTTCTTTACTTACTTGAGGAAAAATATGGTCCTTCCACCATTCACCATGTTGTTTTCTATCTCTCAAAGGATATCTCCTTTCATTTGAAGAAGACTCAACTTGTTGCACTCCATCGTCACCTCCAACCTTCTTTTCTTTTGAAGATAGTCTTTTTTCACTCAAAGGTTCATAATCCTCATCACCATCATCATTAATATCTTCATGCTCTTCATTGCTGGTCTTAGCAATTGTAGAGGCCTTCTTGTCCACCTTCTTTGCCTCTTCATCTTCATTTCCATCTTTACAACCATCATTATCTTTGTCTTCTTCCTTCTTTATTGAATTTGAATATGTGTCCACAAACACACCATTACTCCCACTTGGACACATCTCTAAGTGCTCACAAGTAATCTTATACTCCAAAAACTCAACATCATGACTTTTGATGATCTTTTTAGTCTCCAAACACATGAGCCTATAAGCCTTTGTACCTTCACAATATCTAACAAACACACATTTTGTACCTTTTGTATCAAATTTTGATCTCATACAATCTGGTATCTTTGCATATGCTATGTATTTAAAGGTCTTCATGTGAGAAATACAAGGTTTTCTCCCACTCCAAGCTTCTTTCGGTGTCATTGATGTAAGTACACTTGTAGGACACCTATTTCTTGTGTATACTGCATTCACCATTGCTTCCGCCCAAAACTTATATCCAAGGTGTTGTGCATGAAGCATATTCCTTGCCATCTCCACAATGGTCCGATTTGCTCTTTCAGCAATTCCATTTTGTTGTGGATTTTAAAGAGTGGAGGTTTGTCTTGCAATACCATGCAACTTTAAGAAATCATTGAATTGCTTTGTCATATACTCACCTCCATTGTTTGTACACAATACCTTGATTTTGCATTTACATTGCTTCTCCACAAGTGCTTTAAACTCCTTAAATCTTGAGAAATACTCACTCTTTGCTTTGAGGATGAAAATCCATACTTTCCTTAAAAAGTCATCAATGAATGTAACAAAATACCTTGCTCCTCCTATTGATGGCATCCTCATAGGTCCACAAACATCAAAATGGACAATCTCCAATAATTTGGTTGCACGTGTTGCAACTCTACTTGGAAATGAGGCCCTTTGTTGTTTGCCTTGAATGCAATCTTCACAAACAAGTGTCATAGCATTGTGGCTTATGTGACCAAGATCTAAGCCGCTTACCATGGATTAGAGCTCTTTTATGCTCTTGGCATTCAAATGACCAAGGCGTCGATGCTAAATGCCAAACTTGTCTTGATTTTGAGAAAATTCAGTAAATGTCGCCAATTCAACTCCATTCACCTTCTTACACTTGATGAAGTAGAGGTTGCCATCTCTAAAGCTTTTTGCAATATGATCTCCTTTCAATGTCTTCACAAAACACCCATTCTTATCAAATTGCACTTTACAACTATGTGAAACAAGTTTACTCATCGAGAGGAGGTTTTTCTTCATCTTTGGTATATGTAAGACGTCCTTCAATCTGAGCTTCTTGGTTTGGCCTTTAACAACAATCTCTATAACAATGGAATCCATTTCAATAGCTTGTACTATGCCATTTTCTCCCATGAGGACATTTACCGTTGAAATCTCTTCATAAGTATCAAATGAACACTTATATGGAGTCATGTGCTTGGTGGCACCAAAATCAATGATCCACTTGGACATGGCAGTGTTGGAAGTGCCTTCACTTGCCATGAATGTATAATCATCACCTCCATATTCATCACGAGTATTGTTTGTACTTTCTCTATCTCCTTTCTTAGCCTTGTAGTAATTTCGAACAAAGTGACTTGGTTTTCGACAAATGAAGCAAGTTCTCATATTGCCACGTTGTTTGGGATGACTCTCCTTGCCTTGCCTTGAAAAGAGAGCCGAATCCTCACTTTGGAGCTCTTTTTCTTTTCTCTTGGTCACTTCATGGGTAAGTCTTGCCGTCACATAATCTATTGTGAGTTCTTTTACTTTGATGGATTTTAATGCCACAATGAGATAGTTGTAGGACTTGGGAAGGCTCATAAGCAACGTCATGATACTATCACTCTCTTCTAAAGGCTTGTCAACAATAGCAAGTTGATTAACAAGGACTTTTATCTTGTTGACATGAGCCATGAGGTCTTCACTTTCTTCCATCTTGCAAGTAAAGAATTTCCTCCTTGTGAAGATGATATTGGACAAGTTCTTACTCTCATATATGTTGCAAAGAGTCTTCCATGCTTCTGCTGGTCCTTTGCAAGAGATGATGTGAGAAAAGTTGGCTTCATCCAAATTAGTGGCAATCATACCAAAAGCCTTCTTTTCTCGTCTTGTGAAGTCCTTCCTCTCTTTAACATCAGCATGCATGTTTAGAGGCTCTTTACTTTTATCTACAATGTCCCAGACATCCAAAGATGCCAACAAAAGCTCCATTTTGACCTTCCAATGGTAGAAATTGTCACCTCTAAACTTCTCAATCACTCTCAAACCTTCACCCTCACTTGTAGCCATGTCTTAGAAGAGGTCTATCAAAAAATATCAAGAAAAAGAGTCTCTATGTGCTTAGAATCACTAAAACAATTTTGTACTTGCAAAATCTCAAAATGCCTTCTTGTGAAGAAATGAATGTTTCTTCACTCCAAACACTCCCAAATCAACTTTTGAAGCTTCTAACAAGTATTTGAACTCCAACCAACCTCACCATGTAGTTCTTCCACTCATAAAACTCACTTTCTCACCACAAAATCAAAGACACTATCAAGGTCTTTGTATAAGGTCTTAATCACTCAATCCTAGGAATTAAGAACCTTTAAACTGATGTAAGAGATGTATAAGGCCTAAATTAGAACCTCCACAAGTCAAAACATCACATTAGATCATACAATCTCTAACATCAGCAAATACCATAAGATCTATTCTACATAAGAACAACAACCAATAAATGACTTCAACTTACTTGAATGGTACAACAAAGTGTGTGTGGATCCATAACCTATTGAAATAACACAATAAGCAAGATACAAGTAAGTAAAAATCAGCAAGGTTAGATACAAGAGAAGTGTGGAATGAGATACCTCTCACTTCCAACACCCTTTACTTATAGGTAGAGGTTACATCCATTTTGGCTAGTATTCAACTTACTTTCATCCAACTAAATCCTAGATTTCTCTTAACCTAGCTACCACTTAAAACCCTAGCCACCACCTTTATAACTTTTCTTCATCTTTTTGCTGCCCTTTGATCATTAGCAACTTATCTAAGATAATATCTTTTACCTTCTAACTTATCTTCTATTTATTTTAACACTAGCTATAGAAAATAAAGGAAAAATTACAACAACAAATAACCAGTAACATTAATTGACTTTGGTAACAGTAACCAATAGCAACAACAAATAAATAATAACAGTGACCAATAATCAATAGCAATAGCCAATAACCAATAAAAGTAGCCAATAATCAGTAGCGGTAACCAAAAATCAATAGCAGTAATCAATATCCAGTAGTAAAAATCAATATCCAATAGTAACAACCAATATCCAATAGAAATAATTAATATTTAGTAGCAATAACCAATATCCAATGGTAATAACCAATATCTACTAGCAAAAACTAATATTCAATAGTAATAACTAATTTTCAGTAGCAATAATTAATATCCAATAGCAATAATCAATATCCTTTAAATTTACAAAACCTTAGCACTCAATTTCTTCCAATCCAACTATTGGATTGAGCTCAAAAATTTTGAGGAATAAGATAATATTCTTAACTTCAAATAGATGATAATCACAATAATGTGCTTGAGTGTGGATCAGTCTTCTTCTCCAATCTGAATGCAAAATTCCCAGTGCTAATTTCTTCTAATCAAATTATTCAATCAATTTCAAAATTCTCACATATGAAGGGAAAAAAGTCCACTACTCAAACACATAACTTCTACTCAAATCCAACTAGTAGATTGTAAGAAATCTTAAAACCCTCACTAGACCTAAAATTCTACTTTCTGAGACCCTGACCCACTTAAACATCAATAATCTTCAATTCAACCATTAGATCTAGCTAAAATTCACAACACGTATTAAGCACAGCTATAATCATTAATCTACAAAATTTTGTCTATAGATCTATTACAAAACTCTTGAAATCGCCTAAAACATGAACCCTATTTTATTTCACAAAATCCAAGTTATCTGAAAACAAACTTAACTTTGTAAAGCCCTTATAAAGTCATTATAAATCCAAATCATACAAAAATAATGCTCATAGAAATCTTATCTAGTTTACTATCAAATTCTAGTCTTCGATATACAAAAGAAATTCCAAAGTTACCATGGATACTTAGTTGTGTACCTCAAGGTCTAATTTCGACCTTATTTGATAATCAGCCATCTTTAGATATCAAATTTTGTCTTTTTGAGTTAATTTTTATTTAAATCAACTCCTAATTTCTTCTTATAAATGCTTATATTCTTTATTTTTTTAATCTACTTTATTTTGCCTTATTTATGGTCCAACAAAGTAAATAGAAGGCCATTATATAAAAGACAATATTGGTACTTTTTAGTTTTACTATCCTTTTGACTATTATCTATATTTCTAAGATAATTTGTTCTAATACTTTGAACTAAGATCTTCTATATTATAATAATTTCTATACTCTTTCACCTATTAGTTATGTTACATCATGACAATGGTTAGAATCTAGAATTTCAAGGATAAGTATATAGCAATTGTAGAAGATATTGGAGGGGCCAGACTGTAATAGTTATGAGTCAGGATAAGCTTGATCCTATCTCTTATTTCTTATTTATTTTGTTGTTTTAGGTTTTGATCACTGTGAAGTGAATCTATAGAATAAATTAGAGATTGATTTATAAGATATTGAGTATGTAATTGGAGTACTGTGTGATTGAATTATTATGAGAAGATATTGGGAATTTGATATCAGATTTGATAGAAGATTGTTCATGGATGGAAGATTATGATTATTGTTTATTGAGAGTTGTTTGTGTTTCAACACAAGAAGTCTATGATTACAAAAATTGTGTGAAGTCAGATTGGTTGGAATGGAAGTCTATTATTTTTGATGTTGGATAGAATTTATGTATTTTGAATAGTCTTTTGAGAGTGCATGGTTGCACATCATTATTGTTATCAGTAAATGAAGGAGTATTGTTAGTAAGAGAAAGCATTGTAGTATTCTTTGGTTTTTTTAGTGGTTCGGAATATGATTAATTGTGTGACCCCAACGTGTAAGCTCATGCGGTTAGTCTTTTTCTACATTCGAATCTCCCTCTACAAGTTTATCCTGAAAGGAATTTATAAAATAAGTAAAACGATAACCACAACCATCTATAAAAACTATCACAAGTAAAGAAACAACCAAGTTTTTTCTTAATAACATCTATCACTATCATGGATTATCTAAGGATATTATATTAAATAAAAGAACTCATTTTATATCATGATTTTAGTAAATACTTTTCAAGTTTATAAAAATAGATATTAAACTATCTTCAGCTTTCTATCCTCAAATATATGGACAAGCAAAGCATGGAAATTAAGTTTTGAAGCAGTATTTGAGGTATAATATCAACTACCAACAAGATGATTGGACAATTTTTTTACTATTGGTAGAGTTTATTTATAATGATATGGTTTATTTGCCCTTGTGACAAATTAGGTTATTATAGACTTAGACCATTTTTTATTTATGAATAAGTCAATCTAATCTCCTATTGATTATACCAATTAGAGTTTATGAAAATCCATCCCATGTTTCATGTATCTATTTTAGAACCATATAAAATAGTGAATATTTTGAAAAGAAGACAAATACCACCGCTTCATATAGAAGTGAATAATAATCAAGAATTTAAGGTAGAAGAAGTCTTAAATTTAAGGTGGCACTGAAATAAGTTAGAATATCTTATTCATGGATATAGATACAATATTAATAAATTCACATGAAATCCAACAAAAAAAACTTATAAATAGAGCAAAGAAAGTCAAAGCTTTTCATCAACAGTATCTATGAAAATTGAGGTGAAGGATAGCAAACCTTTGCTTTAAAAGAAATATAATTTAAGAAAGATTACATTCTACTTTTTATTCTTGTTTGTAGTTTCTGTATAATTGTGACATTAAAGAAATAGAGAAGCAATAGCTAGCAGATTCAACTCAAGAGCCATCATTTATTGACTTATCAGATGAAATATTGTAATTATGATAGCCTTTAAGACAACGTAATAGAGATGAAGACCTTCAAGAACAATTAATTTTTTCTTGAATAGATGTCAAGCTATAATTCATTTGGTATCAGGACTTGAGAAGAGACTCTTAATATTTGGTGATTTTATTAGAGGTAGGAATGACTATTCATGGTATTATAAATATTTTATTTGAAAGAAGTTAAGAAGGTTTCAATAATGATCAAATAATAGGATGTTCTTCTTACCTTGGAATAAGACATTATCGATGGTTGAAAAGACCTATCAGCTACCTTTAAAAGAAACATAGATCAAAGTACATAGCAAATATAATTTGTTGCATTGTAGACTTCTTCAACATATGATCAATGTTTCTTATGAAACTTGTTCCTAGAAAGGAGGATAATATCATAGATATATATCTATTTTAACTATTACTTAGATAATATGAATAAATAAAAATAGATAAAAATAGATTAATTTTAAAATATTTTTTAGATAAGCTTCTTAAAAGCTTTTTAAACACTGTTTTGACTTTATATGTATTTATATTTGATTGATAAATTAGAAACTTGGTGAATAAGCTAACTATATTTCACATGTATTGGTAGCTTGTGAAATAAGCTAACAATGTGGCATCTATATAAAAAACTTATCTTGTAAGTTAAAATATGTATTATATAAAGTCAATACATATTTTGAATATCATACAAAATGTTGCCATATAGAGCTTAGATAGATAGTATATATAGAGGCAAGAGTGAAGTCTTTTTTACTCTTATCAATTCCTTTCTCATTTCTAATTTAGTTTCAAGAGTCTTTAGTTTCCTTGTCTTTTAGCAATAGCCATTCTAATTCTCTTTTTAATATAAATACTTCTCTAATTCTATTTTTTTGAAAGAATTTCACTTATTTATTTGCTTTTATTAAGTTATTATCTTTGATACCATTCAATTTGATTATTTTAGGATTATCTTAATTAAAAAAGTATAATCTTTAAATAGATTGAATTTCTTGTAATCTTAATTTTTTTATAGTTTATTTCAAAATTTAATTGGATTAATAAAAATATATAAGCCTTGTACATTAAAATTTATAGTGATAGGTACAAAAGCTTTTCTTACTACAACAAAAAAAGGATCATCTTTTGTTTTAAATGCCATGCATATTTTTTATTGTAAAAAGATGTCAAGTGGTATTTTTAACCAGTATTAAGATTTCTAGGACCTTTTTAAAAAAAAAAATAGATATTCTTCTAAAGAATTGACCCTATGATTATTCAATTGATTTATAAGAAAGAACTAAACCACCATTTCAATCAATCTATAGTCTGTCACAAAATGAATTTGTTGCATTAAAAGAATATATTGATGAAAATTTAGATTAGAACTTCATAAGCTATTCAAAATCTCTAGCAAGAGCTTTTATCTTATTTGTGAAGAAAAAAGATGGATCTTTGCAGATATACATATACTATCAAAGATTTAAGAAGATCACCATCAAGAATAAGTATCTCCTATCTCTAATTTCAAGATTGCTTAGGCATCCAAATCAAGCAAAGATCTACAAAAAAATAGATCTACAAAGAGCATACAACATACTTTGTATCAAAGAAAGAGATGAAAAGAAGACTACTTTTTGAAGTATGTATAGATATTTTAAATATAATTGTTAAGATTAAGAACTTCTTAAAAGTAAATAATCAAGTAAGACTTTTTTCAAAGAAGTATGACAAAATAGAAGTAAGAAAACATATATATTGAAAAGAAACTAAAATAATTATTTCCAAAAGATAAAAAAAAAAAAACTAAAGATTCTTGAATCTAGACTAAAGCAAGAAAAGAGTTGACAAGAATGAAGAAGGCTTCATTCTTGCTTCTACATATATTATCTATCTAGGAGCTATATAGCAATATTCTATAGGACTTCCAATATGTATTGATTTTGCAAGCCATATGTCTTAAATTACAAGGTAAGTTTTCTATGTATGTACTACATAATTACCTTCTTTTGTAAGCTACCCACACATTATCAAAATAGAGAGAATTATCTCAAGAAAGCGTTGGACTTTTAATTGTCATTAATTGGTCAATAAAGTCTTAAGATAAGAAAGTACTAAGTTTATATATATAATTGTTCCTATAGGAGTAATTACATCAATACATAAGCCCTAAGTTCAAAGAGTATCCAAAATATAATAAAAATATTTTAAATCTATATCTATAAGATAATTTTTTTTCAAAATTTAATAGCTCATATTTCACAATTTCATAATCAAAAAAAACTAAAATTTTACATGAAATATTGATATACTTTAAACAACTATTAAAAAAAATTTAATTATAAATTTGATAATAATCTAAAAATATTGCCAAAATCCTAATAGTAGCTTCAAACACTTGCTTATATATACTTGTATGCAAATTTCTTCATATCTCACAAATTAAATATTCAAATACCAAAAAAATTTGATATATAGCTTTTTAACCTAATAACTCAAATCTTTGAAAATTTTGAGCTAAAAATTCGTCTAAAAATTTAAGATCTGGCTCCAATCATTACTATCAACAAAACAACTTACTTACTACCTTTAAATTACATGTGCTATCTTCAATATTCTATACTTCTTTATATAAATTTTAAATGTAGTAATTCTTTGACAAAAAATGTAGGTCTTAAAATCATCCTTGTAGCTACACCTTTTAATCTTCAAAAGATATTGTAAAACTCCTAGTATCTTCAAAAAAGCAATAGTATATCTTAAAAAGACACCTTAATTTCAAATGGCTATAACTTCATTAGTCTAACTCCAAGCCTTCTAAAATTTGTACATAAATTATAGTCCAAATTCTAAACCTTATAATTCTTGATTTTGATTCTCAAATGCCTTTTTTGAAGTCTCCAAAATTCGTATTATGGTTGCAGACAGCCTCTTCTGAATCTATTGGACATGGCTTTTAATCAATAGGAATGAAGACCTTCACCTCTTGCCTTTATCTATCTAAACCTTGCTTTTATCCTTTAAAATAAGCCTCTTAGTAGTTTAGATCTTCATTTTTGAACCTCCAAATTTCTTTTTAAAATTTAATCAAAATAGATAAATCTCAAAATAAATTTTTCTATTAACTACTCTAATACACATCAATATTTATAAATATATTATATATTTTAATTAATTTTATTATATACCATAAATAATTATAATATAATAATATGTGACATATGACTAATTTATTGACCAAGTTTCTAACCTAAAAATCAACTATAAATACGTATAAAGTCAAAATCATATCTATAAAGCTTTTAAGAAGCTTTTCTAGAAGATATTATAAATTTAATCTATTTTTTTTTACTTTTATCTATTTCTATCTAATCATAAAGATAATTATTAGAATAAATATGTACATCTATCACAATATATCTATAATATTATCACTATTTCTAAAAATAAGTTCTACAAGGTGCACTCATTTATTGAAAAAATCAAAGATGTAATGAATTATGTTTGCCACATATTCTGATCTTTATTCTCTTTGAAGATAGTTGATAGGTCTTCTTAGCCATTAATAATGTCCTATACGAGGGCAAGAAGACCATCATATTATTTCATCATTGTTGAGGCCTTCATAACTTCTTTCAAATAAAACATTTGGAACACTGTCATGAATTATTCTTATCTCTAATAAAATTATAAAATATCAAAAATCTCTTTTAAGGTCATGATAACAAATATATTATATCTCACCATCTATTTGAGGAAGAACATGTCGTTCTTGAAGATCTTTATCTTGATTACATTGTCATGAAGATTAAAACAATTACAATATCTCATTTCGCAAGTCAACAAACAATAGCTCTTAAGTTGAATCCACTAGTTGTTGATTCTCCATCTCTTTAGTGCCATAATATACACAAAAGTTGTAAATAATGATAGAAGATAAAATATTATCTTTTCTTGATCTTATTTCTTTTATAGAAAAGATATACTATTCTTCATCTAGATTTTGATGGATGTCATTGATAAAAATCTTCTACCTTCTTTGCTGCATTTATAAGATTCTTTACTTGCTCTTATTTCCATTCAGTAATATCATATTTTCACCAATGAATAAGATGTTTTAACCTATTTTGGTGCTATTTTGAATCTAAAACTTCTTTCACATCAAATTCTTCATTATTATCTACTTCTATAAGAAGAAGTGACACTTGATTTTTTTTTGATATATTTATTATCTTGTATGGTTCAAAAAAGGACATGTAGAATACAAGATGAATCTTCATTGATTCAATAGGTATAATCAATAATTAATTGGATAGATTTATTTATAAATAGAAAAAGCTCCAAGCTTATGATGTATTATATAAAGCGTTATTTGAGAATGCATTGAGCATTTGGCTATAGAAGATAAAAGAAAAATTATAACAATACGATTTTAATTCTAATAGAATCTTAAATAATTCCAATTAAATATTTAAAATGCTAATTAAACTTTAATTAAATCTAAAAAAAATTTAAAAATTATGAAAGAAGCATGAAAAAATCTTAAAGAAATTCAAATGAAGTATTAGAATAAAATTTTAAATATATCTTGAATAAATTCCAACTAAATTTTAATTTAATATTAATTAAAATTCTAATAGTTTTTAACTAAAACCTAAATCAAATCTTAATTAATTCCTAAATAATTCTAAATTCTAATCAATTTCTAAACTTTAAATCAAATCCTAAAAAAATTAACCTAATCTTAGTGTAGTTTAGAACTTCAATATCTATCGATTATATAATTGATCTTGCTTAAGATTTTGCAAACCTCTTAAAAACTAAGTTGGCAAAAAGTATATAAAATTTGAAGAAGATCAAACTTACCAAATAGAAGATCAATCCTAAATTTTTCTTGAGTTTTATTCAACCTTCTATTCTAATCTAAATGTTGAACTTCTAATACTAATATTTCTTTCTTAAACTATTAAATTGCTTCTAAATTTTATCTTAATTGTTGAAAATCAAGTCTAATATTTCTATAAAAAAATATATATCTTGATCTAATCAGTAGATTGCTAAAAAACTTAAAAATACTTACTAACCTTTAAACTTCAATTTTTAAGACTTCAATCCATAGAAACCTTCACACACCTCAATTTAACTATTTTATTAATCTCAAAATATGCAAAAATATTCATAACTAGCACATCAATATTTTATTCAAAATTTATCCATACACATATCACAAAACTCAAGACACCTTCAATTTTGTAAACATGATTTTATTTTTTAAAATCTAATCCAACCAAAAATATCACTAATTTTAAAAATCCTCAAAAAACTTAATATTAGCTTGATTAATATAAAATTAATTTTTATAAACCTTTTAGCCAGTTTTTTCTCAAATCTTATTCTTTGATCTACTGTCAAGGACAAGAACTCGATGAAAGCTAAAGAGTAAGTGAGACTTTTCTCAAAAAGAAATAGGACAAAATAGAAATATGTATATTAAGAAAGAAACTGGAATGGCTATTGCCAAAATACAAGAAAACTAGAGACCCTTGAAACTAGACTAGAAGCAAGAGAGGAGTTGACAAGAGTGAAGAGGGCTTCACTCTTGCCTCTATATATACTATCTAACTAGAAGCCACGTGGCGATGTTCTATAAGACCTCCAATATATGTTGACTTTCTAGGCCACATGCCTTTGCTTGCAAGGCAAGTTTTCTATGGATGGACCACGTAGTTAGCTTGTTCTTTAAGCTTCCAACATGTGTGGCACATGGCTAACTTGTTGACCAAGTTTCTAACCTAAAAGTCAACTATAGACTCCTATAAAGTCAAAGCAGCGTCTATGAAGCTTCTAAGAAGCTTCTCTAGAAGATATTACACAATTAACCTACTTTTATCTACTTTTACATACTTTTATCTATTCATATAGGTAATTATATGTATGTCCGTGACATTACCCCCCCTTCTAGGGACGAGTTCCACGAGGAGCGGTGATTATATATTGAGAAAATCTAATATGCGGCGAATTGTATTTGCTACATACTCTGATCTTTGTTCTCTTCGAAGATAGTTGATGGGTCCTCTTAGCCATCGATAGTGTCCCATTCCAGGGCGAGAAGACCACCCTGTTATTTGATCACTGTTGAGGCCTTCATAACTTCCTTCAAATAATACATTTGAAACACCATCAGGAGTCGTTTCTATCTCCAATAATATCACCAAACATCGAGAATCTCTTCCAAGGTCGTGATACCAAACGCGTTGTATCTCACCATCTATTCGAGGAAGAACATGTCGTTCTTGAGGATCTTCATCTCGGTTGCGTCGTCTTGAAGGTTGTGACAATCGTAATGTCTCATCCGGTAAGTCAACAAACGAAGGTTCTTGAGTTGAATCCGCTGGTTGTTGGCTCTCCATCTAATTAGCGTCACAAATGCAAAGAAGTTACAAACAAGGATAGGAATTTGAATGTTATCTTGCCTCAATCTTGTCTCTTTTATAAGAGAGGTTTTCATCTTGGTTTTGATGGATGTCGTTGATGAAAAACTTTGACTTTAGCTGATGCATTTGCTAGATTCCTGGATGGCTCCCATGTGCGCTCACTAATATCATATCCGCGCCAATGAACAAGATATTCTAGCTTATTTCGGCACCGCCTTGAGTCTAATATCTCTTCCACCTCAAATTCTTCATTATTATCTACTTCTATAGGAGGCGGTGGCATTTGTCTTCTTCCTTGTATATCCACTGTCTTATATGGTTCAAGAAGAGACACGTGGAATACAGGATGGATCTTCATTGACTCCGGTAGATGTAACCGATATGCAACTGGGTTGATCTGTTCAGAAACAGAAAAGGGGCCAAGCCTACGATAGTCCAATTTGTCACAAGGTCGAGTGGTCTTGATATTGCGACGAAGTAGCCATACCTTATCACCCACGTTGAGTTGTGGTTGCTCTTTACGATATATATCTGCATTTATCTTTTGTCGTTCTTGAGCTTTCTTCAACTGCGCCTTCATTATTGCATGTAACTCTGACAACCGATTTGCCATATCTTCTGCTGCAGGATTATCAACTTTTGAAAAATCAAAAGTATCAAGTCGTGGATGATAGCCATAATTGGCAAAGAAAGGTGTTTGTTGCGTGGAGGAATGTACCGTATTATTATAAGCAAACTCTGCCAATGGCAGAAGGTTTGTCCAATCATCTTGTTGGTAGTTGATGGTACACCTTAAATACTGTTCCAAGACTTGGTTTACGCGCTCTGTTTGTCCATCAGTTTGAGGATGGAAAGCTGAAGATAGCTTTATGTCCACTTTTAAAATCTTGAAAAGAGTCCTCCAGAATCTCGACACAAATTGAGTTCCCCTATCCGATATGATATCTTTAGGTAATCCATGATAGCGATAGATATTATCAATGAAAAGCTTAGCTGTTTCTTCACCTGTGATAGATTTTGTACATGGCATAAAATGTGCCATCTTGGTGAAACGATCTACTATCACAAATATAGAATCATAAGATCTTGAGTTTGGAAGATCTGTGATGAAATCCATAGAAACAGAAGACCATGGTTGTTCTGGTATAGGTAATGGCTGAAGAAGTCCGTAAGGTCGATGTCGAGGAATTTTTGATCTTGAACAAATATCACATGATTGTACAAAGTCTTTGACTGACTTCCACATTTGTGGCCACCAAAAATCTCTTGATATGAGTTCCAGAGTCTTATTATATCCAAAGTGCCCTGCTGCTGGAAAGTCATGACGTGCTTGAAGAACACGCAAACGTGCTTTTCCTTCTGGAACATATAGGCGTCCTTCAAAATATAATAGATTATTCTTGAACTCGAACTTAGAAGAATCATGAGACTTGGAAGAATTATTCTCGATATCATGAACAAGAGGGTCTGAGGACATACTGGACTGGATTTGCTTGAGAAAAGTTGAATCAACAGTCAATGTTGATTTCACTGCTCGGAGATGAAATTGCTCCGGTTTCAAGAGGACCGTTCTTTGTTGCTCAAAAGCTGCATCTCCTTCTTTTGGTGCAAAATAAGAACGTCTAGACAGGGCATCGGACAAACCTTGTTGTTTTCCTGGCCGATAAGTGATAATGAAGTCGAATCTTGACAAAGACATACTCCAACGAGCTTGACGACGATTCAACACGCGTGCTGACATGAAATACTCGAGGTTCTTGTGATCTGTATACACAGTGACTGGACTAGAAGCGCCTTCTAGATAATGACGCCATTCTTGAAAGGAATCCACGATCGCAAGAAGTTCTTTATCGTGGATCTCATAATTGATCTCGGCTGCTGAGAATTTTCTTGAATGAAAAGCTATCGGATGAAGTTTGTCATCTGTTCCCATTTGTGATAAAACTGCACCCAAGGCAAAATCCGATGCGTCTGTTTCCATAAAAAATACCTTGGAAAAGTCAACACGATATAAGACTGGTGCAGAGACAAACGATGTCTTCAAGGCTTCAAATGCTGCTTCCGCTTCTTGATTCCATTGAAATTTATCTTTACTAGTCAAGCGTGTAAGTGGAGCTGCAACTCGTGAGAAGTCTTTGATGAAGATCCGATAGTAATTGGCAAATCCCAAGAAACATTGGACATCTCTTACAGTCTTTGGAATCTTCCAATCCATGATTGTTTGGACTTTCTTAGAATCCATCATGAGACCATCATTTGAAATGATGTATCCTAAAAAGTCAACTTGAGTAGTATGAAATACACACTTTTCCATCTTGGCGTACAATCCTGCATCTCTAAGTTTTTGTAATACTTGACGAACATGTATTTCATGTTCTTCAACGTTCTTGGAATAGATCAGGATATCGTCTAGATAGCAGACGACAAAATTGTCTAAGAATTCACGAAATACATCATTCATGAGATGTTGAAAAGCAGCTGGTGCATTCGTGAGTCCAAAAGGCATGACATTGTATTCAAAGTGTCCGTACCTGGTTCGAAACGCAGTCTTCCATTCATCTCCTTCTTTGATCCGTACTAGATTATATGCTCCTCTTAGATCTATTTTTGTATAGATCTTAGCTTGATTTAACTGGTCAAGGAGTCCTGATATCAAAGGTAATGGATACCTGTTCTTGATTGTGATCTTGTTGAGTCCTCGATAGTCAACACACATTCGTAAAGATCCATCTTTTTTCTTTACGAATAAAATTGGAGCTCCTGCTGGAGATTTTGAATGACGTATGAAATTCTTCGCTAAATTCTCGTCAATATATGTTTTGAGTTCAGCCAACTCATCTTGCGATAAACTGTAAATTGGTCCAAATGGTGGCTGAGTTCCTTCCTTGAGATCGATTGAACAATCGTATGGGCGATGCTCAGGAAGAATATCTGCATTCTTTTTCTCGAAAACGTCTTGATAATCCTGATATTGACTTGGAATGCCACTTGAAGTCTTTACGCTTTCAGAAATAGGTGCAGCATAAATAGCAAAAGTTGATCCTTCTTTTGCTGCGTGTATAAATGCTTTTGCACCTATAAGTGCGGGTTTTACTATACTAGACTCATGGTTTTTTACTTGATTAATAGAACTGTTACTAATGCTCCGAGGAAAATCAAGTTTACGAGAAATCCAATCTATTCGAGGATTATACTTTTCTAACCATGATAAGCCTAAAATTACTGGATTAGAGGGAGATCTAATTATATTAAAAATTACGCAACTACTATGACCATTTATTACTACATCTACAGGAAGTGTTTCGTGAGTTACATCTCCAGAAGACAACGGACGACCATCTATAACTTCTACGTGTACAGGTTTAGTTTTTTGTATTAATGATATTCTATGACATCTAGCAAATTCTTCATCTAAAAAACAAGCTGAGGCTCCTGAATCTATCAAGGCAGAGGCTTTGTAATTATTAGGTCCTAAACGCACATCTATTATAAAACAAGGAGATGGTTCTGAGGAGAGGATAGGACCTTCATTAGAAGTTGTACAAGATTCCAGCCGCACGGTCCCTATTGTAGCTGGACGTACTCGTTTTCCGACATACTGTCTTCTTTCACAGTCGTACTCCTCATTTTGTAGTTACGTCGCTTCTTTGGACAATGTTGAGCAGTGTGCTTAGGTTCTCCACAATATAAGCACAATCCTTCTTGTCGACGACGAGACTTTTCTTGCTCAGTAAGAGGTTTGAAACGTACCGCATCAATTTGCATATCCTCTACTTCCGAAGGTATGTGTTGAGGAGACGTCGGTGTTGCCATTGAATTGTAGTAACGTTGAGGCCCACTTGTACGACTCTCGGATCGAAATTCAAAAAGTCGATTGTCGCACTTCACAGCAAAGTCAATTGCTTGACTCAATGTTTGAGGATCAGGTAAATTAAGCATCAATTTCTTTACCTCATATTGTAATCCGTAGAGAAATTGACTCACAAGTGCGGCATCATCCCACTTGATATCAGTTGCAAGTTGTCGAAATTGCGAAGCATATAATGTTACTGATCGATTGCCTTGTCGCAAAATACGGATCTTGTTGGTTGCAACACGAATTGCATCATGTTCTCCAAACATGGATCGAAACTCCGCCAAAAAAGCCTCCAGATTATCCAATATTGGATCTCGTCGTTCAAGAAAAGATGAAAACCATGACAATGCTGAACCTGAAAGAAGTGTACCAATGAATCTAACTTGTGACCCTGGAGTTGGATAGCTCTGGGGTTGAAGTTCAATTACTAGTTGGACCTGATTGATGAATCCTCGAAACTTGGATCTGGTACCATCAAACTTCTCGGGCAAGGCAACTCTCGGTTCTCTAACACTCGAAGGGTGTTCCATTCTGGGAGAAGGGACATGGTTTGGTGTAGATGTTGAAGCAGCCCCAATCATCTCTATATCTTCACTTCCTACCATTCTTGTTGCTCCTTGTGGTGGTAAATTGAGTTGATGCATCGCAAGCATTAACTCCCTCAATTGCTCTTGCATCTGTGCCATTGCACTCTTCATTTCAACAAGCTCTGCCATAGTAGCACTTAGAAAAGAGAAGATGTCTAATAACGCTCAAAACAAATAGAAGAGAGGAATTGATAACAAAGAAAATACTAAGAACAATATCAGTTTAAAAGAGGGTAATCCGCAACTTCTAATGTGCTTATGTCTTATCAAGAAAAAGGGGTAATCCACTCTTAATCAAGAAAAGACAAAGCTCTGATATTGTAAGTGTACTCTTGTCAATCTGTCAAGGACAAGAACTCGATGAAAGCTAAAGAGTAAGTGAGACTTTTCTCAAAAAGAAATAGGACAAAATAGAAATATGTATATTAAGAAAGAAACTGGAATGGCTATTGCCAAAATACAAGAAAACTAGAGACCCTTGAAACTAGACTAGAAGCAAGAGAGGAGTTGACAAGAGTGAAGAGGGCTTCACTCTTGCCTCTATATATACTATCTAACTAGAAGCCACGTGGCGATGTTCTATAAGACCTCCAATATATGTTGACTTTCTAGGCCACATGCCTTTGCTTGCAAGGCAAGTTTTCTATGGATGGACCACGTAGTTAGCTTGTTCTTTAAGCTTCCAACATGTGTGGCACATGGCTAACTTGTTGACCAAGTTTCTAACCTAAAAGTCAACTATAGACTCCTATAAAGTCAAAGCAGCGTCTATGAAGCTTCTAAGAAGCTTCTCTAGAAGATATTACACAATTAACCTACTTTTATCTACTTTTACATACTTTTATCTATTCATATAGGTAATTATATGTATGTCCGTGACATCTACCTAAAAACTCTAAAGTTATCATAGATGTGTGATTTTATGCCTCAAGATCTCACTTTGATTTAGGTTGACAACTAGTTCTCTCCGGGTATCAATATTTGGTAATTTGAGATAATTTTTTCTTAAACCTATTTTTAACTTTCTCTTAAATATATTTATATTAATTATTTTTTAATCTTATCATTCAATAAAAGATAAAAATCATAATAATATTGAACTTAAAAGAAGTGTACTAATAAATCTTACTTACAATCTTAGAGTTGGATAGCCTTCGAATTGAAGTTCAATTATAAGTTATACTTGATTGTTAAATCCTTGAAACTTAGATCTTATGTCATCAAACTTCTTAAGCAATGCAACCCTTTATTTTCTAATACTAAAAAGATATTCTATTATAAGAGAAAGAACATGATTTGGTACACATGTTGAAGCACCTGCAATCATTTCTATATCTTTTCTTCTAAATATTCTTATTACTTCTTGTAGTGATAAATTGAGTTCATACATTATTGTCATAATGCGTATTATCTTGTTTGAGAATGCACTAAATACTTGGCTGTAGAAGGTGAGGTTGTGTTTTATAAATATTCAAGAAACCCTAATAGATTTCACCCATATAAGAAGAATGGAATTCGAATTTTAATTAAAAAGACCTTAAAGCTAGTACAAAGTGCTCAAAAATACTCTTTTTAGTAACTACAATTATATATAAATTCCAATTCTCATATTACTTTCATATTTGGATAATTTTGATTTTTCTTTGCAAGCCCTAATTCTATTCAATGACCTTTGACAAGCTGTAATTTCTAATTTGATTATCCAATTGGTACAAAATTTTGTACACAAATGCCACTATAAGCCTTCTATATATTAAAGAAAAATTCAACCCAATTCAATTTATAAATTGTGAAAAAAAATCCAAAAATTACATTGATATCACTTAGCAACTAGCTTGAAAGTTTATGCAAATGTTCTAGTAGCGATTTCTCTTTTTCCAACCATTAATTTTAACTCAAAATCAATATATAGCTAGATATTGAAGTATTCTAAGACAATGTCAAATTTTATCTTGATCCAATTAGTAGATCTTCAAATATCATAAAAATCCTATTTGACCCCAAACTGCCAACTTCTAATATCCTCTTGAACCAAAATCCAGATATTTTTCAATTGCTTTATTAGATTAATATAAAATTTTACAAACACTTAGTACATCTAATCAACCAAGTATTTTTAAATTTTGAACTATAGATGTGATACCAATTGCACAAACTAGCCAAGAGAGCTAGCTCTAATTATTTTATATAAATTCCAAATAACTAATACAAATCGTAACTTTGAATAATAGTTGCAAAGTGATACTAAATCTTCTAAAAAAAATTCTTACATCTTTGGAATCAATTTGAAGCTACCTCAGCAATTCTAATTACCAAACTTTGAATGCCTCTTTATTTTATCCTATGCAATTGTTTTAGTAGCTAGAGATCTAATTTTGACCTTATTCTACAAATAGTCAATCCTTAAGTATCAATTTAACCTACCTTAAGGATTTTTTAATCTAATTCTAACCTCGATTTAATCTTAGTATCAATCATGCTAATTATTTACTTCTTTTAATTTAATTTTATTAATTTATAGCCTTTTTTAGGTAGTAAAAGAATTTCTACAGCCTAAAAGATAAAATTACTAACCAACCTTTAATCTATTAGCTATGAAAAAAAAAATTAAGAGACTTATATAAAAGCCATTTTTAAATATATTAAATTATTATTGAACCAAAATGATTAGATGTTAATTAGAAATTTATTTTTGATTATAATTTTATCATATAATTGTGTCTTAATACAACATCATAAGTATTAACTTCTTCAATTTTTCTTGCATTTGTGCTATTGCACTTTTCATTTTAAAAAGCCCTATCATCATAATATTTAGGAGAAAAAAGATATCTAATATTGCTCAAGACAAATGGAAGAGAAGCTTGAAAACAAAGAAAATACTAAAAATAATATCAGTTTAGAAGAAGGGAATCCATAGCTTCTAATATACTTATGTTTTATTATAAAAAAAAAAGATAATATATCCTTAATTAACAAAAGACAAGCTTTGATATTATAAATGTATTCTTATCAATTTTTCAAGGATAAGAACTTGATAAAAGCAAATAATTAAGTAAGACTTTTTTCAAAGGAGTATGACAAAATAGAAGTGAAGAAACATGTATAATAAAAAGAAGCTGGAATAGCTATTGCCAAAAGATTAAAAAAATAAATAAAAATAAAAAATAAAAATAAAAAAACGAAAGACTCTTAAATCTAAACTAGAGCAAAAAAAGACTTGATAAGAATGAAGATGACTTCACTTTTACCTCTATATATATTATCCACCTAGGAGCTACATGGCTACATTCTATAAGACCTTCAATATGTATTGACTTTGCAAGCCATGTCTTAACTTGCAAGGTAAGTTTTCTATGTGTGTGCCACATAATTAGCTTGTTCTATAAGCTATCCATATATATGATACGTTGCTAACATATTAACTAAGTTTTTAATCTAAAAGTCAACTATAAACAAGTATAAGATCAAAGATATATCTATGAAGCTTCTAAAAAGCTTACCTAAAAGATATTATGAAATTAATCTAATTTTATATATTTTTACTTATTTCTATCTAATCTTATAGATAATTACTAAAATAAATATGTATGTCTATGACAATATATCAATGATAATAATGTCATACCTTTTAAAGTCATAAATGCATTGGCTACTTTTTAATATTTCATGAATGTTATATTTTTTGAATTTTTTGATGATTTTGTTGTTTGTTATTTAGACAACATTTTAATATGTTTTAAGAATACAAAAAAATATGAACTTTATATTCATCATGTATTACAAAAACTTAGAGATGCAAGATTGTATATTAAGATGAAAAAGTATATATTCCACTATGTTTAAGTTGACTTCTTAGAATACATCATTTCCAATAAAGAGCTAATAATGGATCCAAAAAAAATCAAGACTATCATGGATTAGAGAATTTCAAAAATAGTTAGTGATATGTAATATTTTTTAGAATTTTTTAATTATTATAAAATCTTTATTAAGAACTTTTTTTAAGTTGAAATTCTTCTTACATGTTTGATATATAAAGATAAATTTTAGTAGAGCAAAGAAACTAAAGCATCTTTTGTAATCTTAAAAATAATATTTATTTTTGTACCAATCTTGTATCACATTGATTTTTTTAAGGTATTCTTTATAGAAAAAAATGCATTAGATTTTGCTATAGGTTTCATTTTATCACAAATTAAAGTAGATGTCAATCTCCACCTAATAGCTTTTCATTCTAAGAAATTTTTAACAATCAAGATTAACTAAGAGATCTATGCCGAAGAGCTTCTTACAATTGTGGATTCATTTCAAGAATGGAGTCATTATCTAAAAGGCATTTCTAGTCAAGTCTCCTTTTTTGTGATAAAATACATCTAATGAATAAAATAAACAAGAGAACATTATATTATAAAATTTTTTATTTTAAAATATTGTAGCAAATTTTTTTAGAAATATATATAATAATCTAACACATAGAGAAATTAAAAAGTGCTAATATTATTTTTTACAAAATAAACTTCTACTTATTTTGTAGGACCATAAATAAGAGAAAACAAAGTAAATTAGAAAATTAAATAATATAAGCATATATAGGAGGAAATTAAGAGTAATTTTTAGTAAAACTTACTTCAAAAAGCCAAGAATTGTTGCCTAAAGAGAACCAGTTGTCAACTTGGATTGAAATCAAATTCCAAAGAACAAAATCATACACCTAAAATGAGTTCTGAGATCTTTTGTAGACCAAAGAATAGGATTTGAGAGCAAATTAGAAGAAAGTTTTTTAAACAATTTTTTTATGTCATTTGAATCAAAATTGAGATTTTGAAGGATTTTCAAAGTTATTTATGTTTTTGATAGGATAAGAATTTGAGAAAAAAAAAATATGTTTTTAACTTGTTTATAATTAAGATATTAAGAAATGTACAAATTTTTAATTGAGATCAATAGTTTGATCATTAACTATTGAAGTTCTATTTTTCTATAGGATTTATTAAGAGTTTATTTAAGATCTAGGATTTAACTAGGATTTGTTTTAAGATTTATTCATAGTTTGATTAGGCTTTAAGATTTTGCCTAAGATTTGATTATGATTAGGATTTATCCAGGATTTTGTTTAGAACTTGACTTAGATTTGATTAAGATTTTTCTAAGGTTTATCCTAAGTTTGTCTAACATTTCAGGTTCAATTAGGGTTTTAATTAAAGTTTGATCTAATTTTTTATTAAGATTTAATTAGGATTTCAATTAAGCTTATATTAGGGTTTTAATTTTTTTTAAAAAAATTAATTATTTTTTATTTCTTTAAAGTTTATATTTTTAATATTTCTTTAAGACTTTTTATTATTATTTTTTAAAATTAATTCGTAACTTCTTTGTATTTTTTTTACGATTTTTTTAAATTTTATTTTGATAGGTTAAAGTTTGATTGGATTTTTTAGGAATTACTTGCAGTTTATTTAAGGCTTTATTAGACTTCGTAGAATTTTTGTTGTATTTTTACTTACCTTCTATAGCTAGATGCTTGATACATTTTCAAATAAGAATACACATAATACAACATCGTATATACAAATCACAAGAACCTCAAATACTTTATGTTGGCATGTGCTTTGAATCGTCAATAAGCCTGTTAGAATATGTCTTTATCATGATTTGATTTTAAGATCACTTATTGACCTAAAAAAGTACAAGATTTGTCAAATGTCCTTTCTAGATGTTTTCATCTTACACTTAAAGAAAGAATTTTAGTTTTTGATTAACAAAGAATGATTCTCTTGAAGCCAAAGCATTTTCATCTTTTAGCAATAAAATCAATATTGACTATTGATTCAACAATTTTTAAGAAAATTTAATGAGATATATCCTCTAATCTTCTTATTTATGATGCCAAGAATAATTCTTTTGATTTTTATGATACTTCTATGTTTAAATTTAAAAATAATCTATTTTATTGTAAAAAAAATTATATATTTCAAAAGAAAAAATACAATTACGTATTTTTTAAGCTCATCATGACTTTTCAATAGCTTGACATTTTGGATTCAACTAGATTTTGAAGCTAATATGTGGAGATTTTTGGTGGCCTCAAATATAAAAGGCAATCAAAGACTTTTTACAATCATGTGATATTTTTTTAAGGTTCAAAACTCCTTGTCACCAATCTTATGGAATTCTTTAGCTATTGCCTATTCTAGAATAACTATGGTATTCTTTTTTTATAGATTTCATTACAGATCTTCTAGTTTCAAAATTGTATGATTCTAAATTTGTAATAATAGATTATTTTACAAAGATGGTACATTTTGTAGCTTGTACAAAATCTATCACAAGTAAAGAAATGGCTAAGATTTTTCTTGACAATATCTATCATTATTATGGATTATTAAAAGATATTATATTACATAGAAAGACTCAATTTCAATCTAGATTTTAGAAAATTCTTTTCAAGATTTTAAAGGTGGATATAAAGCTCTCTTTGACTTTTCATCTTCAAATTGATGGACAAATAGAATGAGTGAATCAAGTTTTAGAGCAATATTTGAGATATGTTATCAACTATCATTGAGATGATTGATCAACTCTTTTGTCATTGGCTAAGTTTGCATGTAATAATTAGATACATTCTTCTACTGAATAAACACCTTTCTTTGTCAATTATGATTATCATCTAGAACTTGATACTTTTGACTTTTCAAATGTTGATAATCTTATTGCTTAAGATTTGGCAAATTATTTGTTAAAGCTACATACAATAATGAAGGCATAGTTAAACGAAGCTCAAGAACAACAAAAGATTAATATACTGGATATCTAGCTGTAGAGAGTTTAGCTTAAACCTTTATATGAATCTTGTCTTAGATTCTAAAACTCCTTTACTTTGCATAAAACTCAAAATATAACAAAACCCCTTCAACACATATTTTTCCCACAAAGGATTTTCTCTTTCTGAACTTTAGAAATTCATAACTCTTGATCTAACTATTCAATTTGTCTAAAATTTATAGGATAGGTAGAATTCACCCTTAAGTTTTATCCCAAAAAATATCAACTACAAATTCACTCTCGATCTTTTGGCATCTAAGAAACCCTAGCAAATACTCTAAACCCTAATTTACAAGCACCTGAGCACTATTTTCTTAATATCTCAAGAATCTAATACTCAAATATCATCAAACTTATGTATAAAGTTTATTAACATGAATTTACACATTCCTTGAAAATTTAAGCTAAAATATTGTCGAATTACTCAAGATATAGCTCAAGACACAACCACTAGTAAATCGGGTCACTTACTACCCTTAGATTGCATGCACTGACTTCAAAATCCAATAACTCCTCTATTTCAACTTGGAATCCAATAAGCAATATGAAAAAAATGTAGCTGCAAAAGTGCTCTCTCCAGTTGCATTTGCCGATCCTCAATTGCCCTCCGTACGCGTGTGTTATGCCAAAAAGAGTGACAATAGCTCCCAAATCAACACCTTAACTTTAAGCACCTATATGTTCTTCACGTAAACTCCAAATCATACAAAACTTGAACCAAAACCATAGCCAAAAACCTAAACTTGCTGATCCTAGCATTTAAAGTTTGAATGGCCCAAAAAACTAACCCTAATCTCTAATATGGCCTCGGGCAGCCTCCTCAAAGCCTATTGGTCATGATTTTTGACCAATAGGAATGGAGATTTTCATTATTCATCTCCATTCATCTATATTGGTTCCCTAATTACTCCCTTTGCTACCAAAACCCTTCTTCAATCCTTTTTTTTATAAGATTTACATAATTTATGCTCTAAACACCAAATAAAAGAACCAAAATAAGTTTTCAAAGGTCATCAATACCTAACAAAGGTGACTCTAAATATTTAGAAGTTACTATCAACCAAAACCAATCTTAAAAGCCACTATCAAAAGAAATTAAAGTTATACAAATTCTATAGTGATCTTTTTAAACAACCTCTTCTCAAGGTAATAATCAAATTATATTCTACAACCAACTAAAATCTACTAACACGACTCTCACCATGTTACTTAGTAAATTATATACTAAGTACATAATTATATTATTTTCATATAGTAGCCAAACCACAACACAACAACGGACATATACATTGATTCCAATAGTTACTTATATGATTAAATGGAAGTAGATATATAAAATTAATTTTATAATATCTTCTAAAGAAGCTTTTTAGAAGCTTCATAGATTCAATTTTGACTTTAAACATGTTTGTAGTTAATTGATAGGTTAAAAACTTTGTCAATAAGTTAACCATGTACCACACATATTAATAGCTTGTGAAACAAGCTAACTATGTGGTGCACATAGACATGACTTGCCTTGCAAATTAAGACATATATCTAGCAAAGTCAATACATGTTGGAGGTCTTATAGAATATTGTCACATAGCTTTTAGTTAGAGAATATATATAGAAGTAAGAGCAAAGCCTTTTTTACTCTTGTGAACATCTTATTCATTGATCTTAGTCTTATTTTAAGACTTTTTAGTTTTCTTATCTTTGGCAATAGTCATTCTAGTTTAATATATTACCATCTTTGAGTGATTTCTTAGTTTTTTTAAGTAATATAAGAATATATTGACCTTTTAATTTTTTGAAGTTCATATCCTTGGCATTTTGTCATGATGTTTACAATAGATTCCTTATGATGAGCTACAACATTAGGCCATATTATCTTGATTGTCCGCATGTTTATACATATAAGTATTGATATCAAATATGACGATTAGAAAGATTAAGACTAATAAGAAAGGAATTGAAGTCACATTGATTATGAGATTGAGTACAAATAATAGTGAGTGAGTTTATCTTAAAATAAATTATTTTTTAAAGAAGATAAAAATGAAGTTTCTTAGCTGATTCAATCTTGCATATTCTTAACACAATCCTTTGATAGCTTCAAATCTTGCAAAAAAGAAGGAATGATGTATTTTGACTTACAACTTAGTACAACATGTAGCTCTTAAGCCACTACTGTGGTTGATAAAGAAGCTTTTATTGCAAATCCTCACTGTTTCAATTACTCAATTTTTTAAATACTCAATTCTTTGAATACTCATATTCCTAACAACTTTGTATTCTTTGAATTTTTCACATTCTCTTTTTAATAGCCAATAAAAATATGTTCTTATTTTTTTATCTTATATTCAAATTATTTTATATAATAAATATATATTAATATTTATAGATATATATTAATATTTATATATATATAGAAGAATATTTGTATTTAAATGAAAAAAATTAATAAACTTCAAATTTTTTATTATTAATATTGAAATTATATTATATTTAGATAGATATATATATTAATATTTTTTATAATTTTATCAAAAAAACTCTTTAAAATAAATTTAAGAATTTATTATTTTATGAAATAATTAATATAAAGATAATTTTTGTAAATCATTATTAATTAATTATCATATTATTTATAAGATGGATTAATCCAAAAGAATTTAAAATAATACTTAATTAAATCTTATTATATTAAAATAACTAAAGAAGATTATTATAAAAGAATAAATTTAAAATTATTAGCTAATAATATAATATTTGATATTTATCTAAAATAAATCCAAAATCACAGTTAAGTTATATATAAAAAAAACATCCTTTAAACATAAGATTTTAATATCTATGTCAATGTTTTATATATATATATATATATATTCTATATATATATATATATAGAATATATAATAAATAAATTTTAAGATCTTTAAAATATTTTTAAACATAGTTCAATAATAAAAAAAAATTGAATATTAATAATAATAATAACTTGAAAATATATATATAATTTAATAAAAACACCACTTACTCATAACTACATGTTTTAAGATTAATTATAAATAAAAAATATGTGGTTATTTTAAAATTAAATTAAATTATTATATAATTTATATTAATTATAGGAGATCAAAAAATATTTGGTACCATTTCCATTTCAATAATAAATAATACAAGATCTAAAATTAAAGACAAAGATTGTTTAAGCTTTCATCACAATCTTTTAAATAAATTTCATATGGCAACAAAGTTGGTTAACTTTTTAATATGCCTTTTAGATATACTAAATATTGCATTCGTGTTGAACAATCAAAAATATCTTTGTCAATACTAGAATTTTTACAAAATTACAAGATGATACTTTTATATTTTTAAATGTATACATTATGTTTTGGATAACTTTTTTTTTTTCCTGATTTTTTTAATTTTATGGTTTTTGTTAATATAAAGCACATTGTGGCTAAAATTCTATATTATAATCACCTCAAATAGGCTATGTTATACAGATACAAGATTTACATGAAATAGAAAAATGTATCAAAAAAAAGAAACAATTTGTAATGTAATGTTATAAAAATTAATTAGATGTAGATATCTTTAACAAGATATGTTTGTGTATTTTATAGATACAATTCTAAGAAACAATTGTTACTGAATCTTCAAATATTATGACACACCAAACTAAACAAGTAGCCAACAGAGATTTTTAGTCACAACTATTTACAATGTTTCAATTTGTATCTTAACTTATGTTTCAAAAACCTATAAATATGATGTATATTCAAAAATATTAACATTCTCTACAATTTCAAATATCTCATATATATTGCACACAACAAACACATATTTAACAACACTAAAACTTACTACTACAGATTATTTGATATCATCCAATACTAATTCATCACATAAACAAATTAGATCTACAAAATTTAAGAACTCATTATTAAATCAATATAAAATCACATCAAACATATAAACTAAACAAAGAGGTCATTCTTTTATAATAAAAAATAATAATAAAAAGTAAAACACAAACTACACAATGAAACAACATTCTATTCCACAAAACACCAAACAATGACAAAAAGAGATAAACACTCAGAAAAATAGCACAAAATCCTAGTAAAAACCAAACACTCAAAACCAAAAAAATCGAACAAAAATGTCGCACAAAGCCTTCTTGAAAGAGTCACACAAATCAATAATAAAAGAAAAATAAATAAAACAACGATGACAGAAGCAAAATGCTATAACGAGATGAGGAATAATAGTGGGGTCGAGTCTTCTTCTTACTCTTCTTCTTCGCATGGACATGGTTTTGTGGCACGTTTTCGGGGATACCGGATTGCATAATTTACACACAAACTTGCACAGAATCAAACAGAAATACACACACACACACACAAAACAACACAACCCACAACACTAGGTGAGGAATCTGTGTGAGGGTGAGAGAATGAGGTTCATCGGCGGAATGAAAGGGGAGGCGCGAACGGGGGATTGATTCCGTTTGCATGAATCGGGATTTGTGATGACGACGACGAAGACGATGCTTTTTGTGGCCCCGATTTCGCAGGATCCTCGGCCTGAGTCGTCGTGGGTGCTTTGATTCCCGGCCACAGCAACCACGATGAGGAGGGTCCCGCAGCACGAGGACGAGGACGAGGAGGACCAGTAGGAGGAAGAGGAGGAGGAGCTCGGATTGCGTGGAAAAGCATCGCAACGCCCGGACGGACGGTACCAACCACCGTGACGACGTCTCTCTCTCGTCTCTCCGGGTAGCATCATCCACACCAGCGCCAGCTCCAGGCTGCTCCAGGCTGCTGTTGCTGCTGCTGGACCTGCTGATGCGGTTGTTTCACCGTCACAGGCTGTTGGTTGGCATTGCCGTTCGGTTGAAGGAGCAGCCGCGCTCCACGTTTCCTCGTGACCACCCATGGAGGGGTAGCCATTCCCACCACCCTCTCTGTCACTCGATCATCAACTAACTGTCCCCCCCTTACTCTATCTGCGCTTTTATTATCATCCTCTCTCGCTTTTATGTGCTTTTCATTCACCTTCAATCCGCTCGCTCAATTGCCTTGCTCGCCGCGCTTGGTGCTGTTGGACCCCATCCTGAGGCCCCAACTCTACCCCGCTCTGTTTCTTCTTAGTGAGAAGTCCAGGGTGGTGGTGTAGATTTGTAGGTCGTCGGCCAATTTGAGTTTCTTTTGTTTCGTTTCGCTTGCGTTGGTGGTTGATTTGTTGGGTTTTGGGTCTAAGGCCATGGCGGCCATGACGACGGGCCTTGCGGTTGCCACTTCATTGACTTCCAAGCCCCGTGATGTGAGCTTCAGTGGGTTGCGGCATGTGAGAATTGCTACCACCTCTCTCTCCACAGCTCCCTCCCGCGTTGCGCAGTCTAGTTACCAGCCCTTGAAGGTGGTCGCTGTCGATTATCCTCGACCGGATATTGATAACACCACTGGGTTCTTGGAGGCTGCCGCGCTCTCGGCTTACATGCGCGACTCCCCACGCCCCGAGAAACCTCTCAGGGTTGTCATTGCCGGAGCTGGTGGGTTGCTTCACTGTCAGTTCTCCTCGGACGGATTTTAGGATGGAGGTGTTTTGAATTATGTTTCCTTACTCTTGGATTATGGTCTCTTCTTCTTTGTTGGGCTGGTGCGCGTTCTTGTTTACAGTCCTTCACTTTCTTAAATTTTGCATTCTGATTCGATATGAACAGGTTTGGCTGGACTTAGCACCGCTAAGTACATTGCCGATGCTGGCCACATTCCGATTCTGCTGGAGGCCAGAGATGTGCTCGGAGGAAAGGTGATAATTGTGAACTTTTGGGTTAATGTGCCATTCTGCCTCAGCCGAACAGAGGACGAATATTACGCTAACTATAACTAGACTAGTCAATAATACTGGCTCTAAGTGATTTTTCTGAAATGTAGGTTGCGGCATGGAAGGACAAGGATGGGGATTGGTACGAGACTGGTTTGCACATCTTTTGTAAGAGCTTTACGCGCCCTTCTTCAATTCTGCTTGCATATTTGCTGGATTATCAGCTCTTAAGTTAAATGACTCTTTACTTACTCCTCTAACAGTCTTACTAAAAAAGTCTTAATAAAAACGGTCTTACTAAGAATAGTCTTACTAAACAGTCTTACTTCAAGCGAGCAGTACAGTGACGTCTCTGTACGTATTTGCACAAGTCAATTTCACCTTGCTTTCTTCAAATTTTTACAGGCCTTTTGTCTCTATTGTCTTATAACACTGACACAGAAGGTATGTTATGTGCAGTTGGGGCGTATCCGAACATGCAGAATTTGTTCGGTGAACTAGGTATCAATGACCGTCTTCAGTGGAAGGAGCACAGCATGATCTTTGCAATGCCCAACAAACCTGGAGAGTTCAGCCGCTTTGATTTCCCAGAAATCCCTGCACCTCTCAATGGTAAGTGTCCATCTTTTGTAGATTTCGAGACCCCGTCTGCGCACTAGAAGTTTGACTTTGTTTTATGTGCAGGGTCCCAAAAATTGGCTCAGATATTAGTGTTTTGAATAATGTAAGCAATGTGGCATGTTTCAGGTATATGGGCAATTTTGAAAAACAACGAGATGCTTACGTTTCCTGAAAAGGTTCGCTTTGCTATCGGTCTTTTACCTGCCATTGTCGGAGGTCAGTCCTACGTTGAAGCTCAAGACAGTCTCACCGTTCGTGAGTGGATGCTCAAACAGGTGATCTACGGCCTCTGATCTCTTTCTTTCTGTCGCTCTTAGTAGACTTGTGATCAGAATACTTTTGTCAGGGAATATAATTGAAGCAGTGAAACTACGCGAAAGGATGTTGTTTTGAAACTCTTAAGTTCGCTGTGTAACAATCAAGTACAAAGAAGCTGAGGCTGAAACAGAGAAGACGATTGGATTTTAGTTTGTCCCATCGTTTTCCAAAACACTAGTGTTCGTCGGCGAATTGCATCGCATCGAACACTTCTGAACGTTTCTGGTTCCCCTCTGTCTGTGCAGGGTGTGCCGGAGCGTGTTAACGACGAAGTTTTCATCGCTATGTCCAAGGCACTGAACTTTATCGACCCCGATGACCTCTCTATGCAATGTGTGTTGATTGCACTTAACCGTTTCCTCCAGGAAACGCATGGGTCCAAAATGGCATTCCTTGATGGAGCTCCACCAGAGCGCCTGTGCAAACCAATTGTGGAACACTTCAGCGCACTTGGTGGTGAAGTTCGTCTCAATGCCCGGTTGAAGGAGATTGTACTAAACGAGGATAATACTGTGAAACATTACTTACTTTCAGACGGGACTACAGTGGAAGGGGATGTGTATGTATCTGCGATGCCAGGTACTTCCGGTTACTGAAGCATCGTGACTAAGTGGGTGTGCTCCGAACAGGGCAGATCTAGAGTTCATAATAAGTCAGATGTTTTAAGTTGTGAACGTTGGTGTTAAATCGAATACCTCCATCTCCATTCTGATCTTGCACTGTCTCTCTTTCTTTCTCTCTGTCACTCCCCCTACTCCCTCTCCTCCCTCCACTAATTTCATTTACAGTGTGCAGCAACTATTGCAGCTTCTGTTATTAAAGATTAGCAACAGACCTGTTTGGAATAGATACTGGAGACAGCGTGGCCGAATGTTTTGGTACTGGTGTACTTTTAAGCTGTGTTACTTATCATATTTAGTGATTGATTATTGCTGACGCTCTTCTTATTGTTCCAGTGGATATTGTGAAGCTCATTATACCTAACCAGTGGAAACCGATACCCTACTTCAAGAAAATGGACAAACTTGTTGGCGTGCCTGTCATTAATGTTCATATATGGTAAGATGCACTTTTTTGCTTTGTATCATTTTTGTAGTTTAGACCAGCTAAGTTTAGCGGTATTGCTCAAGTTTGATGATGTAGTTAAGTATTGCACTATTCTACAAGCGACTTGAATTATTTGCTCCTGAATGTATAGGTTTGACCGGAAGTTGAAAGCTACGTATGATCACTTGCTATTTAGCAGGAGTCCACTCTTGAGTGTGTACGCCGATATGTCCACTACGTGTAAGGTGAGATTATTAAATAGAATAATCTACTGTACTTTCACCAAATTGTGATCCTGTCCAATCTGGTCTATCAAAAATAAGATTGATTTTTTCAGTTGTGAGGTGGATACTGGTCTTACTTACGAATGACTACTTCATTGAGAGTGACTTCCAGGTTTGAATCCGAATGGGTCTTCCATTGTAGAGAAAAATTGTCAAACCTGCACACTAACAGCCGGGGTGTAATCTACATTCTCTGTACTCATATGTGTACACTCTATTTTGACCAGGAGTACTACGACCCAGACAAATCCATGTTGGAGCTTGTGTTCGCCCCTGCCGACAAATGGATCAGCAAAAGTGACCAGGAGATTGTCGATGCAACAATGGAAGAGCTAGCCAAATTGTTCCCCAATGAAATTGCAGCTGACCAAAGTAAAGCCAAGATTCTCAAGTACCACGTGGTGAAAACTCCAAGGTACTAAGAACTTTACACCCTACTGTGGGCTCATCTGCACTATGCTAAATTTCTTTTAATTTTGCCGTGTGTTTGATTTTTCGCAAGCACCAGTAGTTTTATGAATTCACGAGTAAGCCCTTTTCTGACCGCTGCATCTTTCAGGTCGGTTTACAAGACGGTGCCAGATTGTGAGCCTTGTAGGCCACTTCAAAGATCACCTATTCCAAAGTTCTACATGGCGGGTGACTTCACTAAGCAGAAGTACCTCGCTTCTATGGAAGGGGCTGTGCTCTCTGGCAAATTTTGTGCCCAATCCATTGTACAGGTATGACACTGCAGGTCAACTGAATGGGAAGATTTCACTCGTGACTGCTTGTAACGCGCTTGATCATGTTCTACCCAAAACGGCCTTCATTGTGACTTCGAGCACAGTCTTCCATTTGGCAATTGTAGTATACCTGTTCGATATATTCCTTGAGATCGTTTAGTATTTACTTTGTGGACAGTGTGAGCTCCAAACCTGCTCTGTAAATTTTGTGCTTTTGGTCATGCATTTTCCTAGTGATGATCTTGAGTGGTTGACTTTTATCACAGGATTTCAAGGCAGGAAAACTGAAAGCGGGCGGTGAGAAGGAAGCTGTGCTGGTCTCTCAATGACCAAAGCTTGAGACTCATTTACCCTTGTACTTGTAATTCATTATACTTGGTCGTTTGCACTGGTTGACGCGCGCTTCTCAGCTAACACATTTTCACCAATAATAGGTGGGGCTGTGTTCAATGCGCAGAAATTTGGATTGGTACAGGATTCACTGATCCACTGATTACGATGCAGCTGATGGGTCTCGTTGTTAGGTAGGCTTCATTCATATGCCGCAAGCTGATTTGCCGGAAATCCAGCAATTCACTGGTTTTTGAACGAAAATTGCTGGTTGAAGATTTACTGTAAGCGGTTCACCGCATGCTATTCAGTGCACTTCATGTTCAAATCTGAATCAATTTCTGTCTCTAATGCTGCAAGATGTCATGACTTTTGTACGGGTTCACCGTTATTACGGTTCGTATTCTAATAGTTCTGCAATAGCCCATACGAGATGTTAGTCTCATTACATTCCTCTGCAACTAAAAATATTTCATTACGGTTTGTAGCACATCACTCACTATTCCTCTTTTGAATAGTCCTGTCTGGCATACTTTCCTATCTCCGCACAACCTCAAAGCAATGAGAATTTTTAGGACCAACACAGAAGAAGTATTTTGCAATGTATTTCTTTTGCAGTCCATAATGCAACGATGTAATCAAGTTTGGTGTGACCTTGCGTAGCAACAATTTTCTGGTGTAATCCACGTTGCTCAACCAACTTCTGCAAAAGCTTCCTTGACTATGGGCACCACAATCCCATTGACCAACCTCGCCTACACCGTACTTTCGGTACCGAAAGTGCATCCCAAAATATGTCCCATGAAAACCAAACATAAATGACTTAGTTATGTAAAGTAACATGAGTTTCGAGTACAAAGCGAATGTTCAATGTACAACAAGTGTTTCAACTCCAGTGTTCCCAAAGAGAGCAACCAAGGCAAGCGGTTGTGCACAGCCATGAGCTTCTCTGCACATTTTCAACACCTTCTAATGGGTCCCAAAAAATTTTGGCCTTGCATCTAATGATTAAAATCTTCCATTACCTCACTAAATCCCTTACATCTGGATGGATTGCTTAAGATATCCAGCATATTCACTCGGAAACGCTAAGTTGTAATAATGACTAAATTCTGATAATCTGTGAAACTTGCTAATTCTGCATGAAATCTAAATATATATCCGATGGACGTTTTTCATGGTCAGCTTCCTCCGACAAGTTGGACACCTCTTCTGTGCATTGATCGCCCCTTGAATACAAGATTGACAAAAGATATGACCACAAATGGTGGACGTCTCTTCCTTCATTGTGTCCATGCAAATGGCACACTTGAATTTACGCCCCTCTGGCTCGTTGGCTTGTATGGTTGGAGCAAGCTCTTGCATGAAAGATTGTTCGATGAGAACATTTTTTCGTTTTCTACTCTGTAAAACAAAAGAAAATTTGTGTCAGATCTAAATGTTTATGAACTACGGAAGACGAGTCGCATACACGAAAGGTCTAACACAATATGCAAAAGGCGTGATATATTCAAACCCAACAAAGTTGCCAAATACAGATCTAGCATTCATGTTCCAAATGCAACATAACAAACTCGATAAAGACATGATAAGGCGATCGATCCTCAACCAACAATAAGGCTCCGTCAATGAGGCTTTTAATAATTTTACATTTAAAGTTTTTTATTATGAAATTATAAAATAACAAACAAAATTGATGATGTGATAATCCTCTAAACCAAGAGAAATAAATCTTAATACCTTAGGAAGATTGTCGTTAAGAAGCACGCAGTCCTCAACCAATGGAATTACTGGAGGTGATCTTGACGGAATCGTGAGATCTATTGTTGCCCTGGCTGGTCGCCCCCGCCGACCACGGAGAGGCTGAGTGATACTTGACTGTGTCCGAACGCTATACTGCGATGTCCCTGCGCAAGTTGTTCAACGATGTCGCATTTAGATTTCACTATTCCGGACAAAATAGATTACATGTAATCTAACGTGCCGGCAAGTACATGCCATTGGCACCAGCAAGCAAATCATGTAGCAATAAGAAAAAAGTAACATTTACCTCCAGGGCCAAGACGCAATGCCAAAGGATCCTCTTCCACGAGTACTTGATGTCGTGAGGAGCGGCGAGATTCTATGCTCGCAATCAATTTAGCCTGCAGATATAAGCACATCACTATCACTTAAACAGTACAGAGGCAATAAGAACAAGAGACATTACAGTCATCAGAGTGAATATATCAGAGCCGCAACAGGCCCACTGATATTAACAACCTTTCATCCGATTGTCTGTCTGCTAAGTGGAGCCTAACTAAAATCTCAGAGTCTGAAATTTAAGAACCAGCCAGACAGATTTTAAAACAGACATTCATAGTTTTTGAGTAAGCATACGACGTTGTTTGAATACTTAGGGTACAACCACGCTGGAAAGCTTTCAAAACCAATAAACGGGTCAGGGTGCACAAGGAAATGAACACATGCTGCGACGTGGGGTCCAATGCAAATAACTAAGAATAAGCAAAAGGTCTAGAATTCTAGACGACAGCAAGAAAGTATTACAATCACCCAGCAAAGGCACCCAACACGCCGCCACAAACTCATATGCTTGAATCAGATTCTATGGCAAAGGCGGTCACCAAGTATCTCCTCTTAAGGACGATGATGAACTAGAATTGAACAATAGAAAGATACAATTACAGAGTGCAAATGCAAACGAAGAATGAGTTGTGTTTTCAACCGCAAATTGGACAGAAAAAAACACACTGATCCACCACCTCTAACGTATTGAAGGTGTAGATCATCACCTCAGCACACGAAAACTATGAAAACTATGAAAACTATGAAAACTAAAAATGCGTAGAAGCAGCCAAAATGGCCAAAATACCTGAGCAAAAGCCCTTGGTGATGATACAACAACATCATCGTCCTCGTCATCAACAACAATCGGTGCGGACGTCATATCCCTCACTCTGCTGCTCATGAAGCTCTGCTCCACTATTGGTTCACGAGACCGCGCATCTGATTCTCCGAGTCGCCATGGGTTGCAAATACGACCATGCGTTGGTCCCGTCTTCGACTCCCCACTCACAATCATGGTCACCACCCGCTCCTCTTCCCTCTTCTCATCCATCTAAACCGCCACAAAACCTAAAACTCGAACCCACACCAACAGTAACCCAATTCCTCCACAGCAAACCCTCTCCGTGCTCAAGCACCCTGGAGCGACCCCTCACTACCCACAGGCTCACAACACATTCTCAAAATTCACACTCCAAAAGCTCGAATCCTTCCTTCTCCACTTACAGTTCTGCATTGAATCCTACCATTCACCGCGAATCCCACAGAAAAACTTCTCCCAGGTAAGGCAAGACAGAGCTCGAAAATGGCCACAAGACGGCAACCCGCGTCGCAGTTACTAGCTACCATCTTATATCACAACCCAGCATATGCCGCACGCAATTCCCCAGGAATCCACGTAGTTCATGCACTTGTAACATGGATTATGGTGATTGCGACGGATTCGTGTCAACATTCGTCTAGCAGGGTATTCAGATTTGTCTGCGGGGAGAGGACATGAAGCTGGAACGGAAGGCGAGGTGTAGATGAATATGGTTTCTATCTTGACTGGATGGGCTTCCGTGACTGCAATCAAAGCTTTCATACCAGCCAGCAGCCTCGATAGTGGATGTCATCCATCCTTCGTCCCCGCCTACGCGTTACCGGCGCTTCTCTCCAAATTTACACCAAGGACGCTCACCACGTCGTGCCATTCCGCATAATGCCAATTATTTACAGTGTCCGACCCTTGTGAAGCTTCGTTCAATCACCACTCGAGTGCTGGTCCCGAGGGCACGGTGGTCGTAGGGACGAATTGTCAAACTGAATATTCTGTTTCTATTACATTAAACCTATTTCGAATAGTATTTTTGCCTGGTTGTTGTGTATTTGATTTTGTTTATTTTTGTTTTTATTGTTTTTGTTTGTTTTAGCTTGATTTGGAGTGTACCCGAATGTGGAAGCTCGGCTGGTGTAGTTCCTGAAGGGGCTCGAAGATGAATAGAACACGAATAGATTAACTGTTTACAGCAAGTTGCCAGGAATTGGAATAAAAATTTGGTAGACGAAGGATAGTCCGCAGGAGAAGACTTGAACTACTGTAGCTGGGCAATTGACTGGAAAGCCCACATGGAAGAAGTTCGTCTGGATGATGAGACTTGGCAAGGGTTTGCGACTTCTCTCAAGAGAAGTTTTTCGGAGCTTTGAGATTTTGAGAAGCTGCGAGGGCTGTATGGCATGGGAGGATGGAATCCAGGCTCAGCCTTCTCGAGTATGGAACATCAGGTTTGTGGGTTCCTTGGGTGCTTTGTAATCACTGACAGCGTTTATGGGTTCTCGTTTAGTGGCGTGCGCACTTAAGAGGGTAGGTCTCAGCAGAATCTCTAAGTCTAAGCGTAAAGTTCGTGTTCAATTCAGCACCTAACACTTACACGGAGGATGTGGCTACCGCAAGAAGCTATTCTCAGAGAATTTGTGGATGGTTACTCGTAGCAGTGCCTCTGTAATCTCGGTTTGAATTTGAGGAAAACGTGCCTTACAAATCTTATGCATCCTTTTTCTTGTTTGCTGATAACTTAACTTGAAAAGCTGCTAAAATTGTTGGTAAATTTTGGGGTGTATCAGATTGAACAGCTTCGTCAAAAGTGCGAAGACGTTGAATGAGTAATACTGTGATGTAGCATCTGACTTCTTTGATGACATCCGACACTATGCCGGTAATTCTAGTGTCTATAAGCGTGCGATGATACTCGACCTTTAAATGTTTTATTGATAGGGTTCAAATCTGCATTTGTGGTACAAGGGTGGCGTTGAATGATCAGTGCAAGCGCTCCCTCATCGTGATCGATTTCTTTATGTGTGTTGATGTGGTACCAAGGAAGAGCCTTAATTCGATCTGCAATTCAATGCTTTGATTGGTTCTTTCCTTCCTCGCTCTCACTCCCTTGGCTAGCTCAAATGGGTGTTTCATGCTGATAAGTTGTTCAATCACTCTTTTAGCAGGTAATGTCGCATTTGAGGGGAATAGTTTTGTGGACTCTGCTGAAGTTGTGAGTAGCCAAAGGCCGAAATCAGCAGGCGCAGCTGGTGTGATGGAGCGATGAGCGATTGTAAACAAATTGTCCAGATTGCAAAACGATTACCTCTAGGTGTTGTGGAGGGAAGCCTATTGTTTTGTTGCGGAAAGGAACGGTTTGGTTAAAAGGGCAACAGGACACCAAGTAGCCACCATTCATATCAGCAGAGACGAGCAGAGAAGACCTGTAGTCATGGCCAAGCCATACGAAAAGAGTGTGGCCATGACAGCACCTCAACAGATGCGGGGAGTCGTCATAATTTCACTCCCAGACTCTGAGAGTGGGGGTAAAACAATGTGCGCCGCAATGTGGCAAGAAGGACACGAGCAACACCACCAGCAACAGCAAGTTCAAGGTCACCAACAGCAGGAACAACAAACTTTACAAACCCCACCATTGCCGACACCTCCAGCCGCACATCCAGCACGAACCCTTTACAAAAGGGGTAGATTATTCAAACGCGTGGTGCTGTTCTTCTTACTTTCCTTGGCTGCTCTTTACCTAGCATACAAAATTCCAACCCTGTACTACTCAGAGATGCAACTGGAGGAAGAAAGCGAGGAGAAGGACGTTCATGTTTATACTTTGCACCCTAAGTACTCCCCGGCCCTTATCAAGATGCGTCTAGTTGGAAGGAATCTACTGGAGCGCGATATGGAGAGGCTTAGCAAGGCTTCTGTTCCTGAAACTGCTCAACGAACTGCTGCCTATCCAATTGGAGGAAACATTTACCCTGATGGACTGTACTACATGGCAATGCGCATCGGCAATCCGGCGAAGCTTTACTATCTGGATATGGACACAGGTAGCGACCTCACATGGCTGCAATGCGATGCTCCCTGCAGGAGCTGTGCCGTGGGACCGCACGGGCTATATGATCCCAAGAGAGCTAGGGTAGTCGATTGCCGGCGTCCAACGTGCGCTCAAGTGCAACGAGGAGGTCAATTTACATGCTCTGGAGACGTCCGGCAATGCGATTACGAGGTGGATTATGTAGATGGAAGCTCCACAATGGGAATCTTGGTGGAAGACACAATCACCCTTGTTCTCACCAACGGTACTCGATTCCAAACCAGGGCTGTCATTGGTTGTGGGTATGATCAACAAGGGACGTTAGCAAAAGCACCCGCAGTGACGGATGGCGTAATTGGTTTGAGCAGCTCCAAAATCTCCCTACCCTCGCAGCTAGCCGCGAAAGGCATTGCAAATAATGTCATAGGCCACTGTCTAGCTGGTGGCAGCAACGGCGGTGGCTATCTCTTCTTCGGAGATACATTAGTACCCGCTCTGGGCATGACATGGACCCCGATGATCGGAAGGCCTTTGGTGGAAGGCTACCAAGCACGGCTCCGCAGCATCAAATATGGAGGGGAAGTTCTCGAGCTTGAGGGCACGACAGATGATGTGGGTGGGGCGATGTTTGACAGTGGAACTTCTTTCACATACCTCGTCCCAAATGCCTACACTGCTGTTCTTTCTGCTGTGGTAAGACAGGCACAGAGGAGCGGCCTTGAGAGGATAAAAACCGACACCACCTTGCCCTTTTGCTGGCGTGGTCCCTCTCCGTTTGAATCTGTTGCAGATGTTAGTGCATACTTCAAAACGGTGACCCTGGACTTCGGTGGAAGCACCTGGTGGTCATCAGGCAAGCTGCTTGAGCTCTCCCCAGAGGGCTATCTCATTGTCTCCACGCAAGGTAATGTTTGTCTTGGTGTTCTGGATGCAAGTGTTGCAAGCCTGGAGGTTACAAACATCCTTGGAGACATTTCCATGCGGGGATATCTTGTTGTGTATGACAACATGCGAGAACAGATCGGGTGGGTGAGACGGAACTGCTACAACCGACCCAGAACTGCCACCTCTCAGATTCTATCAACTGTGGCGCACCTGTTTGATTAAGTAGCAAAACCCTGATTTTGCAACCAATCTTGCACCCACTCTCTGCTTTCACCAGGCCCACTCCTTTTTTCTCCTGTTATGAGTTGGTTCCTGCAGGACCTTGTTTGGCTTTTCCTCAGGATTCAGTTTAGGTTTCCCCACTATCACAGATATATCTGTAGAAATGTGGTTTCATCACAATTACCGGACTATGGTATTTTAGAAGTGGACTGCAGAGTTAGAAGAGCTGGAGAATGCTTCAGGTCTGAGAGACAATACAATCAGTTGCAAGGATTTGATGCTTTCACTCTTAGGGTTTTGTTTTTTGTGTAAAGATTCCTGTATGTATGTATGGCCTTACCTAGAAACAGGGAAAAAAAAAAAAAAATTAAAAAAACAAAACAAAACAAAACAAAAAAATCTGAACAATTGTATTTTTAGAAGTATGTGTATGGAAATAGTGTGACTAGTGGTGGTCAATGGGTACATGAGTTTTCTAGTCAACTTTGTGAAAAGTATTTATGGACAAGTGAATACTAATAAATGTTGGTTTCTAGCCAATTGGTATGTGCACTTCCAAGAATGCACTGTAACACTATTTAATTTCAAGACCAAATGTTGATTACTCAACAAAATCTCATAGTTTTATTTCCTAACATAAAATAGTAAAAAAACAAACAAAAAAATATAGTGATAACACTTAATTATTTACGCTTAATTTGTTCAAATATTTGGCCACATAAAATTTTAAAAAGAAAAAGAATAGAAACATTCATAAATAAATTGTATTTTGACTTTACTAAATTTAACCAAATATAAAAATATCAATAATTATAAAATTATTGGAAAAAACAAAAAAATATCAAATACACAAACACAAATTATTTTGATTATTTTCTATCTTTGCTAAAAAACATAAAAATAAAAACACTTATCTTGCATTATTTGTGTATTATGGAATATTGCAATTATCAATATCTACAATATTTTAAAATGTCATTTACAATTCAATTAGATATATAATAATAAATTCCAAATACGTTTTTTATATTTTGTTTCAAAAAATTAATAAGATTAATATCTACCATATTTTTAAATGTTATTTACAATTCAATTAGATATATAATAATAAATTCCAAATACGTTTTTTATATTTTGTTTCAAAAAATTAATAAGATCTTAGAACAAATAGTTAGCAACTTGAAAATATATAGTTATATATACTTTTTAATACAAAGCAAAAAAACATCTTAGTACAAGGCTTCAAATTTATATTTTATTATATATATATATATATATATATATATATAAAATATATATATATTAAATAGCTCACAAAAGTTTTTTTCCATAAAATATTCATTTTCTCCCTCTTAACCATCGATCTTTCTTAAAACAAAGAAAGGGAAAAAAAAGTGCAAAAAAAAGAGGCATATAATATATATATATATATATATATATATATACCTCAAAAATCGTTTAATTCAAAATTCTATTTTTTTATTTGGCTACCAAAACTTTAAAAATCAATTTTTTAATTTATTCTACTTTTGGATCAATATTGGATTGGCTAAAAGTGCCCTAAGTGTTGAAGGATGTGTTTTAGTTAATTTAAGTTGTGTAGAGGTCAAGTGGGGCATAGCAACATCAATTGGGGATGAAGAGTTAATAATTCTCACTCTCTCTTTTGTAATATATATATATATATATATATATATACATATACTAATATATTTACCCCTCAAATTGATAAGGGAGTGAACTTTATTTTACATTTTGATTTGCCACATTTCTTATGATTTTTCTAATCATATTAACATAAAATTCAACTAATAAAAATAATATTTAAAAAAATCTTGATTGTATTCAAAGAAGTGTATTGTGAAAGAACAACATACCTCATACATTGTGAAAGGATGTACATTCATAGTCATTTAGTCAAGATTTTTACTAAAATTTGCATTATTTTTAGTCATTTCATTGGACCAAACATAATTCTATCATGTTACATATACATGTCTTCCAAGTTTTAAAAAACCTTAAATCCAATAACCTAATCCACAAATGACTAAAACTATGATTTCCAAGAGAATATCGAAGAGAAAGAAAAAGACATACGGTAAAGAACATAAAAAGAAAAGTATACTCGCACGGAAAAAGTAAAGAAAAAGTTATACACAACGAAAGAAAAATGAGACGTAACGAATGGACACTGGGCTGTATCACCGTGACAACCCATTCACAAAGTCAGAAACGCTAATGCGACACCGCCACATGTCACAAGTTCAGGATAGAGGGGCCTAGAAGACCCCTGGTGGGGGGACCCGCGGGCCTGTCCTCACCCGTCCCCACCCCCCTGCAAAGGAAGGAGGGGGACGGGATTACCAATGCGAGATAAGGCCTCCCCTCCCTCGTCCATGGGTTCTCGCTCGCCTCGCCTTCGTCGTCGTGCGCCTCGTCTTCGTCGTCTCCGTCGTCGTGATTGTGGGCCTCGCCTTCGTCGTGGTGGTGGTGGTGGTGGTGGTGTGCAGATCATATCTCGCAAGACTCGGTCGAGAGAGAGAGAGAGACAGACAGAGACGCTGGTTGATTCAACTCGCTCTCCCTCTCCTGCGGGACGAAGTGAATTTTTCCTTTCTTCCTTCTTTCCACGCGACGACAGTGTTGGTGTCACTACCGGTACTACTTGCTACACCTCTCTTTCGCTCACTCGCCCCCACTTTATCGCACCCCAACTCGGCCTTTACGAGCCTCCTCTTCTCTCTTGTCACTGTGCACCCCCACTGCTCCCCTCCCTGTGCCCGGCAAGCATTTGCGTAGCATCGACAGTGTCCAGGCTTGTACAATCTGAGGTGGGTTGCTGCTTCGGATACGGTTGGGTACCTTCAATCGCAGTGTGTTCGTTTTCAGTTTCTGGGTTTTCATTTTTTTAAAATTTAATTTAATTTATTTTTTTCTTGATTGGGTGGGTGGGTGGGGCAGCTGGGGTTTGGTTTCCGAGGGTGGCAGTAAGTGGGCGTCAGAGTCGTCAATTCATGTTGAATAGAGATATTTGGAGTGTTGTTGAATTTGAACGGTTTTTGGTGAGTGCGCACTTCTGGAGATGAGAGATGATGAAGCGATTGGGTTTCTGCAGGCGAGCGTGTTGTTGCGGGGGTGGTGGGAGCAGCGGTCTTGGTGATGGAGGAAGTTATTGTGGTAGCAAGGGTGGGCGGCGCACGGATTCTAGCGGATTAGAGCTGAATCGAGCTAAATTGAGTAACGCTGTCCTGCGGTCGTATTCATTGTAAGGTAGTTGTTTCGAGGAGTTTAGAGAGAGAGGGCTATCCATCTCGTTACCACGTTATTGCATTGACTCTGGTTGATTTACTCGTGGTATTTGAATGAGAGCTTGGTCATAGTTGGACAAATAGACATTACAAAGGTAGAGGAACTCCTCTGTTTCTTTGCGGTTTTAGGACTCTGCCATAGTGATGACTTGTTCTGGAGACCTGACGATGGGTTCATCGTTTCAGTTTCTTGTTTGATGATGGCTGGTTAATTATCACGAGTGTTAATGAGTGATTAATCGGAAACTTGCTGGAGCTGTGTGATTAGCAGAAAACCGCTTGAATTGAGAGTAACATCTGATTCTGAATTTAGGTGGTAAGCTTCTTTCTTCCACATAGTTTTCTGGCTTTAGTCTATCATTTTTGTGTGAAGGGACATTTGGTTACAGAGACGACCATTAATTAACAGAAGTCTTGTGTCCACTTTTGTTTGATACAATATTGCAGTTTCGTGGAGAGTCTGCATTGTCGTGGCAGAATTCGATGGAACCGGCATGTGCGAACTTAGCTCGCAGTCAATTTTCGGTTATGCCAGTCTCGTTAAGTCCTTGCTGCAGCAAAAGTAACGTGTGCAACACAAGGGTCTCATCTGCGTTTCTGCAGCAAGGCAATGTGACTACAAGGTCGTCCTTGCTGGTCACATCAACACAAGCTGTCCAAGTAGGGAATTATGCATGCTGTGCGCAGAGTTGCACCCATGGTGTGGAGCTCAATCACGGCCTTGGTGGCAGGTTGGTCATGCATACTGATATAGGCTGGCACGAGCGATTAGAGGTCAGAGATGTTCATGGACACTCGGCGAGAAGTAAGACATCATCGACGAATGTCGGATGCAGTAGGTCGTTGTTTGACAATTTAGAAGGACACTGGTTCAGGGATCAACCTAGAATTGGTTCGACTCATTCCTCTGCATTTGGTAACTCATCTCCTGCTTCGACTTCTGGTGGCATCCATCGACGTGGTTCCCCATGGGGATCGAAGAGGCCACGATCACGAAATTGCTGCTGCAGTTCGGAAGGGATGGGTGGTGATAAAAATGAGACTGGCGCCGGAGGAGAAGAGAAATATGAGGTCTCGCGTATTCCTAATGAAGGGGTGACCAACAGAGCTACTCCAAGTTCCAAATCTGACCGAGTAGCCGATCGTTCAGCCGCTCAAGTTGGGACACTGGAGTCTGAGTTATTCCTGTACACGGTATGCTTCCTTTTCTGTCGTCTTTAAAGGCTATTCCTCAGCTTCTTGATGAACATTGTGAAGTGTATTGAACCTCAAAACGTTTTGGCCGAAGTCAGCTGAATGTGTTACCGTATAGATTATAATTATGCGTGCTGCACTTAATGTAGGGCCGTATGAGGGCTCTGGAGAATTTCAGGGCAGAAGTGGCAAAGCCAGATGAAGAGATCAGCTTAGTCCGAGCAGCAGTGTTTGTGGCCCAGCACTTGTAAGTTTCTTGTTGATATTTTCCTACAATGCGGTTTCAAGAAGTGAGTGACAGTACTGTATAAAAAATAAAAAATAAAAAAATAAAAGAAAACTAGTTCTTTAGCTTTCTGTGAACTGGGTTTGACATGATGCGATGGCGTAGATTTCAGTGTACCAGAAACAGGCGAGAAAAGCTGATAATGTGGCTTCTACGACTTGCCTTCTTTTGCTATAGTCGTAATTACTATTGTGTTTCGTAGAGTAAGCTTGTGTCTTTAGTCCATCGTTCTCTAAGTTGGCGTTTTCACTGCTTGTGGATTTGTTTAGGTTATCATGTTGCATGTAACCATCACCTAGTTTTGTGAGGTTTAACCAAGAGTATGTTCCTCTTCGAGAGCCGGGAGGCTTGAATCAGTTCTTCAAGTGTCTAGATTTATACTGCTAATAGTACTTTGGAGCAGGACGTGTTTTTTGTCATTTTGGTGTTTGACTGGGCTGTTAATATGTGGCTATGGTCGTAGGTACCCAAGAATCACTGCCGAAGAAGTGGAAGCCGAGATGAAGGAAATGGCTGATGAACTTGAGCCCCTGCTACCACCACCTGCTGGTTTGTACTGTTTATACTGGACTTTTCAATAATTTAGTTCAGTGGCTTTGGTTTTTGTACCTTTCATAAACAGGTTGGAGCTATAGATATGATGTACTGTATTGTGTAATGAGAAAAGGGTTATTGTGGTGTGGTAAAGGAATTTGATAATAGAATAAATTTGTAAGCACGTTCAAGTGGCACATCCTCTGACCATCATTGTTTTTCATTCAGAGCGATACACAATGCGAATGATCAACTCCATCAATAGGTATCTTTATGGTCAACTAGGTTATAAGGGAGCGACAAACTACCTTGATCCCGACAACTCATGTATAAACATGGTGCTGAAGAGGCGAGAAGGTATGGCCCTGTAATCGGCTTTTATGAATATTCTTTAGGCCTAGCAACCTAATCACTGTCAGTTTTGCTCTAATTGCTCCAAAGGTGATTAGGGTTCGATAGTCCAGTTATCCGGCAGGTACTTAGATGACAACGGTTTAGTAATAAAGTGGTGTTGGGTCCCGGTAGAATGGCTTTCATTCTAACCCTTGGAAAACGCATTTGTTATACGCAGTTAAAATTACAATCTTGAAAGCGTTCGCATGGGCTCCATTTAAATTTTTTGTTTGAGATACACGTCTGGATTTTCTTAAAGTTTTTCTATCTGTACTCCATGACCTCTTTCATTGCCTATGTGCTCCACATATGATTCTTCGTTAGGATGGGTTGGTTGAATCTGGTACTTGCCTGTGTATTGAATGGCAGGATTGCCTCTTACAATGTCACTGTTGTATATGGAACTTGCTAAGCGCGTGGGTTTGCCAATGCAAGGGGTATGTACCTGACTTTATTTCTCTATGTAGTTTCCTTTCACTCATCGTCTTGATGAAGTTGGCTGAATATATGAGTTCTGGAGTCTTCGACCTTTATTTTAGGTAATGCCCAGCCCTAGGGCTTCGTGCAGTCTTCACATGAAGGTCGCATCGTGTTTAGGAAGTTCAAGAGTAGACTGGTAGAGTCATGCTTTGATTAGAGGGGAGGTGTGATTGAATCCAAAAGTAACAAGTTTATATTTGAAATAAGTTTACTTTCTAATATCTTGATTTGCGTTTTACTTTTGAATGAGCACCAGTACTAAGTAGGTTTGTTCTATATATTCAGTGTATACAAATAGCACTAAGTTGCTTGGTCCAAATTTACTAAGAATGCTTATTTCTACTGGACTTATCACAGGTGAACTTGCCCGCACATTTTATGTGCCGTCCAACTGGAGATGGATTAGAGTTTTTCATTGATGCTCACGCGAATGGCAAAGTAGGTGTTAGTTTGAAACTTGCTATTTGTTTGGCAGCTTCTTACTTTGCCATCGTTATCTGTGTTGATACTGATGTGTTTGAAATGATCAATATATTCAATTTCGTGTATCCAGATGTCTAGTTTAGTCGCATCAGTTTTTGAAGTGACGGCACAACCTAAGGGTTTCTGTTTGTCTGGCAGATCACTTTCCTGCAGGATGCCGAAGAGAGGTTATCTGTAGTGTATGGTGTGCCAGTTGAGATCAACCCAGAATTTTTAAAGCACACATCCATCACTAATCGAGCTTTCTTGCTTCGCCTATTATTCAACCTGAAACGGATCTACTTTGAACGGAAAGATCCTGTCAGGTAATACTAATTCTTCGAGTAAATTCATTGGAAGCTGAGTTTAGCTTGCTTTATTTCAAGAAGCCGATTGTCTTAGGCCACTTGCTTTGCTCACGAATGATTGGCAGCTGTTTTGATGGCTGGGTTATGTGCTGCTTTTATCCTGTGATTATTCCTGTATTGATTCTTTTTGTTGTCATCTGGCTTTTGTAGTACACTCTGCATCATCGATTATCTGAAGATTGTGCGGCCAGGTGTCATTGAGGAGGTATGCCCAGATGGTCTACAACCCTGAGTAAAAGATATTAATTTCTGGCTCCATCTTGTGCCTTTCTTTAGAAACACGTTCAATTCTGCTTATACCTGCGTGTTGTTCCTGTATGGTGCAGACCAGGGACTATGGAATATGCTTGTATCTGCTGAACCGTTTCTCAGAGGCGATACCTTGCCTTGAAGCTTACATTCAGGTATAGTCATGTGTGAGGATGTAGGTTTCTTATATATTATTTGTGAACTTGGTTACATCCTAGCAATCCGTGAATTATTCTTACTTAGTGATATCTGTAACACAGGAAGCGCCAAGAGCGACTGATGCAGAATCTATGAGGTCGCTTCTTACAAAGATGCGGCGAGACAAAATGTCGTGAGGGTGATGGTACATGAGTTTCTTAGAGCTCTATAGTGATGTATAGTGATCTGTAGAAGTTTCGGTGGTAGTGGAGGAACTGCAACACCACTGTTATCCTTAGTGCAGAGCTCTTTCTGAGTTTTCTTCTCTGTACATAAGAGCACATACAAGATAGGCTACTGGAGCATTTTTAAAGTGGCATAAAAGGTGACTTGAAATGCTTTTGTTTGTGTTTGAGCTTTATTAACTGACTCCTATTTTGTCCACCACATGATTTGGGTGTTTTTTGGATGGTATCTTTGTGGTAGTCTTCAGAAAGATTTTCTCCCTCCTGTGTCCTGTGCTTCAGCGCACCTCAGCAGCATGAATTCAGTGATCTGGAAAGTTGGATGGAAAAAATTAGATCTTTTGGGATAATTCTGAATCACAAACTCAAGATCTGTAATCAATTTCTCCATAATGACACTGCTTACTGGTTTGTGGATGAACAACAATGCGGAGGATTGCGATATGTATCAGTCCGAGGAAGTACCCAAAGTACAGTCAGCCCCGAATCCATGAGAAAAGTTCCGGTTCAAGCTATATCAGGCACGACCATACTGGTATTATCGTCTTCGTTGCGGGTTCAGTGTACCTGTCATATGGAGAGCAGCAGTGGAGATGCTCTAACGTTGAAGCTGTAGAGCTTGAAAACGTGTGTCTTCCAGTTGTACAACATGGAGAAATGAAGCTTGGTAACAAAAAAATTATGATCTCTGCAACATGCGAGGGATGAGGCTTCCCATAAGAAAACGTGTCCTCCTTGCACTTTCTACTGTTTCACAGTATCTTCATGGTAACACATCGCACATGAGTGACTTTTTTTGGTGCTAGCCGTTCGTCACATGGTTTTGGTGGCTGTGTAAACATGACGTCAATGTTAACAAACGTCCCCCTATGGATGTCTAGCTCCCTGCAAGTGACCAACCTTCAGCAAAAAGGTTGCTCAACTTGGATACCGAGACTGTTAGCAGATTTGAAAATCTATGGAAAAAAAAAAAAAACAAACAAACAAACAAACAAACAAACAAAAAAACCCTAGCCGTCATTGCGTTGTATGGTGGTAAGTTATACAGAGATGCACGAAAACCGAACGAATTCCTCCCTGACCTCCAACTAGATTAGTCAAGCTTCACAGTTCACATCTGCGTCCGAACACACGCCGCGAAAGGCCTTATGTATCAAAGTTAAAAAAGTTCTCCTAGAAAACCATGCAGGTAATTCTCCACCGTTTAGACATGTCCATCCTTGAACTGAAAGACTCAATCAGAGACCAACGAGACATTTCGGTCGGCAAAATCGGCTTGACCCGCGCCGGGAAGCAGCTGAAAGACCCTCACAATGCAACAGTGTAAGTTGGGAACTGTATGCATCGTAAACTTTGTGAGAAGGTTGCTAGGTATACGCAAATTTGGCATCGTTGTGAATCTGAATTGGAGACGCTAGGAGGACTATTGAAGCACCAGAGGAGAATGTCGGGCCCAAGTCTGCCCTACAAACCGTTAGAATTGGTAATGCGTAGTCTAGGGCTTTCAATCTTGAATAGGATGTCCATTGTACTACTTGCAGACTTTTCACCAGTAGTTAGATTGGCAGACTTTTCACCAGTCGTTAAATTGGCAGACATCCTGGTCCAGCGTTGTGTGTAGAGCTTGAAAACGTGTGTCTTTCTGTTTCCTGGCAACACGAAAATCTGAGCGTTGTGTGTATAATACAAATACCGCGACACCGATTGCCGGTAAAATAATTTGCAAATAAGCCCGTGTCTGCTTGCTTGCTTGCTTGCTTGCTTGTAGACAACTCAAACGTATAAGAGTTTTCTTCCAGGTTGTTGTGAATAAGTTTGCAGTTGGAACGAGAAAAATCCTGCACAGTTTTGTTTGCTGTGGTTAGTTATTAGAATTGGCTTCGTTGCGCAGCGGGAAGGAAAAATTCTGGTGAGTGATTTGCAATGGCACAGCGAGAGCTTGAAGTGACGGTAATCTCGGCACAGGGTTTGAAGAATGTTAGACTTTACGGACGTTTGATGAACCCTTATGCTGTAGCTTGGGTTTATCCGTCCCATAAGGTGCAGACAGTGGTTGATGAAGGCGGCGGCATCAATCCATCCTGGAACAGCGTTTTGAGATTTTCTTGTGAGGACACAGTGATTTGGAGTAGTGGCGGGGAGATTACGATAGTAATTCGCAACCGCGGATCGATCTCCAACAAGCTTATAGGGACAGTGACAGTTCCACTGTCGGATCTAAGCTTACAGTGCAGAGCGGCGGACTCGAATGCTTCTCCAGAGTCGACACTCATGTCGTATCAGGTACTCGCGATTTCTTTTCTGGGAATATTTCTTATACCAAATGGACAATTCTGCACTAACAATAAATTCACACCTTCCATGGTTTTCAATCGCGTAGACGAGTTCTCCATGGAGCTTTTAGCTAGCAACGTATGGCATAGTCAGGTTCTCAGAGTTTGTGACTCTTAAAGAATTAGCGACTGACTTAATTTCTATGCGACTCTGCAGGTTAAAACGAGGTTGGGAAAGCCTCGCGGTGTCTTGAATCTCGCTGTGAAGGTGGGAACAGTTCTGAAGACAACAGAGCGCACAGCTTCGGTTGCACCACATATGCCTTACCCTCCAAAGGCAACATATCCAGTGTATCCCGCCAACTCCACGGGACATAACGAAGCTGCTGCTGCTGCTGCAAAGCTGAGTGCATATTTCAAAGACAACCAGCACCTCTACCCTCCGCAACAACCATATCCTCCTCAACAGGCTTCCCCTCTGCATCAAATGTATCCTCCACAGCAACCCTATCTCTCCCAGCAAAAATCCTCTCCGCAGAACAATTATCCTCCACGACAGACATATCCTCCGCAGCAAGTATTCTAATATGCACAACAGCAGGCATCGGAAACGGAGCCACCAAAATCAAACAGACAAGCAAGAGAGCAAGAATGAGACCAGGAGCCAGATCGGTGGAAGGAAACCTCCATGATAGGTTTGCTACCACCGGACTGTCACCTTTCTACTGACAATTCTTTTGCAAAATGTATGTACGATTGTGTAAAGCATTTCGCAATCTCTTGATTCTTATCAAATTGCGTGATAAGAATGACCTGGGCATTTCCAGACGCATGTAATAGGAATTTTGTTCATGTACAGTACATGATCCACATGTAACCTTAAACACTAAACTCACACTAGCAGTTGTAGAATTGCACTTCTGATGACACTGTATAGGAATCTTTTGAGGTTTGATAGGCTACGAGCCCCATGGAAGTGAGGTTGGTTTGTGGGCTCTGATCATCACATTTGTTAGGAGTTTTAGGGTTTTTGAACATTTTTAACACTTGCAACACCTCCAGTTGTGATCGATCGTAGGTCTGGTGGGCAATTGGGTATTCCAAGATTGAATTGGTAGGATTAGCATCTTGAAATCAAAGGTGTTTGAAAGAATAAAGATTTTTATGGTTTGATTTTAGTTTGACTGTTTTTATATAACTCTTTCTCTCTAGCTCTCTCTTTTATTTAAAGAGTTTCTTTCATGTCGTGTGTACAATGGAGACATTTGAATGATACTTTGGTTGCAAAATGTCAAGTATAGGTTTTTTTTTTTTGAAAATGTTGTTTTATGTCGAAGAAGGTGTGTAGAACAACTATTTGGTGTATACTTGAAAAGATACTATTGGAGGTTTACATTATAGGAGCATTGTGGTTTTTATGGATTGATTTTTTTTAAGTTATTAGATTTCATTTATATTCCAAAAATATTAAAATTTAATTAGGATATCTTTTTGAATATGGCATTGTTCAAGAAATAAAAGAAGTTTCTTATAATAACATTATAAAATATAAAGATTCAAAAAAATCAAAATAAAACTTATCTTTTAAAGATTTTACTTTAAAAGCTAAATTCTACAACATTCAAAGGCTGTAATTTTTAAGAATTTTGCAATAAAATCCTTAATGTCATTATTTTTAAAAATCTAATAAACAAACTATGAGATATAAGTTTGTTTTAGTTCAAAAATCTAAAAATAGAATAAAAATTTGTGTTTAAACTTATATAAATGACCATAGATTTGAATTTTGAAATAATAGATTCATTTTAAAATCTATGCAAATTTTGTTTTAAATCTATAAACAAACATATGTAAATAAGATTAAAATTCCATTAAAGTATCATCATTGTTGTTGGCACCAATCCTAGTAAGATAGTGAGTTTTCCTAATAGCATATTGTAGCCAAGGTATCTTGATTTTGATCAACAATGGAATTATAGTGAAGAAGCTTCTTGGAGGGGTTTTAAGAACATGAATCTTAAAGAACTAAAAGATCATAACACTCTTTTATCACTCAAAAATATTAGATAATCACTCAGAGATGATATAATATTAAACTAAAATAATTATTGCCAAAGATAAGAAGACTAGAAAGTCTTAAAATAAAACTAAGAACTAAAAAAGTATTGATAATAATAAAAAAAGGCTTCATTCTTGCCTCCATATATACTCTTAACTAAGAACTACATGGCAATGTTCTATAGAACCTCTAAAATGTGTTGATTTTGCAAGACATATATCTTAACTTGCAACACAAGTTTTTTATATGTATGTCACATAGTTAGCTTGTTCCACAAGCTTTGAAAATGTGGTTAATTTATTGACTAAGTTTTTAACCTATCAATCAACTACAAATACATATAAAGTCAAAATAACGTCTATAAAGCTTCTAAGAAGTTTCTTTAAAAAATATTATGAAATAAATTTATTTTTATCTACTTCTACTTAATCATATAGATAAATTTTATAGTAAATATGTATGTTTGTGATATTATCCGCTCTTCTAGGGACAAGTTCTCAAAAGAATAATCAATATATGTTGAAGAAATTTAAGATGTAGCAAATTATGTTTGTCACATACTTTGATCTTAGTTTTCTTTAAAGATGGTTGATAAGTCTTCTCAACCATCGATACTGTACCATAGTAAAGTGGGAAGATTACCTTATTATTTGATCGTTGTTAAGGTCTTCGTAATTTCTTTCAAATAAAATATTTAGAATACCATGAGGAGTTGTTCCTACCTCTAATAAAATCACCAAATATTGGAATTCTTTTCTAAGGTTGTGATACCAAACACATTATATCTTGCCATCTATTTGAGGAAGGACATGTTGTTGTTTAAAATCTTTATCTTGATTACATTATCTTGAAGATTGTGACAATTGCAATGTCTTGTTTGATAAGTTAGCAAGTAAAAGCTCTTGAGTTGAATCTAATGGTTGTTGATTCTCTGTCTCTTTAGCGTCACAAATACACAAAAATTATAAATAAGAGTAAAAGATAGAATATTATCTTCCTTGGATCTTGTTTCATTTATAAAAAAGATTTGATATTCTTTATCTTAATTTTGATGGATGTTATCAATGAAAAGCCTCAGCTTTCTTTGTTGCATTTATAAGATTCTTTATTGGATCTTATGTGCATTCACTAATATCATATCCATGCCAATAAATAAAATATTCTAATCTATTTTGGTGTTGCCTTAAATCTAAGACTTCTTCTATTTCAAACTCTTGATTATTATCCACTTCTATAAGAAGAGGTGGCATTTATCTTCTTTCCAAGATATTCACTATCTTATATGGTTTAAGAAGAGACATATGGAATATAAGATGGATCTTCATAGACACCAATAGATATAATTAATAAGCAACATGATTAATTTATACACAAATATGAAAATTTTCAAGCTTGTGATAGTTCAATTTGTCATAAGGATAAATAGTCTTGATATTGTGACAAAGTAACCATACCTTCTCACCTAAGTTAAATTGTGGTTGTTCCTTGTAATAGGCAATTGCATTCATCTTTTTTTGTTCTTAAACTTTCTTTAATTACGACTTTATTGTTGCATGTAGTTCTAATAAACAATTTGTGAAATCTTTTGCCATAGAATTATCAACTTTTGAAAAATCAAAAGTATTAAGTCATATATGATAACCATAATTGGCAAACAAAGGTATTTGTTGAATAGAAGAATATATCAAATTATTATATGCAAATTCAATCAATGGCAAAAGACTTTTCTAATCATCATAGTTGATGGTATAACTCAAATATTGCTATAGAACTTGATTTACTTGTTCGGTTTGTCCATTAGTTTAAGGATAAAAAGTCAAAGAGAGCTTTATACCTATCTTTAAAATCTTGAAAAGAGTTCTTTAAAATCTAGTTACAAATTGAATCCTTCTATGTAATATAATATCTTTGGATAATCTATAATAGTGATAGATGTTGTCAAGAAAAAACTTAGCCATTTCTTCACCTATGATTCATTTTGTACATAGTACAAAATATGCTATCTTGATAAAATGGTCTAATACCACAAATATACAATCATACAAACTTGATATAGGAAGGTCTATAATGAAATCCATAGAAACAAAAGACCATAGTTGTTTTGGAATAGGTAATGGCTAAAAAAGTCCATAAGATTGATAACTAGGAATTTTGGATGTTAAACAAATATCACATAATTGTACCAAGTCTTTGACTATCTTCTATATTTGAGGCCACTAAAAATCTCTAGATATTATCTCCAAAATTTAGTTGTATCCAAAATGTGTGGCTGTTAGAAAATCATGACAAGCTTGAAGAACATATAATCATACTTTGTCTTTTAGAATATATAATTATTTCTTGAAATAGAATAGATTATTTTTGAACTCAAACTTGGAAGTATCATAAGACTTAAAATAATTATTTTTGATATTATAAATAAGAGGACCAAATGACATATTTCATTGAATTTGCTTAAAAAATCTTAAATCACAAATTAACGTTGATTTTATTGCTCAAAGATGAAAATGCTCTGTCTTCACAAAAATCATTCTTTGTTGATCAAAAGCTACATCTCTGTTTTTTTGGTGCAAGATAAGAACATCTACAAAGGACATTTAATAAACCTTGTTGTTTTTTGAATCTATAAGTGATCTTGAAATCAAATCATGATAAAGACATGCTCCAATAAGCTTGGCAATGTTTCAAAAGATGTATTGACATGAAGTATTTTAGATTCTTGTGAATCATATACATAGTGAATAAATTAAAAGCTCTTTCTAAATAATGATGCCATTCTTCAAATGAATCTATGATTGTAAGAAGTTCTTTGTTGTAGATTTCATAATTAATCTTGCATACTAAAAATTTCTTGGAATGAAGAGCTATTAGATAGAGCTTATCAGTTATTTTTATTTATGACAAAACAATATCTACAGCAAAGTGTGATGCATATGTTTCTATGAAGAATGCTCCAAAAATTTAAAATGATACAAAATTGATGCAAAAATTAATTTTGTCTTCAAGGCTTCAAAAGATGATTTACCTTCTTTGCTTCATTCAAGTTTATCTTTATATGTCAAACGTGTAAGAGGAGCTGCAACTTGAAAAATATTTTTGATGAAGATTTTATAATAATTGGCAAATTTTAAAAAATATTACACATCTTTGATTGATTTTGGAATCTTTTAATATATGATAGTATGGATTTTCTTTAGATCCATCATAAGTCCTTTGTTAAAAATGATGTATCTTAAGAAATTAATTTGAATAATATAAAATATATATTTTTTCATCTTCGCATATAATCTTGTATCTCTGAGTTTTTATAATGTACAATGAACATGAATTTTATGCTCTTCTATGTGTTTAGAATAGATTAGAATGTTGTCTAAATAACAAACAATAAAATCATTAAGAAACTCACAAAAAACAACATTCATGAAATATTAAAAAGTAGTTAGTGCATTTATAAGTCTAATAGACATGACATTATATTTAAAATATCCATATTTAATTTAAAAAGAAATCTTCCATTCTTCTCCTTCTATGATGCAAATCTAATCGTATGCTCCTTGTAGATCTATTTTTATGTAGATCTTTACTTGATTGAGTTAGTCAAGAAGTCCTGAAATAAAATGTAGGAAATACATATTCTTGATGATGATCTTAATAAGTCTTTGGTAGTCTATGCACATCCATAGAGATCCATTTTTTTTCTCCTTAAATAAGATAGGAACTTCTATTAGAAATTTTGAATGGCATATGAAGTTTTTAGCCAAATTTTCTTTAATATAGTCCTTTAATGGAGTCAATTTATTTTATAATAAGTTGTAGATTGGTGCAAATAGTGGTTGAGCTCTTTCTTGCAAATCAATTGAACAATCATAAGATTCATGCTTTGAAAAAATATTTACATTTTTTTTTAAAAAAAAAACATCCTAAAAATCTTGATATTAGCTAGGAATACAACTTGACGTCTTTCCACCATCAAAAATGGGCGTGGCATATATAATAAAAGATCATCCTTCTTTTGGCATAGTAATGAAAGATTTTGCACCTATTGATAAGGATTTAGATGTACTAGGCTTATATATTTTTACTTGACTAAAAAAATTTTAGATCAAATTATAAGAAAAGTTAAGATTATGAAAAATCCAATTTATTTGAGGATTATACTTTTTTAACCAAGATAATCTTAAAATAATTAGATTAAATAGAGATCTTGTTACATTAAATATTACTATGCTATTATGATCTTTAATTGCTACATCTAAAATAATAATCTTATAGATAACATCTCCAAAAGATAACAAACAATTATCTACATATATGGATTTAGTTTTCTTGAGTAACAATGTTTCTTATTTTTTGACAAAGTTTTTGTCTATACAACAAGTTGAGACTCCTGAATCTAATAAAGCTAAGTCTTTGTGATTTTTTGGTCCTAAATAAAATTCTATTGGAAAAGAAGGTGAGAGATTTGAAGAGAGAATATGACTTTTACTAGGAATTACATAAGATTCTTACCACATGATTTTCATTGTAGTTAGAGAAATTTATTTTTTGATACATTATCTTCTTCTACAACCATGCTCTTTATTTTGTAATTATGTTGTTTCTTTGGATAATATTAAGTAGTATGTTTAGCTTCTCCATAATATAAGCACAAGCCTCCTTGACAACATTAAGTTTTTATCTGCTCTATGAAGATTTTAAAATATATCGTATCAATTTGCATTGATTCTGGCTTTAATTAATAAATTTCTTAAAAATTAGGAGCTACCATTATTACCTGACTTCTTCTTCTTTAGCCATGTCTTCATTCTTGACGTTTTTCAAGTAATCAATTGTAACATATAATGGCTTGAGTAATAAATTCTTCTAAAGATTTTTGCTTTTAGTATTATTAATAATAAATCTTTGATATTATCCTTCAATCCATATCAAAATTGATTGATAAGAGCTTTATCATTCTAGTCCATGTTGCAAGTAAGGTTTTGAAATTCAACAACATATATGGTAGTTGATTGTGATTCTTGTCATAAAGACAAGAGCTTAGTCTCTAGTATTTTTTTTGGATTATTTTCTCAAAGTGTGGCCATTAACACTTTTAGGAATGAATTCATATCTTAAAAGAGTCATGAATCCTTTTCTATTAAAGGTGCAAACCAAGAAAAAAACACTTCCAAATAGAAATCCATGCATGAATCCAACTTGAATAAATCCATTAAGGTATTGGAAGGGATGCAATCTTAGATACACCTTGACTTGTTGCAAAAATCTTCAAAATTTTGATCTTGTTCCATCAAACTTCTTAGGTATATTAATTCTTGTCCCTATTATACTAATAGCAGCAAAACTTCCTAGATTTAGTTCTGAGGTCAACTTACTTGCTTCTTTCAATTGCACAACTTCTTGATATAGATTTTAAACTTCTTATATATGCATAGGATTAGTATTTCCATAGTTGGCGCTCATAATGCATAAAATTTCTACATTAAGAGTGTTGATAAATTCATGAAGATCAACAATAGTTGTAAATCTATTCTTACTTCTGCAAAGTATAGCATCTATGATTTTTTCTTCCATTTCAAACAACTTAATAAATCTACAAGTCAAATTAGAGGAAGGTAATCTGCAACTGCTAATATCAAATTAAAAATTCTACAAAGAAGGATAATCTGCTCTCTTTAAGAAAAATATTAATATTAAAAAAAATTTAAAAAAATAATATGGATAATAAGCAACCTTCAAAATATAACAATTGAAGTAGAATAATCCATTCACTTCTGAAACAAGATAAGAAAAACGAATTAATATTCTTCTCAAATTATCAAGGATATTAATCTTGAAGAACTAAAAGATTAAGACAATCTTGTATTATTCAAAAAGATTAAATAATCACTCAAAGATGATATAATACTAAACTAGAATGCCTATTGTCAAAGATAAGAAGACTAAAAAGTCTTAAGATAAGACTAAAGACTAGAAAGGTGTTAAAAAGAATGAAGAAAGCTTCATTCTTGCTTCCGTGTATATTTTAAACTAAGAGCTACGTAGTGAACTTTTATAGGACTTTTAAAATGTGTTGACTTTGCAAGACATATATCTTAATTTATAAGGCAAGTTTTCCATATGTGCACCACATAATTAGCTTATTTTATAAGCTATCAACATGTAGTTAACTTGACTAAATTGCTAACTTATCAATCAACTACAAATACATGTAAAGTCAAAGCAACATTTAAAAAGCTTCTTTAGAAAATATTATAAAATAAATCTACTTTTATTTATTTTTATTTAATTATATAGATAAATATTAGAATAAATATATATGTCCATGATAAGAGAGGGGGAAGGATTGGTCCTAAGAGAGCCATTAAGAAGCAAGCAAGTGATGCTAGATATGACTTTTGTTGACTACTTTGTTATGTGGCTTGAGATGGCCTTGTGCCCATCTTTTTTAGGGTGCCATGAATCCATGGCATTGATCCCTTGGCAAGTCATGTTAGCACCAACAGATGGCAATGCTGTTTTATTCTAGGCCATGTGAAAATTGCACTGAAGATTATATTATGGTGCTAAAGTGATAGGTGATTCAAATCCCAACTACAAAATCTCAACCATTGTTTAAGAAATTCTTGCATTTTGGCTACCCTTGCCTACATCTACCGGCCCTAATGAGTGAAAAATATTTATAAGTAACATAAATAGATAATTAAATTAAAAAAACCCGCCATGCAAAGCTTTGCCAAAGGGTGAAGAGGGGGGCTAAGAGGGGAGGGGAGCTTCCTACAAGTGGAGGAGCCACGGCACTCACTCACTCACACCTCGGGGGCTCCGCCTCCACCTCCGACCAATACGAATTCAACTAGATATGGCCATGGTGCGGGCATTGGAGCCTCATTGCCGTCAGGAGCCCCAATGAATGGCGAAACGTGGGCACCAACCGCCAGGCCCAATGCCTAGGCAACGAAGCTACAGCTCGGCATCCAGGGGGGATGGATGGATAGATAAATGTACCTATGTATGAGAGGAGGGATGGGATATGAGACATGGATTATAATATTCTCTCATCCATCCAGCGAGGGGCGCCCTGCCTTGCTCTGCCCAGCCCTTTCCTCAAGCACTGTGGGAACTGCGTTGCATGCGGGGCGGGGGTGCATTGGCTGGGCTGGGCTCGACTCCTCCTACTCTTCCTCTTCCCCATTCTCCTCCTCCTGATATCGGGGCTGTTGTTTGTATCATACGCCTCTCGTGCGTCGATCCTCCTCTCGCCAATTTCCTTCCCTTCGCCGTATCCTGCACATCGCTTGCTGACGAGCGATTGACGGATATGCTGCTTTCAGTGCGATGGGATCCGCGTCGTTGAGTTATTGTTGCTGCGGCGAAGGTTTGTGACGGTGTTAGTGCGGTGTGTTTTTTTCTTTTCTTTTCTTGTTTTCTTGTTTGTTTGTTTGTTTTATTTTTCTAGCAGAGATGAGAGTGTGTGGAGCTAGTTTTTTCGTTTGCGTGCCCTCTGCGGTTTATTACCCGAGGTTTATTTTGCTATTCCTGCGGCTTTCTCCATTGCTGGGTTTTGATTGCGGTTTGTGAGCTGTTAATTGTGTTAATTGCACGAATTAGTACGGGAATTCGATCTTGTGTTTCAAACTCTGGCTCTCAAATCGTAAGGGTGTTCTCGTGAAGTATCTGCCTCGCATTGTGTTTTTCCTGACACTACCTTTGTTTGTTTGTTTTTTTTTGTTTTGTTTTGTTTTGTTTTTTGTTTTTTTCGTTTTTGGTTGATGATATTGCATGAACTTTCAAGAATACATTAGAGAATCAGTTGTTTAGTGGCTTCTGATGTTTTCCGCCAATTTTAACGAGTCAAGGAGATAACTTAACTTGTATCAAAACCTACGTGTAACGGCCGCGGATTGTTATGTCATCGCCCGATACGCTCCAAGAAATTAAAATCTTTTCACTACTTTATGATGGAGGAAATCACTTGATTAGTTTGGAGAATTCCTTCTCTCGGAATCTAGACCAGCATAGTAATATATCATGGCTAACCGAAGCTCTGGACTCGAGGATTGTGAATATGCATTAGTGAAGATGGGCACTTGATGTAAACTTGCACATAGATGCGCATTAAGGGTCTTACTATATCGAGGAGCGTGGTCACTGAATTTTAAGATTATTTTGGAATATTTTATCCGCTGCGTTTGGGTTGGTTTTGTGAGGGACAACATTCCAACTCTCTGTATATTCCAGCTTCCCATTTCTGTAATCTTTTTTTGTGTCCGTTATGAAGTTCTTCATCCTCTGGTTGTGTTGTTCTTTACCAGGCACGGAGGCATAATATTAAGTTACTGAACTATGGAAGGCAACGTGCGATCGGAGGACTCAATCACAGAAGAGGTTGTTGAAGAGGTTATTAGAATAGATCAACATGAGAGGGATAAAAAAAATGTCATAGTTCCTTTGCTGCTGAATAAAATGGTTCATTCGAAGGACATTGGGCAAAATTCATTGGTAAGCGGCCCTGTTTTGGTAAATGGAAGAATGATACAATCAAGAAGTGCCGCAGCTCTGGCTAAGCTGACTAATGGTATAGAGAAGATTAGTATGTTTGAAACAATAGGAGGTCCACCTAAGGACGATTGTTCTATTTCTGGGCAAGATGATGGACGAAATAGCTGGAGAGCTATAGAGCGGTGTGTTGCAGCATCTGTCAAAGGGTTTGTAATTGGAGCTGGACTTCGAGGAGGTCTCTCGCTTTTTGGTATCCTCACTCGTTTAAGGAGAAAATCGTCCGTAAGGTAGTTGCATTGTGTCATGTTACCGTCATCTTCTTCCTTTGATATACGTGTATCCCTGGTGACATTTTAATACTAAAGTTATCCATACATTGTAGGTACAGGACTAAAATTTTTCTTCAAATTGTGCAGGACTAAAAGCAATTATTTGGTAGAGACATTATTGGTAGAGACATTATTGGTTGTTCCTTGGTTAAGTTGTGGAACTTATAAACCTTCTGTTTTGATGCAGTAAGTCGCCTGTGAAGATTGGGAAGACAAATAATCAGGCTCTTTTGGCTGCACTGAGGGAGACTCTTCGATATGGTTTATTTTTGGGAACCTTCGCTGGAGGTTTCTGCACCGTTGAGGAAACCATTGCAGCGCTTGGAGGCTCTCGAAGGTTTGGCTCGGATACTTTTCTTTCTTTCTTCTTCCCTTTCTTTTTCTCCCCAATTAGTTCGTCTTTAATTTATTAACTACGTTCTTGTTTCTACTGTTTTTCGATTTTCCTTTGTAATTTGGTGGAGATTGTATCATGCTGATCACGATTTTAATTCACGAGCAGATTCAGAACTCATTTCATGTTAACGCTGGTCTGTTGTGAGGTTCTGTATTATCTTAATACGTTCAATGCTTTTTCATTTTGAGGTTTTGCTTAACCCAGGCTTTTCTTACTTTTGATCATCAATTAGGACTGCGAGGTGGCGATCTTTGGTTGCCGGAGCAATTGTAGGTCCATCTCTGCTATTGACTGGACACAAAGTGCGCCACACTAGCATGGCCATTTACATACTTCTGCGGGCAGCTGTATTGGCTGCTCGCTGCGGATTAAAGAGCGAGCGCGTAGGTTGGCTTTGTAAGCCACTGTCTTGGAAGCATGGCGATACATTTCTCATGTGCTTATCATCATGTCAGATTCTGTACGTTCTGCTTGTCCCATTTCTTAAAGACTATTACATGTAAAATTTTTCTTTGCAACATCTGGTCCCTGTTAAAATTTGTTACTTCTGGTCTTTACTGTCTTTGTGGCATCAACTATTTATTTATATAACATTCTTTTTCAAGTATGGGCAAATAATGAATTTCTGCACCTTTTATTCCGTACAATTCATGTGTTATCGTATGCTGAAGCGCTCTTGTAGTCGTTATTTTGTTATTATCTTGTAGGACGGCCTGGATTTTGAAGCCATCCAGTTTACCAAAATCTTATGTCTCATTTCTCAATAAGCATGGAGGTAAAGATGCCTCAATCATCAAGGGCATCAACCAGTTAGCATTCAACACAAAGCCTTTCACTGCATTAAAGGGTATCGAGGAGCACTACAGGTCATCAGGGCTTGACATTAAACTGAACCCGGAGATGTCTATTCCTTGCACAGTGAGCACTTCTGAACTATGCTAAATTTTTTGTTAGGCTCCAGTATCACAGCAGTCCATGATGCAAATTGTGGAGGTTTGTGCAGCTAAACGCTGATAGGCAAAACCTGTCGATTTCTATCATGTTCATAGGATCTTCCTTCATACTTGTCTTTTAGCGTATGTCGAAGGTAGAAATCAGCACATCTAAAGTTGACAGAGACGCCTGAGATCTGGCATAAATTCTTTGTGATGTTCTCGCAGATGATTCATGGAACGCAAGGTTGTACGCCGCATTTCTTCTCATTTCTGGTTCAAGCATATCTACGTTCTTTGCCAGTCTATGTACCTGTCTACCTTGTCCCTGCACTTCTTGTGCACCGGCAAGGCCTATTTGCAAGGTATGTAAAATTTATTCAATCACAGAGTGGAGAAAGTGTACACCTTTTCGACTGGGTAATTTCTCGCTAGGTGTGATTATAAGTCTACGTTTGAGGGGATAATTAGGAGGAATTTTATGAAAAAAATATATTTTAATCGTGGAGTTTGATGTTATACTTGTTATGTTGTTGCTGGTGCAGACCCTCACCCATTTTATGGAAGTCGGTGCTGGGAATTGTCAGATCTAGCCTTTTCCTCTCAGTGTACACTTCTTCTGCTTGGTAAGTATTTTATTACTAACAAAATCGTTGCTAGAACTTCTCAATTGAACTATGCATGTCATTTTACACGAAGATGATGTAGCACACTACTAGCTATATCATCGATACTAGCTGCGCTCCTCAATGTAAATCTTGCTATATACAAGTAGTAGCCGTTATTGTTTCGGGCAAGCGGTGTAGGTGAATCTTTGCTCGGAGGAAGCATTTTGGGAATCGAGATTAGGACATTTTGGTTCTCGAAGGTTGCTTCTACTTTCATGTTGAGTGATAGCAAATACGTGCGGTTAACTTACTTATTGCTGTGTCTTTACTTTCTCACAGGGCCTGGACGTGTTTTCTGTTTAGATCAACTGGAATTTGCAAGCCACCTCTTATAGCTACAGCAACTGTACGAATCCTTTGCTTTTGCATCTTCATGGTACTTTTGTCTTGCTGTCATAGAGTTACCATGCTTGCTGATGTGCATGTCAAGGATCTGAAGTTGTATGTGCAGACATGATTTTTTTATTCCTCTGATTTGTCAGTTGGTTAATATTAGCCATGGTGTCTCATAGTTGAGTTCAATTTGTTGCATTATTCTTGGTGAATTGATTATAATACCATTATTTCATGTTGTGTCAACAGTTTCCAGTCGGGTTGGCAGTGATGATTGAGAAGAAGTCACGACGAATGGAACTTGCCCTCTACTGCTTTGCAAGGGCTATTGAAAGTTTTGCAATTTGCGTAACCGAATGGGGAGTATTAGAGCGTTACAACTTGACTCCTCCCAAACGAATAGACGTCTTCCTTTTTAGTGCAGCTACCGCCATCATCATGCATTGCTATGCGCAAGAACGAGATGTATTCAGGTCGAAGTACCTCAACGTTCTTGACTGGGTATTCGGTCTTCCTGATGGAGCTACTAAGTATACGAGTCATTTGAATCCACCTTCTGCGTCACCTGATGCAGAAATATCATTACCAAAAGCGAAAGCACTTCTGGAAGTTACTTCTGGAAGTTACTGATTCTCGGATATTAAATGCAAGGAGCGGAACGGCTTCAGGACGCTGACAGATAACAATTTATTCGCATGGAGTTAATGTCACACAGGGATTTGGATTTTTACGGTCCCATTCAAGGCAGTTGTGCATCTCAAGGTGTCATCTCATATGCACTACTACTGTACTCTCGATGCCTCCTCAGGTGTGTCGTAACAGTTAAATTTGACATTCTGGTGTGCAATTCTGTGCACACCCCATTATTCTTACTGGGATTATATTGGGATTGTGTTCGCTATTAAAGACGGGGTTCTGAAACTTCTCCATGCCTTGTATTTCATTTTAATTTAACCCTTATCAATATAGGATTTCTTTGCAGTAATTGCCAATACCAGCTCAGAACTGAGGGAAGTCCTCAATGTGAACATCAAAATGACTGACAATTGATATGACTCGTATTTGTGACTCCTTTCGACCTTTCAGCTACCAGTCATCACGAATATGTTATTCACACCCTCCGGAATTCCAGCCCTACTTGTCCTCTACGTATCCACTTCCCTACTCCACGCCTACTAGGTGAAAAAAAACCTGTTGCCACCGTAAGTCCTAATCGATCACAATTGTTAATTTCTCATAAGAAAGTGCTTAAAAAATAGTTAACATTGTGTTTATGTATCTTTGATAAAATACATAAACACAATGTTGACTATTTAAATTATATTCTGAAGTAATCACAGGATAAATATCAAGGCAAAAAGCGATTATTCCTCATACGAATGTACAAAGTTTTAACCAAAAGTATTGGAAACCTGATAAAGCATACTTCGTAAGCTGTAGTTAAAAGACTCTTAGCATGGACATGTGTATAAAAACATACGTTTTTGCCGTATTAAAATTTTCTCTATCCAACTCAAAAAGTTCTTAATTGCATCTCGTTCAAACTACTATTCTTGAAAAACTTAGAAGAAAGTACTGAAATTATCCAAGCATATACCTAGTTGGTAAATCAGTAAAGGAAGAATAGTTTAAAAGATACCCGTGAACTTGATGGATAAACCATCCTTCATACATCAAAGAATCAAATTACTAATGCATCATGTTCTCTTGTTTGTTGGTTTTATTTGCTCTTTTGGGTTTTGGACTTACAAATACGGCCTGTATTACTACCTTTTGTAATAAAGAGCTAGATAAACAAAACTAGAATATACCACAGGTTTTTGACAAAGTTGCTACCAATTAGAAATCTGATAAACTCATTGACTATTTCTTAGACTCACTTCCATCATGTGTAAGCACTGTGAATCCAAACCTTTGATGCCTTTTTCGCTCATCAATACCAAATTATCCTAAAAGCCATTCACTGAAATGTGACAAATGTCTTTCTTTGGAAACAGGGCTCCTGAAATTCGAACACCTCCCGAAAACCTGCTTGTATTGTGATTTCCTAAATCGCTGCAGTACACACTAGAGGCAACATGTTATACACAAATGTGCCTTGCTTCTCGTTAGAAGTGTACCTCTCTCATTCGGGTTTCACAAATCTGCACTAAATGACGCATGAACCAGAATAAATTGAATGTGGAAAGATCAATGCTGAGATAGCAGCGGTAATGGTTTCCACAATTAGGATCACTTGGTAGAGAGCAGAGTAATTCAGGTGACAATGCACGAATTGATGTGGGTTTGAAGCAGGTGCACTGAAGAAGAAAACAATGGTTTTGTGGGAAAAAAAAAAAGGATGGCCTCGGGAAAACTTCTTGTCGATCTGCTATGGCTTATGAAGCTGCACCATTATCCCGTACTAGCTTCCATGGTTAAAACTTTATACCACTATCAATTTCATGGCTAATTCCAAGCCAGTGAGAAGTAACAATTATTTTGCACAACTTATCCGTTATCCCCACAGGATAATTATTCCTCATCTGCACTTGCACACTACACCCGATCCCACACAGGGTTTCAGGGCAAAAATAGTTTGGAAGAGCCTAGAGAATCCACCTGAGTTTGGAATTCAGGCACTGAAGGCACGAGGAACAATCTGATCACTGAACCGGTGAAGTTGACAACAAAAGCTGGTTTCTGAAACCAGGTTCAAGTGCTGTTGTCCTCAAACAGTTCATGCCAGACGTCTGAGAAGACATCAACAATCACTGGGTGATACTCTGGCTCGTTTAATGCAAGGTAGCACTGCAGGAGCTCTTCCAAATCGGAAGTTTGTTGGATGTTCTGATCAACGATCATGTCAATCATGGACTCACGAAAATCAGCGTAAGGATCATAGGAGCTTTCCACAACCACTGCCACACTCTCCTTGACAACATTTCCAACAGGACGAGGGGGTCGAGGAGAAACGGAGCTCTCAGCCCCGAAGGCTGTTTGTTTGAACCTCCGTTGCTTGTGGGCTCTTCGTGGCTTGCTGAATCGTCTCTTCCGAGTGCTCAGCTCATCAATCTGTAGACGTGCAAAGTTGAGCACTGCATTGTCTTCTCCTTGCGGATGGTGGATCCTATCCTCACAGATTGAAGTGGAAGGAGATCGTTTCGCTTGAGTGCTTGTGTCCACACTGCACTTCGTACTATTGCGCGCCTTGCCAGCAGCAGAAGGAGCGTCGCCACAGAGAGTCGTGTCCCTCACGCCTTCCTCATCGAGCATAAGCTCCTGCTGATTGCCCATAATATCAGGCGATGGAATAGTAATGCAGTGCAACTCCCGAATAGATTCCGGGGTTTTTAAATCCTTCAACCCCCCTTCAATTCGAAGTGGAAGAGGGTCGGTCCCCCACGCCTTAGTTGAAGACTCTAGAAAACTTTCAAAAACAGGGGAATTGTAGAGCTCAAAATTGGGACTCTGAACCTTGAAATCGTCGTCTTCAGTAATCCTCTCGTGATTGTACTGGTCCAAAGCTAAGTCTAGGGACAACAGGAGTCTCTTAGTTTCTTCTTCCCGCTTCTTCTCCAACTGACACTGCTTTCTGTACATCTCGGCTCCGAAAACTTTAGCTCTTAGCAGACTCTGGCTATCTGAGATGTTCCCTATGTCAACGCTACCGAACTCCCCACTATAAGGCACCAACGCAGTACTGCTCTCTGTAGCATTCCGGTTCTTTTTTTCAGTTCTCCAAAACTCTCGACTGCTGCCGAACGAGGACATCGATGAACTCCACGGAAAAGCCGGATAGGGATCATCAAACTCGTCTTCTGAACGTGGGGGGATCATGGGAGCTTCATCAGTTTCAGGTTCAGAGAAGAGCTCTCCTAACGTGGCAGATTTTCTGTTGGCTGTTGGTGACGACTTCACATCATTCACGAGGCATTTCACAACCTCTCCATATATCGAGAGATCCATGCTCCACGTTCTGGTATCATCTCCCACCCAAGACTCACCTTTCTGGCATCTTCTGGAAGCTACTTCTTCTGCTTTCGTTGCTTCTGTACACACCTCTTCCGTGTTCACATCTAATTGCAACAATCCCGCCTTCTTTGAGTTATCCATGCTTCCATACCGAGTTCGCCGATTGCGGGAGGAGAAACTCCCACATCCAGGAAAGAACCATGGACTCCTACTTTCACTACGACTTCTACTCGAGGACGAAACTTGCTCAGATCGAGAGCTTCTCTTCGAAAACGATTCCTCTCCTGCAGCGCTACACAAATATCCAAGCGAAGAGAATACCGAGGACTTGCTCTTACCGTGGCTAGTCCCGCTCCTTGAGGACGCCTCGTCCGTCTCATCCGCTTCATCCGGATGCACATAACTCTTGGACTTAGAAAACGCTCTGAGCAGAGAATCTTCAGGCTTTGGACTGGCACTGGAGGCCCTGCCCTTCTCTAAGAGAACGTTGAAGTTTGGTGAAGATTCAATTCGACTGAATGCGTTTTCTTGGTTTTTGTATATGTTCTCCACCACCTTCTTCGAGTTCCGGGTATTTACAGGCTCAGGACTGTGCGCATGTTCATGATCCCTCAACCTCCGGTGAGGATTTCTTCGGACGGATCTTAGAAACCTGATGAACCAAGCTTGAGGGGATCCTCTGCTCAAGAGTTTCTTCTTCGGCTTCTCAATCTCTGCCATTCTCTATTCCTTTACGATTCGACCTTGAGAATTCCTTTAATAAAGCAAAGATGCGCCACAAATAGAGACCATGCACAGTGTAGAGAGAGCTAGAAAGCCATTCTGCATGCTTCCTGAACAAGGTCTCCACATTCGAGCAGTAGATGGTGTATCCTTCCATGAGCTGAGACCATGTCTGGGATCAAGTTCACAATACAAACGGCACGAATCCCACCCCAGGTCTGGTCTCATCTGGTAGTCTTAGGATCCAGAACAATGGAAGTGACTTGGTGCTCCAGATTCCTTGTGCCCTCAATTTGCAAGGGCTTAAATTGTTGCAATCCATCGCCCACCTTCAGCTGTAACACAAAAAACGTCCATATACATCCATGCTCCATCAGCTAAAGCGCGTTCCAATCACCTGTGAGGATTAGGAAAATCAATGTTCAAGTTGATCCCACAAAACCCTAGACCCTAAACTTTACCCGATCATTCAAGATGCCACAAGAATTTCTCCTAGCTGTTCTCGCTGAATGTGATCGAATTCAGAGTGAAACGTATGTGGAAAAAGAATAACGAGTATATTAGCCAGAGAAAATCACACTGCCTTCAACTGTAAGGCCACAGCTTCGAGGCGCACTGTAATGAAACACACTAACTACGCAACAATCTTAAGAGTAACATCACGAATTGAAGCAGGAACTGAAGTGTGTTTTTACCATGTTTGGATTATTGCTGGTGAGCATTTTCTGCCATTTAGATTCATTCGATTTGGCTCGGGCAGATCCTTGATCCTTGGGCTTTGGAGGCTCACTGATACACACCCGCATACACACTCATCGTATTAACTCCACAATAATGTCCAGCTAGATGCACTGCTCTAAACGTAGCAACCCATCCAGTCAGGAGTGTCGACACCACACGTGACATAATTATCAAAAGATGTGAACCCAAAATCCAGAGTCATCACAACATAGGTCCCTTTCCATCGCTAAGTCAGTCACTGCCCTCGGTAGTTTGGCATTGAACAGTTTCAATCCTTTACTAATGCGGCAAAGAGTAGCACGGTGACTGCTGTCTACGATGACCCATTGAGGTTTTCGAAGTGATCGTGGGCGTGTTCACTTCGCCTCAACGGAAATTCTTCAGAAATGGTAACGGTACCGCACATTATCGCAACGACGTGCACATCGTTGCAAAAAATCTAGCATCCTCAACGTTCCATTTGTCAGACACATCTCTTAAAATCGAAGTCCAAATGACCAGAATGTGGTATACAATCGACTCCTCCGTGCATCTACACAACATATGGCTTAAAAAAAAAATGTACTGACACACTATCACTAGAGCCCTCTCAGGTCTATGATTCCAACTTCGTGAGGATTTCCTCATTGCCTTCAAATCTCGCCCTCGACCACATTGCGAGCACAATGCGGCGAACCAAAACCAGGATCTACGAAGTGAACTACCCCACGGCCACGCCCCCTCGAGCCTCCAACACAAGAACAAAGATACGGCTGGACTACAACCGTAATGAACCACACCTAACGCAAAAGCCGAGATCCACGATCCACGACACGCAATCAACGGATGCTGGAGCAAATCACGTAAAGCCCTCAAACCAACAACACAATGCAAAGTGGCACCTATCAAAAACATCAAAAGCATTGAGCATGAAAACGGACAACCACCAACCCGAGTTAAGGAAGCGCACCATCAATGCGCTTCTTGAAGATGCTCACCAGCAATAATCCAACCACTAACCGGGTAGAAGAAAGACACCAACCAAACCCTAGACTCGCCACAAAATCCGGCCCTCTCAACTCGGTGGGGCTCTAAATATTGGGTTCGAAGTTGAACGGAGTCGTTGTTCTAATCGTTTTTTTCTATTCGACAATGCGCACATGTATTCTTTCAGCCGATTCGGAGCTTATCAACCGATCTGAACAATATAATTAGAAACTTTGACACTTGATCTCGGTGGAGTCACCGAAAATGCAACAGAGTTCGGGAGCTGAACGAGATCGCCAGTTGATTCCTTACCATCTCTGAGCGTCTGCAGTGTGCTTCCTTGCGTAGTCATGCGCAATTTCCTTCTGGGTACTCGTGCTTGCGTGGAAGGGCGACGCAGACTACCTCCTCCATCAAAACACTGGGAAGTTTGCTGAATCTTGTCCAATTTCTGCTGGCATTCCCTCCTGGGACTTCGCATCAAGCGAAACAATGAAGCCATTTGCTACCTCTGTAATTGCAAATGATGTCGTTTCTGTCGACCACTATCTGCGCGTGGAAATGACCAACAGCTAGAGTGCACTACGAAAGGGAAGAATCAGGGTTCATGCCGCTGTATCCAAGATGCATCGACAAGTACCCATCTAGGCAAACCGATCACTGCAGAACCAAGAACAATTTCGTCATCGGAGAATCACTATGGATACAAACTAATACTTCTGTACTACTGTTGCGACTCCCTGCATGGCTACAGCCCAAGTTTAAAGATTGCTACGACGAGCTCCAAACTACTACCACTCTTCTTTCTGCAAGTGATCTCGGCGACCTCGATCATTCACAATCACCACCACCTGTCAGTGTCTAGGTCGACCTCCATTGAGCTGGGCATCCTTCGTTGCATGGCTCTGTAAATTGATAGTAGTTGCATTTCAAGTAGTCGACCTAGCTTCACCCTAACAAGCACATTTACAAATAGCTAGCTATTAACGTGTAACGTCCTACAAAAGGTCATCTGTATTATAGAGCCTTCAGGTAGTAATGGTGAGCTTCGTTCTCAGAATCAGCAGTGTAGACTTGTTTTGTAACTAGTGTCGCTCACCCTAATTTTCGAGCTTTCGCAAAATTTTAAACACAGTGACGAAATGAGGGCATTGGTACTTGTTGCATCATGTGGCCAAGACCATGCCACGTTCCTGGGGTTACTTTTCGTCCTTCCTCGGAATCCGAGTACACAGAGTGCTTTGGATCGGGCACTCCTTTCTGTTAAAGATCTCTGCAGCACAGATTGGCCCCTACTTGAAGATTCACAGTGTTCTCATTTTTCGCAGGAGTGTGAATCCGCGCGATCATCATTCCCGTGGACTTCAAGCTGATCATGGAGCTGCTTTGCTATGGTTATACTCGGGCCGCTGCCGTCCTCTCCTCTGAGTGCCGTAATCAAGCCACTCCTTCCGTAGCCAAAAATCCTTGTCTCCTTCATGGGCCCATCGGCGTGATTGAATTTGCAGGATTTTGCCACATGTCGATCTCGTCCACTTCCATTTACTGTTTCGGTGTTTTATCCGCGAATGTTGCTCGGAAAACACATCTCAACCGTGTTCGATTGAGCTCGTTTCGGGTTTTGTTCAAAATTTAGGTCAAGTCACTACAGAACGAGAGGATGAGACTTGCAATTCCATTGTCTTATTTTTATTTTCTACTATGTTCCTATCGCCTCATATTCTTGAGAAGCCATGCTTTCGCACCCTGGGCGATTCTTACCCAGCCACTACTTATTGCAGATCAAAACACAGTTTACGCAGAGATACAAGTCAAGAGAGGAAGTCACCAATGCAGCATCGCTCATCAAATTTGCAGGTCATTGATGATTTGTCAGCGGGCAATTCTGTCACGGGGTCTTGATCCACACACACGCCGAGGTACCAAGCAGTCTATGGAACTTGTCTTCGACAGGATACGAAGTTTTGTAAGATACCTGCTGCTGCTGCTGCAACAACATTGCCTTCTAAACATAAAGTATTGCACCCGGTTGGGGTTTAGGGTTTAGGCAACACACAATGCTCATGATGTAGCATAGTGTTCAGGGATTTAGGGTTTGTGATGCAATACATAGAGTTCATAATAGAAAAAAGGGCTTTTGCAAAGCAGACATGACGATGTGATGATGCTTTTGTTGAAACAAATCGGCTCTAATTAGAAATCATTCTTAAGCAGTTTGTGTAATTTTTAAAAATTGATTAATTTTTTTGTATCTGAAGAGGATTTGATGAAATTTGATTGTGATGTGTGTATATATATATATATATATATATATATAAACAATCAAATGTTCCATACATGAATTGTACATTCATTTTAATGGTTGTTTAGTTCTTTAATAAAAACTGGCTGATTTTGGTCTTATTAGTCAATTTAGTCATTATACTTTGAACGACTCTCTTCGACAGTAAGAGAATAAATTTGAAATATAAGAGTTTTCCTTAAGCAGTTATTTATTCTGATTTATTTTATTTTTTAAACACAAAATAGTTCCCTTGCATACTTTACCTAGAATAACCATGTTTCAAATCGATTAGTAAAAGTAACAATGTTTTAAATTATGACATTTTTAATTATTGGTTCTTCATGCTAAGTTGAGAATGGTTACTTTAGAGGGCTGAATTATTTTAATGTTTTTTGCAAATCAAACAAATGCTACAAAACATTATCTTATTCCAAAATTTCTCAACTTTTATTATTTCATAGTATTTTAGTGAAACAATACTTTATAAGTATATATAAAAAAATCATTTAAAATACAAATCACATTATTACAATTAGCTATATTATGTAAGCTATATAAAAAGATTGTAAATATAAATAAATCAATCGAGCTTTAATTTTTAAAATTCAATAGGCAAAATAAATTATTGCTGTAAATAAAATGTTACAAAGCAATGTTACATTATGCAAAAACAAGCTAAGTGACATTCACTCCAATTTAAAGATGATATTCACTCCAATTTAAAGATGATATTCACTCCATCCTTCACAAAATAAAATCCACAAATGATAGACATCAAAATTTGCAATTGAACTTGCAAATGGTTTTTATTGATTTAACATTCTGATGTTTTCTAAAAAATAAAAATAATTAGAGTAAACTGGTGTAGCATACACTATAACTTCTTTATCATTTCAAAAATGTTCAAGGTTTATTGCAAAAACAAACAAAGTATGAATAATTTTGTTGATTTTCAATAGGGCTTGCAAAACATTAATCATATGACGTTCAAGGAAAACAGATATATCGGTACATACAGATCATTCTCTAGAACTAAGCAATGGCGCTAGAAGGAGGGGTCGAACCTCCGACCTTGTGGTTAACAGCCACACGCTCTAACCAACTGAGCTATTCCAGCCGATGGTGAAGGATGGGTTGATATATATATTTATATCAGATATTACAAGGGACAATAATCGGCATATACATCGATCAAAATCTAGACCACTTGTGTATCCGAACGAGGCGTGCAACGAAGCGGACCCGCTCCAAGCACAACTCACTCACTCTCTCTGCACGCCCTCCCGCGCAGCCCCCCTCTCGTGGTCTTCCCTGTTACCTTCGACCTCAGCCTCGAGAATCCCAGCGTCCTCTGCTCTTCTATTCTATTCTATTTTTACATTGTCCTCCGCTCTTATTCTGGGCAAGTTGCTGTTCGAGCCCATTGCCGCACACGCTGTCAACTCCCACCTCTTTCAGATCACTACTCTCGTTTTCCCCTCACAAATGCGTGACGTATCTCACGCTCTGCTTCACGATATCGCCACGCAAACCCACTTTCTCCCAAGGTGAGCACGTAGCACAGCAGCTCTAATCTTGGTAAATGCTTTTCACACCCAGCAATGGCAGCTTGCAGAGAGAGCGAGAGGGCGAGAGAGAGCCGCCATCGCTGTCGTTGCCCCTACACACACACGAAATGCCGCCGTGAACAGCCAGGTAACCACAATGTTCCCCGATGTTGTGACGGACCTCAGGTGAAGTGAAGAACTCGTGGGCCCCGGTTCACTGCATCCTCTCCATCGGATCTCTGCCCTGTTCTGCGTTGTCTGCATCTCCGGTGTGAGCTTGATGACAGAGGCATCCCGGGAACTAAAGATTTGAACGAAGCGTCCTTTTACGTTTGCTTGATACCACCACCGAAGATGATGGATCTTGTATCCACCTCACCACATGCGCCGAGTGGCTTCTTCTTGGGACTCTGGTTTTATGTATGTTCCATGTTTTTTTATCTTTCAAAAACAAATTACAGCTTCTTTGTGATAAATTGTCTAGTAAGACCAAATTTGAGTCAACGGAACTTCTTTGTGTTAGTACATATAGAAAGTAGATGGGGGGGTTTTTTATTCAATCCATTTTTTTCATCTTTTTGCTCTCAAATTTCCATATTAAGCAGTTCTTAAATTTTATGTGTGCATTTATACTATGCACAAATAGACTACACACACACATACTCATATTCAATAAGACAAATATGCACAAATATATTAAATATTTCATTTCTGGCCTCTTGTGTAGAAATACTTTATTATGTTTTGAATATGCTCATGTCCTCAAAATATTCACGTTATAATACATATATATATATATATATATATTTTTTTCATAAACAAATGAAGGACATTGTAGTTGGCGTGCAACTCTCGTGCTCACATTTCCATGTGTTTAGGTTAAGGTTCGTTTCTCGCTTCCCCCACATCATGAGGTTTTTCAAACTCATGAGCTTCTGAAACTCTTTACGACGTCGTTACATCAAATCTCAGCAAGTGATGCAACCACAGCACGGGCTCGCAAACCACTTGATGATGATGTTCTGATCCCAATGCACAGCAGGTTTGTTGCCGTCGACGCTGGCATTTGACGGCGTGCCATCCCCTCGCTCTTTTGCCTTTCGATCTCTGAGTAGAGTGTACCTCGACCGTGTTTGTGGTTTTTTTGAACTTTGCTCTGTGTGGTGTATTTTTCATCCTTGCTGGTACACAACGTTGGGGTTGATCTGGGCGAATCATGTGTGATTCTCGTCATACCTAGAGTTCCTCGCTATGTTGACGTTGTGGTTTACAAGTTAGGTGCTGTCTGCTCTGAAACTGTTTCGAACTGCTACCGTTTCGAATGAGACACAAAATATTGTCCCGTGTTGTCTGGTGCACTTGAAAGAGTCTTCCAGTCGGTCGAAAATTTGCTCCTACGTACTGTTTACGAGGTTGAACTGGATATCCTAACAGTGATCGTTCCTGCCGTGAAGAAGGCAGATTAAAAGCTTTGATCGAGTCCCGCGTCACGCCTTCATTCAGTAATCGGAACTAAACACTGGTATTGGTTCGCAGGTGAGGTCAGGAAGGTTGTCCTCGGGCCGTGTCGCATTGTTAGAGTGGAATCGAAGGAGCGAACCTTTTAACGTCATAGCACGATGGAATGAGCTTGGGATTGCAAACGGCACTCCTATCACTACTATTAAGCGAGACTGAAATGAACCATGTCTGACAAGTGGACTGCATGTGCTGTCGCATGAGGTCAAGATTTTTTTCGTTATTTCTACAAGCCAAGTATACCTCCAACATAATCTTTCTGGCAACTTAGCTGAGTTGATCAAAAGTTGTAAATCTAAAGAGGTAAGCTTTAAAAAGGCACGTTGATGCTCTCTACATATGGGGAAGCGGAATTCATTTTGCTGGTCATACATTCCGACAACTCTCTATTCCCCTTTACCAGTAATTCAAAATTGAGCAAGGCGTTAAACCTGGGTCTTCAACACAAAAACACGGCGGATCAAATGCATTACAAGCTTGTAGATACAGAATTCGTATATGTGGCATTTGCGGCCTTCCATAGTGGAGAAGCAAAGAGATTGATTGCACGCGAATCACATTTTTGGAGGTCGTTTTGAACGAGGTTGCTCCACAAAGTTCATGAATCACTATCTTCATTGCAAATTCAAGTTTCTCAAAAACTACATCTCCGGTGATCCGTGTGTAGAGTAATATCTAGGCTTCCAACTTCAAGCAACATTTAGGGTTCCCCTTCAACAGTTTCACCCAATCTTAACCTTCACGAATACTCTTGGGTAGTTCCTCTGTCGTTTAAATATATACAATCTTGTGATCCACTTTCTAAATGGACGTCACATGTAGGGTTTTGTCCCGGATCACTTCAACTCCTATCGCAATCAATGCACCAAATCATATAATACCGCAAATCAACTTGAAAAATAGAAAATAGAAAATAAAACACAAAAAAATAAGCAATGAAATAATCAGCGAAGGTGTATTCCCCATTTAGCCAATATGCTGCAGGAAAAGCCGCAGTCAATCCACTATCCACTTCATCAGCCACCAGCCTCTGATCGGCGAGGCAGCGGACACCTCCGGCGGATTTGCTTGCACGCCGGGAGCGCCATCCATGTAAGGGCCGGAGGGAGCCAGCGCTACACATGAAGCCGGTGGAGCAATCGACGAGCCCGGAGGTGGTGCAAATGCCGGGCACTTCACCGTGTCAACAGCGATGCAGCACATGACGGGAATCTGGTGCGCTTTAGTCGAATTCACCCCTGTTAACGTCGAGTTCAGAAGCTGTGTCATAATCTGGCAAAGACAGTCGGGCTGTTTGGTATTCAAGGCCAAAATACTAGAGCAACACGTCGGAGTAGGGGTCGAGGAATTGGAATTCACCGCCATGTACTTCGAGCACGGCGCCAACGAGGAGTAGGTCGCTTCCCTACAGTACAGTGATTGTCCCCCAACTCCAACTCCTGCAACGAGTACAGAAGCGAAAAGCATCGCAACATATGCGAACATCACCGCCATGGCAATCAGAAACGGATTCACGTCACCGCGACAAACCTAGACTTCCAACGATCCCAGCAATCTGATTGTAGCAACTAACTCTTTTACGTTCAGGTGGGACTGAAGCATCGGAGTGGGGGTGCAGTGCAGAAAATAAATAAATAAATAAATAAATACCGCCTGTTTAAGGATCAATTGATAAGGAATAGCTCAGGATCTCCGGAGATGCTTCGCGCCCTGTGAATTCGCAACCTGCAAGAAGAGGAATACCGATTAAAACCGGTCATCGCAACTTCGTTGCTTCACCCCCACGATCATGCACTCATTTCGATGAAGCATGAGAGAGCATTTGTTGAGCTTGTTTTTGGCGTTCGGATTCGACCCCGTTGTAGTTCCGTTGACTCAAATTCGTCCGACTTCGCTTTCTCTAGTCGGAGAATTGTGTTTAGTCGGCAAGCGCGGTCGAATTTGTTTACTGTCGGTGATGTTTCCGAAAAGATGAACACAGAGATGGAGAGTGGACGTGTGCTTCCTCAACTCTGCCTGGTGTACTTGAGAGAGTAAATAGTCCCAAAGGAATTGGATCTCACTTTGGATGCTAAAAAAATGTCAAAAGTAACAAAAAACATCAATGTCGGGTATTTTGGATTCGGTGACAGACTGGAAAAGACTGTTACGCTTGCATATTTGAATATGTATATATACTAGCGGAAACCCATGTTGCTTGGCACGAAAAAGCTGTAAAACCTGAATTTGTTGTTGCTAAGAGGGAGGGGGGGATTTGAGATTGGGGTCCTAGGGAAGCCAATGTGGGGCGGTCATGTGGCACTGGGCCTGGCTTATGCCGGCCACCCCACCTTGTGGGTGGAGACTATGTTGGGGCCGCCCTAGCCTGTGCGCCATGCTGCCACACCATCCACCCATTGGCTACCCCTATTGTTGCCATCGGGTGGCGATGCTCTAAGTCAAAAATTGACAAAAAAAAATATACATAATTTAGTATTAAAAAAATGCTAATAGTTTCATAATTTACAAAAGTCAAGTTAACATATCTATCTTGACTTTGTCAAAAGTGATATGTAATATTAGAGCAAGAATTGAGTTTAAATTGGCTCTAGGATTTTACTTATTGCTAGCATTATTTCATTGATTTGCTAAATATATATTACTCTCAGTATTTTAAATATATTTATGTATATATATATATATAATTTTAAAATTTAAATTAAGCTACATTATAATTTGTACTATAGTGTATTTATATAAAAATAATAAAATTATATACTATTTTCTATTTACAACTATGTATAAATTAAACATAAAATCTAAAAAAACTCTTTGAAAAAGATGAAATCTAAAACAATTCTCCTACATGTTATAAATTGCATGCTTCATCTTTCTTAAATTTTTTATATTACTTTGAAAAAAATCACAACATAAAAAATAACTTGTTACAATGCTTAAATATAAAACATACACTTGTATCAAACATACAATGTAATTTTTAATAAAAACAATATTCTCTATTTGGTCAATATACATATAAATCAAAAAATATTTTTACATTTTAAACTTTAATATTTTTATGTATATTATTATGTATATTAAAAAGGATATGATTAATAAAACATATTAAATAGGTATTAACTAAAAAAAACCTATTCTTAAAAAGACCTATAAAAGTATGAATTCAAATATAAAAATTTAAAAAAATATAAAAATTCTTCAAATTTTTATTAAATCCAAAATATATGTGTAAGTAGTTTCAATCTTATTTAAAAATAGTATAGATTAACAATTGTTGTACTTGAATATTATATTTACAATAAGGCATTATATAAGCATAATGTAACTAAAATATTAAAGAATTAGATTTATACCTTAAATAAATATTTATTTTATAGGTTATTTCATGTAGTTTTTAGAAGGAATATGGTTAGATAGCACCTTCTACATAAAAAATAATTTTACTCAAAATGACACATAAATTTAATAAAATTAAGTATATATTATTTAAAATAATCCTAAATTTTAAATCTTGTTATGAAAAAGAACACAACAACTTGTGACATTTAGATCTATACAATGAAACTTATGTTGATACATAAATAAGAAGTACATATTTGATGAAGCTAAGACCATCAAGTTGAATAATATTAGCTAATATATCAAGTGATTTTTGAATATTGAATGAGTTTATTTGATATTAATAATAAAGATGTATATGAAAGAAAATGTGTATAAATTACATGTGTTTTTTAATAGATTGAAGAAACAACCAACAACTTATGAAAAGAAGTACTTATAATGTCAAGGACAAAGACTCGATGAGGGAAAATATACACAAAAAGGCTATCTCGATATAATAAGTCAAAATATAAACAAGTAGGTATATTAAAAGGAAACTGGAATGGCTATTGCCACAAGACAAGAAACTAAAGACTCTTGAACCTGGACTAGAAGCAAGAAATGAGTTCACAAGAGTGAAGAAGCCTTCACTCTTGTCTCTATATATACTATCTAACTAGGGGCTACGTGGCGACGTTCTATAGGACCTCAAATATGTGTTGACTTTGTAGGACACATGCCTTGACTTACAAGGCAAGTTTTTCTACGTGTGGGCCACATAGTTAGCTTGATCTTCAAGCTAACAACATGTGTGGCACATGGCCAACTTGTTGACCACGTTTCTAATCCAAAAAGTCAATTAAAGACACCTATGAAGTCAAAGCAACGTCTAGGAAGTTTCTAGGAAGCTTCTATATTAAATATTATAGAATTAACTTACTTTTATCTACTTTTACTTACTTCTACCTATTTCTATATGTAATTATTAGCTTACATGATTATGGCCGTGACATTACCCCCCCTTCTAGAGACGAGTTCCACAAGGAGCGGTCATCATATGTTGAGGAAATCTATGATGCGACGAATTATATTCGCCACATACTCTGATCTCTGTTCTCTTCGAAGATGATTGATAGGGCCTCTCAACCATCGGTAGTGTCCCATACTAGGGCGGGAAGACCACCCAGTTATTTGATCATTGTTGAGGCCTTCGTAACTTTCTTCGAATAGAATACTCGGAACACCATCACGAGTTGTTCCTACCTCTAGCAAAATCACCAAACATCGAGAGTCCCTTCCCAAATCGTGATACCAAATGCGTTGTATCTCACCATCTATTCGAGGAAGAACATGTCGTTCTTGAAGATCTTCATCTCGATTGAGTCGTCTTGAAGGTTGTGACAATCGTAATGTCTTGTCCGGCAGGTCAGTAAACGAAGGTTCTTGAGTTGAATCCGTTGGTTGTTGGCTCTCCATCTAATTAGCGTCACAAATGCAAAGAAGTTACAAACAAGGATAAGAAATTGAATGTTATCTTGCCTCAATCTTGTCTCTTTTATAAGAGAGATTTTCATCTTGGTTTCGATGGATGTCGTTGATGAAAAACTTTGACTTTAGCTGATGCATTCGCTAGATTCCTGGATGGCTCCCATGTGCGTTCACTAATATCATATCCGCGCCAATGAACAAGATATTTCAGCTTATTTCGGCGCTGCCTTGAGTCTAATATCTCTTCCACCTCAAATTCTTCATTATTATCTACTTCTATAGGAGGCGGTGGCATTTGTCTTCTTCCTTGTATATCCACTGTCTTATATGGTTCAAGAAGAGACACGTGGAATACAAGATGGATCTTCATTGACTCCGGTAGATGTAACCGATATGCAACTGGGTTGATCTGTTCAGAAACAGAAAAGGGGCCAAGCCTACGATAGTCCAACTTGTCACAAGATCGAGTAGTCTTGATATTGCGACGAAGTAGCCATACCTTATCACCCACATTGAGTTGTGGTTGCTCCTTACGATATAGATCTGCGTTTATCTTTTGTCGTTCTTGAGCTTTCTTCAATTGCGTCTTCATTATTGCATGTAACTCTGACAACCGATTTGCCATATCTTCTGCTGCAGGATTATCAACTTTTGAAAAATCAAAAGTATCAAGTCGTGGATGATAGCCATAATTGGCAAAGAAAGGTGTTTGTTGCGTGGAAGAATGTACCGTATTATTATAAGCAAACTCTGCCAATGGGAGAAGGGTTGTCCAATCATCTTGTTGGTAGTTGATAGTACACCTTAAATATTGCTCCAAGACTTGGTTTACGCGCTCTGTTTGTCCATCAGTTTGAGGATGGAAAGCCGAAGATAGCTTTATGTTCACTTTTAAAATCTTGAAAAGGGTCCTCTAAAATCTTGACACAAATTGAGTTCCCCTATCCGATATGATATCTATAGGTAATCCATGATAGCGATAGATATTATCAATGAAAAGCTTAGCTGTTTTTTCACCTGTGATAGATTTTGTACATGGCACAAAATGTGCCATCTTGGTGAAACGATCTACTATCACAAATATAGAATCGTAAGATCTTGAGCTTGGAAGATCTGTGATGAAATCCATAGAAACAGAAGACCATGGTTGTTCTGGTATAGGTAATGGCTAAAGAAGTCCGTAAGATCGATGACAAGGAATTTTTGATCTTGAACAAATATCACATGATTGTACAAAGTCTTTGACTGACTTCCACATTTGTGGCCACCAAAAATCTCTTGATATGAGTTCCAAAGTCTTATTATATCCAAAGTGCCCTGCTGCTGGAAAGTCATGACGTGCTTGAAGAACACATAAACGTGCTTCTCCTTCTGGAACATATAGGCGTCCTTCAAAATATAATAGATTATTCTTGAACTCGAACTTAGAAGGATCATGAGACTTGGAAGAATTATTCTCGATATCATGAACAAGAGGGTCTGAGGACATACTGGATTGGATTTGCTTGAGAAAAGTTGAATCAACAGTCAATGTTGATTTCATTGCTCGGAGATGAAATTGCTCCGGTTTCAAGAGGACCGTTCTTTGTTGCTCAAAAGCTGCATCTCCTTCTTTTGGTGCAAAATAAGAACGTCTAGATAGGGCATCGGACAAACCTTATTGTTTTCCTGGCCGATAAGTGATAATGAACTCGAATCTTGACAAAGACATACTCCAACGAGCTTGACGACGATTCAACACGCGTGCTGACATGAAATACTCGAGGTTCTTGTGATCTGTATACACAGTGACTGGACTAGAAGCGCCTTCTAGATAATGACGCCATTCTTGAAAGGAATCCATGATCGCAAGAAGTTCTTTATCGTGGATCTCATAATTGATCTCGGCTACTGAGAATTTTCTTGAATGAAAAGCTATCGAATGAAGTTTGTCATCTGTTCCCATTTGTGATAAAACTACACCCAAGGCAAAATCTGATGCATCTGTTTCCATAAAAAATACCTTGGAAAAGTCAACACGATATAAGACTGGTGCAGAGACAAACGATGTCTTCAAGGCTTCAAATGCTGCTTCCGCTTCTTGATTCCATTGAAATTTATCTTTACTAGTCAAGCGTGTAAGTGGAGCTGCAATTCGTGAGAAATCTTTGATGAAGATCCGATAGTAATTGGCAAATCCCAAGAAACATTGGACATCTCTTACCGTCCTTGGAATCTTCCAATCCATGATTGTTTGGACTTTCTTAGAATCCATCATGAGACCATCATTTGAAATGATGTATCCTAAAAAGTCAACTTGAGTAGTGTGAAATATACACTTTTTCATCTTGGCGTACAATCCTGCATCTCTAAGTTTTTGTAATACTTGACGAACATGTATTTCATGTTCTTCGACGTTCTTAGAATAGATCAAGATATCGTCTAGATAGCAGACGACAAAATTGTCTAAGAATTCACGAAATACATCATTCATGAGATGTTGAAAAGCAGCTGGTGCATTCGTGAGTCCAAAGGGCATGATATTATATTTGAAATGTCCATACCTGGTTTGAAACGCAGTCTTCCATTCATCTCCTTCTTTGATCCGTACTAGATTATATGCTCCTCTTAGATCTATTTTTGTATAGATCTTAGCTTAATTCAACTGGTCAAGGAGTCCTGATATTAAAGGTAATGGATACCTGTTCTTGATTGTGATCTTGTTGAGTCCTCGATAATCAACACACATTCGTAAAGATCCATCTTTTTTCTTTACGAATAGAATTGGAGCTCTTGCTGGAGATTTTGAATGGCATATGAAATTCTTCGCTAAATTCTCGTCAATATATGTCTTGAGTTCAGCCATCTCATCTTGCGATAAACTGTAAATTGGTCCAAATGGTGGCTGAGTTCCTTCCTTGAGGTCGATTGAACAATCATATGGACGATGCTCAGAAAGAATATCTATATTCTTTTTCTCAAAAACGTCTTGATACTCCTGATATTGACTTGGAATGCCACTTGAAGTCTTTACGTTTTCAAAAATAGGTACAGCATAAATAGCAAAAGTTGATCCTTCTTTTGCTGCGTATATAAATGCTTTTGCACCTATCAGTACGGGTTTTATTGTACTAGACTTATAATTTTTTACTTGGTTAGTAGAACTATTAATAACGCTCTGGGAAAAATCAAGTTTACGCGAATTCCAATCTATTCGAGGGTTATATTTTTCTAGTCAGGATAAACCTAAAATAACTGGATTGGATGGGGATTTAATTATGTTAAAAGCTATGTAGCTATCATGACCGTCTATTGTTACTTTTATAGGATGAGTTTCATGAGTGACATCTCCAGAAGACAAGGGACGACCATCTATGACTTCTACATGTACTGGTTTAGGTTTCTGTACAAAGGGTATTTTATGACTTTTAACAAATTGTTCATCTAAAAAACATGTTGAGGCTCCCGAATCTAATAAAGCAGAGGCTTTGTAATTCTTAGGTCCTAAATATAAGTCTATTATAAAACAAGGAGAGGGTTCTGAGGAGAGGATAGGACCTTCATTAGGAATTGTACAAGGTTCCAGCTGCACGGTCCCTATTGTAGCTGGACGAATCCGTTTTCCGACATGTTGTCTTCTTTGACCGTCGTACCCCTCATTTTATAGTTGCATCGTTTCTTTGGACAATGTTGAGTAGTGTGCTTAAGTTCTCCGCAATATAAACATAATCTTTCTTGACGACGACGAATCTTTTCTTGCTCAGTTAAGGATTTAAAACGTACCGCGTCAATTTGCATGTCTTCTACTTCCGAATGTACGTTTGGCAAAGATGTTGATGTTGCCATTGAGTACTAACGTTGAGGTTCCCGTGAATGATTCTCAGATCGAAATTCGAAAAGTCGATTATCATATTTTACCGCAAAATCGATTGCTTGACTCAAAGTTTGAGGATCAGGTAAGTTGAGCATCAATTTCTTTACTTCATATTGCAATCCATAAAGAAATTGACTAATGAGTGCAGCATCATCCCACTTGATGTCAATTGCAAGTTGTCGAAATTGTGAAGCATACACTATTACTAAGCGATTTCCTTGTCGCAGAATTCGGATCTTATTTGTTGCAACACGAGTTGCATCGTGTTCACCATACATAGATCGAAACTCCACCAAAAAAGCTTCCAAATTGTCTAATATTGGATTTCGTTGTTCAAGAAAAGACGAAAACCATGATAATGCAGAACCAGAAAGTAGAGTGCCAATAAACCTGACTTGTGATCTTGGAGTTGGATAGCTTTGCGGTTGAAGTTCAATTGCCAATTGTACTTGATTGATGAACCCTCGAAACTTAGATCTCGTACCATCAAATTTCTCGGGTAAGGCAATTCTTGGTTCTCTAGTGCTTATAAGGTGTTGTACAATTGGAGAAGGAACGTGATTTGTTGTAGATGTTGAAGCAGCTCCGATCATCTCTATATCTCCACTTTCTGCTATTCTTGTTCTTTCATGTGTTGGTGAATTGAGTTGATGCATCGCAAGCATTAACTCCCTCATTTGCTCTTGCATTTGTGCCATTGCACTCTTCATTTCAACAAGCTCTGCCATAATGACACTAAGAAGAAAAATTTGTTTGATACTGCTCAAGTCAAAAGAAAAGAAAGACTTGATAACAAAGAAGATACTAAGAACAATATCAGTTTAGAAGTGGGTAATCCGCAAACTTCTAATACGCTTATGTCTTGTCAAGAGAAAGGGGTAATCCACTCTCACTCAAGAAAAATAAAGCTCTGATATTGTAAGTGTACTCTTGTCAATCTGTCAAGGACAAAGACTCGATGAGGGAAAATATACACAAAAAGGCTATCTCGATACAATAAGTCAAAATATAAACAAGTAGGTATATTAAAAGGAAACTGGAATGGCTATTGCCACAAGACAAGAAACTAAAGACTCTTGAACCTGGACTAGAAGCAAGAAAGGAGTTCACAAGAGTGAAGAAGCCTTCACTCTTGTCTCTATATATACTATATAACTAGGGGCTACGTGGCGACGTTCTATAGGACCTCAAATATGTGTTGACTTTGTAGGACACATGCCTTGACTTACAAGGCAAGTTTTTCTACGTGTGGGCCACATAGTTAGCTTGATCTTCAAGCTAACAACATGTGTGGCACATGGCCAACTTGTTGACCACGTTTCTAATCCAAAAAGTCAATTAAAGACACCTATGAAGTCAAAGCAGCGTCTAGGAAGTTTCTAGGAAGCTTCTATATTAAATATTATAGAATTAGCTTACTTTTATCTATTTTTACTTACTTCTACCTATTTCTATATGTAATTATTAGCTTACATGATTATGGCCGTGATATATAATTGTGTAGAATTAATGTAAACCAAAGTTTATAACATAAATATTATAGATTTTGACCTCTAGTATCTTTTAGTTTATTTGAAGACATTCTTAAATTCTTCTATAGATATTTTTTTTAATTTTTATAAATCCTTAAAAGTTGTGAAAATTCTTTAAATTCTCTTATTGGATTTAGTTTTAGTTTTTTTAGTTTTTTTAGTTTTTTTTTTTTAATAATTTAAAAATGTTTCTAAGAACCTCTCTTAGATTTCTAAATACTTCTATAGGTTTTTAAAACAATCCAAAATCTTTTGCAATCTTTTACAAATATTCATACAAAACTTGTTAGATTTAAAAAAAATTATGTAACTCATAGAAACTCTTCTACAAGGTTTTACATAGTTTAGATGGTACTGTATACAAAAAATGAAATAAGAATATCCATGTATTTGTATCATATATTTTAGAGATTTTAAAATCTGATGATATTTTTAATTTTTTTCAATTCATTTCTTATATATATATATATATATATATATTTTTTTTTTCTCTTCTTAATTTATTTGTGTCATTTAAAGATCTCAACTTTTATTTTAAACATAACAATTGGTACTTGATGATCTAAGAATATTGCAAGCATCCAAAAATAAACCATTGTATATGTTATAAATATAACTATTTTGACAAAAAAATACAAACAAAAAGATTGTAAGAAAAGAAAAGAAAAAAGACAACAATTGTCGTAGGATTCATATCAGGTTCCTAATTGCTCCGAATTGTTTGCAAATTGATTGTAATTTTAACTGTTTTTCTTTTCTTTTTTTTTTTCTTTACGCTTTCCTTTGTTGTGCGGCAATTTTCTTAGCATTCATATCATGTTCGAAAATTTTGCAAGTTAGTAGGATGCTGGAAAATTCTTCATATTTAGGGTTTTAGTGCACGGCATTAGAGTTGTGTATGGATTCTGCTGTTGCTGCTGCACTTTTTCTTGTCTTAACAAGGATTTCTGACGTTTCATAGTAGCTCGCTTTAATTCGGGGTACTCTACATTCAAGTCGGTTTTAATCACATGGGTTCACCTAAATTCTGCTCCACTCTGTTTTTTGCAGTTACAAATGTGGGTTACTTTGAGTTTAGAAATAATGTGGGTTTATTTCGGCCTTTTGGCATGTACTATCACGAGATGGTGCGCGATAATGCAGTTGCCTTCACCGTTTTAATTGGTGCAGTTATTTTACCTTTCGCATGTTGTGTCATGTTTTGGAGCCAGAGCGTTTAATCAAATTTCGAGGATACGCCGAAATGAAGAGGAATCTCGATGTTAACTTTCATTTTGGGACAATCGTTTGGGTTTTTTGTGGCAGTTTTCAATAAAAAAAAATAATTTCATTATTAGGCCTGTAATTACCACAAGTAGCATTCTGTTTAGTGATTTGAAGCTTTTATTTTCCCCGAGCTTTTCCATGTATGGAACTTGATTTCTCTCTTGGACTCCATCTATTTCATTGCTTTTAATCAGTATCGTTGACAACGGTCGATGCATGTGAACTTTCGCAATGGATACATGTTAATATTTGTTGAGAAGAACTGATTATCTGTATTACTTCCGATGTTGTTCAGCAACTTATGATACCGGGGAGAAACATTGATGGGATGGTGAAAGAAAATGGAAGATAGAGTTGAAAAGTCGAAAGGAGTTCAGCTGGCGTCGTAGGTTTCATGATGAGCCAGACATTGTTTCTGTCAACAATCCAAATGAGCACTTCAATCGTAAGATTGAGAGAGATTTCCGGAATTACGCTGTGAAAATAAAAAAAAACAATCTGGAGCGTGGCACTCCTCTACCTGATTGATAAACTAGAATATAGCCTCCGATTGTGACGATCTGCACTAACATTTCTGGTCTCGGTTTTCAGTGTGGAGCATGGTAGACTATGCTAGACATTCTCATGCTGCGGCAGTGGTAACTTTTGTTGATTTTTTCGCATTTTTTGGGCACAAATTATTATTGAATCCCTTATTAAATCATGAAATAGTTGCGCCACCTGATCAGGTGCAGTTTTGTTTTGTTTTGTTTTGTTTTTTTTTTTTTTGAGATTTTTTCAGATGAATCTCGGTCGATGTGACACAACTTTTTTCTGGAATACTCTTGTGGTGCTGCCTCAATTCATACTTTGCTTAGTAATTTCGCTTTGAGTTTAAAAGCAGTATTAGTCTTATTCATACTTAACTTTTGAATCTTCTTTTCTTCATTTTGTCTTGTAAAATCGATAAGTATTAGTATGTTGATGTCGCCACAGAAAGATGAGAAAGGGAAGTTTTGTTCTGGTCACCGAAACAAGATTTGAGAAAAAGTTTAAAAGGAGATAATATATTCGTCTGTGTCACTTGGTGGATCGTAACATGTATTTGTTGTACCGTGTCTGCCGCAGGAGTCGAGCCACTCTGCCGAGTCCGATACCTTGTCGTCTTCATCTGGACTTTATGAACCTTCTTCTGGCTTACCCTCAACCCTGAAATCATTATGACGGCAGAATTGTTCAGTCGTTTGTAGGTAAAGTGATCCTGGAGCCTGTACAGTTCACCTTTTTCAAATCTGCGTTTACAGTGCTTCCTTCTCAGTCGGATCAACTTCGTGTTTCTCAAAACTATCAGCTGTGTAAATTGATTTTCCAAAGGTCATATGAGTCTTTCCGTGTGACGCTAGAGTATGGAGAGTTATGATGTGTGAAACATATGAGAGCTTTTGATGACCCTCCCTCAAATCCATTTTGTGCTACAAGTTTTACAATTTGACTGTTTCTTATGGCCAGTGCAAGAATTGGGTGATTTCCTGGACTAGCTTTGCAATGAATGAGTGGACTTGATTTATTAACCTCGCTGTCCTGCAGCATTTCTTGTTTTCTCATTACGATGTAAATTCTTTCGATAGAATGAGTACTTGGGTCGGGTAACGGAGACAGATGTGGAGAGTCCGAGTTGTCAATAATGTCCACTATTTCAGGTAAAATCTTGACCTTATCAAGTTTGAAGCGATGGGGCTTGCAGGTTCATTTGAGTTTCTCCCTCCTGTCCATCTTTTCCATTTGCACCATGTCACTGATCTCTGGAAAACCACTCATCTTTTCACTTGCATTATTTCAGTGTTCTACGCCGTTGTTGCCAGGATTCGATGTGAGTGATTTTCTGAATTGTAGTTTGTAATTATTCATCTGCCATGGACGAAGAGCCTTCTTGGACGTCATGTTATCTTCCATGCATTGTTTCAGTTCTATGTGCGAAGGCTGTTCCTTCGCTATCTGTCATGCAAAAGGATTCGGAATTTATGTACAAAATAAGTAAATATATAAATATATAAATAAATATATATGTATATATACACAAGAAGTTTTTTATTTTTTTAATTTTTAATTTAATTTAATTTAATTTTTTTTGTATCTTATAAGTTTTGTATTATATTTATTAGAATCATCATGACTGAGTTACCGTAGTTTACTCAATTACTACCACTTTCAACATTTGATACTGTAGATTTGCCCAATCACAAGTTATATTTTATTTTGTTGTATATTGTATTAAATGCCAAAAACCTTGAATGGTACTATGAGGGATTGCTTGTTCTTTGTATATTCCAATGATTTTTTTAGAAATAAAATGCTACATAATAAATATAAATACAAAAAATGTACATTAAAATTATAATATATTTAATTAGATATTTTAACATGTCTTAAAAAAAACATGAAATTTATGTTATCTATTGCTATTTCTTATGGAAACTATATATTTTGAAATGTGATAAATAGTTACATATTTTTATAAATTAAAAAATGCTTATATATATATTTTTTAAATACTTAAAAATTTAAATATTTTATTTTTTAGTCTTTATTTTTTACTTTTTAAAACATGAAATATAATTTAATCACCAAAAAAATATACTTTAATCACCAAAAAAATATACTTTTCTAAAAATAAGATATCTTCAAATTTTAACTAGAATAATTTGAAAGAATGTAAAATAATAAAAAATAATATTTTTCTACAAAAATAAATTTTAATTAGGAAAAAAGATAGCAATAGCTTAAAATATGTATAATAAGTAAAAGATCTAAAGAAGAAGAATTCTAGCTTCTACTTGTAAGGATTTGATTGTATTAAAGTTATTATTTTTTGTGCATAAATACAATAGTGATTATTCTCATAAGGTATTCATAAATGAATGGAAACCAATGGTCATTTTTGTAAGATGAAAAAGAATAGTAGGATAATAGTTATAAATTTTGGAGAACAACACTTTTTGATAAAACTATTGATATACACAACTTTGTTAATATTCAAATTTCATATTTATATAAATATTCAAATATAATTTTTTTCAGACTTTAACAACATAATGTGATTGTTTTTTTTAGAATGATATTATTTCATAGTTCTTGATTTAATAGTTTTTTATGAAAATTTCATAGTGTTAATAATTTTAATAATTTAAGATTATTTTTAATTTTTTTATGTTTAAACCATATAAACATAGTTTTTAAACTACATCTTTAGGTTTAAATTAAATATTAGTATATTTATTCAACATCCAAAATTTTAGTAGCATGTTACTTTTATTATATATTCTCTAAGTTTTGGTAAAATAAAAAATTGAATAAATAATAAAATGAATACAAAACATATACAATTTGATAAAATATACTTAATGAAAGTTTTGGGCTAATACAAAAAATGAAGATATTGCATGGTTTTAAAGATATGACATCTCAATCATCAACTTTTTTGATATTTTTGAATTCTATATATATAAAAAATTCTTTAATAGCTTCCATCATCTTCTATAAATAATCTAAAACCTATTTGTACAATGTATATTAGCTTTTTGCAAACAATCACTATTTAATTAATTTTGAACAAAGTAACCAATCATTAAAAGTTTATAACCAAATACATTTTTTTGAATGAAAGTGATTAGGTGGTCATGAGTGTAATTCACAGCTTTTTTATTACTTTTTTGAATAAAAATGAACCAAAATAAAGGAAAAAAGAAACCCAACAACTAATACTTGCTAAAATCATTGACTCACACCATTTACACGTCTTTACTATACAAATCCAATCCAATATATATCCAAAAGATCATTCTTGCATTATCAAATCTCTCAATGGCTCACAATTGAATGTGAATCACATGTCAAACATCCAAACCACTTTGCCCATCCACTATTCCAACATCACTAACTAAGTTAGCAATCCTTGTCTGTACACTAGACAAGACACACAAATAGCACTTACTAAACAACAAATCAACCAACAAACTGCTTGTGGAGGGAATGAAATGCAAGTGAGCCGAGCACCGTCCACACCCAAATTTAAGCTGCAAGCATAAGGGCTGCGTTGATGGATAAACTCTAAATTTTGAAAATTGGGTAAAAATTTCAACGTTCTTGCATGAATGGAAGCTGGATCTGATTCTGGTCCTGTTCAGCAAAGGAACTTGCAGCAGCAGCAGCAGCAGCAGAGAAAGCTTGGACCGCACTCTGCGAAACCTTTCATTCTTCGAGGTGGGTTTCGAAGTTATGATGCTGTGGAACAGAACTGTTTGTTGCTGTCATGGAAGAACGGTATTTGGAAGGATGGGGTCAATCAGCATCGAGGAATGTGCGACACGAGAAACGCGAGATTTATTTGCCGTCTTGGAAGGGTGGCCGCTCAATCAGCCATGCAACAAGCGTTTCGGAACTGGGTGCGCCACCACAGGCTTCAAAATGTCATCTTCGCTGGAGTTTCTGAGCCGCAGAAAGCTAATTTTGATTACTTAACTACCCTTCCAATTCTTATCTTACACCTCGTCCACATCTGATTTACCACCCATTTCACAAACCCTTGAGATTTGTTTTGTTTTGTTGTGTGTGTGTTTTTTTCGAAAAGATGCTAATTACATGAGAAGGAAAATCGATGGTTCTCGGATTAGAGAGTCAACACGGACTCTTACCAAACGAGTCCTCGTGAGGAGATCGTTTCTCCTCAAAATTGACAGCAGAATGCAGGATTTTCAGAGTCAGGGGCTGCGCGGAACCAATTTCCCGAAAACGTGAGTGTGTCTCTACGAGGAAAGATTGTTTTCTGAGGGTTGTTTAATTTACTGACCCATTTTACGAATTTTCTTTGGATTTTATCCTCCTATTTTTCTGGTCCATTGTTCAGAGAATTGATAAAGGCCCCTTATCCTGGATGAAGCTCGGGCTGCCGTGGAGCTTTCATCAGCATCCCCAGAGAGAACCCCCATCCCACAATCCTGGGCTCCCCGTCACCCCACATTCTCAGCCTCGCGTTGGCCCTCTTAATTTAACCTCTACCACTTCCTTCAATTGCAGCTCATCCATCACCTTCACAGCTCCATTCCTCTTGGCGTTGTTCGCAGTCGGACTCGCAGCTGATAGATCTTGCACGAGCTGGTGGTGGTGGTGCCTGAGCAGTCATGGAGTACTACCCTGCGCCGGGGAGGAACCATTTGTTTGTTCCAGGCCCTACCAATGTTCCCGAGCCCATTCTGCGGGCTATGAACCGCAGCAACGAGGATCACCGCTCCCCCGCTTTCCCCAAGCTCTCCAAATCCGTCATTGACGATGTGAAAGAGATCTTCCGCACCAAAACTGCAACTTCCTTCATTTTTCCTACCACAGGTATGATCAATTCGCTGCTCGGTTGGATCCCAACATGGTTTGGCTCTCTCTGTGTTTGTCATCCTCGTCCTGTAGTTGCTGCAGGAGCAGAATTCCGTGAACATCTGAGTCGAATTTGTCCCCGAGGTAGTGACTGTCGTTCTCCAAAATCGCGTCGGAGGCTGTAGCTATCATCCGGGATGTGTTTCAGACGCTCTTCGGTCCTCTTTTGTTTTGTTTAGGTTCTCTGTTTTTTTTTGGAATGATTGTCTTTTCAGTACTGAAGGTTCTAGCGTTTGCCATGAGTGAAAATTGACTAATTAGAACTTTTCGGCTACTGCTTATGTTGTTTTCTTCGCAAGTTAAACGGGTCTATTGTTATACAGAGATACATGGTCGTCCGATTCCTCGCTGCACTATAATGGACCATTCTTATTCGCTTCAGTGTCTTAACTGAGTCTCAATTCGAGTTACAAGAATTTGGAATTTTGTGATAATGTTGCTTCGGGGGGGGGGGGGGTTCTGACTGGTCTAGTACCCCTCCAATCGATGAAACAGGAACAGGAACATAGACATGTCCCTCAGAAACGCAAAAATTGTGTCGTGTTACTGTGATAATTTTTGAAAGTTTCGTTGTCGTCCTGCATCGACTCTTACGGATATGGGTTGATCGAATTTTTCGTGTCAGGTACTGGAGCATGGGAGAGTGCCTTGACGAACACACTGTCACCCGGGGACAAGATCATCTCCTTCCGGCTGGGACAATTCAGCCTTCTCTGGATTGACCAAATGCAACGATACAACTTCGATGTGGACGTAGTTGACTGTGAGTGGGGTGCGGGAATCGATCTGGATGTCTTGAAACAGAAGCTGGTATCTGATCGTTCGCACTCTGTGAAGGCTGTCTGCGTGGTGCACAATGAGACCTCCACCGGAGTCACGAACGACATCGGTGCTGTACGCAGAGTGCTCGGTAAACGCTCTCCTCTTATTGTATCCGGAACTAACTTTGTGAAGAATGTTTTTGTGAGCGAATTCAAGGTTTAGAGTCGGAGAGGTCAGTGAGAATATGTGTAGTATGCGTTAGACATAAAAGCATATTAATTATCATTATTCAGCCAGGTTTGCCATATTCTAGAACCTTTATAATTGATTTAACGCAGCGAGTAGAATTTGCAAGAAGGTTCGAATATGTAGAATGAAGGAGATGCCTATTTAAAAGGATTTGAACTAGGTTGCAACGTCCAACTGCTCCTTCTTATTTAGACTTAAGGGTTTTCTTAAATTGCATTCCCGAAACACCATGACTGATTCTGTCGCAAATCACATGTGGTGATTGTTTCAGATGAGGCAAACCACCCAGCGTTGTTGTTGGTGGACGGAGTATCTTCAATTGGTGCAATTGATTTCCGTATGGACGACTGGAGAGTGGATGTCGCTCTTACTGGGTCCCAGAAAGCTTTGTCACTTCCCACTGGCCTTGGTATTGTTTGCGCAAGCCCCAAGGCTCTTGAAGCTGCGAAAAGATCCAAGTCAACCCGCGTGTTTTTCGATTGGGGTGATTACTTGAAGTTTTACGAAGCGGGAACTTATTGGCCTTACACTCCGTCGAGCCAGATGCTCTACGGACTCAGAGCCTCTTTGGACATGATTCTCAATGAGGAGGGACTCGACAACGTCATTGCCAGGCACTGTCGTCTTGCTGAAGCAACCAGGTAAAATTGTGTACTTGTTTTACAATCTTGCAAAGATCACTCTCTGGCTCAGTGACTACAGAAATTCTACGGCATCTGGGGATTTAGCGCCGGCTTAATCGATGAGGATCATTCTGTTTTGCAGGCAAGCTGTTAGGGCCTGGGGCCTCACTCTGTGCACCAAGGATCCCAAGTGGAAAAGTGATACCGTTACCGCAGTTGTTGTGCCTTCATGGATCAACAGCAACGACATTGTCAAGATTGCATACAAGAAGTACAATTTGAGCCTCGGAGTTGGCTTGAACAAAGTTGCAGGGAAGGTTTTCCGTATAGGACACCTTGGAAATGTTAACGAGGTATGTTTGCTAAGGACATGGGTGCGTTGCGCTACAATCTGCTTATTCAGAGCCTCCATGAAATATTTCCACGAATTGTTTCCAGACTCCCTCGTACAATATTTGCGAAATTGTGTCTTACTTTTCCATTTGTATCAATTGCTAATGTAAATTTACGAATTTCGCCTGTGTGCAGTTGCAATTGCTCGGAGCCTTGGCAGGAGTTGAGTTGTGCCTGATGGAGGTTGGATACCCAGTCACCCTAGGAAGCGGTGTAGCTGCAGCTCAGGCTCATCTCGCAAAGAAGACGCCCTTGATTGTGTCTCGTATATGAGCAGCTACCCCGGCATTTGATGATGTTAGAAATGTCTGGATACACCAGAGTCTGTGGCCGTCAATGTAATATTTTAGAAAGTCCAGAAGGGTGTCTGTTGAGTTGTTGAAGTGTTGTGTACAATCGCCTTAACTAATACTTTGGCACTAGATTACATTGCTTACCAAATGTATTGGTATCCCATTTGTATAAACGATCAATTCTACTCCCTGAACACAGCCCGCTGGATAATTTCCAAAACTTGTTGTAAACTGCATTTACAGTTTCAAACGTGTATTGAGTATACTGGGATTAATACGAACCTGAATAGTATGTATCATCCTAAATACTTCACTCCCTAACAACCGATTAAACACTATCATCAAACACACTATCGATGTCAGACATTCTCGACCACACATTCATGTGAAATTCAATGTCCACCTCGGATTTAAGTTTCCCGTAGATGGTCAAGAGCTCTCGGACAGTCTAATTTAACCAACAATTGTAAGAAAAAACTTATCTCGTAGGATAGGAGTGACTCCGTGCGTGCCAGAAAGTTGTCTGTGGATAAGCTTCTCCTTCATAGTGGACACTTCCATTCCATGTGTCTCCCGAAAATGTGGACATACTTTAATCTCCAGATTTATTAAAGACTGCTGACTTGCTGCAGTCGAAAGTAACGCTGTCCTGTCATTAAGAAGCCACAACTAAAGTTTAAATATTTGAACGTTACCTTTATTTCTATTTTGAAGTAATGGACAAACGGGTGTTGAGTTTCGAAATACATATGCAGTAAACGCAACAAAAAAAACACCCACCTATCAGAATTTTCGTGGTCTGATGCCACACTGGGTAATATTTTGCAGGAAGGTTAACAAACAGTGATATTGTTGAAAGGATTCAATCGAAAAGACGAAGTTGACAGACTTCCAAATGATATTTTTACAAGTGTTGTCGGTGAAGACCTCAATCTACTCATACTACGAAGCTCAAATGACACCATGTTTTTATGGATATTCGTCGTTGACTCTGAGCAGGGCATTACTTGGAATTCAACCAGTTTGTAGTGCACTCTTCAGAACTTTTCAAGTGAATTTTGAAGAGTGCCTTCGCTTGAATGAATTGAAACTAAACTCTGCTATTCACGTATTAAACCCAATCTATTGTTTCATCCGGAGCACAAGAAAACAATCTGATGCAGGTATGTCCTGAACTAGAAACAAAGTAAAATTGTTTGGTTCCTTCATTCAGAATCTTCAAGCTAAACCATGAATGTCCCGTTTTTTGTGAATTTCTGACTTTATTTTAGGAATTATTGGAATTTACACAACTTTTGCATATAAATATGTGATATCAAATCATCAACATTGGTTTTGAAACTTTGGTTATTCATAGCTTAGAACATATTAATGCTAATTTCAAGTTGTAGTTGTGTCTTATATTCCCTAAGTTGCAGATATGTATAAGTGGGTATGATCAAAATTGTATAATACATATTTTAGTATTGTGATTTATAGCAAATGAGTTGTATATGTGTTCATCTTGTGCATAAATTCATATATTGCTTAATGTTGTGACTTACTTCATGGACTTCCATGTTAACTTTAGAGGCTCTTTTGTTTGGTATCAAGTTCTAAGATTTGTAGCTCTTAATGAATTAGTTTTGAACCAAAGTAACTAATTTGCTATCACTCACTAAATTTTTAAAATTCCAAGAAAGAGGAGACATGAACATTAGGAAAAGATGGTGACAAGAACCACGTCTTATTTTTTTAATAAAATTTGTACTTTGTTTTTAATATTTTTGGTATCTTTGCTACATCTCCTTGAAATAAGAAAGCTTTATAACAAATATTTTTTAGGAAATTTGGCAATTTCTTCTTTGATGTTCTTGCTATTCAATATACCAACTTCAATTGCAACAAGTTGTACAATAGTGACTATTTTGTTAAAAAACTTTATCATTTGCATTTGTAGAAAGCTAAAGAATTTAGATACTTGTATCTAAATTTCTGGATTGCTTTCAACTTTGAAGGAAGAATTGTACCAAATCACTCAATTTTTATTATTAATGATATTATATATATATATATATATATATATATAATACTATAATTTTTAGTGATGGTTTTTGGTGTGTTTTACAAGAATTATTTATTAAAAACTTAAGAGATTTTATTCTTATGCAATAATATTATCAATGTACTTATCATTTATTAATTCAATTTATAATAAAATAAAATAAAATATTATTTAAATTATAACAAAAAAAATTAATTGACAAGTTGAATAATAAGATAGTATTTTTATTTTTTTATAAATAATTATATATTTTTAAAAGAAAAAATTATTCTTTTAATTATGCAATTACAATGAGATTCTAACATTGATGAAAATTATGAATTAAACAAGATATTTGGATTTGGTAATTAAGATTTTTGGTGGCATTAAATATTCAAAAACATCAACAAAAAATTAATAAATAAATAAAATCTTATCATATAATACATATGTATGATTTTAGTTTTAATATTGCATTAAAATAACGTTCCTATCATTGTATATTTTAGCTTTGTTATAAAGTTTTATTTTTGAAGAAATTTTTGCATAAGTTTAATTTTATTAACTTTATTTAATTGCATCTTTGTAATAAAAAAAGTGATCAACAAAGATGACATATTTTATTCTTTGCTACATTGGTATATAAGCAACTTGATTGTTTACAGATAATATATACTTTTACCATAGTTTGTTACATTAATAGTATATCATTTTCTAAAAACTAAGATTTGTCTCCAACTATTAAAAAAATTAGTTAAAATATAAAATGTAGACATTTAACTTGGTCTTATATTATGTCAACAAATCAATAGCCAAACCTAAAGAATTAATCAAGTCTTGAAACCATTTTGAGATTTGTTTAAAGTACCAATAAGACAATTTAACATTATATATATATATATATATATATATATATTTTAGCTACACTTACGTATAAAAAATTATGCATACTTCTGTGAAACAATAGATTAATTAATTTGACTATTTATATTATGTTAAACTTAACATGTTTTACAAGTTGAAAATAAAAAAAATCTAATGTGAATTCGTGCTATAAAATTATTATTCAAGTTACAAACCATGACATTTTAATTAGGTGAAACTCATGATTGATAGTAATGAAGATGATTTTTTGATACAACATTAGAATTACTCAACTTTGTATAAAATTTTGAATATCAAAAGATGATTTTTTTTTTATTTATTGTGTTATAAAAATAAAAATAAATTATCTTTTATTTGAGATATTCAATGTTATTTCTCTCAATATTTACCAATTTTATTTAAAGAAGCCATGGGCAATTAGTGATTAATAAATTTTTCTCATGAGTATTATTTGTTCAGCTCCTAGAAGAACCAATACGAGTTCCTTAACATGAAAACATGGACCAACGCACTTAAAATGAATAACTTTATGCTACCGAGTGAGTCAAGAATCAGTGCCTGTAGACATCACACATACCTTTGCAAAACATTATATTCATATCTACACGCACATGTATGCAACATGATAACATAATCTACTATTTCAATCTTGTTTGATTTATGAAATTAACTGATATAAAAAACCCCGCTCTTCATTTGACTCTACCACGTTATCATTGATTATGTGTGTGTATATATATATATATATATATATTTATTTATTTATTTATTTATAAACACAAATACATATAATACGAATTCGTCATTAATTTTATTAACATGTGCACAGTAACTTGATTTGATTATTCTGCAATAATAAATCTCAACATCTAAACTCCATGACAACTCGACCAATGCAGTAATGTTACGATTCAGTTACGCACAAATAGAGTTTGGGGCGATGAAATATGCCTTTTTTTTTATCATTGGTAGTAAATGAATAGTCAAAGATTCAGTACTAGGTCATGGCACTCAGAACTGGGAGCTGGCAGCATGCTCTACGTGAAAAAATGGTTAAACTGGCGTATAATCTGCGCATTGGTCAACACACCAGCCTTTTGGCAAGCAGTTCCAAGATCACAATTTCCTGAACTAGATCGATTACCTCGCATTCAAATTGACATGAACACTCTTTGATTGTTCGTTTTATTTATTGAGACAAGCATTCAAGAATATTAGTGCAAAAACGTAAACCATCTACTCAACCATTCACCCAATTACAGGTTTCTCTATTCGACGGTACGCTGATCTTTACTACACCGTTGAAATACACGAATAGGAATTCCTACTAGGCCAAAATCTTCTCGAAGAGCAGAAGCAATGAATCGAAGTTCAGTGTCGTCAAGCTTGCCTTGCCCACTCACAAATACAACAAATGTTGGCGGCCGAGCCTTAACTTGAGTTATGTACCTCACTTTAGCTCCATGACCCTCACCACCTTTCGGATGCCGACTCATGACCTGCAGAATGTACATCCCCTTGTCAATAATAAATAGATCAGTCATGCCTGGGTATACGAACAATCCAATCTAGAATTAATATGGAAAATTAGGCTGGAATAGGTTTATCAGGGACATTAGTTCAAATGACTAGAAGGGTCTAGAAGAAAAGATCACGTTGAAATTTGCGAATTGTAAGCAATAGTTTTCGAAAGTTTCGGGATCAATCAACGCGGCATCTTCGACAGTAGACTGCATTGCTTTCAGCAGTGAATCAGATTTGTGTATTAGCAGTCATGAGAAACTGGTTAAAGATAGTTCAGGTCAAGATCAGCAAAATCACCGAAAGTTAACTTACCTTGCGAATCCAACGATTGAGTTTCGCTGTTGGCAGCCGCACACACCACAGCCTATAACTTTCATTCACATGTCGCATTACAGCAGCCCGCCCCTTACCCTCGAGCGCAGATACAAATACGATAGGTACTCCCGTAACCTATCACATACAATGTAATACTCATACGTTCATAAATGGATTAAAAAAATACGTAAAAATGAAATGCAAAGTTAAAATATATTCTCGGAATTGTTCTATGACTTGAAATCAAAAGGCAATATTCATAGGAATGAACATCAGCAACGTAAGATGGGCTGGCACCTGTGGTAAGAGTTTCGTTATTTCTTCAGGAACAGCTTTCATGACAAGTGATCTTAACCGAGCATGCTCACTTCCCGCCAGCAAATCCATTTTATTAACCACAACAACGAGGCCTCTACCTTCTTGAACCACCCACTGAGCAAGGGCAGCTTCCGTATGCCGCATGCTTCTCTTAGTCTCAGCGATCTGCATGTAGAGCCCAGTTCCCAAAGTCAAAACCAAGCTTGAATTGGGAACCTAGATCGAAATAAACAGCATTCTTATAGTCTGATAGTATAGTAGTGCTTGATAGAAGTAGACAGCAGAAAGTTGTATAAATGTGATTCCTACATTGAGCACGATTTTTAACCACATTTTGTAGTGGCCTTTATTTGAAAGAACCAATCTTTGAGATTCTCAGCTAAAATTACGCGAATATTTAAGAGCGTGTGTCAGCCATTGATGTCTGTTGTTGAAAAGTACCTCTTGAGCATCCAAAACAAGTGTAACGACGTGGGCTCGTTGAACGTTGCGACGCGCATTCATTGCACTCAAAGCAGCAGGCCCCTCTTTCAACTTCTTTCGCTGCATCCAACCTGCAGTATCAACCTGCCAAGCGCCAATCCCCATGTAATAAACATGATGAAATTGAACCAAACTTAACTGTGAACTTACAGAAATGGTGTGAAGGAAGAAAAGGAAAGAAAATATTAAAAAAAAGCGTGTGAAAACGGTGCAAAACTACAAAAATAACAGGAAAATCGGAGAAACAAACTCACAAGGAAAATCTTCTGGTTTTCGTACTCAAATTCTACTCTAATAGAATCACGAGTCAATCCAGGCTCCGGCCCAGTCAACACACGTTCTTCCATTAATAGTGAATTAAGAAGTGTAGATTTGCCAACATTAGGACGCCCGGCTATTGCCAACTGCATTGGCACCCTCTTCAACTCGGCTTCACTCATCAATGCCTCGTTCTCTTCGTTCAAATTCAACTTGGTTTCAAATTCGTCAGTGTCACCAAGAGAAAGTCTTACTTCGCTATTGATAGAGATGTCTTCCAAAGATGAAAGCTCTCCTTTATAACTGAGCTCGTTCTCTAGCCCACTTCCAGCAGGTTCATCTACTCGAAATTCCAATTCAGTTTCTACAGCAGCAGATTCTTCTTCACGCAAATTTGCCGCTGATAACCGTAACAAGCAAGATTAGATTTGGACATGGATACCACAATCTAATATTACGCATGGTAAAAGAAGTTGAGATGTGTCTTCTGGATTTAGAAGCTTTGAGCTTCAGCCGGGGTTCCAAAAAATTGACGGATGAGAAAGTAGTACAGAATCCACATAGACTACAAAATAATATTTTTTTATATAAACAATTTAAAAACAGTCTTCACTTTCACGAGTACTAAGAAGATGGAGAAAAATATGTCTTTATATGTTCTTTATTTATCTATGTATTTACTTATTTAAAACCATCTAATTTCATGTTCTGCTATCCTTGCCAAAAATACGCATGCCCTGGGCTAAAACCTTTTCAGTAGTGGACAAGGTGTAAGGCAGCCGTAAGTATCACGTACGTGGTAGAATAAAGTCTCGACAAAAGAAAACTGCCATGCTTACTTCGGAATAATATTATCAAAGAAATGTTATCATTAAACTACCATCAATGAAAATTTATTAGCGCACCAAAACTGCCCACAAAATAATGAGGGTAGTGATGATACCTGCTCGTTTAGCCAACAACGCTTCCTGGGCTGTTTCCACCCACGGCCGCAAATCTTCATACAAATCTGCTAAGCCCAGTCCAGACTCTGCAGAGATAGCTACAGGTGTGCCAAAACCTAAACTGTAGGCCTCCCCCATGGCTGCCATAAGTGAGCCACTGGCATCATCATGCATTCCTTCAGCTTTATTGAGGAGGACCTTCACACGCACGTTTGGCGCAAGCTTGCGGAGCCACTTTCCAACTTCAGCATCCAGCGGCTGAACCCCAGATCTGTTCATAAATTCGCAATCAACTTAAATTCTTCATAACATTCTACAGGTTGAAAAAAATTCGACACAAAGTATGCTCCTCTCTCAAGAAAATTAGGAATTGAACAACCTGCCATCAACAAGAAAAAGCGCAATTTGACAATTCCGAAGTGCTGCAGCCGTGAGGCCCGCAGTCCTGTACAAGACACTGGCCGCCTCGGCATCTGTCTCCAGCCCTGCAGTGTCCATGACGCGAAACCGCATGTCCCCCAGCTTTGCCACGCCCTCCCGCACATCGCGCGTGACATGGCTGTCTGGGGTGTTGTAAACAAGCGCTTCCCGCCTCTTCGTCAACCTATCGTTGATCCAAGCATTGAATCAGCCTGTGGTCGTGCATGAAAAATCACATCAAAATCAAGCATCTTTGAAGCTCAATGTAAGGTTCATGTAACAACCTAATAATACTCCCCCACCTTCACTCCTCAACTAACCTGATTAAGTCCAATCACTACGCATTCCAATCACCTAAGAATGCTCAACTCACTCCACTTCTTAACTCAGTCACCCAAAATCTGAACTAACCAAAACTAACGAAAGCCACAAGGGAATCCATGAGCATCAAAAAAATTCGGGCAGATCACTTGAACGTAATGACATCGAAGCTTAAGGAAAATTTCTTTGAATGTAAATAAAACTGAAAGAAAACAACAACACACCACACATCTGAATTTGTGCTCTACGCACTAGTCAAGAGCTTCTACAAACTACACACCTGTTGAACAAAGCCGACTTCCCCACATTGGGCCTGCCAACCAGCAAAACCTTGGAAAGTGTGTCGATCGGGGGCTCAAGGAGGCGCTTCAAAGCCCGCTTCCCAGCCCCGCCGGCAGCAGCGCTCAGCTTTCCCATCTTCCTTACCAATTGTGCGCAATCCCAGTCTTCTCCACATCCCACTTCCTTCCCTACCCTAGACAGAAAAAATCATTCCCGAGACACTGCAACAGTTAATCTTCATTATGAACAACACCGACCGTTAAAGTTTTTCCACTTGAGCAATCTGGTGTCACAATTCTCGACCATGATGCACAATTCAGATGATCGATTGGCAGCAACGAGTGGCACACTCTCGGACCTTAAACCCTAAAATCGCCATAGTAGTTCGTCACTGGGGTTTAAGCTTGGGTCACTTCCACGGATGAGATGGATGGATGATATCTCGATTCATCGTGGATGGATGTTGGATGTATCGGATGAAATTCGATGACGTGTGGATGAATGATGGATGATACTGTAAGTCTGAACATGCAGGCCATATATGTGAATCTAACATAATTGTCATGAAATTAATATTTTTTGGATCATGAAAATTTCTCAAATTTTTTCAATCATCCTTACAACATTTGAATAGATTTCCAAGACCAATTGCATAAACTTATTATACTTGTAAATGTTTTTATTGTGGAATAAGTACATTTTATTACATTTCCTTTGGTTTTATGGGATGTTTCTCTACAATCATGATAAATTAGTTTGTTTCATTACGTTGCAACTATAATTTTTTCTTCCATTATTTTATGGGGAAATTTCCCAACTAATATATATATATATATATATATATATATATGGTGAGATTGGAATATATATATTATATTCCAATCTCACCATTTTTTATTTTTCGAAAAATAAATTAATGATAGAGCACGTACCTTGTGAGCATGCCAAATCAATAGTTATTTTTCTGTTTCTTTTTACTATTTTTGAATTGATAAAAGAATATATTCAACTAGCTTCTAAAACAAATCGAAAATGGTAAAATTAGTTTATTTAAAACAAACCACTTTAATCATGCCATTGTGTATTTGTAGTCTATGGCTCGTTAAGTTTATTTTATAAGTTGATGTTTGTATATCTTAACCATCTACTGTAATTTTTTCTTTTGCTTTTATGACTACACCTTAATAAATTCCATGTCAATTGTGCACATGGCTCGTTCCATTGTGTAAGATGTGAGGCAGGTAACAAAAATATTCGGCAGTTCTATTCAAAATCAATGTCTGATTTGAATTTTTCTAGAGATCTATTTTATCTTGTTTAGTTCAGTTTTTTATTTTTTATTTTTTAAATTGTTGATGGATTTTCATGTTTTTAACTAGTTAACACTCGGATTTTCACAATTCAATTTAATGATTATAATAAATATATTTGTTTGGATAGTTTAATCAAATTAAATCCTAAATTTGTGAAATACATGAAAACATTCATTGATTTGAGAACAGTACTTCAAGATTAAAATGCATAAGCTCATTCACGAGCCATTATGATTTGTGTAGACTTTGTTATATTTAACATGTTTACAAATATTTTTTCCCCAAAAACAATTCCATGACTTGTAGTTGTCGTTGTTGTTTTTGATTTTTGATTTTTTTCAAAACCGAAATCACTCTTGAAAACAAATATATCCTGTCATATAAATCACCGAAACAACATTCTCTCTTTCCAAAACATGACCAAATTGAACGTTATTACGGATATCGAATCATCACTGAAGGTACTAAGAAGCTCCAAATTTAACATAAAACGTGCAAGATAATATTATATAATAGTAAATAAGAATAACTATAAAATATAGTTCCACGATGTGCCTATTTGCAGCCAATAAAAGCTCCGTTTTGAGGGAGGGAGTGGTTATGGAGACGTGGAGCAGGTGGGGAAGGAGTAGGGAATCGGGATATGGCCCAGGTGACGAATGATATTAACACCTGAAGAGAACACCTGGATCAGGACGTGGATGGGGAGAGAGGAACTCTTGCAAGAGGAGTCATGGCTATGGCGAAGCGGGGCCCAGTCAGCCCCTGGGTCCTCCGCGTTGGTGAGCAAGGCTGTTTGATTGAGTAAGTGAATGGTTACTTCTCGGTGGAGTGCACATCGGACGCTAGTGCTCCCCTTAGAGTGTTCGATTCAAGCATGCTGTGTTGCATTTCAGGAGGAGGATCTGGAGCCCGTGCGATTGTGATTGCGAGGTTTTAAGGTCGGGGTTATGAGAGCGGCATTCTGATCTAGTGCAAGAGTGTGTAACCATGGCGGAGGCCGGGGGCGCCTTCGTGACGCGTGCGTTCGAGCGCATGCTCAAGGATTCCGCTGGCCGCAAATTTGGCAGCTTGCAAACTGCTCTGAAGGCGTATCTCGGTGAGTTTTGTACTTTTTATGGTGATCCAAGCGCTCTGGTTTTCGTCGCGTGAGAAGCTTGTGTGACCTAATGGAGTGACTGGGGTGTTCGCGAGAGTAGCGGATTTCCACACACGATGGCATTGCTTCTGCGGGTCCGGTTGGCGCCGGCCTGCATTTCGCAAGTGCGTTTTTGGGACCATTGGCATCGTTTTCGACGAATTCGCCACAAGTCGAGAAAATTCAATTGAGTGGATTTGCCTTGGATTTGCCTTGGGCGCAATTTGGGGTTTCTGTTCTCATCCTTGTAAAATATTCTGTGACCTGCGCGCGATGTTTCGAACATATTGATGGATGGAGGCCTCAGCAAATTTAAAATCAACTGTGTTCTACATGTGTAGACTCTCCGCAGTTGGCTGCGTAGATGCATGAGCAATGTCCTTTGAGAAGTCAACAACTTTCATGGAGTGAATTATCATTTGATTTGATATCATTCTTGGATGATTGTGAATTTTCAAGAACTTGTAGAAAGCAATGTCCCAAGCAATGGAGGGTGTAGCTCAATGAACATGTTTTTAGCTCTTCCTCGTAGCGTTCCAGACAACCAAGATCAATGTCAGGAATAGGTCACTAATTCGGGGGATTCTTGTAACATTGCAGAGGGGAAACCTGTGTCACCACCGCATGAGCCCCCTGAAGAGCCAGAGCCAGTTTTTCGAGATGAAATGTATGTTTTCGGGACAATATCAAATCACTCTTTCTTTGCGGTTCGCCCTGCTCTGTTTCGTGAGTTCCAATAACGAGTGGCTGAAGGCAGGCCAAATATGAATGTGGAAGCATATATGTTTTGGTCAAGCTTGTTGGTAGGATTAGAAACTGACAGCGAAATGCATCTTATAAAATCTGATGACACTGTGCAATTAAAATAAAAGAGTAAGCGGACCATTTTAAAACTAAGTTGCAACAGCTCTCGCATGCCATACATTATCTTTCTCTGAGGCGTTTGGGGAAATTCCTGTTAAAAAACATCAAGTGATCAGTCGTTTAGAAGAGGTCGCAGGTTAAGGGTCACGCTCAATAAAAGATACTCCGCTAAATTCCAAAAGGAGCCTAGTCATGCTGCAAAGAGCGTGTCCCAAGCTAATGGACACATAGTCCAAAAGTGATATAGTAGTAACAGGGTCGTTCCAGCGTGGTCATACTATTCCGCCGTTCCTTGACGACCGAAAATCAATACTTCCGTGGTGCTTCTAGTGACATGTACATAGTGGATGCAGATCCGTCGTCCAAGACAATCTCTCGGAAGGTGATCCATCAAGTCCTAAAGAAGCAGACGAGAAGTTTGAGGATACCAGCCCGGCCATATCTCCCGCCAAGCCCAGCACCGGACAGGCAGCTGCTGCAGCCCTAGCTGAGGCCGGACACATCCTAGAAGGTTCGGAAGCAGATTTGGTGATCCTGCCCTTGCGTCTCGCCTTTGAGACGAAGCAGTCCAAGCTTGTGGAACCAGCTCTAGACTGCCTACATGTAAGAACACACACCTGCTCTAGTAGTGCTCGGTCGGTCACTGTTGCGAGGTGTGCTAAGGACGTCACGGAGTGATTCTGCTCACAATGCCGTGGTCCATGATTTGTTTTGTGCGTTCCTCGTATTCGTGGTTGTCGATATATTTTCCCGTTTGTGCTGGTGATGGAGATTGGAATGTGGTGCCGCCAGCTTACTCCCGCAAGCTTGGTGATTGCGGTTTTCTTCTTCGCAATGGAGGATTTTTGCTTCGACTGACCCATCGATGGCACCATGTGTGTAGAAACTCATATCATACGGACATCTGGTGGGAGAAGCTGGTGTTGATGGAGGAAGGAATGCGCAGTTGGCAACTGAGATACTTAACATGGTCTGTGCTTCTGCTGACACTAGCGCACCCGACAGGTAAGATCCGCCTTGAAGCTAGTTGCGACGGGTGCTTGGGTGGGAGGCGTGCAATTTCAGCCAGTCTGTCTTTGTGTGTGTGATCTGGGGAACGGACTTGGCTCAGTTCACGTTCACACGCAGACTGTGGGCTAGCAAGTCACAACCTGCATTTGGTAGTGACTGGGCTCTTCCCGGACTGAGGATCGCAATTCTCTTTGTGGGATTACCCTGACATGTTACTCGTCATTTTGTGGGATGTGGTCTCACATGTGGTCTGGACTGTGGTGCAGTTTGGTCCTGCAGGTCATCAAGGTGCTTCTGACTGCGGTAGCTTCACCTACTTTTCAAGGTAAGGGTCCACCTGCTGTTGTGCAATTGAGGTGTAGCAGGCAGTTGTCAGTGGATGCTTTTGCTGACGGAAATGAAGAAATTGTTCGAACCAAAGTTGATCAGCAGTTAACTTGGCTGTACCTGCTGTGAAACTGCAGTGCACGGAGAATGCTTGTTGACCGCTGTTCGAACGTGCTACAACATCGTCTTGAGCAGGTAGGGTGCACGACAAAGGCAGTAAGCATCGCAAATGATGCTTGCCTGGATTGGTCGGTAAGAAGTGGTGGATGCGTGTCGGAGAGGTGTGATTTGGAAGCAAAGTTTTCCAGGTTAGGTCAGCGTGAGGTCCAAATACGCATGCATGTGATTTCGGTTTGGGGGTTGTGATTACGTCAGATTATTTAACACGAGGTACTGTGTGTTGCAGCAAGAACCCCGTGAACCAGGCGACTGCCAAGGCAACTTTGACCCAGATGATCAACATCGTTTTGAGGCGCATGGAGATCGATGTAGAGGTGATTGTGTGGACCCGCATGGCGTTTGTCGGTCGGTCATTGCATGGGATGGAACAGGATGTGGGAACGTGTCGTTTTCTGGAGTCGGTGTAATTGGTGCGCGCAAAGTGAGGAATTCGGTGGTCTGCCATACGAGGCACCGTGTTGTCGAATTTTGTTTTCAGCGTTGGTTAGCGTCGTCGTACGTAGACCGGAACCGTGCCTCGAGTTGGATGGTGACTGCCCAGCGTGTCCTGTTTGCTAAGAACCCGCACGTTGTACAGGCTGGCAAGAGTGTGGCACCGCCATCGGCACACGCAGGCGACGATGCACGTGCTGGTGGCTCCAACGATGAAGTCCCGGATGCCTCATCGAATGGACAGGTTGCTCACGGAGAAGATGGGCAGAGCACAGTAGGGCCAGCATTGACGTACAGCAGGACTACCACAATTCACATAGACCCGGAGACCGGGGAAGCAAGGAACGCAAGCACAGGGGAGACGATGGAAACGCCCCTTCGGTCACCTCGGCCAGTGCCAAGCACTCCTCCACCAGTGCCGATTTCGGAGTTCCAACATCTGGCGACTGAATCTGATCTCAAGGTATGCGGTTAACAACAACGCTCGTTAGGAGAAATTGTAGAAAGCCAGCATGGCATCATGTTACTTACCGTAGGCGCATTGATCCTAGGTGTTCTTCGTGTTCTCCAGCAGTCGGCAATGTACTTGTGATTCTTTCAGTGCTGTTATTTGGTTGCGCCGCTCTCGGTGGGTGGTTTGCCTCATTCGTCGTTGGTAGTATCGTGATGCTAAGCAGGTCCTGGACTTGTTGAGGTGGTTGAGCTGCTGTGGGAGTAAATGTGGGGTGCATGCGCTCTGTGCACGTGATATTGGGTGGGGTCGCGCTGCAGATGTCCTCCAGTAGTTTACGCAGCTGAGCTATTGCGGCGGTACAGTGTACGTCGTGGTTTTATAGTGCGAAGAGCTGAGGGAACGTGGTTGGGTGTGGATTTGCAGGGCATTGAAGCTGCATTGGACAAAGCCGTGACGCCCGAGGGAGCGATCAAGAACCATGAGTACGTGGTCTTGGGTGACCTTGTGAAGGGCCAAAGTGATGGTGGTGCTGTAGACATGTGTGATGGGTAGGGAATGTTTTCTGAACCGGTGGCATCATCCTGTTGATGTGGTGTGCATGTATGGGACGCAAACAGTGGAGGGGACTTGGACCTTTTGAGCTTGGGCCAGAAAGACGCTCTTCTTGTCCTCCGCACTATCTGCAAAGTAAGGCACAATTGTTCATTCCTGCTTGTGCCGTGTCTATCTTTCCATGCTATGATGGAGGTGCAGCGTGGTGATGTCGTTGATGAGCTGAGCGTGCAAGATGATGCGTGTGCAGATGGCTATGAAGGATGGGAGTGACGATTTTCTGAGTAGAACCAAGCTACTTTCTCTGGAGTTGCTCCAGGTGAGCTGTCGCGTACAATTTGAGTGTGTGTGTGTGTGATTGATAGGAAGGCAAGTGTGCGGTGCGGAAGCTTCGCCTGATGTGGAATGTAGGTTGAGGATGCATGCAGGCTGGTATAGATGATAGACGGGCGGAACTGATGAATCCAGCGGTTGCCTGCGATGCGTTGTCGGGAAATGATCTAAGAAGGTTCAACTTGGGGACGATGTTGGGATTCTCGTGCTTGGGGGATTTGTAGTGTGCAGCCGGTGATAGGTTATGGATTTTGGTAGCATTGTTGTGTGATGGATCCTGGACTGTTGTGCAGGGATGCCTGGAAAGTGTGAACCATGCTTTCACGACGAACTTCCCTTTCATTGAGCTCGTGAAAGCGTACCTATGCTATGCATTGTTGAGGTCGTGCGTTTCGCCAACCGCAGCAGTTTTCCAGGTGGGTGCTTGATATTTGTGTCGTCCTTGGGTTGGCGATGCAAGCGAAGCTGTTGCCCTGGAGCGGGTGGCCTAGGTGACGAGCAGACTGCGTTGGTAGAGTGCTGATTTTGTGAATGGAGCTGCTCTGTCTGACTGCTGGTTTTTCAGCAGTATGCAGACTTGAGCATGAGTTGGGGTGGAAACATGAACGTGAGAGGAGGCATAAGCCAGGCTGCATGGCGTATACTGCCGGGATCTTGTAGTGTGATTTATTGTGGACAGTTATCCCTGTACGTTACTGATGGACGTGTGTGGCATTGAGGCTCGGGAGTTGCTGATTTTGTGTGCTCTTGTACTGGCAGCTTGCAGTGAACATCTTTCTGATAATGATGCAGCGCTACAGGGAAAGCCTGAAGGTGAAGTTGTGGTAGATGGGGGTTCTGTTGTTCGCTCGTGAGTTGGAACGGGGGTCTCCGAGTGTGTTGAGATAGCAGAGCAGGTTTAGTGTGGAAGTGGATCTGAGTGTTGAGTGTTGAGTGGACGATTAAGACGAATGCGTGAGCTGTGTGCAAGGTGAACCTGGTCCAGTTTGGATCTGTACTCGGCTTGAGCAGCCTGTTTGAAAGAGTCGACGTACGGCGTGTCCGACATGGAGTGAATTTGCTGACAAACTGGGGTTGTTGGTGCAGGCGGAGTTGGGAATATTTTTCAACTTGATTGTTTTGCGGTCGTTGGAGATCGAGTGTTCGATTCATCAGAAGACGGCAGTGCTGAAGTAAGATTGGGTCCCCCGAATGAGGCTGGTTGGAGCAACCACATTTGTTTACGGGTCCCAGGGTTTGACGGAATGAATCTGCGGTCGTGTTTAGCAGTGTGGTGTTTGGATGCGGGTTACAAGCCTGATGTTTGATTGACAAGGCGAGGTCCAACGTGCATCTATGGTGGCGGTGCAAGCGGATTGAGTGTGGTGTGGTGTGTGGCACTGCAGGATGCTGGAGAAGGCTTGCAACGATCCGCAGATGCTGGCAGACATTTTTGTGAACTACGATTGTGATCTGGACGCTACGAACTTGTTTGAACGCATGGTATGGAGCCGAAACATGGTGCAAGTGCACGTTTGTTTGGTCTGGGACGGTCAGTGGTGCGTGAGGATGTGGTGATGCTGACATGTTGACAAGCGAGAATGTATGAGTTGATGACGGGCGATTGTCGTGGCCCGTTGTTGGTTTTGTGGCTGTGGAGGTTGTACGTGGTGTGGCATGTGCGGTTGGTTGATGCGATGTGTGGGGTGTGATGAAGGTGAATTCGCTATCGCGACTTGCCCAAGGGACGGCGAATGGAGATCCCAGCGCCGCGAATGCGTCGCAAAACATTGCGCTGAAAGCCTTGGCTCTTCAAGTGAGTGAAACTCGAGAATCTCGAAGGTTATGGGGGCTTGTTGTTTTGTCGTTGTCGGGTGGCTGGCATCTGACATCCAAGTGGTGCGTTGATCCACAGTGTCTGGTGAGCGTGCTGAGGTCACTGGGAACGTGGACATCGAAACAGAGGGGGAACAGGCCAGTGTTTCCCGACCTGACCGTCGCCGACGTGGAGGTTGACTCTGGTGGGGTGAACGGTGGCGGTACTGAGGCGGATGTGAAGGAGGACGCGAAGGTCGTGACCCAAGCGAATGAGTTCGAGAAAGCAAAAGCTCTGAAGGTCACCATGGAGAGCGCGGTTGCCAAGGTACCCGGCGGACTGCAACATTGATGACGAGGGCGGCATGGCACCTGCGTTGTGAAGCTATGATTTACGGATGCGATACTAGTGAGAGGACGTAGAACAGTACCAGTGGCGAGTGGGCAGGAGGGGTTGAGGAATAGTATTTTGTGGGATGATTGCTAGTTACTGGTGCGTGGGGTGTGCACATTTGGCTTCACAGCTGTTGTTCGTGCATCTTTCAAGTGTGACAGTGATGGAGTGAGCAGGTGAGATGTGCTGACACGGACGAGTTACTTGGTTGTACAGTTCAATATGAAGCCGTCAAGTGGGATCAAGTTTCTTTTCGAGCACAACCTGGTGGCCAAGGAGCCAAAAGCAGTCGCTCAGTTTCTAAGGGATTCTCCGGGGTTGGACAAGGTAATGATTTCGTGGCAGTTGGGAGTTTGCAACACACAGGATAGGCGTTGTCCGGGTTACCACGGATGTTGTTGCAAGGGGTATGTTGGTCAGATTACGGCCTGGATGGGAATGGGCTGCAACCTGAGGGCAGCACGAGGTGATTTGGATGTTGGAGTACAGTTTGCGTCATCTGGAGTGGGCGATGATGGTTCAGGCGGGATGGTAGTCGGTCCTGTGAAGGCGAAGAATGTTGGCAGAATAGCAGGCTGATGACGGATGGCAGAATAGGGGGCTGGATTGTGGGGCGACACGGGACAGTGTTTGGGGATTAGAGCGTGCGACTGGTGCAGTGTTGGAGGAGATGAGATTGTGACGTGATTGGGTGTGGGTGGTGCAGACGATGATCGGAGACTACTTGGGGCAGCACGAGGAGTTTCCGCTGGCAGTGATGCATGCATTCGTTGATGCACTGAGCTTTAAGGATATGAAGTTCGACAAAGCCATTCGGATGTTCCTGAACGGGTTTCGTCTTCCTGGCGAAGCGCAGAAGATCGATCGCATCATGGAGAAGTTTGCGGAGAGGTAAGCAGGAGGCGAGAGCGCGTGGCCGGGTGATGCGATGCACTTGACGGCAGAGACGGCGCTGTTGTTGGTTGTGGAGTTGAGATGAGGTTGTGGTTAGTTGCTGTGATGGTTGGGTGATGCATGTACTATTGACCGCAGGTACTGCCGAGACAATCCAAATCTGTTCAAGAACGCGGACACTGCGTACATACTGGCATATGCAGTGATCATGCTGAACACGGACGCCCACAACCCCATGGTGACCAACAAGATGAGCAAGTCCGACTTCGTGCGCATGAACTCGTCCAGCGACGTGGACGAACATGCTCCTGCGGTATGGGCATAGCGCATGGGCCGTGAACGCTTGGGCGTGTTTTGAACGTAGGGTTGTTGCAGTTGACGAGCGTGGGTCGGGAAACACGAGGATTTTGGGAGCGGTGTGAGAGTTTGTAAGTTTTGGGCGAGGTTTCGGGAGGTGTGCAACAGGGGGTTGTGTGGTGGAGGATACGGGTTTTGGGGATGTTGTGGTGGTGGTATTGGGAAGAATAGGGAAAAGCAGTAGGGGTGGGGAAGTGCAACTGACTTGTTTGATCACACGTGGCAGGAACTGTTGGAGGAAATATACGATTCCATAGTTCGAGAGGAGATAAAGCTGAAGGACGACGACTCGAAGAGGGAGAGGCCGGAAGAGAGAAGCTCGCTGGTGAGCATATTGAACCTGGGTGGATTTCGAGGAAGAGGTGCTGCCGATACGAAGAAAGAGAGCGACGAGTTGATCGAGGTGACGCAGTCGATATTCAAGAAAGCGGGGTTCAAGAAAGGGGTGTTCCACAAAGCGGAACACGAGGACCTGGCTCGTCCAATGCTGGAAGCCGTGGGATGGCCGTTGCTGGCAGCATTTTCTGTGACGATGGAGGACAGCGACAACAAGTCGCGAGTTCTGCTGTGCATGGAAGGGGTTCGACTTGGCATACACCTGACGAAGGCACTGGGAATGGAGACCATGCGCTATGCGTTTCTGACGTCTTTAGTGAGGTTGGTGTCTACCGACGTCCCGTAGGATTGTTTGGAGCGGAGATGGGTTGGTGTCGGTGTTGGTGTTGGAGTTGGATGTGAGCCGGGCGTTCACAGTGCACAGAGGGCGCGGGCGGGGACTATAGTGACATATGTGGCTGCGTGGTTTGTGGTGGCAGATTCACGTTTTTGCATGCGCCGAGGGAGATGCGATCGAAGAACGTGGAGGCTTTGAAGACGCTGCTATCTATGTGCCAGAACGAACCAGAGGCGTTGCAGGACACATGGAATGCTGTTCTGGAGTGCGTGTCGAGGCTGGAGTTCATAATCACGACGCCGGGGATGACATCGACGTTGATGCAGGGCAGCAACCAGATATCTCGGGATTCTCTGGTGCTTTCGTTGACGGAGCTGACAGGGAAGCCGACGGAACAAGTGTTTGTGAACAGTGTGCGGCTGCCAAGCGACGTGATCGTGGAGTTCTTTGGGGCTTTGTGCGGGGTATCAGCCGAAGAGTTGAGGCAGTCTCCACCGCGGGTGTTCAGTTTGACGAAGCTGGTGGAGATCAGCTACTACAACATGACGCGAATTCGAATGGTAAAGTGACTTGACCGAGGAGGAAGTGGATGAGAAGTGCAGTGAGAAGGGGGTTGGAGAACGTGAGAGGAGTTTGTTGCGCGGGGGTGAATTGTGAAGCATGGTTGCATGATGAGGAGTAAGATTGTGTAGGTGGGCGGCGTGCGCGTAGGACGTGGAGGTTGTGACGGCAGGGTGAAGGTGGAGGGTGTTGACAGGGTGCATGCGGGTGTGGGGTTCAGGTGTGGGGCAGGATATGGGCAGTTCTTTCGCTGCACTTCATTGCAGCTGGAAGTCATTCGGAGGAGAAGATTGCGATGTATGCGATCGACTCTCTGAGGCAACTGGCGATCAAGTATCTGGAGAGGGCGGAGTTGGCGAACTTCACATTCCAGAACGACATTCTGAAGCCTTTCGTGGTGATAATGCGGAGCAGCAAGAACCCGAGCATCAGGGCTCTGATCGTGGACTGCATTGTACAGGTAACGAGGTGTTGTGAACATGTGGTTGCGCGTGTGGGACGGGCATTAGCATGTCCGGAGTGGCAGCATGTGCGGGTTGGTGGGAAGTAGGCATCCCGTAGGTTTTGTGTGAGGGGGGAGGTTGGCGGTGGTGGAACGGTCGGCATTGGTGTGGTGAAGTGGCGGTGCGGTTGAAGTGGGCTTTTGGTCGGATAGGGATGTTCGGGCGGTAGAAGTAGGTGGGCTGTGCTGAGCAGTGGGAGGTTGTGTTCAGATGATCAAGTCGAAGGTTGGGAGCATCAAATCCGGGTGGCGGAGCGTGTTCATGGTGTTCACCACAGCCGCGTACGATGGCGTGGTGTCCATATCCGACGTTGCTTTCGAGAATGTGGAGCAAGGTATTGCGTGGTGGTGGATGCATTTGATGGGGGGTTGTGAGGGCGATTGGATTTGGGTTGTGAGATGGTGGAGATTGCAGGTGTGGAGGAGAAGATGGTGGGTCTGAGGGGTTGTTTTCTGGGTTGGGTTTGGTGCAGTTGTGCTGGAACACTTTGATCAGGTGGTGGGAGATTGCTTCATGGACTGCGTGAATTGCTTGATTGCATTTGCAAACAACAAGATCAGTCCACAGACGAGTCTGAAGGCTATTGCCCTGCTTCGAATCTGTGAGGATCGGCTGGCAGATGTAAGATGGGTGGTGGGTTGGGCGAATGCATTCGTAGGCAGTTGTGGTGCGAGCGTGAGGACGTTTGCGTTGTGGTTGAAGGTTGCGCGGGTCCGGTTGGAGGTGGTACGCTGTTTTGCGGACGATGTGGGTGCAGAGCAGGAGGTGGTGGCAAAGTTGTACTGAGAATGGTGAGGTGACGCGGTGTGTGCAGGGTCAGATAGCCGGTGGCGTGTCGAAGACAGGGGAGAACGGAGATCAGTCGGACCTGGAGGTAGCGGAGTACTACTGGTTCCCAATGCTGGCCGGGTTGTCGGATCTGACGTCGGATCCGCGAACGGAAGTGAGGAACTGTGCTTTGGAGGTTCTGTTCGACCTGCTGAAGGAGCGTGGGAAGAACTTTTCGGGACCTTTCTGGGACAGCGTGTTCCATCGTGTGTTGTTTCCCATCTTCGACTACGTTCGTCATGCTGGTAAAGATGGGGAAAAGCCGGCATCTGCAGATCAGTGGCTTCGGGAGACTTGCATACACTCGCTTCAGCTGTTGTGCGACCTGTTCAGCAGTTTCTACAAGGTGGGGTTGCATGGCAGCTTGTGTTGGGTGGTGGTGGTGGTGAATTGTTGTGGTGGCGGGGGTGGGATGTTTGGACGGGTAGTTGATGAGGCGAGAGGAGGTGGATGCAGTGGTTCTGACGGGGCGTGTTTGAGTTGTGGCAGGAGGTTTCGTTTCTGTTACCGGCATTGTTGGGGTTGTTGCTGGACTGCGCTACTCGACCGGATCAAACATTGGCAGCAATTTCGATGGGTGCTCTGGTGCGGCTTGCTGAAGTTGGTGGACACCAGTTCAACGACAAGGATTGGAGCACTGTTCTGGACAGCATTCGGTAAGTATTGTGACGTGGAGGCATGTGGATTGAGGAGGGGAGTGGGGAGATAGAACGGGGTTTTTGTGAGGGCTCGGGGGGCGGTACATGTCAGTGAGGTTGTGCGGATGTGCATCTTTGGAAGGTGGAGTTGGTTGTAGCACGGTGGGTCGGGTGGGTGGAGTGGTGCTGTGACTGCGTTGATGGATGGGTTGCGTGGTAAATGGCGACACGGGTGGAAGCCGAGGCGTTGGGGTGCAGGTGTACTCGAGGAACCAACATTGGAGCGAACGCTCTGACAGCGCGTGCGGTGGTTGTGCAGGGATGCGTGTCAGAGCACCCAACCAGTGGAACTGATGAAGCCGGAGAGCATGGTGACGTTGGGGTCGGATTTGGTTTCGGGACCGGGCAGGCTGTCAATTGCGACCCCTCCATCGAGCATGCGAGGAGGTCACACCCCAGGCGGACAACCAGAGGCAGAGGCAGAGCATTCGGTAGCTCACGAGAACGGTGCGGTTGAAGGAACGCCGAAGAGCGTGAGCAACGGGGACGCATCGAAGATGAACCGTCGGTTGAGCTTCGATTCAGTGGCAGAGGAGCGGGTGGAAAGACTGAGCATTGCGGAGTCCGAAGGTAGCGATGGGGGTGACGGCATGGCGGTGCATAGATGGTGTGGAGAGGGGTGAATAGATGTGGGATGCATGGGTGTTGGAATGTTGTAGGTCGGTGGGTTGGTTGAATGAATGGGAAGCGTGGTGCTGTGCAGGTTTTGAAGCACCAGGTTCGGTGGCTTCTCCGAGGGACGCCAAGGCAGCGAATCTGGCGAGTGGGCGGACTTTCATGAGCAATGTGATGGACACACTGCTGATGAGGAACACGTCATTCAGGAGTGCGAAGAGCAAACCCACAGATGTTGGTGTGCAAAGTTCTTTGCAGGTAATGTGGTGGTTGAGCAGAACCTGGTGCAGTGTGGTGTGTGAAGTGTGGTGTAGGGTTACCGGGGTTGTGGAGGTGGTGAGGGAGGTGCATATGTGGTGTCGGAAAGTATAGAGATTGGGGTATGCAAAGGACGTGTCGAGAAGCGTGGCGGCGGGAGGCGTAGCGTGGACAGCGTCCCCTGAGTAGTTGGAGGCGTTAGGGGAAGAGGAGGTTTTGTGAGGGAAGGATCCATGGTTGAGCGTGGGGTTGTCTGACAAGACGAACGTTGGGTGTGCAGGATGTGGATGTGATGGAGCTTGGCCCCGACGGGAGCGAAGCAGAGAGTCCGTTTCTGCAGGACGTGAGGACGAAATGCGTGATACAGCTTTTGCTGTTGGGCGCGCTGGATAGTCTGCAGGTGAGGATATTTTTGAACGGAGTGGATGGTGGAGTGTGGTGTTGTTGCATTGGTGGTGTGATGTGGCATGTTTGGTGGAGATGGTCCGGTGGGGTGTGGTGGTGAATTTGACGTGCGTTTGCGTTGGACAGAGGAATCACTGGCAGAGATTACAGGCGTCACACAAGCGATTGATGATGGATACAGTGTTGTCGATGGTGGAATTCGCGGGTTCTTACAACAGCGACTCGAACCTTCGGAGTAGAATGCAGCATGTCGCTGGAGATAGGTGAGGTTCCGGGGGAAGTGGAAGGATGATGTTGTAGTGTGTGAAACGGGTTTGGTGCGGGTGGGAGTGGGCGATAGGAAGTGGGATCCGTGGTGGTGTTTGTTGACGTTGCAACGGAGGTTGTGGTGCAGGTCTCCTCCGAATCTGCTGCGGCAGGAAACCGAAGGCACGAAGATTTACCTTGCAGTGCTGAACAAGACCGCGAGCGGGGGTGGTGATGAAGCGAGGGATGATGAGATGACGGAGCAGGGTGGTGACGGTCCCAACAGTGGTGATACGACGTGGAAAGGTGGGGAGCAGGAGCTGAGAGAGGAGGCGGAGAGGCGGCTGGTGTCGTTTTGTGGGGACGTATTGAGAGAAGTGGCGACATTGCAACCGGGTCCAAGCGAGGCTGTGGAGTCCGACGTCCACCGAGCGCTTGATCTACGGTCACCGGTGACTGTGCAGGTAGTTGGTCGCACGCACATGGCATGGAGGTTGTGTGATGGTAGGGTGGGGCGCGCAAGGGCGTGTGAAGTCGGAAGGCTGGGGATGGGTGGAGGCGTTGCATGTGAGAAGTGGTGGAGTGGCGGCACATTTTGTTTTGGAGTTGTGAATGGAGAGTGAGGTGTCGAGTGGGTTTGGGAGAGTGGGTGTGGTGGGTGAGGGGAATTGAGGAACGGAGCGTTGCGTTGTGCAGGTTTTGAAGGCGATGAGGGAGATGGACAGAAGGCTGTTCAGGAAGCATCTAGAAGAGTTCTACCCTTGGTTTACCAAGCTTATCTGCAGTGATCAGGTACGAGCTTCTCGTGAACCGTTGGCGTGTGTGGATTGGTGGGCAGTGTCGTGGTGGTATGCAGTATTGAGTAGGCGGGGTGGTGTTCCGGAAGTGGTTGTGGTTGATTGATGAGGTTGTTGGAGGTAGGGGATGGAGATTTGATGGGCAGTTGGCAGTAGATTGTGTGGGGGTAGAGTGTTGGTGCAGTGGTTTTTTGAATCCTGGATGGATCATGGTATATGTTTGTGACGAGCGGGTGGTTGCAGTAGACTGAGAGTGTGGATGGCGGTTGTGCAGATGGACGTGAGGAGAGCTCTGGGAGAGTTATTTAGGGTGCAATTGGTGGCACTTCTGCCGTGATTGTGGGTAGGATGGGGGCATTAGGTGGGGGGGGGGGAGTGGAGCAATTTGGAGGGTGGGTTGTTGTTGATAGAGAAGTAGGTGTGAGCGACATTGGACAGGCGATTGTCCGTTGTAGATGATAGAGTAGTGGAGACGGAACCATTATTTGAGAGGCAGAATTGTTTTGCGGAGCAAGGATACCTTGGCAACGTGGGAGGGGCACTCGCGAGTGCGCTGGAGTATTGTCCAGTGTTGTGGACCCCGTGCAGTAAAGATTGGAATTGCTTCTGAATCGAGAGCAGCAGGAGGTATTCGAGTTGGTTATTGTTGTTTAGGTTCAGTTGTTGCAGATTACCGATCTCATGATGATTGTCCGAGTTGATGAGTCCTAATACCTTTTTTCGTGGTCTGGTTGGTTTGAATGGTGTGGTGGCTCTAGGTTTGGCTTAATGTTCTTGTGATCAGGATGGATTCAGCACATGACTGTTGATGCAATTTTGGAGGTTTTGGTGATCGTTTTACTACAATGCAATAGATGTCATCTTGTGCGTTTGTTGGATTCGTCTTGCCTTTGATAGTTGGCAACACATTATTGCTAGGGATTGTATTTATGTTGCCAATTTTCATTAGTGCTTCCATGGAGTGGTCTTCCATCCTATGCAATTCTCTCATGGTTTGTTGAAATGATCATTGGGTTGGGTTGTGAAATTGGTGCAATGTAAGTTTAGGGAAGTTGATCAATACGTAATGTGGTTCAAAGTGTTATGTTATATTTATAACTATTTTTTTTGGAAGTAAGTATTGCATTTTGTAATGTCTCATCCAGTAATATTTGATCTTACTTTGATGCTGCTCATTGTATTTTTTGGAAACCATGCTATATATTTGTAAATCACAAATTATTCTTTTCAAAAATAGTTTTTATTCCAAATCACTTATTTCTATCATTTTAATTTAATGTAATGTGGTGTAGTAGTATGTATTTTTGGAATTTTCAAACAACAAGAAATATAAATAAATAAAATTAGATTGAAATGCAACAAACATTTAATTGAAATAAAAAACATAATTTTTTTTAAGGAAAAATATTATATGTATCCTTGAAATATGTTGAAATATTAAAATTACTCTTGGATTCTTGGTAATAGCAAATCTATTCCTTATTTTTGTGAGAATTGCAAATCTATCTCCAAATGTGATAAAATATTACCATTCTTTCCTTTTTAGGTGCATTTTGGGGTCCAAATTGTATGTTGCACAGATTTTGGAGCTACCTTTTTTGGCACATTTTGTCTCCTACTCTTTTATCAATATCTGAGTGTTGTGCAAATTTGTGGGAATGTGTTAAAATCTATAACTAGGTCAGCATGTACAAGCAACAATGAATAGGAAAGAAATAAGAATTAGTTGCAGTTTGTTGTGAGTGTTTTGTTTTAGGGTTTGGTGCAAATGATGTCCACAAGGGAAGAGATGTTTGATGTAGGATATGCATTAGTAAAGAAGAAGTAGAAAAACTTTATAGAACTCTCTCTCATAGTATATGCCAAGAGCAAAGGGATAAACTTGGTTTGCATGGATTTTCACAAATCTCCCAAGGATTAGGGGCCTTTTTTATGTGATTATACACAAGCACATAGAAGAAGTATAGATGTAGCAACTATTGCAATATAAGTATTGGCACTCAAATGTGGTGATTACAAATCCTTTTGTTGCAATTACAAAGTTGCAAAATCCCATTTCTATACTCTAGGCTATAAAACATCTACAAATTTCTCCAAGTTTGGGAACTTGCAACATTTTTAAACAATTAATTGTCAACAATGTAAAAATACTTCATGATGAAAGTCCTTTGAATCAATTGACTTTCCCTTGTGATTGCAAAGCCCATGGTGGCAAATGGAAGTGCCAAGTCTCATGCCATGTTTGTACTCAACATGTGGAGTCTCAACAAACTGAAATCTCTAATGGTGCTACAAGAATTTGTGAACTACAATACAATGATCTTTAAAATATATATTGTAGGAAAATATGTCAAGTACATGAAGCAAAAGTCACTCTTTGACATACACAAAGAACAAGTGAGTACCGACAAATCCTTATTTATTTATTTATTTATTTATTTATTTCATATTTTGAATATGATTTCAAGAACCAACATAGACAAGAATATTACTAATGTTGAGCTTCGACCTACAAATTTCATAGAAAACGTGACTAATAGGTTGAAAGAAGCTCTTGGACTATATTTTTTTGATTTGATATTATCAAGGATTTCAAGGCTAGTAACCATTTTCACTTCATTGACATCAATTACTTTTCTAGGTATTCAAAAATGCCATCCTATAAAACTGTCTCCACAAACTTTTACTAGATCTCTAGCATACAAAAGCCTCTAATATCAACTTTGGTTTCATGTCTTTGGCTTCTATTGCCAATAAACTTAGAGTTGTTTACATGCGACACCAAAAAGTACTAAAAAGGATCCCAAATATACCTAAAAATAGAAGAGTAGTGATACCTTATCACATTTAAAGATAAATTTGCTATTATCACAAAAGTGAGAGGTAGATTTGCTACTTTCAAGTATAGAGGGATATTTTTGATGTTTCAACATATTTGATGAATATATATGATATTTTTTTTTTTCATAGAAAAGATATTGTGGTTGTCGTTTTTCTTATTCTATAATTCTTTTCAAAATAAACCTGTATAGGGGAATTTGAACACAGGGAAAGACTAAGTGCATGAGTTTTACTTGTTAGGGTCACACAATTAACTGTATTCCGAACCACTAAAATACTAAGAAACACTACAATGCTTTCTCCTAGTAACAATACTCCTTCATCAACTGATAACAACAATGTGCAATCATGCACTCTCAAAATACTGCTCAAAACACAATAATTTCCATCCAACACCAGGAATAACAGATTTCACTCCAACTAATCTAAATTCACATAATTTCTATAATTACAGACTTCCTCTGTCGAAACACACACAGCTCTCAATAAACAATAGTCCTAATCTTCCAATAATTCATATAATTCAATCACTGAGTACTCCAATTACATAATCAATAACTCATAAATCAATCTCTGATTTATTCCACAGACTCACTTCTCAGTATTGAAAAACTATCCATTACTCTTCAACAACAAAGAAAAAAAACAAAGAGACAAAGAGGTAGCACCAAGCTTATCCCGGCTCATGACTATCACAATTTGGCCCTCATACTAACTTCTACAACTCCTATATACTTACTCACTATTCCCAAATTCTAACCGTAATCACGTAATTAACTGCTTTTAATAACTAAATCAATCATCAGTCCTCTTGAACTGACTATTCTATGGACTATTAGTCTATTTTATCAATATCTTACAAAAACGAATTAATATCTATTCTACATAGCCCCACTCCTATTTGTGCAGTGTCCTCGCAAACACACAATTATTACCTATCTAAAAACTACTTAACAAAACTCTATAAAGTTACTATTTCCTATGGCCTATCCAATTGATCATTTGTTACATTATATAATGTGGATTCCACCAATTCTGATTCTAAATTCAAATCTTCTTCCTCCTCCAATCTGTCCATCGACTCCTTCCTCAACTGGTTTGAGAGATCTTCATTATACTCTCCCAATTCACGGACTTGAGCCTCTAGTTTCAAGATCTGGGCATCACGGAGTTCCAACTGATGCTGTAGTTGATTCATCTATTCTTGAACATCTTCAATTGTCACTTGTGACTGTAACAACACCACAGAATGATTTCTTATTGATGCCCCACTCCTATTCTTTTATTACTTGGTGATAATGACAACAGGTTATGCATATTGTCCGTTTCTCACCTACGTCCCATCTGACACATTAATAATTACTAACTATCTTTTCAGCCGCATCTACACCTTAATGCACTTATACCATACCTAGGTCTATCCCGAGTCCATTCGAAGTCACCTCTCCCCAAAAAATGAATACCCGTCCTAGATTTTATGTATTAAATAACTGTAATCGGTTCCCATTAATGCGGGTACTGAATCGATGGTGCACGAAATCCTCTAGTTGAATAGACCCATTAGAAAAACCTTCAATCACTCGATACAGCCCATGCCAGCGAACTTGAAATTTATCTGGAAAATGATTAAACCAGCTATCATACAGTAATTCCAAATCATTGGGCATAAAATTCTTCGGACGCAGTTTACTATCATAGTAACTCTTTCTCTGTTTTTGACTTGCTTCCATGCTAAAAAGAGCTATAGCTCGTATTTCATCTAATTCGTCCAATTTTACCAACTAAGAGTAGAACGACTCCTTGTCACTGAGACATTCATCCAAGGCAATTCGTAAACTTTGAACCTCCAACTTGATAGGTAAAATTGTCTCTTTGCTATAAACTAATTGAAACAGAGTAGTGTTGGTAGTTACTTTATATGCGGTACGACATGCCTACAAAGCTGCAAAAAGTTTGGTCTCCCAATCGGTACTCGCCTCCAAAATTGTCTTAGTCAAGACCTTGTACAAAATTTCGTTGGTCTTTTCTATTTGCCCACTTGCTCGAGGATGATATGGAATAGTTTTTCGATGCTTAATCTCATATGTGTTCATCAAGGTAGTTGTAGAATAAGTAGTTATTTGCTGAATTGTAGATACTTAGTTTATAGTGTAAACATGGATAGATGACTGTTGAAAAGGTAGTTCAGTAGGTAAAATGGATGAATAGTTAGAAAAAGCAGTTTTCATTAGAAATGTAGCAGTTGGTATCTTGTGTTAGCCTAAGGAGGATGGGAGAGAGGAAGTAGGGGCCAGACTGTGATAGTGTGAGCCGGGGTAAGCTTGGTGCTACCTCTTTTCTTTTGTTTGTTATTTTCTTTGAATAAGAAGATTAAGAGTTTCTGAATATTGTGAAAGTGAATTATAAAATGGAAGTATGATTGTTATTAAATGGGAAGAAAAAAGATTGAATGCTGAAATCTGATTGTAGTTCAGCGGAAAGAATGAGTCTGTGTTTGTGTGAAACACTATAATGTGAAGGCAGTTAATGGTGAAGAATTCCAGAGTTTGGATTATAGTATGATTATGTCCTGTCATTTAGGATAGTGCGGGATTACACGTTATTGTTATCAGTGATGGTGGAGTATTATTAGGAAGTGGAAAGCATTGTAGTGTTTCCTGGGTGTTTTAAGTAGTACGGAATACAGTTAATTGTGTGACCCTAACGTATAAGCTCATGCGATATTCTTTCCCTGTGTTCGAATCCCCCTATACAGGTTTACTCTGATTAGATTAATTAGAGTAAGTAAAACGACAATCACATTTTGGCGCCGCTGCCGGGAAAATTGATAATAGCATGGAGTATTAGGTATTAATTGCCGGTTGAAGAAGATGGAAAATAGGTAGCAATCGGAGAAGAATATAATGAAAGAGTATGGTTATTAAGAATGAGAACTTAACAGTAAAGAAAATACGGCAGTCAAGAGATAGAATAGAGAGATCGCAAGCAAGAAATTTGTTTCGAAACGAACAACAAAGAAAGTTAAAAAGGAATCATAGACAAAGCTGGATTAAGCCATGGTTGCATGCCTGTCGTCATATTTGAGCATATCCAGAAGCTAATCGACATCTAATATTTCAGAAGTATATACCGTTAGAGAAATTGCCAGTGTGTTTCAAAATCCGTCATTCTCACCTCCTATTCAACCAATAAACTTGTTCAAGGATAATAATAGTAAATTGAGCAAGGTGGAAAGTTCAGAAAATATATTTGGGAGAGACGCAGACTATATTCACAAACGATTAAGTATCACGTTGTCAAATTGAATGACGACGGGAGGTCCAGCGGTTCCCATAGCAGTACAAATGGGTACTGTGAGTGATTGCAAAACTAGCGTGGCTCCATTACCTACCTTTAGGGGCTTTCCGGGTGCGGATCCAGATCAACATTTATCGCAGTTTTTGACAACATGTGTCGCCAATAATGGGAGAACCGAGGATATTTGGTTACGATGGTTGCTAGCAACCTTAAAAGATACAACATTTGAATGGTATAACCGTCAACCAGTTGGTCAATTTTTGAACTGGGAAGCATTGAAGAATGCATTTTTGACCCGTTTTCGACCAATTAGTTTTGAAGACCGTCTTCGAAGAAGGTTAATGAACAGCAAAATGATCCTAGGAGAGGCGGTGGAATCGTACTATGGCCGAGTGGCTGATATACTTAGTAAGTGGCCGAACCACCAAATGTTGGAGGCATTTATATTATCTATATTAATAAATGGTTTGCACCCACCAGAGCTAAAAATATTTATAAAAGAAGCTGAACCAGTTACAGTATCTGCATCCCTTGATAGAGCCAAGGTTTGGAAGGAATGCCATTATGATCAGTTTTTAACTGCAAGTGCCACGATGATACCAGTTCAAAGCAATTATCAATATCCGGCTTTGAACAGATCAGTGGATAGTTATCCACAGATGATCGAAACAGTGGCCCATTCAAGTGCCAATACTTAGGGGCCAGCTAATGTTATCCCATTGCAAGCTTTACCACCGCAAGTCACAATAGCGTATGCTCCATATTTTCCATATCAAACACAAGAGTCAACTTTGGCAGAAAAACAAATAATACCAGCTTCAAAAGATTCCAATGAAGTCTTGTTATTGAACTTGACGAAGAAAATGGAGGAAATGGCCGTTAATATGGCCAAAGATAAAGAGAAGAGGCAAAAGCCAACCAATACTAGGACCAATGGATGGTGCAGTAATTGTCAGGGCCACGGTCATTTGGTAACTGAATGCCCGTCACCTTCACAAGTGTTGGGTAAATGTACATTTTGTGGAGGCAAGCACTTAACCGCTAATTGTTGGAATTTGCAAAGACAACAACAATTCAGTAATCCGACCATGATTCCACCAACTCCATGGGATGTCAATCAAGTTCAAACAAGAAATACGTTTGGATGGCATGGAAATCGATCTAACCGCCAAAATCGAGCAGTCAATCATTTTTAGAATTCCACTTATAATCAGGGGTTTGTATCAAATCCTCAGAACTATGGTAAGGAGCAGCATGGGTATCAACCATATGCTCCATCGATGCCATTGAACCAAGTACAACCGAGACAACCAGGATCGTTTTCTCAACCTACATGGAACAAACTTAGTAGGTATATACCGATGGAGACACCCAATATGCCTGATGGAGGTGCAAAAAGGCCATTGCGTTGTTTCTGTTGTAGAAAAATTGGTCATTATGCCAATGAATGTCCCAATCCAAGAGCCAGTGACGATTATGCGCCTGTTTGTGGGAATTGCAAGCAGTCAGGGCATACGTATTAGCAATGTAATGCTCCATTCAATTTCAATAATCAGGATGAGCAGATCGAGAGTCCAAGAAAAATGGAGGGGATAAATCGAGGTGCTCAAGGCTCTCCAGTAAATCGGGTGGAATGTGTCCATACTGTTCTTACTAGGAGTCAGCAAAAAGGAAAAGGCCTAATTAAACATTTGGACGATCCTAAAGCGAAGGGCCAATCACACCCAATTACGGATCCATCCCATTCAGGTCTTGATACTGGAAAAGTCTTGAGCCCTGATTTGGTTGCGAAGCCCAATGAGGTCCCAATTACGGAGTCTTCAGTTCCATCTCGAACCGATTTGTTCCCACCGCAGTTCCAAGAAGCATCATACCCGTTGAAAGATCCCCTTGAGAAAGGTAGTCCCAAGGAAGCTCAAGCTGCTATTCCAATTCCAAGGCCACGGCGGCAGAATAATTTATCTCACGGAGTTAAACTCAAACCCATGAAACGGAAGAGGGCATTGGGAATTACCCTAAATATGGAACCCTACGATATTTTAAAGGATTTGGACGCTATTCGACCTTCAATTTCTATGAAGCAACTTCTAGCAGTCGCACCAAAGTGTCGTTCTACCTTGAATTCATCCCTAACAAGACATCGGCATCGTAATATGGAAGTTTGTGAAGTTAGTTTGAACCCTGATCCAGGTGCACCAACCATTGATGTTTCGATTGATGGTGTTCTGATCTCTGGCGTCTAGGTAGATGGAGGTTCCAATGTCAATTTAATGAACGCAGATACAATGGATGCTTTAGATCTCGAACAATTAGTCCCCATGACATTGGTATTACGGATGGCAGATCATAGCCAAGTTAAGCCAATGGGTATTTTACGGAGTGTTCAAACTATAATTGTAGGTATTGCATATGAAATTGACTACATTGTCTTTCGCTTACAACGTTTGACTTTATCGTACCCTATTTTATTGGGACGACCTTGGATCTATCAAGCAAAGGCCAAGAACGATTGGGGTCGGGGTACTTTGACAATTGGTAAGGGCGTAGATAAAATGGTATTACAAATGTACCCAGTACGCTATCACGGGGAGTCTCAGTTGCCAGTATCTCAATTGACGTCGGACAAAGAGCTTAGCTCCGAGGATGACACAGAAGTACCGAGTACAGAGGCCAATGTGGAGGCAGTACTACACCTTGGAGTGGTGTACCAATGTGGAGGTCCGGGGGAGTACTTGATATATCCGAAGGATTCAGAAAACTCTGCTTATGTTAATATTGACTGGAAACCTCCGCACGATGTGCACCATGTTAGTGCCCTCGAGACGGGATTCGTTACTTCGCATATGTCGGATATACGGAGTAACTTTAAATCACTGCGGGAATTGAAACAGAGTATTGTTGCTGAACCTGTGTGTCAAACTATTAACTTAGCGACCACGGCCAAACCTCGGCTAATTAAGGTCTACGAAGGTATTAAGGAACAAGAGTTGACCTGTTGGACAGAATTTTTCTTACATCATAAATCCGCTTTTGCTTGGACTTATGATGATCTACAAAGTATCCCCGCTGATGTCTATGAACATTGTATCATATTGAAAGAAAACGCTAAACCGGTACGCCAGAGGCAACATCACCTTAATCCTAAATATTCCCTTATGGTGAAGGAAGAATTGGACAAGCTTCTTGCGGTGGGTTTCATTTACCCGGTACCTAATAGTGAGTGGGTTTTTTCAATTGTGATGGTGCCGAAAAAGAATGGAAAAATCCGAATTTGTCAGGATTTCCGGAAACTTAATGCAGCCACTAAGAAAGATTACTTTCCGTTACCATTCACGGATAGTATATTGAACGCCGTCGCCGGTCACGAATGCTATTCGTTTCTCGATGGTTTCTCCGGGTATAATCAAGTTCAAATTACAAAAGAAGACCAGCTCAAGACAACCTTTACTACAGATTAGGGCACATTTGCTTATCGCGTGATGCCTTTTGGGTTATGTAACGCCTCAGCCACGTTCCAACGCGTGATGACTCAAGCTTTTCAAGACTATCTTTGGATGTTTATGGAGATCTTTTTAGATGACTTTTATACATTCAATACCAAACAAGATCATCTTCATTGTTTAGGCAAATGTTTGGCTGAGTGTGCCAAATTTGGGATATCGTTGAATTCAGAGAAGTGCCAATTTGGTGTTCTGTCTGGAAAATTATTGGGCCATATTGTTTCCAGTCGTGGTATTGCTACGGATCCTGACAAAGTGCAGCATATCATGAACTTGCCCAGACCGGAGATAGTCTCCGGTGTTCGAGGGTTTGTTGGTCATGTCAGTTATTATCGATGATTTATAAGTTTGTTTGCGGTTATTTGTCAACCTTCAACGAACTTACTGAAGAAACCTCCATCCGATGGTACTAGTCCCCTCTGGACCAAGGAGTGTACCGTAGCCTTTGAGGTCTTAAAGTCAAAATTGGTCTCTGCACCAATATTGGTAGCTCCTTGTTGGACAAAGCCATTTCATGTGTATGTTGATGCATCCAATGCTGCTATTGGCTCGGTGTTAAGCCAGAAGGATGATAAGGGATTACATCATCCCATATATTATGCCAGTCGACAATTAATGGCTACCGAACGCAACTATACTACTACTAAACGAGAGACGTTGGATATGATATACTCGGTTCAAAAATTTCGGCACTATTTGCTTGGGTATCCGTTTGTATTTTATGTGGATCATGATGCTCTCAAATATCTGATTAATAAGCCTCAATTGAGTGGGCGCATTGCTCGCTGGGTCTTACTCTTCTAGGAGTTCAATTTTACAGTGGTTGTCAGACCTGGGAAGCAACATGCGAACGCGGATCATTTATCTCGGTTGTCTAATATTCTCGGCAACGAGCCTGTTCTCGATGATCTTCCCGACGCCACATTATTTGTAGTGGATGTAATATCCCTCGAGTATAGCGAAATTATTCAGTTTCTGACCTTCCATACTTTTCCGCCAACTTTCACGGACAAGCTTAAGAAGCGCCTTATTCTGAAGAGTGCCCCATACACGATGATTCGTGATGCTTTGTATAAACAAGGCCGAGATGGTCTTTTATGGCGCTGTATCTTTCCCAGTGAAGTACAGTCAATACTTACCGGTTGTCATTTGGATAGTTGTGGTGGTCATTTGGATAGTTGTGGTGGTCATTTCGTGGGAGACAGCACTGCTCGCAAGGCTTTAATGGTCGGATATTGGTGGCCCACAATGTTTTCTGATGCCCACCAGTTCGTTCGTCGTTGTGATCCTTGTCAACGAATTGGTCGACCTACGGGTACTTCCGCCATGCCGTTAGTCCCAATCTTGGCTCAGGTCTCGTTTGAAAAATGGGGTATTGATTTTGTTGGTCCCATTGCACCTGCGTCAAAACCTGGTCAAAAGCAGTATATCTTAGTCGCCACAGATTATGTCACCAAATGAGCAGAGGCGATTGCTACCCGCACCTATAATGCCAGTACGGTGGCAACTTTTCTATATGAGAATATTATCACTGGCTTTGGGTGTCCCAAGGAATTGGTCAGCGATCGAGGCACCCATTTCATCAATGCTACCATCGCCGCCTTGACGACCACATATGAGATCAAGCATTGTAAGACCACTTCCTATCATCCTCGCGCCAATGGGCAAACGGAAAAGACCAACGGTATTTTGTGCAAAGTCTTGACTAAGACAATTTCAGGGGCCGGTACTGATTGGGAGACCAAACTCTTTGCAGCTTTGTGGGCTTATCGTACCGCCTATAAAGTAACTACCCACTCTACTCCGTTCCAATTGGTTTACGGTCAAGACGCAATTTTACCTATCGAATTGGAGGTTCCCAGTTTACGTATTGCCTTAGACGAACGCCTCAATGACACCGAGTCATTACACTCTCGGTTGATGAAATTGGAGAAATTGGATGAAATACGGGCTGTAGCTCTATTCCACATGGAAGCCACTCAAAAACGGAGGAAGAGTTACTATGATAGTAAACTACGGTCGAAGTGTTTTATGCCCAATGATTTGGTATTGCTATATGATAGCTGATTCAATCATTTTTCGGAAAAATTTCAAGTTCGCTGGCATGGGCCATATTGCATAATTGAAGGATTTTTCAATGGGTCTGTTCAATTGGAAGATTTCACGGGTCATCGTTTCAGTACCTGCATTAATGGGAATCGTTTACGGTTATATAATACCTAAAATCCGAGACGGGTTTTATTTCATTTGAGGGGAGGGGACTTCGAATGGACTCAGGAGGGACCTAATTATGGTATAAGGCGTAGAGGCGGCTGCAAGGATATTTAGTAATCACTATTGTATCAGATGCGAAGGAAGTGAAAAATGGACAGTATGGGTACCATGTTGTCGTTCTCATCACTAGGTAATAGAATAGGAGTAGGGCTCCTATTAAGGATTATTCTGTGGTGTTATATTCTGTTGTTGCTTATTTGTGTTTCATTTTAGTGTTTCAAGCATACTGGAGAGTCGCATTGACGGTTAGGACCTGTAAGCGTTTGAGTCATGGCGATTGAAAGTACCAAGAGAGCTGTAGACAGAGATGAAAGTGGCCGGAATGTGAGAGCTAAACGCACAGCAAAACCACTGTCTGTGATAATCATTACCAATATGGAGCCGATGAAGTTAGAAATCTGTTGGACGCAGAGAAAAATAAGGGATTTTTGGACTGCGAAGCTGTTCCAGTTTTTGCACCATTCAGAGCGTTTACCATCAATCAATGTATCATTAGTGGAGGAATACATTAAGAATTTCGACCCCGAGGATGGATCGAGTGTGGTTCAAGGGCGAATTATTGGGATTGATGAAACAATCCTGGAAAAGGTGTTGTTTCTTCCCATTGGAGAGATGGCAGTAGGGACTGATGAGTCAAGCGATTTCAGTCCAGGTAGATATTTCAAGGAAGAAATGTCATCCTTTGAAAGGAGCCAAGGATGGCGGACTCAGGAGGCGATTACACCAGAATATGAAAAATGGTTGCGGTTCGTGTTGAGGCGGTTAAGGTTGTACCGACACCCCACTTATGTGTCAAAACGATTATTGTATGCAGCAGTAGGAGCGTTTGAAGGGATGGTGTTCAACTGGGCGGCTTATGTAGCTACTCATATTCATGCGGAGATAGGAGCCAAGTTCAAATTGGAGAAGTTCACATCCTTGCTTTGTTCAAATTATGTGTATGCTGTCATCGCGCACACATTGCGTCAACCACCGTCAGAAGAGGAAAATCCTATACCAGTGTCAGCACTTTTGCAGAGAGAACAAAATTTGTTGGCACAGAATCACAATGCAGCAGATGTAATACACGAAATCGGAGAATCAAGTCGTACAGTGGTTCAAGGGGTAGTTCCGATTATCAAAGCGGGACGGGTTCCAAGTGGTGTTGCGGTAGAAGAGGAGAATGAAGTCCCATTATTGATAGATATCAACCAGTTGGCGTTTCCTGAAGGTCGATTACCTGAAGGAGTATTTCTTAAAAATGTCGTATTGAAGCACATTTCGCAAATATATTGTATGGTACGAGCATTGGATGTAGAAGACAGAAGTAACGGGATTGGAAAGACAGTAAAAAAAGGATATCAGATCAAAATCGAAAAATTAGGGAGCAAGAACTGAGGATTCAAGAAATTGAAGAAGCCAAGTTGGTCCTGGAGCGGAAATTGGTTCTCCAATATGAGGCTTGGACAAAGGAAAAAGAACAGATTTCATGGATTGTGGAAGGACAACGGGACGAATTGGTTCAGAATAAGAAGTCATGGGATTTGGAACGAGAGAAGTTCAAATGCCAGTTACAAGCAGAAGTGGACAAGACAGAGTTATTGGCGATAGAGAAAGCGTTATTGTGTGACCAATTGAGATGTGAAACGAGAAAAATGAGGTCTGAAATTGAAGTTTTACAAAATGAGGTGTCAAAACTGACAGAAGAGTTAACTGTGAGGAGCCAATCTCAAGTATCGATTGAAGATGTCCCAGAAGGGATGAGTCCGCAGCAACATCAATTGGAACTTCGCGATGCCTAGATCCTGAAACTGGAAGCTCAGGTCCGGGAATTGGGAGAATACAATGAAGATCTTTCAGCTCAGTTGAGAAAGGAGTTGCTTGAAATATTGGAAGAGGATGAAGACGTACCACTAGAGCCAGAATCGGTGGAACCAATAACGGATAATGTAGTAATTGATCAATTGGGTGTATCAGATAAATAGAAATTTTGGAGAAGTTTTTTTTTAGTTATGTATCGGTTCTATGTTTGCGAGGACGCTGCACAGATGGGAGTGGAGCTATGTACAATAAGTAGTTATTTGTTAAATTGTAGATACTTAGTTTATAGTGTAAATAGAGATAGATGACTATTGAAAAGGTAGTTCAATAGGTAAAATGGATGAATAGTTAGGAAAAGCAGTTTTCATTAGAGATGTAGCAGTTGGTATCTCGTGTTAGCATAAGGAGGATGGGAGAGAGGAAGTAGGGGCCAGACTGTGATAGTGTGAGCCGGGGTAAGCTTGGTGCTACCTCTTTTCTTTTGTTTGTTATTTTCTTTGAATAAGAAGATTAAGAGTTTCTGAATATTGTGAAAGTGAATTATAAAATGGAAGTATGATTGTTATTAAATGGGAAGAAGAAAGATTGAATGTTGAAATCTGATTGTAGTTCAGCAGAAAGAATGAGTCTGTGTTTTTGTGAAACACTATAATGTGAAGGCAGTTAATGGTGAAGAATTCCAGAGTTTGGATTATAGTATGATTATGTCCTGTCATTTAGGATAGTGCAGGATTACACGTTGTTGTTATTAGTGATGGTAGAGTATTATTAGGAAGTGGAAAGCATTGTAGTATTTCCTAGGTGTTTTAAGTAGTGCGGAATACAGTTAATTGTCTGACCCTAACGTGTAAGCTCATGCGATATTCTTTCCCTGTGTTCGAATCTCCCTATACAGGTTTACTCTGATTAGATTAATTAGAGTAAGTAAAACGACAATCACAGTAGCTATAGTAGTATTTATGAAATGGATGTTGCGATCACTAACCAATTCTTTCGGACACTCAAATCAAGTTATTATATTCTCGTAAAGAAAAGTGGCCATTATACTGACATTATCATGGTGGGTAGCAATAGCCTCTGCCCATTTTGCTACATAGTCCGTGGCGACTAAAATATACCGCTTCTGGCCAGGTTTTGACGCTGGTGCAATGAGACCGACAAAATCAATACCCCATTTTTTAAACGGTGCTTGTGCCAAGATTAGTACTAACGACATGGCTAAAGTGCCTGTAGGTCGACCCATTTATTGATAGGGATCACAATGACAAACAAATTGGCGTGCATCAAAAAACATTGAAGGCCACCAATATCCTACCATTAAAGCCTTGAGAGTAGTGTTATCATCCGTGAAATGACCACCACAACTATCCAAATGGCAACCCTCTAGTATCCACTGTACTTCATTTTGAAAGATACAACGTGTTAAAATGCCATCTTTGCCTTGTTTATACAAAGCATTACTAAAACATCGTGTACGGAGCACTCTTCAGAATGAGTCGCTTCTTAAGCTTCTCGGTGAAAGTCGGCAAAAAAGTGTAGAAGATCAAAAATTAAATGATTTCACTGTACTCGGAGGAAATCACATCCACCACAAATAATTCAGAGTCGAGAAGAGCATCAAAGATAGGCTCGTTGCTAAGAATATTAGACAATCGGGATAAATGATCAGTATTTCCATGTTTCTTCTCAGGTCGTATATCAATCATAAAATTGAGCTCTTATAGAAGTAATATCCATCGGGAAATGTACCCACTCAATTGAGGCTTATTAATCATGTATTTAAGGACACCATGATCTACATAAAATACAAACAGATATCCAAGCAAATAGTGCCAAAACTTCTGAACCGAGTATATCATGTCCAACGCTTTGCGTTCAGTAGTAGTATAATTATGTTTGGCAGCCACCAATTACCAATTGACATAATAGATAGGATGATCTAGTCCCTGGTCATCCTTGTGACTTAGCACCGATCCAATATCCACATTGGATGCATCAACGTACACATGAAAATGCTCCGTCCAATGAGGTGCCATCAATATTGGTGCAGAGACCAATTTTGACTTTATTGCTTCAAAGGCCACAGTACAGTCCATGGTCCAGAGAGGACTAGATCCATCTAATGGAGGTTTCTTCAGTAAGTTCATTAAAAATTGACAAATAACTGCAAACAAATGAACAAAGAGGCGATAATAATTATTTTTTACTAAATGCACAAAATTCATCTAAAAAGATCTCCATAAACATCCAGAGATAGTCTTGGAAAGCCTGAGTCATCACTCTCTAAAATATGGCTGGGGCGTTGCATAATCTAAAAGGCATCACACGATAAGCAAATGTGCCCCAATCCGTTGTAAAGATTGTCTTGAGCTGGTCTTTTGGTGTAATTTGAACTTGATTATATCCAAAAAATCCATCGAGGAACGAATAACATTCGAGACCTACTACAACATCCAATATACTATCTGTGAAAGGTAATGGGAAGTAATCTTTCTTGGTGGCTGCATTAAGTTTTCGAAAATCCTAACAAATTCGGATTTTTTCGTTCTTTTTTGGCACCATCATGATTGGAGAAATCCACTCATTATTTGCTACTAGATAAATAAAATTAATCGCAAGAAGCTTGTTTAATTCCTCCTTTACCATGAGGGAATATTTAGGATTAAGGCGATGTTGCCTCTACCATACCAATTTAGTGTTCTCTTCTAAAATGATATGATGCTCACAAACTTCAATGGAGATATCTTTTAGATTATCATAAGTTCAAGAAAAAGCTGATTTATGATGCAAGAAAAATTCTGTCCAGCAAGTCAATTCCTGTTCCTTAATACCTTCATAGACCTTAATAGTCTGAGGCTCTTTTGTGGTCACCAAGTTGATAGTTTGACATAAAGGTGCAGCAGCAATGTTCTATTTCAACTCCCGTGTTGGTTGAAAATTAGTCCGTAAGTCCGACATGTGTGAAGTACTGAATCCTGTGTCTAGGGCACTCATATGGTTCATATCATACTTGATCATCCAATCAATACTAACTTTAGTAGAGATTTCCAAATCCGGTGGATATATCAAGTATTCCTCCGGGTCGCTACATTGATACAGTACTCCAAGGTATTGGGCTGCTTCCACGGACACCTCCATAATTGGTGCTACTACATCATCATTGGAGGTAAGCTCATTGTACGACATCAATTTAGATGCTGGTAATTGAGACTCCTTGTGATAGTGTATTGGATACATTTATAACACTATTTTATCTCCGTCCTTGCTAATTGTCAAAGTACCTCAATCCCAATCGTTCTTAACCTTTGTTTGATAAAGCTAGGGTCGTTCCAATAAAATTGGATATGATAAAGTCAAATGTTGTAATCGAAAGATAATGTAGTCAATTTCATACGTAATATCGACAATTATAGTTTTAACACTCCGTAAAATATCCATTGGTTTAACCCGACTATGATCTGCCATCCTTAATACCAATGTTGTGGGTACTAAGTGTTCCAAATCTAAAGCATCTATTGTATCAGCATTCAGTAAATTGACACTAGAACCACTATCCATGTGAACACCCAAGATCATAACATTGTTAATCAAAACATCGATGATTAGTGCACTTGGATCAAGGTTCAAACTGACTTCACAAACTTCCTTATTACATTGCCTATGCTGTGTTAACGATGAATTCAATGTAGAACGACACTCTAGTGCGATTGCTAGAAGTTACTTCATAGAAATAGAAGGCCAAATAGTGTCCAGATCCTTCAAAATGTCATAGGGTTCCATATTTAAGGTAATTCCTAATGCCCTCTTTCTTTTCATTGGATTGAGTTTGACTCCGAGAGGTAAGATATTCTTCTGTCTTGGACTTGGAATTGGAATAATAGCCAAAGCTTTCTTGGAATTTGTGCCGCCAAGAGGATCTTTCAAAGGATAGGATGTTTTTCAAAATTACGTAGAGAATGGAACAACTTGAAATGGAACTGAAGCCTCCGTAATCGGGACTTCATTGGATTGCCCAACTGAGTCAAGTCTCATACTAGATAAGAGGCCTGTAACAGGACCTGGATTGGATGTCCCCGTAATTGGATCAAATTGGCCATTTGCATCAAGCTCACCTAAATATTGAATTGGTCCTTTTGTCGTTTTGCTGACTCTTAATAAGAATGGCTTAGATATATTCCACCCGATTTACTAGAAAATCTTGAGGATCTTGATTTATTTTCTCAATTTTTTCTTGGCTTTGAATCTACTGATCCCGATTATTGAAATTGAACGGAGTATTACATTGCTGATAAGTATGCCTCGACTGCTTACAATTTCCACACACTAGCACATAATCATCATTGGCTTTGAGATTGGAACATTCATTGGCATAATTTCCAATTTGTTTGCAACGAAAACAACAAAGTGGTCTCCTTGCACCCCCATGAGGCATATTGGGTGTCTCCATCGATATATATATACTAGGCTTGTTGCATGTAGAGTTAAAAAATGATCCTGGTTCTCCATTGGTACGGAGGGTACTTAGTTTGATGACGCCGGTGGATCATATTGCTGATACCTCTACTACTCCTTACCGTAGTTTTGGAGGTTTGATGCAGATCCTTGATTAAAATTAGAACTTTGAAAGTTATTGAATGCTTAATTTTGTCGATTAGATCGATTTCCATTCCATCTATACGTATTTTCCATTTGAACTTGATTGATGTCCCACTCAGTTGGTGAGATCATGGTTTAATTACTGAATTGTTGTTGCCTTTGCTAATTCCAACAATTAGCTGTTAAGTACTTTCCTCCGAAAAATGTACATTGATCCATCATTTGTGAGGGTGAAGGACATTCTGTTACTAAATGACCGTGGCCCTTACAATTACTGCACTATACATTGGTCCTAGTATTGGTAGGCTTGTGCTTCTTTTTCTTATCCTTAGCCATATTAACATCCATTTCTTCTATTTTCTTTATCAAGTTCAATAACAAGACTTCATTGGAATCTTTAGGGGCTAGTATTATTGGTAACTTTGCCATAGTTAATGCTTGTTATTGATATGAAAACTATAGAGCATACGGTGTTGTCACATTCGCTGGTACAGCTTGTAATAGAGTGACATTAACTGGCCCTTGAATATTGGCACTGGAATTGGCCACTGTTTGTAACATCCGTGGATAACTACCCATTGATCCGTTCTAAGTCGGATTTTGATAGCTGCCTTGAACTGGAATCATGGTGGCACCTGTAGTTAAAAACTGATCATAATGGTATTCCTTCCAAAGCTTGGCTCTATAAAGAGATGCAGTTACCGTATTTGGTTGAGCCTCTTTTATAAATATTTTTAGTTCGGGTGGGTACAATCCGTTGATTACTATGGACAATACAAAAGCCTCTGGCATTTGGTGATTAGGCTACTTGTGGAGTATATTTTCCACATGACCATAGTATGATTCTACTACCTTTCATGGATCCATTTTGCTAGTCATTAATCTTTCTCAAAGTCGATCATCAAAACTAATTAGGCAAAAATGGATTAAAAATGTATTCAACAAATGCTTTCCAATTGAGAAATTGACCCATTGGTTAACGGTTGTACCATTCAAATGCGTGTCTTTCAAGGTTGTTGGCAACCATCGTAACCAAATATCTTCAGTTCTTCCATTATTGCCTATACATGTTGTCAAAAATTGAGAAAAATGTTGATCGAGTTTTGCACCCAAAAAATCCCTAAATGTAGGTAATGGAGCCATGCTCGTTGTGCGGTCACTCACGTCACCCATTTGTATGCTATTGGAATCGCTGGACCATCCATCACCATTGAAGAGAATAATATTCCACTTAATCTTTTGTCAAAATAACTGGTGCCTTCTCCAATTGATTGTTCTAAATTTTCAAGTTTCTTCAATTTACTATTATTGTCCCTTACTAAGTTATTCAATTGAATTGGAGGTAAAAATGATGGATTTTGAAATACACTAAATTGGCCCTTATTGACCAGTAATTTATGCCACTCTACTGAACCAATTTTGACAGAATTGAAAACTTCTGTTATTAGAAACATATCCAATGGAATATCCAATTCTTCTGTGATTACTCTTCGCACAGTTAACGGCCTCAAGGAAAACATTAGTCTATTGACCAAATTTTCCACGAGTGCTCTTAGCAATTTCTCTAACGGTATATACTTTTGAAATATTTGATGTTGATCAGCTTCTGGGTGTACTCAGATATGCCGACAAGCATGCAATCATGGTTTAATCCCACTTTATCGATGATTCCTTTTTAACTTCTATTCTTGCTTGTTATGTAATAAATTTCTTGCTTGTGATCTCTCTATTCTTTCTTTTGAGTGCCGTATTCTCTTTACTATTAAGTTCTCATTCTTAATAACCATACTCTTTCATTATATACTACTGAATTTGCTTCCTATCTCCCATCTAATTAAACCGGCAGTTAATTCCTAATACTCAATGCTATTGTCTATCCTCGACAGCGACGCCAAAATGTGATTGTTATTTTTCTTATTCTACAATTCTTTTTAGAATAAACCTGTATAGGAGAATTCAAACATAGGAAAAGACTAAGTGCATGAGTTTTACTTATTATGGTCACACAATTAATTGTATTCCAAACCACTAAAATATTAAGAAACACTACGATGCTTTCTCCCAATAACAATACTCTTTCATCAACTGATAACAACAGTGTGTAACCCTACACTCTCAAAATACGGCTCAAAACATAATAATTTCTATCTAACACTAAGAATAACAGATTTCACTCCAACCAATCTAAATTCACATAATTTTTGTAATCACAGACTTCCTCTGTCGAAACACACACAGCTCTCAATAAACAACAGTCTTAATCTTCCAATAACTCCTCATATAATTCAATCACTTAGTACTCCAATTATATAATCAATAACTCATAAATCAATCTCTGATTTATTCCACAGATTCACTTCTCAATATTGAGAAACTATCCATTATTCTTCAATAATAAAGAAAAAAAACAAAGAGACAAAGAGGTAGCACCAAGCTTATCCCAGCTCATGACTATCACAGTCTGGCCATCATACTAACTTCTACAACTCCTATATACTTACTTCATATTTCTAGATTCTAACCATAATTCCATAATCAATCACTTTTAATAACTAAATCAATCATCCGTCCTCTTGAACTGACTATTCTATGGACTATAAGTCTATTTTATCAATATCTTACAGAAACAAACTAATATCTATTCTACAAATATGATAAATATCTTAAATGTTGCCAAAATATCAAGAATATTCTTCTATTCATGATAATATTAAATCTATCATTGTCTTTTTTGATAACTGTAAAAATATCCTTCAACTTGATAATCTATTTGTTTCTTATTTTTTTAGTTTGAATTGGGGCCCCAAGTGGTACTTTAGTTCAATTTTTGGGCCCTACATCCAATCAATGGTCTTGTTTGCATTGATATTGTAAATTTTCTAATATTATATTAGGCAGCATCAAAATAGTTTCAAACTCTTGAGTAGTATTCTTCTTCCTATGAATCTACCTTCTTTGCATCCTCTTCATGATTGGCACCTACTCTTCTTTTTACTTTGATTGATTGCAACTCTTCTTTGGCTAATTAGTGCATATAAATTCTTAATAATACAATGTAGACTTACTATTGTTGACAATGGTCATTGAAATTTTGGTTTTGATTGGTGTCATGATATATTATAAGGTATTTTTTCTCTTCCTTCTTTGATTAATTTCATTATTTATAATGCATGTGAAGTGGTGACTTATTGATGAATTAAAGTAATAAATTACTCCTCTAACGTATTTGATGTTGAATCACTCAAAAGCATGGACAAGTCACTATTAAATTGCCTATTCACTTCTCAACTTTGTGTTGTCCATTCTATGTGTATGTATAAATTGTATTGTAAAAGAATTATGTGCATATTAGCTCTTGCTTAGTTTACTATACAATAGCTTGAAAACTATGTTTACCTAAGATCAAATAATCAAACTTTAATGAATCCTAATCAAACCTTAATGAATCCAAAAGAAATTTTAAAGAAATTACAAAAGAAACATAAAGAGATATTAAATTAATTTCAAAGAAAAATAATAAAGAAATCATTAAGAAATATAAAATAAAAATCTTAAAGAAATAAAAATAATACTATAAAATATTAAAAATATAAATCTTTAAAGAAATAATAAAAAATCTTAAAAAAATATTAAAAATAAAAATTCTAAATAAATTCCAAAGTAGATTCTAATTAAATTATAATATAGCCATAATTAGATATTAATTAAATCTTAATTAAATTCTAAATTTTAGACCTAATCTTAATATTTTTTTTAAAAAAAGCTCCTAAATTTGGCTAATGAATTAATTATGATTGACCTTAAATCCTAAATTTCGAGGTGTCTTGGCTTTGATTAGGCATGTTAATTACAAAGGAAGAAGGGTTAGTTATATTAAGGTCCAACTTCTCTATTGTTTGTATGGGTATTATATTTAATCTACTACCTCCATCTAGGATCATGTAGGGAATGATCTTGTCAACTATTGAGACCTCTAGTTTAATTGCTTTGACTTCATGTTCCCCTTAAATTGTTCTTATATGGGCTTGAATTTTTTTCTTGAATCTTTGATGTCTTTTAATAAGCATGTTTGTTTTAAAAACTCTTCTCATTTTTAGAAATACCTCCAATAATTGAGCAATGGTTATATCTACCTTGATTTTTTTTAAAGTCTTTCCACAAATCATAAGACTTCCTTTGATCATCTTTTTTTAAGGATATTAGAATCTCACATTCTAGTTCTGAGATTCTACGACCTTTCCACTCTTTTGTAGAAGAGAATTCCTCCACAAGGATATTTTTCTTTATTATCTTGGTTTTTGGTAATAGGTTCTAAATCATGGAGCACTTGTTTTGATTTCCTCAAATTATCCATTCCCTCTTTTGTGGCTTTATTTAAATCAAAGAAGTGAAAAGAATCTTTTGAACTATTTTCACTTTCTATTGAAGTCAAAGGGGGAGGGCTAGTATATCTAGGCCTAGTCATAATTGCTAATATTAGCATATTAAGAAGTCTTTTAACTATACTAGGAACTTCTTCATGAAGTAATATGTGTGAGAAAACAATGGTTGGTCTTGAATATATTGAAAACCTTGTTTCTCAGTTGGTATTTCCAAATACCTTACAACTTGTGAATTTTGGCTTTTATTTTGTTGGCTATATTAAGATTGGCTATTGCTCAGTGGAATAAATCCTTTTTGTATATTTAATCATGAAAGAGGTTTTTGGATTTAACGATTATTATTATAATAATAAAATAAATTAAAAGGTCTTAAGATATTATCCAAATTTAAGATTCTTGTTTCTTTCAAATGATCTTGGACTTGCAGTTGATAATTTCCTTATGGAAAATTTAAAGGAACTATCTTATCAAATTTTCTACATAAGTCCATAGGATGGTTTTTCCCATAATTTCTATATACTACTCCATTCTCTATGCAACAAATATTTGATTGATGGTTTTTCTTACCAAGATGATAGACTTATTGTTCTTATTGTTGCTAATTTCTAAAGCCTTGGATAGTATTTTTTTGAGGTTGGTATTCAAAATTAGAACCTTCTATACCTTGGTTTCTATAAGGTAGAACATATGATTGTTGCCTTCTTTGATTTTAATGGTAGTTTTTCTAGTTAAAGCAAAATTGACTAGTATGCCTTAATTAGCTACACTTAATGCACCAAAGCCGTGAAGTATACCTATTGGATTCTATAAGAGGTGGAATTTGATTTGAATTTTGACTCTTAATTAAAAGAGTCATCTACTCTTACATAGCCTTCATTTAGTGAGAAAGTTCATTTTGGAACCTCCGTTGGCTTTGAAGGATTTTATTCTTAAAGTCCTCTATTCATCTATTCTTATCTTTTAGGTATATCTATTCAGAAAGAATAGAAGATAGTCTAACCTCTAAAGGTGCTTGATAGTTATTTATGGATTGAAATTGAATTTCTATAATTTCACATGAATGTCCTTGAAAATACCCTATATTTTGAATATATATAGGGATGAAACTGGAGATTCTATGGTCTTTTTTTTTCCACATTTGTCTTACTACTTCTTGATGTCTTTACCTATTTGAGAAATTTTCTTGGCTTCTTTTAAATTATTTGGCATGCTCTTTACGATCTTCTAAATTTTTCTTTTACTATTAAATCCTTGAATAAAAAAATAGGTTAGAGTATCATTTGTGAAAAGAATTTTAAAAAAGTGAGTTACTATCACCTCAAATTGCCAAATATATTCAATGATTTTTTTCCTTTTTCTTGTTTTAAAGAAGAAATGGTCATGATGGCATTACTTTGCTTTACTTTTGGTTTGAACTTTTTTAGAAATACTCTCATGAGTATATTATAATTTTTAAAGTTTTGAAGGAGATGAAGAGTGGTTTCTATACCATTTGTAAGCTCCATCTTTTGAGGTGCTTGAAAACCACACAAGATAATAACTCAAGTTGATAATTAAACATGTTAAAAGTTCTATGAACCTCTCCAAATATGCTGATGGATCATCATCCCTAATACCTTTAAGTATAGGAAAGTTGTGAGGCATAGGCACTACTTATAAATCTTTAAGAATTATAATTGACAAAGTGCTTGATTGAACCAAGGAATTGATGGATGTAAGATTGAGATTATTTTCTCTATTGCATTCTATTGGAAAAAAAAGGAGGTGTTGACTCTTCTCTCTTTTCATTTATTTCTATAAATAAATTAGATGAATCAAATTTCAATCCTTTTCTTCTTACTCTGTTGTTTAGATTTGCATCAATTGGATTTAAGACACAAACATCTCCTATCATTGGAAATGTAGGTTGTTTACTTTAAGTCTCTTCTTGTTTGGTCTTTAGTTTATTTTTTTTGATAGCTGATTTTGGATTTTCTATGATTGGTGATAGGTTAGATTACCTAGATCTAGTAGAATGATGCATCTATACAACTATCAACCTATCATTCAAATTAATGTAATTTTATTTACTAATTGATAATAATTTAATTTTTGGCTCCTCTACTTGCAACCTACTTAAAACACCTTCCAATAGGGAAGAAAAATAAAACAAAAACAATTAAAGGAAGAATGCTTGCTTGTATATCATTCCAAGCAAGACTATTTCTAACTTTAATTATTATATAGAAGTACCATATATAAAAGTGACCCTAAAAAATCTTAATTGTAAAAAAAAATTTCATACCAACATGACAAGAAGCCTAAGCTCTTCTTTTATCTTGCCTTTTCATAATAAGACTATTAAAGAATTATCCACTATAACAATTAAGAACAATTGTCTACTGAACAAAAATTATTCTTTTTAAGAAAATCACACCACATTGAAGAAAGACTCACTTCGTTGCATCTCTAGCCAACTCGACACCAATTAAAGAATTTTCAACCTGATTTTTTCCTATTCGATTCGAACTAAATAGTTTGAAAATTTATTTTTAGATTGAGATAATAAAGGATTCTAAGGTTTTTTTGATTCCATATGAAAAAAAATCTGTAAGAAGGTTTAGAAGGTTACCTCTTCTAATGTCTTCCTTCTAGATTCTACCATCAAATTCCTAGCTCCTGTTCTTTGTATTTAAGCAATTTGCTAAAATTTCAAAAAAAAAAAAAAAAAATTGACAAGGATTCAAGGTCTTACTTGCTCACAAGCTATTAATTCCACTCTCCTTTCTTCTTGAGCTCCTTTTTTTCAAACCACAATCTGTATTAGCAAAATAAATTAAATTCAATGAAAGTTGTTGAAAAGAATATTCATCTTAGATTTATGACTTGAACTTATTGGTCTTCTCTCTCCTTATTGATGAAGAATTTTCTTGAGATTCTTGTTAAGCTCCTATTATACTACTTCCTATGAATAAAAGGGATCCAAGAAGTAGAAGGAATAATTAAATTTCCCTACTATAGAGAAAGACCCTCAACTAGAAAAATTACAAGGAGGGATAGTGAAGATCCTTGAAGATGAGCTCTATCCTTGATAATGAATCCTTAGAACTTCTAAGCTTCCTCTTTATTCCAAATATTGCCAAAAATTGAGTATTAATGTAATTTCAAAGAAAATTACACCACTCCAAGCTTATCCTTCAAAAGCTTCTATTATAAAGTACTTTAATTGAAAGTAATCAACAAGCACTAATAAATGCCTTTTCAAACATGGAGTACACAAAATTGCTTAGGCACTAGATCTCTTTTAAATAAAAAATTCACTAAAAATTTAATTTTAGTCCAATTCAAATATGTGATAGCTTTTTAGGAAGCTAACATTAAGATACACATTTTACAAAGTTTCAAAGTAAAATAACAATTACATAAAAACTGATTGATTAAAACCCAAGAGCAAATCACTCTACCTAACCATGATTTTTTTTTTCTTCTTAAAAATACCTCTTTTCTATAAAATTAAAAGAGATTTGTTTACAAAAATAATGAAAAAAGGCAGGAAACTTACCAATGATGGAAAATAGATTTGAAATATTCACTCAAAAAATCCACATAGAAGGTCAATTACAATTAACTCACTCAAGAATAAATCCTAAATCCTAAATCCTTAAAAATTCTAATCAAACTTTAATTAATCTAAAAAAAAACGTAATAGAAATTAAAAAAGAAATATAAAGAAATTATAAATTGATTTCAAAGAAAAATAATTAAAAAAAACTTAAAGAAATATAAAATAAAAATCTTAAATAAATATCAAAAGAATAAAGAAATACTAAAATATTAAATACTTAAAGAAATGATAAGGAATCTTAAAGAAATATTAAAGAAAAAAATTCTAAATAAATCATAAATAAATCTTAATCAAATCTTAATATAGTCGTAATCAAATATTAATTAAATTCCTATAAAATCTTCATAAAATCAAAATAAAATCTTTGACCAAATCCTAAGCAAATTCTAAAAAAATCCTAAATAATTTTAAGATAATTCTAAGTAAATCTTAATTAATTACTATAGCTATTTAAAACATTTAATAAATATTAATTTAATTGATAATCTTAGCTTAAATTTTACACAAAATTCAATCTACAATCAATTATCAAGCATAAAAATTTTGAAAAAAAATTGACTCACCAATTCAAAAGATAAAGGTCCTAAACCACTTAGATATTATATGCCCTCCTTCTCTAACTTAGATGTTGATATTCCAATAGCAATTTCTCCTTATTAAGTCTTTCAATTTCTTCAAAAACTTTGCTAGTGTGTAGAATTTTAAGTCTAAATAATTTTTTCCAATTTTTTCTTTAATTTTTGCAAATATTGCAAACTTGTAAAAATCCTCACTGACTTTAAATTTCAATTATTTGAGACCATAATCTACAAAAATTCTCATAATTTTTAATCTACTTGTTCAATTAATATCAAATTTTATAAATATATTTAAGACAAATATAATAAAAAATTAAAAAGTTTTTAGCTATAAATATGCTACAACATTTATAAAGTCCTTAACATTATAAACTTCTTTTTATTTTTAAAAATTCAAATCCATTGAATATATCTCTTACTTTGAAAAGCCTTCAAAACCTTAATATGCCTTCAAATCATATAAAATTATTTTTTAAAAATATTCTTATAAGTTTGCTCTTAAACTCTACTCTTTCATCTACCAAAGAACCTTAAAGCTGTCATAGGAGCGTGGCTTTGTGCCTCAAAGTCTGATTTTAATCTTGGTTTACAACCAATCTTCTCCAAATATCAATTCTTAATATTTTGAGATTTAAGATGTTTCTGTTTTAATATAAGTCAATCTATTTTTGTATATTTTTATTATTTTTACTAATTTAAAATTGATATATGATTGATAAATTCCACTAAGTTGGAGTTCCAAAAAATTAAAACGGTAAAAATTTGTAGGAAAAATATCCTTCATTGTGGCAATATCATACATGTCCTTAAATATCATTAGGAAGTTGAAGGTTATTGTTGTTGTGGTGATGAATAGTAACTATTGGTATTAGTATTATTGTATGATACATAAATTAGATTTGCATGTGTGATTAATTGTTTGGAAGCCAAATTCTTGACCTTTTTTAAAATTGCACTTTGCATTACTTTTGTACCTTTTATTTTCCTAGTATTGATGTTGTGGATTCTAATGTGTATATATTATAGAGTTGTAGCATTGATAATAGTTCCAAGGAATTTGAGACTCATTTTTTTGCATCTAATTAAAAATATAGTATAATATTAAATTTTCTATTTATTTAATTTTTTTTAAAATATTAATTAAAAATCTTTATTTTTATGAAGTTTGTATTAGAATTGTAAGCTCATGTAATTTTTGATATAATAATTTTAATATTTTTGATATTTTTTTGATATTTTTTTGATATTTTTTTATATTAATTATGATAATTTTTCAATATAATATTTTTGAAATATATTTTTGATATAGTAATATTATTATTGAAACAAATAGATTTGGTACTAATTAAAGTTATAACATAAGAAAGAATATATTATTGATATTTTATTATATATTTATCACAAATTTGGACTTTATCAAAAAAGTTATTTGCCTCTTCAAGCTCTAGAGAATATTGGTAGATGATGCTTGTGAAGTAATTAACAATGAACAAATTTTTCTTCTGAGAAACTTGTTGAGCAAGAATCTTATTTCAAAATGATAAGTACTTTTATTAAGATATTTTTTTTGATAATAGTAATGAGCTGAAAGAAGCTATTTCTTATAATGAAATTAATAAGCATTATGAAACATCAAATATCAAGTCCAATCATATGAAATATACTATGAAGTATTATAATGACACCTGCAAATAAAAACCACATTCGTCAAGATTTCAATTGGCTTGTACAAGTGAATTTGTCATTTAGGAATTTATCTTTGAACAATCATGCATTGGTGTTAACTACTTAGACAACCAATATATTAATGCAAGTTGGACACCGAGCAATGTGAAGAATAAATTAAAGGACACACTATTATATAAAAATGTAATTATGCAAAAGGATATTTGATGTAATGAAGGTATTATAATACCTACTTGATAGCATAGCATAGAAGAAAAAAGACTATTTTCAACCTAATTGGCTCCTATGAAGATATCTATACCAATCTAAAAGAATATTGTCACCAAATCAAAACAACAAATCCTAGAAATTATATAAACTTAAAAATCAATATATATAGATATATATATATATATATATATATATATATATATATATATATATATATTTTAAAAATATAAATTTATATGGCTTGTAATATTATCAATTTATCATTGAGATAAATAGTACCTATCTAAAAAAATAATACTATAAAATATTCTTTGTTGCTATAACAATCAATATGAAAGGGCAACTATTTTTGATTACATTTTGTATTATAAATGTTTTAAATGATAATAATTAGATATTTTTTTTTTTATAGAAATTAAAGATAACAATTCTTCTATCTTGTCCACTAAAGAAAAAACTTCCAAAGTTCACATTTTTATCTGATTGACAAAAAAGTCTCATTAATGCTATTAATCTTATATTTTTAACATACAAATATGTATTTTGTATGTGCCATTTAACTAAAAAAATCCAATAGAAATTTAAGAATCTAGGGCTTATACAACATCTTTAGGTAATAATATGAATACTAATTATTTTAGATTTTAATATTAAATTTTCAAAAGTGTGGATTGTGTTTGAAAAAGGTACAAAGTACTTGATGAGCATTGGATCATAGTATTGGGCATCATCAAAATTTGACAAAAACCAATTTAGCCACATGACTTCAAATATTGTAGGATCTCTAAATTCTTAGATCTTGAAAGTGCATGAGATGTTAATTCCAATGCTAGAAATAATTTGTTGTCAAGTCATGGCATAGTACAATGAATGATGTATTGTAGCCAAGACAATTATTAGACCATTGTTAACAAGTACACAATATCAGATCAAATGATTACACATATTAGCATACAAGTATCACATGATTTCTTTATTTGATATTATTTTTGAATGTATATTGGAACAATCATCTAATATTTTAGATTTACAAAACTACACATGCACTTGAAAATGGTAGCAACTATTTGGAATTCTATGTGTGCATGCAATTAGCTCTTTGCTATTCATGTAGCAATCTATTGTCAATTACATTGCTTATTTTAATACTATTGAAGTTTAATAAGTAATCTATATAATAGCTATCACCTCAATACCATCCATGAAGTATTGGACAAAAACAAGTGATAATAAAAATTGATGTTGCTATGATTCAACTACCCTTCATATGACAACTACTTGACCACCTATAGAAGAATCGCATCTGTACAAAGGATATAGAAATAGCCAAAAGAATATTTGAATGTAGTTGTTGTAAGAGTATAAGATATAATTGCTTAACTTATAAAAAACCAATTTGATTCTAGCATTGATATGCTACTTCATATAATGTTTAATTTCATTTTTAATTCTTATATTTTGAATCACATTATAATAATATTGCAAGTTAAATTAAAAAATTATTTTTTAAAATTTTAAAATAACTCGTATTAAATTTTAGATTTAAAATAAATAATATGTAATTTTTTATTAAACATAATAAAAAAATTGATTATATACAAAAATATTGTCATGTGATAATACAATTATATAGTAAAAAATAAAAATATGGATGTTATTATAGAAGAGCCTAGCAAAAAGATGTAGTAGAAAAATAAAGTTAAATGATAGAAAGGTAGTAAAAGATTTAGTCTTAATACTGCTTTTTTATAGAAGGGACTTCTATTAACTTATAGAAGCATAAATGAGCCAAATCAAAATAAATGAGATAAAAAATTAATATATGCATATTTAGGAGAGAATTAAAAATTAGATAAAGCAAAATTTACTTCAAATTACTAAAAATTGGTACCCAAAGAAGACTAGTTGTCAACCTAGATCAAAATCAGACCCCAAGGCATAAAAGTACATCCATACAGTGATTTTGGAATTCTTTGGATGATTAAAGAGCAAAGTTTGAGAATTTATTTGAGGAGAGATTTTTAGACATTGATTTTATATCAATTGAATCAATATAAAGTTTTTGAAGGATTTTCAAAGTTAGTGATGTTCTTGGTTTGTTTAGATTTTAAAAAATAAAACTATATTTATAAATTTAGAAGTTTCTTAAATTTTGTGGTGTATCTACAAATGAATTTTGAGCAATGTATTGGTGTGCTACTTGTAAATATGTGTGCAAAATTTGAAATCAATTGAACCATGAGATTGAAGTGTTTGAAGGTTTATATAGGTTGATGTCTCAAAAATTGGAGTTTAAAGGTTAGTGAGTAATTCTAAGATCTAAAATAATATATCGATTGGATTAAAGTGATTTTTTCTTTGTGCATCCTAGACTCTATTTTCAATGTTTAGGTAAAATTTAAGAACAATTTAACAATTCAAGAAGGTGGTATTGGTGCTACAAATTCAGTATTCAAATTAGAATAAGAGGCCGCCTAATACTTGATTGGATTATCTTGCATTTCTCTCAATTGATAAGTGCAATCGATTTCATCTTTTTTGTGCTTAATTCTAAATAAGACATTAAGAAGTGTGCAAATTTTGAGTTGATATCAACAGTTCAATCATTAGTTGTTGAAGTTCTATTTTTGCTATTGAATTGAATTTAGGATTTATCTACAGTTTGGTAAGGGCTTAGGATTTGGTCTAGGATTTGGTTAAAATTAAGATTTTCTTGGAATTTGATTAAGAACTTGACTAGGAATTGATTAGGATTTTTCTAAAGTTTGTCTATGATTTAAGATTTTATTAAGATTTAATTAAGATTTAACATAAGATTTGATTCAAGTTTAATTAGGATTTTAATTAAGATTTGATCTGGAAATTAATTAAGATTTAATTAAAATTTCTATTTTTAGTATTTATTTAGGATTATTTAATTTTCCTTCAAAGGTTTTTATTTCTAATATTCCTTTAAGATTATTGTTATTTCTTTAAAGATTTTATTTTATATTTCTTTAAGATTTCTTATCATTTTTCTTTGAAATTAGTTTAGGACTTCTTTCTGTTTCTTTTATAACTTCTTTTAAATTTATTTTGGATTGATCAAAGTTTGATTAAGATTATTAAGTTTTATTTAAAGTTTATTTAAGATTCTATTAGATTTGGTAGGATTGTTGTTGCATTTCTACTTACCTTCTACAGCTAAGTGCCAAGTGTATTCTCATGCAAGAAAAAATATAATAAAACAACATTCTTCATTTGTTTTTTTAAGAATAGAAAAAAAAATCTTTATAATATAATCATATAACAAGTTGACTATACAAGCTATATTTTTATTTTTTTATTTTTTTACATTAAACTTTAAAGTAGATGTTTAAGTTTCTATATTCATGTATGCATACATGCATACATGCATGGATGTATGTATATCTAATAGAAAATAAAATTTCATTATTAAAATTTATAATAAAATATTTTTTTTTGAATTTTTTAAAATTTAGAATAAGATATAGAATAATATGATTTATCATAATTGGCACAAATTTTCTTTATATAAGAATATTTAAGACAAATGCCATATTAAGAATACTTATTTGTTAAATTTCTAAAATAATGATAAAATAGTTATTTAATTTGTATTAGAATAAAATAAAGGTGGCTAAATTATAATTTTGTATATAATAAGTATTTTTAATATTATTATTAGATATCCTTAAATCCAAATATAGATTTTATTAGATTTATAAAAATATTTTTTATTCTATTAAAATATATTTTATTTTAAAATAAATAGCTTTGATAATATAAAGAAAAATATGGTTTTGATACAAGTTATATTCTACTTGTGTATGAAGATACAATGTCTCTTATTGTAATTTTTTAATTCAAAATATGTATATATGTTAAAATAATTGATAAAGTTCTAATTAATTCACCATATTCATATTTTATTTTCTAAATCATTAAATTTTTTTATTTTTTTATTTTTTACATTAATTTCAATGGTCTTAATATGTGTTTGAGAATACAATCTCAATTCTATTAGATTTATAGAATGAAGTTCTTAGAAAAGCAATCATAATTTTTTTTTTGAAATAAATTAATACAAAGTTAAGAATAAAAAAATAAAAAATTCTTTGTTGTAAGTCTAACAATGCTAGTTGGTGTTTTTATCTTAAGATATGTTACTTTAATATTTTCATAATTTTAATTTATTTTATTGACTATTTTCAAAATAAATCCATGATGTGCATATTTGACTTTATCTTTATGCTTTGGAATATAAAAAGCATTCATATGGATAAGTACGTCTTAGGAGTATTGACATGAACTGAAGTTTGATGCAATTCAAAACATCCTTGGCTCACAAGAGATCTTTTTCCTAAAGTAAATTCTATTTTAATATAAGAATAATAGCATTAGCCCACTTAAATTCTATTGATTGCATTAAATATAGCTGGCACTCTCTACAATATTTACTATAGTCTAAAATAAATACTATAGCTACAATATTTGAAATGTAGTGGAGAAGAACTGTTTATCCTCTCCCCTTCTTTTCTTGTATACAAGACACAACGAAATCAATAGACTTTTGTGAGAAGCTCTCTCTCTCCTTAGAAACTCTCTTGTGTGTGTGTGTGTATTACTTACTACTACTCTTGTTTCTTTCTAAACATTCTCAACACGTTATCAATACAATTTGCTCCTACACACTATCACAATTTTTTTTTTTTTGCTGTAGTCGAGATTCTTCAAAGTTGTTGCTACTCCTACTCCCTATGTGACTCATGATCTTGCTGCACTTCATTCTCGCCCCTCACATCTTAGCTGCTTGCTAGATTATCTTACCTTAGCTACTTGCTTAGAAGACTTGCTCTATTCTATGCCTTGCTTGCTTAAAATACTTATTGAAGCCTTGCCTCTCTACTGCGTCCCACATGTGCTACTAAATAACTATCAAATTGCCACTAAACAGTTGTCATTGCCTTTTGTTGACCCTGCCGCCAACCCTGCTGCTGTCTGTCGGGGCCACCTTGCTGCTATTGCCTTGTCATTGTCACCCTGTCGCTGCCATTGACTGCTGCTGTCACCACACTGCCGCCATTGATTGTTGCTATCGCCTTGCTATTGTTGCTCTGCTACCACAATCTACAACCTTGTTTAAAAAAATAAAAAATAAAAAAAAATAAAAATAATTAATATTTTTGATTTCAATTTTAATTTTATCATTTTATTTGACTTTATATTTTAAGGTATATTTTACTCAATTTTTCTACTTGATCTTGTATTTTTTTTATAGATTTATTTATAATGAGTGCTTCAACATTTTCAACTACTTCTACTATGGTTCCAACTATTATTAGTATATTCCAATATTTTCAAGCTCTTCTATTTCCACCATTGACTATAGATGGAAACAATTATCTATAATGGACAAAAATGGAAAAAATAAATTTATTTACAAAACAACTCTCGAATGCCATTATGTTTGAAGAATCTCTTATAATAAGTATTTCTATTCGTCCTGCTATCCATTAGAAAGTACTTCTTTTCCTTCGCTGTCACTTTATACCTGTATTACAATATCAATATTTAAAAATAGAAGATCGTGTAGAACTTTGGAAGAAACTTAAATCTAAATTTGATCATCAAAATACCATTTTTTTCTTGCATGCACATCATAATTGGACACATTTATGAGTCTTAGAATTTCTAAATTTAAATGCTTTCAATAGTGAAATATATAGTATTCTCTTATAATTATGATTATATAGACAAAGCATTTTTGAAGAAGAAATGATTGAAAAAATTCTCTCTACATTTCCTTCTATATCTGCTGTGCTTGCACAATAATATAAGAACATGAAATTTCAAAGTCATTCTGATCTCATGTCCTATCTACTTCTTGTAGAGAAGCAAAATGAGCTACTCTTGTCGAATGCAAAAACTCATCCTATTGGAACCACAGTTCTAGAATCTCATGCATTTAATATTTCAAAATCTAAGAAAAAATTATATAAACATAGAAAAGGTACTCATAAATATCATGGCAGTCATAGTCATGATTATTTCTACCCATATGGAAAGAATAAATGTTTTATTATTAATTATAGTAGAAAAAAAAATCAAAGATGCATTCTTGCCATAAATGTGGAATGATTAGAAATTTAGCATATGCATGCCGTACTTTAGAATATTTTATTAATATGTTCCAAGAAAATAAGAAACTACGAGCTGAGGCTTGTAAAGTTTATACCATAGATGCATCCATGGATTCAATTGGTGTTGATGATTTAGAGGCTTATATGAATGACAAAACCTCTAATGATGAATCAAATGATATACTCATTGATTTTGCAACAACACATATTATCTTGTAGAATAGATAATTTTTTATTGAAAAATCTTGAACTTGGCAAATTAAAAATATGATGATCATGGTTGGAGCAAATGTGTTTTGCTGCCAAGAGGGAACAGTAATGGTAAAATTATTTGCGGATTCCATCATAAAATGTAAACATACGATGTTTGCACCCTCAGCACCTTAGAGTCTGATTAACTACTGATATGTACGTATCAATGGTTATTAATTCTTCACTGCCATTTTAAATAAAAAAGAGGTTTTGATTCTTACAAAGAACCATAAAGTTATTAAAAAAGCTTTTGCTATAGAAAATGGTTTTATACTGAATTATGATTCGGCCTCCCAATATATTTAATTTTGCATCATCTATCACAAAATGTCGTACTTCTCTCTGGCATGGATGATTGAGACATCCAGTATCTACATTATTTAGAAAGATTATTCCATGTATAATTGGATACAATTTAAAGCCTGTAGATATAGACTCTATGGAATTATGTCATGCATGCATGCAAGACAAGATGATTACTCGGCCTTCAATTTGGAAACTCCTACAAGAATTACCACCAATGCTTGAAAAGTTGCATGGTGATATTTGTAGTCCTATTAATCCAATATCGAGACCATTTTGTTATTTTTTGGTCCTTATTGATGCATCAAATAAATAATCACATGTTTCATTATTATCAACCAAAAACATAGTGTTTGCTAATCTTATATCTATGCTTATTCATTTTTGGACACATTTTCTTGATTATCCTATAAAAACATTGTGTATGGATAATGTAAAAGAATTTGCATCAAAGTCTTTTGAAGACTATTGTAGTGCAACAAGAATTGAGTTGACATATTGTATTCCATATGAACATACTCAAAATGGACTTGCAGAGACATTTATAAAGCATATACAACTCATTACCTAGCCACTCCTCCTTCACACAAATTTACCTGCATCTATGTAGAATCATGCAGTTTTACATGCTGCAGCATTAATATGCTTCCGCCTTTCTTCTCTTAAAATTATTTTACTACATGAGTTCATTTTGGATGGTATTCTAAATGTATCTCACTTATGAGTATTTGGTTGCCGTGCTTAGGTTCCAATACCAAAACCTTAATGACATATCATTAGAGCTCATCGATAAGAAGGCATATATGTTGGTTTTGATTCACGAAGCATTATTCATATAGTTGATCCATCAAGTAGCACATTATTACATGTACATTTACAAAATTACCGTTTTGAAGAGAATGCATTTCCATCTCTTCAAGGAGAAGTATCCAATCAACAAAGAAATAAAGTTCTTGTATTTGAAGTACCAAAAATATTTATAATAAATTCCAATCTTAAGACATCTTTGGCTAAAACTAAAGTTGCTAAGATTTTGCATCTAAAATAGATCGCAGATAAAACACCTGATGGCTTTAATGATGCACCTAGAATTACAAGAATTCCTATTAATGAGGCTCAGAATGCACCTCCTCAGATTGTAGTACTATTGACTACAATACCTCAAGTTATAACAACAACTAAAAAAACTTGTAGACCAGATAAGCAACCACGTAAGAAGAAAGCTATAATATTGACTAATCCTAGTATTATTTCTCAAGAAATTTCCACTCATCTTATAGGACCACCAATTCATGATGATATATCCATGCATAATATACCTTCAATTCTTGTGAAAAACAATCTTAAAATTTGAAGGAATAAAATCGAGTTGAGTAAAGAATTATCTATTTTATATTATACTATACATGATATTTGGGACAAACCATCTATTACGATAAATGAATCATTTGTATGTATGATTATAAAAGCCCTTTTTTGAGAGGAAGATGATCCTGAACCTCAAACTATCAAAGAAGCAATGCGTTGCTCTCATTGGTCAAAATAGAAAACTGCTATTGAGGGGGAGTATGCCTCTTTACGTAAAAAAAAAGTCTTTGGTCCAATAGTAGACACTCTTACATCTCACCATGTGGAATATAAGATGGTATTAATATACCATCAAGATGCTCAAGGTCAAATAACTTGCTATACAGCTCGTCTTGTTGCCAAAGATTTACTCAACGATTTGGCATTGATTATCAATCCATATATTTTCCAGTCATAGATTCAATTATATTTTGATATATTATTAGAATGATAATTCATGCTACCCTTGAGATGCATCTGATGGATGTGGTAACTACATATCTATATGGTTCTCTTGATGCAAATATTTATATGAAAGTTCCACCCGGCTTGGAAATAGAAATTCCAAATAGATTTGTTCTAGGATAATATTGTAGTATTAAAATATATAAGGCCTTATATGGTTTAAAATAATCCAAATGCATGTGGTATCAATGTCTTTGACATTATTTAATTACAAATAAGTTTACAAATTTTATAAAAATTCAATATGATTGATGCTTATCCATTGTCAACACCAATAGTTGGACGTGGTCGTGATGGTAATGATCTATACCATCTATACAAGGAAGAGGAGGAAATATTGGGAGATCAATATCCATACCTCACAATGGTCGGAGCACTTTTATATTTGGCTACATCTACCAGATATTGCATTTACAATTAGTGTTCTTGCAAGACATAGTACACGTCCAATACTATGACATTGGAATGGCATCAAATATTTATTATATTATTTAAAAGGTATTGAAGACTTGGAATTATACTACACACAATCTACACATCTAAAATTATTTAGATATTATGATGCAGGATATAAATCTGATACTCCAATAGCTAAATCTCAAACAAGATATGTATTTTTAAGATATGGAGTTCCAATATTATGGAAATCAATGAAACAAACTATAATTGTAACTTCATCCAACCATGCAAAAATTATTGCCTTATATGAAGCATCTCAAGAATGTATTTGGTTGTAATCAATTGATAAATTCATTCAAATAATCTATGGATTTTCATATGATGACTTTCCAACTATCTCTCATGAAGACAATAGTGCTTGTATTATACAAATACAAGTTGGTTTCATTAAAGGTGACAAGACAAAGCATATTGATCTAAAGTATTTTAGTTATACCCATGACTTGATTACTGATCAAGCACTTATAATTAAGAAAATTGAATTTACAAATAACCTTGCTGATCTCTTCACCAAAGCTCTCCCATTGTGAAACCATCGTCGACTTATTTATTGCATTGATATGCAGTGACTTACTTTTCTTAAATAAGAAAGTTAATGAATTCTTTAAATAATTAAAGAAAATGATGTTGTATTTTTTTTCCTTCATATATGATTTTACTCTTGAATATAATAAGATTTTCCTAGATAAGGTTTTAATGAAGCAACAATTGTTCATCTTGCAAGATTACAAAAAAGTATAGATCATAATTCTATATAAATTTTATATTATGTTAATATTATGATGAATGAGGAGGAGTGTTGAGAGCATTAAATGTAACCAGTGCTCTCCATAATATTTATTGTAGTCTATAGTAAATACTATAGCTATAATATTTAGAATGTAGTGGAGAAGAACTGTTTATCTTCTCCCCTTCTCCTCTTGTATATGAAACACAACCAAATCAAAAGACTTTTGTGAGAAGCTCTTTCTCTCCGTAGACACTCTCTTGTGTGTGTGTGTATTACTTACTACTATTCTTGTGTCTTTCTAAACATTCTCAATAAATTCAAAGCTTTATTCGATCAGACCTTTTTGAAAGAGTGCCTTAAGAATGAAGAGTACACTGAACACATTTAATGGAAGCTACAGTGTTGTAGAAAAAAGTGGTTACATGTGTCAAAACAAACTCACATAATAATAATAATTATTATAATAAACACTAAAAGAGAAAAGTGTGAATTCACATTTGACATGTATTAGTTTTAGTTTCCATGTTTGAATTGTCAAACTTCGAGATGATTGGATACACAATTTTTGAAATTTATCATTTGTGACAGTTTTAGTAATTGATCATTCTCAAACTCTTTATGGATAAGGAGCAAGAGTAAGGCAAAATTGGATCCTTCTCGAGGGAAACAGAAAATTAACATCATAGTATCAATAAACAAACAAATATAAATAAATATATATATATATATATATGAAGGCTCTACCGCAGGGAAGCGAGCTCCGATTGTAGAGTCCGTCTCACATATCAACCAATTATAATGTTGCACTCTCCGCCTTGTGATATTAGTTCCGGAAATGAATGCAGTGTCGTATCAAGTAAGCATTCATGCTTGCTGGTTATTGCTGTACATTAGTTCCCATCTCCGCAGGCTACTGTTATCTTCTGTCTATGTCTGCTAGAACATCTTAAATCAGTTCATATCGTATTTAACGTTTTGCTCCTCTTCTGGTTGTGAATGGTTTGGCAACTCTTTTTTGAGAACCCTCAATTGACTCATTTCAATGGACTTCTTCAGGACGTTGTTGAATTGGGATAGCTGTAATTAACGAAATTAAATCAAGTGAATGTGTACGAGCATAGCGTGATGAAAGATCACGCAGAAGTGTGGAGACTGCTTCAGAATTATCCCAACCTGCCCTTGTTTGCAGAAGTGCTTTCAGAATACATGCTGAAATGGGACAAACAGCACAATAATTTCAGTGCAAGATTGCTTAGGTGTTTTTTGAAGATCCAGGTTTGTGTTGGTTATGCAATCCTCTCGCTTAGATGACCAAGTAGCAGGGTACTGCTGGGTCTCTCAAGTGGGGGCTCTGCTTAAATTTATAGGAGCACCAGCACTCAAAACTACCCTGGTGCTCCCTGGTACAGTGTCGGAAGATCTGCGACGACAGAGGGGGCTCAGAAATTGAGCAAAAGTGCCGCTCTGGGCCCCAGTTCAAATTATATATATAGAAAAAAAACAATAAATAGATAGGATATCAAGTTGAAGGGCATTTTTGCAAGTAGATTTGATATTATCAAGAATACTTGGGTATTCTTGATATTTCGGCAAAATTCAAGGGCATGTACGATGTATATATATATATATATATATATCAATATGTAGATTGTATATTAAATCTATAGATTTATCTAGATGCCACATGGTTATAAAAATTTCTCTTAGAATTTTTATATTTTTAAATAGCAGCAATAGAAGCAACTTACAACTTAGAAGATTACAGATTTTATTTGTTTTTGTATGAATATTGTTACTATAGTACCATTTATTTAATTATTATGTTTTTCTTTTTTCTTCTTCATATTTTTATAATGAGATTTTGAAATAATTAGACTCAAGTCAAAATTAGTACAAATAAAGAATGTTATAATACAAATGCAAGAGCAAATAAGAGAATTGATGTTTGCTATGCATGCATTATATGTGTAATTTTTGCCAATACTAGGATTGACTTGTCAAAAACAATATAGAGATGGTAGGAGCTTCTTTTTTAATTGTATTTTTTTAAGTGACTTGTAAAAACACAATTGCATCTACTAAGGAGCCAAAAGTCACTCTTTTAAAAAATTTTGATGATACTAGATTCAAGTTTTGAGAATTTACTAACCAAGTACAACTTTTCATTAAACATTGTCTTCTTTATTATGAATTGCAATCATCTCAAGTGAGGATTATTTGAATCTTATTTAATAAGTAAATCCTATTTTTATTCTATAAAAAGACCAATAAAGCATCAAAACTAATTATTCAAGTTATAAAAATTAAGTTTTACAATGAAATAATTGGTCTATATCTTTATAAATATTACAATTTAAACAACCATCAATTGAAGTTAGTCAAAATAATAGATTTTTTTTTATCAATTAATGTTTTTATACACAAAATCATAATATAATAGATTTATTTATTAACTTGCTTAATCTTCAAAAATAATATCAAATAATTGATTTTGTTATCAAATTTGACAATTGATTTTTTAAGTTTCAACTAAAATATTGCATCATAAAATTTTAGTAATTTGATGATTTTTTTAAAGTACTTCTAAAAATCAAGATAGATAATTAAACATAAAAGATGTATATATTAATGTATACTACACAAATTATCTTGCTAAATTATTGTACAAATTATCTTTTAAAGATCTTGTATTATTTTCTATATTTTGTTTCATATATTAAGATCCAAATAATATAAAATTTCTACATTTTCTTCATTAGATTTTAGAATATTTGGTTTTTTTTCTTCATATAAATTTTTCAAGTATCATACAAGATTGTTGATGCAAAATTTAATCTTATAAATGACTAAATTTTATTTACTAGAGATATTATCTCAGAAGATTTATTGATAGAAGTAATTGATAATAGAAATAAAAATATATTAGTACGTACTATTATAAAGTTTTAAAGTTACCTTTTTTATTTTAGATTCATTGTAATTAAATCCTTTAGATAAGGTAGATATCATGTAGCATTTTTTTTTTGATTAATTTTAAAAAATTCAAAATAAAAATTATGTATTGTATCTAAAACATTCAAATCTTTGTTTGTGGAAAAAAATTAATTTAAACAAGCAAAAATGAAAGAAAAAAACTTTTAGTCATATATGAAAGAATTATTCTTTGCTCAAATAATAGTTATAGTATAATTTTTAAAATAGTAATAATAATAAAGATATATTAAAAAAATTATTAATCTCTTATTTAATAATTATTTTTATAATTATACAATTAACCATTAAGAGATAAATCAGTATCTTAAATAAAATGTTAAAAAAGATACAAATAGTAGATTTTTTCCTTTGATTTTTATTTTTTATGTTAAATAAAACCAAGACTAATTATGAGATTCAAAAATGAGTTCCAAAATTATTAATTTCAAAATCTATCTAAGGATTTTAATAATACTTCAATATATACATTTATGCAAATACTTTATATCATTAAATGTATGATATTTTTTTACTTTTACCTAATTTTAAAAACTTTAAACCTATATTTTAAAGAATTTTTAAAATATATATTGATATTAAATCATTATAATATCTTAAATTATCAAAATTCTATAATTTTTATTTGATATAAAATCTATTTATAATAAAAATAACTATAATATTTTTTAGTAATATTTATTAATATAATAGAATTTTATATTATAAAATATTATAATAATTATTTATTAAGGTCTTAGAAGGTATTCTTGAAGATTTTAAAAATAGATACTTATCAAGGGCATCATCATGAAGAATCAAAGAATCAATACATTCTAATATCACTTGAAAAGAATAACTATTCACTCAAAAATGATATAATTTTACTACTAAAATGGCTATTGCGAATGACAAGAAGATTAGAGACTTTTGAAATAAGACTAAAAATAAGAAAGATATTTACAAGAGTGAAGAAGGCTTCACCTTTGTCTCTATATATACTATCTAACTAAGAGCCATTTGGTGAAATTCTATAGGACTTCAAACATGTATCCAAGCTTCAAGACATGTCTAACTTATAAGACAAGTTTTTTACATGTGTTTCATATGGCCAACTTATACCACAAGCCAGTAATATGTGCAATATATGGCCAACTTATTGGCAAAGTTTTCAACCTAACAATCAACTACAAACACATCTAAAGCCAAATCCATGTCAATTAAGCTTCTAAAAAGCTTTATCACAAGATATTATTAAATCTATATATATTTATCTTCTATCTAGTACTTTTTATTTAGATAATTATAAATTTTGATGATTTTATTTCTTCTTTTAGAAACAAGTTCTATAAGGAGCAAGAATCTTATATTCAAAAAATTTAAGATATAAAAAATTATATTTGCTACATATTTTGAATTTATTTCTCTTTGAAGGTAATTATTAGGTTTTCTTTTTCATTGTCATATACCAAGGTGAGAAGATGATTCTAATACTTAATTATTTTTGAAGTTTTTTTTAACTTCTTATATATAAAATATTTGAAATATCATAATGAGTAGTTTCTATTTTCAATAATTTCATCATATATTGAGAATATCTCCAAAGGTTGTGATATCAAATACATTGTTGTATTATGTGTCTTCTTATTTGGAAATGCACTAAGCATGTGGTTGTGGAAGGTGAAGTTGTATCTTGCAATTATCTAAGAAATAATAATAGGATTTAAACATTAAAAATGAAGTAATTTGAATTTTAATGCAAAAGGATTTAAAACCAATGTAAAGTGCTCAAAAACACTCTTCTCAATTATCTCAAGCAAATAAAAATCCTAATAGTCTTATTATTTGTCATTTTTTGCAACTTCCAATTTTCTCTCTAAATCCCAATCCTAGGCAATGAGCTTCAACTAGTTATAATTCATGATCTAATTATCTAGTTGATATAAAATTTTACATATTAGTGAAACAATACATCTTCTATATGCTCAAAAATTTTAAACCAATCCAATTGTCAAATTATGAGAAATATGCAAAAGAATTGTGCTAGTATCTCTCAGCCACCAACTTAAAGGTTGATGATGAAGTTCAAGCAACAATTTTTCCATCTCCAACTATTAATTTCAAATCCAAATTATTATATAGCTTGATATATTAATATATTAAAACTAAGCTAACTTTTTTTTAGTTCAATAAATAGATCTTCAAATATTATAAAAATCCTACTCAATGCCAAAATGCCAACTTCTGATACATCTTTGCTCTAATTACTGAATATCTTCCAATTGTACTGTTAGAATAATATAAAAGTTTACAAAAAATTAGCACATCTATTCAATTATATAGTGACAAAATTTTAATGATAGATGTCATATGCCTTTCACAAACCAATCAATAGAATTAATCCTAATTTTATTGAATAAACTCAAAACCACTAATACAAACCTTGATTTTGCACAAAAATTGCAAATTCATTTCAAACTTATGAAAAAAAGCTTTAAAACTTTGAAATAAAATTAAAGCTTGCTCTCCGACTCAATCCTTCAATCTCCAAAAAAATTTCTACTTTGTCTTAAGTAGTCGTTTTAGTAGCTTAAGATCTGATTTTGATGTTGATCTATAAAGAGTTGTCCCTTGGGTATCATTCCAAACTTTCCTAGAATTTTTTTAGCTCAACCTTATCCTTAACTTCATCTTAGAATTGAGTATAGTAAATATTTATCTAATCTATTTTATTTTTATCAATTTATAGCCTTTCTAAGGCACTAAAAGAATTTTTTTTACAACTTAGAAGGAAAATTTGTTAACCAAATTTTAATCTATTAGCTAGTAAAACAAGATAATAAACTAAGAGGCTTTTATAAAAGCCTTGTTTAAATTTCTAAAATTATTATTAAACAAGATAATAAAGTAATAATCATAATATCATTTTTGTTCACATTTTCTCCATATAGTCATGCTACAATGTGACAATATTGTATTTCACTATGTATTTGTAAAAAAACATGTTCTTAAAGATTATTATTTCTATTATGTCATCTTGAAGGTTGTGTTGATTATAACATTTTTTCTGATAATTTAACAAATATAAGTTGTAGAATTAAATCTATTTTTTGTTGATTCTCTATCTCTTTAGCACCAAAAATATATAGAAATTATAAACAAAGATAAGCAATAAAACTCAATTTCTATCAAACTATGTTTTTTTTATAGGAATAATCAATTAATTCTTCATCTTAATTTTGATGGAAGTCATTGATAAAAAGCATCAACCTTCTTTTGTGCATTTTCAAGATTCTTGAATGGCTATTATGTGCATTCTTTAACATTATATTTATGCTATTGTATAAGATATTTTAACATATTTTGGTGCCGCCTTGAGTTTAAGACTTCTTTGACTTCAAACTCCTACTTATTGTCTACTTCTATAAGAAGATGTGATATTTGTCTTCTTCCCAATATATCTACTCTCTTGTATGGTTCAAGAAGAGAGACATAGAATATATGATGGATTTTTATAGATTCTATTAGATATAGTTGATATGTAATTAGATTGATCTATTTATAAATTGAAAATAATCTAAGTCTATAATAATTCAATTTGTTACAAGTGCGACTAGTCTTGATATTACAACAAAATAACCATATCTTGTTACCAATATGAAATTCATGTTGTTTTTTGTAATTTATATTTGCATTGATCCTTTGTCATTCTTGAACTTCTTTTAATTGTGCTTTTATTATTGTATGTAATTATAATAAATAATTTGCCAATTTTTTTGCTATTAAATTATTAACTATCAAGAAGTCAAAAGTATCAAGTTGTTGATGATAACCATAATTTTCATAAAAAGATTTTTGCTAAATAGAAGAATGTATTATATTATTATAAAAAAAAAACTTTGTCAATTATAAGAAAGTTATCCAATCATTTCGATGGTAATTAATGGTAGATCTCAAATATTGTTTTAAAGCTTAATTTATTTGTTTGGTTTTTCTTTTAGTTTGAAAATAAAAAACCATTTTTAACATATTTTTTTTATCTTGAACAAATATCACATAATTGTGAAAATTTTTCAACTACCTTCTATATTTGAAGCCACTAAAAATATTTAGATATTAGGTCCAAAGTCTTGTTGTATCTTAAATTTACTAAAATTAAAAAGTTTTGACAAACTTAAAAATTATGTAATTATACTTTATCTTTTAGAAAATATAAGCAAACCTCAAAATAAAATAAATTATTCTTAAATTTAAATCTAAAAATTTCATGAGATTAAAAAAGAATTATTCTTAATATCATAAATAAGAAGATTGGATGACATACTTGATTGAACTTGCTCAAAAAATGTTAAATCAATAATCAAAGTTGATTTCATTGCTCAAAGATGAAATTGCTTTAGCTTCAAAAAAAATCATTTGTTGTTGATATAAAGTTGCATTTTTTTTCTTTTGATATAATATAAAAATATTTAAAAAAAATCATCTAAAAAACCTTTTTATTTTTATAGATGCATCTAGGGTCCAAATTGTATGCCATGTAGGTTTCAATATATAAATATATATATTTTTTTTTTTTTTTGACATGAGCACAAATTTACTTGTTCTAATAAATAAAAATTTGGTTCTTCTAAACTTATAACTTATTACTTGGTTAGAAATATTATTAGATATAATATAAAAATTCAATAATATAAGAAATCTAACTTATTTTTCTTTTTATAATAGATCCAAAATAATTAAATTAGGAAGAATTCTAATAGTATTAAATATTATTAAAATATTATGACCTTTTGTTGTTATATATATATATATATATATATATATAGAGAGAGAGAGAGAGAGAGAGAGAGAGAGAGAGAAATGATTTTATAAATAACATCTTTAAAAGACAAAAGTTGACCATCTATGACCACTTCATATATTGATTGAGTTTTTTTTATAAATTATATTTTTTTAATTCTTAAAAAATACCTTATGTAAAAAAAAACATTAATTCTTTAATCTAATATAATAGAAACTTCATAATTTTTAGATGATAAAAAAATATCTATTATAAAGCAAGAAAAGGGTTTTAAAGAAAAAAAAAAAACCTTTACAAGATGTAATACAAAAAGACAAATTTATTTTCTAACACATTATCTTCTTTAACAACTATGCTCTTCATTTTATAGTTTTATCATTTTTTAGGAAAATATTGAGTATTATATTTAGATTCTCTACAAAATAAATATAACCTTTTTTAATGGCTTTGAGTTTTTTTTAAAGCATATTGTGTTAATTTGCATATTCTCTAATTTTAAATATATTTGTTGAAAAGACATAAGTATAAACCATTTAAAAAGTTGATGTGGTGTACTTTTATGATTTTAAGTTTAGAATTCAAAAAGTTGATAATCACATCTTACGGCAAATTCAATTGTTTGACTTAATGTTTGAAAATCAAGTAATTTCAATAAGAGTGAAAAAAACCTCACTCTTGCCTCCATATATATTATCTAATTAAAGAGGTATGTGCCAATAACATATAAGTCACATAACATATATCCAACTTATAAGACACATGTCTAACTTGTAGGATAGGTTTTTGACACATGTGCTATATAGGCAATTTTTAATATAAGTAGCCAATATGTGTGACATGTAATCAATTTGTTGGCCAAGTTTTCAACCTATTAATTACCTAAAAATATATATATAAAGTCAATCCACATTTACAAATTTTCTTAAAAGTCTTTTAATATGATATTAATAACTTATATTTATTTCTATATAATTCCATTTATTTCTACTTATATAAGTAAATATATTAGTAATTATAAATTTTTATAATATTATAATGATCTTTTATTTTTAATATGATTAATTTTTTCCCAAAATGCATCTAAATTACAAAGTCTTATGACTTAAATAATCTTGTGAATAAAATAACCTAAATAATTTATTCCATATATTTTTTAAAGTTAAGAGAGAAGTGATGTGAGAGACTTAATTCAATAGAAGATAATTTGTAATAATAATAAATATATTTGTACTTTTATGTAATAATGATTTATTTCCAACACCTATGGCTAGAGTATGAGTGATTGTACTACTTAAAGACAATGGTGGAAAGATATGGCTAATATTTCAATCTTATTTACTATTTTGAGTATTTTTTAGATTTAAATTAAATATCAAGTTTTCTCTATAAACTTGAAAATAGCTTTCATCAAACTTTGTATTATTTCTCAAATTAAAAACACAAAGTATTTGAGTACATTAAGTAATGTTACTTTGATGCTCTTATTTCAACACCAAAAAAAAAAAAAGTACAATGTTTTTGTCCATAGTCACACTTTTGAAGTCATCATTGGTGTTGCATTGATCTGAAGGTTTAAAAATGAAACTATTCAATCTATTACATATGTCTCATGACCATTTCCCACTATCAAACATGATTATACCAAAATAGAAAAAAAAATGACTGCTCATGATGTGTGTGTATATATATATATATATATATATGAACTTGGCTACTTATATTGATCATAAATTCCTAATATGTTTGATGAATAAATGCCAAGTATGCCGTAGTATGACATAATGAATTATTAGTATCAAATTTATTAAATTTTACTTTTTGCAGAACTATACAATTGGGCAACCAGGCAGGAACACAAGCGAGTGAGCGAGCAAAAGATGCTCTACACTGTTTAAATGAATCTGTACATGAAGAAGGCACGGGTTCGCCCTCTACTCAATCTTTCATTATCTGCCCGAATTGAGAATGAAGCGGGCAGCAGCAAGGATTGAGCCTGCTGCCCGACATCATCCTTCGAATGAACAGAATTTTCTACGAAGCATTCGTTAACGAAACCATCGAAAGGATGAATGACATCTTTTTGGACTCACACTTCGACAATCTTTTGGAATTTCGAACGAAGCTGCAGGATGTCGGTGGTGCGACGAAGTCATTGGGACTTCTATTCAGCGGCACTGACAATTGACGAATGTGCTGTCTTCCCATGAATTTGGTTGTACCAGTTTTGACAGGATCTTCACTGATGGTCTCGATTGGCGATTTCGTTCGAAATTGCATTGGGTTGGTTTTTGCGGTGTACGCTTGTCACATTGTGTTGCTCTGTTCATGTGATCTCAGGTTTTAGTGAGTAATTCCATAGGGCGAACGGCAAGATGGGGATGTGAGGTTGGGAGTGTGCAATTTCATGTGGAGATGAGAATTCGTGAGATGTTAGGTATATTTTGTTTTGTGTCAGGGTTGGTAGTATCTGAGAAACGCTCTCACAGGGCAGAAGTTTTTTTTAGGGTTTGGAAGCAATTGGGAGCTTGAGACGTCATGATATGAATACACCACGGAATGTTTGGCTGCCGGGGGCTGGTGTGTGGGCATGCTTACCGCCGTCTTCAGATGTCACCGACTCTGTTGAACGCGATTCTTCGTCGCCTCTGAAGGCCAATGGGAATTCTTCACAATGCTGTGATTGGAGGGTTCACGGAAATCACAGGCGGAAGCGAAGAAGAACTTCAAGCTCGCCTGCTTCACGCTCTCGGAAAGATACTGGTCTTGATTTAGGGTATTCAGTTTCACGTGGGAAGGAGAACAACCTTGTTTGTATGAACGCCGAAGTTGAGGAATCAGGTCCAGTGTTCAGGGACGAGAGTATTATAAGTAGAATACGAAATGGCGATCAAGGTGCATCAACTTCTTCTCAGGAAGTGATGTGCCCGATTTGCCTGGCTAATATCGAAGAATCTACAGAAGCTGTCCTGCAATGGTGCATGCACAGATTTTGTACCCATTGTATAGAGGAGTGGAGTCGAGTTCGTCGAGTGTGTCCCTTGTGCAAAGCAGAATATCGTGGCTGGTATTACAGCGTCCAATCAAATAACGAATTTCTGGAGAGGATCTTACCGCCTGTTCCAGAGTCGAATACTCAGCTTTCTCAAGGAGATGTGCCTGCTAGGCAAGCATTTTCGAGATTTCATCTATGGAGAGACCCCAGATTGATGTAAGTACACCCATTTAGCACATATAGGTTGTGATGAAGTTGAGGTGGGTTACATGTGATTGGCTAATCTCAGAATTTGTGTCACTCGTTACAAGGAAGAGTCCACCTAAGTTCATGGTATTTATAGGCCTCTTTTTCTTTTTCTTTTTTTTTTAAATTTTAAAACAACAATTGGTGCAGTATGTCAGTATGTGATGCCTTGGGTTTTTCTCCATCATTAATCTATGGAACTACCTGCGTTCCAACTTCCGAAGCTAATTCTGCTGGAAGTTGTGTAGTTTTCAGCTTTCGAATTCACTGTGTTACCCTATCATACATCTCAAGATTGCTTGGTCTCAAGGCTAGAATAGGCTGATTATGTATTAACTTCTAAATAAAAATACAGAATAAGTGTTGAGTGTGACTTTTGTTGTAATTGATTGTAACTAAATGAACGATTATATCTCTAGACGCCAGGAGAGCGGTAGAAGGCGGAGGCCACTTCATCTTGGACGTCAGGGCGTAGCACCGGATGGAGCTGCATCACGATCGGGATCATTTCCGACGCAGCGCTCTTTTGGTCTTCCTAGACAACATCAAAGTGCTGAAGCGATGAGGCATTTTGAGGAGCAAGCTGCAGCGAAGGTGTTGCGATGGCGACGAAGGTTCGTCAACCCTGGACATAATGCATTCGACGCACTTCTGAAATCCTTGAGGCAGTTTTCAGCAGTTTAGAATGGTATCTGTGTCTGCTACAATAATTTCATTGCTAAATCCTGAGGAGTATTTTTTTCTCTATAGACTTTGACTTCTTGTACTTGTTCTTAACTTCTATGTTTTTATTTTTGGTTGGCTACTGACTTCGGCTGGTTATGGTTGTGTGCAGCATTTACGACAAGAATTTGAAAGCTCGTCCTTTCGAAGTCGGAAAACGATTAATGAGCACCAAGGTTGATTGCTTGGTCTCCCATACGCATGCCTTCGCTATCATTACAGATGTCTAGAGCAAAATAATTCTTGCACACTTGTACGTCTTTTATGTTTATGTCGCTGGTTGATTGTATTTAGAATGTAGGACCTTGGGCGACGCAACTGAATCTCAAGAGGTCTGGATTACTCTAATCTCTTTGTGATTAACGATGTAGATTTTGGGGTGAGCTAACATAAATCTAGTAAATCTGGACGATGGGTCTAAATCCTGCCAATTTCTCTATTTCAGGATGCTAAAGAAAGAGCTGAACGGAGGTTGGAGCCCTGGATACGTCGTGAATTGCAAGCTGTGGTGCCGAATTCCGATCATGATTTCTTAGTTCGTTTGATTTTAGGCATATGGTTTGCATCGAATAGTGAGGCTTCTCACACATCTCAAAAACAAGGGAGATTAGGCGGACAATATGCGACTAGCAGCAGACATGCGGCAGATTCAATTGAAGTCGAGGCTTTTGAAGCGAATGCTATTAAAGAGCTGAAGCGATTTCTAGATGATAAGGCTGAATTGTTTTGGCATGAGTTGCGGTAAGCCTTTCCCCGAATGAAACATATTTGTGGTAACTTTTGCAGTACCACATTTATCATATACTATTATCTATTCTACTTTGCTGCTTTTGCATGTGTTGAATAACATTATTTATAGAAGTATGACTGGAACCATTAATTCTTCTTATATCCTCAACTTTGCTGGAAAAGCCAATTTGTTTCTCATGGATTTTTTGGAACAGTTCTTTTGCAGAAAGTCCCTTTACAATGCAAGCGTACGATACAGTCGTCGTCTATACTAGGCATGATGATGGGAGGCGTGCTAACTACAGGCCAGATAGAAGATTGTAATACCAAGACAGCACACGAAATTCAAGACGGAGATTTGACCTTTTTGGGTTCAAGGTTGATGTTGAGACCTGTTGACTTAAGGATGAGCTGCCTTATTGAGAATAGTTAGTTAAGTCTCAGAGGTGGAGGAGGTAATTTTTTTAGTTGCGGAGAAGGTAAATACATCTCATCATCCTGGCAGTGATCCACATCAAAGGTCACAGGCTTGAGTAAACAGAGACTCAAGGGCATTGAAACAAAAGAAACGATCACACACCAATCTTCCAATTGCCTAAATTGTTGGCAGTTGTCCAACTGCAAGTGGTCAAGCATTATTCAGTTTTGGCTGAAGGCGTCAAGGTTCTAGTCGGATTGAGGATTGAAATAGACGCCTCCTGACAACTCAAGGTAACATCCACCTATAACTCTCATTGAATCAATGGACTGGGATTTTGAGTTCTTTTGTGCGAAACCATTGCAGTTAGTTTTCTTAGAAGTCTGTGTCACTAAGATGTAACGTACAAGCTGAAACACGATATTCCGTCTTGTTGATATGATCGAAGGCTAGACCACATTGGTTTACATGGAGAATATTTGTATGTCTGCTATGCTATTGTACAGCAATGCAATCAAGGAGATTTACATACTTCGATACTAAAATACAAATAAAACAATGATAGAATTTAGAAGACATGATATAAAGTGTAATGTCATTGGTTGGAATAGTGTACTTACCTCGCCTAGAGACGATTCCAAAATTCGTGACGTAACCAAAAATGTAAGAGATTCACAGAGGTACAGGTCGAAGTTAAAATTCAACACTACGGGCTTCAACAGCAGTAAGATTTGTAGGAAACCATTAAGCAGAATGGATAGCAGTTGATAAACATGTCAGGACAGTAAAACTCACACAATAGTTGTTGGACTGGTCTGCACATAGTAAACAGTGTCCAGTACTGTTGCACTCAGACTTGGTTAGGAACCCAACAAAAAACGAATTACTAGTAAGTAAACCTCTCTTACAAAGCATGATCATTACTTCAGAGCCAACATCCAGTAACATTGTCAAGGGCGTGGAGCAGAGGGTGTTCGATTGAAGTGTATGAGCATGCTCAAAATGTGGACGTGGGATTCTTATTTGGCTTCTCTTTCGAGAACCGGATATTGTACTACGCATAAAACGAGGATGCTGGACCAACGTACAATCAAAAAAACAGCAGGACGCTGACTCCGCTCAATTGATTTTTACATGTAAATTAAATATACTTGTAATGGAGATATTACTAAAATTTGAAAGAACACTGAGTCCAATGTTCTTTCTGAACCATCCCACAAACTAGAATCAAGTTCACTCCGCGTTTAAATTCCAGCTTTCATTTTTATTTATTTATTTATTTATTTATTTATTTTTACTGCTTCGAGCGAAACCACAACGCTGTTCACTCTGCAAGTATGCAAGCTGTTGTGGGATTCAGCGTCCAACAACTGCAATTTGATTGCCGATCGAAATTAGAAATTTACTCTAATGATTGTGGTAATCCTAAAGATCATTTTACGGAATTTCTGTTCATGCCATCATTCAAACGTACCACTAGTACATACTTTTCTGTGGATTGAAAGAAAACGTCCAGGCTGTTGATGGGATTGACACAGAAATCTGATTTTATCCAAGTGCAATTCAGATTAGCACTCAACCGGGAGTACTAGTGACCTTGTTGAAATAAGCCAATTTCAACGAAACAATTATATCTAGCCGCTGATTCCTCCCAATTGCAGGTTACAAGATATCGATTCCGCCCAAGTGCGGCACATACAGCAAATGGTAGCAAATTGCTGACTACGGCATTCCAGTATATGCTCTTTACAGTTTCTCAAAATGCAGAACCGTCAAAATCTCAGTCCTCAATCATCGACTATTTTCAGAAATCCCTTGCAGACAAACAACAACCAAATGCTGATGCATGAGGCCTTGCAAAGACTTCGACGAAGCACCGACAAGGCGAGAGAACACGAGAATATAATTGAATTGGACAAGTAAATTGAAGCATTAGATAGTGATTCCATTGTTTTCGATGTCAGACATAATTCGGTGCTTAAAATTTTCATCATCACAACTTGTCAACCTGCTGAGAACTTCCAAAACCCTATCTGCATCTCGGTTTTGTCGGTACCAGAAAGCTGACACTTCCAGAATATGCGCTGCAGATCTGGAATAACGACCATAATTGCAGCGCGGAGTGGTGCAGACAAAAGAAGGAAAAGGACGTTCAGCTCGGCGATAATAGCAGGAAGAGTTGCCCCATTGCTAGCGATCAGTTTTCGTCCATTCTGACACATTCGTCTGGATGTGACTCTCGAGACACCTCTGTAAAGCAATATTGAACGATTACATATCTGACGAAGATGACCTTCGTCCAAGGCGGCGCTGACGGAGAAAAATAGTTCGAGAAGCTTTGTTGCCTCTCACATTTGGAGAGCGTTAAGATAGATCGGTATACCGAGGATAAGACTTCTGAAGTCGGAGATTCGATGCGGCGGATAGAGATGGCGATTTTGGGGACGACGAATTCGGTGTTGATGGTGTTCTGTGCGTGCGTGGCGATTGTCGCAGTTGGAGCGAGTGTCCGGAAAGCAGAACAAAGAGTGACTGAGCTTGGAATTGGGGTCAAATTTAAGCCGGAGGTATGCGAGCTGAAGGCGCACAAGGGCGATCTTGTGAGTGTGCACTACATCGGGAGGCTCTCCGACGGGACACAGTTCGAAAATAGTTATGATAGAAGGCAACCGCTAGATTTCAAGCTAGGGACGGGGTCGGTCATCAAGGGATGGGACCAGGGCATTCTCGGCATGTGTGTCGGGGAGAAGCGGAAGCTCAAGATTCCAGCCAAGCTCGCCTACGGCGCTCAAGGTGCTCCGCCCAACATTCCTGGTGGTGCAGCTCTGATCTTTGAGACGGAGCTCGTTGCTGTTAACGGGAGGAGTGGTCTAGGCCCTGATGACGTCGTGGAGTCCCTACTTGGTATGACTTCTGAGGATTTGGAATCCGTTCTGGACAGTTAGATTTGCTATGAGTTGTGCCCTGGATCCGTTTTTGCAAGTTGGTTGAGTGTGGGATCTTGCAACCGCCTGCAGCAACTTCTGTGATTCCTTTGGTGGCATTTAGGAAGCGGATATGACCAGCGTTTTGAGGTTTAGGGTATCATTCTGAAAGCAGTCAAGAATTTTAGTTGGGTCTCATCATTTACCTTTCCGATTTCAACCTTACAGTGTACAGATTAGTATGAGTTGATGTCTGCGAGAGGGTTTGTCAACCTTACAGCTAAAATCGGTCTAGTGAGCAGTTGATATTCTGTAGTGATGTTCTTTGGCAACTTTACCTATCAATCTACATTTGAGAGCTGCAGAATTGACGCTCCTTTTCCAACTGCTCAATTGAGCACAATTTATAAGGTTCCTTAGGATCATTTTATGTTTTTTAGGTCGTTTATTTGTAGTTTTCAGAAAGAAGGATTTGCAGTTGCAGCAGGAGCAATTCATGTTCAAGTGGCTTTTATTTCATTATCTTGGATGAGGAATTGTGGGGAGCCTTGTGACTTGTAACATGTTGCAACTTATAGTTCTTTGCTTGAGAAGGCTCATAATAAATTTCTTCTTTAGAGCTTTAATCAGCTGCAATCCAAACTGCAATACAAGAGCCCGGGCCTTCGGGATTCAGATTCGCAAACTGCATACATATTGAATTCTTGTTTTGCAGAACTAGGGCGATTAAGTAGATTTTGGATAGACAGTTAAAACTTTCACCTACACGCCTTTTTTTTGGTACGGAGCCGGCTGCACACACCATAATGTTGTACCGAGCGGAAGAGAGCGCTTTAGTTACAGTTGTAGGAAGATACTATGTTAGTGCAATTAGCACAATCGTAACAGCTCAGAATTTTTTGCTGACAGAATAGTTTGCAGAAAAATAGCGACTCGCCATGTAGATTCTCTAGCACTACAGATGTCCTACAGTAGCACTACAGTAATTTCAGTACTTCGCCACGTACGGTAAAGTGTAACCCCATTGTATCAAAATTTTGGCATACAAGGCTTAGTGATCAATGAAAATATTCGATTGTACTACAATAGTAAACAGATTCTAGATTATATATCCAGAATAATATAGCTAAGTCTTACAAATCTGGTTCTCTCAAGACGACCCTAAGGTCCTTCTCGCAGTTCAGAAGTACGAGAGAAAGCAGTGTCAGGGAAAACATAATTGACTACTTTTGATCAGGACATTAACCCAGACACTAAGACCATAGTACCAGGGTACCCTTGACATACTACTTAAGTGAGGGCATGCACTTCACCAGAATATCAACAGCTTGGTCAATTTCTTGCTTGGAGATGATTAGGGGAGGTGCTAGGCGGACAACGTCACCCTTACCAGCGGTGAGAATGAGAAGTTTTTCCTTGAGGGCAGAAGCAACTAACGGGGAGGCAGGAACATCAAGCTGAATGCCGACGAGGAGGCCCTCACCTCGTACTTCCTTCACATGGGAATTCTTGCCTAGCCTCTCGTTCAGTTGCGACTTGAGATACGCACCCTTCTCAGCTACACTCTCCAAGAAGCCAGGAGCCTGAACACAATAGGGGATCCAGCAAACACTTTTTCAGAATCATGCAGTAAAATAAGCCAGGCAATAAATACCAAAAGGGAAAACTAGATTAAAGTGTTTCACTGGAGGGAAAACATCGTTTACCAACACGCTTTCACCAAAATGTATACATTGTTTTACAGATCACAATGTCAAGGATTATATTATGTTCAACCTTAAATCGCTCTAAGCAGGGTGATAACAACAAGATGGAATATCAGAGAAAGCAATAGTGAGGGTCAAAGACTTGGATTTAGTACCTGAATGCGGTCTAACACAGCAAGTGCAGCATGGCACACGAGAGGACCTCCAGCAAATGTGCTACCGTGATCACCAGCTGCTATGCTTGAAGCTACCCTATCTGTTACAAGTACAGCTCCAATGGGTAGGCCACCAGCCAAAGGCTTTGCTAGCGTCATGATATCAGGCCTCACGTCATAAGTTTCATGAGCCCAAAGGCGGCCGGTACGACCCAACCCACATTGTATCTAATATGCATCGGACCAAGGATTGGTTAAATACTCTCAAGAGAAACAAATACAGTGTGCCCACTTCCATGAGATAAGCACTGAAGCTAGCTAACATACAATTATCACAGATACTAACATCGACAAATGTTAATTAAGCGAAATTCTGCATGCACCTCGTCAAAAACAAGAAGGGTCCCAGTTTCGTCGCAAAGTTCACGAAGCCCCCTGAGGAAGGAAGCAGTGGCGGGGCATATTCCTCCTTCGCCCTGCAAAGGCTCGACAAATACAGCTGCTGTCTTACCAGCAACTATTTCTCTAGTTGCTTCCAAGTCTCCAAAGTTCACAAAACTAGCACCTGCAGTACAATTAAGGTTTAGATCTAGCGACCAGGACTTCTAGACCTGAGTCAAATCCAAGCAGGTTTTCTACTTCCACGTCGACTATGCATATTCTGTACAGAATTTTAATAGATTAATGCTTGTCAACACACACTCGTCACAAGTCACTGCATATGCAGGGTAGAAGAAATAACAACTGCCTCAAAGCCAAGTATATAGGAATAAAGAAGCATAAGGAAGGGACCAGGACACGTACCCGGCACTAGGGGTTCAAAAGGTGTCCTATATTGTATTTTACTTGTAAGTGAAAGGGCTCCAAGAGTCCGGCCATGAAAACCATTAGTGAAGGCTACAAGTTCTGTGGCTCCCTGTGCCGTATCCCCGTTACTCTTTGCCAAAGCATAATGATACTTCCGTGCGAATTTGATTGCAGCTTCATTAGCTTCGGTGCCAGAGTTGACCATAAATACCCGGTCGGCAAAAGATGATCTCACAAGTCGTTCAGCTAGTTTCACCTGGGCATGAGCTTTTCAACTGTCAAACCCTCTAAGCATCGACTAACTCTAAAAATAATGTTAATTTCACTACTGTTTCTGTTCCACCACGTACTATGTATAGTTCCACATCGAGCTCGAGACTCGAATGAATGATCCCAATCACCTAACCTCATTCTGAAATCATACTCAACAAGCCTAGTAACATGAAGCTGCTTGTGCTGTTTACCTGAGGTACGGTATGGAAAAGATTGCTAACGTGAGCGAGTTTCCCTGCCTGTTCAGTAACCGCTTTAACCCAGGTCGGATCTCCATGTCCAAGAGCATTCACAGCAATCCCTGCTGTCATATCTAAATACTCGTTGCCTTCGACGTCATACAGTTTACAACCTTTCCCACTAACGAATACCACAGGAGACCTAGCATATGTTTGAACAAAATACTGAGACTCTGCTCCAATGATTTCCTGCCAAGCACATTGTCGATGTCAACAGAAAATTCAGAAAAAATAGAAGCAAGGTTTGTATCCACACAAAGGGTCTCAAATAGATACCAGTTTTTACCATAACGCTATGCGGCAAGGGACAGGCATTTATCGATCTCTGAATATGAGTGGCTTATTGTTTTGGACTTCTGTCCTAGGTCTGCTGATTCTTCCTTCTTAACAGTGACAAAGTCTTGCGGTTTTGCTAGGTGGTCATCTGCGGTGAGGATTACAACGTGAAGATTTCTTATAGTCTCTACAGCATTCACAAATGTTTGAATGGGGAATTGCAGTTGGATACTTGGGAGATGTCATTGGCAACGTTCACTTCCGGCTCACTCTCGGTAAATACAGCCTGGAACACCACACTCTTCCTCTTTGCCCTCTTCAGGACATCCGCACCAGGCCTCACTTTCGTGAGCTGCACACCAGCCAAGCCCGACTCCACAGCCGCCATTTTCACCCTCCGTGCACTTGCGTCTCTAGCCTTCACCACTTGGAGCGCGGCAACGCAACCAAAGGTCAGATTGCTTGCTTGATTGTGAGCAGCCATGTTGAACTGGAATGGGGCTTCGGTTCAAAGAAGCTTGATTCTGCCTCGTCTACCCTCACCTTCCAATTCCACTCTTCCTGCCGCCACTTTAAACTCTCCGGTTCACTCTACTTCCTACTTCAAATCATGTTCTAACCGACCTCCAAGCCTCAGGTCGCTCCACACCTCGCTCTAACAGTCAACGAACACCTGAAGCTACGAAACTCAATGCAGTCCATAACCCTAGCAGCTCTCTAACCCATTCATAATAAACTGTCCTCCTGCACGGGATGGATGATGTCCCATGAATGGAATTCTGTTCATCTACTTTGGAGGTGGGTGCGGACGGGCTGCCCACCGCTGCCCGGGAGACCCTTACGAGAAATTGGGGCCTGGCTCCAGCTAGACTGCCAACTAGGACATATACAATTGTAGCCCAATCGTGACCCTCCACGTGGTCTTGCTTCCAAGATAATGTCTACACCTGTCGCCCTCTTCTTTCTAGGGTACTATTGGCTGCCGAGTCCCCGACGTCGTTGGCCCTCCTATGTGTGTTTCTATTTTAAAAAGAAATATAGAATAGATAAAAACTAAAGAAAAAGTAAAACATAAACTTTCTTTTTTCTTTTTTCCTGTATTGATTCATTTAGAATTAATTACATTCTGAAACCTTCAATAGTTATAACAGAATTTTAGGTTGTCTTCTGTTCCAGTTCTTTCCCCAAAAATAATGGTTTTAAAATAACATGCTTAAAGTGAGTATTATTTTTGAGTACAAATTATTTTAAAACCATTATATTTTAGTGACAAGTATATGTGAGTGTAAATTTCACTCCTCAACCCCAATTACAAGATGGCCTCAATTAAAAGTTTCTTGTAATTGGTAGTATGAAGGGAAGTAAGCAATTAACAAGAACAAAAGATGAACAACCACAAAACAATTGAAATGAATGACATGAAGCAAGTACACAATCAAAAACTAAGTCACAATCTGTTCACTGTGTTTTCACCTAGAAAAAAGTAAAAAGTAAAAAGTAAAAAGTAAAATTCTAGATATGTAATTATATTATCTTTCCAATGACGTAAGAAACATGTAAATCCGAATTACTATGAGTAAGTTATGAAGTTTTAAAAAATAGGAAGTAAATAATTAAAAAGTGAAGTGAATATATTTTACCTCAAGGAAAACTTGCTTATAGATCAAGGGTTCGAACCTCACTAAGGCTCACATGTAGTGTATATCGGTTGCCTAAAGAGGCCTTGAGGCCTTAGTCTTACCTTCCTACCTACATCCAAGGTGCTACAACCCATATAGGACTTGTGCACCTCCCTTCTTACAAGGACTATACTAGTTGCTGGTCCTCCTGTTTTCTACTAGTAGAATTAATATTTTTGCATTTTTGACTTCACCATGGTGTTCAAAAACACCCAATTAGCATATAAACATTGTGTGGCCTTCAAAACTTGCTCCATTTCTTCATAATGGCTCTCCAAGTGGTAAAACTCAATTTTACCAAGGTCTTGAAAATTACCTTAAAAATTCATAGAAAATTCTAAATAAATTCTAAATAAATTCTAAAAATTCCTATAATATTTTTATAATTCTAATATCTATTTAAAGATATAATTACCTATATTGGTTATTTTTTATAGTGACAAAAATCAATTTGAATCTACTAAAAATTCTAAATAAATTCTAAAAATTCCTATAATGTTTCTATAATTCTAATAGTAATTTAAGGATATAATTTCCTATATTAATGATTTTTTATAGTAATAGAATCAATTTAAATCTATTATAAATTCTACTTTCTATATAAATAACTAAAAAGACATGAGGTTCTTTCTTATGTTTCTTTTAACTACTAACTAATATTTATAGTTTTTGTATAAGTAATACATATAGATATAAGATGAATATAAATATTGATTTTAGTAACTAATATTTATTCTTCAATAATAAATAAAAATACTAAACCAACTAAAATAATTACCTCCAAGACTTATTTAGACTCCATTTCTACTCCACTAATACTATTCTTCTTTCTTTAACATCTTCTAAGCACATCTTTACCTAATAATTGTAATTTTGGCACTCTACATGCATTCTTTTGTCCTAAAACAACTAGTGAGTCAATCTGATGACTCATAGTGTATACATTATTTGGGAAGCAAAAATTAATGGTTTTAAAATAACATGTTTATTATGAATATTATTTTGTGTACAAATTCTATTTGAATTGTATGTTTTATATAATATTTTTTGAAACCCCTTCATGCTGTTAAATGGTACTTTGTCAAACTAACTATACATATGGATATATAGTTAAATAATGTAAGTTAATTTTTCATGTTGTGACATATATTTCATCTATTTTTGTTATAATCATCTATTTTGGTTGTATTTATTGTAGATATTTATTATTATTCTTATTTAAAATATTATAAAAAAATATTATATATTGTGGTAAAAATAATCTATATTATTTTATATTAAAAAAGAATAATATTTTAGCAAGAATAATAAAATATAATAATCCCTAAATTTATTAGCAATAAAAGATAGAATCAAGAATAAAACAAAATATATAAATTTTTCTCAATTATAATAGTTTTTGGTTAAAAAAATAAATTTCAATCTTTTATTGCTATTAACAAAGTTGATAACAACAGCAACAATAGGTCAATTTATGTGTAAGTTTAAAGAGTTGATCTTTAATATTTATATATGTACATAATACATATATATTTATTATATATATATATATGTACATAATTTATTTATGAAGATAGATTTGAAGTCAAATACAAGTTAATAGCATGAGCATAATAGAATCATTTTTATGGTAATAATTCATAAATTTTGAATCTAAGTATATTTAGTATATATATATATATATATATATATATTGATATAGTAGAAAAATTAGGTACATATAAATAAAATTGTAATTATAGTGATATACATACATACATACATACATATAGCTATATCTAACCAAAAATAATCTATTAAAAAACTAAAAGAAATACATTCATAACAAAAGAGCACTAAAATGGCTTTTTCAAAATACAAAGGGCTGAAAGAAGTTAAACTACATTTAAAGTATAAGAAATGCATTGACAAGATTAAAGCATAAATTCTAAAATCAATAAATGTTAGCTAACAAAAAAAACCATGTAAAAAGTTACTAAAGACCATAAGTTTGAGAATTTTGTACCAAAATTATAAATACTTCTATATTGGCTTTTTAGATCTATCAAAACTTCTAACATAAGTTTATAATTCTATGTGAATTATCCAAGGTCACCTAAATTTCTACTTTTTATTTAAAAAAATTCTATTATATTTCTATATAAAGATATTTTTATATAATTTTTATTTATATGTATCTACATATTTTTAATTTTTAATTAAATATTTAATTTTAAAAAAACTTATAAAAAAGCAATCTACTTATGTATTGTTAAAGAAGAAGAAAAAAAAGAAATAATATAGTTATATAATAAAAATAAACTATAATGGCTATTTTTAAATAAAAAAAATAAAAGATTTATAAATTTTAATTTAAATACAAGAAAGACATTTAAGAGATTAAAGATGGATTAAATCTTACTTCCTTATAAATACTACATGATACAAAAAATGCCATATAAAAACTTCTAAAGGATTGTAAGGCCATAAGACATGGCATCCAAATTGGAGGTCATTTTTCTAATGATTTTTTATGAAAAAAGAAACTTCTAAAAAAAGTCATAAAATCAATTGGAATATCCAAAAAATCTATAGATCTAATTTTCATATAAAAAAATTTATTAATATTTTTTAAAAAAGATATTATTTTCTTAATAAGTGTATAATTTTTATTATTAATTTTATATTCATTGAAATAATATAATTATTTTATATAATTCTTCTTTTTTATTTAAAGATAATTTAATATAAATAAATAAATAAATAAATAAATATTGATAAAATATATGATCTATCAAAATAATATTTGTTACAAATTCTAATCCATGACTATGTAAAGATAGTTTATAAGTTTTTTAAACCATTCATAACATCTCATATATGTATAAAAGGGTAAATTTTTTTATTTTTTTATTGTTGAAGTTTTTAAAGTTACTTTAAATAATACATTTGATATTTCATTAACTATAATGCCTACTTCGAATTATATCACCAATCATTAAAATTTTCTTCTAAGATTATGGTTCTATAAGTGTTATATTTCACCATCTAATATAATAAGATATACATTATTGTTGATCCAAGAAAGCACAAAGTTTCTTCCTATAGAGATCTCTAGTGTTTATTTATGTCTTAGTTAGTTTCTATTCTCTCCTTTGCACTTGTTTATACTAAATTATCACTTAAATCCCTCACTTGTACTTAATTTGATGTGCTTCATTTTGAACTTGTATAACTCAATGTAAAATCAATAGAATGATTTGAAACCTTTTGTAGTAGATTACATATCTTATCTCTTCTTAATTTTCTAATTTTGAAATCAATTTATAACTTAAATCATTTTTAATAATCAAATCTTTTAAATTAACTTTCTAGTCGAAAATCTATTGTTACAATCTCACACCTAGTTATTCTTTTGTACATATCTCCCAAATCAAATGTCATAATATCTTAAAAATTTGTGATTTTATTTTTGACTTGCCAATATAATTATAATAAAACTCTCATAACTATAATTCTTATAGACACTCAGTCATGATCCCTCAAAATTACTATCCTTGACTTGTAAACTTGTTGGACCTTCTTTGCTTCAATACTTTGTTTCTCTTTGACTACATTATGTTTTGCCTTCAAATATTATTCAAAAGTGGATATATTTATTCTAAATAATTTTTTAAAAGCTTATTCTAATCAAAAATTTCAATTAGTCACAATTAATTCTAATCTAAGAATTAAAATCTATTCTTTTTATTAACTAAAATAAAAGATATAATACCAATGTCTTTTGTGCATCTTCTCACTCTCTTCAATTGCTTTGAAATTTCAAAAATATATCCTAGATATCTCTAAGGTGTCTCTAAAATGATAATCCACTACATGCAGTCTATTTTATCCTTATCTTAGTCCTCACTACCAATCTTTCAAGTTATCAATTTAATAGCCAGTCCTCTACTAACAAACAAACAAGTATATGAATTAAAAAAATATCATACTAATATTAATCCAATTATATACTTAAAATAGTCACAATATGTATGAATGCCTATCATTGAACTATTAAATAATCTACATCATAACAATATAGCTCTTATTTAAATAATATATATAGAAATAAGAATGGAGCCTTTTTAACTCTTATCAATGTCTTTTTTAAAATTTTTAGTCTTATTTCAAGAGTCTTAAGTCTTATTGTCTTTGATAATAGCCATTTTAGTCTATATATTATTCCATCTTTGAATAATTATCTAATCTTTATAAGTGATACAAGTATATATTGATTATTTGATTATTTTTTATTCATACCCTCAATAATTTGACAAGAATAATAATTTTTTATTTTTTCTTTGTTTTATAAGTAAATAGATAACTCTAATTCTTATATTGTATTTTAAAGGTTATAAACTATCTTCTTTTAAAATAATATATATATTTAATATTGATTTTTTTTAAAAAAAATAAATAAACCATCCTACTTTGTATAAAATTTTATTTGATATTAGAGGTTACAAATTATCCTCTTTTAATTTGACTTATAGATTTATTAAAGTTATTTACTATAGATATGTAAAAAAAATTATAGATGCTATATTTTGCAAAAGTGAAAATAAATTTGTAACTATTGCAGTTCTTCACAAGCCTATTAATACTTATAGAATAGAAATCTCATGCATTATCAATGTCAATAATAGAATTACTATTTATATATTTATAGAAGAAGTTAATAATAAAATTTAAAGTTCAAGCCAAAAAGTTGTGTAATTGAGAGAAGTAAATAAATTAAGTTCACAATTAATTTCAAGAAGTCTTGCTACTACAAGGATAAGTATGTCAAAGGATTTTGATGTAATAAGATCAAAATTTTAAAGATTTTCATAAAAAATCAAGCTCTATCTAAAAATAAATCATCTCTAATACTTTGGTGGATTTACTCAAGTTGGATTCATAAGACCATTCTTATTTGGAAGTACTCCCTCTTAGTTTGTATCTTTGATGAAAAATAATTCACAATTCTTTTATCATCTTTATTCATTCTTGAAAGTGTTTTTGACCACATTTGAAAGTAATCAAGAAAATAAAGTAGAGACCAAATTCCTATCTTTACAACATTGATCATGTTATATTAATATATATATTATCAAATTATAAAATCTTATTTATAACTTGTATTAGAATGACAAAAAAATTATCAAAATTTTTTGATATGGATTGAAAGATAATGCAAAAGACTCATTATTGTCAATGTCAAAAACAAAATCATTGAAAGAATGTATTATCTAAGTCATTGCATGGAATAATAGACTTTTTGAAAGATATGAGGAACAAAGATTGATTGAAAGGTAAAAGTCAACTTATGGAAATAATTCCTAAGTTTTCAAAAACTTATTTATCAAGATTGAAATCAATAAAAATTAATATGATATGTTTTAAATTTCTTAGCAAGCTAAAAAAGACTTGACATTGTCAAGAAGATTTGTGCTTATATTCCAGAGAACCTAAGTATAATTCTCAATATTATCCAAAGAAACAACACAATTACAAAATAAAGAGCGTGGTTACTAAAGAGGATAATAGAAAGAAAAATAAGTTTCTTTAGTTATAATAGAGATTGTTTAGCTGTAATCTTGTGTAGTACTTAATAAAATTCATATTTTTTCTTTAAATTCCTTACTTTTTTTTATAATAGATATTTTTTGAAGACCAAAAATTTATAAAGTCTTTGTCTTATGAGATTCAGAAGCCTCAATTTTTTTTTAAATAAAGACTTTATTAAAATAAAATATAATATCTTTTATTATAAAAACTAAGTTCATTCATATAGAAGACATAGATAGTCATTTTTTGTTTTTTAAAGATGTTATTCATAAAATTATTCCTTTAGATGTAGCAACTAATAGACATAAAAGCTTGATAACATTCAATGTAGTTGGGTCTTTTTCCAATTCACTTATTTTAAGATTATTATGGCTTAAAAAATATAAACTCTATATATCAAAATAGATCTACAAAGAGCATACAATCAAGTATATATCAAATTAAGAAATAAAGGTAAGATTACATTACAAACTAAGTATGGATATTTTAAATATAATATCATATCTTTTAGACTTATAAATATACCTACTACTTTTCAACTTTTTTTGAATTGTGATTTTTTAAATTTCTAGATAATTTTGTTGTTTATTATGTAAATAATATTTTAATCTAGTCTAAAAACTCTTAGAAGAGTATAAATTCTATATTTGTTGTATGTTATAAAAATTTAGTGATGCATGGCTATATGCCAAAATAAAAAAGTATATATTTCATACAATTCAAGTTGATATCTTAAGATAAATTATTTCAAATGATAGCCTTATGATGAGTATTAACAAAGTTTAAACTATTATTGATTAAAATATTTTAAAAATAAAAAATATTTGTTTTTTTAAAAAAATTGTTAATTATTATTGAATCTATTATCAATTTTTTTTTCAATTTACAATTCTATTTACACATTTGACTTATAAAGACAAACTTGAGTGGAATAAAGAAATTGAATCATTATTTAAAGTTTTAAAGATAGCTTTTACTTCTACATCAATCTTATATTGAATTAATGTTCTTAAGATATTTTTAATGAAAATTAATATATCAAATTTTATTTTGGATGTAGTATTATTAGAAATAGGAATAGGTGACAAAGTTCATCTATTTTTTATTTAAAAACATTTCTAGTAACCAAGATCAATTCTAAGATATAAAACAAAGAAAGTTTTGCAATAATAAAATATTTCAAGAATGGCATCATTATCTAAAAGACATTTTAAGTTTGGTAATTATTTATATATATTATAAGAACCTCAAGTATTTTATGTTGACATATATTTTAAATTATTACCAACTTCATTGAAACATGTCTTTTTCAAGATTTGAATTTAAGATAATTTTTTATGCATAAAAATAAGAAGGTTTTTTAGATGTCCTTTCTAAACATTATTATCTTACACTAAAAGAAGAAAATATAACTTTTAATCAACAATAAATGATTTTTTTGAAGCAAATTTATTTATAAAAAATGAAATCAATATTGATTATTACTTCAACCTATCTTAAGCAAGTTCAATCAAGTATGTCATCTCATCTTCTTGTTCATGATATTAATTTTTATTTTAAAATTTCATGATATTTCAAGTTTAAATTTTAAAATAATTTATTCTATTTTGAAGGTTTCTTATATTTTCTAATAAATGAAGTATAATTACATGTTCTTCAAACTTGAGACAACTTCCTAATTCTATAATATTTTAGATACAATAAGACTTTAGACCTTATATTTAAATATTTTTAGTGGCTTCAAGTATAAAAGAGTGTTGAAAATTTTGTATAATTATGTGATATTTTTTGAAGTTAAAACATTCTTCATCATCTACCTTATGAGCTTCTTCAATCATTATCTATACTTGAAAAATTAAGGTCTTTTGTTTCTATGGACTTTATGATAGATATCATAGTATTAAATTTTTATAATTCCATATTTGTGATAGTAGATCATTTTACTAAGATGGCACATTTTACATAATATATAAAATCTATTACATATAAAAAAATATTTAAACTTATTTTGATAATATGAACTACTATTATGGATTGCCTATAAATATTATATTATGTAAAAGGACTCAATTTGTATCAAGGTTTTGAAGAATCTTTTGTAAGATATTGATTATAGAAATAAAACTATCTTTGGCTTTCTATCCTCAAACTTATTGACAAACCATATAGATGAATTAAGTTTTGGAATAATATTTGAGATGTATCCTTAACTACTCTCAAGATGATTGGACAACTTTCTTATAATTGATAGTTTTTTTTTATAGTAATATAATATATTCTTCTATTTAAATAAGATTTTTTTATGCAAATTATGATTATCACTTACAACTTAATACTTTTGACTTCTTGAAAGTTGATAATTTTTTAGCAAAAGATTTTATAAATTATTTATCATAGTTAAACACAATAATAAAAGTAAAATTAAAAGAAGCTCAAGAATGACAAAAGATCAATGAAAATATCTATTCTAAGAAACAACATGAATTTTATATTAATAATAAGATATGATTACTTTATTATAATATCAATGCTAATTATTCTTGTAAAAAATTAGATTATTATAGGCTTGGACCATTTTCTATTTGTAAATAGATTATTCCAATTACATATTAATTACACCTATTGGAATCTATGAGAATCCATCTTATATTTTATCTCTCTCTTTTTGAAACATACAAGATAGTAGATATACTAAAAAAAAAGACAAATTTTATAATATAATATCCTATAGAAGTCAAGAATAATTAGGAATTCGAGGTCAAAGAAGTTTTATATTCAAGGTGGCACCAAAATATATTGGGATATCATATACAATAGCACAAATATGATATTAAAGAATATATATGGCAGCCATCCAAGAATCTTTCAAATGCAAAAAAGAAGGTTAATACTTTTTATTCATAATATTTATCAAAACCAAGATGAAAAATCAATCAATTATTATAATAAAAAAAACATAGTTTGATAGAGATTTCATTCTATTATCTATTTTTGTTTATAATTGTTGTATATTTGTGCTAGTTAGGAGATAGAGAATCAATAATGAGTAGATTCAATTCTATAATTAATGTTTGTTAAATTAATGAACAAGATGTTATAATTGACACAACTTTCAAGATGATATAATAGATATAACAATTTTTAAGAATAACATATTATTTTGAAAATAGATGGTGAAATACAATATATTTGATATCATAACTTTAGAAGAGATTCTCAATATTTGTTGATATTATTAGAGGTACAATCCATCTCTTATGATGTTTCAAATTTTTTATTTAAAAGAAGTTAGGAAAGCCTAAAAAATGAATAAATATTAAGATGATCTTTTTTCCTTAATATATACCAATGGAAAAAAAAACCTAATAATTAATTTCTATGAAAAAAAAGTTTAAAATATGTAGCAAATACAATTTGTTGCATCTTGAACTTTTTGAATATATGATTAGTGCTTTTAGAAGAACTTGTTCCTAAAAGAAGAAGTAATATTATAGAAATACATATTTACCTAAATAAGAAGTGTTAGGTATAGGATAAATATATGTAGATTTGATTAAATCTTGTGGTGAAGCTTTTTAGAAGCTTAATAGATATAAATTTGGCTTTAGATGTGATTGTAGTTGATTGTTAGGTTGAAAAATTTGTCAATAAGTTGGCCATATATTATACATATTAAAGGCTTGTAGTATAAGTTGGCTATATGGCATGCATATAAAAAACTTGTCTCCCAAGTTATACATGGCTTGAAGCTTTGATACATGTTTGAGGTCCTACAAAATGTCACCAAATGACTCTTACTAAGATAGTATATATGGAGATAAGAATTAAGCCTTCTTTACTCTTATCAATATCTTTCTTATTTTTGGTCTTATTTCAAGAGTCTCTAATCTTCTTGTCTTTAGCAACAACCATTCTAGTCATAAAATTATACTATTTTTGAGTGATTAGCTTTTCTTTTCAAGTAACACAAGAATGTATTGATTCTTTGATTCTTCATGATTTATGTCCTTGACAAGTATCTATTTTTAATATCTTCAAGAATATCTTGTAAGACCTTAATAAATAATTATTATGATATTTTATAATCTAGAATTTTATTATATGAATAAATTTTATTAAAAAAATTTATAGTTATTTTCATTATAAATAGATTTTATATCAGATAAAAATTAAAGAATTTTGATTAAATTATTTAATATATTATAATGATTTAAAAATTTTATATATATATATATATATATTTAAAATTTTATTTAAAATATAGGCCTATAAATTTGAAAATTAAATAAAGCTAAAAAATCATATATTTAATGATACAAAGTATTTGCATAAATGAATATATTATAGCATTATAAAAATCCTTAATAGATTTTAAGATTAGGAATTTTTGGACTCATCTTTGAATCTCATAATTAAACTTGGTTTTATAAAACATAGAAATTAAAAATCAATTGAAAGAAATCTACTATTTGTATCTATTTTTAATAACATTTAATTTCAGATAAATTGCAATGCATTTTTTTTAATAAAAAAATGTGTTCCAAAGTCTAGACAAAATAAATAATTAATAATTTATAAATTTTATATATATTTTTAAATATTAGATTGTAATTTTTTTCTATTTTATTCTATTTATATCTTATACTATATATATATATATATATATTATATTTTTAAGCTTATTTATCTTTTTGAATTAGCTAAAAATATAGACTTTCAGATTATAAATATTTAATAATAATCATTCAATAACTTCTTGTAATTTCTAAAAAAAATATCATCTGTAGAAAATTTGATTTTTATTTTATCAAAGTTTCTAATTTTCTTAAATTCTCTTTCTAGAGTTTTCTGATACATATTACATTCTAAATATAATACTTAAATCATATATAATATTTAATATGTAATAATTTTTTTGAATGGAATATAATTTATAAATTTTTTAATATGAAATAATTTTTTTTATTAAAACATAAATTATTTAATAGATATATAAAATAAAATAAAATATTCATAAGTCAAAAAGGCATATAATTGTATTCAAAATGGCCACATTTAATTAAAAACTTAATTTTTATTTGATACTTTCTTTAATATATCTTAGATTATAGTATTATTATAGTTTTATTTTATTAAATGAAAATATAAATTTCACTTAATTGGTTAAAATATCCTAATATAAAAGCCAAATTATAATAATTTATAATGATAAATTTTTAAAATTTTAAATAATTTGCACACATGTATAAGAATAAATCTCTTTTAGTTACAAAATAAACTAAAATACTTATATAAAATATTAAATAAAATTCCTTATAAGATTTTTTTAATATATCAAATAAATTTACATAATTGTTTTTTTGTAATAATTTATTAATTGGTCCAAATAGTGGTTGATTTATCTCTTAATGGTTAATTGTATAATTATAAAAATAATTATTAAATAAGAGATTAATAATTTTTTTAATATATCTTTATTATTATTACTATTTTAAAAATTATACTATAACTATTATTTGAGCAAAGAATAATTCTTTCATATATGACTAAAAGTTTTTTTCTTTCATTTTTGCTTGTTTAAATTAATTTTTTTCCACAAACAAAGATTTGAATGTTTTAGATACAATACATAATTTTTATTTTGAATTTTTTAAAATTAATCAAAAAAAAAATGCTACATGATATCTACCTTATCTAAAGGATTTAATTACAATGAATCTAAAATAAAAAAGGTAACTTTAAAACTTTATAATAGTACGTACTAATATATTTTTATTTCTATTATCAATTACTTCTATCAATAAATCTTCTGAGATAATATCTCTAGTAAATAAAATTTAGTCATTTATAAGATTAAATTTTGCATCAACAATCTTGTATGATACTTGAAAAATTTATATGAAGAAAAAAAACCAAATATTCTAAAATCTAATGAAGAAAATGTAGAAATTTTATATTATTTGGATCTTAATATATGAAACAAAATATAGAAAATAATACAAGATCTTTAAAAGATAATTTGTACAATAATTTAGCAAGATAATTTGTGTAGTATACATTAATATATACATCTTTTATGTTTAATTATCTATCTTGATTTTTAGAAGTACTTTAAAAAAATCATCAAATTACTAAAATTTTATGATGCAATATTTTAGTTGAAACTTAAAAAATCAATTGTCAAATTTGATAACAAAATCAATTATTTGATATTATTTTTGAAGATTAAGCAAGTTAATAAATAAATCTATTATATTATGATTTTGTGTATAAAAACATTAATTGATAAAAAAAAATCTATTATTTTGACTAACTTCAATTGATGGTTGTTTAAATTGTAATATTTATAAAGATATAGACCAATTATTTCATTGTAAAACTTAATTTTTATAACTTGAATAATTAGTTTTGATGCTTTATTGGTCTTTTTATAGAATAAAAATAGGATTTACTTATTAAATAAGATTCAAATAATCCTCACTTGAGATGATTGCAATTCATAATAAAGAAGACAATGTTTAATGAAAAGTTGTACTTGGTTAGTAAATTCTCAAAACTTGAATCTAGTATCATCAAAATTTTTTAAAAGAGTGACTTTTGGCTCCTTAGTAGATGCAATTGTGTTTTTACAAGTCACTTAAAAAAATACAATTAAAAAAGAAGCTCCTACCATCTCTATATTGTTTTTGACAAGTCAATCCTAGTATTGGCAAAAATTACACATATAATGCATGCATAGCAAACATCAATTCTCTTATTTGCTCTTGCATTTGTATTATAACATTCTTTATTTGTACTAATTTTGACTTGAGTCTAATTATTTCAAAATCTCATTATAAAAATATGAAGAAGAAAAAAGAAAAACATAATAATTAAATAAATGGTACTATAGTAACAATATTCATACAAAAACAAATAAAATCTGTAATCTTCTAAGTTGTAAGTTGCTTCTATTGCTGCTATTTAAAAATATAAAAATTCTAAGAGAAATTTTTATAACCATGTGGCATCTAGATAAATCTATAGATTTAATATACAATCTACATATTGATATATATATATATATATATATACATCGTACATGCCCTTGAATTTTGCCGAAATATCAAGAATACCCAAGTATTCTTGATAATATCAAATCTACTTGCAAAAATGCCCTTCAACTTGATATCCTATCTATTTATTGTTTTTTTTCTATATATATAATTTGAACTGGGGCCCAGAGCGGCACTTTTGCTCAATTTCTGAGCCCCCTCTGTCGTCGCAGATCTTCCGACACTGTACCAGGGAGCACCAGGGTAGTTTTGAGTGCTGGTGCTCCTATAAATTTAAGCAGAGCCCCCACTTGAGAGACCCAGCAGTACCCTGCTACTTGGTCATCTAAGCGAGAGGATTGCATAACCAACACAAACCTGGATCTTCAAAAAACACCTAAGCAATCTTGCACTGAAATTATTGTGCTGTTTGTCCCATTTCAGCATGTATTCTGAAAGCACTTCTGCAAACAAGGGCAGGTTGGGATAATTCTGAAGCAGTCTCCACACTTCTGCGTGATCTTTCATCACGCTATGCTCGTACACATTCACTTGATTTAATTTCGTTAATTACAGCTATCCCAATTCAACAACGTCCTGAAGAAGTCCATTGAAATGAGTCAATTGAGGGTTCTCAAAAAAGAGTTGCCAAACCATTCACAACCAGAAGAGGAGCAAAACGTTAAATACGATATGAACTGATTTAAGATGTTCTAGCAGACATAGACAGAAGATAACAGTAGCCTGCGGAGATGGGAACTAATGTACAGCAATAACCAGCAAGCATGAATGCTTACTTGATACGACACTGCATTCATTTCCGGAACTAATATCACAAGGCGGAGAGTGCAACATTATAATTGGTTGATATGTGAGACGGACTCTACAATCGGAGCTCGCTTCCCTGCGGTAGAGCCTTCATATATATATATATATATATATATTTATTTATATTTGTTTGTTTATTGATACTATGATGTTAATTTTCTGTTTCCCTCGAGAAGGATCCAATTTTGCCTTACTCTTGCTCCTTATCCATAAAGAGTTTGAGAATGATCAATTACTAAAACTGTCACAAATGATAAATTTCAAAAATTGTGTATCCAATCATCTCGAAGTTTGACAATTCAAACATGGAAACTAAAACTAATACATGTCAAATGTGAATTCACACTTTTCTCTTTTAGTGTTTATTATAATAATTATTATTATTATGTGAGTTTGTTTTGACACATGTAACCACTTTTTTCTACAACACTGTAGCTTCCATTAAATGTGTTCAGTGTACTCTTCATTCTTAAGGCACTCTTTCAAAAAGGTCTGATCGAATAAAGCTTTGAATTTATTGAGAATGTTTAGAAAGACACAAGAATAGTAGTAAGTAATACACACACACACAAGAGAGTGTCTACGGAGAGAAAGAGCTTCTCACAAAAGTCTTTTGATTTGGTTGTGTTTCATATACAAGAGGAGAAGGGGAGAAGATAAACAGTTCTTCTCCACTACATTCTAAATATTATAGCTATAGTATTTACTATAGACTACAATAAATATTATGGAGAGCACTGGTTACATTTAATGCTCTCAACACTCCTCCTCATTCATCATAATATTAACATAATATAAAATTTATATAGAATTATGATCTATACTTTTTTGTAATCTTGCAAGATGAACAATTGTTGCTTCATTAAAACCTTATCTAGGAAAATCTTATTATATTCAAGAGTAAAATCATATATGAAGGAAAAAAAATACAACATCATTTTCTTTAATTATTTAAAGAATTCATTAACTTTCTTATTTAAGAAAAGTAAGTCACTGCATATCAATGCAATAAATAAGTCGACGATGGTTTCACAATGGGAGAGCTTTGGTGAAGAGATCAGCAAGGTTATTTGTAAATTCAATTTTCTTAATTATAAGTGCTTGATCAGTAATCAAGTCATGGGTATAACTAAAATACTTTAGATCAATATGCTTTGTCTTGTCACCTTTAATGAAACCAACTTGTATTTGTATAATACAAGCACTATTGTCTTCATGAGAGATAGTTGGAAAGTCATCATATGAAAATCCATAGATTATTTGAATGAATTTATCAATTGATTACAACCAAATACATTCTTGAGATGCTTCATATAAGGCAATAATTTTTGCATGGTTGGATGAAGTTACAATTATAGTTTGTTTCATTGATTTCCATAATATTGGAACTCCATATCTTAAAAATACATATCTTGTTTGAGATTTAGCTATTGGAGTATCAGATTTATATCCTGCATCATAATATCTAAATAATTTTAGATGTGTAGATTGTGTGTAGTATAATTCCAAGTCTTCAATACCTTTTAAATAATATAATAAATATTTGATGCCATTCCAATGTCATAGTATTGGACGTGTACTATGTCTTGCAAGAACACTAATTGTAAATGCAATATCTGGTAGATGTAGCCAAATATAAAAGTGCTCCGACCATTGTGAGGTATGGATATTGATCTCCCAATATTTCCTCCTCTTCCTTGTATAGATGGTATAGATCATTACCATCACGACCACGTCCAACTATTGGTGTTGACAATGGATAAGCATCAATCATATTGAATTTTTATAAAATTTGTAAACTTATTTATAATTAAATAATGTCAAAGACATTGATACCACATGCATTTGGATTATTTTAAACCATATAAGGCCTTATATATTTTAATACTAAAATATTATCCTAGAACAAATCTATTTGGAATTTCTATTTCCAAGCCGGGTGGAACTTTCATATAAATATTTGCATCAAGAGAACCATATAGATATATAGTTACCACATCCATCAGATGCATCTCAAGGGTAGCATGAATTATCATTCTAATAATATATCAAAATATAATTGAATCTAGAGATATCTTTTTTCTTCTATGCCATACTATCAAATAAGATATTTTAATACCTTCATTACATCAAATATTTTTTTATATATCTACAACTTTGTATTATGATATATCTTCCAATTTATTCTTCATATTGCTCTCTACTCTACTTACATTAGCATGTTGGTTGCTTGAGTAGTTAATACCAATGTATGTGTATTTAGAGATAAATATCTAAATGACAAATTCACTTATACATTCCAATTGAAACCTCGATGCATGCAATTTCCATTTGTAACTATTATTGCAAGACTTCATAGTATATCTCATTTGATCGGACTTGATGTTGGATGTTTCATAATGCATGCTAATTGCATCATGAGAAATAACTTCTTTTAGTTCATTACTACTATTAGAACAAACACCTTTATTAAAAGTACTTATTATTTTGAAATAAGATGCTTGATCAATAAGTTTCTTAAAAGAAAAACTTGTTTATTATTAATTACTTCATAGCCACCATCCACCAATTTTCTCTAGAACTTAGAAAAAAAATTGATAAAGCCCAAACTTGTGACAAACACACAATAAAATATCAATAGTATATTTTTTGCTTTGTTATAATTCTAATGAGTACCAAAATTTTTTACTTCAATAAAATAAATTTTTATATCAAAAGTATGTGCCAAAAATATTGTATCAAAAATATTAAAAATATTGTATCAAAAATTACATAGGCTTACAATTCCAACAAAAATTTCATAGAATTGAAGAATATTAACTAATTTTTTTAAAAAAAATAAAAAGAAATTTTAATATTATACTATAGTTCTAATTAGATGCAACCAAATCAATCTCAAATTTCTTAAAATTGTTGCCGGTGCCACAATCTTGTAACACATATATCAAAATCCATAGCTCTAACACTAGAAAAATAAAGGACATAGAAGCAATGCAAAGCACAATTTAAAAAAAGTTCAAGAACTTGTTCTCTAGACAATTAACTACACCTGCAAATCTAATCCATATATCATACAATATTGCCAAAATCAATCAAATAATAGTCACTATTCATCTATAACTTCCTAATGATATTCAAGAGCATGTATGATATTGCCACAACAAACAGCATTCTTTTTACAAATTTTTACTATCTCAATTTTTTGTAATACTATTTTAGAAGCATTTATCAATCATGTACTAATTTAAATTGGTAAAATCCATAAATATCTATAAAAATAGATTGATTCATACTTAGACAAAAATACCTTTACAACTTATTACATCCAATTTATCCTAGTCTAATACCATATTGTTGTGTAATAACACGGCTATTAGGTGAAAGAAGAAAGAAATTATTTTATTATGATTTTTTAATTATAAAAATATTACAATCTTTTTTTAAGCATTCATTTGGACCATATGTTGTAATAGAAGATTCTAAAAATGATACATACTTATTAGAAGAACTTCATGGGATAAAATTAAAGACACCTATAGTAGGCAAGAAGGTCAAATTATTTAAATAAAGAGGTGCATACATATATTTTGATGAAAAAAAAAAATCTATTAAGTGATATTGAAATAGGAATGGAAGAAAAAATTAAAGATCATGAATTTGACTAAGATGAAGAGCATCCTATATCAACACATTGAAGAATCATTGCTACGTGCTATAGGATGTACTTATTCAAGAGAGACAGATGTTATGTAGAAACATGACCATTAATTGAAAGAAAAAAGAAAATACTTCATTATGGATGAGATTTAATAAAAATACTTTAAAAAATTATTTTAGAAATATAAATAATAGATAAGGAGATATTTAAAAATTAATAAGTACTAACAGAGAGTTAAGAATAGATTTTAGCAAAAATTACCTCAAAATATCAAGAATTGATATTTAGAGAGGATTGTTTGTGAATCAAGATCAAAATCAAATCCTAAGATACAAAACTACGTCTCTATGGCAACTTTGAGGTTCTTTGGTTGATCAAAGAATAGGATTTAAGAGCAAACTTATGAGAGTATTTTTAAGAATTAATTTTCTATGATTTGAAGGCACATTAAGGTTTTGAAGGCTTTTCAAAGTGAGAGATGTATTCAATGGATTTGGATTTTAAAAAATAAAAGGAAGTTCATAATTTTAAAGATTTTGTAAATGGCATAGCTTATTTTTAGTTAAAATTTTAATAATTTGATATTTTATTTTTCTTAAATATATTTGTAAAATTTAATGATAATTGAATGGTTAAATTAATAGTTATGAGAGTTTTTATAGATTATGGTCTGAAATAATTGAAATTTGAAGTTAGTGAGGGTTTTTACTAGCTTGCAACATTTGCTAATTTGGTTGAAGCAGCAATTGGTGATAGCTATTTGGACTTATAATTCCATATACTAATCAATTTTTGTAAAAATTTGAATAGCTAAGCAAGGAGAAATTGCTATTAGAATATCAATATTTGGATTAGAGAAAGAAGATATATGACATCCAAGTGATTTAGAAGCTTTTTCTTTTGAATTTTACTAGGATTTGGTTTAGGATTTACTTAGAATTTATTTAGAATTTATTTAGGATTTTTATTTTTAATATTTCTTTAAGATTCTTTGTCATTTTTTAAGTATTTTTATTTTTAGTAATTTTTAAATATAATTTTATTTCTTTAAGGTTTTTCTTGAAGATTTTTTACTATTCTTTTTGAAATTAATTTATAGTTTCTTTATGTTTCTCTTGTAATTTCTTTTGGATTCATTAAAATTTGATTAGGATTGTTAAGGACTACTTAGATAATATTTAAAATTCTATTAAACTAAGTAGGATCTTATTGTTGCAATTTTTATTTATCTTCCACAATTAGATGCTTAGTGCATTTTCAAGCAAGAGTTACCTTATACAATAATGCATGGCAAAAAAAACATATTACAAAAATTAATAAAATCAAATAGTTGGTTTAAAAATTCTCTACAGCATCCGCAAGTGTTCTTAAAATGTAAAGTAGTACACATATCTTGATATAAAGAGTGCAAATTGTACTGACTAGAAGAAAGAAAGTGAGTTTTAGTAAGTGTTTGGACAGGAGCTGTGTGAGGGCTGAACTTAGCAAAGAAGTTGATTACACTAGAACAAGTGGTAGTAATAATATATTAAAAGCTTTTTTGTATATTATTGGATTAGACTTCATTTTATATATATCATCACTTAGGCTAAGAAAAATCACCATTCATTTAGCTAGACAAACAGAGATTTATAAAATAGATAAACAAAGGTTTCAAGTTATTGCATAGTAAACTAAACAAGAGCTAATATGCACATAATTCTTGCACAATACAACTCATACATACACACAAAATAGACAACACAAAGTTGAAAAGTAAATAAGTGGTCTACTAATGACTTATTGTCACATACATACTCATGTAAGCTAGTAATTATATATACAAATAGGTAGAAGTAAGTAAAAGTAGGTAAAAGTTAGTTAATTCTATAATATTTAATATGGAAGCTTCCTAGAAGCTTTATAGATGCTCCTTTGACTTCATAAGTGTCTTTAATTGACTTTTTAGATTAGAAACGTGGTCAACAAGTTGGCCATGTGCCACACATGTTGTTAGCTTGAAAATCAAGCTAACTATGTAGTCCACAAGTAGAAAAACTTGCCTTGTAAGTCAAGGCATGTGTCCAACAAAGTCAACACATATTGGAGGTCCTATAGAATGTCGCCATGTAGCCTCTAGTTAGATAGTATATATAGAGACAAGAGTGAAGCCTTCTTCACTCTTGTCAACTTCTTTCTTGCTTCTAGTCTAGTTTCAAGGGTCTCTAGTTTTTTTGTCTTTTGGCAATAGCCATTCTAGTTTCTCTTTCAATATACATACTTATTTATTTTATTACTCTTCTTTGAGTGAAGGCTCACTTGTCTGGATTGTTTTTTCATCGAATTCTTGCCCTTGACAGATTGACAAGAGTACACCTATAATACCAAAGCTTTATCTAATCTTGATTAAGAGTGGATTATCCCTTTCTCTAAATAAGATATAAGCATAGTAGAAGTTACGGATTATCCTCTTCTAAATTGATATTGTCCTTAGTATTTTCTTTGTTCTCAAGTCTTGTCTTCTATTTGTCTTGAGCGATATTAGACATCTTCTCTTTTCTAAGTGTTATCATGGCAGAACTTATTGAAATGAAGAATGCAATGGTACAAATGCAAGAGTAATTGAGGGAGTTAATGCTTGCGATGCATCAACTCAATTTACCACCACAAGGAGCAATAAGATTGTTAGGAAGTGAAGATATAGAAATGGTTGGAGCTTCTTCAACATTTGCACTAAACCATGTCCTTTCTCCTATGGTGGAATGCCCTTCTAGTGTTAGAGAACCAAGAATTACCCTACTCGAGAAGTTTGATGGCACCATATCTAAGTTTCGAGGATTTATCAATCAAGTGTAACTTGTAATTGAACTTCAACCCCAAAGCTACCCAACTCTAGGATCGCAAGTTAGATTCATTGGTACGCTTCTTTCAGGTTCAGTACTATCGTGGTTTTCATCTTTTCTTGAATGACGAGATCCAATATTAGATAATCTAGAGGCTTTTCTGGTGGAGTTTTGATCCGTGTATAGAGAACATGATGCAATTCGTGTTGTAACCAATAAGATCCGTATTTTACGACAATACAATCGATCAGTAATATTATATGCTTCACAATTTTGACAACTTGCAATTGATATTAAGTGGGATGATGCTGCACTTATTAGCCATTTTCTCTATGGATTACAATATGAGGTAAAAAAATTAATGCTCAACTTATCTGATCCTCAAACATTCAGTCAAACAATTGATTTTGCTATGAAGTGCGACAATCGCCTTTTTGAATTCCGATCTGAGAACCGTACAAGTGAACCTCAACATTACTATAATTCAATGGCAACACCAACACCTCTTCAATACATACATTCGAAAGTAGAGGATATGCAAATTGATACAGTATGTTTCAAACCTCTCACTGAGCAAGAAAAGACTCATCGTCGTCAAGAAGGATTATGTTTATATTATGGAGAACCAAAGCACACTGCTCAACATTGTCCAAAGAAATGATGCAATCACAAATGAGGAGTATGGCTGTGAAAGAAGCTAATATGTCGGAAAACGAGTTTGTCCAGCTACAATAGGGACCGTGCGGCTGGAACCTTGCACAATATCTAGTAAAGGTCCTATTCTCTCCTCAAAGCCCTCTCCTTGTTTTACATTAAATATTATTTTAAGACCTAAACATTATAAAGTCTGTGCCTTGTTAGATTCGGAAGCCTCAACATGTTTTTTAGATGAAGAATTTACTAAAAGATATAGCATATCTTTAGTAAAGAAAACTAAATCTATTCATGTAGAAGTCATAGATGGTCGTCTATTGTCTTCTAGAGATATTACTCATGAAACCCTTCCTATAGAAGTAATAATCAATGGTCATAATAGTTTTGTAGTATTTAATATCATTAGATCTTTCTCTAATCTAGTCATTTTAGGTTTATCGCGGTTAGAAAAATACAACCCTCAAATAGATTGGATTTTCCGAACTCTTACTTTTTCTAAAAGTATAGCTAACAGTGTAGTTAATCAAGTAAAGAGTCATAAGTCCAGTTCAATTAAATCCGTATTTATAGGTGCAAAAGCTTTCTTGCACACTGCTATGAAAGAATCACCATATATTATTTATGCCACACCCATTTCTACTAGTGAAAAGACTTCAAGTGGCATTCCAAGCCAATATCAAAAATTTCAAGATGTATTTGAAAAAAAAAATGTGGATACACTCCAAGACATCGTCCCTATGATTGCTCAATTGACCTTCAAGAAGGAGCACAACCGCCATTCGGACCAATCTATAGTTTATCACAAAATGAGTTGAGTGAACTCAAGGAGTATATTGAAGAAAATCTAGTCAAGAATTTCATATGCCATTCTAAATCTCCAGCAGGAGCTCCAATTCTATTTGTGAAGAAAAAAGATTGATCATTGTGGATGTGTGTTGATTATCAAGGACTCAACAAGATTACCATGAAGAATAGGTATCCACTACCTTTAATATCAGGACTTCTTGATCAGCTGAATCAAGCTAAGATCTATACAAAAATAGATCTTCGGGGAGCATACAATCTAGTACGCATCAAGGAAGGAGATGAATGGAAGACTACATTTCGAACTAGGTATGGACATTTTGAATACAACATCATGCCTTTTGGACTTACAAATGCACCAGCAGCTTTTCAACATCTAATAAATGATGTTTTTTGAGAGTTTTTGGACGATTTTGTGGTCTGTTATCTAGACGACATCTTGATCTATTCTAAGAATCCAGAAGAACATAAACTTCATGTTCGTCCTGTGTTACAAAAATTAAGAGATGCATGACTCTATGCCAAGATAAAAAAGTGTGTATTCCACACTTCTCAAGTTGATTTCTTAGATTACATCATTTCAAATGATAGACTTATGATGGATCTTAAGAAAGTTCAAACTATTATAGATTGGAAGATCTCAAAAACGGTAAGAGATGTCCAATATTTTTTGGGATTTGCCAAATACTATCGGATCTTCATCAAAGACTTCTCTCAAGTTGCAGCTCCACTTACACGTTTGACTTGTAAAGACAAACTCCAATGGAATCAAGAAGCGAAAATTGCTTTTGAATCTTTGAAGACAACATTTGTTTCTGCACCAATCTTGTATCGTGTTGATTTTTCCAAAGCATTCTTTATGGAAATAGATGCATCAGACTTTGCTCTGGATGCGGTTTTATCACAAATGGGAATAGATGACAAACTTCATCCAGTAGCCTTTCATTTGAGAAAATTCTCAGTAGTAGAAATCAATTATGAGATCCACGACAAAGAACTTCTTGCAATTGTGGATTCTTTTCAAGAATGGCGTCATTATCTAGAAGGCACTTCCAATCCAGTCACCATATATACGGTTCACAAGAACTTCGAATATTTTATGTCAACACGCTTATTAAATCGTCGTCAAGCTCAATGGAGCATGTCTTTATCAAGATTCGAGTTCATCATCACTTATCGACCAAGAAAACAACAAGATTTGTCTGATGCCTTGTTTAAACGTTCTTATCTTGCACCAAAAGAAGGAGATGCAGCTTTTGAGCAACAAAGAACGATTCTCTTGAAGCCAAAGTAATTTCATCTTCGAGTAATAAAATCAACATTGATTGTTGATTTAACTTTTCTTAAGAAAGTCCAGTTAAGTATGTCTTCAGACCCTCTTGTTCATGATATCAAGAATAATTCTTCTAAATCTCATGATCCCTCTAAATTTGAATTCAAGAACAACCTACTCTATTTCAAAGGACGCCTATATGTTCCAGAAGGAGAAGCATGTTTACATGTTCTTCAAGCTTGTCATGACTTCCCAGCAACAAGACATTTTGGATATAATAAGACTTTGGAGCTGATATCTAGGGATTTTTGGTGGCTTCAAATGTAAAAAGCAGTCAAAGATTTTGTACAATCATGTGATGTTTGCTCAAGATCAAAAACTCCTCGTCATCGATTTTTTGGACTTCTTCAGCCATTACTCATTCCAGAACAACCATGGTCTTCTGTTTCTATGGACTTCATCACGAATCTTCTAATCTTAGGTTCTTATGATTCTATATTCGTGATAGTCGATCGTTTTATCAAGATGGCACATTTTGTACCATGTACAAAATCTATCATAGGTGAAGAAACAGCTAAGCTCTTTCTTGACAATATCTATCGCTATCATGGATTATCCAAGGATATTATATCAGATAGGGGAACTCAATTTGTATCAAGATTTTGGCGGACTCTTTTCAAGATTCTAAAAATGGATATAAAACTATCTTCGACATTATATCCTCAAATTGATGGACAAACGGAGCATGTTAATCAAGTTTTGGAGCAATATTTAAGATGTACTATTAACTACCAACAAGATGATTGAACAATTCTTTTGCCATTGGCAGAGTTTGCTTACAATAAAATAGTACATTCTTCTATAAAACAAAGACCTTTCTTTGCTAATTATAGTTATCATCAATGACTTGATACTTTTGACTTTTCAAAAGTTGATAATCCTGCTGCAAAAGATTTGGCGATTCATTTATTAGAGCTACATGCAACGATGAAGGCGCAGTTAAAAGAGGCTCAAGAACAACAAAAGGTCAATGCGGATGTCTATCGAAAGGAACAACGACCATTCCTCTTGGGTGATAAGGTATGGCTACTTCGTCACAATATCAAGACCACTCGTCCTTGTGACAAGTTGGACTATCGAAGGCTGTGACCATTTTCTATTTCTGCATAAATTAATCCAGTTGCATATCGTTTACATCTACCGGAGTCAATGAAAATCCATCCAGTATTCCACGTGTTTCTTCTTGAAACATACAAGACAGTGGACATACCAAGAAGACGACAAGCTCCACCTCCTCCTATAAAAGTGGACAATAATGAAGAGTTTGAAGTAGAAGAAGTCTTAGATTTAAGGCGGCGCTGAAATAAATTAGAATATCTTGTCTATTGGCGCGGATATGGTATTAGTGAATGCACATGGGAGCCAATAAAGAATCTTACAAATACAGCAAAGGCGATGGAGGCTTTTCATCGACGACTTCTATCAAAATCAAGATGAAAACCTTCTTTATAAAAGAAACAACATCTAGGCAAGATAATATTCTACTTTCAATCCTTGTTCATAGCTTCTTCGTAGTTGTGACGTTCACGAGATGGAGAATCAACAACCAATGGATTCGACTCAAGGGCCTTCATTTGCTGACATGTCGGATGAGACATTACGATTGTCACAACCTTCAAGACGACGCAATTGAGATGAAGATCTTGAGGAACGACATGTTCTTCCTCGAATAGATGGTGAGATACAATGCATTTGGTATCACGATTTGGGAAGGGACTCCCGATGTTTGGTGATTTTGCTAGAGGTAGAAACAACTTCTGATGGTGTTCCAAATGTTCTATTCGAAGGAAGTTATGAAGGCCTTAACAATGATCAAATAACTGGGTGGTCTTTCCGCCCTGGTATGGGACACTATCGATGGTTGAGAGGCCCTATCAATCATCTTCGAAGAGAACAAAGATCAGAGTATGTGGTGAATACAATTCATCGCATCATAGATTTCTTCAACATATGATGACCGTTCCTCGTGGAACTCGTCCCTAGAAGGAGGGGTAATATCACGGACATACTCATGTAAGCTAGTAATTATATATACAAATAGGTAGAAGTAAGTAAAAATAGGTAAAAATAAACTAATTCTATAATATTTAATATGGAAGCTTCTTAGAAGCTTTATAGATGCTCTTTTGACTTCATAGGTGTCTTTAATTGACTTTTTAGATTAGAAACGTGGTCAACAAGTTGGCCATGTGCCACACATGTTGTTAGCTTGAAGATCAAGCTAACTATGTAGCCCACAATTAAAAAAACTTACCTTATAAGTCAAGGCATGTGTCCAACAAAGTCAACACATTTTGGAGGTCCTATAGAACGTTGCCACGTAGCCCCTAGTTAAATAGTATATATAGAGACAAGAGTGAAGCCATCTTCACTCTTGTCAACTCCTTTCTTGCTTCTAGTCTAGTTTCAAGGGTCTCTAGTTTTCTTGTCTTTTGGCAACAGCCATTCTAGTTTCTCTTTCAATATACATATTTATTTATTTTATTACTCTTCTTTGAGTGAAGGCTCACTTATCTAGATTGTTTTTTCATCGAGTTCTTCTCCTTGACACTTATCCATACTTTTGAGTGATTCAAAATCAAATACGTTAGAGAAGTAGTCTATTATTCTAATTCATCAAGAAGTCACTACTTCACATGCATTACCAATAATGAAATTAATCAAAGAATGAAGAAAAAAATACCTTCTAATACATCATGACACCAATTAAAACCAAAATTTTAATGACCATTGTCAACAATAGCAAGTCTATGTAGTATTATTAAGAATTTATATGCACTCACTAGCCAAAGAAGAATTGCAATCAATTGAATTGACAAAGAAGAGCAAGTGTCGATCATGGAAAGGATATAAAGAAGGTAGATTCACAAGAGGAAGAATACTACTCAAGAGTTTGAAACTATTTTGATGTTGCCTAATATTATATTAGAAAATTTAGAATAGCAATGCAGGCAAGAGTATTCATTAGATGTAGGGCCCAAAAATTGAACTAAAGTACCACTTGGGGCCCTAATTCAAACTAAAAAAATAAGAAACAAATAGATTATCAAGTTGAAGGATAATTTTATAGTTATCAAAAAAGACAATGATAGATTTAATATTATCAAGAAAAGAGGAGTATTCTTGATATTTTGGCAAAATTTAAGATATTTATCATATCTGTAGAATAGATATTAGTTCGTTTCTGTAAGATATTGATAAAATAGACTAATAGTCCATAGAATAGTCAATTCAAGAGGACTGATGATTGATTTAGTTATTAAAAGCAGTTAATTATGGGATTAAGATTAGAATTAGGAAATAGGAAGTAAGTATATAGGAGTTGTAGAAGTTAGTATGATGGCCAGACTGTGATAGTCATGAGTTGGGATAAGCTTGGTGCTACCTCTTTGTCTATTTATTTTTTTTCTTTGTTGTAGAAGAATAATGGATAGTTTCTCAATATTGAAAAGTGAGTCTGTGGAATAAATCAGAGATTGATTTATGAGTTATTGATTATATAATTGGAGTACTGACTGATTGAATTATATGAGGAGTTATTGGAAGATTATGACTGTTGTTTATTGAAAGCTAAGTGTGTTTCGACAGAAGAAGTCTGTGATTACAAAAATTATGTGAATTTAGATTAGTTGGAGTGAAATCTGTTATTCTTAGTGTTGGATGGAAATTATTGTGTTTTGAGCAATATTTTGAGAGTGCAGGGTTATACACTATTGTTATCAGTTGATGAAGGAGTATTGTTATTGAGAGAAAGCATTGTAGTGTTTCTTAGTGTTTTAGTGGTTCGGAATATAATTAATTATGTGACCCTAATAAGTAAAACTCATGCACTTAGACTTTTCCTATGTTTGAATTCCCCTATACAGGTTTATTCTAAAAAGAATTGTAGAATAAGAAAAATAACAATCACATTTTGGCGTCGCTGTAGAGGATAGACAATAGCATTGAGTGTTAGGAATTAACTGCCGGTTTAATTAGATGGAAGATAGGAAGCAAATTCAGTAGAATATAATGAAAGAGTATGGTTATTAAGAATGAGAACTTAATAGTAAAGAGAATACGACACTCAAAAGAAAGAATAGAGACATCACAAGCAAAAAATTTGGTCAATAGATCAATGTTTTCCTTGAGGCCATTAACTGTCACTGGAGGAATCACAGAAGAATTGGATACTCCATTGGATATGTTTCCAAAAACAAAAGTTTCCAATTCCGTCAAAACTGGTTCAGTAGAGTGGCATAAATTATTGGTCAATAAGGGCCAATTCAGTGTATTTCAAAATTTGTCATTTTTACCTCCAATTCAACCGAATAACTTAGTAAGAGACAATAATAGTAAATTGAGGAAACTTGAAAATTTAAAACAATCAATTGGAGAAGGCACCAGTTGTTTTGACAAAAAATTAAGTGAAACATTGTTCTCTTCAATAGCGACAGGTGGTCCAGTGGTTCTAATAGCAGTACAAATGGGTGACGTGAGTGATCGCACAACAAGCGTAGCTCCATTACCTACATTTAGGAGTTTTTCGAGTGCAGATCCCCATCAACATTTGTCTCAGTTTCTGACAGCATGTGTAGCCAATAATGGAAGAACTGAAGATATTTGGTTACGATGGTTGCCAGCAACCTTGAAGGACACACATTTGAATGGTATAGCTGTCAACCAGTCACACAATTTTTCAATTGGGAAGCATTTATTGAATGCATTTTTAATCCATTTTTGCTCAATTAATTTTGACGATCAACTTCGAGAAAGATTAATGACTAGTAAAATGGGTCCATGAGAGGCAGTAGAATCATAGTATGTTTATGTGGAAAATATACTCCACAAGTAGCTTAATCACCAAATGCGAGAGGCTTTTGTATTGTCCATAGTAATCAATGGATTGCATCCACTCGAACTAAAAATATTTGTAAAAGAGGCTCAACCAAATACGGTAACTGCATCTCTTTATAGAGCCAAGCTTTGGAAGGAATGCCATTATGATCAGTTTTTAACTACAGGTGCCACCATGATTCCAGTTCAAGGCAGCTATCAAAATTTGACTTAGAACAGATCAATGGGTAGTTATCCACGGATGTTACAAACAGTGGCCAATTCCAGTGCCAATATTCAAGGGCCAGTTAATGTCACTCTATTACAAGCTGTACCAGCGAATGTAACAACACCGTATGCTCTATAGTTTTCATATCAATAACAAGCATTAACTATGGCAAAGTTACCAATAATACTAGCCCCTAAAGATTCCAATGAAGTCTTGTTATTGAACTTGATAAAGAAAATAGAAGAAATGGATGTTAATATGGCCAAGGATAAGGAAAAGAAGCACAAGCCTACCAATACTAGGACCAATGTATAGTGCAGTAATTGTAAGGGCCACTGTCATTTAGTAACAGAATGCCCTTCATCCTCACAAATGATGGGTCAATGTACATTTTTTGGAGGAAAGCACTTAACAGCTAATTGTTGGAATTAGCAAAGGCAACAACAATTCAGTAATCAAACCATGATCTTACCAACTTAGTGGGACGTCAATCAAGTTCAAACGGAAAATACATATAGATGGAATGGAAATCGATCTAATCGACAAAATTAAGCATTCAATAACTTTCAAAGTTTCAATTTTAATCAAGGGTCTGTATCAAACCTCCAAAACTATGGTAAGGAGTAGTAGAGATATCAGCAATATGATCCATTGGCATCATCAAACCAAGTACCCTCCATACCAATGGAGAACCAGGATCATTTTCTAACTCTACATGGAACAAGCTTAGTATGTATATATCGATGGAGACACCCAATATGCCTGATGGAGGTGCAAGAAGACCACTTTGTTGTTTTCATTGCAAACAAATTGGAAATTATGCCAGTGAATGTTCCAATCCCAGAGCCAATGACGATTATGTGCTAGTGTGTGGAAATTGTAAGCATTCGGGGCATACTTATCATCAATGTAATGCTCCATTCAATTTCAATAATCGGGATCAGTAGATTCAAAGCCAAGGAAAAATTGAGGAAATAAATCAAGGTCCTCAAGATTCTCTAGTAAATTGAGTACAATGTGTCCAAGCCATTCTTATTAAGAGTCAGCAAAACAAAAAATGACCAATTCAACATTTGGGTGAGCTTGATGCAAAGGGCCAATTTGATCCAATTACGAGGACATCCAATCCAGGTCATGTTACATGCCTCTTACCCAGTATGAGACCTCACTCGGTTGGGCAACCCAATGAGGTCTTGATTACAGAGGCTTCGGTTCCATTTTAAGTTATTCCATTCTCTACGTAATTTTAGAAAACGTCCTATCCGTTGAATGATCCTCTCGGGGGCATAAATTCCAAGAAAGCTTCAGCTATTGTTCCAATTCCAAGTCCAAGACGGAAGAATATCTTACCTCTCAGACTCAAACTCAATCCAATGAAAAAAAAGAGGGCATTAGGAATTACCTTAAATATGGAACCCTATGATATTTTGAAGGATCTGGATACTATTCGGCCTTCTATTTCTATGAAGCAACTTCTAGCAATCGCACGAGAGTGTCGTTCTACATTGAAATCATCGTTAATACAGCATAGGCAACGCTTTAAGGAAGTTTGTGAAGTCAGTTTGAACCTTGATCCAAGTGCACCAATCATCGATGTTTTGATTAACAGTGTTATGATCTTGGGTGTTCACATGGATGGTGGTTCTAGCGTCAATTTAATGAATGTTGATACAATAGATGCTTTAGATTTGGAACACTTAGTACCCACAACATTGATGTTAAGGATGGCAGATCATAGCTGGGTTAAACCAATGGATATTTTATGGAGTGTTCAAATTATAATTGTCAATATTACATATGAAATTGACTACATTATCTTTTGGTTACAACGTTCGACTTTATTATATCCAATTTTATTGGAACGACCCTGGCTTTATCAAGCGAAGGCCAAGAACGATTGGGATCGAGATACTTTGACAATTGGCAAGGACAAAGATAAAATAGTGTTACAAATGTACCCAATACACTATCACGGGGAGTCTCAATTACCAGCATCTGAATTGACATTGCACAATGAGCTTAGCTCGAATGATGATGCAGTAGCATCGATTACGGAGGCATCCGTGGAAGCAACCCAACACCCTGGAGTAGTGTACCAATGTAGCGGTCCGAGGGAGTACTTGATATATCCGTCGCATTCGGAAATCTCTGTTAAAGTTAATATTGATTGGATGATTAAGTATGATGTACACCATGTGAGTGCCCTAGCACAGGATTCAGTACTTTGTACATGTCAAACTTACCGACTGATTTTCAACCAATGTGGGAGTTGAAACAGAATATTGCCGTTGCACCTTTAGGTCAAACTATCAACTTAGTGACTACAGCAGAGCCTCGGACAATTAAGGTCTATAAAGGTATTAAAGAATAGGAGTTGACCTGTTGGACAGAATTTTTCTTGCATCAAAAATTAGCTTTTGGTTGAACTTATGATAATCTAAAAGGTATCCCCATTGAAGTTTGTGAGCATCGTATCATTTTAGAGGAGAACGCTAAATCGGTATGGTATAGGCAACATCACCTTAATCCTAAATATTCCCTCATGGTGAAGGAAGAATTGAACAAGCTTCTTGCGATTAATTTTATTTATCTAGTAGCAAATAGTGAGTGGATTTCTCCAATCGTGATGGTGCCAAAAAAAAACGGAAAAATCCAAATTTGTCAGGATTTTCGAAAACTTAATACAGCCACCAATAAAGATTACTTCCCATTACCTTTCACGGATAGTATATTGGACATTGTAGTAGGTCTCGAATGTTATTCGTTCCTCGATGGATTTTTTGGGTATAATCAAGTTCTAATTACATTCAAAGACCAACTCAAGACAACCTTTACTATGGATTGGGGCACATTTGCTTATCGCATGATGCCTTTTGGATTATGCAACATCCCACCTATGTTTCAGAGAGTGATGACTCAGACTTTCCAAGACTATCTCCGAATGTTTATGGAGATCTTTTTAGATGACTTTTATGTATTTAATATAAAACAATTATTATCGCCGCTTTGTTCATTTGTTTGCAGTTATTTGTCAATTTTTAACGAACTCATTGAAGAAACCTCCATTAGATGGATTTAGTCCCCTCTGAACCATGGAGTGTATTGTGGCCTTTGAGGCAATAAAGTCAAAATTGGTCTCTGCACCAATATTGGTGGCACCTCGTTGGACGGAGCATTTTCATGTGTACGTTGATGCATCCAATGTGGCTATTGGATCGGTGCTAAGTCACAAGGATGGCCAGGGATTAGATCATCCTATCTATTATGCCAATTGGTAATTGGTGGCTGCCGAACGTAATTATACTACTACTGAACGTCAAGCGTTGGGCATGATATACTCGGTTCAGAAGTTTTGGCACTATTTGCTTGGATATCCATTTATATTTTATGTGGATCATGATGTCCTTAAATACATGATTAATAAGCTTCAATTCAGTGGGTGCATTGCCTAATGGCTATTACTTCTATAAGAGTTTAATTTTACGATTGTTATACGACCTGAGAAGAAACATGGAAATGGTGATCATTTATCCCGATTGTCTAATAGTCTTGGCAATGAGCCTATCCCTGATGTTCTTCTCGACACCAAATTATTTGTGGTGGATGTGATTTCCTCTGAGTACAGTGAAATCATTCAGTTTTTGACCTTCCACACTTTTTTGCCGACTTTCATCGAGAAGCTTAAGAAGCGACTCATTCTGAAGAGTGCCCCGTACACGATGATTTAGTGATGCTTTGTACAAATAAGGCAAAGATGGTATTTTAAGACGTTCTATCTTTCAAGACGAAGTACAGTCGATACTAGAGGGTTGCCATTTGGATAGTTGTGGTGGTCATTTTACAGGCGACAATACTGCTCGCAAGGCTTTAATGGTAGGATATTGGTGGCCTTCAATGTTTTTTGATGCATACCAATTTGTTTGTCGTTGTGATCCCTGTCAATAAATGGGTCGACCTACGGGCACTTTAGCCATGCCGTTAGTACTAATCTTGGCACAGGCATCGTTTAAAAAATGGGATAATGATTTTGTCGGTCTCATCGCACCAACATCAAAACCTGGCCAGAAGCGGTATATTTTAGTCACCACGGACTATGTAGCAAAATAGGCAGAGGCTATTGCTATCCGCCATGATAATGCCAGTACGGTGGCCACTTTTCTTTACGAGAATATAATAACTTGATTTGAGTGTCTGAAAGAATTGGTTAGTGATCGCGGCACCCATTTCAGAAATGCTATTATAGCTGTCTTGACGAACACATATGAGATTAAGCATCAAAAAACTATTCTATATCATCCTCGTGTAAGTGGATAAACGAAAAAGACCAACGAAATTTTGTGCAAGGTTTTGACTAAGACAATTTTGGAGGCGACTATCGATTGGGAGACCAAACTCTTTGCAGCTTTGTGGGCATATCGTACCGCATATAAAGTAACTACCAATACTACTCTGTTTCAATTAGTTTATAGCAAAGAGACAATTTTACCTATCAAGTTGGAGGTTCAAAGTTTACGAATTGCCTTGGATGAACGTCTCAGTGACAACGAGTCGTTATACTTTTAGTTGGCAAAATTGGATGAATTAGATGAAATACAAGCTATAGCTCTTTTCAGCATGGAAGCAAGTCAAAAACAGAGAAAGAGTTATTATGATAGTAAACTGCGTCCGAAGAATTTTATGCCCAATGATTTGGAATTACTGTATGATAGCTGGTTTAATCATTTTCCAGATAAATTTCAAGTTCGCTGGCATGGGCTGTATCGAGTGATTGAAGGTTTTTCCAATGGATCTATTCAACTAGAGGATTTCGTGCACCATCGATTCAGTACCCGCATTAATGGGAACCGATTACAGTTATTTAATACATAAAATCTAGGACGGGTATTCATTTTTTGGGGAGAGGTGACTTCGAATGGACTCGAGATAGACCTAGGTATGGTATAAGTACATTAAGGTGTAGAGGCGGCTGAAAAGATAGTTAGTAATTATTAATATGTGAGATGGGACGTAGGTGAAAAACGGACAGTATGCATAACCTGTTGTCATTATCACCAAGTAATAAAAGAATAGGAGTGGGGTATCAATAAGAAATCATTCTGTGGTGTTGTTACAGTCACAAGTGACAATTGAAGATGTTCAAGAATAGATGAATCAACTGCAGTATCAGTTGGAACTCCGTGATGCCCAGATCTTGAAACTAGAGGCTCAAGTCCGTGAATTGGGAGAGTATAATGAAGATCTCTCAAACCACTTGAGGAAGGAGTCGATGGACAGATTGGAGGAGGAAGAAGATTTGAATTTAGAACCAGAATTGGTGGAATCCACATTATATAATGCAACAAATGATCAATTGGATAGGCCATAGGAAATAGTAACTTTATAGAGTTTTGTTAAGTAGTTTTTAGATAGGTAATAATTGTGTGTTTGCGAGGACACTGCACAAATAGGAGTGGGGCTATGTAGAATAGATATTAATTCGTTTTTGTAAGATATTGATAAAATAGACTAATAGTCCATAGAATAGTCAGTTCAAGAGGACTGATGATTGATTTAGTTATTAAAAGCAGTTAATTACGTGATTATGGTTAGAATCTGGGAATAGTGAGTAAGTATATAGGAGTTGTAGAAGTTAGTATGAGGGCCAAATTGTGATAGTCATGAGCCGGGATAAGCTTGGTGCTACCTCTTTGTCTCTTTGTTTTTTTTCTTTGTTGTTGAAGAGTAATGGATAGTTTTTCAATACTGAGAAGTGAGTCTGTGGAATAAATCAGAGATTGATTTATGAGTTATTGATTATGTAATTGGAGTACTCAGTGATTGAATTATATGAATTATTGGAAGATTAGGACTATTGTTTATTGAGAGCTGTGTGTGTTTCGACAGAGGAAGTCTGTAATTATAGAAATTATGTGAATTTAGATTAGTTGGAGTGAAATCTGTTATTCCTGGTGTTGGATGGAAATTATTGTGTTTTGAGCGGTATTTTGAGAGTGCATGATTGCACACTGTTGTTATCAGTTGATGAAGGAGTATTGTTACTAGGAGAAAGCATTGTAGTGTTTCTTAGTATTTTAGTGGTTCGGAATACAGTTAATTGTGTGACCCTAACAAGTAAAACTCATGCACTTAGTCTTTCCCTGTGTTCAAATTCCCCTATACAGGTTTATTTTGAAAAGAATTATAGAATAAGAAAAACGACAACCACAATATCTTTTCTATGAAAAAAAAAAATATCATATATATTCATCAAATATGTTGAAACATCAAAAATATCCCTCTATACTTGAAAGTAGCAAATCTACCTCTCACTTTTGTGATAATAGCAAATTTATCTTTAAATGTGATAAGGTATCACTACTCTTCTATTTTTAGGTACATTTGGGATCCTTTTTAGTACTTTTTGGTGTCGCATGTAAACAACTCTAAGTTTATTGGCAATAGAAGCCAAAGACATGAAACCAAAGTTGATATTAGAGGCTTTTGTATGCTAGAGATCTAGTAAAAGTTTGTGGAGACAGTTTTATAGGATGGCATTTTTGAATACCTAGAAAAGTAATTGATGTCAATGAAGTGAAAATGGTTACTAGCCTTGAAATCCTTGATAATATCAAATCAAAAAAATATAGTCCAAGAGCTTCTTTCAACCTATTAGTCACGTTTTCTATGAAATTTGTAGGTCGAAGCTCAACATTAGTAATATTCTTGTCTATGTTGGTTCTTGAAATCATATTCAAAATATGAAATAAATAAATAAATAAATAAATAAATAAGGATTTGTCGGTACTCACTTGTTCTTTGTGTATGTCAAAGAGTGACTTTTGCTTCATGTACTTGACATATTTTCCTACAATATATATTTTAAAGATCATTGTATTGTAGTTCACAAATTCTTGTAGCACCATTAGAGATTTCAGTTTGTTGAGACTCCACATGTTGAGTACAAACATGGCATGAGACTTGGCACTTCCATTTGCCACCATGGGCTTTGCAATCACAAGGGAAAGTCAATTGATTCAAAGGACTTTCATCATGAAGTATTTTTACATTGTTGACAATTAATTGTTTAAAAATGTTGCAAGTTCCCAAACTTGGAGAAATTTGTAGATGTTTTATAGCCTAGAGTATAGAAATGGGATTTTGCAACTTTGTAATTGCAACAAAAGGATTTGTAATCACCACATTTGAGTGCCAATACTTATATTGCAATAGTTGCTACATCTATACTTCTTCTATGTGCTTGTGTATAATCACATAAAAAAGGCCCCTAATCCTTGGGAGATTTGTGAAAATCCATGCAAACCAAGTTTATCCCTTTGCTCTTGGCATATACTATGAGAGAGAGTTCTATAAAGTTTTTCTACTTCTTCTTTACTAATGCATATCCTACATCAAACATCTCTTCCCTTGTGGACATCATTTGCACCAAACCCTAAAACAAAACACTCACAACAAACTGCAACTAATTCTTATTTCTTTCCTATTCATTGTTGCTTGTACATGCTGACCTAGTTATAGATTTTAACACATTCCCACAAATTTGCACAACACTCAGATATTGATAAAAGAGTAGGAGACAAAATGTGCCAAAAAAGGTAGCTCCAAAATCTGTGCAACATACAATTTGGACCCCAAAATGCACCTAAAAAGGAAAGAATGGTAATATTTTATCACATTTGGAGATAGATTTGCAATTCTCACAAAAATAAGGAATAGATTTGCTATTACCAAGAATCCAAGAGTAATTTTAATATTTCAACATATTTCAAGGATACATATAATATTTTTCCTTAAAAAAAATTATGTTTTTTATTTCAATTAAATGTTTGTTGCATTTCAATCTAATTTTATTTATTTATATTTCTTGTTGTTTGAAAATTCCAAAAATACATACTACTACACCACATTACATTAAATTAAAATGATAGAAATAAGTGATTTGGAATAAAAACTATTTTTGAAAAGAATAATTTGTGATTTACAAATATATAGCATGGTTTCCAAAAAATACAATGAGCAGCATCAAAGTAAGATCAAATATTACTGGATGAGACATTACAAAATGCAATACTTACTTCCAAAAAAAATAGTTATAAATATAACATAACAACACTTTGAACCACATTACGTATTGATCAACTTCCCTAAACTTACATTGCACCAATTTCACAACCCAACCCAATGATCATTTCAACAAACCATGAGAGAATTGCATAGGATGGAAGACCACTCCATGGAAGCACTAATGAAAATTGGCAACATAAATACAATCCCTAGCAATAATGTGTTGCCAACTATCAAAGGCAAGACGAATCCAACAAACGCACAAGATGACATCTATTGCATTGTAGTAAAACGATCACCAAAACCTCCAAAATTGCATCAACAGTCATGTGCTGAATCCATCCTGATCACAAGAACATTAAGCCAAACCTAGAGCCACCACACCATTCAAACCAACCAGACCACGAAAAAAGGTATTAGGACTCATCAACTCGGACAATCATCATGAGATCGGTAATCTGCAACAACTGAACCTAAACAACAATAACCAACTCGAATACCTCCTGCTGCTCTCGATTCAGAAGCAATTCCAATCTTTACTGCACGGGGTCCACAACACTGGACAATACTCCAGCGCACTCGCGAGTGCCCCTCCCACGTTGCCAAGGTATCCTTGCTCCGCAAAACAATTCTGCCTCTCAAATAATGGTTCCGTCTCCACTACTCTATCATCTACAACGGACAATCGCCTGTCCAATGTCGCTCACACCTACTTCTCTATCAACAACAACCCACCCTCCAAATTGCTCCACTCCCCCCCCCCCCCACCTAATGCCCCCATCCTACCCACAATCACGGCAGAAGTGCCACCAATTGCACCCTAAATAACTCTCCCAGAGCTCTCCTCACGTCCATCTGCACAACCGCCATCCACACTCTCAGTCTACTGCAACCACCCGCTCGTCACAAACATATACCATGATCCATCCAGGATTCAAAAAACCACTGCACCAACACTCTACCCCCACACAATCTACTGCCAACTGCCCATCAAATCTCCATCCCCTACCTCCAACAACCTCATCAATCAACCACAACCACTTCCGGAACACCACCCCGCCTACTCAATACTGCATACCACCACGACACTGCCCACCAATCCACACACGCCAACGGTTCACGAGAAGCTCGTACCTGATCACTGCAGATAAGCTTGGTAAACCAAGGGTAGAACTCTTCTAGATGCTTCCTGAACAGCCTTCTGTCCATCTCCCTCATCGCCTTCAAAACCTGCACAACGCAACGCTCCGTTCCTCAATTCCCCTCACCCACCACACCCACTCTCCCAAACCCACTCGACACCTCACTCTCCATTCACAACTCCAAAACAAAATGTGCCGCCACTCCACCACTTCTCACATGCAACGCCTCCACCCATCCCCAGCCTTCCGACTTCACACGCCCTTGCGCGCCCCACCCTACCATCACACAACCTCCATGCCATGTGCGTGCGACCAACTACCTGCACAGTCACCGGTGACCGTAGATCAAGCGCTCGGTGGACGTCGGACTCCACAGCCTCGCTTGGACCCGGTTGCAATGTCGCCACTTCTCTCAATACGTCCCCACAAAACGACACCAGCCGCCTCTCCGCCTCCTCTCTCAGCTCCTGCTCCCCACCTTTCCACGTCGTATCACCACTGTTGGGACCGTCACCACCCTGCTCCGTCATCTCATCATCCCTCGCTTCATCACCACCCCCGCTCGCGGTCTTGTTCAGCACTGCAAGGTAAATCTTCGTGCCTTCGGTTTCCTGCCGCAGCAGATTCGGAGGAGACCTGCACCACAACCTCCGTTGCAACGTCAACAAACACCACCACGGATCCCACTTCCTATCGCCCACTCCCACCCGCACCAAACCCGTTTCACACACTACAACATCATCCTTCCACTTCCCCCGGAACCTCACCTATCTCCAGCGACATGCTGCATTCTACTCCGAAGGTTCGAGTCGCTGTTGTAAGAACCCGCGAATTCCACCATCGACAACACTGTATCCATCATCAATCGCTTGTGTGACGCCTGTAATCTCTGCCAGTGATTCCTCTGTCCAACGCAAACGCACGTCAAATTCACCACCACACCCCACCGGACCATCTCCACCAAACATGCCACATCACACCACCAATGCAACAACACCACACTCCACCATCCACTCCGTTCAAAAATATCCTCACCTGCAGACTATCCAGCGCGCCCAACAGCAAAAGCTGTATCACGCATTTCGTCCTCACGTCCTGCAGAAACGGACTCTCTGCTTCGCTCCCGTCGGGGCCAAGCTCCATCACATCCACATCCTGCACACCCAACGTTCGTCTTGTCAGACAACCCCACGCTCAACCATGGATCCTTCCCTCACAAAACCTCCTCTTCCCCTAACGCCTCCAACTACTCAGGGGACGCTGTCCACGCTACGCCTCCCGCCGCCACGCTTCTCGACACGTCCTTTGCATACCCCAATCTCTATACTTTCCGACACCACATATGCACCTCCCTCACCACCTCCACAACCCCGGTAACCCTACACCACACTTCACACACCACACTGCACCAGGTTCTGCTCAACCACCACATTACCTGCAAAGAACTTTGCACACCAACATCTGTGGGTTTGCTCTTCGCACTCCTGAATGACGTGTTCCTCATCAGCAGTGTGTCCATCACATTGCTCATGAAAGTCCGCCCACTCGCCAGATTCGCTGCCTTGGCGTCCCTCGGAGAAGCCACCGAACCTGGTGCTTCAAAACCTGCACAGCACCACGCTTCCCATTCATTCAACCAACCCACCGACCTACAACATTCCAACACCCATGCATCCCACATCTATTCACCCCTCTCCACACCATCTATGCACCGCCATGCCGTCACCCCCATCGCTACCTTCGGACTCCGCAATGCTCAGTCTTTCCACCCGCTCCTCTGCCACTGAATCGAAGCTCAACCGACGGTTCATCTTCGATGCGTCCCCGTTGCTCACGCTCTTCGGCGTTCCTTCAACCGCACCGTTCTCGTGAGCTACCGAATGCTCTGCCTCTGCCTCTGGTTGTCCGCCTGGGGTGTGACCTCCTCGCATGCTCGATGGAGGGGTCGCAATTGACAGCCTGCCCGGTCCCGAAACCAAATCCGACCCCAACGTCACCATGCTCTCCGGCTTCATCAGTTCCACTGGTTGGGTGCTCTGACACGCATCCCTGCACAACCACCGCACGCGCTGTCAGAGCGTTCGCTCCAATGTTGGTTCCTCGAGTACACCTGCACCCCAACGCCTCGGCTTCCACCCGTGTCGCCATTTACCACGCAACCCATCCATCAACGCAGTCACAGCACCACTCCACCCACCCGACCCACCGTGCTACAACCAACTCCACCTTCCAAAGATGCACATCCGCACAACCTCACTGACATGTACCGCCCCCCGAGCCCTCACAAAAACCCCGTTCTATCTCCCCACTCCCCTCCTCAATCCACATGCCTCCACGTCACAATACTTACCGAATGCTGTCCAGAACAGTGCTCCAATCCTTGTCGTTGAACTGGTGTCCACCAACTTCAGCAAGCCGCACCAGAGCACCCATCGAAATTGCTGCCAATGTTTGATCCGGTCGAGTAGCGCAGTCCAGCAACAACCCCAACAATGCCGGTAACAGAAACGAAACCTCCTGCCACAACTCAAACACGCCCCGTCAGAACCACTGCATCCACCTCCTCTCGCCTCATCAACTACCCGTCCAAACATCCCACCCCCGCCACCACAACAATTCACCACCACCACCACCCAACACAAGCTGCCATGCAACCCCACCTTGTAGAAACTGCTGAACAGGTCGCACAACAGCTGAAGCGAGTGTATGCAAGTCTCCCGAAGCCACTGATCTGCAGATGCCGGCTTTTCCCCATCTTTACCAGCATGACGAACGTAGTCGAAGATGGGAAACAACACACGATGGAACACGCTGTCCCAGAAAGGTCCCGAAAAGTTCTTCCCACGCTCCTTCAGCAGGTCGAACAGAACCTCCAAAGCACAGTTCCTCACTTCCGTTCGCGGATCCGACGTCAGATCCGACAACCCGGCCAGCATTGGGAACCAGTAGTACTCCGCTACCTCCAGGTCCGACTGATCTCCGTTCTCCCCTGTCTTCGACACGCCACCGGCTATCTGACCCTGCACACACCGCGTCACCTCACCATTCTCAGTACAACTTTGCCACCACCTCCTGCTCTGCACCCACATCGTCCGCAAAACAGCGTACCACCTCCAACCGGACCCGCGCAACCTTCAACCACAACGCAAACGTCCTCACGCTCGCACCACAACTGCCTACGAATGCATTCGCCCAACCCACCACCCATCTTACATCTGCCAGCCGATCCTCACAGATTCGAAGCAGGGCAATAGCCTTCAGACTCGTCTGTGGACTGATCTTGTTGTTTGCAAATGCAATCAAGCAATTCACGCAGTCCATGAAGCAATCTCCCACCACCTGATCAAAGTGTTCCAGCACAACTGCACCAAACCCAACCCAGAAAACAACCCCTCAGACCCACCATCTTCTCCTCCACACCTGCAATCTCCACCATCTCACAACCCAAATCCAATCGCCCTCACAACCCCCCATCAAATGCATCCACCACCACGCAATACCTTGCTCCACATTCTCGAAAGCAACGTCGGATATGGACACCACGCCATCGTACGCGGCTGTGGTGAACACCATGAACACGCTCCGCCACCCGGATTTGATGCTCCCAACCTTCGACTTGATCATCTGAACACAACCTCCCACTGCTCAGCACAGCCCACCTACTTCTACCGCCCGAACATCCCTATCCGACCAAAAGCCCACTTCAACCGCACCGCCACTTCACCACACCAATGCCGACCGTTCCACCACCGCCAACCTCCCCCCTCACACAAAACCTACGGGATGCCTACTTCCCACCAACCCGCACATGCTGCCACTCCGGACATGCTAATGCCCGTCCCACACGCGCAACCACATGTTCACAACACCTCGTTACCTGTACAATGCAGTCCACGATCAGAGCCCTGATGCTCGGGTTCTTGCTGCTCCGCATTATCACCACGAAAGGCTTCAGAATGTCGTTCTGGAATGTGAAGTTCGCCAACTCCGCCCTCTCCAGATACTTGATCGCCAGTTGCCTCAGAGAGTCGATCGCATACATCGCAATCTTCTCCTCCGAATGACTTCCAGCTGCAATGAAGTGCAGCGAAAGAACTGCCCATATCCTGCCCCACACCTGAACCCCACACCCGCATGCACCCTGTCAGCACCCTCCACCTTCACCCTGCCGTCACAACCTCCACGTCCTACGCGCACGCCGCCCACCTACACAATCTTACTCCTCATCATGCAACCATGCTTCACAATTCACCCCCGCGCAACAAACTCCTCTCACGTTCTCCAACCCCCTTCTCACTGCACTTCTCATCCACTTCCTCCTCGGTCAAGTCACTTTACCATTCGAATTCGCGTCATGTTGTAGTAGCTGATCTCCACCAGCTTCGTCAAACTGAACACCCGCGGTGGAGACTGCCTCAACTCTTCGGCTGATACCCCGCACAAAGCCCCAAAGAACTCCACGATCACGTCGCTTGGCAGCCGCACACTGTTCACAAACACTTGTTCCGTCGGCTTCCCTGTCAGCTCCGTCAACGAAAGCACCAGAGAATCCCGAGATATCTGGTTGCTGCCCTGCATCAACGTCGATGTCATCCCCGGCGTCGTGATTATGAACTCCAGCCTCGACACGCACTCCAGAACAGCATTCCATGTGTCCTGCAACGCCTCTGGTTCGTTCTGGCACATAGATAGCAGCGTCTTCAAAGCCTCCACGTTCTTCGATCGCATCTCCCTCGGCGCATGCAAAAACGTGAATCTGCCACCACAAACCACGCAGCCACATATGTCACTATAGTCCCCGCCCGCGCCCTCTGTGCACTGTGAACGCCCGGCTCACATCCAACTCCAACACCAACACCGACACCAACCCATCTCCGCTCCAAACAATCCTACGGGACGTCGGTAGACACCAACCTCACTAAAGACGTCAGAAACGCATAGCGCATGGTCTCCATTCCCAGTGCCTTCGTCAGGTGTATGCCAAGTCGAACCCCTTCCATGCACAGCAGAACTCGCGACTTGTTGTCGCTGTCCTCCATCGTCACAGAAAATGCTGCCAGCAACGGCCATCCCACGGCTTCCAGCATTGGACGAGCCAGGTCCTCGTGTTCCGCTTTGTGGAACACCCCTTTCTTGAACCCCGCTTTCTTGAATATCGACTGCGTCACCTCGATCAACTCGTCGCTCTCTTTCTTCGTATCGGCAGCACCTCTTCCTCGAAATCCACCCAGGTTCAATATGCTCACCAGCGAGCTTCTCTCTTCCGGCCTCTCCCTCTTCGAGTCGTCGTCCTTCAGCTTTATCTCCTCTCGAACTATGGAATCGTATATTTCCTCCAACAGTTCCTGCCACGTGTGATCAAACAAGTCAGTTGCACTTCCCCACCCCTACTGCTTTTCCCTATTCTTCCCAATACCACCACCACAACATCCCCAAAACCCGTATCCTCCACCACACAACCCCCTGTTGCACACCTCCCGAAACCTCGCCCAAAACTTACAAACTCTCACACCGCTCCCAAAATCCTCGTGTTTCCCGACCCACGCTCGTCAACTGCAACAACCCTACGTTCAAAACACGCCCAAGCGTTCACGGCCCATGCGCTATGCCCATACCGCAGGAGCATGTTCGTCCACGTCGCTGGACGAGTTCATGCGCACGAAGTCGGACTTGCTCATCTTGTTGGTCACCATGGGGTTGTGGGCGTCCGTGTTCAGCATGATCACTGCATATGCCAGTATGTACGCAGTGTCCGCGTTCTTGAACAGATTTGGATTGTCTCGGCAGTACCTGCGGTCAATAGTACATGCATCACCCAACCATCACAGCAACTAACCACAACCTCATCTCAACTCCACAACCAACAACAGCGCCGTCTCTGCCGTCAAGTGCATCGCATCACCCGGCCACGCGCTCTCGCCTCCTGCTTACCTCTCCGCAAACTTCTCCATGATGCGATCGATCTTCTGCGCTTCGCCAGGAAGACGAAACCCGTTCAGGAACATCCGAATGGCTTTGTCGAACTTCATATCCTTAAAGCTCAGTGCATCAACGAATGCATGCATCACTGCCAGCGGAAACTCCTCGTGCTGCCCCAAGTAGTCTCCGATCATCGTCTGCACCACCCACACCCAATCACGTCACAATCTCATCTCCTCCAACACTGCACCAGTCGCACGCTCTAATCCCCAAACACTGTCCCGTGTCGCCCCACAATCCAGCCCCCTATTCTGCCATCCGTCATCAGCCTGCTATTCTGCCAACATTCTTCGCCTTCACAGGACCGACTACCATCCCGCCTGAACCATCATCGCCCACTCCAGATGACGCAAACTGTACTCCAACATCCAAATCACCTCGTGCTGCCCTCAGGTTGCAGCCCATTCCCATCCAGGCCGTAATCTGACCAACATACCCCTTGCAACAACATCCGTGGTAACCCGGACAACGCCTATCCTGTGTGTTGCAAACTCCCAACTGCCACGAAATCATTACCTTGTCCAACCCCGGAGAATCCCTTAGAAACTGAGCGACTGCTTTTGGCTCCTTGGCCACCAGGTTGTGCTCGAAAAGAAACTTGATCCCACTTGACGGCTTCATATTGAACTGTACAACCAAGTAACTCGTCCGTGTCAGCACATCTCACCTGCTCACTCCATCACTGTCACACTTGAAAGATGCACGAACAACAGCTGTGAAGCCAAATGTGCACACCCCACGCACCAGTAACTAGCAATCATCCCACAAAATACTATTCCTCAACCCCTCCTGCCCACTCGCCACTGGTACTGTTCTACGTCCTCTCACTAGTATCGCATCCGTAAATCATAGCTTCACAACGCAGGTGCCATGCCGCCCTCGTCATCAATGTTGCAGTCCGCCGGGTACCTTGGCAACCGCGCTCTCCATGGTGACCTTCAGAGCTTTTGCTTTCTCGAACTCATTCGCTTGGGTCACGACCTTCGCGTCCTCCTTCACATCCGCCTCAGTACCGCCACCGTTCACCCCACCAGAGTCAACCTCCACGTCGGCGACGGTCAGGTCGGGAAACACTGGCCTGTTCCCCCTCTGTTTCGATGTCCACGTTCCCAGTGACCTCAGCACGCTCACCAGACACTGTGGATCAACGCACCACTTGGATGTCAGATGCCAGCCACCCGACAACGACAAAACAACAAGCCCCCATAACCTTCGAGATTCTCGAGTTTCACTCACTTGAAGAGCCAAGGCTTTCAGCGCAATGTTTTGCGACGCATTCGCGGCGCTGGGATCTCCATTCGCCGTCCCTTGGGCAAGTCGCGATAGCGAATTCACCTTCATCACACCCCACACATCGCATCAACCAACCGCACATGCCACACCACGTACAACCTCCACAGCCACAAAACCAACAACGGGCCACGACAATCGCCCGTCATCAACTCATACATTCTCGCTTGTCAACATGTCAGCATCACCACATCCTCACGCACCACTGACCGTCCCAGACCAAACAAACGTGCACTTGCACCATGTTTCGGCTCCATACCATGCGTTCAAACAAGTTCGTAGCGTCCAGATCACAATCGTAGTTCACAAAAATGTCTGCCAGCATCTGCGGATCGTTGCAAGCCTTCTCCAGCATCCTGCAGTGCCACACACCACACCACACTCAATCCGCTTGCACCGCCACCATAGATGCACGTTGGACCTCGCCTTGTCAATCAAACATCAGGCTTGTAACCCGCATCCAAACACCACACTGCTAAACACGACCGCAGATTCATTCCGTCAAACCCTGGGACCCGTAAACAAATGTGGTTGCTCCAACCAGCCTCATTCGGGGGACCCAATCTTACTTCAGCACTGCCGTCTTCTGATGAATCGAACACTCGATCTCCAACGACCGCAAAACAATCAAGTTGAAAAATATTCCCAACTCCGCCTGCACCAACAACCCCAGTTTGTCAGCAAATTCACTCCATGTCGGACACGCCGTACGTCGACTCTTTCAAACAGGCTGCTCAAGCCGAGTACAGATCCAAACTGGACCAGGTTCACCTTGCACACAGCTCACGCATTCGTCTTAATCGTCCACTCAACACTCAACACTCAGATCCACTTCCACACTAAACCTGCTCTGCTATCTCAACACACTCGGAGACCCCCGTTCCAACTCACGAGCGAACAACAGAACCCCCATCTACCACAACTTCACCTTCAGGCTTTCCCTGTAGCGCTGCATCATTATCAGAAAGATGTTCACTGCAAGCTGCCAGTACAAGAGCACACAAAATCAGCAACTCCCGAGCCTCAATGCCACACACGTCCATCAGTAACGTACAGGGATAACTGTCCACAATAAATCACACTACAAGATCCCGGCAGTATACGCCATGCAGCCTGGCTTATGCCTCCTCTCACGTTCATGTTTCCACCCCAACTCATGCTCAAGTCTGCATACTGCTGAAAAACCAGCAGTCAGACAGAGCAGCTCCATTCACAAAATCAGCACTCTACCAACGCAGTCTGCTCGTCACCTAGGCCACCCGCTCCAGGGCAACAGCTTCGCTTGCATCGCCAACCCAAGGACGACACAAATATCAAGCACCCACCTGGAAAACTGCTGCGGTTGGCGAAACGCACGACCTCAACAATGCATAGCATAGGTACGCTTTCACGAGCTCAATGAAAGGGAAGTTCGTCGTGAAAGCATGGTTCACACTTTCCAGGCATCCCTGCACAACAGTCCAGGATCCATCACACAACAATGCTACCAAAATCCATAACCTATCACCGGCTGCACACTACAAATCCCCCAAGCACGAGAATCCCAACATCGTCCCCAAGTTGAACCTTCTTAGATCATTTCCCGACAACGCATCGCAGGCAACCGCTGGATTCATCAGTTCCGCCCGTCTATCATCTATACCAGCCTGCATGCATCCTCAACCTACATTCCACATCAGGCGAAGCTTCCGCACCGCACACTTGCCTTCCTATCAATCACACACACACACACTCAAATTGTACGCGACAGCTCACCTGGAGCAACTCCAGAGAAAGTAGCTTGGTTCTACTCAGAAAATCGTCACTCCCATCCTTCATAGCCATCTGCACACGCATCATCTTGCACGCTCAGCTCATCAACGACATCACCACGCTGCACCTCCATCATAGCATGGAAAGATAGACACGGCACAAGCAGGAATGAACAATTGTGCCTTACTTTGCAGATAGTGCGGAGGACAAGAAGAGCGTCTTTCTGGCCCAAGCTCAAAAGGTCCAAGTCCCCTCCACTGTTTGCGTCCCATACATGCACACCACATCAACAGGATGATGCCACCGGTTCAGAAAACATTCCCTACCCATCACACATGTCTACAGCACCACCATCACTTTGGCCCTTCACAAGGTCACCCAAGACCACGTACTCATGGTTCTTGATCGCTCCCTCGGGTGTCACGGCTTTGTCCAATGCAGCTTCAATGCCCTGCAAATCCACACCCAACCACGTTCCCTCAGCTCTTCGCACTATAAAACCACGACGTACACTGTACCGCCGCAATAGCTCAGCTGCGTAAACTACTGGAGGACATCTGCAGCGCGACCCCACCCAATATCACGTGCACAGAGCGCATGCACCCCACATTTACTCCCACAGCAGCTCAACCACCTCAACAAGTCCAGGACCTGCTTAGCATCACGATACTACCAACGACGAATGAGGCAAACCACCCACCGAGAGCGGCGCAACCAAATAACAGCACTGAAAGAATCACAAGTACATTGCCGACTGCTGGAGAACACGAAGAACACCTAGGATCAATGCGCCTACGGTAAGTAACATGATGCCATGCTGGCTTTCTACAATTTCTCCTAACGAGCGTTGTTGTTAACCGCATACCTTGAGATCAGATTCAGTCGCCAGATGTTGGAACTCCGAAATCGGCACTGGTGGAGGAGTGCTTGGCACTGGCCGAGGTGACCGAAGGGGCGTTTCCATCGTCTCCCCTGTGCTTGCGTTCCTTGCTTCCCCGGTCTCCGGGTCTATGTGAATTGTGGTAGTCCTGCTGTACGTCAATGCTGGCCCTACTGTGCTCTGCCCATCTTCTCCGTGAGCAACCTGTCCATTCGATGAGGCATCCGGGACTTCATCGTTGGAGCCACCAGCACGTGCATCGTCGCCTGCGTGTGCCGATGGCGGTGCCACACTCTTGCCAGCCTGTACAACGTGCGGGTTCTTAGCAAACAGGACACGCTGGGCAGTCACCATCCAACTCGAGGCACGGTTCCGGTCTACGTACGACGACGCTAACCAACGCTGAAAACAAAATTCGACAACACGGTGCCTCGTATGGCAGACCACCGAATTCCTCACTTTGCGCGCACCAATTACACCGACTCCAGAAAACGACACGTTCCCACATCCTGTTCCATCCCATGCAATGACCGACCGACAAACGCCATGCGGGTCCACACAATCACCTCTACATCGATCTCCATGCGCCTCAAAACGATGTTGATCATCTGGGTCAAAGTTGCCTTGGCAGTCGCCTGGTTCACGGGGTTCTTGCTGCAACACACAGTACCTCGTGTTAAATAATCTGACGTAATCACAACCCCCAAACCGAAATCACATGCATGCGTATTTGGACCTCACGCTGACCTAACCTGGAAAACTTTGCTTCCAAATCACACCTCTCCGACACGCATCCACCACTTCTTACCGACCAATCCAGGCAAGCATCATTTGCGATGCTTACTGCCTTTGTCGTGCACCCTACCTGCTCAAGACGATGTTGTAGCACGTTCGAACAGCGGTCAACAAGCATTCTCCGTGCACTGCAGTTTCACAGCAGGTACAGCCAAGTTAACTGCTGATCAACTTTGGTTCGAACAATTTCTTCATTTCCGTCAGCAAAAGCATCCACTGACAACTGCCTGCTACACCTCAATTGCACAACAGCAGGTGGACCCTTACCTTGAAAAGTAGGTGAAGCTACCGCAGTCAGAAGCACCTTGATGACCTGCAGGACCAAACTGCACCACAGTCCAGACCACATGTGAGACCACATCCCACAAAATGACGAGTAACATGTCAGGGTAATCCCACAAAGAGAATTGCGATCCTCAGTCCGGGAAGAGCCCAGTCACTACCAAATGCAGGTTGTGACTTGCTAGCCCACAGTCTGCGTGTGAACGTGAACTGAGCCAAGTCCGTTCCCCAGATCACACACACAAAGACAGACTGGCTGAAATTGCACGCCTCCCACCCAAGCACCCGTCGCAACTAGCTTCAAGGCGGATCTTACCTGTCGGGTGCGCTAGTGTCAGCAGAAGCACAGACCATGTTAAGTATCTCAGTTGCCAACTGCGCATTCCTTCCTCCATCAACACCAGCTTCTCCCACCAGATGTCCGTATGATATGAGTTTCTACACACATGGTGCCATCGATGGGTCAGTCGAAGCAAAAATCCTCCATTGCGAAGAAGAAAACCGCAATCACCAAGCTTGCGGGAGTAAGCTGGCGGCACCACATTCCAATCTCCATCACCAGCACAAACGGGAAAATATATCGACAACCACGAATACGAGGAACGCACAAAACAAATCATGGACCACGGCATTGTGAGCAGAATCACTCCGTGACGTCCTTAGCACACCTCGCAACAGTGACCGACCGAGCACTACTAGAGCAGGTGTGTGTTCTTACATGTAGGCAGTCTAGAGCTGGTTCCACAAGCTTGGACTGCTTCGTCTCAAAGGCGAGACGCAAGGGCAGGATCACCAAATCTGCTTCCGAACCTTCTAGGATGTGTCCGGCCTCAGCTAGGGCTGCAGCAGCTGCCTGTCCGGTGCTGGGCTTGGCGGGAGATATGGCCGGGCTGGTATCCTCAAACTTCTCGTCTGCTTCTTTAGGACTTGATGGATCACCTTCCGAGAGATTGTCTTGGACGACGGATCTGCATCCACTATGTACATGTCACTAGAAGCACCACGGAAGTATTGATTTTCGGTCGTCAAGGAACGGCGGAATAGTATGACCACTTTGGTACGACCTCCAACAAAAATATTTACTGTTGGATTGTGTCCGCAGCAGCATAGAGACATACTCTTTCAAGGTTGAGCTTCTTCAAAAATCTTAACAAGATCTTTTTTTGAGCCTGATACACGACCGCTGAAGACTCCCGGAGGTTTGATTAGTTCACCTCAATCTACAGCATTTGTCTCAGAAGGATAACAGAAAACCACATCGTGACGTGTATACACCACTCCATCATGTGTCCTCGATGCTCGATTGGCTTTTCTGTTCGGCGTGCTCTAGTAATAATGACGATGTTGCCTATCAATGTTATTGTGTAATTTTTCAAAGCAAAAAATGTGATCAATCCAAAGGCGAACAAATACCGTCCGAGGAAACTGTGGATAAGGAGAAAATTGTTTTTAAGAAAGGTAAATCATTATCGAGAAAGCGTACATTTCATCTCGGAAAACTGCATGGGGCTCGTCGAGGGGCTCGAGTGGTAGTGACACAGGTTTCCTCTCTGCAACATTACAAAATAAGACCTTGAATTAGTGACCAATTTCCGAGACCACACCTGTCAAATCTATAACTATATAAAGAGTGACTACATGCTCCTTCACTAAGCTGTACTCTCCAACGATTGCGATATGGTTTAATTCAATTTGTTGAAAATTCGAAATTCTCATAGATTGTAACCAATTCGTATGCCTGACTAACAAAAAGAATTTCCCATTTTTTTCGCGAAGAATTTCGCTTATGCATCTAAGTATACCAATTAATTACCATGATTGCTTCAAAAACATAGCTGATTTAAACTTCACCAAAGAACCTATCTACCAACGGATCTGAACGCAGTAAGTTACAGTGAATATTTTGAGGATAATAACAATAATATCCTGACTGTATCCAGATCACGGAAACTTTACTCGCATGAAATCATATGACGTATTTCGAATACGCCAACCAAGTAACAGATGACGGTAATCTTAGCGGAATTCGCACAAGCGCAATGCAGACCGTCCCCAATCGGATCCGCAGCTACACTAGCGTCTATATTGCAAATCTAGATCTTATTTAAAAAGGATAAAAAATATTCCCATCACTCTATTAGGTCACACCTGTGAACAAGCTTATTACGAGGCGAGCCCAAAGCTATCGGATCCGCACAAAGAAACAACACTCACCCAAATATGCCTTCAGAGCAGTTTGCAAGCTGCCAAACTTGCGGCCCGTGGAATCCTTGAGCATGCGCTCGAACGCACGCGTAACAAAGGCGCCCCCGGCCTCCGCCATGTTTGCACTCTTGCGCTAAATCAAACGTCCGCTCTCATAACCCTGAACTAGAAACCTATCAACTACAGACAGACGAGCTCCAGATCCTTGTGCAATATTGGAAAAGAAAAACAACAACAACAACAACAACAACAGAAACGACTTCGAATCAAAGGAACCCGCTACGATTGATCGGCTTCCGATCTACACTCTGATGAAAAAGCGAGCATCCTTGCTTGCATGAACTCGCTCAAATCACTCCAATAAAAGGAACTACGTCGCACCGTGTGACGAGGGCTATCTACGGCCATGGCCGAGGTCCTCTTGCAGGTGTCAACCCACATGTCCAGATCCCAACCCACGTCCTCCTCCAGATCTCCAAAATAAATCATGGTGTCCCCAATTCTCTTTTTGGCCCCCCAACAGTCCTCCACAGATTTGTGTCACTATTGGTGTGATTTTTCTAGTATTGCATGGGGTGAATATCACTTTTGGATCATGCAAATTTTTTTTCTCCATGTTAATTTGGTTTGTAGGAAATTGATATATCGCCAAAATTGATAACCTATATCATTGTAGTTTCTGTTTTCCACAATCCTAAGTTTGATTATTTTTTGTCATTATGAAATTTAATATCCTAGCATTCATTACACAAGGTGTCAATATTGGTTCTAACACTACCCCGTTATATATATATAATAATTCCATTATTGGTTTATCAATTGACAAATGGTATGTGTAAATTAGTTACATGTGTGTGTGTGTGTATATATATATATATATATATATATCCATACACATGCAATCAATATGTAGATATAACTGATTAAAGTCTTTAACATAACTATTTAAATTTATAACAAACGATTTTTTGAGTAATATTTTTTCAATATAAGATAGTATTGATGGCAAAACCATTGAAAATATTTAAACAGTACTCAATAATTTATTTTAAATCACAAGTATTTTCATTATAAAATAAAACGACTATTTTTTTATAATTAAATGTTCTTTGAAATGGAACATTTTCTAGTTCCAACTAATTTTTTAAAGTCCTAATCATATATAACACCCTTCCTTATATTATTTCAATTTCATTCAAATAACTAGATACTAATATGCACATACTTTTGACATCAAACACCACAGAATTTGTACACTCACAAAGTATATATATATATATATATATATACACACACATAATCATTTCATGGCTGTAGTGTATATTTCTGAAATCATTCACTTTTACAAATATATACGTATTTTCATTTTATTTTATGTTAAAGAACATTTTAAAATGTGATAAGGCTTGCATGCTATGAGAAAATAATTCAAGGTTTGAAAGAAACATTAGTCTTTCTATTGCATAGAAATTGTTTAAGGAAAAATGTGAAAAGTTGGTTAGTTTAAAATCCAAATAGTGATTAGAAATCTCAATTTCATTAACCCTAGATTGTACATTGAGTCAAATTTATCTAAACTCGAATGAAAAATAATATTTAAAAATTTCCTTGAAATTTAAATTTATGAGAATATATATATATATATATATATATACACATACATATATGCACTTAATTTTACATGTAAAATCATAAATATCACTATAAATCAAATTCTTATTATTATTTTATTATTTCCAAAGAAATAAAATATAATAAGAACCACCATACAGTCAAGAATTTATTATTCTTAGTTTAAATTATTTTTTAATTTATATACTTAATAAAAATATTTCAAAAATTTAAATAAAATATTGTAAATGATTTTATATGTTAGCTACTTAAATAATAAATTTCATTAGAGGTTAATATGATTTAGTCTAAATATATTTCAACAAGAGTAGTAAAAAGAATTTAAAAATATATTTGACACTTTATTTCTAAAAAAAAAATCGTGTGATTGTTTTAGTTAATAAATTGTAGATTTTCTAATTCAAAGAGAGTTTTTGAAATCGCACATGTTCCAAAGATATGGACACCACTAATATTAATAATTAACATAAAAATAAGATTTATTTTAAATCTTCACTTGGAATTTTATATGTAAACTTAAAAATAGAGATTAATTTGAATTAATTTAGAAGATTTGTGTGATTTCAAAAGATTATTTTGAATGATATATTTAGATTTAAAAGATTATAAACAAGTAAAACAAAATATCCATTGTGCTACTAAAGAAATTGATTTTCAAAACAAAAAGTAGTTTCAAATAACTAGCTTAATAAAATTTCTAAAATAATAATTATTAATGTATCTTAATATTTTTATATTTTTTATTAAATTAAAAATCTAAATATAAAGTGTGTGATTTCAAAAGATTAAAACAAATTCTAAAATTTTCTTATTTTCTATTTTTTTAACATTTGAAATTATAAAATTAAAATTCTACAACTTCTTTCCTATAAATATAATTACATATTTGCAATTGATAAGAAGTAGCTGTTCACAGAACCATAATGATCTAACAACCACCAAAGACAATGTATCTTGAATTCCACAGCACAAAACTCTACAAGTGACGATAGAATAGAAAGATAATATGGAGACTAGATTCAAGTTCATAACCTTACGAATAGCAATTGTATATACCACATGCAAATAGTTGTACAAAATGCGCCACATTTCTTATAGCCAGACACAAATTGGTACTCTTTTTACTATTTCAGCGAGCCTTAAGTACTCACCAAACACTTTCCCTTAACCCCAATCAACAATACTAATTGAGGACTTATTTTATAATAGACAGGTTGCACTAATTGCTTTATTGGAGACTGTTTTAATACCACTATTTTATCATAGACAAGTTGCACACTATGTGATTCCAAAAGCACTTGAGAGATTATTCAAGAAAAAAAGAACAAATAATCATAGATGTACAAGAGTGCCCTATTTTAATTAAATTTAACAATAGTAATAAGTAAAACTTATCTATAATCATTAAGCACGGCAATGTACATGCAAAAAATAATATCTTTAAAGAAGCTAAGGAAGTACATGATTGCAAAACATACATTAAGCTTACAAAGAAATAATGGTGTATATTTATGATGCTTATAAAAAAAATATAGAAAATACATGATTAAAAAGCATATCAATTGGTACATATAAATAATGGATATACATAAAATAAAAAGCACAAGCATAACCACAAAGTTATGTTTAATAATAACATATATTATAAAGAAAAAAGAGTAAAAATAATACAAATTTAAATATTTCTAATACCTAGATTAATATTAAATACTTAAACTTTCTATGTTGAAAGAACTATCTACTATAATACAACTAAGCTTATTAAAAATTAAAAAAAATCTCTTGGATTCATTCAATTTTATTTTTATGGCATGACTTTGGAAATTTAATTAAAGATTTCAAAACTTCATTTTCTATCTAGATTATATTCTTTTATATAATATTCAACAAAAAATATTTTGTTGTAATTTGTTTTTGTATAATGATTTATATATACATGTACTTATGCCTATAATGATAATTACTTTGAAATTTTTATTAAAAATAATTGTAAGTAAGACATCCAAAAGTACAACATTCAAACTGTACAAGATTTTTTTTTTAAATATTATTTATGAAAAAATTTCATTTAAATAAAAAGTTATCATTTTGTATATATTTAATAATTCTTTTGTTAAAGTTAATGAAGCAAGTATGTATGATTTTCTAATATATTCTATTAAATTTAGAAATAAAAAACATAGTTGAAATCTAAACATATCCAATGATAAAGTTAAACATACAGAAGCAAATAATGATTAGAATAATAATAATAATAATAATAATAATAATAGATAGAAAGTGCCATTTTTTTGTTTTTTTAAAAAACAATTAAAAGCAATGAATTATGCATTCTTTTGTTTATGCTTATAGAAGCTTAATGATAAATATATTCATTAATGTAATTTTTTTTAGTAATATGTTATTAATTAATATATTAAAATTTATCAAATATATATTTATATATATATATATATATATATATATATATTAAAATTAAACCAATATACCATTTATGCTAGTTAGTAAAAAAATATTTATTAGATATTTAAAAATTATAAAAAGACATATATATATATATATATATATTTTAAGTGGTAGATATATACACTATTACTACCAACATACTATAAAGATAATTTGAGTATATGATAAGTGAGAGTTCTTTGCTACTTTTACAATTAAGTTATAAAAATTATAAATATTGAAAGCATTATTAGAAGATTAAATATTAGAGAAAACAAATTTTGAAGTCACAACACATAGTATCAATAAGATTGCACACAAAGAGATGTCTCTCACTTCTAACACCTCTTACTTATATGTTGTAGTTGCTGCCCTAAAAGACAACTTCCACTCTTTGACTTTCATACATTTAGTCATAGGATTTTTTAGTATCTAATTTACCATAAAAGTATCTTATGGTCTTTGGATCTTTTGGCATTTTACTAACCAGGAGGATATCCTATGCCAAACATCAACTCTTATTACTCTTATACTCTATTACTCTTATATATATTTTGGATATACCCTAGTTGATATTTTATCCTCTTGACATTGACTCTTAGCCCTTGACCTCGTCTTATATCCATAAAATGTCCATTCCATATACCAAGAGTCAACCCTTTGACCATTAGCAACTTACATAAGGTAATATCCTCTAAAAGATAATTTATTAAATTTTTATTTTTATTTATTTATTTTAACACTAAACATCCACAAACTTCCTTGATTTAAACTTATTAATAATGATTAGTAATGTATAAAGTCTTTTTGAAGGATTATAGAATTCTTGGACAAACTATTCCATATATTTTTATTATTAAATTTAATAAAGATATCTAATACAATAAAATTCTTGTTTCTAAAAATCATATTTTTAAAAAATATTTTAAATATTAAAACTTTGTTAAATGATAATATCATTGCTTTGATTAAAGATTATGTTTACAAAACTATTCATCTATCAATATGTTATGCATTTAATTATTACTTTGTGACTACCAAAATGTTATTAAATATTTAATCTCATCTTTTTGTCATAGACATATATAATTACCTTGATAAAAAATATTAGATAGAATATAAATAAAAGTAAATTTGATAATATCTAGTAGATAAGCTTTATAAAAGTTTAATGGACACAAATTTGACTTTAGACGTATTTGTAGTTGATTGATAGGTTAAAAACTTGGCCAATAAGTTAGATACATGTTGTCCATATTGACAACTTATTGTACAAGTTAGCAATGTGGCGCATCTAGAAGAAACTTGCCTTATAAGTTAGACATATGTTGGAGGTCCTATAGAACATTGCCACATAGCTTCTAATTAGATAGTATATATGGAGACAAGAGTGAAGCCTTCTTCACTCTTAGCAACATCTTTTTAGTCCTTAATCTTGTCTCAAAAGTCTATAGTTTTCTTAGCTTAGGCAATAACCATTATAGTTTAATAATAGTCTATTTTTTAGTGATTATCTACTCTTTTCAAGTGGAATAAGAGTGTATTGATCTTTTGATTCTTTGTGATTTATGTCATTGATATTTTTATATAATAAGAAATTTCAAATAATATAATATATCTATCTCAACTAATCTTTAAGATTGTTAATCACTTAATACATATGTAAAAAAGTCAATTATTTGTAAATTATATGCCATATGATTTAATAGGAATGAAACAAATTCTTAAAACCATTAACTTATTTAATGAAGATAATACACTACATACAATGCAATAAAAGTTGTTAAACATGATAAATTTTTTAATAAATTAATTTTCTTCATTTATGGATTTATAGATTAAAAAGTAACATTCTTCCACAATCTTTTATTCTTGATCAACCAAAATGAGGCCAACCCAACCATTTAGCCAATTGATGTCATGTCCATCTCACGTGATTAGAACATAACATATTTTAAATAGAACGCATATGTGAGTCTTCCTTTAATAAATTTTTATATATTCCTACCATACAATAAGTGCTGTAGAAGCTCAACTATATCCTAGAATAATAATAATAATAATAATAAATGCAAATCCGAGAAGTTCTTAATTTAATTTGAGTTGGTGGTACATGCTTCAAAATTAACAATAGATTGATGGACTATATATTTCCATGGACTTCTCTCACATGTGGCCTCCCTCTCCTTAAGTTATTCACATTCACCTCCTTTTAGAATTAAGCTACTCTCATTATCAATAACTCCAAAATGGATAATGAGAATAACGGCCATTGTTGTGGGGTATTGTGTCCACATAGGCGAAGACTTGAATCAGATGCCCCTTGAGATCCCGAACGCAGTCACCCCCTCGCGTCTGCTTTCCTCAAGTGTCGACTCGAGATCCTGAAGAGGAGCGTGACGACAAGGAGCTTTTTGTCGTGGTGCCGCTGGATGATCCGCGAGGCATCGCTTATCAGAGGCACCGCATTGCTGCTGATCTTCACGCTTGCTAGATTAGCTCGTAATTGTTCCGAAGTATGATGGATAATCGGCAACCATGAAGAACGATGGTAATGGTCAGAGCTTGAATTTAGGGGCCAGGTTTTGTAACTCGCGAGATTCGTCGAATTATCTGTGTATGAATTGAGTTCTGGGCGTGGAATTTGTTTGGTGGTGGATGGTGAGTGTGACGAAATTTAGTCGTTTGATAGCTTGGACTCCCTCGCTGCATTTGAACCACCGTGCGTTTTGCATCGCCTCTTAGCTCGATGGAATAGCGCATAATTGCGACGGTTGGAGTGGAGGGGCAATGGCTGAGGCGGAGGCCATTGCAGCTGAGGAAGTAGAAGGTGATGAGGGATTGGAGTCGATGTCGAGTGAAGCACAGGCAAAGCCCCAAGTGGCTCCATTGAAGAAGGCGCGCCCTGTTGGCGCGGCTAAGAAGCGCAAGTCTGTGCCCCGCACCAAGTTAGGCAAGAAGAAGGGTACGTATGGAATGCACTCTGTTTCTGTCCGAGAGCTGTTCTAGGGTTGAAAAATGAGTGAATTAGTATTTGATTCATGTGCGGGGATTGGACATGGCAGACGTGGAGACCAAGACGGTCCCGCCCAAGAAGATGAAGGAGACGGCTTCGATGGACTTGTCGGATCCGTCGCAGCTGACTATGAAGGAGATCATTCGAAGGGCGGAAGCTATTGAGAGGGCGGTATGCTTCTGTAAATTAAGTGGGAATGGATTTATCATGGGTTGTGGAGTAAATTTTCCGGTTGCTGATCAAGTTTTAAGTAACATGCACTTTCTAGGTCATTGGTTTAAACAAATGACCTAGTCTCTATCTTCCCTGAAGCAAGTGAGCAAAGAGTCGTCTGCGCTGATCGCCGGGGGCCTATTTTTTCCATTGTGTCAATAATGTAAGTAGTCAACCGAAACGTCTGAACTTGCAGAAAGCGAAGGAGGAAGCTGCCAGGAAAGCTGAAGAGAAAGAAAAGAAGGGTTCGGGATCAAGATCTGCAGCGAGGGACATGACCACCCCAGCAGCCCAGAATACGTAAGCTTTCAACTTTATTAAGCCTGGCTTATTATACAAGGAATTCCTGAATTGTGGGCTTTGCCGCACAAGTCATCTTTTTGAATCTAAATTACCTAACCCGTTCTATACATCCTGGTTTGGCAGGTCTGCTCCCTCTAATTCCTCCGCTCCCTCCGTCTTAACTCCTCAAGTGCAGATTGTGAATGGGCGCATTGTTATTAATCAACAGAGCTTGATGGTGGCCGCTCAAGCCAGTACTCGTGAGGATATAGATACTTATCGCAGGGTGGAAGAGGATAGGCCTAAACTTAACTCCAATTCGTACTCTAATCGAACACACGTAGAAAGGTGGAAGCAAGAAGACACGGATTTATTTTACAAGGTATAGTCTGGGAGGACTGCTTTCCTGCAGTAATATTCTCTATGACAGAGTGTTGGTATGGTGCGAGTGAAATGAGTTTATTTGGGGAAGGATTGCCCTGTTTTCTTTTCCTTGCTTTCTTTATGTTGAGTATTGCTCCTCTAGTCGTCCTGAGTTTGTAGAGTATTTTATTTGTTTTATTTTATATTATTTTATTTATGTTATTATTTTTTGTGACAACTGAGTCTAGTTTTGACTTCGTTTCCAAACTGCATATGTAACATGCACGAAGCTCTTATTATCGTAATGCAGGCACTGCAGCAATTTGGAACAGATTTTGAGCTGATACAGAATTTGTTCCCAGGAAGGACAAGAAAACAAGTGAAATCAAAATTCAAGAATGAAGAGAGACTGAATCCTGTACGCCTTGCTGATGCTCTTGGGCACAAAATACAAGGTTCGTACCAAGTGGCATAGTTTCCTCGTCATTCAGGAGTGTGATGCAAAATGTTAGTATGTATACACACACACACACACACATCTATATATATATATATATATATATATATCTATCTATATTGCTGGGTATCTTGTAAGTGTACCTAACCTCTGGAATGTGTTGCTACAGATCAGTCTCACCACTACAGAGCCATTCTCGAAATGATTAAATCAGAAAAGCCAGTCGGAGATCCAGATGAAGGGTTGTTGGAGAGTCTTCTGCGACCTGTTGTGACGAATGAAACATCCAGCGGCCAGGTAGGTTGCGGTCTGAATTAGGGCGAGTATAATTGATGTAAAAGTTGTTTTCGAGTAAGTGTGATTTTTGATGAAATGTTAGCATAATTATTTTACTTATATTGAAATATCCTTGCAGCCGGTTGCAACACAAGTGGTCGCTTCTGAAGAGAAAATGGATAAAGAGGGCAGTGTGGAAGTTCCTGCTAACACAGTAGCTTTGGAGAAGGCGAAACCGGATGATCCAATCGTGCCTGTGTCGGATCCCATTCTTTTTAACTCAGCAGTTTTACCCCAGTCTGATGTTGGAACTATCACCTCCAAGAACGATTCACCCACGTCAGAAGATCCTGCAACTTCGGTTCCATCAGATCAAAGCAAGAATAATGCCTCTCGAAATCGTTTGGGTAGCTATGGGAATCCCTTGAGCAGTTATGTGAAGGAACCCATATCTGGGAATTCGTTGGGTAACTATGAGAATTTGTCTAAGAACCCTTTGGGTAGCTACGGGAAGAATCCCTTGGGTATGTACAATTAGTAATAGATTACATTGGAACCTATTTATTCACCCGCCGGCCTCTACTCACTTGAGAATAATTTTAGAGAATTTTGTGCGGCATTTACTCTGGTCCACCAAACGTTCGGGACTGCAAGGGTGCGAGTTCCCAAACAGAGCGATCTTGAGTTACAACGGCTACTGAAATACGATTCGGACAGAATGTGTCCAAATTGCAGGCCAGATATTGCTAGACTTTTCGAAGTGAATCACTAGCAGCCCAACATGTTGCCTGGTAGAACAAGCTGGAATTCGTTGTCGATTGATAGGTTGAACATTTTTGCAAGTTTATCATTGTTTCAATACCAATTTTACCGTGTTGAGGTCTTTCATTGTATTGGCGCTGACTTGTAGAACAGCCACGTAATTCTGAAGCAGACGATGCCCTTACAGAGAAGCATCAAAGGGACTTCGGTATCCTTTATTTGTGAGGGTAGCTCTTCACATACGACGATCGACAGTACTTTGTTCTGTACGTTGGAGTGTTTGCCTGTTTCCTATGTTTGTGATTGTTGGATTATGTGATTTGCAATTTTCATGCAGGCTTCGGGCTTTGGTGGTCGACACGGATAGTCTGATGATGTTCTGGATGCCATGGATTATTCTTTCAATGTTTCACTCTTTCGCCATTACCTTGAAACGTTGAATGATATAGTTTGCAAGGAGCTCTATTTGTTGTCTTAAAGTGAAATAATGTCATGGTTAGATTTCATGTTGCCCTCGCCCTTCTTGTTTTTGTTGAAGTGCTGCCAGTGAATACTCAGCTCCTGGCATTTTGCTAATATTTACATTTTGTGAATTTGGGTGAAGATGTACTTTGGTAGAAGGTGAAGAATCAGGGATTATGATATTTTGAAGCTAGACCTGAAGCTGACTTTACCACTAGATAGGAATGGTCTATTAAAAATATTTACATGTTCTATCAGAGTTTCCTAATACTCATCAACAATTTCTACCACCATTTGTGGATGCATTAGGGGGTGTTAAAGTAGTAGAATGTCTTGAAGAAAAATTCACAAAGAATTGAGAAGCCAATATATAGACCACAAGAGATCTTTAATATCAAAAAAGAAAAGAGAAAAGAGAAAAGAGAAAGAAATTGCACATATGAGAGGATTATTCGTTCCATAACCCTAAATCTGCCAACAAAACTACGAGGTTTTATGCCCAAAAAAATTACTCATGTTTAGACAGAATTTGATAAAAGTACATATGCATCTAAACACAAAAATGGGTTTCTTTAGTCTAAATTTTTTATGAAATTTTATTGATTGATTGATTGATTTTTTTCTTTCTAAAACCTAAAAAGAATAAAGGGTGCTTGTAAACCCTAAACCTGGTCAACGCTGGAGCTCACACCCGGGGTCGCTCCAGCGTCAAGTCTCACGAAGTCGGTGTAGCATGAATTGCACAAGTCATGGGAAGGGCGGCCAAGGCGAGATAATATTTCACTAGAACTGCGAGAATGATACACAGAAACGCTATGGCAATTACGAGCGGTGTTGATGAAGAAGAAGAAGGAGAAGGAGATTGAGAAGGAGGAGGAGGAGCGGAACCAGCGGGATGTCGCGAATATTTCTTTTTCAGAGTATGTCCTGAGCCTTTGAGCAGAACAATGCGGGAATGCTGTGGCGTTTGTTGGGGTAGTTGAGGTAGAGGTTGAGGAAGAGGATTGTCGACAACATGCTTGAGGATGCTTGAATCTGAACTGGAGGATGCTGGAGACTTCGAATTATTTGCAGAAGTCTTGGCTTGGATTTTTGAGATTTTTCTTAACACTAGAGCGTTGCAGGAATCTGGGCCATTGACAAGTAATCTGCCGATTTCATGCTTGGTTAGCTCTTGTAGCCGAGCTGCCATGGCTTTGTGAGCGCTGTCTGCGTCGAAGGTGCTGGCTCTTGTGCCTGTGGATAAATTTTGGAGCAATTCTTGAATGCCGAGGAGAGTGGTGCCGGATTTCGTTTGGTGAAGAAGAGCATTCGTCCAGTTGCGCTTAGCCATTTCGATGTTCATGGCAACGCCGTGTCCAGCGGCATAGCAATGTCCCATTTCGATGTACGCGGACGGGAAATTCAGGTTACAAGCTTGTTCGTACAATGAAATGGCCTTGGATTCGCACTTACCGACGCCCATGCCGAGTTCGTAGCATAATCCAAGACGCCAGAGCAACTCTGGATAATCATGATTCAGCGACCTGAATAGTTTGAAGGATTTCTCCATATCACATGCTTGTGATGTCCAATTGCCAAAATACCGGCCTGCTTTCATCACCTCCGCTACCTCGTCCACTCCCGAAACAAACTTGGCTCCTGCAACTTTCTTTCTACACTGAACATCAAATACTGCATAACTAAAAACCTCGACAGGCAAAGTACCCTTGGCGCCCTCTTGAATGCACCACTTGGAACCAAGGTGCGAGGAGAGTATTTCAGCATCGTATTCGTTAACACAACTCAACGTTGAAGGGAAAGAATGTCGCAGAATCACGCCTTTGCAATATGACAGCATATTGCAAATGTCAGGAAAGAGAGGACGATCCTTTGGATTGGTTGCCCAGCACTGCTGCATGAAGGTGGAGAGATACACTGGGCAATGCGACTCAGTATTCGTCACTGGCCTCCACCCGGAAAGCAGGCTTGGCAAGACGTCCCTCGGGCTTAAAGCCTCATAAGGTTTCAATCCAGTCAGAATTTCATACATTACCAATGCAAAGCTGTACACGTCTGTGTATTTCGTGTACATTTCTATGCTGTCTGATTTGTAGTCGTAAACCTCTGGGGGCCTCCAAGCCATCGGGTTGCTATAGGTTGCACTCGACGGCCGCATGCTCTGTCTCAATTTTGATAAGCCATAATCTGCAAGCTTCACGCGCACACACGAGAAATTGTCCTTCCTCTCTGTCGCATCAAGGATAATATCCGTCGCCTTTAGGTCACCGTGTATTACGTTCTGGTCGTGAAGGTACCTCATGCCCTCTGCAATTTGGAGTAGAATATCAAATGCCTTGAGGTGAGACACCGGCTTCGACCCATGACGTTTTAAGTAAGTCTCGAGATTCGCGCTTCCCCGTTCCATGATCAACATCTGCTGATTCTCGTGGACTGTGTAGCCGATAAACTGCACCAAGTTGACGTGTTGTAGACGTGCAAATACCTCGACTTGTTCTTCCATGACCTTGATGCTCTTCTCATCTGTCAAGTTAAGGCACTTCGCAATGGCGGGCATTCCAAAACATTTGCATTCACATACAGTTCCCACTGATCCCATTTTGTGGGTACCCTGTGTAATCTCTATGTAACGGAATCTTATCGAGTAGTAACGTCGTGTTTCAGGGGTAGGAGTGTATGATTGAAATTTCCTCAGCAAGTACTTGGCGAGCTTATAGCTGGATCCGTATCTCCTCTGTAGAAACGTCTTGCTTTCTTTGAAAGCTTCGACACTGCGACCTAAAGTCTGGTTGTCTCTCTTGTGGGCTTCTTCTACAACCGCTGCAAAGAACTGTGAGTGGTCCATAATGGGCAGCTTGAACGTGTGGTCCTTGGTCGCTTCAGCAATGGCAATCTTCGCAATGTCCAAACACTTCACAAAATTTTGCAAGAGCAGATTCATGTGCATCTGAAGGGAACCAGAGACGGAGGAGTACATTACTGATCTCCACCAGTTCTCGTCTGCCCACTCTGCCACCGTCATATCTGCGTAACTCAAAACTCGCCATAATTCTGACAGTGCTTTGGCGCACATGCGGAGGCAGTCGTCCTTTGTGTGGTCCTTACGGAATGTATTCTCCAAATTGTCGAAAAAGTGTGAGAATGTTCTCGCAAGGAGCTCCCGTTGACAGTGATTGACCTTGATGTCCCTTTCTTGGATAGTCTTGATCACACCGCGACATAGGGCATAGACATCCGCCATAGCTACATACTCAACTACCTGAGAGTAGCGATCTTTCCTAGAGGTTGAGAATGCTAAATCCTTAAACCGTAAACCACCACGTTCTTTTGTGGCGATTATCGATCTCCGCCATGAACGACAGGACTAAGCATCCCAAGTCGATTGAGTATGGATGCTACAGGCTCTGAGAGACTGGACACAAGTTTACTCGCCGGAGGTAATGTTCCAGATAGTACTATTAGGAGTCTTTGGTATCGACATGAAAACTATTCACCTTATTCACCACTGAGGATTTCTTGGGAGTCTTGGTTGTCTACTGAGGAAAGTGGTTTTCGAATCTTTGTTGTTTCAAGAAACTTCTCTGACACTTTCAGGGGGACGGAAGGCAGTGAATTCAAGCGTTCGCATGTGTAGCAGCGTTACGGCGAATTCTCTCATATCCCATTCCCATCTAAGTTCACTTTCCTCTACATAACCAACTTCTACATAAATGCAATCCAAGCTCCTAATACACCAGTCAGTTGCGAGCGTTACCCGCATTGTAGTAGAAGTTCTAAAACTCCAATCGAGGGTTGATTATTCACCCATTTTGAATGATCTCTATCAGCTCCCCAACTCCCTGATTGCTTCAGATCGAGGCCCTATGGTGCTGTTACAGTGCGAGTAAACGAAGAGGGTGGCTCAGTCGCCGCAACCGTCTTTGAGCCTTTAATTCGTGGCCAAACTGCGCCATCTCTACCATACGTTCTCCGGAACAGCCACAGCTAAACTGCTTGGAAAGGATCACTGAAGATAATTGAATCATTTTGTGAAACCTTCACCACAACACGAGCAACGAATACCTGTCATCACCCGCTTCAGAGATTCATATCAATCTCTCGCATAAATAGGTACCACTAACCCCTCCACCCTTTGAAGCAGTTCAAGTTCCTTTCTAGCCAACACACCAAAATTGCCATGAATGAGACGAATTCTTCAGCCTGGTCTGTTTCCGCTATCTCAGATGATGGTTAACCCTACTTATTAGGAACCCACGTTCACAAAAAGTAACGCATTCCAGTATAGCCTCAGCAACAGCGTGACTCTGGAGAAGATGGACCCCGAACGAGGCCATGAGCTGCTGGTCAAAGTGAAGCGGCGGCTTCGCAACGTTTGAATCCTCAGCTACAGATCTCTGAACAGAGTGCATTGCGAAGTATCAAAACACTTGTACATTCGACCTGCAACTTCCCCGCTTCTTCCACAAGTGCAGCCTTCGCAAATGCCAGTAACTTGCCATCCGACAGCTCACATCACATAACTGGTTTCACAAGCGAGGGAACATTCTCTAGGACCAGTCCACTGGAGATCCAAGTGATGCTGTTCGGAAAGTTTGCAAGTAACCGCATTAACCCTTTTTAAATTACATCCTAGAATTGAGATTCTGGGTACTCTAAGAATGGGGAAATATGCCTAGATACTCCCGGGCATCTGCTCTGGAAAGAACCCCTCTACGACCGGCCAACCTGCTATCTCCGAAAGGATCATCAATATTATCGCCAGATCTTCAGGGAGAATGACAAATATAGCTGACAGATAGGGCTCCAAAGACGTAGGATTGTCTGCGGGATGCACGCTCGCATGTGCGGAGGGGCAATGCCTGGGGGAACCGACCTCTGGATTCTGATCAGCGGAGAATTAGAGCGTCTAAATTACCAATTTTAACTCAAGGTCCTGGAAAAGGTAAGGAAATCACCGTTTTTAATAGCGTCTTTTTGTTCCTCTGGATTCTTTTGGCTCCCGTTTGTTAGCTCTGCTGGTGCTGCGACGAACTCTACCAGGGCTGAGGAGGTTATCCCAAGCATGAAGGTAACCCTTAGACATGACGAGGCTTACAGAGCACTTGTGAATCCGTTTTCAGGAATGACGCATACAACAATTTTCTGTTTTTTTTTTTTTTTTTTTTTTTTTAATGGATTTTCCCTCTTTCCCTTTGACCAGAAATTGATCTGGAAGTGTCTCTTTTGATGACAGACAGGTATTGCAAAAATAGGGATACAGTTTTCTCATCCGCTTTGTCTGAAACCATTCGTGCCTGCAAGTGGGGCCAATTAGCTCGGGCCTATAACCACATTCCATGGTCATTCCTGAATATGCACTCTGGATCCTCTAATCCTCACGTGAAGACATGCATGTGGCCATTCTCACGTGAAGGATGCTGCAGTGCATGATTGCCATGTGTGCCGAATATGCTCTTGAACACTTAAGAAAACGACGGTGCAATCTGTGGGATAGACAATGCAATCCTTCCGAAGTTAGAAAGCAGTTTTTAACATCACAACAAGGGGTCGTGGAATTGAGCACATTACGATGTGCAGTAAAAAATGAAAACTTCTCGAGAGCTCAGGACTGGGGGTTCTCGTTCTTCGAAGTCCTTGCAACAGGTGCGTTCTGTTGGTGCAGAAACAATTTACAGGCACAAGAAAAAACTTGAACATAACATCGATTGTAGATTCCTGCAATCTTTGAGGTGTACTCAACGAGAAGTTTAGTTTCGAGTGATCTCCATGCTTACAATTTTATCGATAAAATTTTAAGAATGTTGTGAAGGATTGCGAATTCACTCAATGTGAGAATGGAGTGTCTATATCACTCCTACAAATGTAAAGAGTGCCTCTGAGGTGTTAGTTTTTGACAGGTTGTAATCGTGATAACTGCAAAGTATACTCACACTTCTTCTTGAATTTGCTCAGGATGTATTAACTAAATGTTAAATCCAAAATATACGTAAGATAGTATGCTTCATTCAAAAGATGTGGATAGTTCTCTTACCAATATATAAATATATATACAAAATCTACTTTCAAGCTGGGCTAAATCAGCAGATCTAGTAACCGCGAGGACGCAAACGCCAACTAATCGGGTCGCGGAGGTTTCCTAGTCACATCTGCGTCCTTAGATCTTATCGTCCCAAATAATAGACGGGGTTTAGTTGGTCTAAGAATGGAATGGAATTGAATACATGAAAGCTTGATTAAGTTAATGCCTGTCAGTTACTTGTCCAAGTGCTTTCGCTGTTGGTAAGTCTAGTGCTTATCATTTCCATTGCACAACTTGCAACTTGCACTGCTGCTCTGTATCCTCAAACAAGGACCCAGAAATACTCATGTCTTTCAAGGGCGTAGTCGGAGTCAAGTCACCGCGTCTAGTTATTCTGGACAGGAGCTGCTCTATAGATAAATGCTGGTTATTACCAACACCCAATATTACCGGCTTGTTTCCCAATCACGGTTGATGAATTGCACGTTAAGGGGCAGGCTCCTGCGGAGAGTTTGGAAACCCGAAGAGCCAGCATTGTCAGAACATCTTCGAGGATTCTTTCCACATTAGTAGGTGTCATTCGATGCTTCCAAGGCAGAGCAGTTTACTTCCACAAACTCTTTCACTGTCCATGATCAAATTATTTCTTTCATATTAAATAATGTCGTGATGCAATGTGAGCCTGCGAGGTATTCGGCGACAAGGTGCACTCAGTCGGCCTCAACGAGAGCTTAGCCTCCATGATAAGACAGTGTATATTTGCCCAGGTGTACACAAGTAGATTCATTTCGAGCAATTATGCATTTGGTGGAGTACGGACAAGGTGATATTCTGTACATCTACTGAACTATGGCTCTAGAAACCGGCTGGGGATTTCGCAACATAGTTTTACTCAGAACGAAGTGAAATAAGCGAAACTACCAAGACACTACCCTCGGGCACCATTTCGACGAATGCTGATTCTACAGCAGCTCAGCTAGAAGCAAACCCTAAAAAGTGCTCAATTTCACCACTAAAAACGAAATCCAAAAAGAGGACTTCCATCAGGTGAATATTCAGATCCATAAAACCAATTAGATGTGCTGGTGAGAGCCAGGAATCACACCGCCCTTGGACCTACTGGACTTGTCAGACTTGGGATCCGGCTGCGCAGAGTGTTTGAGGTTGCGTGGATCCCTTTTGGGATAAGTCAGCCGCTTCATGGTGGCGGGAGTCTTAAACGCACCCGGTGCAGTCAGCCTCGGCTTGGGCTGACTCCGAGCACCGGCCTTGTTCTTCACACCTTGAGTTTGTTGGAGGTGACCTGCAACAGTAGGCAGGGGCTCCACTTCCGCATCAACAATGGCACCATTCCCAACATGAATCGTGTTGCTGTGGCGCGTCCCGTCCTTGGGGTCCGTCAAAATGCTAGCTGTGGACCGACCTGTGGCTGAAAACTCACTTCCGGATCCCCCACGGTCGTCGAGATGGTCACTGCTACATCTGCTTCTTGGACTGCCGGCTCCGGACTTGGATCTATGAGGTGTTCCTCGACTGTTGAGCACCTGTGAGGTTCTAAGCGCACCCGTGTGAGCTTTGGGATGTGCATTCGCGAAATCGTTGCAGCTGGCGCGGACTTGAGGCGACACCGCTAGACTCATGCGTTTTGGGACCTTCCTCGCAGCATTTACGTCAACACTCTTGGATGTTTGATCATCGGGGACGTCCTTGAAAGCTGGAGGAATCTCAAACATGCGATTCTGCCATGGTCTTGCTGCTGTCCACCGTTCCACGTAGCTCCAACGCCAGTGAGGCTTGTCGGGTTCGCATTCGATGAAGAGAGGTACGACCTGCTTTGGTCCTGCCCGTCGGAGCTGCTGCATAATGCCGTTCACATTGTCGACATGAGCAACTTCTACATTATTATTCTCCGAGGCATATGTAGTTGGCACCATGAAGCATGAGTTATTTCCAATCATGAGTGGAGGGGGGTGATGGCAAAAAACAGTTAATAAACAATGAGGTGGGTTAAAATCACACACCTGCTGTGTTCGTGCGTAAGCCATGGCTCTTTCTCTTTTGAGCGCCGCTACTTGCCTCTCTTGTTCTTTAGCCTCAATCTGCTGAGCGCTTAAATTGCTATCGTTCCAACCCGTTTCAGTCAACCATTCCTAAGAATTGAAAAACATTGATGGTTATTCGAAAATGGATTATATGATGCTCCGGGCAAGAAATCAACGACTGCACTCACAATAAACATTCTGTGTTTTTCTACTGCCCTCAGAAGCTTTAAATTAAGACTGGTGGCATGCATGTATGTCTGAACTGTAAAACACTTTTCGATAAAACAATGAAAAACACTCACCGACTCTTTTCTGATTATTGGCTGGCTCTTCTGCCACACCTGATGCTGCACAGCCAGGCCGTCCTCGGACATACGAGCTTGATGAGTCCTAAGCCTGCCCTGAACGCGAGTAATGGCTTGTACAGTTCTCATTGTGGTATTTGCCTGCCGCATCACTCTGCGGCTTCGAACAAAAGCCTGAAGTCTGACCAAACCCCTCAAAGCACGTAAAGTTCTTCTTGCCTACAAGCACATTAATGAATTCATAGCAGTATGAGACAAGAACACTGAAGACATTATCCGTGCATCAAACAAGACACATTGGCAGCCACGAAACGAATTGATGAGAACACGACAATAATCAGGCAGAATGACTTATCCAAATTATACCAGGTGACCTCGGAAAGCAGTTTGAACAATCACTGCTGCCCATTCCTCTTGAGATGGATACATGAACATCGTAAATTTGCTATTGGACTGAACCGACGTTTCCGTTTGGGTGACAACCTCTTTTATGTCAGGCTCCTTGTCTTCCGAAAGGGCTACCTTGCCATAACTCCACCGTCGTGCCTTGCGTTTTGGCTTGTCCGGAATCTACAAGAAAAGAACTCATTATGAAGCATGCAAAGAGGATCAAAAAGCTTGCACAAGAAAACCTCGAGTATTCATATCTCTAGAACAACCTAGAAGTTCAAGCTGCTCTTCGACTGGATGCAAATCTTCAACAGCAATCCTCGCAATCAATTTCGGCCCTAAATGCACCACGGTCACTTGTTAGGGAACTTCAAAATAGATATGGTGCGTGAAAGGCGGCAAATATTACCACTGCCACAGGACGTGTATCACCGAAAAGATTCATATCTTTGGACTCAGATTCTTCATCATCTCCAGCCCTGATTGGAGATTTGAAAGCATTTTTGACAGAAGCAAGCCACTTTCCTTTCTTCCCCATCTTTCTGCATCAAATGCAATTATATACCATCCACATACTCTTGTGAACTCTTAAGATGTTGCAAAGCCGCAATTGAAGGACCAGAAGGAAGCACTACACAATATAAACCTGCGGTACCAAAAACTAGAGGGAAGATTGCAGCTCAATCCACATGAATCAACGCCCAAAAAGAGGGGAAGGTCCCTTTGTCTAGCGATCATAACTGCAATTGACTAGAATACTCCACATCGTTGATGACCTTTACATGAATCTTCAACGAAAACTGCTCATATATTCATTGAGTAAGTGTTTGATACACGAAATTCTTTAAAAAACAATCCGGATATAGGGGGTCGTATTTGGAGGTAACAGAAAATCACCTGCTAAGGGTATGATATGATTATGCTTTACCTCGTGGAATTCATGACTAAAAGTGCAGGGGATGAGGAAATGAGAAGTCACTGAAAATACCCACCAGGGGTTCTGTTAACCTTTAGAAGCGCTTAATAACTGGAATCCACACGCAGGTTTCCGAGGGAGCATCACCTATTCCCTTTATATCCGATCTGAGACTTCTGTATTTATATCACCACTTGATGTACAAGTAACATAAGACACCAGAAGTATTCATTACAGAAAATCTACCGAGTGGCTTTGAAAGGACGCATCACTGAATGCTCATTATAAATATCTGCAACATATTTCTCAGCTTGCAAATGACTAAGAGACACTGTAGAACTTACGTAATATGACTGCTGTAAGAGACAGCCTCAAGTAAAGAAGCATGACAAGCAGGTAAGGAGGAACTCTCAGGTACAGAAATGTGACAAGCAGGTCAAAAGCTGCTCTGAGGTACAGAAGCAACAAAAACAAGTGGAAAAAGTTACCAAATGCGTGAAACATCTATGAAACAAGAGGATAAAGACAGTACAGACCGCAGAGTATACTATGTAGCTTAAATAAACTACCCATAATGCAGTATGAAATATAACATCCAACCAAGCAGAATCGAAAAAGTGAAAAGCACAAGCCATGCGAAATACTAATGGGTAATGTCCTAGAACCTCTTTATCGAACATGTCTCAGAAAGTGAAGACGATGTAATCATAGCAATGCAGGAATTATGTGTAATTTAAAATAAATAAAAAACCACTTCGATATCAACTTGAATTTCAAAAGGGTGCGCTTCCCACCTACATCCCCGTGATCCGCACAGCAAACTAGTAACACTGCTCTGTCTCTGAACCACCGAGTTCCTCGGCTTCCATTACAAGGTGTCTAAACTATTCATGTCACAATGTAGCTAACTCTTTCGCTGTAAACCGTTATCAACTTGTAGAGGACAATTAGATATGCTGATCACCAGAATGCGATTTCGTAATCCACGCAAGGTTCGGAGGTTCCTCAAGGAAAACAGGTTGTAAACTTTACCAACACGACAAACAATTGGAGAAGAATGAAGAACTGCAGCATTAGGATTGAGGTATATCTCCGACCGAAAGATACTACTCCGTGAAATACCAGCATAACTAGCGGGTATCGACGGCAGGTTTCACAACGAAAAGCCACATCTGAATCAAAATGAGACGATTAGCAGGACAATCATCTTTGCTTGAACCGAAAAATATTATCGCCTTAGAAGACTACCAGTGAACTTGGTTGAGATTCTCTCAAAGTTGGAAAGCAGCCCACAGCTCACCCTTCCTGCATTCAGCAGCCGCAAACCGTGTCTCCGACTGCTGCGTCACGCGTAACGCGATCGTAGACGCACACAATGTCGCACAAGCACTCTTCACCTGAAATTCCTCCACACGAATTCGCGAACCCCTTTTTAACAAAAACCCCCACTAATAAATGTCGCCGAAACCGCCAGCAAAGTTAAACCACAGTCGCCACACTCTACATTTTCTTCCAACCAACTCAATCCCCGCCGAGCACAGATACCCGCAACTGCAACCCCTACACCACTCAAATCTTCCCCGGTCTAAACCATCGTCACACTCCAAACACCAAAACAATAGCCAATTACTGTTCCAACTCACAGACGAAGCTGGAGCTAGTTGAACCTCGACTCGATTCGACTCGACACATGTGCTCCAAATCACCAGGACTGTGCGTACAAGCTTCCGGAGCTAGTGAGAACAAAGGCTATGATGGGGAGTGATGAGGATCTGCACGGCGACTGGTCGTGAGCTCCAGGGGGAGTCAGGCAACGTAGGAAGTACAAGAGACCAATGAATCATGAAAAATGCGGGAACGGCAAGCAGAGAGGCTAAACTTCACGGCTGCCGTGGAGGTGGCTGGCTCCGCCACCGCAGAACAAAAGCAGTATTCTTTGACCAACGCACACCCTGCACTCCCTGTCTCCGAACATGTACACGTGAGTTTTGCTCTACATATCTACTGCTTATCTCCCGGAACTTTACTACACTCCCGTGTGCAGTTCGCTACGATCCTCGATACCCACAAAACGAAAATGGTTTGTACTTGGTGGCTCGGGGTGATTTTTCGCGAAGCTGTTCTGACAACTTTACTGGAGCTCGTAACAAACTTCGGTGCACAATTTTCGAGCCTTGATGAAGGCTGACCGAAAGTTCACAGCTTCTGTTGACAGATTGTGGACTTTGCAAGCAACTATGAAGCATTAACGAGTAAAATATTCACTGGTTGACGGACTTGAGTTGGGTCTTTCATTTCCTGCTCTTTCACTCCACTTACCGAAACGAGTGCTTCCTCTCTGGAATTACTCTGAAGAAAAACTAGATTCAGCCCTTTGTCATAGATAAATCCCAACTAGCACTCTTCACACCCACACTCACACACACTCAGTCACTCACTCAGTTCATAGACAACTTACCCGAAGCTACTGGATTCAGTGTGATTGATCTCATCTGCTGCCCAGGCAATGCTCCGCCCCCATCTAACTTTGGATTGTTGCTCTCAAAATGAGAGTTATACGCAGTCGATGTCATTGCAGGTTATAAACGCACGATGCTCCGACATGGTGTCTATCAAAAGCCAAAGATGGCACATTCTGCAGCACCGACTATAAAGTTTAAAGTTATTCCTCATATATATATATATATATATTGATTTTGTGTGTGTGTGTGTGTGTGTTTGTGCGCGTGCGAAGAGAATAATATAATACATATCACTTCACACTGGAACACATGACTTGTTGATGATGATAAAGCCATTGTATACTGTGAATTGATACCTGGGTGTCAACTTTTTTCATCCTTTTATGTTGAACTGCTTGCTTGTTGTAGTACATTTTTGTTGTGGTGGCAATATTGAGGAAAATAATGTTTTAAAGCACTCTTGTGCAAATTCTGTGGATTCTTGTACAAAGTTAGACTTACGAAATCAGTTCAGAAAATAAAAGTAATAAAGTATTTTTGTAAAAAGAAAGGTTTAATAATAACATATGGCAGGGGTACTTCAGTCACTCTATTTTTGCCATCTGTGGATATTTCCCCTCCAATGATTTCATTTACTTTGGTCATTCGTTTCAAAAAAATTAGACATTGTAGCATGCCTTTTAAAGAACAACAATAATCATTTGTGTTTTGGGATTTTCAGTTGTTGATTTCAGTGCTTCTTGTGCTGATTACGTGCATTTCATATGTGTACAAGCAATAACAAAATTCCATGCGAAAAGTATATTCTTTTAAACATAGTAAACATGTAAAAATATTACTATTTTATAATTTATATTTGCTTCTATGCCTACATACATACACAATGTATATATTATACTGATTTTGTTACTTGAATAAAAGAGTGAAATTTTATAATCTATAATTAGTCAAACCACATCATCGATTCAATACGATTTACAGAAGACTAAATAAAAATTACGTTATAATATTAAAAATAATATAAAATAAAAATGACACATTACAAACTTATATATATATATATATATATATATATATAATGATAATATTTATTTTATTCATAAGGTGCACATTTTGTATATGTATATGTATCTGGTAAATTTTTTAAATTAATATAGGATGGTTATAAATATTGATGCACACAACATTTGTGTTGTGCTCCATATTGATTTTGATAACTTATTTACACAAACTATCAAACTTTCTGTTTTATATGTATGTTTTGTTGAGTTTTTTAGGGTTTTATAATCATGTTTTTTTAACAATGCAAAAACTTTGTAATTTTTTTACTACAGTGTTCCTTAACCCCTTCTAGTGCAGTATTATTAAATTTGCACTTCAATGATATCCAAGTCCATTTTTTTTTTTTTTTACTTTACTTTATACTAATACATGATTACATTCAAATGATTTTGAAATTCGATAAATACATGTAGATTTCATTAATGATGGATCATCATGTAAATTATAATTTTTGTAAATCTGAACGTAAATTTAAACTCAATCCAGTCTTAATTTGGGTTTCTGATACAAAAGAATGATTTTACTTTAAGAACCAAAAGCAAGAGTTTATGCTAAATTTTTTATTTTCAAAGATGAATTTTTGTATTTAAAGAACACCAATTTATTATACTTTTACAGATAACTTGTAACGTTTGATTTTTGTACAAAAACTATCTTTTGTGTGGAGTTTTTGTCACATAGCATATGTAAAAAAAACTTTTTTGATGTATTGGATGATGATTGTCAAATCATAAGATTATTTGGTGTCTTTCGAATATATGCCACTTCTTGCTTTTGCTTGCTTTAGAAGATTATACAATAAATAAATAAATAAATAAATGAGTGCTTTTTAAAACAGTTATATATTCAATTTATTGTGCTTTTACCTTGTTGTGGATATTATTAAATATTCTTAATGTATATATGTTTGTGTGTGTGTGTGTGTATATATATATATATATATATAGTCAAATGAACTTTATTGATTTTTATGCAAAAATTGTCATTCAAACTGCAATAAAAATAGAAAAATAAAACGTCATTTTTATCAATATAGTACATGATTCAATTTAATATAATTTGACATAATGTGTGTTACTTTGTTGATGTATATTATTTTTATTTAATGTTTTTTTCTTTTTATTCTTTATGTTTATTAAACTCAGAACATGCTTCTATACAAGGTTTTGAATCATCTTTTTTGGTTTCTATCATCATAATATTTAAAAAATAATAATGTGCATGTGTGTTTCATATTTATTTTAAGTGTTTATCATTATTGATTGAATTATTATTTGTAGTGTTATCTTTGGCAATTGCTTGAATTCAAGGACAATTCTTTCAAATTGTACCACAAACTTTTAATTTATTCATATTTATATTTATATTTATATTTATTAAACATAAAAGATAGAATTAATATTATTATTTTTATAATTTTATAGCATTTATGTTACATTGAGTGAAGTTTTTAGACAAAAAGCTTAAAAATATAAAAACATTTATAATATTTTATTCAACAATTTGACCTATCTAATAGACCAAAAGAAAAGTTACGAATTTTTAGATAAATAACAATGTAATTATTTTGTAAAATCCAACAATAACTGTTTTAAAATAGCTCAAACCAAATGATTCCAACACATCTTTATTATTAAACCACAATCTCTACTACTACTACTACTACTACTATATATCTATCTATCTATCTATATATATATATATATATAACCTCTATTTTAAAGTTTCGAACTCAAAAAAGAAACCATTTTTATTCCATTGAATTATTCCATTAAATCTCACAGAAGGTTCCACACAGCAATGTTTACCATGACATGAGAGCTTCGTGCAAAAACGGATAAAAAATTGTGAATGCTCCTTTTCCATCCGTTTCAATGCCCAACCAACAAAATTTAGCACAAAATACCATTCTACAATGAAACGATCCACTATAAAAGCAAAATATTTTTTTAAATAGTGTTTTGATATCTCTACAAAATACGTGGGGGACGAAAAGATGACAATAATGGGCACAAGGGCCAACCTTATACTCACACAAAGGTAGATTCACCCACAATTATTATCGTCATTGCTTATCAATTATGGGTACATTGTGGGACAACTTTGGGAGTAAGAAACAAAAGAGAGTAGCATAAAGGTTTCATTGAGCCACCTCCAAAGGGTACCACAATTTCACTGCATATTCTTCACACTGTACACCAAATATTCTCGACATATTCCACTTCGGTTTAGATACCCGGGAGACCAAGTTTCTCGCCGGGTATAGACTTCTCGCGGCTTGCAGCTTTGGCGCTCTCTCCGAAGCCGATGGGTTGCCCAGAGAGCCTTAGCCATGAATTTGTTGGCTGTGGAGCTTCGTCACGCGCGACCTGTTCAGATTGCTGCTGCCATCTTCTGGTAGTTAGTCGTCATTCGCTATTGATTCTAGTTTTAGGGTTTTTGCGGATTTTTTTTTTGGTTGGTTTCGAAACATTTATGTGGTTGAGGCTGGGGAGTGTTTGTTGAGGGAGGGAGGGAGGGGTCGGATTAAGGAGGACTACTACACAATGGCAGCGTTATGTAGCAGCTCATTCTCGGCGTCCCTCTCACTTGGGTCTTCAAGGATGAGCGCCACTTATGGCAGGAATAGTTGTTGCGAAGTGGGAATTTTGAGGTCTGTGGGTGTTTCAGATTCTGCCCGTTCCATCGGTCGTGTTAGTGTTGAATGTTGTAGGGATGTGTCGATGCTACGGCCTCGTGTTCAGAGGTTGTCGTCATGGCCTTGCGGAGCGCGGCGGAAGTCGACCAGCACTGTGGAAACTGATCCGGATGTGCTCGATGATGAAGACCTCCGGGCGGGTCTAAATGAAGTAATGTCTACATTCCCCTACGAATCGTGAGTTCAATTTTGTGAAATTTGTGAATAGAATGGAGACATGGTAGTCATGTCTGCGAGAATTTCATTGCCGTCAAATCTTTAAAGAGTGGCAATGCGGGGTTCTTGCGGCTCTTCAAACCAGAACGAGTGGTCTTTCATGAGAGAGTGTCAGAGTGTTATTCCACTACTGACCAGTGTTGTTGCTGCGACACTGTGAATTTAGCACTATGGGTTGCTGCTGCGCCAATGGATTAGGGTTAATCATTTTAGGGATTGTATGTTTATAAGATGATTGTTATGGAAATGGGATTACTTCCACATGGGATGTTGAGCTCGAAAGTTGAAGTTTGGCTGTGAAACTTGAAACTTATTCCACCGCTTCATTTTCTCACTGGAGGTACTTGCCTCCTCGACATTTTTATGGTTGCAGACGGTAACAGAGGCATTGAAGGTTATGTTGGCGGAAGATGACAAAATGCTGGAAAATTTCAAAGATAAGGTGGATCACGTGGGGGAGTTTTTAGTTCAAAATGATCAATTAGAAGCGGCGCGCTTCCTGTTGATTCTCAGAGGCATGCTTGATCACGAGGTAAGAAACAAAGACGTCTTCAACAATCAATCTTTTCAACAATCAACGTAACAGTCGTAATGGTCCGTTCACAAAATCTAAACCCCTCAACTCTCATTCGAGAAATGCCCTTAGCTGTCGAACTGCCTCTCCGTTGCAACTTTCTTTAATTTCCATATTATTTATATATTTATTTGTAACTTTGATGACTGTTGGGGTGCAAGTGTAGATTTACCCGCAGTGTGAAGAGTTGGAAGGGCCTTACAAGAAAGCCTTCTACTCCATGTGGTCTGTCCTTGAAGATTCAGGATGGCTTCTCAAGCAACCTGGCGCCGAAATCCCCGAGGTATAGTTGCTATCGGTGCTTTTCTTGCACATACTCTCTACAAGGAGCATCTCATCCTTCAAAATTTTCATCTTCATTTTTTAATTCATATCCTTCGTTCCCTGTCACCATCAAGTTTGCAATAACAACTGATAATACTCGGAGCGGACAAACTGGTGCGGAAGAAAGGTTAACAAATTCAGCACCTGATATTGATAATATGTGATTCTGTGGCAGGTGGAGGATGACTCAGGGGAAGCAGAACTGGAAATCAGATTTAGTTGATTGAACTAGGCAAATATTGTTGGTAGTATGTGCAGAGTGTAAGTAAACGACGTCGCTGAGATGGTCAGCCAAGTTTTGATTTCAAATGAATCCGTTTTCTGGACTTTTAGGATTGCTCACATAAAATGTTGCACTTTTATTTCCTAAGATGAGCGCTAGTTGCGAGTGTGAGTCACTGTCGATGGGGTAGAACATGTGAAGTGACGGAGGTCGTTATTCACAACCCCGAAGACAACGAAGCTCTCCAGTACAGTATTGTCAAATCAAAAAATGAGTTTAGATTTGAATTCCACGTTTCTACACATTGGCGGTATTTCTGAAAATAGTACTGGAAAATTGACTTTCAGTAAATCATATTGTCGTCTGCACTACCTTCCTTTTACATGCAAATGTAGTGAGTCCACAGCCCGCAATAATTAGGTATGAAAATGCTTGATAATTCATGAATGTGTGATCATATCGTACAATGGCATAGCGTGAATATCTTTCTCTACTGCGTAGCTTAGACTAAAGTGGCCGCTTGTTCGGCATTCCTGCTCTCCGAGGATATTTGGCTGGTGTTGGTTTATCTTTCAAACATACGACTGCAGTCCGTTGTCCAAGAGGACCTTCCGAATCAACTGTATTCACGTATCACAATACATGAAAGACCACATATTAGCTCTCTGCAGCCCACCTCGATGAATAAATGTGCCGTTACTAAATTACAGCAATCCATTAAATCAGCAGCTTGTAACATCAGATCGAACGTAAGTTGTGCGTTCAGAATGTGATAGAACTTGTTACCCCTCAATGAAAAATCCTTGACATCCATAGCTGCACATGAAGATAATCAAATTGCTAGATTTCTACCATCCCCCATCAAAACCAGCTCGTTAACTTTATGGAACTTCATCATAGGCGAGAAATTACCTTTGGACAACGTTATAATAGATGCTCCAAGCAAGTCCACAGCTGTTTTGGCAGCTTCAACCTCCTCCTGGTCAATTCCCCATCAACTCATGATGACCAATGTGTTTGCCGTCTAATCTAAGATTTGGGAATAACAAAAAATACTTGCTCTTGCCAAAAACCAAAAAGATGCACCAGGATGAATACCATGTGCTAGCTGACTAGTATAACCACAATTTTGCGTGCCTTGAATCTTAATGAAACATGAAATAACAAATTAAGGCAATTACCTCGGGGTTGGGGCCTTTTGCAGCAACTAGAATGCCACCGACTCGAACGAGAGGAAGACACAATTCCGCTGCAAGGAAGGAAAGTTTGGAACACATTGCAGACAACTCCTTTAGAGAACAATATTATTTCATTCCGCCATTCAGCTTACGATGACCCACTAAATTAACTGAAATACGAACTATTACAATGCATGTGTATTTAAGACTAACACGATTTGAAAGTGAGGCTTTTGAATTCTTAGCTTACCAAGAATCCTCATCTCTGCTACAGCTCTGGCTACAGCAATATCGTACATTTCTCGATGGGTACTATCCTTGCCTGCATCCTGCAGACACCGTTTAAGAACAACAACCCAACTATAAGCCCATGACTCAGTAACCGTGAAACTTGGTAAATCGTCTTGAGCACAGAAAACGTTAGTGAAAGATAAGGTTGCCATATTCGAATCAGCAACGCGCTACCAACAATGTACCTCTGCTCGGCTCCTCAGAACTTTGACATTTGTCAAACCAGCTGCCTCAGCCGCACGTTCCAGAAAGTCGCACCTCTTTTGCAGTGACTCGAGAAGTGTTAACTGCCAGGCTGCATTGATGTTTTCAGCCATAGTAAGATGTGCGGCACCAAATCCAGTTCAGCACTGTGTCATTGCCAATACAGAGACAAAGGGGACTTGATAAAATTGCATAGAGAATGAAGATTAGCACACGCCCACAACATAGCATACGAAAAGATCAAATTGATTCATTCCCCTTCCTATTTAACAGGCCAATTCCTGTTTTTTATCACAACAAAATCCCAAGAATAGTCTAGACTTAAAATGAAGGCCAACGAAGGCGTAAAGGATTGTGACATCAGAAGAGTGAGAGTTAAACTAAAAAGCAATGGTATTATCTTCAATGTTGCAGCATATGAAATCGCCAAACTCTCAAACATAGTGCCAAGACTGCATGTCCATAGGTATAAGCAATTCACCTGGTCGAGCTATTGCTAACACAATGCCAGGAAGGCCTGCCCCACTCCCAATGTCAACGACCTTGATCGACTCCCCTGCGGAGGATTTGCAATATGCAGCATGCGCTCCCTCAATTATTGGCAACAGTGACAGGGAATCAGCAATATGTCTATCCATCATGGCTCCTCGTTCCGTCACAGCAGTGAGATTCATTTTCTGCACTCGCATATCTGGGTTAATTCCCTTACAAACCGCATGTCTAAACAGCATCGCATCCTACCCTAATTGGAAACTCCATCAGCGAGTGCCAAAATAAACCAAATGAAACTACCGGACAGCGACATGATTCCCAAAACCAAGTAACCTACTCATTCTTCCACGCAAGCTTTTTCAGAGGTCACTAAAATGACCCAAACAATCCAAACATTGAAAGAGCACAACAGAGGCACCCGAGCTGAACCATAAGTACCTGGTTCCATTCAAGGAGAATGTCCACGAACACGGCCACCTGCCCGGACTGCTTGGCATCGAGCTCTTCCACAGCAGCAGCACTCCTACAGCTCAAGTGAATCTTTTTAGCTCTATAATCCCAGTGACTCTTCTTCGGGGCTGAAGTCCGAATTCCATTGACTCCTCGACTGGAAATGCCACAACAAGGAATGGATCTGTGCAGCGCAATTCGTACAAGTCCACAGGAAGCCATGCTTCCGCCGTGTGAAGAAGACACGGCAACAAAGGATGGTTACCACAGCAATTCAACCCCTAAACCCTAATTCTCAGAGTGTGGGTTGTGAAGCACATGAGACGTTCCACCAAATGCCTCCCTTGCAGCATCAAAGCTGGACATATCAACTTCTGGAAGATGACAATTTCTATGTGGGTCGAAAATAAAATTTGCTCAAGTGTCCAATGTGAGACCCATTTGTCAATGCAAAACTTCAAGGTTGAAATATATTTGAAAACGTGTGTTGGATGCCTTTGTTTCATCGTACTCCACACTTGCGCATATAAAAGGATATGGTTTTCTTTTTAATGTTTTCTGAGTATCTTTTATTAGAAAAGAATGTATTGGATAAAATTGAACCCATAAATTTAATGTGATTTTAGAGATGTATGCTAAGGTTCATAGATATCTGAACCTACTGGTGTTGTGTTGTAAATAATGTTTGAACTTTTCAATGTATTTTGATCATATTAAGAAACACTGTAAAGTTTTTACTAATTTTGTTACTAATTTTGTGCTTGCATTCTACACTAACGTTTTTTTTAGTAATTACAACATTTTAGTTTAAGTATTTTTATAGCCACTATTCTATATTATTTAATTTTATTCATATAATACAATCCTAAGTGAAAATGTTGTTTTTGTTGTTTATTTTTTATTTTTTTATAAAATTAAAAAACCATGTAAAATATTAATTAAAAAACCAATATTAATTAATTAATATTTTGTATCCAATGTTTTATTTTGACTTTTTCTCATTTTATAATAATCTATTTTAATATTCAAAAAATTTAGAATTTTTATTATATATTTTTTATTTAATTTAATTTTATATTTTTTTATTATATCATTTAATATCATTTTTAACATTAATATAAATTATTTTTATTTCTTACTTAATTTTTTTATTGTAATATGTCATGTTTATATTTCTTATAAACTTGTATTATTCAAATATCAAAGTTACATCTAAAATTTAAAAAATACAATTCATCTTAATATTTTTTGAGATTTTCAAAAGAACTAAATCATACCATAAAAGCAAAAACTAACATAAATCTAGTTTTTTTCTTTAATAAGATCATCTTCTTCAAATGTTGTTCAAGGACTGTTTACAATGTGGTGCACACAACTACTTCTAAAGTTGATATCATACATAAGAATTTCATTTGTTGCACAAATGATGACCACCAATCAATCTCATTTTCATCTGGTGCATAATCAAATCCTTGCAAATAGAGCCTTGCCTAGTCTCAATCTTAGTTTCTTGCCTTACCTTTCTATCATTGAAGGCTTTGTGCCTTTTTTCATGCACACATGCCTACAATCTATGACTTTGCTCTATTTGGTGGAAGTAACACCTTTGCTAAAGTGGTTGATAGAGATTTCTTTGCCTTGCTTGCTTCTTATAGTAAATAGTCACTTGTCTAAATTTGCATGGATGAAGGAGTGGTTTACTACAAGTCTGGTGAATTGAATGGATTGCAATATAAGTACAAATATTTGATAATAGTATCCTTAAGGTAGAGTTGATTTATTAGTTGAGATTACAAGGATGTTACATGGATAGTTTGGATTAACAATAGCTTGATTTGTATGTATTTATTGGTAAATGTTTGCACCTTGGCTTAAGTTGCAAAGTCACATGTTTTGTTGAGTTGTTGGGCAATTGCTAAAATTATTTCTATATTAAATATTTCTTTGAGGTTTATATTTTATTAATTTTCTACTTGATTTAATTTTTCTATTTTTTAAAATTTTTAAATTGGCCATCTAAAACTTTGTTTTGGCCCAATTTTTATATTATAGATAATTTGAAATAACCTCACTTATTACAAATATTTATTTTTTACATTAAAACACATTACTATTATTGAGTTGAAGTGGTGGCTATTAGTTTACATGATTAAAAATATGCATTGTATTGAATCATTCCAAAACATATGCATCAAAGATAGCAATGTACAAAACAATACAATCTACATAATATCTTTACATCCCTATGTAGAGATAAGAGACATTTGAAAGCCTTCATCCTCCTTAAATACAATCTAACATCCTAATCTTAATCTTCATCTATTTTAGTCTTCATCCATATTAGTCTTCATCCATCATAATTTATCTATTGACTAAACATAATTACTACATATAAAATAATAACTACAAAGATTTTATTAGATAATAATAGGCTTCATTGGTCTACTTTCTTAGTCTACTAATTATCTGATTAATAATTGTTACCATTAATAAATCTTTCTTTGTACCAACATTGATAATTTTTATTCTTCCAAAGACAATGTCAACTCCAAAGTTTGCCATCTTTGGATACTCTATCTTAATTTTTAATACAAAATTAATGAACTTGTTGTCATCTATTTTTTTGATAATTTATACTTAACTATTGCCTTGCCTTATTCCATCTATCCTAACTTGATCTATGAAACAAACTTTGGCTATTTTATATCACATTTACTCTTTGTTAACACTTATTATTTTTGTTATTTTTTACTTTTATTTCTTTTAACTTTTCTTGTATATTTTAACATGGCAACACTATGTCCTTCTTTTCCTATTACATCTACTTAATATAAATCCATCAAGTATAAAGAGTTGCATACTTTGGTGTATTATCTAAAAAAATTCAAAGAAATTTAACCTTAATACATATATTATATTTACTTACTCAATAACTTAGTAGATTAGAAAGTGCCAAGGTAGAAAGAGTTACTTTAAGATAGCGCTGAGCTTTTGGTTGTCACTAATTACTCAATTAAGTTTCAAGATAAGAAAGTACTAAGTTTATATATAAAATTTTCCTTGTAGGAGTAATTATATCAATACTGAAGCCCTAAGTACCAAAGAACATCCAAAATGTGATAAAAATATTCTACACCCTTATATCCTTGAGGATTTAAGGTGATTTTTTCTCAAACTTCAATAGCTCATATTTCATGATCAAACTATCCAAACAAACTAAAATTTTACATAAAGTATTGATATATCTTAAATAATTACCAAAACAAATTTCAACTACAAATTTGTTAGGAATCTTGAGATATTGCCAAAACCCTAATAGTAGATTTAAACCCTTACTTATTTACACTTGCATGCAATTTTCTTCATATCTCACAAAATAAGTATTCAAATACCATAAAATTTTGATATATAGCTTTTTAATCTAATAACTCATACTTTTGAAAATTTTGAGCAAAACATTTGTCCAAAAACTCAAGATATGGTTCCAACCATTACTATCAACAAAACAATTCACTTACCACCTTTGAATTATATAAGTTGTCTTCAATTCCCTATAACTTCTTTATACAAACTCCAAATATAACAATTCTTTTACAAAAAGATATAGATTTTGAAATTTCCCTTGTAGTCACTTCTTTCAATTTCTAAAAGCTATTGTATGACTCTTTGTATCCTCAAAAGAGCAACAATATGTCTTAAAAAGATATCTTAACTTCAAAGGGCTATAACTTCATCACCCTAACTCCAAACCTTCTAAACTTTGTGTACAAATTGTAGTCCAAATCTTAAACCTTAGGACCCTTGGTTTTGATTCTTCAATGCCCCTTTTGAAGCTGCCAAAATCCTTCTTATGGTCGTGGATAGCCTCTTGAAAGCCTATTGGGCATGGCTTTCAATCAATAGAGATGAAGACCCTCACTCCTTACCTTTATCCATCCATAACTTACTTTCATCCTTCCAAATAAGCTTCTTGGAGGTTTGGATCTTCATCTTTGAGCTCCAATCTCCTCTTTAAATTTAATACTAAATATCTAAATCTTACATAATTTAAATATTATAATCAAAATAAGTAAACTTCAAAATAAATTTTCTTACATCAACTTTCTTTAAATTAATCTACTAACCACTTTAATATACATTAACACTTATGAATATATGATATATTTTAATTAATTTTTACATACTATAAACAATTATAGTACAATAACGGATCCTATCAAACATGTATATGTAAAAACTTATAGTATTAATTCAATAAAGTTTATCAATTTTTTAGAAGTTGATTGAAAAATTACAACAATACCTTAAATATACTTTATCAAGGAGTTTATCAATATATCTATCAACCAAGACGAGTATATTACAAAGTGCATTAATAATAAAATAATACCTATTACATCCAATTTTCTTATCATTAAGTTATTTTTATTAACTACTAAATTACATTTACTTATGAACTAGACTTATTCTATTTTATTCAACAAATATGTAAGATTCCACAACTATACTACAAATATTTAGTATATCTTCCAAGGCTTATTTAAAGATAAAATTTTCAAAGACACCTTTATGTAAGTATTTTACTTCAAACATAGGTTGTTGATATATTTTGTATTGTCTTATTTAGAAATGCACTATATACTTGGCCGTGGAAGATAAAATTATATTTTGTAACAATCTAAGAATCCTAATATATCCTAATGAAATTCTAAATAAACCTAATTGAATCCTATTAAATCTAATTTAATCTTAAAAAATCTTTAAAATTCTAAATATATCCTAACTAAATCTTAATTAAACTCTATTTAAATCCTAAATAAATCCTAAAATATCTTAATCAAAATCCTAATCAATTTTATATTGACTTTGTCATATAATCCCAACTTTAAAATTTTGAAGCAATCTTTTGCACCTCATCAAACACCCTTGGTTTTAACAACTTCACAATTATGTTCCAAATCTCCTTGGATAACTTTAATTCTTATGACTACATACATACATATATGAGTTTATTTATTTTAAGAATTATTTGGTACCTTACGATTGCATCCGTGAAATGTTCGATCCGTTCCTAAAACAGGATTATTCTGAAGATTGTTCCTGCAGAAGCTCAATGAAGGGCCTTTGATTGAAACATGCTCGACCTACTCCAGGTCGGGGGGCGACCTCTGCTGGGCTCCATCTCGTGGCCCAGGTATGAGGTGGCTGCGGACAAACTGCTGGACGCGGCTTGCTTGAATTTTACATGACCCACAGGTTTCGTGGAAGAAGCTGGAGCCCAGATTCTGGTGTGGACACAGGCAAAGCAGTGGATGATGCTATCGATGTATCATTCGTCATCTGGATGAGGGCCACCAATCAGTCCCCTTCTCATCCTTGGCGTGACTGGTTCCTAGCACTCACAACCCCGTTGGCCAAAGCCTTGCCCTCGCTGACACTTTCAAGCCCTCTCGCTTCCACTCCCGCGCACATGCTGTGACATTGCTCTGTTGTACACGAGTTACGCCGTGCCTAATTAGCTGCTTCGGTCCTTTCTGCGCACGTGCAGATGCTGTGACGTTGCTTTGTTGTGTGCGAGCTGCGCCGTGGCTAAACAGCTGCTGTCGGTTTCTGCACTCTGCGTGCTTCTTCTTTACGTAGCCAGCGTCTAAACCAGCCCGGATTGAGGAGTGGCTTGCAGAGGACTCGGTGGATTGAGTGGACTGAAGCAAGTGCACAAGTGTTTGAGGACAGCATCGCGAAGGTCAAGCCAATCCGTAGGTTGAGATGACGGTAAGTTTGCTTGGACGGTGTGAATGAACAGTTGCTCTGCGGAAGTGCGTGTGTCGGGAAGGGTTTGCATGGAGGCTGTGGGAGTGCATGTGGGGGTGAGGGTTTGCATCAAGGCTGGATTCGCAGGTTCACATCTTTGGGCGAACTGTGCAGCGGATGCTCCACGGGGCTGAAGGAACTGTGTTTGTCCAGTGTTTGAGGACAGCATCGTGACGGTCGAGGTGATCCGTAGGTTGAGGTGACAGTAAGTTCGGGTGGACGGTGTGGATGAACAGTTGCTTTGTGGGAGTGCATGTGGGGGGTGAGGGTTTGCACGAGGGCCGGGTTCGCAGGTTTACATCCTTGGATGAACTGATCAGCGGTTGTTCTACTCCGCTCTGAGCTTTGTATTCTTTCTGGTCCTCATAGTTCGGTTGCAAAATACAAAACCGTCTGAGTTTCGCCGCTTCTTTCTTTTGTTGGCCGTGTGTCTTGTTCTTTGTTGAGCTGTTGGGCAGGTGCTCAGTTGGGTTTTGTACATTGCTCTCGTTGGTGCAAGCAGCGCCGTCGGTGGAGTAGTTGACGAATGTTGCTTTGTCTCGCCTCCCTCGTGCCAAAAGTGTGCAATTGTCTAAGTCCGCTTGGGTTTGGGAGTGGTGTGCTGAGCGTGAGGTGGATTGGATGGATTGCAGAGTGCAAGTAATTGAGAAGAGCATTCTCAGGGCCGAATTGACCTGGTGATTGAGGTTACAACGGGATTTTGCGACGGTTCGGGTGAGGAGAACCTTGGTTTGCGTGCATTTGTCGGTAAGGGTCTACGCCTTTGCTTGAGTTGCAGAGTCTAGTTTAGTTACTTGTTTCTTTGGCGTTAATATCTAATGCCCACATCTTAAACAGGTGGGAGGGCTAGTTCCTATTTACGAATTTGAGCTTCTTACAGGATTGGTGTTCATATCTTTTATAAATTATGGCCGGGTTGGAGCGTACAGATTGTATTGGAGGATTAGCCGTGCCAGAAGCCCGTGTTTTGGGTAATGCTCCTCACTTTAAAATTAATATGTATTGCGTGCGAAATTGTTTCAGTGTCATGGTTGCAGTGTCGTGCTTTTTGTAGTATCATAGATTGCACAATTCACTTTGAGCATCCTTTTGGTTTTCCATTGAAGTATATAATTGTGTGTTAGTTTGTACAATGTCATTTTCATCGTCTTGACAGCCATAAATTTTAGTCCATGGTTACTGGATTTGTGCAGATCGTACTCCTGGTGCAACTGAATTGAGCAAGTATTTAAAGCTGGAGTCAGACTTAAAAATTGCAACTCAATGTATGGAAAAAGTGCAAGAGTGGACCTCACCAAGAGAGACATCAAATGCACTGAAATTCAACAAGAAGCAATGTGAATATTTAGCTAATAAACTCAAGCGCACTGTTGAGAGCGCTAGTTCGTTCGTTCATTCCATCTCTCAATCAGATGTTTCACGTGAGGTTTTGGCATGTGAGGGTAATTTTAAGCTCCTTGTTGCGAAGGCGAAAGAATCTGAAAGCTTCGTCGAAGCTTGTTGCGAAACTGCATGGATTGAAGCTGCTATTACATTGACAAAAGTTCCACAGCATATTTCATCAATATGCTTTAATCTGGAATTATCCAGACTTGTCTTTGAGGGAGTACCACTAAGCAGAACATTGACAGAACTTGAAATTGAAAATATGATTGAAAAGATCAACGAAGATGAAGTTTGCCTTGCCAAAGAGTTAGCCTCTCAAGATGAGAAAGAACTGCTGGAGAAAATGGAAGAACAATTGAAAGGCAAGGAATTGAAATCGTTGAAAGGCCAGGAAAGGGAGTTGGCCCGCTGTCTTCTTGGGAAACTCAAAAGTACATCAACAGAATATTATTTGGAACAGTTTAGGAGAATCATTGTACCAGCGCAGTATCTGGAATATGTGCGTCCTGTAGGAAAAGGTGGATATGGACATGTGCACGAGATGAAATGGTCCGGGATAAAAGTTGCGATGAAGGTTTTTAATTATAACAACAACCCATTTTTTGACAAAGAAGTAACAGCATTGATGGGACTCTTTCATGCTAACGTTATCCCCTTATTTTTTTGCTGTACTTATGAAAGGCAAAGTATTTGCATGGAACTGATGGAGAACGATCTTGCTACTCATATATGGAGTATTAGGGGGTTGCAGCTTATTGTTCCGTTCTCCAGTTTTGTAATGGTTGACATCATTGGTGAAGGCATGCATTACCTTCACTCAAAAAATATTGTGCATAGGGGCTTAAAACCAGACAATGTTTTGGTGAAGGTAGTAGACAAGGAAAATGGGTATGTGCATGTCAAATTGGCAGATTTTGGACGAGCCAAAACCTTAGAAAGTAGTATTTCTATTCAAACATGCAATGTAGGTACTAATAGATATATGGCTCCAGAAGTGATTCATTTTCATGACCAAGAAAGTGGAGCAAATGTTCTATTTGGGAGGAGGAAATACTATGATCCAAAAAAAGCGATGTGTATAGTGTTGGTATGGTGTGTTTCTACATGTTGATTGGAAAAGAACCTTTCTTTGACCTAAAATCTCCAATTGATGCAAAGAGGAAGATAAAGAATGGTGATTGGCCATTTCTACCTAATCATTGTCCACCAATTTTGAAGAATGTGATAGAAGTTTGTTGGAAATTAAATGGCCAAGACCGTCCCACTTTTGTTGAAATTTGCAAGAAATTGAGGCATGTGCAATATGACATCATGACATCATTGCCAAATGAAATGACATTAGAAAATAATTTTCATCAAAATATACAATTTCAACAAACAACTAATAGCTTGTCAAAGAACTTGTCAAAGGTAAGTCTTGTACTAAAAACTATAGAAACTATGTAATGAATATGTTGGATTGATTGTATTTTGTACTTGCAAACACTCTCCTATGTTGAAGTGATGGTTAGATGTCGTACCATGATAAGTTAGTAAAACTAGGGCAAAATTTAATATGTGTATTATCATTTATATTCTTTTGTTAATTTATGGGTGAATTTTTAATTGTAGAATGATTTACTTGTTGAAGAAGAATTTGGTAGAAAACAAGTTTTTTGGCAAAGAGTACAACAAGAGTACAACAATGGGCAAATAAAGTGAAGTCAATGGGGCTTGATGTTATGAATAGAACATACATGGCAACTATAGCAAAGGCCACATTTAATGATGTGAAGTTTGTATGCAAGGCCTCAATTATTTATGGGGATGCTTGGGAAGGATCTGATGCTTATATTGGAGCATTCAAGATTTTATTGGAAAAAGAAAACATATTGAATAGAAACCAATGTGCTAATTTGTGCAAAAGCATTGAACATGTTACAAAGGTTTTTGACAACCTAATGACTTGCACTAATGTGGGATTGGAGTTTGGACTTTTATTGAGTGAATTTTTTTTTATATTAAATCAATCTTATCTTCTAGTAAAGAATTGTGGAAAACTAAAGTGGTGTGAAGAAGCTATCCACTAATTGAATAATAAAGAGACCTTTAGAGAATTGCTTATGAATTTAAGATGTTGTTATAATATAGCAAGTGATATGCTTTTAAAGCATAATTCTAACAAATTTGAAGACATTACATTTGCTACATTTGATGTTGCAACATTTGATGAAGTGGAAGATGTTAATTTTCCACGAGAGAGGTTAATCCACGCAAATGAAGACGAAGATTTTGAATATCATGGATCAAAAAAGTATCTATTACATTGGTTGGAAGACTTTTACCACAAAGAGATTATAGAATTGGATGCTTTGTATCTCACAACAGACATGCCAAGTCTTGAATTTATAGAATTTATAGATCATGGAGCTTTTGGAGAAGTCTATAAATTAAAGTGGTTGGGACTTTTGTGTGCAACTAAAAAAATAGATGTTGTATTTTTTTCGCTTTTTATCAAAGAAGTGAACATTCTTGCAAGTATAAGCCATTCCAACTTGATAACATATTATTTTGCACTAAAAAATAATGCCAATAGAAGTATTGAATCTTCTACAACAAAATGTAAAAATGAATATTTGTATATTGGAATGGAATTAATGGAAAACAATTTGAGTAATTTGTTGGAAGAAAAAAAAACAATTATCTATTAATTTTCTTATTGACATTATGCATCAAATTGCAAAAGGAATGTGTTACTTGCATGATATGCACATTGCACATCATGATCTAGAGCCTCGAAATATTTTGGTTAATATTGTGGAGTCAAGGATTATGAATAAGATTGTTGAAAATGCTATTATAAAAGCAAGTGACTTCGGAATTTCTAAGATTGAAGTTGGAAGAAATTCAAAAGCCACAGAAAATAATTATATTTATGGTACTCTTAAATATGCAGCTCCAAAGGTACTAAAAAATAGATTTCAAACAATGATAATATGTCCTTTTGAAGCTGATGTTTTTTCATTTGCAATGATATGTTCTAAGATTCTTACAAAAAAAGATCCATTTTATGATGCTTCTACCATAAAAGACATATTACAAAGAATTGAAAATGGTGAAAGACCGAACTTACCATCACATTGTGATGACTTGAATGAACTTATCAAAGAATGTTGGAGGTTGAATCCTATGCATCGGCCAAAGTTTGCAATTATTTGTAAAAGATTAGACTTATTAAAAAAAAGTACTTGGTTGGAATTGATGTGGAAAATGCTCAATGGTTTGGAGCATCAGAAAGCAATTGTCATCAAAAGATAGGATTTCAACTACATAATAGATTGCCATTGGTAAGTCTTGTACTAGAAACTAAAGAGAGCATATATTGAATTAGTTGTATTGATTGTATTTTATACTTATATACACTCTTCTATGTTACATTGACACTTAGATGCCTTATTATTAGCTCAACTTAGTAACTCTAGGATAAAATGTAGCACATGCATGATTCTTATTTCTTTGTTGATTTGTGGATGAATTTCCTAATTGTAGGTTGATTTACTTGAAGAAGAAATTTTTGGTAGAATACAATATTTATCCTATATAAGACAACAATGTGCAAATGAAGTGAAGGCATTGTAACTTATTGGAATGGGTGGAATAGGCAAGATGACAATAGCAAAGGCTATATTAACTGGTGTAAAAGACATACAATGCCTCATGCTTTGTCGAGTGCATTGTAAGTGGTGGTGATTGTTATACAACTTCTTGTAATATTTTAGAACAATTCAAAGTCAAATTAAAACCAAAGGATGTGTAAGAAGCTCAAGAAATGTTAAAATTATTCTTAAAAGAAAACAAAACCATCTTGGTCTTTGATAATGTGAATGATCAAAGTCAAATTGAAGATGTTGTGCTAATGGATGATATCTTTGCTAGTAATGGTAGTACATTGATTGCAACAACTCGAGATTTAAAAATAATAAAGCATTGTGGTAAAGAAGTTTGTATTGTAAATATTGAAGAACTTGATGAAGAATCAAGTATGAAGTTATTTATCACACATTCTTGTGGCCAAGAAAATTTGCCTAATGAAGTTGTTGAGGTCGGCAAAAACATTGTAAGAGCTTGCAATGGCCTACTATTGAGTCTAAAAGTTATGGGAGCCTTTCTAAGAGAAAATAAGAGATTGAAATGTTGGGAGTGAGCTTTACAAAAGTTGAAAAAGAGAAGAGAGTTGGATGGAGATGAAAACAATAGTAACTATAAGATTTTGAAGATATTAAGAGCAAGTTTTGATAATTTGAAAGTTGAAGAGAAGAAAATATTTTTAGACATATGTTGTTATTTTTGTAATGATGTATGTCCACAAGGCATGTCCAAAGAAAGAGCATTGTGAATGTGGGCCAATATTCAAAAAGACGTATTTGAAGTAGATGTGGAATTTATGTTGGATACATTAATTAATCAATCATTAGTAAAAATAGACAAAGATGGACTTATAAGAGTACATGAAAAACTACAAGACATGGGTAGAAACATTGTTGAGATTGAAATGGAGTATAAATATACTCGGATGTGGAACTTGAATATAGATCTATTTTATGGATTATCAAACAAGGTAATTTTATCAAACTATTATCTAAATGGTATGTGTAAAATTAATAATAATAAAAAAAAATCAACATTTAAAGATTGATGTTTTTTTTATTTTTATATTATATATATATATATATATGTATGGTGGTGTTTAGATGTATATTGCTGAGAAGTTATTATGTAAATAATTTGATTTTACATTATAATTAGATTTATAAAAATATAAAATACATCACTATTATAAAAATTCTAATCTAATTATGTATTCAATTGTGTTGGTTTGTAGTTAGAGGGGTTATTTTACAACAACATAAACAACAACATGAACAACAAAAATGTAAATGGAATTGGACATGCTTCTTTTCCATCACTTCAATTTTTAAGTTGTGATGTTGGTGTTTCCACACCTGAAAGTATTTTAAGGTTATTAAGCATATTTTTTTGGTTGGTTAAGCATTCTCTGTATTTAAAATGTTTTCTACTAGATATGCCACAAGAACACATTTTAAATGAAGAATTAGTAAACAAAGTATTGCCAATGCTACATGATAAAGATGTTTGGAAAAAGTTTGAGAGTTTAAATGTCTTGCAATTGAAAAATTATTCTTTTATTAAGAAATTTCCATATTCATTCTTTAAAATTACTACATTATTGGAACTTGATTTAGAAGGATGCTCAAACTTAACCATGCTACCAAATGAATTGGAGTATATGACTTCTTTGAAGTTATTAAATTTAAATGGTTGTACAAGATTAAGATCTTTATCAACATCCATAGGAAGTCTTTTCTTTTTGAAAAACTTAAATATAAGAGGGTGTTTGAATTTGACATCATTACCAAATGAATTGGGTAATCTCACATCTTTGACTACCTTAAATATGGGTTGGTGCTCAAGCTTAACATGTTTTCTATCTGATTTAGCCAACCTCACATCTTTGACTTATTTGGATATAAGAGGGTGTTTAAGGTTAATATTATTGTCAAATGAATTAGACAACCTCACATCTTTAACTACCTTGAATATAGGAAGGTGCTCAAGCTTGAAATTTTTACCAAATGAATTGGACAATCTTACATCTTTGACTTCTTTAGACATAGGAGGGTGCTCAAGGTTGACATCATTGCCAAATGAATTAGGCAATTTCACATCTTTGACTACTCTTGTTATAAGTGAGTGTTCAAGCTTAACATCATTGCCACAAGAATTGGACAACTTAACATTATTGACTACCTTAAATATAAATTGGTGCTTGAGGTTGATATCATTGCCAAATGAATTGGACAACCTCACATCTTTGACTATCTTTAATATAGAAAGATGTGCAATGTTGACATCATTATCAAATGAATTAAGAAACCTCACATCTTTGATTACCTTAGTTATAAGTGAGTGCTCAAGCTTAACATCATTGCCAAATGATTTAGGTAACTTGACATCTTTAACTACCTTGAATATAAGAGGGTGCTCAAGTTTGACATCATTGCCATACAAAATGGGCAACCTCACATCTTTGACTTATTTTGATATAGGAGGGTGTTTAAGATTGACATCATTGCTACAAAAAATAGCTAAACTTACAACTTTGACTACCTTAAATATGAGTTGGTATTTAAGCTTGACATCATTACCAAATGCATTGGGCAATCTCATATCTTTGACTATCTTAAATGTAAGTTGGTGTTTAAAGTTGACATCATTGCCATGTGAATTAGGTAACCTTATATCTTTAACTACCTTGAATATAGAAGCGTGCACAAACTTGACATCATTACCATATGAATTGTATAACTTCTCATCTTTAACTACTTTAAATATAAGAGGGTGTTCAAGGTTGACATCATTGCCATATAAAATTAGCAACCTCATATCTTTGACTACCTTTATTATGAGTGAGTGCTCAAGTTTGACATCATTACCAAATAAATTAGGTAATCTCATATCTTTAACTACCTTGAATATAAAGGGGTGTTTAAGATTGATATCATTACCATATGAATTAGGTAACTTACATCTTTGACTTCCTTTGATATAAGAGGGTATTCAAGATTGACATCATTGCCAAATGAATTGGGCAATCTCACATCTATGACTACCTTAAATATAAAAAAGTGTACAAACTTGACATCATTACCTCAAGAATTAGGTAATTTGGTATCTTTGACTATCTTAAATATGAGTTGGTGCTTAAGCTTGACATCATTGCCACAGGAATTGGGCAACTTATCATCTTTGATTACTTTAGATATGAGTCGATGTTCAAGCTTGACATCATTATCAAATGGATTGGACAATCTCACATCTTTGATTAGCTTAAATATAAGTTACTGCTCAAGGTTGATATCATTATCAAGTGAATTAGGCAACCTCACATCTTTGACTACTTTGAATATGAGAGGGTACTCAAGATTGACATTATTGCAAGTTGAACTAGGTAACCTCACATCTTTGACTACCTTGAATATGAAAGGGTACTCAAGGTTAACATCATTACCAAATGAATTGGGCAACCTCATATCTTTGACTACCTTAAATATTAGTTGGTGCCCAAGATTGACATCATTACCAAAAAAATTGGGCACCCTCATATCTTTGACAATTATTGATACAAGAGAGTCTTCAAGCTTGATATCATAGTCAAAAAGAATGATCAATACTTTTCAAAAAAGATTCTTGTAAAACAAGTCTAAAATCAATAGATAGTACATTCAAAAGTTAGTGAGAAAAAAAAAAAAAAAACAATCCTAAATAAGATAAATTTAAATTATGATTATTCAAAAAAAATAGTAATTTTAAGAATATTAAAATTAGATATATTATTTTAGATTTGAAAGATAAGATGTATATGTTTCTAATTTTTTGGCATCTTTATTTTTTAAATTTTTACTTGACCTACTTTCTAATTTTTAATATTTGTAATTCTAATAGAATAAATATTTTGTTCTATGAGATCTTAGTTAAAAAGATATACAACTTTAAATTTGAAATTAATATTTTGACTTTTGGCATAAGATATATAAGAATTCAATGTTTAAGGTTACAAAGCTATGTCCAATTTAAATTATATTTATATTTCTAAATTTTGACTTGATCTAATATCAATGAGTTCACAATTTAAGATATAAGATTACAGATTAAGATTTAGGATATATGTATAGATTATAAGATTAAAGATTCAAGATTTAAGATTACAAGAATATACTTGATTTTTTGACGTCTTTATTTCTTTGACTTTAACTTGATTTATTCTTCTATTTTTGTTATCTATAATTTTAATTGTATGAATAACTTGCTTTAGAATGTTTTTAATTTGTAAGATATAACAATTTTAATTATGGTTTTAGGATTTTAACTTTTGTTATAGAAGAATTTTTGAAACTTTTGAAAACTTTTTTGGATCTATTTGGAGGTTATCCATTCTAATTATATTATTGAATTATTTTAAAGGTGTATAGATTTGTAGATATTAAGTGTTAAGTCATTTAGATTTTTAAGTTGATTTTTATATTGGATAAAAGTTTTTAAGTTTTAATTTAATTTTACTTCTTTATTTTGGGGGTTTGAAAATCCAATGATAAACTTAGAATGTTCTAAAATTTTTTTTGATTCTTTTATATAGAGTCTTTGATTTTTTACTTTTTTTTGTTGATTTTTATTAAATTTATTGAATTTTTTAAAAACATTGGTATATTTCTTTACTTATGATGCTTCAAATTCTGATGGTACATTTAAAACTTTAGCAAGTGTATAGCTTAGAAGATATAAAGATTTAAAAATTACAAAACTATTTTTAATATAATATATATATAAACTTATTAATAATATAATAATAAAATAAATAACTCAGATAGGTATATATTTATGTATTGAATGTAAAATATTATATTAATTCTTTTTTTAAAATATTATATAATTATTAAGACCAATATTTATATTAGATTTTTATCTACATGTATTACTTATAAAAAAACTTATAAATAGTAGTTAATAGTTAGAAGAAGCATGAAAAAAAATTTCATATCTTTTTAATTATTTTTATAAAAAGTGAGATTTATAATTGATTTAAGATGATTTTATTACTATAAAAAATCACCAAGTCAAAAAAATATAATTATAACTTGATATTAGCTTTATAAAAATATTAATAAAAAATAAGTTTTATTACCTTAGGAGCCATTATGAAGAAATGAAAGAAGATTTGAAAGTTTTATAAGGTTTCTAGACCAATTAGATTTATTTGAACATCATGGTGAAGTCCAAAATTTAAAAATGATAGTTTGATTAATAAAATATATAAGGTTTAGGAAGTTAGAATATAAATCCTAAATCCTAAATCCTAAATTTTAACTTGTTATATTGATTATTTACATTTATAACATAAAAGCTATCTCAATTACTATTAATAATTTATTCAAATTTATTCAATAAATAATAAAAATTAATAAAATTTATATATTATATACTTATTAATAATTTTAAATCTAATCTAATTATTATTAATATTAACAAGCTAAAAATATATTAATTTTATAATAAAAATGTATTAGTCATAATTATACTTAAGTAATCAATTGGAGGACTAATTGGATAATAAAAAAATAGTAGCTAAAAAAAGAAATAAGAACTTAAAGATTTAAAAAATAAAAAGTAAAATTAGTTAGATGAGGAGAAGAATATTTATATACAAATTTATGTATATGTCATTTAAAAAATTAGAGCCTTAGTCATTAATCAATGTTAAAAAATAGATGTACTTAGTCATAATCTATTCATACAAAAACTTAATAGTGACTATTACTGAATTGGTCTTCAATGTGTTTGCTTCCATCCATTTGCTGGCATAGTTTATTGCTACCAATATATAGCAATTATTGATCCTTACAATCAATGGTTTAATTGGATAAGTAAAATCTAAATTCCATTTAATTAATAATTTTTCTAACATATTTATTACCAAACCAATATTTTCCATGCCTATAATATTTTAGCACTAAATATAAGCCCATCAATATTTTGATACATTTATGTCCAAAAAGAACTATTTATACACAACATCTAGTATCTTTCTTGTGGTCATACTTTATAAAAAATGACCACCAATTACATTGTTATGCATCTCCTCTATTACCTTTATATCCATCTATATTTTAAAAATAAAAAGCTCCTTAAGAAGTCTCTATAGATTAGTTAGTAATCATTTCTAACCCATGGGCCATTATCTTTTGCCTTTAGAGGTTAGATTACTACTTAGCCTCTAAGCACTCATTTATCTAGAAGATATGAATAGACGGGAGGAAAAAATTAAAAACAAATTTCTTCAAAGCCAAAAAAAGATTCTAAGACCAACTTGCATAACAAATAAAGGTGATATAAGAACAAATGATATTATTGATTAAGAGTCAAAATCTCAACTAAGCTCTACCACCTATAGAATTAGGAAGGAAAAAAAAAAAAAAAAAAAAAAAAAAAAAAAAAAAATTGACGTATACATTCAAATGATATGATATATCAAGGTATATTTTTTTCTATCAATCTAGGTTTTGTAATTTTTATTTATCCAACTGGTATAAATGGGCTTTAATCTTCATAACAAAATTTGAAAAGTTAATAATGTTCAATCTTAATTTTTTTATGATTTGAAAAGACATAATATTCAATCCATATATAATATTATAGAGGATAATTTTTTCTATAATAGAAACCTCAATTTCTATTGTTTTTATCTCACCTCGTTTAATATATGCATCTATCTTTCTTTATATTAAACTTCTTTTGATTTATCATTGAAATTCAAGTTTTAAGTGCCTTCTTAACCGTCAAGGAAATTTCTAATAGTTGAAAAAAGGTTATATTGACCTTTAACTTACTTAGGTTAACTCATAAATTATGCTTTTGTGAGTTTGAATCATCTACATCTTTGTGTTGTTAAAGAAATTTAAATGTAGGAATTTTGAAACTTTTTTTAATTATGATTATTTGAGTTGATACAAGTTTTGAAATGGTGATTCTTCTACAAAAGGATCAAATCTTAGAGATTTGGTAACATTATTGTGAGTTGCTTTAATCATATCTTGAATGACTTCTTCTAAATCTAAAAAATAAGATAGATTATGTAAAGTACTATTTATTTATTTATTTATTTATTTATTGATAGGTATAAAAGGTTGCAACTCTAGATTTAATTATTATTACAATAATTGATACTACATGTAGATTTCAAACCTTTAATTGATTTTTTTTAAAGGTTATTAAATTTAATTTTTTGAAAAAAAGGCTTGATTTATAATGGTTTGTAAGGGATTTTGAATCTTTGTCAACTCTTCTATAAGTTGAGACATAAATCTCACATTTTGTAACCTTTGGCCATGTCATGGTTTATTAGAAGGATTTTCAACTCAAAAAGGTATTAGATGAATGGTTGGAATACCACTTGTATGCTCCATCTTTTAATGTGGTTGAAAGTTGCATTAATTAATAATGGCCATCTATTATCAAATAAATTGTAAGTATTTGTAAGAAATTTTCTATTTGAGCCAAAGAATTTTTATTTCTTATACTTTTAAAAATAAGAAGGTTAGGAGGCATGGAACCATTATTAAGTCCTTTGAAAATTCAAATAAATAGACCTCTTGGTTGAACCAAGGGATTAATGGATATGTGTGGTGGTTCTTCCATCTCTATTTTATATGGATCTATTATATTTGGTTATTGAGTTAAATAGATATTCTTTTTATTCAAATTAATTGTAATACCTATCAATGAGATTGAAGACAAGTCTCTTAAATCTTCTTCAAAGTCTTCTTAAGAAAGATCCTCAAATTCTTCTCATAAAATTTTGGATATATTTAAATTATATTCATCAATTAAATTTTTATAAATAAGTTAAAAAAAAATCTAGTAGCTCTTATTACTTTTAGATTATTTAAAAATTATATTAATACAAATCTATTGAATTTAGTAGAAAAATATATTAAAGGTTTTAATATTTAAAATTTTATTTTTAACAAAAAAATAAAATAAATAAAATAAGCCAATAATAATCAATTAACTATGTATTTTTTTAAGATATTATACTTATCAAATTTTGTATCCTACTTGAAAAACATTCCTTCTAATAAAGAAGAAAAATACAAAAAATATAGCTTAGATGAAGAATGCTTCCTTGAATATCATTCCAAGCAAGACTTTCCTTTTCTTAGACTACTATATGGAATGACCTTGTGTAGAAATGACCCTAATCAATATTAGAGTAAAAGAATATTCATGATGGTAAGGAGATTTTTATTTTTTTAATTTTTATTTTTTATTTATCTTTTATACAAATGTAATTAATAAATTATCTAAAATATAATTATTGATAAGATTTTACTAGAAAAAAATAATTCTTTGCATGCATTAAGCCATTTTATAGAAGAACTCATCTAACTGCATTGCCAACTATTTTATGACGACCTCTCTAATTAATTACAAGCTAAAGTTTAAAGAGTAAGATTAAAGGGTGAAGATTCTATTTATTCTATTATACTTATGTCTTAAAAGAAAGATTTGATGAATACCTCTTTTGCTTCTTCTTCCTAGATTCTACCTTCCAATTCTTTGCTCTTTGTTCCATATGTATATGCTAAAATTAAATAAATTCCAATAAATTCAAAAAAGACTAAAAAACTTACTTGATTTTTTCTTCTTAATTTTTAATTTTCTTCTTCTTGCTTCTTGCTCTTTATTTCATAAATTTTATTAATTTAATAAATAAAATAAATAAAAAAATATGAAAAGAAGATTTATTTTAGACTATAGCCTTTTGAATATTTTTTTTTTTTTTTTTTTTTTTCCATATTCTTCTTCTTTCTTATTTTTTTTAAATTTTTATTTTATTTTTTTGGTGAAATAAAATTTTTAAATTATTATTGGAAGACCTTTTTGTTATATTACAATTGTAAATAGGAAAATTATAGTAAGTAGAGAAGGTGATCAAATTTTTCTACTACTAGAGAATTGTCGCCAATAATAAATTTACAAGAAAAAAGAATGATTGCTTACTTAGTCAATCCTTCTTTATCTATGAAAAGAATAGATATGAAGGGTTGAAGGGGTGATTAAATCACTCAACTCCTAAGATAGGTCTTTAACAAGGAAATGAATAGGAGAGAGAGTTAACCATCTTAAAGTAGAATTCTATCTTTGATGACAAATCCTTGCATAAGTCTAGTTGATTCTAATCTCTAAATGATTCTAAATCCTTGCTTAAGTCTTCTTCTATTTCACTCTTAAATATTTTCAAGCTCCCTTTTCAACTCTAAGTTCTACAAAATAATAAACGACAATAAAAACATAAGGTGGTATTAGCAAAAGATAAAAATAATAAAAATATAATATAATAAAAATAATAAAAAATATAATGTAATAAAAATAATTACCTTCTAAGTAATTTTAAATCTTATAGGATAAACCTTTTAAAAAATTCACCAAAATATGAGCTAAAATAAGCTTTTGTTAATTAGAAGATTATTTTAATTCATAACAAGTGAATTATTATTTAATTTTTAGAAGTTGTAGCTATTATTCAAATCCTAATAATTTTTTTTTATTCTTCTTAAATCATTAATCATCTTTTATTTTTTTAAAACCTTTCAATCTACAATAGTTTTAACTTCTTTAGGATCCATCATAAGGCCATTATTTAAAATGATATACTCTAAAAAGTCAATTTGAGTTATATTAATACAAACTTTTATATTTTGGTGTAGAGTCTTGAATCTCTAAATTTTTGTAACACATGACAAATATAAAACTCATGTTCTACTATATTCTTAGAGTAGATTAAAATGTTGTCTAAAAAATGTCACGGACATATATTTATCATAATTGTTACCAAGTTGATATGAATAGATAAAAGTAAAAAAAAATAGATTAATTTCACAGTACCTTCTAGAATAGCTTCCTAGAAGCTTCATAGACATTGCTTTGACTTTACATATGTTTATACTTGATTGATTGGTTAGAAACTTGGTCAACAAGTTAACCACGTATCACACATGTTGGTAGCTTGCGGAACAAGCTAACTATATGGCGCCCACATAGAAAACTTGCAAGTTAAGATACGTGTTGTGCAAAGTTAACACGTTTTTAGAGGTCCTATAGAATGTCGCAACATAGCTCTTAGATAGATAGTATGTATAGAGGCAAGAATAAAGCCTTCTTCACTCATGTCAACTCCTTTCTTGCTTATAGTCTAGTTTCAAGGGTCTCTAGTTTTCTTGTATTTTCACAATAGCCATTCTAATTTCTTTTTTAATATACATATTTAGTTATTTCTATTTTGTCATCTTTTTTTGAAAAAATTCTCACTTATTTATTTGTTTTTATTAAGTTCTTGTCCTTGATAGATTGAGAAGAGTACACTTATAATATTAGAGCTTTGTCTAATCTTGATTAAGAGTAGATTATCCCTTTCTCTTGATAAGACATAAGCAAATTAGAAGTTATAAATTACCTTCTTCTAAACTGATATTATTCTTAATATTTTGTTTGTTCTCAAGTTCTCTCTTCTATTTATCTTGAGTGATATTAAACATCTTCTCTTTTCTAAGTATTATCATGACAGAACTTACTAAAATGAATAGTGCAATGGCACAAATGTAAGAGCAATTGAGGGAGTTAATGCTTGCAATGCAACAACTCAATTTACCACCACAAAGAGCAACAAGATTGGCAAGAAGTAAAGATATAGAAATGATTGGAGCTGCTTCAACATCTATACCCAATTATGTCCCTTTTCCTATAGTGGAACACCCTTCCAATGTTAAAGAACCAAGAATTATCATATCCGAGAAGTTTGATGGCACCAGATCAAAGTTTAGAAGATTTATCAATCAATTACAACTTGTAATTGAACTTCAATCCCAAAGCTATCCAACTCCATGATTACAAGTTAGATTCATTGGTACGCTTTTTTCAGCCTAAGCATTATCATGGTTTTCATCTTTTTTTGAACGATGAGATCTAATATTGGATAATCTAGAGGCTTTTTTGGTGGAGTTTTAATCCATGTATGGAGAACATGATGCAATTTATGTTGCAATCAATAAGATCCATATTTTGCGACAAGGCAATCGATTAGTAACATTGTATGCTTCATAGTTTTGATAACTTGCAAGCGATATCAAGTGGAATGATACTACACTTGTTAGCCAATTTTTCTATGGATTACAATATGAGGTAAAAAAATTAATGCTCAACTTATCTGATCCTCAAACATTGAGTCAAGCAATTGACTTTGCTATGAAGTGTCACAATCGTCTCTTTGAATTTCAATTTGAGATCCGTACAAGTGGACCTCAACATTACTATAATTCAATGGCAACACCAACATCTCTTCAAGACATACATTCGGAAGTAGAAGATATACAAATTGATGTGATACATTTCAAACCTCTTATTGAGGAAGAAAAGACTCATCGTTGTCAAGAAAGATTGTGCTTATATTGTGGAGAATCTAAACACACTACTCAACATTGCTTAAAGAAGTGACGCAACCATAAAATGAGGAATACGGCTATCAAAGAAGATAGCATGTCGAAAGACAAGTTTGTCTAGCTACAATAGGGATTGTGCAGGTGGAACCTTATACAATACCTAGTGAAGGTCTTATTCTCTCTCTAGAACCCTCTCCTTGTTTTATGATAAATATTATTTTATGACCTAAATATCACAAAGTCTTTGCCTTGTTAGATTCAAGAGCCTCAGTATGTTTCTTAGATGAAGAATTTGCTAAAAGACATAACATACTATTAATAAAGAAAACTAAACATATTTATATAGAAGTCATAAATGGTCGTCCGTTGTCTTCAAAAGATGTTACTTATAAAATCCTTCCTATAAAAGTAGCAACTAATGGTCATAGTAGCTTTGTAATATTTAGATCTCTTTCTAATCCAATCATTTTAAATTAATCATGGCTAGAAAAGTATAATCCTAAAATAGATTAGACTTCTTGTAGTCTTAACTTTTCCACAAGTATAACTAAGAGTGTAGTAGAAAATCATAAGCCTAGTACAATTAAACCTATATTTATAGATGCAAGAGCTTTCTTGCATGTTGCAAAAGAAGGATCATCTTGTGTCATTTATACTGGTCGAAAGACTTCAAATGGCATTCCAAGCCAATATTAAGATTTTTAAGATGTATTTGAAAAGAAAAATGTAAATACTCTTCCAAAACATCATTCCTATGACTGTTCAATTGACCTTCAGGAAGGAGCACAACTGCCATTTGGACCAATCTACAATTTATCACAAAATAGGTTCGCTGAAATCAAGAAGTATATTGAAGAGAATCTAGCCAAAAACTTCATACGCCATTCCAAATCTCTAGTAGGAGTTCCAATTTTATTTGTGAAGAAAAAAGATGGATCATTATAGATGTATGTTGATTATTGAGGACTCAACAAAATCACCATCAAGAATAGGTACCCGCTACCTTTGATATTTGGACTCTTTGATTAGTTGAATCAAGCTAAGATCTATATAAAAATAGATCTACGAGAAGCATACAATCTAGTACTCATCAAAGAAAGAGATGAATAGAATACTACATTTCAAATAAGGTATGGACATTTCAAATACAACATCATCCTTTTTGAACTTATAAATGCACCAACAACATTCTAATATCTAATGAATGATGTCTTTCAAGAGTTTTTAGATGATTTTGTTGTCTATTATGTAAACGACATCTTAATCTATTCTAAGAACACAGAAGAACATGAACTTCATGTTCATTGTGTGTTACAAAAAATTAAGAGATGCAAGACTTTATGCCAAGATAGGAAAGTGTATATTTCATACTACTCAAGTCAACTTCTTAGAATACATCATTTCAAATGATGGACTTATGATGGATCCTAAGAAAGTTCAAGGTATTATGGATTAGAAGATCCCAAAAATGGTAAGAGTTGTTCAATATTATTTGGGATTTGCCAACTACTATCAGATGTTCATGAAAGACTTCTGTCAAATTGCAGCTCCACTTATACGTTTGACTTGTAAAGACAAACTTCAATAGAATCAAGAAGTGAAAGTAGTATTTGAAGCTTTGAAGACAGACTTTGTTTCTACACCAATCTTGTATTGCGTCAATTTTTCTAAGCCATTTTTTATGGAAATAGATGCATTAGACTTTGTTTTGGATGCCATATTGTCACAAATGGGACAAATGATAAACTTCATCTAGTAGCTTTTCATTCCAAAAAATTTTCACCAACCAAGATCAACTACGAGATCCACGATAAAGAACTTCTTGTAATCGTGGATTCGTTTCAAGAATGGCACCATTATCTAGATGGTGCTTCTAGTCTCGTCACCATGTATATAGATCACAAGAACCTTGAATATTTTATGTCAGCACATATTTTGAATCGTCACCAAGCTTGTTGGAGTATGTTTTTGTTAAGATTCAAATTTAAGATCACTTATTGACCAGGAAAACAACAAGGTTTGTTAGATGCACTCTCTAGACGATCTTACCTTGTACCAAAGGAAGGAGATGCTGCTTTTGATCAACAACGGATAATTCTCTTGAAGCCAAAGCATCTTCACCTTCAAGCAATAAAATCAATACTAACTGTTGATTCAACTTTCATTAAGCAAGTTCAGTCAAGTATGTCTTTTGATCCTCTTATTTGTGGTATTAAGGAAAATCCTTCAAAGTCTCATGATACTTCCAATTATGAATTCAAGAAGAATCTACTATGTTTTGAAGGACGCCTATATGTTCTAGAAGGTGAAGCTCGATTATGTGTTCTTCAAGCTCGTCATGACTTTTCAGCAGTAGGATATTTTGGATACAATAAAACTTTGGAACTAATATCCAGAGATTTTTGGTGGCACTAAATGTGTTCGGGAATCAAAGATTTTATACAATCTTGTGATGTTTGCTCAAGATCAAAAACTCCTCGTCATCGACCTTATGGACTTCTTCAGCCATTACCCATTCCAAAACAACTATGGTCTTCTATTTTTATGGATTTCATCACGGATCTTCCAATCTCAAGTTCTTATGACTCTATATTTGTGATAGTAGATCATTTTATCAAGATAGTACATTTTATATCATATATAAAATCTATCACAGGTGAAGAAACAACTAAGCTCTTTCTTGACAATATCTATCGCTATCATAGATTATCCAAGGATATTATATCAGATAGGAGAACTCAATTTGTATCAAGATTTTAGTGAACTCTTTTCAAGATTCTAAAAGTGGATATAAAACTATCTTAGGCATTCCATCCTCAAACTAATGGACAAACTCAGCATGTTAATCAAATTTTGGAGCAATATTTAAGATATACCATCAATTACCAACAAGATGATTGGACAACTCTTTTGCCATTGGCAGAGTTTGCTTATAATAATATAGTATATTCTTCTATAAAACAAACACCTTTCTTTGCCAATTATGGTTATCATCTACGACTTGATACTTTTGACTTTTCAAAAGATGATAATCCTACGGTGAAAGATTTGGCAAACCATTTGTCAGAGCTACATGCAACAATGAAGGTGTAGTTAAAAGAAGCTCAAGAACAACAAAAGATCAATGCAAATGTCTATCAAAAGGAACAACCACCATTCTACATGGATAACAAGGTATGATTACTTTGTCGCAATGTTAAGACCACTTGTTCTTGTGACAAGTTGAACTATCCAAGGCTTAGACCATTTTCTATTTTTACACAAATCAATCCAGTTGTATATCATCTACACCTATCGGAGTCAATAAAAATCTATCTAGTATTTCATGTATCTCTTCTTAAACCATACAAGACAATGGACATACCAAGAAGAAAACAAGCTCTACCTCCTCGTATAGAAGTGAACAATAATAAACAGTTCGAAATAGAAGAAGTCTCAGATTCAAGGTGGTACTGAAATAAATTAAAATATCTTGTCCATTAGCATGGATACGATATTAGTGAACGCACATGGAAGCCAATAAAAAATCTTGCAAATACAAAAAAGACAGTGGAGGTTTTTCATCGACAACATCCATAAAAATCAAGATGAAAACCTTCATTATAAAAGAAACATGATCTAAACAAGATAATATTCTACTTTCAATCCTTGTATGTAGCTTCTTTGTAGTTGTGATGCTGAGGAGATGGAGAACCAACAACTAGTGGATTTGATTCAAGAACCTTTGTTTGCTGACTTGCTGGATAAGTCATTATGATTGTCACAACCTTCAAGATGATGCAATGAAGATGAAGATCCTCAAGAATGACATGTTTTTTCTCGAATAGATGGCGAGATACAATGCGTTTGATATCACGACCTTAAAAAGAACTCTCGATGTTTGGTGATTTTATTAGAGGTAGGAATAACTCCTGATGATATTTCAAATATTTTATTTGAACAAAGTTATGAAGGCCTCAACAATGATCAAATAACTGGGTGGTCTTTCCGCCCTGGTATCGGACACTATTGATGGTTGAGAGGCCCTATCGATCATCTTTGAAGAGAAGAAAGATTAGAGTATGTGGCAAATACAATTTGCCGCATCTTAGACTTCCTCGACATATGATCATCTCTCCTCAAGGAACTTGTCCTTAGAAGGGGGATAATGTCATGTACATATATTTACCACAATTGTTACCTAGTTGATATGAATAGATAAAAATAAGAAAAAATTGATTAATTTTATAATATCTTTTAGAGAAGCTTCCTAAAAGCTTCATAGATGCTACTTTGACTTTACATGTATTTATACTTGATTGATAGGTTAGAAACTTGATCAACAAGTTAATCACATGCCACACATATTGGTAGCTTGCAGAACAAGCTAACTATGTGGTGCCCACATAGAAAACTTGCCTTGCAAGTCAAGATACATATTGTATAAAGTCAACATGTTTTTAAAGGTCCTATAGAATGTCGCCATGTAGCTCTTAGGTAGATAGTATATATAGAGGCAAGAGTGAAGCCTTCTTCACTCTTGTCAATTCCTTTCTTGTTTCTAGTCTAGTTTCAAGGGTCTCTAGTTTTCTTATCTTTTAGCAATAGCCATTCCAGTTTCTTTCTTAATATACATATTTAGTTATTTCTATTTTTTCATCTTTCTTTAAGAAAAATCTTACTTATTTATTTATTTTAATCAAGTTCTTGTACTTGACAAAAAATAGACAACAAAATCATATAAAAATTATTGAAAGATATCATTCATTAGATGTTGAAAATCAACTAACACATTTGTAAGTCTAAAAGATATGACATTATATTCAAAATATCCATATCTAATTTAAAATATAATCTTTTAGTTTTTTTTTATGCTTATTAGATTTTATATTTCTCATAGATGTATTTTAGTATAAATATTTACTTCATTCAAATGATTAAGAAGTCTCAATATCAAAGATAGAAGGTATCTATTTTTTATAATAATGTTATTAAGCTCTAGATAATCTACATACATCTACAATATTCTATTTTTTTCTTCACAAATAAGATAGAAGCTCCAATTAGAGATTTTGAATGACATATGAAATTTTTGATTAAATTTTCATCAATGTATTTCTTAAATTTATCCAACTCTTTTAGTGATAAATTATAGATTAATTTGAATGGCGATTAAGCTCCTTCTTGAAGGTCAATTGAGTAACTATAGAGATAATAATTTGAAAGTATATTTACATTTTTTTTCTTAAAAATATCTTATTGATCCAAATATTAATTTAAAATGCCACTTAAAGACTTTCTACTATTAAAAATAGATGTAGCATAAATAATTAAAGATGATCCTTCTTTTACAGCATAGAAAAAGCTCTTGTACTTACAAATAAGAATTTGATTGTACTAAACTTATGATTTTTTGCTTGATTAATAAAAATTTTAATTATAATTTAGAAAAAACCAAGATTACAAGAAATCCAATCTATTTGAAGATTATATCTTTTTAGTCATAATAAACCAAAAATAATTGGATTAAAAAGAGATCTAATGATATTAAATATTACAAAGCTATTATAACCATTAATTGCTACTTTTATAAAAAAAATCATGAATAACATCTCTAAAATATAATAAATAATATTCTATAATTTCTACATTTATTAGTTTAGTTTTTTTCATTAAAAATATATTATGTCTTTTAGCAAATTCTTCATCTAAAAAATAATTTGAGACTCTTGAATCTAATAAGATAAAGGCTATGTGATGTTTAGATGCTAAATTAATATCTATTATAAAATAAAGAGATGATTCTAAGAAAAGAATAGAACCTTCATTAGGTATTATATTAGATTATAACTGCACAATTTCTATTATTACTAGAAAAATTCATTTTTTGATATATTATCTTTTTTGATAGCCATACTCCTCATTTTGTTGTTGTATTGCTTCTTTGGATAATATTAAGAAGTATGCTTAGATTCTCCTCAATATAAGTATAATCCTTCTTGATAACAACAAATCTTTTTTTCTCAATAGGAAGTTTGAAATATATCACATGAATTTGTATATCTTCTACTTTTAAATGTATATATTGAAAAAGCATTGGTATTGCCATTGAATTATAAAAACATTGAAATCTACTTGTATGACTCTTAAATTGAAATTCAAAAAATCAACTATCATACTTTATAGAAAAATCAATTATTTATTTGAATATATGAAATTTAAATAAATTTAATATTAGTTTTTTTTATTTCATATTGTAATCCATAGAAAAATTGGCTAATGAGTGTAACATCATTCTACTTAATATTAGTTGGAAATCATTCAAATTATGAAGTATATAATATTTATAATTTATTATCTTAATGTAAAATACAAATCTTATTGCTATATAAATTGTATCATGTTTTCTATATATAAATTGAAATTCTACCAAAAAAATCTCAACATTATTCAATATTAGATCATATAACTTAAAAAAGATAAAATTAAGTTAAAGAAAAATTTAAAAGTAGTATTTTAATAAACCTAACTTGTCATGCTAGAATTGAATAGCTTTAGAATTGAAGTTCAATCACTAGTTGTACTTGAAAATTTTAATCTTATGCCATTAAACTTCTCACGTATGATAATTTTTGTTTCTCTTACACTTGAAGGATATTCTATTATAGGAGAAGTAATATGATTTGATATAGATATTGAAGTAGCTCCAACCATCACTATATCTTTATTTCTTGTTAATCTTGTTGCTCCTTCATCTTCACTCTTCATTACAAGAAGCTTCTCTATGGCAATATACTAGAAAAATAAAGATGTCTAATGTTCTTTAAGATAAATAGAAAGAAAGACTTGAGAACAAAGAAAATTCTAATAATAATATCAAGTTAAAAGAAGAAAATCTATAACTTTTAATATACTTATGTCTTATAAAAAAAAAAGGGATAATCCATTCTTAATTAAAAAAATATATAAAGCTTTAATATTGTAAGTTTATTCTTACCAATCTATCAAAGACAAGAACTCAAAGAAGATATGTAAATAAATGAGATATATATCAAAAAAATCATAAAATAGAAATAAGAAAGTATGTATATTCAAGAATAAATTGGAATGGCTATTGCCAAAGATTAAAAATCTAGAGACTCTTGAAACTAGACTACAAGTAAAAAAAGAGTTGACAAGAGTAAATAAGGCCTCACTCTTGCTTCTATATATATTAATCTAACTAAGAGCTACATGGCAACATTCTATAGGACGTCCAATACATGTCTAACTTGTATGACATGTGTGTTATTTGTAAAAGAAGTTTCATATATACATTCATGATTAATTTATACCAAAAGCTATCAATATGTGCAACATGTGGCTAACTTATTAAAAGTTACATGTGGCCAAGTTTTCAACCTACCAATCACCTATAGATATGTATTAAATTGCATCTAAAAAGCTTCTAAAAATCTTTTTTATAAGATATTATTTAATTTATTTCTTTTTATTTATTTTCATCTATTCATATTATTTAGATAATTATTAGAGCAAATATATATGTCTATGATAGCTTTGGACTTCTTAAAATTATATAAGTATAATGTAATAAAGTTAAAAATGATTTTTCTTGATATAACAACTATTGTTAATGAGGCCATAGCAGTTGCAGTGTAAGCATTGAAGAATTTTAGATAAAGCATTCTATTGTGTTGTTATTATTAAAAAAAATTATTTTTTATAAAAATAAAAAAATTATAGGTGATTTATATTTGATTGATACCATCAAAGCTTCTTTATTTGGTTTGGCTTTCCTTCTAAGGTCTTTTTTTTGCATAAATTCTTCAAAATCTAAGAACTATCTTCTTGAAGATAGTGTTGTATTTTGTGAAGTTTGTTTGAAAATGCATTGGAGATCTGGTTGTCGAAGATAAAATAAAACTTGCAACAAGAAGATCTTAATAATTCTAATAGAATCATAATCAATTTTTATTTAAATTATAATAATGCTAATCAATCTTTATTTAAATTCCAAAAAAATCTCAAAGAACTTACAAAAGAAACATAAAAAATTATAAATTAATCTTAAAAAATCTATATATAAAATAAAAAATCCTAAAGGAATATCAAAAAAATATTAAAGAAATATTAAAAATAAAAATCTTGATTGAATTCTAATCAAATCCTAATATAACCTTCAAAAAATTCTAATAAAATTCCAAAGCAATCTTAATCAAATTCTAATCAAATTCTAATCAGATTCTAAATCAATCCTAACCAAATCTTAACCAAATTATAATAAAATCCTAAACCAAATTCTAATCAAATTCTAATAAAATTTTGGATCAAATCCTAATCAAATCCTAATCAAATCCAAGATCAAATTCTAATCAAATTATAAATCTTAATCCTAGATTAAATTCAAATCAAATCATAAATCCTACTCTTCGATCAAATCTTAATAAAATCCAAAATCTTAATCCTATATTAAGTTCTAATGAAACCATAAATTCTAATCCTACATAAATCCTAAATCCTATAATAAATCTAATTAAATCTTAAATCCTAAATCAAATCCTAATCAAATTCTAAATCTTAAACAAACTCTTTACAAATCCTATAGGAAATTGAAATCTAAACAACTAATGATCAAACTACTGATATCAACTCAAAATTTTACACTTTTCAATAATTCAATTTGTAATAAGTACAACAAAAATAAGATCAATTGTACTTACTAATTGAGAGAAATGTAAGATAATCTATTTGTATGTTAGATGGCTTTCTTTTCCAACCTTGATGTTGAGTTTTCAACACCAATATTTCTTTTTTAAATCATTGAATTTCTCTCAAATTTTATGCAAATTTTGAAAATCAAATCTACTATCTATAGAAATAAATTTTACTTTGATCCATTTGACAGATTGTTGAAGATGTTAAAAACTCTCATTGACCCTCAAGGTCTAATTTTTGAGACCTCAAACCACTTGAACTTCAATAACCTCCAACCTAATCATTTAATTAAACTCAAATTTATAATATATATTTAATATAATTATATTCACAAAATTACAAATTTTTACTTATAGATCTAGTACAAAACTCTCAAGATTGTTCAAAATGTCAACTCTATTTTATTTCTCAAAATCTAGAATCATCCAAAACAACCTTGATTTTGCAAAGCTCTTACAAAGTCATGACAAACTCAAATCCTTCAAAATAAATGATAAAAAATTCTAATGCCATCTACTCTCAAATCCTATTCTTTGATATATATAAGAACCCTAAAAATGATATATTTACATGGTTTAGTATCTCACAATTTGACTTTGACCTTGATTGACAATTAGTCCTCTTTAAATATCAATTTTTATTTTTTTGAAGTAATTTTTTTTAAAATCAATTCCTAACTCTCTCTTACATATGCCTATATTCTTTATTTTTCTAATCTATCTTATTTTGTCTTATTTATGGCCATACAAAGTAAATAAGATTCATTTTCATAAAAATTAATTTTAATACTACAAGATTTTATTATATGTTTATTTTTTATTTATATTATCCTACTATATCTTTTTAATTAGGCTCTTCTATAATAAAATATATTTTTTTTCTTTTACCTAATGGCTATATTACTACACAACAATTTTGGCAGTTATAATTATAATTATTATGTCAATTTTCTTCTACATTGTTTGTGCATTAATGGCAATGATTGAAACAATTGTAGCAATAGTAACTACAATGATGGAATTGAGAGAGGCCCTACTAGAAATAGAATTGGACTTAATGTATCTAACAATATATAAACTAGTTAATAATATAATAGATACATAATCATTCTAATCATAGTTAGTCTACAAGATTTATTCAACTATAGAAGACCAAATGAGATAGTTTCTAGTATCATGGATACACTATACAAGAAATCAAACAAGAAGTTGAAAAAAAGACCTTCAATAAGAAAGCTAATAAAAATTTGATTAAATCAAATGAGTATAAGATCAACATCAAGAGAAATAAGCTAGAGTTTCAAAAAATGTATTATCGAGATTGAAGATCCGATCACCCTTAACTCCAATATATATTAGATATTAGGAATTTTTTGAAGAATTTTTCATATTCCTTGAAGATGAAGCAACTCTAACAAGCTTCTTAAAAAACTTCTTTAATTCTCCTAAAACTTTCTAAAATTTGCTAGAGTATTCTAAAAATTTTCTTAAATCTTTTTAAAATATTCTATAAATCTTTTAGAATTTTTTGAAACCTTCAAAAATTTAATAGAATAGTCTAAAAATATTCTTAGAATCTTCTTATTGGATATCTATAACATCACATCTTCTTCTAAGTCCAAATTCTATAATGAGTATTAATTTCAAATCTGCTTTCTTCATTATATATGACATCGTAGCAGTAGCTTCATAAAAAAGTCATCTTAAAATAGGTTTAGGTTTTTGAGGATAGTACCAATGAAACTCTTATATCTTTTATGACACATTAATTATATTTTTTGCTAATTCCTATGTATGTTCATTAATATCATAGTCATGCCAATGAATAAAATATTCTAATTTACTTTTTTTTTGTGGAGAATCAAAGATCTTTAATACCTTATATTTTACATGATTATTTGTTTCAATGTAAGTCAATGATAATTTTATTCTTTTTAAAATAATTAATTTTTAAAATACCTTTAAGAAAGAAGCATAAAAGATTCGATGTACTTTCATAGATGTGGATAATTCTAACAAATAAGCCACTCAATTGATTTGCTTCTGAATATAAAAGGGTCCCATTCTTTGGTAGTCCAACTTATTGTAAGGCCAATTAGTCTTTATATTTTTTCAAAGAAACCATATTTTATCTCCAACATAAAAAATATGGAATTTTTTTCTAAATTTTTTTGAAGATGTTCTATAAGAATCTTAAGTTACTTGTAAATAGAGCTTTAAAGTTGTCTAGAGTTATAACAATTGTTTTATAAGATCTTCAACTATTGAATTTTCATCTTTTGATGTATCTAACAATTCAAGTTTCAGATCGTAATTATAATTGTAATAAAATCGGATTTGCTAAGTTGAAGCATGAAAAATATTATTATAAGTAAAATTTACTAAAGATAAGTATAAGTTTTAATCATCTTATTGATAATTGATGGTACATTCTAAATATTGCTCTAAAACTTGATGGACTTATTTTGTTTAACCATTTGTTTGAAGGTGGAAGACAAAAGAAGGTTGATATCCACCTTTAATATTTCAAAAAAAGATTTTTAAAACTTTGATTTAAATTGAGGTCCTCACTGAAAATTGATGTTGATATTTATTATCAAGAAAGAGCCTTGCTATTTCTTCTTCAAAAATTATTTTTTTGCATGGGACAAAATGTGCCATCTTTGTAAGTTCATCTACAATAACATAGATAGCATCAAATGTAAATGATGGCAATAGATCAATGATAAAATCTATTGATATTGAAGACCATGGTTGCTTTGAAATTGGTAGTGGCTGTAGAAGTCTATAAGGTGTCACGGCCATAATCATGTAAGCTAATAATTACATATAGAAATAGGTAGAAGTAAGTAAAAGTAGATAAAAGTAAGTTAATTCTATAATATTTAATATAGAAGCTTCTTAGAAACTTCCTAGACGCTGCTTTGACTTCATAGGTGTCTTTAATTGACTTTTTGGATTAGAAACGTGGTCAACAAGTTGGCCATGTGCCACATATGTTGTTAGCTTGAAGATCAAGCTAACTATGTGGCCCACACGTAGAAAAACTTGCCTTGTAAGTCAAGGCATGTGTCCTACAAAGTCAACACATATTGGAGGTCCTATAGAACGTCGCCACGTAGCCCCTAGTTAGATAGTATATATAGAGACAAGAGTGAAGGCTTCTTCACTCTTGTCAACTCCTTTCTTGCTTCTAGTCTAGTTTCAAGGGTCTCTAGTTTTCTTGTCTTTTGGCAATAGCCATTCTAGTTTTTCTTTTCAATATACATACTTATTATTCATATTTTGTTACTTTTCTTTGAGTGAAGGCTTACTTGTCTGAACTGTTTTTTCATCGAGTTCTTGTCCTTGACAGATTGACAAGAGTACACTTACAATATCAGAGCTTTGTTTTTTCTTGAGTAAGAGTGGATTACCCCTTTCTCTTGACAAGGCATAAGCGTATTGGAAGTTTGCGGATTACCCACTTCTAAACTGATATTATTCTTAGTATCTTCTTTGTTATCAAGTCTTTTTTTTCTTTTGTCTTGAGCAGTATCAAACAAATTTTTCTTCTTAGTATTATTATGGCAGAGCTTGTTGAAATGAAGAGTGCAATGGCACAAATGCAAGAACAAATGAGGGAGTTAATGCTTGCGATGCATCAACTCAATTCACCAACACAGGAAAGAACAAGAATGGCAGAAAGTGGGGATATAGAGATGATCGGAGCTGCTTCAACATCTACAACAAATCACGTTCTTTCTCCAATTGTACAACATCCTATAAGCACTAGAGAACCAAGAATTGCCTTACCTGAGAAATTAGATGGTACGAGATCAAAGTTTCGAAGGTTCATCAATCAAGTACAATTGGCAATTGAACTTCAACCGCAAAGCTATCCAATTCCAGGATCACAAGTCAGGTTTATTGGCACTCTACTTTCTGGTTCTGCATCATCGTGGTTTTCGTCTTTTCTTGAACAACGAAATCCAATATTGGATAATTTGGAAGCTTTTTTGGCAGAGTTTCGATCTATGTATGGTGAACACGATGCAACTCGTGTTGCAACAAATAAGATCCGAATTCTGCGACAAGAAAATCGCTCAATAACAGTATATGCTTCACAATTTCGACAACTTGCAATTGACATCAAGTGGGATGATGCTGCATTCATTAGTCAATTTCTTTATGGATTGCAATATGAAGTAAAGAAATTGATGCTCAACTTACTTGATCCTCAAACTTTGAGTCAAGCAATCGATTTTGCGGTAAAATGTCATAATCGACTTTTCGAATTTCGATCTGAGAATCATTCACGGGAACCTCAACGTTATTACTCAATGGCAACATCAACATCTTTGCCAAACGTACATTCGGAAGTAGAAGACATGCAAATTGACGCAGTACGTTTTAAACCCCTAACTGAGCAAGAAAAGATTCGTCGTCGTCAAGAAGGATTATGTTTATATTGCGGAGAACCTAAGCACACTGCTCAACATTGTCCAAAGAAACGACGCAACTATAAAATGAGGGGTACGACGGTCAAAGAAGATAATATGTCGGAAAACGGATTTGTCCAGCTACAATAGGGACTGTGCAGCTGGAACCTTGTACAATTCCTAATGAAGGTCCTATCCTCTCCTCAGAACCCTCTCCTTGTTTTATAATAGACTTATATTTAGGACCTAAGAATTACAAAGCCTTTGCTCTATTAGATTCGGGAGCCTCAGCATGTTTTTTAGATGAACAATTTGTTAAAAGTCGTAAAATACCCTTTGTACAGAAACCTAAACCAGTACATGTAGAAGTCATAGATGGTCGTCTCTTGTCTTCTGGAGATGTCACTCATGAAACTCATCCTATAAAAGTAACAATAGACGGTCATGATAGCTACATAGCTTTTAACATAATTAAATCCCCGTCCAATCCAGTTATTTTAGGTTTATCCTGGCTAGAAAAATATAACCCTCGAATAGATTGGAATTCGCGTAAACTTGACTTTTCCCAGAGCGTTATTAATAGTTCTACTAACCAAGTAAAAAATTATAAGTCTAGTATAGTAAAACTCGTACTTATAGGTGCAAAAATATTTATACACGCAGCAAAAGAAGGATCAACTTTTGCTATTTATGCTGCACCTATTTCTGAAAACGTAAAGACTTCAAGTGGCATTCCAAGTCAATATCAGGAGTATCAAGACGTTTTTGAGAAAAAGAATGCAGATATTCTTCCTGAGCATCGTCCATATGATTGTTCAATCGACCTCAAGGAAGGAACTCAGCCACCATTTGGACCAATTTATAGTTCATCACAAGATGAGATGGCTGAACTCAAGACATATATTGACGAGAATTTAGCGAAGAATTTCATACGCCATTCAAAATCTCCAACAGGAGCTCCAATTCTATTCGTAAAGAAAAAAGATGGATCTTTACGAATGTGTGTTGATTATCGAGGACTCAACAAGATCACAATCAAGAACAGGTATCCATTACCTTTGATATCAGGACTCCTTGACCAGTTGAATCAAGCTAAGATCAATACAAAAATAGATCTAAGAGGAGCATATAATCTAGTACGGATCAAAGAAGGAGATGAATGGAAGACTGCATTTCGAACAAGGTATGGCCATTTCGAATATAATGTCATGCCCTTTGGACTCACGAATGCACCAGCTGCTTTTCAACATCTCATGAATGATGTATTTCGTGAATTCTTAGACAATTTTGTCATCTACTATTTGGACGATATCCTGATCTATTCTAAGAACGTTGAAGAACATGAAATATATGTTCGTCAAGTATTACAAAAACTTAGAGATGCAGGATTGTATGCCAAGATAGAAAAGTGTGTATTTCACACTACTCAAATTGACTTTTTAGGATACATCATTTCAAATGATGGTCTCATGATGGATTCTAAGAAAGTCCAAACAATCAGGGATTGGAAGATTCCAAGGACAGTAAGAGATGTCCAATGTTTCTTGGGATTTGCCAATTACTATCGGATCTTCATCAAAGATTTCTCACGAGTTGCAGCTCCACTTACACGCTTGACTAGTAAAGATAAATTTCAATGGAATCAAGAAGCGGAAGCAGCATTTGAAGCCTTGAAGACATCGTTTGTCTCTGCACCAGTCTTATATCGTGTTGACTTTTCCAAGGCATTTTTTATGGAAACAGATGCATCAGATTTTGCCTTGGGTGCAGTTTTATCAGAAATGGGAACAGATGACAAACTTCATCCAATAGCTTTTCATTCAAGAAAATTCTCAGCAGCCGAGATCAATTATGAGATCTACGATAAAGAAGTTCTTGCAATCGTGGATTCCTTTCAAGAATGGCGTCATTATCTAGAAGGCGCTTCTAGTCCAGTCACTGTGTATACAGATCACAAGAACCTCGAGTATTTCATGTCAACACGCGTGTTGAATCGTCGTCAAGCTCATTGGAGTATGTCTTTGTCAAGATTCGAGTTCATTATCACTTATCGGCCAGGAAAACAACAAGGTTTGTCCGATGCCCTATCTAGACGTTCTTATTTTGCACCAAAAGAAGGAGATGCAGCTTTTGAGCAATAAAGAACGGTCCTCTTGAAACCGGAGTAATTTCATCTCCGAGCAATGAAATCAACATTGACTGTTGATTCAACTTTTCTCAAGCAAATCCAGTCTAGTATGTCCTCAGACCCTCTTGTTCATGATATCGAGAATAATTCTTCCAAGTCTCATGATCTTTCTAAGTTCGAGTTCAAGAATAATCTATTATATTTTGAAGGACGCCTATATGTTCCAGAAGAAGAAGCACGTTTACGTGTTCTTCAAGCACGTCATGACTTTCCAGCAGCAGGGCACTTTGGATATAATAAGACTTTGGAACTCATATCAAGAGATTTTTGGTGGCCACAAATGTGGAAGTCAATCAAAGACTTTGTACAATCATGTGATATTTGTTCAAGATCAAAAATTCCTCGTCATCGACCTTACGCACTTCTTCAGCCATTTCCTATACCAGAACAACCATGGTCTTCTGTTTCTATGGATTTCATCATAGATCTTCCAAGCTCAAGATTTTATGATTCTATATTTGTGATAGTAGATCGTTTCACCAAGATGGCACATTTTGTGCCATGTACAAAATCTATCACAGGTGAAGAAACAACTAAGCTTTTCATTGATAATATCTATCGCTATCATGGATTACCTAAAGATATCATATCAGATAGGGGAACTCAATTTGTGTCAAGATTTTGGAGGACCCTTTTCAAGATTTTAAAAGTGGACATAAAGCTATCTTCGGCTTTCCATCCTCAAACTGATGGACAAACAGAGCGCGTAAACTAAGTCTTGGAGCAATATTTAAGGTGTACTATCAACTATCAACAAGATGATTGGACAACCCTTCTGCCATTGGCAGAGTTTGCTTATAATAATACGGTACATTCTTCCACGCAACAAACACCTTTCTTTGCCAATTATGGCTATCATCCACGACTTGATACTTTTGATTTTTTAAAAGTTGATAATCCTGCAGCAGAAGATATGGCAAATCGGTTGTCAGAGTTACATGCAATAATGAAGACGCAATTGAAGGAAGCTCAAGAATGACAAAAGATAAACGCAGATCTATATCGTAAGGAGCAACCACAAATCAACGTGGGTGATAAGGTATGGCTACTTTGTCGCAATATCAAGACTACTCGACCTTGTGACAAGTTGGACTATCGTAGGCTTGGCCCCTTTTCTGTTTCTGAACAGATCAACCCAGTTGCATATCGGTTACATCTACCGGAGTCAATGAAGATCCATCCTGTATTCCACGTGTCTCTTCTTGAACCATATAAGACAGTGGATATACAAGGAAGAAGACAAATGCCACCGCCTCCTATAGAAGTAGATAATAATGAAGAATTTGAAGTAGAAGAGATATTAGACTCAAGGCGGTGCCAAAATAAGCTGGAATATCTTGTTCATTGGTACGGATATGATATTAGTGAACGCACATGAGAGCCATCCAAGAATCTAGCAAATGCATCAGCTAAAGTCAAAGTTTTTCATCAACGACATCCATCAAAACCAAGATGAAAATCTCTCTTATAAAAGAGACAAGATTGAGGCAAGATAACATTCAATTTCCTATCCTTGTTTCTAACTTCTTTGCATTTGTGACGCTAATTAGATGGAGAGCCAACAACCAGCGGATTCAACTCAAGAACCTTCGTTTGCTGACCTGCTGGACGAGACATTACGATTGTCACAACCTTCAAGAAGACGCAATCGAGATGAAGATCTTCAAGAACGACATGTTCTTCCTCGAATAGATGGTGAAATACAACGCGTTTGGTATCACGATTTGAGAAGGGACTCTCGATGTTTGGTGATTTTGCTAGAGGTAGAAACAACTCCTGATGGTGTTCCGAATACTCTATTCAAAGAAAGTTATGAAGGCCTCAACAATGATCAAATAACTGGGTGGTCTTCCCGCCCTGGTATGGGACACTACCGATAGTTGAGAGGCCCTATCAATCATCTTCGAAGAGAACAGAGATCAGAGTATGTGGCGAATACAATTCGTCGCATCATAGATTTCCTCAACATATGATGACCGCTCCTCGTGGAACTCGTCTCTAGAAGGGGGGGTAATGTCACGGCCATAATCATGTAAGCTAATAATTACATATAGAAATAGGTAGAAGTAAGTAAAAGTAGATAAAAGTAAGTTAATTCTATAATATTTAATATAGAAGCTTCTTAGAAACTTCCTAGACGCTGCTTTGACTTCATAGGTGTCTTTAATTGACTTTTTGGATTAGAAACGTGGTCAACAAGTTGGCCATGTGCCACACATGTTGTTAGCTTGAAGATCAAGCTAACTATGTGGCCCACACGTAGAAAAACTTGCCTTGTAAGTCAAGGCATGTGTCCTACAAAGTCAATACATATTGGAGGTCCTATAGAACGTCGCCACGTAGCCCCTAGTTAGATAGTATATATAGAGACAAGAGTGAAGGCTTCTTCACTCTTGTCAACTCCTTTCTTGCTTCTAGTCTAGTTTCAAGGGTCTCTAGTTTTCTTGTCTTTTGGCAATAGCCATTCTAGTTTTTCTTTTCAATATACATACTTATTATTCATATTTTGTTACTTTTCTTTGAGTGAAGGCTTACTTGTCTGAACTGTTTTTTCATCGAGTTCTTGTCCTTGACATAAGGACAATGTTAGAAATTTTTGAATCTTGAATAGATGTCAAATAAGAGGATAAAATCCTTTATGGTCTTTTGTATTTGATGCCACTAAAAATCTTAAGAGATAATCTCTAATGATTTGTTAAATCCAAAATGTCCTATAGCAAAAACAATCATGACGAGATTGAAGAATACAAAGTTACATTGGTCTTTTTGGAATATATAAATAATCTTCAAAATATAAAAGATCTTCTACAAACTTGAATTTTTCATTGTTAGGGCATTGCTTGATATTACAAACTAATAAATTTTTAATTGATGCTATACAAATTTATTCAAAAAAAACTTGAATTAATAAATATAACTATAGAAATAGCACAAAGACAAAATTGTTCTAGCTTCAAAAGAATGGTATATTATTGATCAAATGCTGCTTCTTTGACCTTTGGAGCAAGATATAATCTTCTTGATAAAGCATTTAATAGACCTTGTTGCTTTTATAGTCAATATATAATTATAAAATTAACAAAAAATAATGACATATTCCAATGAACTTGGAAGGGATTCAAAATCCAAGCTAATATGAAATACTCCAAATTTTTGTGATCTATATATATAGTCACAAGATGTATAATATTTTCTAATAAATAATATTATTCTTAGAAAGAATCTATAATTATAAAAAATTCTTTATTATAAATTTTATAATTGATCTTTACGATTGAAAACTTTTTAGAATAGAACACAACTAGGTGGAGCTTTCCATCTTTTTCTATTTGTGATAATATAACTCCTAATGCAAAATTAGAAGCATGAATCTCCAAATAGAAGACCTTCGTGAAATTTGGATGCAATAAGATTGAAGTTGTCTTAGAATAAAAGTTGCCTTCAAATCTTAAAAAGCCCTTTGTCCTTGAAGTTTTTATTTCAATTTGTCTTTAGATGCTAACCAAATAAGAAGAATAGTAACTTAAGAATAATTCTTGATAAATATTCAATAAAAATTAGCAAATCTAAAAAAAATATTATACATCTCATATTATTTTTGAAGTTATTCATTCTATTATAACTTAAATTTTCTTTGGATCCATCCACTTTTGCTTGATAGAATACACATTTCTCTAATTTGGCATATAATTCTACATCTTGTAACTTTTCCAAGACTAATCTTACATATTCTTCATATTCTTTAAGAATCTTGGAGTAGAATAAGATATCATCAAGATAACAAATAACAAACTTATCTAAAAACTTTCAAAAAATATCATTCATTAAATCCTTGAATATAACTAGAACATTTGTCAATTCAAAAGACATGACATTATATTCAAAATATCCATACTTTATCCAAAATATTATCTTTCATTCATCTCTTTCTTTAATCTATACCAAATTGTATGCTCAATAGAGATCTATTTTGGTATAGATTTTGACTTGACCAAATTGCTCCAAAAGCCGTGATGTCAATTTAGTAGATAACAATTCTTCACTATTATTTTGTTGAGGCCGAAATAATCAATATACATTTGCAAATATCCTTCTTTTTTCTTCACAAAAAATATTGATGCACTTATTAGAGATTTAAAATATCAAATAAAGTTCTTTTCAAGATTTTTATTGATATAATCCTTCAATGCCAAAATTTTATTTTGTGATAGGTTGTAGATTGGACCAAATGGTAGTTGAGCTCCTTCTTGAAGATCAATGGCACAATTATATGGTCAATGTTTTGATAATATATCAACATTCTTCTTTTTGAAGACATCTTGAAATTCCTTGTACTGCTTTGAGATAGCTACTAATAAGCTTACGTCTTCATGAAGTAGAATTACATAAATAATAAATGGAATTTTGTTCTTAGTCATCTTTATAAAAGCTCTTATTCCAAGAAATAAAGACTTTGTTTTTGTTGATAACTTCTTGATAGGTTTTACTAAAAGAAATTCTATAGAGAATTCAATCTTATGAAACCACTAATTTATAGATGGATTATATCTTTTTAAATACAAAAGTCTTAGAATTATAGAATTGGATAGGATTCTAATAATATTGAATATTAATTTGTTACTATGGCCTTCAAATGATATTTTCAGCAATATGGTCTTATAAGTAACATTGCTTGAAGATAAAAGTTGATCATCTATTACTTCTACATATACAAGTTTTAACTTTTGTACTAAAAGAATTTTATGAAGTTTAGAAAATTCCTCATTTAAAAAGCAAGTAGATGCTCTTGAATCTGATAAGGTATTTTTTTGAAGTTTTTATAGGCTAAGAAATAAGATATAGTAAAACAATAAGTAGGCTAGGCAAAGAAAGAAGAACCTTGATGAATTTGAGGTATTGAGATGTCTAGCTATATGGTTCCTATTATACTTGGGTCTCTTTTCTTTTTCCTAAACAATTGTAATTCTAGTCCTGGTTGTATGTTGTTTCTTCACACAATTCTCAAATTTATAACCTACTTCACTACAATATAAGCATAGGCCTTGCTAAAATCAACATTTCTTCTTCTTTATTGTAAGAGATTTGAATCGTATTGCATCAATTTGCATATCTTCAACTCTAGAGTATAAAACTAATATATTTATTGAAGTATGAGAGTATAAATTCTAATATATTACTTTGTCAAAGTCCACAAGTATTAATCTTGATAGTCTTAAAATAATCAATTATTGTACTTTATAGCTTGATTGATAGCTTCATTGAGTGTTTGAAGATCAAGTAATGATAATAATAGATCTTTCATATCATCCCTTAGTTTCTAATAGAATTGGCTCATAAAAGCTTATTTATTTCAATCGATGTTACAAGTGAATTGCCTAAAATCAGATGCAAAAGTTGATACAAAGCATGACTCTTGACGTAATGAGAAAATCTTCATTGTTGCCCATTAAGTCTTGACATGTTTTTCAAATGCCTCTACAAATGCTTCTAAGAAAGCTTCAAAGTTGCTCAAGATAAGAGATTTCTTCTCAAATAAATAAACAAACTAAAAAAAAACTTGTCATGTAAACAAGATTTCAACTAAATCAACTTGCAATTCTTTTATTGGATAGCGCTCAGATTGTAGAAAAGTTACCAATCAAATTTGGTTAACATATCCTTGAAACTTTGAGCATGTACTATCAAACTTTTTTGGAAGACTAATCTGAGGCCTCTTATGTTGTTGAATAGGTGAATTTTCTTATTCAAGTACAAGTGCCACCACCTTCTTAGATGTAGAAGCTTGAAAAAGTGGTTGCATTGCTCCAAGTCTTACATCTCCATGAAATCTTCCAAAAAATCCCTCAATTTCAGTAGTTTTACAAGCTAAAGCATTTAGTGTGTTCATAATAACTTGAACTTGGGAAATTCAAGTGAGTGATACTTCATTATTTTGGACTAAACAAGTCATTGAATAAGTCATTGTACTATATTATGTACTATTGATTCTATTTGTAGTGTGAGATGAAGTTGCCTCAACTGTAAGATCTGGTTGTAATGACATAGCTGAGAATTAACTTCAATACCTCTTTGTCTACTCCACTGCTCTGGGGACCAATTTGGACTGTAGACATATGTTGAGAGAATTGTAGGTATTGTCTGGGAGGATTTGGGAATTTAACTTTGGCAACGTTTCCATTCATTGTATTGGTTGGGCAAAAATGCCCTGCGCTCTACTGTAGACCCATTTCATTTATTGGGTTGGTCACTAGTTGCATGATGGAGTCCTTTAGGTACAGGGAGAGAAATGGGTGTAAGAAGAACTGATGTATAGAACTATCTGGAATTTCATCTCAAATGGGAAATAAGTTTAGTTTTTGGATGTGCACTTGGTGGTGTTTAGTCTCTTGAATAATTGCAGCTGGTAAAGTGGAGCTCGCATGATGATTTGAAGCCCTTAGTCATCAAAAGAAAAGGCCGATACAGCTGGACTGCTCCTTCGTGAGCTCAACAATTACCAACTTCCGCTGAAGATGTTCAAGAATCTTCTGCAGGTACTACTGGTGATGCAATCTATGCATTAGTTGGTAGACGTCGCAGAGTTGAACGTCTGTTGCATGATTTCGGAGTGGAGACTACCGGCACAGTTAATAAAGCTAATTGAAGTTATTCCATTATTCATTTCTATCATTACACCCCTGGACAGGAATGCTGAAGACGCCAGTACAACTCGTACACTGGTAATTTCCTCGAGGCTTTGAGCGATTGAATCATACTGTATAACAGGGTAGAAGGTTGTGGATGTCACATTCGAAGTCAGCATTTCATAAAATGGGCTCACCTACACAAGCTTTAAGGTGAATTGTGATTTTTATTTCACCTATACCTACGTGAACATAGTCTATAATGGTACATTGTTCAGAGGGAAGTGAGTCAAAAATTAGCTTAAGGCGGCTGAGGACAGCTTTGGAACTGATTGATGTTACTACAATCATGAGGATCCTTGTTGATTGCAAGTGGCTCCTCTTTGTATGAAAGTAGATATTACGAAAGAAAAGAATGTTACTTTCGTAAACAGAAGATCTTGAAATTCCCCTACAGTTAGTGAATTGTCCATCAGTTCAGTAGTTAACACGCAGACAGATTCTAAGTCAGGATTTTTATCTGTCGCTGGTTCACATTACAAATCTGTTTTAATCTCAACTTCAGTGTCAACTGCCACAGAAGTTTATATTTATAAGAAAACTGATATATTAATGGAAGTCTATTTACCGATGATACTGTTCAACTTGTAGACAGTGAAGATCTTCGATTCTACTTGTCTTCCTGTAATGTCTGAACTCCACTTCGTAACGGTCAAACCTGCTACTGACACAAGCTGCTGAAAGAATATTGAGAACTGCATTTTCTGCATTTCTGGGATGCTAATTTAGTCACAAGGACTAATGATAAAGTCCTAGTTGAGTGAAGTCTGGTTTGGGAAGAGCTCATAATCGAGCACATGATGCGCAGGCGTTCCTCATTGTTGTAGCAGCGTCCTGATGAGCCACAAGTGATTTGATCACCTCTGAATTAATCCACCTGATAATGTTCATGGCTAGTCTTCGGGTAACTAGAGCTCCTCCAACTTCAGGTGCTAGATACCGATCTGATTCTGAACCCTTGAAATCGAACCTCTGCCTTCATGGAAATGTTCCCTCAAAGACTACTGAAATTAAATAGAATGAGATATACAGCAGTGGTTACGGAGAGAAGGGAATTTCGGTAGCAGGCAACCAGGATGGGCCCTGAATGAACGAGCTCACAGAAAAAGCCTGAGCTTGAGATGTCGAAAGCTGACTTGACCATGTAACACGGTTGTTGATGGTGGCGGCACCAGGACCATAGGTTCCATACTCGGCAGCAAATAGGGTAGAGAGAGCAAAGTTTCCGTTCCATGGCAACCAGCCCGAGGGATCGATGATCTGATCGATATATGTTCTGATAAACACGGTGCGGGAGAAAGTTTTCCATGGTCTGCCGAGGAAGGCCTGGTGTGCTTGCCGATTAGATTGAAACAAGGCCACGTATTCAGGCGTTCCAAGGATAGAACAGTCTTGGAAGACGAGCCCAGTGGTTTGACCAGAATCTGTTCTACCCTGCAATTAAATCAGATGGAGGTACAATAAGTTTGGGTAATTTTCAGGAAGACCTTTCACTAATTCAGGACGAAGTGTGATACTTCAAATTGGATTTTCTAATAAAGTTCACGAAACAAGACTTTGAAAACAAAGCAAGAGTACTCGTGCGTTACCTGAGCTGTCACTGTGCTGGTGGTGGCTTCAGGCGCTCCAACACGAACCACCAACTGTGAGTTTTGGAAGAGGGCAGCAGAGTTTCCAAAAATAAAATCAACAGTACCTGAAACATACACATCCTTGTAAAACTGCCGTAACGAATGCGTGTAAAGAGAGTCCTGGAATCCCACAACGGCGCAGTTCTGGAAGGCGGACTGATCGCTATTTACTCTCAAGGCCACTGCTTGACGTCCAGCAGGGCCTGCGGTGTTCTGGAATGTTATGCCACGAGCTATGAAGCCAGAACCACTGACAGCTGCAACAACAAACGTCACGAACCAAGTCTCAAGTTTCTGGATTGGCAAGCTCAAGACTTCGAATACGACAAGGGAATGTTTATTTTAGACAAAGAACCCGCTCAAATGAGCACATTTAAACCTCTCATACACTACACAGTTAGACAATTCCAGCAAACAATTCACAACGCACCATTGCAAACAAAGTAACATTTATAACCTTTCTATACGATCATGTTGCACCGATTGATTGTTTATCTGATGTTAGAGAATCGGTTAGAAATTACGAACCAACTGTCGCTGTCGCCCAGGTGATCATGCCTGGTTGTGAATCACTCAAGCTGCCTGTTATAATTGTCTTATCAGTTCCATCTCCTAAGAACATGAGATTCGTCTTCTGCTTAGGAATTCTCACCACCTCGTTGTAGACTCCTGTCTTGATGTAAATCACGTATCTAAAGGCGCACAACGAGTTGAAGACAGTTGGTTTTCAGTTCCTTGGAGCTAAATGTCCAGGACAGACTTCAAAATAATTAATGTTTCTAATGTAAAATTTTTTATCCTTACATTATCACATCCAAAACCTTTACATTACATCAACTGAGACAATCTCTCTGCTGCACACCTCATCCTAAGTTCTTCGAATGCCCTGTGCTAGAAGTTGATGAAGAAAAAAGGAAACATGAAAGTACAGCTTCAAGCCTACGTCTGAAACCCTGAGCGCATTCCTAATGCCTTCCTCAGTTACAGAAACCATGCTTTCTTAGCAACACAGTAAATCCATTTTTAACACAGCAACCATCTTGCTGTTGACAGAAACTAAGTATCGGTTGAATGAGACCTACCTCTGTGTGCTCCAGTCTGGAGCAAGATCTACCGCACGCTGGATACTTGAGAACGCAGAATATATATCAACGGTGACAGAAGGAGATGCAAGAAGTGTCCCATTAAGGAGGTTATGGTCTTTGACATTGAGCCACTTGGGCGTCGAAACCGCAGCGCTCAGCTCGTGCTGTGCGACGAAGCTCGTGGTCTCATAGAGCATGTGATCCTTGCTAAGAGGAGGTGGCTTCCACAGAACGGTGTTGGGGCCGTAGTTCACAAGCGCGTCGGTCATGGCAAGAGCGTTGCTTATCATCTCTTGAGATGCGTCCAGTCGTCCTTTCATCTCGCTCACGAAGGGCAGCGCAGTGGAAGTTTGCCCAAGGCCGGCACTGCAGTCAGTCGTAAACGTGAGAGCCCCACTGAGCCATGCCTGCACGTCGTTTAGAAGCGGCCCATTGACAGCATTTTCAGAGTTTTGGGTATGGAACGCGGCCAAATCTGTCCCTTCACTGCACATTTTGGAGATGGAGATGAGGTTGATATTGCCTGAAGTGGCTGATTGTGCAGCTAATGTCTGGCTGTCAGCTTGCGAAATTGTTGCATAACGATGGGCTACTCCGATTGCGATGGCTACTAATTCTCGTGGTACGGCAGTAGCCGATCGAGGATCACTGTTCAATGCTCTCAAACAAGAAGCCGGATACCTTGTGGCAGCACAAGCCTCGGTGACAGCAACACTGGTACCACTGCCAGGCGCTACATCCTTCTGATGATGCTGCTTGTGGTCATGACGCCAATGTGGGTAGGACTTGAAGTGACTCTCGGGCATCACACTCGCTGCATTGAGAAGAGTAGAGATTAGCAAAATGAAGACTACACTAGCGGCCATCGATGCCATCCTTTCTCACCGCTCGCCTTGTCCCTGACTAGCTCTCCCACTAAAATTTCTCACATCGTCCGCATCACACTTAGCGCTGCAGCGCTACAGACCCTTGAGCTTCTATATTCGCAAGTGAGAATAGGCAGCACTCAAACTGACATGTGACTCATTTCTCCATCGACCTGTCAAACCTATGACCTCAAAGCCTCGCCATGACTTCGACCCCACCTCACGAGCGCGCGCGTGCAAACCAACACTGCTAGCTCTAGATAATTCCTTTCCTCTCTGTCTGGATTTCTTCGTCACGGGATCATTTGGACGTATATGAGGTTTCACCTAAATCCAGCGCGGCTGCAGCACATCGTACTGCAGGTCACGTAAGACAGGTCGACCATATCTACAAACACAGAAATAAACTCCCTAATAACTGAGCAACTAGGATGTCCTGTCGCCAATCTGGTGCCTCTGCAGCACATGATGAAGACGGCCAGGTTGTCACTAATGTCAGGCGTCGGAGTATTCATGAGGAGTGTCAGTGAGACTCATCGTCGTGCTATGCCGTTGAGGGATTATCCTACCATAGCCCTGTCACCATCCCTCTGCGACGGAGCCCTCACAGTTGGAGGTCATTCTCTGACCAGCTCGCCATCGCCGTGCAGCAGCTGTATGACGTTGTAAAATCGTAACTGCTGCTGGAAGGAGAGCTCATCCTGTCCACACTTGATCTCTCCTTTTGTAGGCCGCATATATTAGATCGCTTGCATACTTGATAATGCAACTGCAAGCTGTGTGAAATCATTCAACCAATGGATTTCAGATTCAATTCCAAGTTAGCATTTTTACAAGCTCTTGAAGGATGATGCATATTGGAGTATAATACTAATATGCTGCTGTGTGGATAGCGATTAACGGCACTCGCTAGGTATTGAACGGAACAAATCACGTATAGTTAATATTGATGTGCCGTGGCAGGTGACTGGCTCCTGCACGTATCGACATTAGTCAATACTAAATTCTCCCCTCGTTTAATTATCGCAACTCAGAACACGACTGCCTTCATACCCTAGCATCAATCAACAGCAATACTGTGGAGTGTACCTACTATCCCTTTCATACCGGCAACTTGCTACCTTGTAAATATTTAAGAAAAATTGTTCCTCACCACAAAACTTAAACCTCCAGTAGATTTCCGCAGAACTATTTCCGGATCGAATCAATACCGTTTTCTCATCATTTCGATACATTCACAATAGAAACACCTCACCATGATTTTCTGAGTCCTAACATTCCTTTTCATTATCACGAACTGCTGGTTGCAGTGGATTAAAACCATTCTCACCCACACAGGAGAGCCCACATCATTGCTACTGTCTACATTTTATTTCCGGTTGATGAGGACTCAACTTCGATTTCCAAAAACTATTTCCAGAGTGTGCATTAAGGAAAGCATGTCCAAAAATTTCTCTCATTCGCTTTCATGCGTTACCATTCGTGAGTGTGCATGGGGTTGGACTTACACACCACAAAACGGTGTTGCTTTGATACTTTTGCAAGTTAAAGACTTTCTCATTCACACTTGATTAACACTGGTTAACACTGTTCTACATTCATACTAAGTGGCCATGAGGTAGTCTTCGTAAGAATTTCTGATGTCCACATCAGTGTGATAGCAATCTCTAAGTCATTGAAATTTGCTTATTACAATGACTTCAATACAGAAACTAAACATGCATTAACCATTGTGTGTATTCTGCGTATATTACTTCTGGAAGAAATGAAGCGGAAACCCACAAGTTCCTAAGGCAGGGGGCAGTGTCAATGTGATATGCTTGCGTGATTCTATGATTATGCAAACCTAAATTACTGTAGCCTAATGCACATTCCTAAATAATCCTCTCTGCATGTCTGGGTTGTGAGGTATCTCACAATCAGGTGTTTCTCTCATTCAAGGACTGCATAGAACATTAGGGCAAGAGATATCTTCCATGCAACCAGAAAAAGCTTCGTGTCTCCAGGAACTAGGCTTGGTCATTTAGTCCTGATGAAATTGGCACACGCCCTGCCTCTTAAGTCGAACAAGGGGACTAAGCAGGATGGAGGATGTCTGAAGTAGAGTTAAGAAGCGATTTCAGGTTGAGCCAGAGTCTCAGGTATTTCCTCTCGTTGTCCTGTTTGTTGCCGTAATAAATTAAGCGTTTCTTCATTGGGAACGAGTTTGTCAGCTAACATGCGCTGCAAGAAGCCAAGAGCTGGCACACGGCTTTTGATGTATGCCTTTAACAATATATTGTAAACCTGAATGTTAGGTCTTGGGTAGGCTTTCTTGATATCTTGGAACTGTTTCTCAGCACTGATTACGTCCCCTCTCTCAGCATATGCATCCAAAACAGAAATCAAAGTTTCAACCCACAATCTGCTTCGACCCTGTTTAGAGTCACCTTGTGCCTCTTTCATTACTGCCAACGCCTTGTCAAGCTGATCCGTCTTCAAATACCCAGTCACTAGGTGATGATACGTGACGGCATTCTTCTTTCGGCCCAATTTCACCATGTCCTCCACAAGCTTTTCAGCCTTTTCCATCAAACCCTGTCTCGCATACGCACTCAATAAAGAATTGAACTGACGACTAAGGATCAAACCCTTTGACTTGCTCATAATTCCATATAATTCCTCTGCCTTCTCCACCATACCCAGCTTTCCAAATGCTTCAATAACTGTTATGTAACTCCTGTTCGAAACAACAGGGCCGCTCTTTACTTTCTCCCAAACCCGTTCAACACCCTCCTGGTCACCAACAGCACCATACTGTGAAATAAGAATATCATATGCAGAGCGATTCCTGAAGACATCACCTTCTTCCATCTCCTTTAGATAACTCCTGGCTTTATCTAGTAAGCCAGCATGAACACAGAAAGTCGCCAGGGTGCCAAATGTTGCTGCATCTGCCTTCACATTCTCATCAGCACTCAACTCCTCGAATATTTTCTCCATTCCTTCAATATCACCACTCCTAGCTTTCACATCCATCAAAATATTGTAGGTGTATACATCCTTTGGAACACCATGTGTCTTCATATCCGCCAATATCTCTGTTACTTTGTTCATCATCCCCTTCCGCTTGTATAAAAGCATCATCTGGTTAAAAGCAAATGGCAGAGTGAGAATGCCTGTACCCTTCAGCTTCTCCAACAAAGCATCAGCTTTCTGTGCCATTTGATAATCCGCATAATTCCTTAAAAGAGTGTGGTAAGCAAGCTCTGTCTTGAATTCGGGAGGAGAATCTTCCAGCAGCTGCTCCGCAACAGCGAACTGTTTCATTTTAGCCTTGAGATCGATTCGGACAATGTTGTCTGCCATCTCCCACTTGATGTTCTTCTCTTCTGACATCCAATCGGATATCTGCAGAACATAATGCAACTATGAGACGAGCTGGACATTCACAGCAACAATATAATGAGAAGAACATTACAAGCCTTGGTCAGAAATTGAGTTTAAATAATAAGCATAATGAAGATAACCTGCTTATTTTAAATAATCAACTACAATATGTCAGGCAGGATATTCACCTCCATAGCTTGTTTGTATCGCTGTCTGCGTCTAAGACGTATCAATATAGAAACCAGAACTCGCTTATCAAGTGCATATCCCTCGTTAAGCCACTCCTTAATAAGGGGTACAACCGACTTTTGTGGGCCTTGTTTCGTACTCTCAATTTTTTTCCACAAAGCTTGTTGGCTTTTGTATTTTTCTTCATCCAAAACTTTTATATCAGATGCAAAACCTTCAAGCGCACCTTCTACATTTTTTTCAAGATCAAGCCCATCTGCATTGTCATCCGCCTCATTCTCAGCGTTGGGAACGTCCTCAGATTTTCCTTCCTCAACTCCCGAATATGACTCAACTTGCGTAGAGAACGATCGGGAGCTACTTTGCTCTGGGACACACCAACTGTAGCCAACTCTATCCTGGCTGGGTGTAACACATCCGAGCCTGCGCGTCGTTGACGATGAGGACTTTGGCACTCCAGGTGAATATTCTCCACTGTTAACTATTTGAGCAGAACTTCGCTGGGCTCTGCAAAAAAAATCACCAATAATATATTAAGCCATCTGACAGCGTGCTGTTAACTAAGAACGCAATGATCTGAGGGAAATTTTACTATTATTATTATCATCATTCTAAAAACGATACAAATTATATAAAATATAACAAAATAACCGCTTTGTGACTTGCTGATCAATGAAAAAAAATTAAAAATTGAGTAGGCCAGAAAAGTTCATCAATTTCAGCAGAGCATTTTCCACACGATAAAGAAATCACCTAACCGAGTTTACCACAGTCTAGCAACTACATAAGGTTCTAACAGTTCAAACACCGCATTAAATAACATTTGAACAGACCATCACCTACATTAGGTGATAAAAGTGCCGTAGAAAGTAGGCCTGTTTTACAACTACATCAAAAGCAAGAGATAAAATAAAAACATACCGCTGCAAATAAGCAGCACGTGCTGCTCTCCACACTTTCGACATTGGGTTACGTCAACTTGTTCTGAAGTACCAATGAACGCACAATGTTAGTACAGAGATAAACGCGAAGAATCGTCTGAATTAGTAGTCGAGACGATGTAGAGCTTCACCCATGGACAACCTTGCGAAGAAATAAAATAAAATATTTGAGCAACAGGTGATGGCCAAGGTTCCATACAAGCGCCCCAGAAATCTTCATGAGGTAAGAGATATCTTAAATACCGCGCAGAACTATAAACCCCAATCACGACGTCAAACGTAAACCCTGATCACCTCATCACATTGTCTCCTGCTCTCAAATTAGCCTCTTATCGGCCACTACATGAATTCAATTCAGATTCTGACGCTGATATGTAACCCCGTTGAGCGAACCTGACGTACCGAATTGCGAGACTAAATGTACGTAACCTCACCATAAATTAATGGAAGCCCAGATTGGAGCTGTTATAACAGTACTGCGTAAGAAGCACTTCATTTACCAAGAGAATGAAAATTCAATCGGCAAAGACACTTGGAGTGTCATTTGTGGAACATATGGTCTTAAAACGATAAATAAAAACATGGCCATCACTTTCTGCAACGTCTAAACGCAATTAAGGACGAATTTTAAATTCTTCAAGATTCTTAAGCCACTAGATTTCGAAACGGCCTCGTTTCAGGATTTCTACGAAGGAAACAACTCTAAACCTAGATTATGGTAAAATCTTACGTCAAACTCCTTCAACCCTCCTTTCAAACTGTACAGAATGCTGTGAACTGAATGCCATAGATTCAAGGAATGAAGAAAAATAAGCGAAACTCCCCAAAAAAATATTGCTTTGATCCTTCTCTAAACCGAAGCAGCCTTAAACCCTAAACCCTAAAGCCATGATCTCGCGGGGAGCCATCTCTCTCTCTCTCTCGCTTGTCAGATTTAAGTAAGAAAAATTCTGGAGAGACAGACCAACTCAGATCGAATGCTCAAACACTTCCAATCGCAAGCGGAAAAAGAAAACACTAAACCCAGAAGAAACTTAAACCTTGGTACTCCTTCGGATTAAGTATTGGAATGAAATAAGACCTGAAGAAGAGGATTGCAGGGCACTGGATGAAGCGATCGCGCACATCAACAACCTGAAGAAAGAAGGGGAAGATGGGAAACTTGGCAGTGGCAATCCGGCGATGCAATTCCTGGGCGATCTGGTGCACCCGAAGCCCAAGGAATCAACCAAGCCCACGGACCAGTTGATGTATACGAAACCCTAAATGACCTGAGGAAAACCGGCAGCGGGGTGGAAGGGCGGGCGGGCGGCACCATCGCCAGCCCGGTCAGACTCTAATGCCATCTCAGCAGTTGCAGAATCTACCACGTGGAAGCGCCACATCAACCCTGCAGGGTATCGGAAGGCCTCCACCAATTTCCCGCCTTCCACGGTGGATCGTGCAACCCATGCTGGAATTGCCACGTCATCCCGACCCCCATCTCCTGAGCTTTCCTCAGGGGTTTTCTGAGGGGGATCTTTAATGCAGAAGAGGATGCTGATGAAAGAGCACACTGCTTAACAATGTATAATTGAATGTGTATAAAATAAATATTTAAACAAAATGAAGGACCGCTGTGGAAATTTTATTACAAATAAAATAAAATAAAATAAAATCTAATTACTGCTATAAAAACACAGTCTAACCAGTTGACATGATCATTTTCTTTTCAAATAAACGATGTAGTTAAATCTGGATGGCATATAGCAATTGGTAATTGTTTGTAATATGAAACAAAGTATTTTCTCTCAAATATATTCAATCACCTTGAAGCAAATAGTATGAATTTTATACTACATATATTTATTATTATAAATATTTAGAGTGCATTATGTTTCCTTTTCAGAATCAATCAATGAAATGATCAAGCATGGACAATAGCGTAAAAATTGTACTTGAAGTTATATTAATCTATTGTACTTGTATATGTTAACTGATTTAAAATAACCATATTTTTTTTTTCCTCAATGTGGGTTTATTTATTTTTTAAATTCTGAAATCCTTTGTTTAAAAAGAATAATTACTCTTTTCAAAATAGCATACTCAAAATTTTGCAAAATATTATACTTTCATTGTATTTGAACTATAATCAAAACAAGTATACTATGTTATTTTTTTATTCTATTTTGAATGATTTCATATTTTAAAGAAAATAATACATGATTATAGATTTAACTAACAACATAGAATGTATTTGTTTATAGACATTACTTTTATTTATAGAAAAATACAAAATATTTTCTATTTGAAATATTTATATACACAACAAAAGAAATTCTTAGACGTACCTTCCAATAAATAAGAAATATAAAAAACTCTACTAAAGAATCAAACTTTTTAAACAACTTTATTCTATTTAGCTAATCAATCACTTATTAATTTTAGGGTGTTACTAATTCTATCACAATTTTCTCTAATGCCACTACAACTTGCCATCAATCATAAACCATCACAATTTTTGCTAATGCCACCATCAGTTGTCCTAAACTTACATTATACACTACAATGCATTTTATAGAACATTGCTACTACACACTATAATGGATAAAGTACACATTTTTTATAGATATATATTTTGGTGTTCCATAAAATGCATTGTGTTGTGCAACACAAGTTTAGGTTTGCTTGTGGTGGCATTAGCAACATCCTTAATTTAAGTTATCTTATAAATATCTCTTAGAGTTTATTTTTTACTATATAATAAGTTATATATATATATATATATATATATAAATAAATATTTTTAGACACAATTAATACATAAGATTATTTTTTATTTTAAAGATTATAAACAACATGATTATTTAATATATAGACTTTTTTATACATCAACAAACTATATATGTATAACTTTTTTAAATGTCACCTTTTTATTGTAAATAAGTGGTTAATTTTTTTATATCAAGTTATGATTATATATATATATATATATATATATATATATATAATAAAATTTTAGGATATCCTCAAAAATATTTGTGTTAGCTTATTTTATTATTTCTTTTTATGTTACAAAAACATACATATTTGTTGAAGATTGTTAATATTTTTATTATAAAATCAGAATTATATTCTTGAAAAATAATTATTAAGATTACCCAAAAAATACATATTTTACCAAAGTAAAAAATAAATTAAAATTCCAATATAAAAAAAATAGATAAGATATCTGTTATTATATTAGATTTATAGTCAATGCTAAAGAATTGCAATTTGTAAAGTAAGTACCTTTATCTTTCTTCTCCTATTGTATTTTATAAAATTTGATTGCATTTATTATTGTATATATTCTTTGAAACTTTTTTATAAGTACTTCATTTACAATAATATAAGAAGAAAAAATTTCAATGTATTAATAAAATATTTACATAATATTTTATATCTTCTAAACATCTTTAAAAATTTATAAAAATATTTTTTATTTAATTTTTAATATTTTAATTATATATATAATATTATATTATAATTAATAAAAATTTAAAAATATTTAAAATAATACCATATGTCATTAATCATTGGATTATGGCCACTTAGAAATAATCTTAGTCTTAGTCTTAGCCTACAATCAATTTGCACGTTCATTCAAAGTGCATTGAATCTTTCAAATTACTTACTCAAGAAGTAATTAGAATCTTCTTTCTACTTGAAAATTAAGATTTTTACAATGCACACTTTAATCAAGAAGTAATTAAAATCTTCTTTTTACTTGAAATTTGAGCTTTTCACAATGCACACTTTATTCAAGAAGTAATTAAGACTTAATATGATTCATAATCCAGGTGGGCAATCTTATTTTATATGGTATAAAATTCATATATAGATACACATACATACTTATATACATACTTATTTAAGTTTATTTTTTTATTAATTAATTTTAAATAGATTTTGTTTTCAAGAACAAAAACTTGAAGAATTAAAATAAAGATATGAATAAGAAAGTATGTATATTCAAGAAAAAATTGAAATGGTTATTGCAAAAGATAAGAAAAATATAGACTCATGAGATAAAACTAAAAGCAAGAAAAGAATTGATATGAGAGAGAAATGCCTCATTCTTGCTTCCAAATTTACTATCCAACTAAAAGTTACATAAAAATGTTCTATTGAATCTCTAATAAGTGTACAACTTGTGGAACATGTGTTTAACTTACAAGACAATTTTTCTATATGTATGCCAAATGGCCAACTTGAACCACAAGTGACCAATATATGCAATACATGGCTAAAATATTGGCCAAGTTTTTAACCTATCAATCTCTTATAAATACATATAAAGTCAAATCAATGTCTATAAAGCTTCTAAGAGGCTTATTTATATAAAATATTTAAATTTTTTTACTTTTATCAAACTTATTATATCTTGCCATCTATTCAAGAAAAAACATATTATTTTTGAAGGTCTTCATTTATATTACATTATCTTGAATGTTGTGACAATCTCAATGTCTTGTCCAATAACTCAATAAATAATAGTTTCTAAGTCAAAGCTCCTTGTTGTTAATTCTCCATCTCTTTAATGCTACAAATACAAAAGAAATAAGAAATAAAGATAGAAGAAAGAATACAATATTCATTGAACTTATTTTGCTTTATAACAAAGATTTTTCTAATTCTTCATTTTAATTTAAAAAATAGTATTGATAAAAAGAATCAATAATAAAAATAATTATTATTGATAAAAATAACTTTTGATAAATCTTGTTATTTTATTGGTTGATAAATAATCTTGGATTCAAGTCTTGACAAAGATACGCTTTAATGGGCTTAGTGATGATTTAAAATATATTTCTACTTAAAATACTTGAAATTCTTATAGTCTATATAAAAATTTACTTCACTAGAAGCACCTTCCAAATATTAGGACTATTTTTATAATAAATCCATAATTACAAGAAGTTTTTTCTTATAGATCTTGTAATTAATCCTGGTTATTAAAGTATTTCTTGAATGAAAAATTATTAGGTGAAGTTTTTTATTTACTCCTATTTGTAACAACACTATACTCAAAGCAAAGTTTGATGCATATGTTTTCTAAAAAAGATCTTAAAAAAATCAATCCAATACAAAATAGATTTTATTATAAAATATATCTTTAAAGCTTCAAATATTGTTTCTAAAATAAGACTAGATTAATTCAATAACCGAAGATCCTTCAAATCCAAAATAACATAAGGCCTCTTCACAAAATAGGACAAAAAAAACTAGAAAAAAATTGAATGGAACTAAATAGAATAAGTCAAAATGGAACTAAATATGAAAGACAAAATTGAGCAAATAGAAACAAAACAAAAAAAAACTAAATAGAAAGATGTAGAACCAAATTTTACTTACAGAAAGAGTCCGAAGCCATATCTGACCAGATGCCCCAAAAGGTCCTAGCAAGTCATGTTTATACCTTGTCCTACCACCCTGAACCTTCTAGAATGTTCCTAGATGCTAGATCCTATCTAGACAACCACCTTAAATTCTTTTCTTAGAAGGTTCTATGATCGGTCCTTTTTAGATAATTGCCTTAAGCCTTTTCTAGAAGATTCTATGATAGGCTCCACCTAAATAACTGCCTAAAATCTTTTCTAGAATGTTCCACGATGGGTCCTATTTAGTCCACCATACCTAACCTCAATTCTAGAAACTTCTATGGTTCAAACATGTAAATAAAACTACAACTTGAAAAAAAAAATCTTATTAAAGATTTGATAGTAATTAATAAATTTTAATATATATATATATATATATATATATATATATATATATCTTCTAATCTATGATAGTCTAAAATTTCTTAGAATCCATTATAAGGACATCATTTGAAATGATGCATCCTAAGAAGTCAACTTGAATTGTGTAAAATATATAGTTCTCCATCTTGACAAATAGTCTTGTATTTATAAGTTTTTGTAACATATAATAAATATGAAGTTCATAATTTTTTATATTCTTAAATTAAATTAAAATATTATTTAAATAAATAAATAAAATAGAAATCATCCAAAAAATCTCAAATAAAATTATTAATTAGATCTTAAAAAATAGCTAATATATTTGTAAATCCAAAAAGTATGACAATAAATTTGAAATTTCCATACATCTTCCAATTATCTTTAATATGTACCAAGTTATATGCTCTTTATAGATCTATTTTAATATATATATTTTTCTTAATTTAATTGATCAAGGAATTCAAATATTAAAGATAGATAATACATATTCTTCATAATCATCTTGTTGAATCCTTAATAATTCACAAATATTTGCATTTATCTCTTTTTATTTCTTTAGAAATAAGATAGGAACTCTTGCTAGAAATTTTAAATGATATATAAAGTTTTTAGCCAAATTTTTATCAATATATTCTTTGAATATAGCAAATTTATTTTTTATGATAAGATAAATATTATATCAAATAGCTATTGAATTCTTTCTTAAAGATTAATTGAGCAATCATAATCACAATATTTTGGTAAAATATTTATATATATTTTTTTCAAAAATATCTTCTTAATCTTTCTACTAGATTGGAATGTCGCTTAAAGTCTTTCTATCATAAGAAATGGATGTAGCATAAATAACAAAAAATAATTCTTCTTTTGAAGTATGTATGAAAGTTTTTTTAATTACTTATAAAAATTTCCTTATATTAAATTTATAACATCTATTTAGATAATAAAAGTCTAGATTATATTATCAAAAAATTAGGATTATAAAAAATCGATTTTATTCAAAGATTATAGTTCTTTAGTTATTATAAACCTAAAATGAGTGGAATGGAGGGAGATTTAATAACATTAAATATTATTAAGCTATTATTTTGATTTATCATTACGTTTATAGGAATTGTTTTATAGGTAATAATTATTAAAGACAAAAATGACTATTTATGACTTCCACATGCATAGGCTTAAATTTTTTTATTAAATAATTTTTTAATTTTTTAATAAAGTCTTTAGCTATAAAACAAGCTAAAACTTCTAAATCTAATAATTTAGAGGCTTTTTAATTTTTTGGTCCTAAACAAAAATCTATTGTAAAATAAAGTAAGAGATCAAAAGAAAAAATATGACTTTTATTTGATATTGTACAAGATTTCAACTACATTATCACTATTATAGTCAAACAAATTTTTTTTTTTTAAAACATTGTTTTCTTTTGCAACCATACTCTTCATTTTGTGATTGCATTCTTTCTTTGGATAAAGTTAAGTAATGTACTTAGATTCTCCACAATATTAGTATAATCTTTTTTCACAATTTCAAATCTTTTTTTGCTCATTGAAAAGTTTAAAACGTATTATATCAATTTGCATGAATTTTTGCCTTATTGAATTAGTTTCTAAAAACTTTTGAATTATTTTTACGAATTGAATTATGCTTCTCTAACCAAATCTTTGTTCTTGGTATCTTTTAAAAAGTTAATTGTTGCATACAATGGCTTAAATAATAAATAATTTTAATAAATCTATTTTTAGAATTTTTAATAATAAAATTTTGATATAATTTTTAATATGTATCAAAATTGATTGATAAAGATTTTATTATTCTAATCCACATTATAAATAAAGTTTTAAAATTCAACACCATAAATGGTAGCTAATTGTAATCTTTGTTGTAAAGATTGGAATTTTGTCTCTACTAGCATTTCTTAATCTCTTTCTGCAAATATAGCTATAAACACTTCAAGAATGAATTTAGATTGTGCAAAAGTTGTGAATTCTTTTTCATCAAAGATACTAACTAAAAGAAAGCACTTTCAGATAAAAATATAATTATAAATCCAACTTCAATAAATCCATTAAGATATTAAAATAAAGATTTTTTTGTTATAAAATCCAAACTGCATTATTTTTTAGTGTAGATATAAGACCTTATTGTTGATTTCTTTTTATTAGGGTAGGAGTAATACTTTTATGGTTTACATTAATAATATGTAAAATTTTTATTCTAAGAGTGTTGATAAGCTTATAAATTTCTAAAATAGTTGCAAATTTGTAGTCACTTCCATCAAGTGTAGCATTTATAACTTTTTTTCTATCTTCTATATAAGAAATAATTTTAATAAAATCACAAATCAAATTTAAAAAGAAAAAAAATAATCTACAACTAATATCAAATGATTTTTTTTTTTAAATTGAATAGTTTGCTCTTTTTATAAAAAGAATCAATGTTAGAAAACAAAAAAAATTAGTATAAAAGATAATAGTATACAACCTTTAAAAATCAATTAAAAAAATGGATTGATTTACTTATTTTTTTAAAAAAAGCAACAACAACAACACCAATAATAAATTAAAAATCTTGTCAAAGTATTAAAAATAAATATTTAAAGAATTAAAATATAAATATAAATAAAAAATCATGTATATTCAATAAAAAAATTAAAATAGCTATTATCAAGAATAAGAAGGATATTAACTCTTGAGATTAAATTAAAAGCAAGAAAAGAATTGACAAGAATGAGAAAGTCCTCATTCTTGCCTCTATGTATATTATGTAACTAGGAGCTATGTGGTGATGTTCTATAGGACTTTTAACACATATCCAACTTATGAAATACATATTTAACTTATAAGGGAAGTTTTCTATATGTGTACTATATGATCAACTTGTACTATAAGTTACCAATATGTGTGATATTTGATCAACTTATAAGCTAAGTTTTTAATCTATCAATTATTTACAAATACATATAAAGTCAAATTCACATCTATGAAGCTTCTAAGAAATAATTCCACATAATATTATCAAATTTACATATTTTTACTCATTTCTATATAATTCTTCTTATTTAAGTAATTATAAGTGTCAATTATGTTTGTGACATTTTTAACCATAAAAATTCTAAACAAAATTTTATACATTATTTTAATTGAACATGTTATTGATTTAAATTATTTGATTTGATTTTTATAGAAGAAATTATCATTAAACATTAAAAAATCATTCAATTCTTTTTTATTAGAAAAATAATAATAAGAAATTACATAGTATACAAATTGGACATAGTATTATAAATTGATAATATTAAATCAGTTCAAATTTATTTATTTAATAAGTTTGATAATTTTAATTAATTTTTAATGTAACATCAAAGAATTTTAATATATTAATAAGAAATTTTAAATATATATATATATATATATACATATATATATATATATTAGAATTTTTAAACATGAATTTATTACTAAGTTTCAGAAACTCTTTGAAGTTAACCAACAACTAAAAAATATAATGACTCTTAATAATTTATATACAACTTATTTTTACTTGTTATTTTTTTCAAATAAAATTCTAATTAATCTTATAAATCAAATTAAAAAGCATATTATACACATCATTTTAAGATTATATATATATATATATATATATATATATATATTAAAATATTTTATAATCACTTAAAAATCCAAAATGTAATAAAAGACTTGAAGAAAAAAATTAATGTAATGATTTTTCTTTTATAATATATATTTTTAATTATTAAAAAAGAACCTTTCATTTTGTCTCTTTTTATTTTTAAAAACTTTCAATATGTTAAAATTTCAATTGCTCATGCCTATTAGTACAAATAAGCTTGTAATGGTTATGATATTTAAAGAATTCAAATAATTTTCACATAATGTGGCATCCAATGCCAAATCACATCGGATGTATATGATTTAGTTTGGATTTAGTGGTTTTTCAATCCATTTAGTTTTTTCCATTAGTTGGCTTGTTAATGTCAACTAAGATTTGAATACTTAGGTAGAAAAACCCCCTTGATTTGACATTCTTGTTAAGTCAAGACTTATAAGTGGTTTTTAAGAGAGAAGAAGCTTCTTATAAGGGATTTATTGGTGGTAATTTAGCCATTTAGTAAAGCTTTAGAATTTTCTTCTACTCACACTTACACTATTGGATTCTCCTCTAATGGTTTGAGAGATAGCTTGACTTATTGGTATTTAAATTTATCATCTTTCTTTAAAAGTATGTTGGTTGTGCATTTATATTTAGTTTACATACTTTGTGATTGGCTTGTAGCACTTGATATGTTGTGTGTGACAATTGTTGTTTACATGAAATGATAAACATTACAATGAATTGATTCTTATTAAATAATAATATTATTAATAATATCTTTGGCTTTTAAATTTAAGCATTTAATTTTTTTTCTTTTTGAAACTAAGATAAATATTTCTATATAACTAAGAAAATAAAATAAGAAAATGAAATATAAATCATCAATTTTCTGAAACCACATCATTGAAATAAAAAGTTGTAGAGTTTCCAAACTATTTGTCTCACTATATCAAAATTAATTACACAAGAAATTTTTATTTTTTATATTAAATTAATATATGATTCAATTCAAAATAATTTCTAAAATATTGTAAATCTGTCTACAAAAGCTTTACCAAGGAGTTTTTTCCCACTTTTTAAATGGCAATCTTATGAAGATGGACATACTTATAACCACTCTTTGGCAAACAATAGTTACAAACACTTGCTATCAATGATGACACTTTATAATTGATGTGGGGGACCTCAACGTCCATTAATACTTGATCCCTTCGCCTCAAAAAAAGTTGCAATTCCATTGTCAAGCCCAAGGTCTACTTGTTTACTTGTTTAGTGCTTATAATAGTAGCATTAGGACCTCTTGCAATAATAGCTCACAATAGTTCCTGGTTAGCACTGTGCACTGGAGCGTGGTAGTGCCGTGCTGTAGATGAGCTGAAATGTTGTGTGGTCGTATTCAAAGTCTCTTTCAATAGACTCTTTAGTGGTACCCCATTCGGCACGTAATTGTCAACCAGCTCCCGGTTAGTGGACATGCTGATCACATTTCTCCGGTGCTTGATATTTTGATGACGCAGACTCACACAATGGACGATGTGACGTAATGCAAAACATCAAGGGGCAGAGTTGGATCCGAAGTTTCCAGCTTCATAGACAATCAACCATAAAATCCGCATGTTCTTAACCTAACAAGTGCAAGTGATCAAATTGATGAACACCTAAGACAAAAATGGACCTGAATGACGTATTCATAATCAGTTTAATGGTTCCACAAAATACAATGTAGCAAACAACGCGAGTCTAACGGAATAAACTCACACTGTGACCTGATAATACCGCAATCTCCGCCGTCGTATTTTTCATAATACAAAGAAACTGCGTTACTCTTCTAGATAGACTAACTAGACTACAGAAAATTGTCCAGCTGCTAAGAATCTGCGGCTCTATGGAAAAGAATGTTCAGAGCCTTTGAATAAGCACGCTCTCAGAATTTGCACAATTGTGCACAAGAGCAAAGAAAAAACTCAGATGTCTTACATCCACGCCTCCATACTACGCCAATGTTGAGAAGAAAAGAATCCAATAGTTGTTAAGACAACTCCCATTACCCCAGGGCATGCCTCTGCCTAAGGTTGCCATTCGCCTGAGGTTCATCGTCCCTGAGGCCGCTAGATACAGACCCCTGCCCTGCAGACATGTCATCTAATTCCCTGTGCCTAATTCTATCAGTCCCATTGGTGCGAACGGCATTGTTGTTCATTGCTGAAGCTGCTCCTTGTGTGCCTTCATCAGCAAGCTTCTTAAGTAGAGTCATTACAGTGGGCAGCAACTTTGTTGATACGGAAATCAAACCGGGAACAAATCCATGCTCAAACTCTCGGGTGATGTCTAACTGAACCCAAACAGCCTTACCCACCAAGTAGGCGATAAAGATTAGCACGAGGTAGAAAGGATTTCGAAGAAGAGCCATAAATTCGTTGAATCCAAGTACACCCATCGCCATGAGGGCCCATGGTGGAGGTAACCATGACTTGTTTCGCTTCGCAGCCTCTTGGGCAGCCATCGCCTGACTAATTGTGTACTCTGTTTCAGCTTGAAATTGCCTCCAAATACTCTTGCACTGCACGGGGGTGATCAAGGTATCGTTGGAAGATACTCCCGGCCACATAGCTACAGATAGTGCATGCAATGCTGAGGACTGGCCTCTGACAATGGCGGTGTTGTTTCCCGACACAGTTCTGGATATTGTCCTTTGAAGAGCCGTCTCTGGTTGGTCTCCCAACAACGGTTTAAGAGAAGACTCAATTGAATCACTTTTTTGAGAGTCCTCATCCAATCTAATTGCAGCCAATACTGAAAGAAGCTTCAAGGAGGAAGACCTTGCATCTCGTGTGATAGCACGAACGTCATGCTCTTCTCCCCATATTCTAGGCATGTTATCTGCTTCGTGTCCGAACACATTAATAAACCTTTGCTTCATCCGAATTATAGCTTGAGAAGCTTCTTCTTTGCTCTTCTTCTCCACAACACCCCGTCCAAATTTCGATAAAAAATCGCGCATCTTCGTCTCCTCCTCTTTAGATGGCTCAAAGCCAACAATTGCGTCTGATAATCTGGATGTAGCATCTTTAACTTCAGCCTCCATTAGCCTGCTTATGGCTGACCATGTATCAGGAGCTGCAGCGTCCAAGAGCGATGCTGTAGGTTCATCAAGAGCAGCTTCCAACTTATTTTCGAACATAGAAACCACTTCAGCGAGCTTCTCCTTTCGTTTAGTCTGAGCGTGTGTATCGATGTCACGTAACAGCTTCTCCTTCGCCTTAGAAGAGTCCCATCCTGAGCGAGCAACTTCCGCATCTGAGAATACCAAGCCCATCGTTAACATCAACGCCAGATTAGAATTCACATAAAGATTGCTTTTGATTCTCGACAAAGTCTACTGAGCAACAGCATCGCCGTATTCTCAAAGAATAACGAATTAACATCAGTTCTCAGATTCAATTACCCTACGGTCATACTTTGTATAAAATGCAACTTGGTACCTCACGTGGTTCTCTAATGAAACTATTTTTTCGATAAAAGTACATAAATGCAGGATGATGACTACCGATTCAAGGAGTACCAAAAACTAGCAGAACAATGCCCCAAAATTGAGTCTGAACAAATCTGCAACTACATGACCCTCGTTAACTATAACCTGTACATTATCCATGTAAGACACAGATCACGAAAACTATTAGAGACAGTAAACTAGGAAATAAAACCGCAGCATTGGACTTTTTCCTTCATCCATATTCTATAGATTTCCAATTGCTTGACTTCTCAAGAAACGAGAACTTAAAAGCTAAGGTCTTTTCAAAATACCTTAAACCCCTAACGTTCATCAATAACGAAAAAAATCCCAAAATACACAAGATCTGACTCGAAAATATTTTTCCGTTGTCAGTATTGATTACAAACTTCACCATGATCACTGCAAGTAAGCAAACAAGTCATTTCCCAAAAGAAAAACGAAAAGAATGGGGAATGCCATTATGCAAACCGTACGCACCGGCACATCCACGTTCAAACTCGAGCAAAGCTGCTTTTGAGCACCACCGCACAATGTTAGCGAATCCCTCGTCGGAATGAGATTCAAGATTAGTATCCAAACTCATCTTAAAGGAGTTCAGAACTTTCGCCCGGTGATGGCCTATCACTAGCTGATACGAAGGTTGCACAACATCCAAGATCCTCGACGTCAAGAAGTTCTGCTTGGACGTCCTCACGCCTTCATCAAAGAAGGCAGCTTCCATGTTATATGCTTGCAAAAACTTCTCCACCACATCGTTCACAAACTTCCCAAACCCTACCACCACATCGTTCTTTGCTTTCTCTTCCAGACTGCGCCATTCCTCATCATCAAGCAAACCTTTCAATTTCTCATGCGCAATTTCTTCACACCTCACGGTGGCCACCATCACCTTATGCGCCGGTAAATCCAGATCCTTGTTTTCTTTGATTACGCGCCATATCTCTTGCGTGCTAAACGGAAAGCCCGTCGCAGGCACCACGCCCCTCCGATCGCCCGCCAACCCTCCAGGAGCTATCGAGTTTTGAAACCGTTCACGCAGCTCTGCCACCTGCAGCTTGAACTGCTCCTCCTTCTCCTCATAATTCGCTAAGGAGGTGACCTGTAAGTTGAAAAACTCACTCAACGGCGTATGCTGGTGATTCGCTGGCTTGGGGACCGTATCCCAGATTTTCTGAATGTCCTCTCGCAAGATCGGCTCCAAGGTCTCGATCGGCGTCCTTGTCTTATCACGGATCACAAATAGCAACGTTGTCTTCCGCGGCGTGAACAAACGCAACATAACCTGAAACACAGTTTTCAACAACGGCTTGTTCGCAGCTTGCTCGCGACCGATGTCGTGACACCACATGTTGATCAGCACAACGTCAGACACAGCCAACGCAAATAACGAGCTCTGCTTCTCAAATGCGGTATCATCTTCGCCCCTCTCCCGCCCATCCGTCCCCTCCAAATCCATCACCAAAGTGCACGGATCTATCCCATCCGCCCTTGCTAACCACACTCCCTGTGTCGTCTGGCTTCGCCCTTTGAACGCATCCATCTCAACGAAGCTCGTATTAAACAAATGATTCAGCAGCGTACTCTTCCCGGAGCTCTGCGGCCCCATGATCGCCACCACCGCATAGGACAGTCCGCATTCTGCCAGCTTCACGCTCTTAACGAATGCATCCAGCCCTGCAGTATTAAAACCGCCCTTGCCATCCACCAGCTGCAGTGTGGGCGTCTTCCCTACGGAGTCTGCCATGGTCGCACCTCCAAACTTCAAAGCTTCAAATTTTCAAAAACTCACCACAGGCCTTCTCTTCTACGCCTCCACACGCAAAACCCTCCTACCTTCAACAAATATCTATTCCACGATTCCCTAAAATTCTCTCAATGGCCGTCATGAAGCTCCTGCACACCACTCAGAACGGGATCAAGAGCAGGACAGCATTCAAGCTTATGCTCACACTTCTGAGAATAGTTTGTAGCTCCAACGCAACAAGCTACCGTCATCCATCACGAACTAACCCTATTCGAACAGAAACCCATCAGCAATACCAAAAAGGAAAAGATCGTGACGAAAAAGTCTCACGACTCATGAAAGCCAACAGAAAAGTTGGTGATTGCGGACGGTGATTAGAATTTCGACATCTCGGAGAGCCCACTTAAGTCGCTTGCTTGCCTACACCTGATCTCGCTGCCCTCCATTCCTGGCGATGGAAATCGGATCGTGTTCGCTGTTCCTTTCCTTCACTTGGGTTGCCATTGACGGGCTTTGTTGGAGCTAAGTAGGTTTAGGTTATGGCGGAGACAGTGCATTTGGTTGTTTCATGACATTGTTTAGCGGCCATGCATTGGAGGCAATCCGTTGCTTCAAGAAACGAGAAAGGGTTTTTCGTCGGTTCTTGGGTTTTGACGACCTTGAGATGTGTAGCAACACCCTGGATTCATTCCATGGCTTGACAAATTCTTGACATAGAATAGAGTTTATGTATCTCCTCCTCTGTTTCTACGTTCTGATCTTGTGATTAGTGCGAATTGGTTCACACGCCAGTATGCACATGCTACAGCCAGCATCCATGTTCCGGTAGCTGCACGCTCAGTATGTCGGTCGTCAGGTGAAGAACTCATCCAGTGCTGCAAATTTGCAAGGCAGGTAACCGCAATTCGAAACCACGAGAACGAATCCAAACTTTCGTAAAAAATCCTGGCAGGGTATCCTCATGCACAACCTACAAATCTTGACCTCGTCGTCCAGCTCTGACAATTCATGCCTCAACTTTAAATCTGTCTGGAAAGCAAGGTTCCTTCATTGCGGAATATATCCATGGGTTTCTGTTTCCGCAAACAATCCCTGCATTGGCAATCCAATGCAAAAGAACCTCTCGCACCAATCAAGCAAAAAAAATATGCTTTGTCTCAGTCGCTGATGAGAAAACAGCACGAAAATCTTTGTAATTGTTCTGTAGAATAGAACAGACAAGCCCTAAATTGCATGGAACAGTACAAATTCTGCTTGGGGGGATATTCACTCTTGCGTAAAGCTTGGAAACATGCCTTGTACTCGAAATACGGATATTCAAGTTTTTCTGCTCAAACGAAAATGATCTTATTATGTTAAATTCGTTCTAGAAGTTGAAGACTTGTTCAAAAGCTGAGTAATTCAAAAGAAAGCATAACTACAGTTTACCAAATGTCAGGGTGATTTAAGTATCGTATTTCTATACTTTTTGAGAAATGCTTTGAATAATTAATATTTATTATAACTTTGGGACCATCATCCATAAATAAGCGCTAATGTAGCCATTTAGATTGGTCATTCATTTATTGGTTTAAAAAAGGAAATTACAAGTAATCGTTCATTTTTTTGGAATTTCCCAATATAGTTAATTCTTGGAACTTCACAATCTACAACCAAAAGCGTAAGATGATGTTTTTAAATGGATTTTTCTAACCCTAAAAGTTGAGTCTTTGCCTTGGGACTTGGAACTTGGGCCGTTGTGTGAACTGCCCTGAAACACAGCAAAAAAAAGTAAAAGAAAAAGAAAAACAATCCCCCTTCGAGAATGGGATCCCACTTGAACGGAACAAAGCGAACATGGGAACTTCGTTGCACTTCTGTTGGGGGTTTTCTCTCGCATTCTTTCCAAGCCCGAAACCCTAACTCGGCATGATACAAACTTACATGGCTTATTCGGGTGAGTTATGGCGCTTGAGAGATGGCTGATCCAGTTCCCTGCCTCGACTTCTTTTCGGTACATTTGAAATTGTCCTTCGTTCTCTCATTTCTGTGTCACGTCCTGCTACGTCGAAGGGTGCCTTTCTTAGGGGACAGGGGAATTTATCAGTATAGCTTGGTCTTAATTTGGATGCTTGCTCCCGTTTATTTTGTTACTATGGTCATGAGGATTTGGTGCTCAAGGTCGCGAATTAGGATTTCAGTACATTGATGAGTGCATTTCTGGCTTGTCATTTTGTACACATCCAGATTGCGGTTCTTCACTCCGTACACCAGGTTGTTTTGTTCGGTTGAGTCAGTCAGCACATAGTCGTAGGGAATGAATGTAAGTGATGGTTTTTTCATGGGTGGGAATGATGCTTGAGTTGTAGCTGGATTTCGACGCCTTGGCAGCTTTAAGGACTGAGGGCCTCCAACCTCCCAATCCTCGCGTACGACCATTGGATAATCTGAACAAGTGTCGTCGTATTCTGCCCTCAGTAAGTTCCTCCAACCTCTCATGCCTACTCAATCAGGCGTAAGACTTTGGTTGAAATATAGTTGATTTTAGGGGTTATGTAATTAATGCTTCGTAAGTCAGGGCATGATTTTTTGGGAGTTTGAATCTGGAGAATTGCTGGAGTGTTTTCGTTGCTCAATTGACTCTAGTTGACCTTCCGCGACATCCAAATCTGTATCGTTGGATCGTAAGTCTTTGGCTTGTGTAAGAAGCGGAGTCAATCTCTGATGACCCACGGAGGTAGACATGCAGACAGGATAGGTTTTTTAATCTGGAACTGTAGTTTTGACGTGAATATGCTGTAATGCTCATCAACAATCTACAGAGATTGGTTAGGGTGCATTGTAGAAAGAGTCGTCTACTGCTTTTTTCTCAAATTTCAACTGTTACAGGATGTGCCTGAATCTCTTGCCAACGCGCCTGTGAGAGGCCCGCGCTCCCAAGAATCCATTGCTGCGCAGCAACGTGCTAAGGTCTCACCAACTTCTTTTTGTTGATGTGGTGACACGTATATTACCTCAGAAGGAAGCCACATTTGATCATGTTTCTGTCTTATCTACTTCGCTTCGATTTGTATTTTGCCCTTTGATTTTAAATTCGAGGGAGTCAGCCTGGGCTGAGATGACACTACATAAATTGCTTGCCATGCGAAAACAATCTTTCTTTTAGGTGTTAGGTTGGTTCTTGTTTATTCACAGGTATGAGTATCGATGTGATTACAGGCTCGCACATCGTTATTATTGGAGAAAGCAGCAGAGCGAGCTCGGCAAGCGAAGGTTCTTGACACTATAGCAGGTACAAAAAGTATACCTAAACCGTATAAGTGAAGTGACACGCTCCTTTCCGTACTTTGCGAAGTCTACTTAAAGACCATCGCAAGTCCTTTGTTCTGTCAGCTTGAATCTTTAAGATCGTGCAAAATTCATCAATGAGTGTGATTCGTCATTTGCAGATAAAATAAGACAAGGACCTTTAGGTTTGCTCGTAAGATGCTACGAAGAGAGAGCACGTATTCAGGTTTGGACACGTCATACGCATGGCATCCGGGGTACAATGGTGGGCTTTGTGCGAGCCTTGGACAAACATTTTAACATGGTACACCCATCTTCTCTGTAAAGGTAAACTCTGTGGTTGTTTAGGTTCACGTGGAGGAGCTCGGAAGGGATGAGAATCTAAGACTCCGTTTATTGAACTTTGAGGGATTTGTTAGAGAATAATGTTCTTCGGCTTAGGAATACAATGCTGACATACATAGCATTCTTTTTGATCTAGCAGGTGTGAATCACTGAATAAAACGATTGGTTTTTGGGCAGGTGCTGCATGATGTTGACGAACAATATTCAGGTAACATTTCGTCTTTGCAATCAATGCGGTGTGATGCATAGCTTTCTCCACTATTTGATTAACTTCAATGGACTAAGGCTGTTTTTAATCATCGGTTGAGCAATTCGTGGAAGCAATTTGAAAATATGTAAATGGAGAGTATATAACATGCCTTGATCCTAGTCTGATGATTGTGGCCTTCTGATTGCAGTTCGTCGTCGTGTACCTCGGCTTGTGAACAAGCGAGGTCGAGCGAAGGTACCAAAAAACGAAGAGGAAATGTCTGCGAACTCTTTGTTAGACAAAGTAAGGGAGGATGGGACTGAGCGTCAAAGGAAAGAACAAATTGCAGTTGGAGTTGAAAACCTCACGGAGGCAATGAAGGAACTGAGGTTGTTTCCCAAACTCGAATATCGGCGGCGGCATCTCAAGCAGGTCTTTAAAGCACGCTGTTTTTTGTCGTAGCAACAACCCCGCAATATAACATTATAACCAGTATTTGAAACTCATGTTGTCATGAGTTGCATCAATGAATTATTTCTGTTCATCTTGCACTCTATATTCATAGTTAGTTTTCACAACGAAAACATAGAGGTTTTGTGTTAATATGAAGTTAATGATGTGAATGATAATACCTTCCAGTGTGTTGGAGCGAATGCCTCCTGACTGTTCTCTCTGCTGCTGTTTTGCTTGTCACCTGCCAAATGTGCAGGTTTTCGTACGTGGGGACAGCGTAGTCATGGTCCGAAAGCTGGTGTAACGTGGAAGTGCAGCAGTAGAATGGTCAGAGCAGCTTTTCAGATTCTTGCATCTATGCGAACAAAGATTTCACCCTCATTTTATTTTTGAACATTTTTTGTAAATAAATTATTCATCGATCGGCTTCTGTAACCAGCTTCAAACATAATTTAGTTGCCATTTTCTGGGACTGTTCTGTAAGAAATTAGGGGATGTTTGTACTAGGCGATACTAAATGTAGTTTCGCTGGTGGATTTATCTGGGATTATTTGGAATTAACCGAATTTATTCATCAAAAGATACTGTCTTCACCTTGTGTATGTTATGGATGTTTTGGATTTTGGACGGGACGTTGTGTTTTTACTTTGTGCACATCCGTGAAGTGGTCTTTTAGTTCCCCCCTGAACAGTTCTGCCGAAACATAGTAAAAGTGGACCCAAATATTATACCTGGAGACAAAATATTTTATAAAAATAATTCATGTTGACATTGATAATTTTATTGGTTGTCATAAAATATTCAATATCATCAGGTACTTATATTGTAAAATCCAAGGATAATTTTACAGTCGAAATGTTCGTGTACATATCTGCACACATGGGGCTATCTATCATTTTTTTTCATTACAGACATTTACTGTTCATTTTAAAGATTTGTGGATTTTTTTTTTTTGTGAAGCAATAGAAAACGAAGTCGAACTGATTGTATTAAAAACTAGTATTATGAAATCAATTATATTAATAGCAACACAGTTAATTGTGTTCTCTGCTCCATTTCTTTACATCTTTTTTACATGATTTTCTGCTATAATTGTTTCTACCAATTTAGTTTCTTCTAGTCCTACCTCTCTTAGCTGTAAAATAAGCAAGATCGATTTTCTGAGTCAAACAATTAGTGGCATCAGATTGTTCTCATTTTGGAGCATAGCTATCATGAGATTTAAGCAATTTTGGTTTCACTCCACTACTTAACTGGTGTAGGTTTAGATGTCATAAATCAATTGTGGGAGAGAATAGTTCATTGTTAAAAAATTCATATGTAAGATACTGGGCATCTAGTCTGGAATAACAAGGTTAACGCCCAATGGATACAGGTTGAACTGCAGGAAAACAATTGTTAATTATTTTTAAGGTCACTTTACGAAACGTAACACATGGATTACTAAGACAACCATTTGCTGTGGTACTTCAGATAACACAGCACTCAGATGAGAACTGCATGAATCGATTAGCCCCGAAAACATGGATGATAAAAGATATGCCCACATCCTCAACACAACTATCATATTACATCGATTGACTATTAATGCTCGCCATGCCCCGTCTTGTTCAGTAACATGAAATTCAAATGATCTTATTTCTTCAATGTCCAGACATGCTTAAACGCATGGATACAACTACTGCATGAAGTACCCATTCACACCATTCAAATAGTGATGTGAAGCTACAAAAGGCCTAAGGGCCATAAGCTCACAGCAAATGTCTGGCCCTCCACATTAACCCTGGGTTGCCTCTCCCTTATGAAGTCCACTTTGGCTCATTTCCTTCAACAACCAAGACAAAAAGCTACACCCAGATCCTAATGCCAGGAGAACATCTGAACCCTACTCAGGAATTGGAGTTCCAACAGCAGATATTCATAATCCCAAGAACGAGCGTCTAGGAAACCTCCCGAACTGCTGCCGCGACTTGAAGACCTAAAAACTAAATAATCAGGAGGAAAACCTGATACTCTAGCCGGCCACAATCGAACTTGGAAAAGAACTTGAACGCTTTGAATGAAAATCCGGAACAACACTAACCCTCCAATGCAGCGGCACCAGAAATGATCTCAATAAGCTCTGTAGTGATGGACGCTTGACGGGACCTGTTGTAACTCAGAGTTAAACGATCAAGCACCTCACCAGCATTACGGGTAGAGCTGTCCATAGCAGACATACGTGCTCCCATCTCACTAGTAGCATTCTCAAGCATGGCATTGTAAAGCACTGATGCCAACTGGAATTCGGCAAGGTTCTGGAGAACTTCTCCTTGAGTTTCGGCTCCCTCCGTCTCGTAAGACTCTAGGTCACCGATCTTCTGGGCTTCTTCCCCAGCCAACATCTCCGGGGAGAGCAACGTCGCCACGGTGGGTAGAAAAGAGACAGCAGAATTGAACTTATTGTATACCACTTTGATGACATCATATTCGCTGGACTTGATGATTTCGTCAGCGATCATGGCGCACTGCGTGAAATTGATCGATACCTTTTGAGTTTCGGTGATGTAAGTGCTGATATGCTTCTTGTACTCCCGCTGCAACTGTGCTTTCCCCTTGTCTCCCACAATCACAAACTTCGTGTCTTGACCCTCCCCATTCAATTGATTCAACTTCAACAGCGACCGCGAGTACTTCACCACAGTAGAGTTGATACCCCCGCACAAACCCTTGTCAGTGGACAAGGTCACCACAAGCGTCTTGTTGCCCATAATCGCAGGTGCGTCTCCCAGCAGCGCAGTGAATGGTTGGAACAATCCTCGTGAATTCTCCGCCTTCACCTGCACGGTCCTCAGCTTGGACGCGGCAACCATCTTCATAGCCATGGTGATCTTCTGAATGTTCTTCACAGAGCGCATCCGATTACGAACCGCCTGGTTGGACGCAGCCCTCGCTCCGAAAGGCGCCACTTCGTTGGTGGCTCCCAAACCTTGCATCCCCCATGGTGATCCCATTGCGCCCCCATTCTGCACGCCTACCGACGAAGAGAGCGTCAATTTGTCCGCAAACTGTTTGGCCAGGCGGGAACCGCCACGGCGTGCAGCCCCTGTGGCCATGTCTACAATTCAACACGAACCTGGAGATGCAATATCAACAGGGAAGATCTAGGGTTACGCGAGCATTGAAATCCTGAAAAACGCGACACTATTGCCTAGACTCTCTCTCTATCGCATGGGTGCGAGAGGAAGAGGGAGACGGTCACCCGATCAGTCAGTCGTCGTAAATTCTGACCGGCGACAGTCCGTTAGTATCCTTTGGTGATGATCACGAGACAATGACCGGGTGCACTGGTCGCCCTTGCTCCGGTGGGGATGGATGAATTATTCGCCGCGTGTGATTATCATCCACATCTAACCTCGTCAAAATCGAATTAGACTGTACAAGTTGAGCTTCACTAAGAGAATCAAAATAAAATGTTGCTAGAAAAAATAAATAGAAGGTGATACTTCTTCAAATAATGAAAATAAAATCACACATATTTTGATTGAAAGATATTTTTTTCCACATTGATTTATGAGTTTTAAATAAGCACAAAAACTAATCATTTTTAAAATTAAAATTAGTCAGTTTTTTTCTTTTTTCTTTTTTCTTTTTTTTTTCTGAAATTTCTGTTTAATTTATACTTCTCCCCGTTTTTGATACTAAGATAATAAGGTTTCAAACTAATTAAAATATCCGCATTTTATTTTTTTCTTGCAATTAGTAACAATATTATACACTAAATTACATGCATACATACATACAGTTTAAAACCCAAATCACAAAATAATTTTTTGTATTCTTTTTGTATTAGGATTATTGAAAAATACATATTACAAAATAGAATTTATTGTATAAATAAAATATAATTGTTTTATTATAGACCTATATGTACAATATTTTCTAGGGTACTATGAGAAAAAGTTGATTGTTAAGTATTTTCAAATTAAGTGTATATATATATATATATATATATATATATGTCAATTTGAAATTAACCATACATAAAAATCCACCACTATGGTTTAAGGAATGATCTAATTCCTTTCATACCGTTTAAATAGATTAATAAAGAAAATAATTTAAAAACTAAAATTTGATAATCTAAAAATCAATATATCTTGTACGAACAATAATTTTAAAAAACGGAATTAAAGTGCACCATCTTATGGTATAAATCTAGCACTTTGATTTCTATATTTCTTCTTTTCTCAATATTTTAAAAATCACAACATCAAATTTTGAAGTTCTTCTTTTAAATGTTTTCTATAACTACATAGTTATTTACTTTTTTATTCACTATTATGTACAACTAATGTACAGATGTTACTAATATTGTTTAGAGATTATGTGGTGTTACACATCGATCTATTGACAAAGCATAATATTGCCTTAGCAATATAATGTACATATTCATAAACTAATTGAGAATCACATTCATGTACGAAAACAATATGCACGACAATGGGTTCAGCAGTTGTCTTCAGAAGACAAGGATTCAAAGTAATGTCCGTAGCACCCAGTGACTGACGCTTTTCAAAATCTTGGGGAAAGAAATTAATTAATCTCTCCAATAATTCTACTGCTCAACCAAGTGACTTTGCTCATCCACCCACTACCTTGGTGCTCACGTATTAATCACTACGCTAATAAGCCTAATTCAAATCATAGTTTTGGTTATAACCTCAAACAAAGCTTTTTAAAACTATAACCTAAACCGCACAAATTTCAATATTCTAACACATCACTCAAACAAGCAAAAAAGAAGCACTGTAAAATTTGAAAAATATTTCAAAAATTTCCAATTATCGGTCAATTAACGAATCATGTTACAAGCCAATGTACCCCTCCATCAAATGATACACTGCAATCGATACATGTACAAAGAAATATTCAAGTAATACCCTAAAACTAAGTGTCACACTACTAAAAACTGCGGTTCAAGCAATCTGCAATTTCAACTTGATAAATAATCCACAAACAGCAATACATGAGCAAGAAATGTGAATAATGCAAATCTCTAAACCTAGTAAGCAACAGTTGCACCAAAGAAACAAACGAGATTGATGGCATTCAACCAAAATAATTAGATGCAATTGAAAACAATTCTATAAAAAAAATAAAAAAGAAGAAGAAGAGAAAGACCCACATGAAAACAACAACCTCACCACTTGATACCAAAGATTTGTAGTAATATACGTCACTGAAATATAAGCAGATGTAAGTTAGGAACAACGAGTCCACAAACAATAGATGAAAACAGATTCACATATCCAAAGATCTCAGCCACAACAGGTACAACATGTGAGTGCAAAACTCGTATCGATAAGGACCTCAAACAAGGAGCTTACATAAGGGAGGTCAACTGATTTCCTCTGAATTCACATGTTTCACTCTCTATTACACCACGTCCTTCAATTTAGCAAGGCATGCTTAGACGCATCCAAACATCAGCCTTGATGGAATGCTTTCTTCTCAAGCTTCATGCTCCTCCTCGCCACTCACCTCTCATACTATCACAACTGTGTAATGCAGAACATGATCCCACGCCACACGCGACAGCACAAGGGAGCCTTCAATGTCCCTAATCGAGCTCATGCACCCAGAACCTAAGCTTCTAACAATGAAGCATTATAGGGTGCCAAAAACAAGGTACAACCGCACAAATTGGCAGCAAAAGCGAATCTTAGAATTCAAACACAACAACAAAATATGTAAATACACTAAAAAGCTACATTCGCATTAAAGACAAGATTTCAGCTTTACACAGTGAGCAACCGCAAAACACTTGCTAAGAGGACATTGCGTCCACCAGTCATATTCAAAACTGCACGGCACAGCTGTCTGCTTGGCATCAACCGAAAACAAACCGATTACAAGCTCCCGTGATTCATCCTCATCATGATTAGGCAAACAATCAACCAAAGAAGGTAAGAACAAATACTACATTCATCACACGACACTGTCAAAATGCCGACCAAGACCTCCACACCTCCCGCCGACGAACGCTGCCCACCCCTGCGGTACACACAGTGCCGCATAAAAACCTTCAGTCCAAAACTGAGAACTGCGAAGAAAGTCGGGAAGGAGGCGAGGGCTTGGGGCGAAGCCTGAAAGCATACTGGAGAAGGAGAAATGACATAGACGTGACATACACTTAACAACAGTAAACAAAATCAAGAGTAGGGTGCTCAGTAATGCTGAAGCCCGCCATCTGACCAGCGTCGAGGCCTGCAAGTTCAGTCAATTATCTCCGAACTTCACCGTCACTGGTGTGGAAGTCCACACTTCCAAGCTCAAAATCCCTTTCTGTGTTTCAGTTCCACCAGGCTGCTCGCTACGAAACCACAATTACGTCATCTCAAACTATGAGTTCTCTGCTTTATTTTGGCTGCTCTGCAATCTTTGTACTTTGCTGCTATGTCCGCGTGAGAAATCACTCTGAGCTCCTTGCCCTGCAGCCCAAGACTGACCGCAGAAAGTGAACCGCTCACATTTCCATGTCTTGTCTGCTGTTGTGCAGGTGGAGCAAACAGGCCGAACGACTGCTTGCGAACACAGTCACCTCTACCAGCCACAGTTACACACTCCGACGTCTATCTGAACGGAATTTCCTTCCATGTTGCAAACAATCCTGCTGTTATGGTGATTGAAATCCGGTGACGACGAGCTGGGGCACCAAAGAAAATCTTACTCGACGGCATGTCGCCATTTGCACACACTCTGTTGCACCATGTGTTGAACCTCTACATTAACCATCTCCTTTTGTTCAGACCCGATGAAAATGTTCAATACACTGCAATGTGCACACCAAAACTGTTATCATGTATTTCGTTCACCACTATTCACAGTGAATACAATTTCATATTCATTTAGACCTCGACGCACTCCTTCAGACTCAGCTGAGAGCGCATGCGCACTTCGCTTGACTCACAGTCGTCTGTGTCTACAAACGAACGCTGAAGAAACATACTCTGCTGTGATTACTCCACTCCAAAAAAACTATCATGTCCGGCTTAGATTCTAGGAACTTGGGGTCCAAATGTCGGAACGAAGAATACAAACTGACACTTGTACTTCCAAACGATGGCTTCCCATTCAATAACCCGTTGCCACACACTTTCTAGTTACTGCCGGAAAAAAATCATTTTCAACAGACGTACAAGTCTGGGATTCTTGCTGACCGGCCCACTGTCACTGGAGGAAACAACTGCTACCGCTGTTACACCAGCTGGATTAGTATGCGCTCCCTTGGGCTGCTTCTGAGCAGTGTAGCTGCTGCCCGCATCCTTGAAGAGCGTGACATGTTGTCCACGCAGTCATCGGAGCTTATCATTAGAAGCCTCCGGTTGCGATCCTTGCCCATACAATATTATTGGTATGTGGCATTTGGATCAACGTGAACTTTGTATGACTCGCCTGGCTTCAACACGGTCAAATCAGTGAGCACGAGGTTGTTGGCAACCTTGAGCTTCAGTGTCTCGGAGGTACTATTGCTGATTCGGTGGAGCTCTTGATCACAACTTACTGGGTAGGATTAACCCTGACAAGATCGCAACAAGTGCTAATCTGCTCTTCAGTCAAGACCTAAACCTAACCTATGTACTTACAAACACACTTCGGCATGTCTCGAACTATTGCACAAGTGTGAATTGAGAAGGAGCTTACTAAGATTTGTTGGAGGATACTCTCCGTAGCTGATCTTGTCTCCGATTCAACATGGTTATGCTGCAGACCCTGGAATGCACAAAATCCTCCAGCTGGAAATGAGGAAAAGTGCGGAGAAAACAAACAACACACCGAAGACGGATCCATACAACCGAACAGAGAGTTCCAATTTGTCAAGCCGCCTGGTAGGTCCGTCTCTGGCGTGTAAGGCGAAATTAAATCCACTGGGTCCAATCCTTAATTTCACATCCGTGATCCTTTTTTTCAAAATCTGCACACACAATTGGAGCCCGATCAAACTCAGCAATTCTGACATCTCAGCAAAGTCGTCAGCGCCATTCTTGTGCGGGAGCAGTGCTGGTTGCTGCACGGCAACTTCCACACATCAATCTTTGGGGCCATTGAAAGCTTCTTCTTTCAATAGCCGCTTCAGTGTTTTCGCAAAGCTGCCACAGTCCCGCTCATCCAGAGCCTCACACATCAATTCTACAGATGTAGTCTACCTACTCTATCATTAAACTTAGGTTTGAGAACGAAGTACCTTGCTGGTGTTCTTTTCTCCGTCAATTGTATTCTCCAGCGCCCAGAAACCTCTCAACTTCTGAAAAACAACTGCTGCGGTCACGAGCGACGTCAACAAGGACAACAGAAACGAAGTCCACCAATTCTGGCACCTCAGCATGGACGCCTGCGCCACAGCCGTAAAAATCACGCCCTGAAAGACTACATAGAATCCAATTACTTGGTAAATCTCGTTCCAAATCGCATCTCTTTGCGCCTCTTTATACTTGCGCCGCTTCTCGCACAAATTGAATGTCTCCTCCCAGTCGTCAAACGCCAACTTCAACTTAGGATGCCTGCCACTATTCAACTCTGCTAAGTTGTTTGCAATTTTGAGTGCAATTACAGGCTCATCGTCAGAATCTCCTGCCGCCCCCGCAGGATCGCGGATATCCACGCCCATGTGCTGTTGGTTCCTCGCCGGTTGGGTCAGCTGGATCTCACCTGACAAACCCCGGCTTCCAGATGTCGAACCTCGGAACCGCGGCTCTAGAGTATCACTCCCTCGGGTCGAAACCGACGCTCCTGCAACTCCCACTCCTTCAGTCGTCAACAAAATCGTCAGGGTGCCCACACGAGCTACGTGATCAGAGCTCCCGTTTTCTTGCGGGACCTCCTCTACCACCACACTCTTGCAAACTGGGCGTAACTGCACCTGCGCACTGCTACCTGAATCTCCATGCGCAGGAGTACCATTCTTCATTGTGCTGAACGATGAACCCACACGAGTTGCAGATAGTTGCTTGGAAACCCACCCTACCGATGGATTTACTTCAAACATCCAGAATGGTCACCTATGCGAAAAAGTTTGAGCTACATTCGCCGCCCACGTCGGGGCATCTCGAGGAGAAGACTACCATATGTACGTATCCATTAAGTATTGTCTGTGGCGTCGGGGCATCTCGAGGATAGTCTATGGGGTAGGGGCACTGTCGTCGGAGGTTTGGCAACTTGAGAAATGGTTATGTTTGTCATGGTGTAATGATGACATAGAAAGTCCGACAATCTGGAAGCACCCACGATGGTGTGGGCGATTTTACAGATGTTTTCGTCGGCTTGTGCTGATGGAGGGGATACCCACTCCGACTGGTTTCCTTCATCGGATTGAATCTCATTCATCCGGTCCTCGGGGCCCCTGCCACGACGCTCTCAACCTTCTGCCCGTTGGTTTGATGCCGGTCTCTGCTTATCGACTTTTTACTGCCCTAAATTGCTTCCATTGTGTTTATTTTGAAGTGTGCGTTGGATTCTTGCAACTGTTGGCAGCTCACTATTCTTTGTTCTCCGACACCTTCAATGGCATATACTTTTTTTGAAGATGTGGGCATTTTCTTCTGATCTTGGCGTGGTTTGTGGTGTTGGTATTGTTGTTTGTATTCTAGAATTGGTGTTAGTTTCACATATTGGTGTCTTTGCTCGTGGTGGTCTTGGCATTTGTGGTTGATTGTTCTGGACCTTTGCAGCTATGCTTGGTGAGCATGGCAAGGCATGTTGTTAAACCACTTATGGTTACCATATATTTCATCTTGAGCATGGCTGACTGGTCATCTTGCCACTTCCATTTATTGTTGATTTGGCTAAGGCTCGGTTTACAGGATGGACAGAATCAGTTGTCCCACCACTTCCACTTAACACTGTTTTTAACAATTGCAGTTGCTAGTTGTGCCCACTTTGTTTTGATGCAATTGATGATTGTTGTTGCTTTTGAAGATTGCTGTATTTTTCGCACAGTTTTTTACACAAGATAGTTGCAATTGCTCTTTTAACATGTATCCAATTTTTTAATTCATTGTGTTTTCTATTACACAAATCATATGTATATAAAGAGAATACATCCATAAAATTGACTTGTCAATGAAATTTCATCTCCAAGTGTTCTATCTTCATTCTATCTTGAATAGACACCTTAAATAAATCATGTGATCTTGGACCTACTTTCATACATTTTTGAAGAATCACAATACTTTTCAATGGATCTATAATTGTTGATTCATTTCCAATCTACAAATGAAATTCATTATCAAATATAATACACAAAAATATTGTATCATTCAAAAATTCTAAAAATGAATAGTCTTCTAAAATGCATACATTTAAGAGTTTTTTTTTAGCAAATAATTGATTTTCATGACATATATCTTCTAAATGTATAATTTTGATCAACTTGCATATTTTAATGTTAGACCAAATCTTTAATTCTTGGAAAGAATCATCAACAATTTCATGTGATAAGTATCTATATGTACATAGGTAAGAAATATTAGATAGAAGATAAATATAGGTGGATTTGATATTATCTAGTAGCAAAGCTTTTTAGAGGCTTTATAGACACAACTTTGACTTTAGAATTTTTTATAATTGATTAATAGGTTAAAAACTTGGCCAATAAGTTAGCCATATGTTACACATATTAGTAGTTTGTGGAATAAGCTAACTATGTGGTATTGTCAAGTATATGAATCTCAAAGAAAGAAATCCTCAATACACTCTTGTGACATTGAAATGAACTAGAAAGTCACTCAAAGATGATATATGTCACGGCCATAATCATGTAAGCTAATAATTACATATAGAAATAGGTAGAAGTAAGTAAAAGTAGATAAAAGTAAGTTAATTCTATAATATTTAATATAGAAGCTTCCTAGAAACTTCCTAGACGCTGCTTTGACTTCATAGGTGTCTTTAATTGACTTTTTGGATTAGAAACGTGGTCAACAAGTTGGCCATGTGCCACACATGTTGTTAGCTTGAAGATCAAGCTAACTATGTGGCCCACACGTAAAAAAACTTGCCTTATAAGTCAAGGCATGTGTCCTACAAAGTCAACACATATTGGAGGTCCTATTGAACGTCGCCACGTAGCCCCTAGTTAGATAGTATATATAGAGACAAGAGTGAAGGCTTCTTCACTCTTGTCAACTCCTTTCTTGCTTCTAGTCCAAGTTCAAGAGTCTTTAGTTTCTTGTCTTGTGGCAATAGCCATTCCAGTTTCCTTTTAATATACCTACTTGTTTATATTTTGACTTATTATATCGAGATAGCCTTTTGGTGTATATTTTCCCTCATCGACTCTTTGTCCTTGACAGATTGACAAGAGTACACTTACAATATCAGAGCTTTGTTTTTTCTTGAGTAAGAGTGGATTACCCCTTTCTCTTGACAAGACATAAGCGTATTAGAAGTTTGCGGATTACCCACTTCTAAACTGATATTGTTTTTAGTATCTTCTTTATTATCAAGTCTTTCTTTTCTTTTGTCTTGAGCAATATCAAACAAATTTTTCTTCTTAGTGTCATTATGGCAGAGCTTGTTGAAATGAAGAGTGCAATGGCACAAATGCAAGAGCAAATGAGGGAGTTAATGCTTGCGATGCATCAACTCAATTCACCAACACAGGAAAGAACAAGAATAGCAGAAAGTGGAGATATTGAGATGATCGGAGCTGCTTCAACATCTACAACAAATCACGTTCCTTCTCCAATTGTACAACATCCTATAAGCACTAGAGAACCAAGAATTGCCTTACCTGAGAAATTAGATGGTACGAGATCAAAGTTTCGAAGGTTCATCAATCAAGTACAATTGGCAATTGAACTTCAACCGCAAAGCTATCCAATTCCAGGATCACAAGTCAGGTTTATTGGCACTCTACTTTCTGGTTCTGCATTATCGTGGTTTTCGTCTTTTCTTGAACAACGAAATCCAATATTGGATAATTTGGAAGCTTTTTTGGCGGAGTTTCGATCTATGTATGGTGAACACGATGCAACTCGTGTTGCAACAAATAAGATCCGAATTCTGCGACAAAGAAATCGCTCAATAACAGTATATGCTTCACAATTTCGACAACTTGCAATTGACATCAAGTGGGATGATGCTGCACTCATTAGTCAATTTCTTTATGGATTGCAATACGAAGTAAAGAAATTGATGCTCAACTTACCTGATCCTCAAACTTTGAGTCAAGCAATCGATTTTGCGGTAAAATGTGATAATCGACTTTTTGAATTTCGATCCGAGAATCATTCACGGGAACCTCAACGTTATTACTCAATGGCAACATCAACATCTTTGTCAAACGTACATTCAGAAGTAGAAGACATGCAAATTGACGCGGTACGTTTTAAACCCCTAACTGAGCAAGAAAAGATTCGTCGTCGTCAAGAAGGATTATGTTTATATTACGGAGAACCTAAGCACACTGCTCAAAATTGTCCAAAGAAACGACGCAACTATAAAATGAGGGGTACGACGGTCAAAGAAGACAACATGTCGGAAAACGGATTCGTCCAGCTACAATAGGGACCGTGCAGCTGGAACCTTGTACAATTCCTAATGAAGGTCCTATCCTCTCCTCAGAACCCTCTCCTTGTTTTATAATAGACTTATATTTAGGACCTAAGAATTACAAAGCCTCTGCTTTATTAGATTCGGGAGCCTCAGCATGTTTTTTAGATGAACAATTTGTTAAAAGTCGTAAAATACCCTTTGTATAGAAACCTAAACCAGTACATGTAGAAGTCATAGATGGTCGTCTCTTGTCTTCTGGAGATGTCACTCATGAAACTCATCCTATAAAAGTAACAATAGACGGTCATGATAGCTACATAGCTTTTAACATAATTAAATCCCCGTCCAATCCAGTTATTTTAGGTTTATCCTGGCTAGAAAAATATAACCCTCGAATAGATTGGAATTCGCGTAAACTTGACTTTTCCCAGAGTGTTATTAATAGTTCTACCAACCAAGTAAAAAATTATAAGTCTAGTATAGTAAAACCCGTACTGATAGGTGTAAAAGCATTTATACACGCCGCAAAAGAAGGATCAACTTTTGCTATTTATGCTGCACATATTTCTGAAAACGTAAAGACTTCAATTGGCATTCCAAGTCAATATCAGGAGTATCAAGACGTTTTTGAGAAAAAGAATGCAGATATTCTTCCTGAGCATCGCCCATATGATTGTTCAATCGACCTCAAGGAAGGAACTCAGCCACCATTTGGACCAATTTACAGTTTATCGCAAGATGAGATGGCTGAACTCAAGACATATATTGACGAGAATTTAGCAAAGAATTTCATACGCCATTCAAAATCTCCAACAGGAGCTCCAATTCTATTCGTAAAGAAAAAAGATGGATCTTTACGAATGTGTGTTGATTATCGAGGACTCAACAAGATCACAATCAAGAACAGGTATCCATTACCTTTGATATCAGGACTCCTTGACCAGTTGAATTAAGCTAAGATCTATACAAAAATAGATCTAAGAGGAGCATATAATCTAGTACGGATCAAAGAAGGAGATGAATGGAAGACTGCGTTTCGAACAAGGTATGGACATTTCGAATATAATGTCATGCACTTTAGACTCACGAATGCACCAGCTGCTTTTCAACATCTCATGAATGATGTATTTCGTGAATTCTTAGACAATTTTGTCGTCTGCTATCTAGACGATATCCTGATCTATTCTAAGAACGTCGAAGAACATGAAATACATGTTCGTCAAGTATTACAAAAACTTAGAGATGCAGGATTATATGCCAAGATAGAAAAGTGTGTATTTCACACTACTCAAGTTGAATTTTTAGGATACATCATTTCAAATGATGGTCTCATGATGGATTCTAAGAAAGTCCAAACAATCATGGATTAGAAGATTCCAAGGACAGTAAGAGATGTCCAATGTTTCTTGGGATTTGCCAATTACTATCGGATCTTCATCAAAGATTTCTCACGAGTTGCAGCTCTACTTACACGCTTGACTAGTAAAGATAAATTCCAATGGAATCAAGAAGCGGAAGCAACATTTGAAGCCTTGAAGACATCGTTTGTCTCTGCACCAGTCTTATATCGTGTTGATTTTTTCAAGGCATTTTTTATGGAAACAGATGCATCAGATTTTGCCTTGGGTGCAGTTTTATCACAAATGGGAACAGATGACAAACTTCATCCGATAGCTTTTCATTCAAGAAAATTCTCAGCAGCCGAGATCAATTATGAGATCCACGATAAAGAAGTTCTTGCGATCGTGGATTCCTTTCAAGAATGGCGTCATTATCTAGAAGGCGCTTCTAGTCCAGTCACTGTGTATACAGATCACAAGAACCTCGAGTATTTCATGTCAACACGCGTGTTGAATCGTCGTCAAGCTCATTGGAGTATGTCTTTGTCAAGATTCGAGTTCATTATCACTTATCGGCCAAGAAAACAACAAGGTTTGTCTGATGCCCTATCTAGACGTTCTTATTTTGCACCAAAAGAAGGAGATGCAGCTTTTGAGCAACAAAGAACGGTCCTCTTGAAACCGGAGCAATTTCATCTCCGAGCAATGAAATCAACATTGACTGTTGATTCAACTTTTCTCAAGCAAATCCAGTCCAGTATGTCCTTAGACCCTCTTGTTTATGATATCGAGAATAATTCTTCCAAGTCTCATGATCCTTCTAAGTTCGAGTTCAAGAATAATCTATTATATTTTGAAGGACGCCTATATGTTCCAGAAGGAGAAGCACATTTACGTGTTCTTCAAGCACGTCATGACTTTCCAGCAGCAGGGCACTTTGGATATAATAAGACTTTGGAACTCATATCAAGAGATTTTTGGTGGCCACAAATGTGGAAGTCAGTCAAAGACTTTGTACAATCATGTGATATTTGTTCAAGATCAAAAATTCCTCGTCATCGACCTTACGGACTTCTTCAGCCATTACATATACCAGAACAACCATGGTCTTCTGTTTCTATGGATTTCATCACAGATCTTCCAAGCTCAAGATCTTATGATTCTATATTTGTGATAGTAGATCATTTCACCAAGATGGCACATTTTGTGCCATGTACAAAATCTATCACAGGTGAAGAAACAACTAAGCTTTTCATTGATAATATCTATCGCTATCATGGATTACCTAAAGATATCATATCAGATAGGGGAACTCAATTTGTGTCAAGATTTTGGAGGACCCTTTTCAAGATTTTAAAAGTGGACATAAAGCTATCTTCGGCTTTCCATCCTCAAACTGATGGACAAACAGAGCGCGTAAACTAAGTCTTGGAGCAATATTTAAGGTGTACTATCAACTATCAACAAGATGATTGGACAACCCTTCTGCCATTGGCAGAGTTTGCTTATAATAATACGGTACATTCTTCCACGCAACAAACACCTTTCTTTGCCAATTATGGCTATCATCCACGACTTGATACTTTTGATTTTTTAAAAGTTGATAATCCTGCAGCAGAAGATATGGCAAATCGGTTGTCAGAGTTACATGCAATAATGAAGACGCAATTGAAGGAAGCTCAAGAATGACAAAAGATAAACGCAGATCTATATCGTAAGGAGCAACCACAAATCAACGTGGGTGATAAGGTATGGCTACTTTGTCGCAATATCAAGACTACTCGACCTTGTGACAAGTTGGACTATCGTAGGCTTGGCCCCTTTTCTGTTTCTGAACAGATCAACCCAGTTGCATATCGGTTACATCTACCGGAGTCAATGAAGATCCATCCTGTATTCCACGTGTCTCTTCTTGAACCATATAAGACAGTGGATATACAAGGAAGAAGACAAATGCCACCGCCTCCTATAGAAGTAGATAATAATGAAGAATTTGAGGTGGAAGAGATATTAGACTCAAGGCGGCGCCGAAATAAGCTGAAATATCTTGTTCATTGGCGCGGATATGATATTAGTGAACGCACATGGGAGCCATCCAGGAATCTAGCAAATGCATCAGCTAAAGTCAAAGTTTTTCATCAACGACATCCATCAAAACCAAGATGAAAATCTCTCTTATAAAAGAGACAAGATTGAGGCAAGATAACATTCAATTTCCTATCCTTGTTTGTAACTTCTTTGCATTTGTGACGCTAATTAGATGGAGAGCCAACAACCAGCGGATTCAACTCAAGAACCTTCGTTTGCTGACCTGTCGGACGAGACATTACGATTGTCACAACTTTCAAGACGATGCAATCGAGATGAAGATCTCCAAGAACGACATGTTCTTCCTCGAACAGATGGTGAGATACAACGCGTTTGGTATCACGATTTGGGAAGGGACTCTCGATGTTTGGTGATTTTGCTAGAGGTAGGAACAACTCCTGATGGTGTTCCGAATATTCTATTTGAAGGAAGTTACGAAGGCCTCAACAATGATCAAATAACTGGGTGGTCTTCCCGCCCTGGTATGGGACACTACCGATGGTTGAGAGGCCCTATCAATCATCTTCGAAGAGAACAGAGATCAGAGTATGTGGCAAATACAATTCGTCGCATCATAGATTTCCTCAACATATGATGACCGCTCCTCGTGGAACTCGTCTCTAGAAGGGGGGATAATGTCACGGCCATAATCATGTAAGCTAATAATTACATATAGAAATAGGTAGAAGTAAGTAAAAGTAGATAAAAGTAAGTTAATTCTATAATATTTAATATAGAAGCTTCCTAGAAACTTCCTAGACGCTGCTTTGACTTCATAGGTGTCTTTAATTGACTTTTTGGATTAGAAACGTGGTCAACAAGTTGGCCATGTGCCACACATGTTGTTAGCTTGAAGATCAAGCTAACTATGTGGCCCACACGTAAAAAAACTTGCCTTATAAGTCAAGGCATGTGTCCTACAAAGTCAACACATATTGGAGGTCCTATTGAACGTCGCCACGTAGCCCCTAGTTAGATAGTATATATAGAGACAAGAGTGAAGGCTTCTTCACTCTTGTCAACTCCTTTCTTGCTTCTAGTCCAAGTTCAAGAGTCTTTAGTTTCTTGTCTTGTGGCAATAGCCATTCCAGTTTCCTTTTAATATACCTACTTGTTTATATTTTGACTTATTATATCGAGATAGCCTTTTGGTGTATATTTTCCCTCATCGAGTCTTTGTCCTTGACAATATATTATTGAACTAGAATGGCTATTGCTAAAGATAAGAAGATTAAAAAGTCTTGAAATAAGACTATAGATTAGAAAGATGTTGACAAGAGTGAAGAAGGTTTCACTCTTGCCTCTATATATATTCTTAACTAGGAGCTATGTGGTAATGTCCTATAAGACCTCTAAAATATGTTGTCTTTGGAAGACATATATCATAACTTGCAAGGTAAGTTTTTTTATATGTGCGCCACATAGTTAGCTTGTTCAATAAGCTACCAACATGTGATTAACTTGTTGACCAAGTTTCTAACCTATCAATCAACTACAAACACATGTAAAGTCAAAATAGCATCTATAAAGCTTATAAGAAGCTTCTCTAAAAGATATTATGAAATTAATCTACTTTTATTTATTTTTATCTACTTCTACCTAATCATATAGGTATTTATTAGAATACCTTTGTATATCTGTGATATTATCACCCCTTCTAAGAATGAGTTTCATGAGGAACAATCTTCATATATTGAAGAAATCTAAGATGCAACAAATTGTATTTGCCATATATTCTGATCTTTGTTTTCTTTGAAGATGGTTGATATGTCTTCTTAGCTATTGATAGTGCCCCATATCAAGATAAAAAGACCACCATATTATTTGATTGTTGTTGAGGCCTTTGTAACTTCATTCAAATAAAACATTTAGAACACCGTCAAGAGTTGTTCCTATCTCTAATAAAATCACCAAACATTGGAAGTCTCTTCTAAGGTTGTGATATCAAACACATTATATCATGCTCTCTATTCAAGGAAGGACATGTATTTCTTGAAGATCTTCATGTTGAATTTGTCATCTTGAAGGTTGTAACAATTGCAATGTCTCATCTGATAAGTCCCCAAATGAAAGCTCTTGAGTTGAATCTGCTAGTTGTTGATTCTCCATCTCTTTAGAATCACAAATATATAAAATATAATATAGTATAGATAAGATATTTATATTATTGACATATAAGAATAGATATTTAGACCATGTTTGAGAAGTTATGGAAGTTTTTAGAATTAGAGTTAGAGTAGTGAACCAAGTAGGATACATCGTAGAACATTCTAAAAAGAATTTAAGGTAATTATCTAAATAAGATCTATTATAGAATATTCTAGAAAGAATTTAGAATGATTATCTAAGTAGGGCCTATCATGAAATCTTCTAGAAGGAATTTAAGGCGATTATTTAAGTGGAATCTATCATCTAGGAACATTTTAGAAAGTCTAAGGTGATAGAATAAATTATAAATAGAATTGGCTAGGGCTTTTTGAGGCATCTAGTCAAATATGGCTTTGGATCTTTTCTCTAAATATAATTGGATTTTGTATCTTCCTATTTTATTTTATTCTATTTTAATTTTGGTTGCTCATTTTTGTCTTTCGTGTTTCATTTTGTTTAGTTTTGTTTAATTTTATTTTGGTCTAGTTTGTCCTACCTTGTGATGAAATTTTATGTTGCTGAGGATTAAAAAGATCTTTGATACTTAAGATAGTCTGATCCTGTTTCATTGGTATCAGAGTGAGAGTTAGACTATTCTTTAGTATTGTCTTGATAGTCGTCATCTAATCCAAGGTTAGGTCTTGTAGTCACACTGAATACTATGTTGATGCTATCATGAGATATTCTTAAAAAGTCAACCGAGAAGTGAGAAGACATTACAATAGTGGAATCTAATAGAGAAATTATAGTATAGAAGATATAGCTGAGAAATTCCATATGGAGGTTCAAATATATTATTTTTTAGGCCAGATAGCTACTTTGGAAGAGCAAATAGAAGTCTCGAGGAGAAAGGAATTGACATTTGCTACTCTAAAATTGACTAATCCTATTACATACTCTAGGGCTTTAAGATAAGAAGATGTATGTCGATGGCTCTTCAACATGCGGCAATACCTCCAACTATCTGGGGTATATATCCCTGAAAGAATTATGTATAAAGCCAGTTATTTGAGAGATGAGATAAGCATTTGGTGGCAACATTGTGTTAAGGACATGAACCTCAAAGAAAAAAAATCCTCAATATATTCTTATGTCATTGAAGAGAACTAGAGAGTCACTCAAAAGGTAATGTAATATTAAACTAAAATAGCTATTGCCAAAAATAAGAATACTAGAAAGCCTTGAAACAAGACTAAGGAATAAAAAGGCATTGACAAGAATGAAGAAGGCTCATTCTTGCCTCCATGTATACTCTTAACTAAGAGCTACATGGCAATGTCCTATGAAACCTCCAAAACATGTTGACTTTGCAAGACACATATCTTAACTTGCAAGGCAAGTTTTCTATATGTTAATATCATCTATCTCTTCCTCATTTCTTATACAATCTCTTTGATATTATTAACAAATTATTCTTTAATTAGAATTAATATTATCATCTAGAATAGTAACACCCTCTCTCTGAGCTCTCTTTTGATTTCTTCCATGTTGGATAAGTACTCTAAAATAGATTGTTTTATTTTTTCTTTGTGCTCTCTCACATTCATTATATTGTTGTTGAGTATTTGCTCTCCAATTAATTCTAATCATTGTTAAAGCCAAATTACTAATAATGGCATAAATTCAACCAAAAAAAGAAATAAGCTTGTTAAAAAAATAAAAAAATAAACTTACAAGCATCAAAATTGCATTCCAATAAAATTTCAATAAAACCACATTGCTTCAGTATTTGATCAAGATTACATAGTATTTGTACAATATCCATAAAATATCCACCTCAAAAACATGAGAAAAAAATATGTAGCCTTATAGATGTACTTATGTCTCTTAGATGAAATTATATAGATGCACTTTTTGTCCTTAGATAAAAATAGAGTGATGAATAGAAATAAAAATAAAAAATTCAAAAATCTAATTTTTGACTAGCATTGGCTTTAGGTTTTTTAAAAATAAATTCAAATATAAATAGATTTTTTTTAAAAAAAAGTAAATTTTATTCAATTATGAAAATTTATTTAAGATAAAATAATTCTAAATTTTATAATAAAATTTAAGAAATAATATTCTTATTATTCAAAAAATCTTAAAATAATAACAAAATTCAAAATCCTTGAATTTTGTGATATTACAAAATATCTACCTCAAAAATATGAGAAAAGAAATATGTACCATGATAAATATATTTATGCCTCTTAGATGAAATTGGATAATTTTTTTTTATGAATTTTTTAATAAAAATTGAACCTATTAAAAATATTTTTAATGTCTAGAAGAAATAAAATGAAAAATTATAAAGAGGTTGATGAATAGAGGCAATTGAAGAATAATTGAGTGATATAATAATTCTCAAAAAGACCAATGTACAAATGTTTCTTACATAAAAAGATTGCAGTCTTTCTATTTCAATAGAAATTGAACACCAAATCTACACATTTTAAACCAATAAGTTCTATGTCAACTAAGAAAGTTTTGTACCATCCAGCACAATAAGGTTGATAATTTGATTCATACAGTAAATAATGTGGTGCTTCCATATCCAAGTGTGTGCAATTTCAACTCACACAGTTTTTTTAATCAGAACTTTAGAACAAACACATTCAATATGCTATTGTTTTGTTGTTGATTATGAACACAATTTGAACTCACATTTCACATACAAACAATCAAAACCACCAACACGGGCACAACTTTAGCCCAACCCACATTTCACGAGTCCAACGACAAATCCAAACATCAAACCAAAATAAAGGAAAAAGAAAAAACGAACTAACAAACAAATACACAAACTCAAAAAGCAAAACAGTAACGCAAAAACAAAGCACTATATCATAAAAACAACTGATTCAATGCAACATCAGCGTCAAAAGCGTTGCAAAACAAAATTTACTTTCAACATTCATGCAACATCTAAAACAAAATTCTACAGACACCCCACATATATATACACACTCACAACCCAACAGTGCACAGATAGATTATGTTAAAATAGAATGTGTCATAGAAGCATGGATGTTTTTTTACAAATGTGGCTTGGGCACCACGCTTTCTCAATTGGGTTCAATTATTTGCTTCAGTGAAGCTCAGGAAATGGAGTAGAATCACTAAACTACATATCAATTTTACTTGTTATACAATGCGCTTTCAAAAACCGGGTCTAGGTTTTTTGCTACTCATCGCAGCATTTCAGCAACTGATTCTTCCATGACGGAATTGTATAGTTGCAGATGCTGAACAAATTGATAGAAGAACGTCGTCGGCTGCAAAGATTGAGAGAGGAAATGGAAAGAAATGGAGCAAGGGTGGATGTGGAGGAAGAGTTAATTTCTAGAGGCCGCAGCAGCAAGGTCCATGGCACGGCCATGTGCACGCCCTGCACACAATGAACGCCGCCGCGCACCAATTTGCCGCTTGGTTTCTCATCTTGAGGTGTGTCCCAGATGGGCCTTGGATCATGTGAAATCAAGTATTACGGAAGCTTTACAATAGTCCTTAGTGTGCCCTTCCTGGTGTCTAAAACTGAGGTAGGATCACCAAGTATTAATCGGAAGCTTAATTCTAGAACCAGTAAGGCCAAGGCAAACTTGAATTCTAGGCTACCTCTACTACATGAAATTGTAAAATTGTGTTCATAAGTCTGAGTCAAAAAGACAGTGAAATTAGTGCTTGTTGAAAGAAGTGTCATGTTCAAAAACAAGACATTTGTTGAAAATTTCATGTTCAAAAACAAAAAGTAGTTGAGTTTGTGGAACCACATTCAGGCACAATAATGATTAATGCCAAAGAAGGAATGGCGGCTAGAATCTATAACTCATGGTTATGGATTATAACCGAGCACCTTCTGCTTCTACTTTTCCAGCAAAACTGGGACACCCCACTTAAGACCTTTTAGTCCATCACGAATATAAGCGTTGGTTTGTTGGATGGAATTGGAACTCTAGCCTCCTCGTTTCAAAGTATTATTGGTATACGACTGCAGCTGCTCATTAAGGGTAGGAAGATCTAAAAATAAAAGTTTAACAAAACTCAAACCAAATCAGTACTGTGATCAGCTGGAAAACAAGAACCGGTGCTGAATCCGCAACCATCCAACTGCGAAGATAAACACATATGCGCTGCAAAGAAAAATCATGTGTACAAATATGCTGTGGGAAGAAAACTCAAATATGCGCTGCCAAACCTGCAATCATCCAACTGCGAAGAAAACCAAATATTCGCTGGAACACCACATGCGCATTGGAAATATTCGCTGCAAATAAAAGTAAAAATAAAAAAAATGCGATGCGAAGAGAAACAAATATGCGCACAAGTTTCCGCACCACAACTTATGCTCTGGGCCATGCCTCATCACGTACTATGCAATCATCAACACAGTCAAAGATAGGGATCACGCGTAAGTTTTTTAAATATAAGGAACTAGATGAACCTGTGTTGTTGTCACGTAAAGTGTGACTAAAATGAAGAATTTTCTGAAAGATATATTTGTGAGCCAATAAAATATTTTTCACAATTTTTTTAGAAAAGAAAGAAATAAAATACACAATAGAAGTTTTAGCTACAAAGTAGAATAACTAAATCCATGCCATTGTTATAGATAATATACAAAAAACTAGTTAATTTTGTTCAAAGAACTACTTGTTAAAATATAAAAAAATCATAAAATTATATTAAGACATTTAAGGATGTACTAAAGTCAAATTTTGGAACTATAGATAAATAAAATTAAAAAAAAATTATTAGTAACTATTTAATTAAAACATTTGAAAAAATAATATTCAATGTGGAATTTAAATTCTTATTTCTAAGAAGAAAAATCTTGATAGAATGGGAGGAAGTGCATGAAGAAAGTATTACATAAAGTTGACCATGGGAAAAAAAAAAAAAAAAAAGGTTGTTGTAGATCCAAGCCAACATGCTTCATTGAATGTTCTTGAAATTTGTTTATTGTCATTATAAATGCAAGATGTATTAAAAATTGCTTTCTCTTTAGAATGAATGAAAGTTCATTTGTTGTAAAAGTTAATATAATTTGTAAAATAAATACCAAGTTTCTAGAAAATTGATCTCCAAGAATTCTTGCTTCAAAAATTCAATCCATTAGTCATATAATTACAAATTGGATTACATTTCTAAATCCATGGTAAGGAGCAATATTTCTTAATAGCATCACCAAAGTTCCACTGTGAAGAAAAAGCCTTGATTTGGCCATTTCAGATGAATTAAGTGACTTAATGAATTTGGCTAGATAAACATTATCATTATTGATACAATTTTTGACAACAATTTCATTGGCGCTTAGATATTCTTATTCTTTTCTAAAAAATATGACCAAAATCTTTTTATTAGTATCTTCCATATCATCATTTCAAGCCAATAAAATGGTTCTATCTCTTAAGAATACATCATTTGTTATACTATCTTTTGCCAATCTTAAATAAATAATATCAATTAAGAACATTAATTGTCTATTGACAATCATATGGTCAAGAAACATAACTATATTATTAGGTAATAAGCTTGTATTATTTTCAATGTAGCAAGTGATAAATAAAAATATTAATCAATATTAATATAACCATAAAGAATTTAAATGTACAACCATTATTATATATAACATGTATGTGCATTCCATACTTAAAGAAGCCAATTAATAAACTTATTATCTGCTTTAAGCAATCCTGAATTCAACCTCATGTTTTCTTTTAATGTATGGATTTTTATTTGAGGCCAAAGTATTGAACGTCAAAAAGATGTTGTTATAATTTTTTCAAGTTCTTTTCACAATTATTGGTAATATTTGGCAAAAATATCCACCAAAGACTATTGTAGCTCTTCCAAATAGGTGAATAATATTCCAAATATTTTTAAAGGAACAATCAACTTCCTCACAACAATAAGAAGTTCATTCCAAATAATAAATAAAGTTTGTTGAATAAACTCAAAATTTTTGGAATTCTTAGTAATTGAAAAAAAAAGTCTTTGTTATAATCTAATAGAATCTTGAACATAGAATGGGTAGTCTTTCTTCTATCAAATAGTAATGCAATAATTCTTGATGATGCAACATATATGAAAATCTTATATATCAATCAAACTTTAGTCTTCAAGTATTGTAGACAAATGTCTTACTAGTTCTTATAAGTTTATTAAAAAAAACATGTATCTATGTTTTTTTATTATAGAAGCTACAATATCAACATACACCTTTCTTTATTTAAGATTCAATTGTAGAATAAAATGCTCTTAATTTGCTTCTTATTGTTGAATGTTCTATATTCTTTCTTCAACAATAAATTGATTTCCATTAATTCTTAGTAATGGCATTGAAAATAAGTGAGCAAACATTTTGTCGAAGTCTTATAAAATCTTATCCAACAAAAAGAGTCCAAAATCTATAATTTGTTCTTCTATTGGATTGCTAATTCTATATTTTACTTACAAATGGGTATTTAGATCATCTAAGATACTTTTTCAAAATCTTTTCTATAAATTTAGTAGATTTAGTAGATTTTTTTGTAATAATAAAACAACAAATAATATCCTCAATTGAGATTTAATTTATATTCCTAATACTTCTTCCAAACATTGTTGCCATTTTCTATCATTTTTAAGCAGTCTTAAAACTATACATACACTTTTAAATATTGGATGAAGAATTCCATGTATGACCTTTAAATTTTTAAATAATTATTGACCTGTGATATGAATTATTAGAAGCTTCAAATAATATCTTTCTTCCATTGCTGGATTTACAAAATATAATCTTTTAATTACAAATCTATGTTTTTTTTTAATATTGTTATAATATAATACTGATAATAGATGAAAGAATGAAGAAAATTTTATAATTTAGAAGATCTTATTTCAAAATATTATGGAAAATTTCCTTACAAATATAATTAATAGTCGAAGGATAGTAAAACTAAAAGTGCAAATGCTGTCTTTTTACAAAGTAGGCTTCTACTTAGTTTGTAGGATCATAAATAAGGTAAAATAAGGTAGATTATATAAGGTGATAATACCTATATAAAAAAAATATATAAAGAATTTAGGAGTTGATTTTAATAATAATTACTTGAAGAAATCAAAAATTGATACTTAGAAAGGATCGGTTGTCAACTTACATTGAAATCAGATTCCAAAGAACAAAATTGCACACCTATAGTAATTCCAGGATTCTTTTACAAATTAAAGAGTGAAATTTGGAAGAAGACTTCTTAGAATTTTTTAAAGAATTAGTTTCAAGAATTTTTTTTAAAAAATTAGTTTCAAAACAATTTGTAAGAGCTTTGTAAAGTTAGGATTATTTTGAATAACTTTGGATTTTATAAAATAAAATAGAGTTTACAAATAAGAAAATTTTGTGAATTTTAAAGCAAATCTACGAGTAAAAATTTGTGGAGTTATGAATATAATTGTGCTAAATATATGTTATGAAGTTGAGTTTAATTGAATAGTTGGATTGGAAGTTATTGAAGTTCAAGTGGATTAGGATCTCAGAAATTAGATTTTTAGATCTAGTAAGATCATTTAAGATATGCAACAATGTACAAGTTGGATTGAAGTGATTTATATTTGAGCTAATAGTTGACTTGACTTTTAATACTTCTGAAAAATTTGGAAGTAATTCAATAGTTCAATTAGGAATTATTGCTATTGAAAGATCAATATTAAGATCAAAGTTGAAGGCTAGTCAATACTTGAGTGAATTATGATATTTTTTCTCCCATTTCATAAGTTCAATTCTCTTCAAATTTATTGTAATTATTGTTAATTAGAATATTGAGAGATATATAAATATTTAAACAAGATCAATGGTTTAGTCATTAGATATTGAAATTATAAAATTATCCTAAAATTGATTTGAATTAGTTAAGTTTTGGTTAGGATTTGTTTAAAATTTGATTAAGATTTAATTTAGGATTTAAGATTTGATTAGGATTTATTTTAGGATTTAAGATCTGATTAAGATTGATTTAGGATTTAAAATCTAATTAGGATTGGTTTAGATTTAGGATTTCTTTGGAATTCTTGAGGATTTTGTTAAGATTCTTTTGGATTTATTTAAGATTTTATAAGAATTTCTTTAATATTTTTTTATATTTTTGTAGAATTTCTTTAGGATTTCTTTATTATTTCTTTATGATTTCTTTATGAAGTTCTTTAGCATTTTTTGTGTTTTTTTTTTATTTTTTTTAATGATTTCTATAAAAATTTAATTGAATTTAATCGATATTTGATTATTTTTGTTAAGCTTTAATTATATTTTATATACAATTTTATTTGAATTATTAGAACTTATTGTTGCAATTTTCTTTTATCTTCCAAAGTTACGTGACTTGTACATTCTCAAGCAAGATTTCACATAATACGACATATTTGATGAACTTGATATGAAAGACATGAAGTGAAAGGTATTTAGAATTATTTTTGGTTGATTTGAATTATGGAGAAAGAAGGCAAGAAAATGAAAGGAAGAGCTTTTGATGGTTCTTTAAGTGGACTTAGAAATAAAAATATAAGTGGAAGATAAGATATGTATTTTGATTCCAACTTTGCAAGCATGTTTGAGGCTTTTGTCCTATTCATGCAACATGAATATATTAAAGATTGCAAAGAAGGTATGGCAAACAAAGTCTTATAGGTGGTTGTGGACAAAATTGATCAATTTGAAGGAAAAGATATTACAAATTATTTGAATTGACTACTACATGAGAGATAAGAAATCATGTAAAGGTCCATTATAGGACATTCTAGAGGTTCATGGAAAAAATTGTTTTAAGCATTAAAGAATGATTTTTTTTAAAGAAGAAAGTAATAGGATTATAAGGAAGTTTTTTTTTGAATAGATTGAAAGGTCTAAGAAGGATATTTTAGCAACAAAATTATTAAGAGATGTTGAAAAGTAATATTCTTGTTTATCAAAGAAGAAGAGGTAATTATTGGATCCAAGTAAAGTAAAACTTTTTCTTCAAGCAATTGATAAAGACTTGCAAGAGTAGTTAGAAATCTTGCTTCAAGATAAAGAAGATGATGAAAGCTTGACAATAAATTAGAAAAAAAGGGAAGAAGTAGTAGGATCGTTTACAAAGACAAAAAAGAGAAAGGATATAGTAGGTATTTAAAGACCATTGCAAGCATGTAAGGAAAAAATTCCTACTATCCATCTTATATTTATGATTCAAACTTTAATAATTATATCAAAGAGAGAAGAAATAGACATCAATGTAATCATATGAAGGATCGGAAATTTGTAAATAAAATTTTCAAAACTTAAAAAAAAGTATCAATCATGAAGAATATCAATAAAACAAAATTTAAGACTAATGGAAGGTGTAATACATGGGTTCATGTACTATGATAGGACAAATCATTCAAAAAAAGAATGTGAGGATTTTATAAAGGTGCTACATAATTTTTTTTTTTTTAAGATGGTACAATATATTCAAAAGAAAGTAGAAAAAAATTAAAGATAAATTTTGGTAAAAGAGAAATAAAGGTGTTTGTGGGAGATAATTTTAAAATACATATAATTTCAAGCAATGAAGCATCAACATATTAGATGGAAGGAAATCCGGGAAAATATTTAAGCATAAATCTATAATTTCTAAAAAAATCTAATTTATTGTCATCAAATGTAATGAATTATATAGATTTTTTTATTACTAGAAATAATTTAAAATAAGTTGGTAATAACATTTAGCAAATTATCAAGTGGGATGATCCAATAGATGGATTATTGGTGCATGCTCATATTACAAGTAATCAACTTAAAGTACTACTAGAAGAAAAACAAAAGAGAGATAAAAATAATGAAAGGCCATTAAAAAGAAATACAAGGGGAGAAAAGCTTGACAACAAAAGAATCCTATGTATGAAGAGAGAACAAAGAATATTTCTATAAAAGAAAGAAAAATTAAAATGAGACTAAATTCTCTCTAAGATTTAAAATCCTTCTAATCTATAACAACATAAATCATAATATAACATAGGATAGAGTAGACCAAAATAAAAATTAACAGAATTAAACAAAATAGAATATATAAGGTAAAAAAAACAAAAGAAAATAAAAAAAATAGAATAAAAAATTATAAATCAAACTTTATTCAAAGAAAGACACCAAAGCCATACCTAACTAAATATCCAAATGGCCTTGGCCAATTTTATTTATATTTTGTTCAACCATCTTGAAACTTTCTAGTATGTTCCTAATGATAGGCTGCACTAAGATAATTGCTTCTTTTAGAAGATTTTAGAGGTAAGTTCCACCTAGATGATCACCTTGAGTCTTTTTAGAATATTCTATGATAGATTTCATATAGACTACTAATTTAGATCCAATTCTAGAAACTTATCAAAAGGGCTCAAACTACCTATTTCTATGTGTCAACAATATGAATATCTTATCTATGCCCCATTATAATTAATTCTCTTCTACTAATGTAGAACATCCTTGTTTTGCTCTCAATGATATCTCGAAGTTGTTTCTTGACAATTGATGAGTTTCTGTATAGATTTCTACATTATATTGTAGATAGAATAACCTTTCTAAAGGACTTTGTATTAAAGTTGCAGATGTCCATTTCTATAGTGAAGGTAGCAATTTTATGCTTTTTTTTTTAACTTGGCTCTTCTATAATAAGATCCATATTATTATCTTTTACCATATAGTCATGTTACAACATGACATCGCTCCAATGCACTAGCTACTCCAATTTCCTCCACTTTGCCACGATAGTTGTTTCACAAATCTTTCAGCTGTCGGATTATTAATGGTTGATAGATTCAACAAATTAAGCTTCAAATAATACCCATAGTTGAAAAAAAATGGTGTTTGTCGAGTCAATGCATGAAGGGTGTTGTTATAAGCAAACTCGGGTTATGATAGATATGCAGTCCAATCATCTTATCGATAGTTGATGCTGCATCGTAAATATTACTCTAAAATTTGATTCACCTATTCTGTTTGGCCATCAGTTTGATGATGGAAAGCCGAAGAAAGCTTGATATCCACCTTCAATATCTCAAAGAAAGATCTCCAAAACTTTGATACGAATTGGATACCTCGATCCGACACAATATCATGTGGTAAACCATGATATCAATACACACTATCAAGGAAGAGCCTTGCTGTATCTTTGCTTGACAATGTTTTCTTGCAAGGGATAAAGTATGCCATCTTTATAAGCCGATCTACGACAACAAAGATGCTATTAAATGAATTCGATGGTGGCAGGTCCATAATGAAGTCCATGGACACTGAAGACTATGGCCGATGTAGAATAGGCAATGGCTGAAAAAGATCATAAAGACGATGCCGAGGGTTCTTCGATCTTGAACAAATGTTACAGGAGAGGACAAAATCCTTGACATCCTTCCATATTTGAGGCCATTAAAAATCTCAAGAAATAAGTTTCAAGGTCGTATTGAATCCAAAATGTCCTACAGCTGAAAAGTCATGTCAAGATTGGAGAACTTGGAGTCGTGCTAGTCCCTTTGGAATATACAACCACTCCTCAAAGTATAAAAGATCTCCTTCCACCTTGAATTTGTCATTATTGATATATTGCGTAATATCGAGGGCTACAGAATCTCCAACAGTCGCAGTACGTATATGGTTGAAGAAGTTAGCATCAATTGACATTATAGTAGAGCAAAGCTTGAATTTTTTTTGACTTCAACAATGTTGTACACTGTTGATCAAATGCTGCTTCTCCAACCTTTGGCAGTAGATAGAATCTCCTTGATAATACATCGGATAGTCCTTGTTGCTTCCTAGGTCGATAAATAATAACAAAGTCAAACATATTCCATCAAGCTTCACAATGATTCAGAATCCGAGCCGATATGAAGTACTCCAAATTCTTATGATCTATGTATATGGTCACCAGATGCATAGTTCTTTCGAGAAAGTGATGCCACTCTTGGAAAGAATCCACTATCGTAAGAAGTTCTTTATTGTAAATCTCATAGTTGTTCTTGGCAGCAAAAAACTTCGAAGAGTAGAACACAACCGGATGAAGCTTCTCATCTGCACCTATCTGCAAAAGTACAATTCCCATAGCAAAATCTCAAGTATCAATCTCGAAATAGAAGGCCTTTACAAAGTCCGGATGTACCAAGATTGGAGCCGTAGTAAATGCCATGTTAAGATCTTGAAATGTTTTTTTCACTAGAAGTTTCAATTTGAGCTTGTCTTTACATATCAATCAAGTGAGCGGAGCACCAACTTGAAAATAATTCTTGATGAAGATTTGATAAAAATTAGCAAAGCCAAGAAAGCATTGTACATCTCTAATTGTCTTTAGAACTTTCTATGATATGATTGCTTCTACCTTCTTAAGGTCCATCTTCAAGCCTTCCGTAATTACAATGAATCCCAAAAATTCCATCTCAGTTTCGTTAAACAAGCACTTTTCCAACTTGGCGTAAAGTCCTCGCTTGCAGAGTTGTTCAAGGACCAGACAAACGTGTTTCTTATGCTCTTCTACATTCTTGGAAAATATCAAAATATCATCCCAATAGATGACAACAAAATCATCAAGGTGCTCCCAAAAGATGTCATTCATCATGTGTTGAAAGATCGTCGAAGCATTCATAAGACCGAAAGGCATGACATTATATTCAAAATGGTCATACCTTCTATGAAAAGTTGTCTTCCATTCATCTCCTTCCTTGATTCGTATGAGGTTGTAAGCTCTCCTTAGATCAATCTTTGTAAAGATCTTTGCACACCCAAGTTGCTCTAGAAGACCTAATATCAAAGGTAATAGATAACGATTCTTCTTTGTCACCTTGTTGAGACCTCGATAATCGGCACACATCCATAGTGAGCCATCTTTCTTCTTCACAAATAAGATTGGTGCCCCAGCTGGCGACTTTGAATAATAAATGAAGTTCTTGGTTAGATTCTCGTCAATGTACTTCTGCAACTCTACTAACTCCATCTACAGCAAATTGTAGATTGAGCCAAAAGGTGGTTGTGCTCCTTCCTACAAGTCTATGGTACAATCGTATGGTCGATGCTCCGATAGCATGTCGGCATTCTTCTTATAAAATACATCTTCAAAATCTTTATATTGCTCTGGTATATTTGTTGTCAAAATCTTCTCTCCGCTAGTTGGAGTCGCGTAAATAATAAATGGTGTGCCTTCCTTGAACGATGTTACAAATGCCCTTGCTCCAATAAATAAGGATTTTTTGATTTGGGATCTTCTAACATGCTTACTTTCGAAATGTTCTATAGAAAATTTTATCCTTCGTAACCTCCAATCTCTAGATGGATTATGTATTTTTAACCAAGAAAGACCAAGAATAACAGGGTTTGATGGGATTCTAATAATATTTGAAAATAATATAACTACTATGGTCTTTAAATGTCACCTCTCTAGGTTCTGATTTATAGGTGACACTACCAAATAATGAAGGTCGTCTATCTATTACTTCTAGGTGAACGACTTTAGATTTTCATACAAGAAAAATCTTGTGACGCTTAGAAAATTCTTTATCTAAAAAATAAACAGATACTCTTGAATCTAATAACGTTAAGGTTTTTAGTTTGTGAGGGCCAAAAGATAGAAGAATGATAAAGCAATAGGTAGACTGAGTGGAAAGAGAGAAACATGATTGTTGTTGTGGTATTGAATTGTCTAGTCGTACAATCCCTATTGTGGCTGGACATCTTTGTTTTCATAAACAAATGTGTCTCTAGTCCTGATAATGCATCGATTTTACTTCTTGAGATAGTTTCTAGCTCTGTGGCCTTCTTCACCGTAATACAAGGACAATCTTTCCTTCATATGCCGTTTTTTTTTTTAAAGTTAGGAATTTGATACGTATTGCGTCAATTTGCATGTCTTCTACCTTTAAATGTGAATTCAGGCTACTTGCTGACATAGTTAGAGCGTGCCGAGTTGTATGTTATCTTGAGCGTAGGTCTTAGCGACATTCAAATAGGTAATTATCTCACTTCATAGCTTAGCTAATGGCTTTATTGAGTGCTTGCGGATTGAAAAGAGATAATAACAAATCCTTCATGTCATCTCTCAAGCCCAATAAAATTGATTCATCAATGCTTTGTCATTTCAATTGATATCGTACGCTAATTGTTTGAAATCTGTTGCATGGATTGATACAGAGCTTGCCTCTTTTTGCAGCAATCGGATCTTTATTGTAGCCTATCACGCCTTGTCATGTTCACCAAATGCTTTCGCAAACGCCTCCACAAATTTTTGAAGTTGTTCAAAATTGACGATCTTTTCTTAAATAAAGGAGCAAACTATGATAGAGCTTGCTTCGTGAGCAAAGTTCCAACCAGTCCAACACGTGATTCCTCCGTCGGATAGCGTTTAGGCTGTAAAGCTGTTACCAACCTAATTTGATTCACAAAACCTCAAAACTTAGAACGCATACCATCGAACTTCTCTGAAAGGCTAATTTGGGGCTCCTTTCATTATAAGACCAACGGTCCTTGTCGAACTAGAAGCAAAGCTGCTTCTTTTAGTGCTGAAGCTTGAGATTGGTGAATCCTCGATTGTGCCATTCCAGATGCTCCAACATTATGAAATCTTACAATGAGTCGTTCAATCTCTATAGTTCTCTATGATAACGTAGCAAGAGCATTCATAATGGCATCCAACTTGAACTCCAAACTTTCAGTCATACTAATATGTTGACCTCTAGCCATTCTAAGAGAAAAAAAAAGAAAGAAATGATTCTATAAGAAGGCAATATTGGTTTAGAGGAGGATATTTTGCAACCTCTGAAACATCTTAAAACCTTCAAGAAGAGGGATAATCCACTCTCTCCAAGAAAGATAAGACTCTAATATTATAACAGAAAAAATATCAATTTAGAAGAGGGTAATCTTCAACCTCTAAAATACCAGCACCTTCAAGCAGAGAGATAATCCACACTCTAACAAGAAAGAACTAGCTCTGATATGAAAGATGAGTGTAGTCTCGACAAACTGTCACGAATTTAGAATACTAACTAAAAACCTAAACAAGAAGCTCAAGAAGAATCGATAAGAATTAGATTAATCAGATGAGTATAAGAACAACACTAGAGAGGTGAGTTAGAGCTCCAAGAGATGTGTTGTGGAGATTGAGGATCTCCTCAGTCTTGGCTCCTATATATACTACAAGCTAGGAAGCTTCTCAAGTAGCTTCCACAAACTAAGAAGCTTTTCAAGCAGCTTCTACGACTTAGGAAGCTTTTCAAGCAACTTCCATAAGCTAGAAAGCTTCTCAAGTAGCTTCTACAAGCTTGAAAACTTCTCAAGTAGCTTCTACAAACTACAAAGCTTCTCTAGAATCTTCTAGAATCTTCTACAACTTCCTAGTGTATGTCTTTGACACTAGTGGCATGGAATATATAGCGGTAGCTACTAAATATTTAATTAAGTGAGCTAAGATGAAGGCAGCTAAAGCCAATGATGCCAAACAAGCTATCAAATTCTTCTATGAGCAGATTATTATTAAATTTGGATGTTCAAAAATCTTGATTAGTGATAAAAAAAAATTTCTTAAATGAGGTGATAGAAGATTTGCCTTCACAATTTGAAATTAATCTTAGAAAGACTACTCTTTATCACCCTCAAATCAATGGCCATACAAAACAGGTCAATTAAACTTTAGTTAATATACCTAGAAAAACAGTGACAATATCTAAACGAGATTGGTACACAAGACTTCTTGCAGCTTTATAGGCTTACAAGATGATATTCAAGGTGACAACCTTAGCAATTCCATTCTCCTTGGTTTATAGTATAAAAGCTATTTTATCAATTCAATTTGAGATTCCTTCTCTTTATATGACTTTGACAAAAAGATTTTCAACTAAACAATCTTTAATCAATAAGCCCAAAAAATTAAAAAATCTTAATGATGCCAAATGACAAAGAGCTCAATATACAAAAGTAATTCAAAGAAGAAAAAAATTAATTTTGACAAACAACACAAGATTAGAATCCTTAGGCTTGATATGTTGGTCTTTTTATAAGGTACTAGGAGAGTAGATTTTGTGAGCTCTCATTTATGCTCTAAAATTTTATTTTTAAAACTTTTCTTATTTTTTGATAATTGAGCATGTTAAATTAGGATTTATATAAGTAGAATCTAGTTTTATTAAATTTTTAGGATTGTAACCTTTGATGGTATGAATCCTAGCCTAATTCCTTGAGTTAAGTTAATTAAGACCAAAATGATAAGGATTAGAAATTAGAATAGTAATTTGGTTAGTTTTAATAATTTAGAGGTTGCTAATCATTTCTATAAGGGTTGATTGTGAACCTATGAGTTCACCTACAATCATCTCATATGATTTAGAGTGAATTAGAATTAGAACTTTCTAAAAGATTTAGTGAAGTTTAGCAATGATGATTTTGAAACTTTTTCTTCAACTTCAACAAATCCAAGTGGCAAAGTAATTTTTTTCAATTAATGGAGGCTTTAAAATGTGATGGCTGCATTGGATTCACTTCATGGAGTGAAGAAAACAAGAGCATCACCTTCTCTTCCAACATACAAGTGGAACACTCAAATTTTCATTTTTGAAGGATTTTTCAATAATTGCTAAAATCTTTAGAGGTAAAAACTTTTATAAAAATTGCAAATAGACATAAGAGTAGTCAATCTAGCATAAAAAGGTGTTTTGAACATAATGGTGAATTTAGATTTACCAAAAATTACTTTTTTGACCACTTACAATAGCCATCAGCCTTGATAACAAAATTAGCTTTTGGGTGAATGAAGGCCATAGATCTAGATTAGGGGTCTTAGAAATCAAGGGTGGAAATGTAGCCACCCTTCCACAAGCCTCCACTCAATTGTATAAGAGAGGCTTGGTATTCTAAGCCTTCTCTCTCTCATCTTTTGATGAAGGGCAAAGCCATATTAAAATTTGGTCAAAAATCCTAATCTTAATTTTATTTAGATTGTTAAATCTCATTGTAAACTTGTGCATAGGTGTGCATGGATTTTTAGTTGTGAATGACAATCATTGGGTTTTAAAACATACTTCATTGTAGTAGATAGCTCCCTTGGCCTCCTAAGTACTCTAAGGGTTTCAAGAGCCTCAGATTTCCCCCGATTAGTCAGTTGGTTTTTTTTGTTTCAATGTGAAACTCCTTATAGATGTAGCTTTTGTTGTTGGTTTTCCAACAAGATAAGACTTGTTTGATTAGGAGTTGAATTGAATTTTTGGTGAAATTTTGACTACAAGGGAGTCGACTACCGTTGCAGTTTGGATTAATAGAGTTTGGGAAGGAATTTCTCAGTGTCTTGTATTTGGATTCAATTGAAATTTTGAGAACATTGAGTTTTATAAGCTAATCTTTGAAAGGCATAAGTTTTGTTGGATTTAAAGACAATTTGAATTTTTAGCGAATTTCTAAGTGAAGGGGGGTGGTCGCTATGGCAGTTTGGATCATTCAACTTCAAAGGAATAATTCTCACGATTGAATCATTAGATTGCAACAAAATTTATTATAACAAGAGTGTCTTTAAGTTAACCTTGTAACAAACTAAGAATAATCTAATTTGGAACTAGTTAAAATTTTTGGCGAATTTTGGAGTAGAAGGGGGTCACTGTCTTACAATCTTTGGACGTTGTCAAGATATCCTCACTTTTACCTCTCTTATTTTATTTTTACTTTCATCTTCACAGTGACTTGTAATCTCTACATTTCGACTTTTGGATAACAAATTTTAACTTTTAACCTTGAATATTCTCACTTTAATTTTTAACTTTAATTTATAAATTTAACTTTTAATTTTTAATTTTTAACCTAAAATTTTAAAGTTTAAATTTTAAATTTAAATTTTAACTTTAACTTTTGAATTTAATTTTTAACTTTAAATTTTAAATTTAACTTTTAAATTTTAAATTTAAATTTTAAATTTTAACTTAAACTTAAGTTTTATTCCTATTGTGAGTTAATAGTAATAATTTAATTATTATTATTATTTTTTTATCATTTTTACATAGTGAATTTTATATAATATTTTAATTTAACATTGGTAACCATTGCTTGGAAGGTATTAATTTTAATTGAACTATAAACACCTACATTTAAATTAACTTAACAATCTCACAATTGGGAGTTCTTCCATTCTACTTCTTGAGCTTGTTGTGTAGTACTAATTCCATAGAGTAGTGGATTTTGGGCTCACAAATTTCTTAGGAAATATTGATGCTATACGGTTGAAACAATATCTAGTCAAAGAAGTCTTTCCAAATAATTCAATTTGATTTTAAATTCTCAACAAAGAAGATTTTTTTACTAAAACTTTAGAAAATATAAATAAAGAATATAGAACGTGATTTTTATTATACACGTGATCAAATGGCTTATTCTTAAATTCACTCTTATTCAACTCTTTAAGTGGCAAATTATCAAAATTGGATAGAATTTAGGGAACTAAAACTCTAAAATTTAAGACAAGAAATTGATATATTCATTCATTTTGTCTTCTATTTAATTTAGTTCTTCACAAAAATCTCACATATTCTAAGTATAAAAAAAAAAAAAATTAAATTAAAAAAAAAATAGTGGATGTAAAGAAGTAGTAGTTAAGTCTTATTTAATCATCTAAAGATTGTAGAATATTTGGTCAAGTGAGAATTTGTTAATGAAGTGTCTTGAATTTGAACCTAGTTGAAAAAAAATAAGCTATTTCAATGAACTAGTATTAATATAGGAAAGATCAAAAATAAAGAACCAGAAGATATGTAAGCCTTGTAAGATTGATTTCATACTCTTTTTAGGTTGAAAAAGATTTTAGAACATTTTTTTTTATTTTTAATATTTTCTTATTTTTAAAAGTCATAATTAGTATAGATTTCAAGTCCTATATTCTTTTGGGATAGTGAACTTCATTAATCCAACTTAGTTGAAATATTATATAGCAATAGTCTATTCATTTTGATCTTAGAAAAATTAATAACTTTTGTAGTGATGTCGCTTTTCAAATAGCAAATTTTACATAGTCAATTCTAGGTTTTTTTTTTTTGTAAGTTGTCCCAGATAGTCACCAAGTATGAATCATCAGATTGATTCAATAGTTGTTTTATAATAAAAAGATATGTTTAGAGTGCTTAAAACCATAATATATAATAAGTAGTGTAGAAATTCTTATACAAATGAAAAATTTAAATATTAGTTATAAAAATAGAATCTTAGTAAGTCTTAGAGGAATTATCTTAATTGATTTAATATTTTTACTTATTATTGAGTATGAAGGATTATTTATTGAGATCAACATTTATATTGGCCTTATATTTATATATATTACTTATAAAAAAATATAAATATTAGTTAATAATTAGAAGAAGCATGAAAAAGAACCTTATGTCTTTTTAGTTATTTATATAAAAAATAGAATTTAAAATAGATCTAAATTAATTTTATTATTGTAAAAATAACCAAGGTTTTTAAGAGCTTGTGTATTTTATCATATATAGATTTCTCATTATGCTCATATAACAGATTCATTGTGTGAATTATTACGTAAGGATTGTTGATGTAAATAGAAAAGAAAATATACTAAAATAATACAAACTAAATAAGTATCTTCTATCTTTGATATCTAAACTTCTTGATCAATTGAATTAAATAAATATCTATATAAAAATAGATATAAAAGAAGCATATAACTTAATATGATTTAAAAAATAAGATGAATAGAAACTGCATTTAAATCAAGTAATTTTTTTTAATATAATATCATGCCTTTTGCACTCACAAATGCACCAATTTCTTTTTAACATCTAATAAATGATGCCTTTGAGATTTTTTGGATGGTTTTTTTATTACTAAGTAAATAATATTTTTAATCTATTCTAAAAATATATAAAAGCATAAATTCTATGTTTGTCATGCATTACAAAAACTTAAAAATATAAGACTATATGTCAAGATAGAAAAGTATATATTTCATAAAATTCAAGTTAATTTCTTAAAATATATCATTTTAAATAATGGCCTTATGATAGATCCTAAAAAAATTTAAACTATCTTGAATTAAAAGATTCTAAAAATAGTAAAAAAAATGTAATATTTTTTAAAATTTCCTAATTACTATAAAATCTTCATTAATATTTTTTTCAAGTTGTAGATTTATTTACATGTTTGACTTGTAAAAGAAAACTTGAGTGAATGAAAGAAATTTAGGTATTATTTGGATCTTTGAAGATAAATTTTATTTCTACACTAACCTTGTATTGTGGTGATATTTTTAAGAATTTTTATATAAAAATAGATACATTGGACTTTGTTTTTAATTCAATATTATCAAAAATGGGAACAGATTACAAACTCCATCTTGTTATTCTTTCTTTAAGAAATTTTTAGAAATAAAGATTAACTATAAGATTCACAATAAAGAACTTCTTGCAATTGTAGATTTATTTCAAGAATGAAAACATTATCTACAAGGTGCTTCAACTCTAGTGATTGTATACACAAATAATAAGAATCTTAAGTATTTTATGTCAACACATGTTTTAAATTATAGCCAAGCCAATTCAAACATGTCTTTATTTAGATTTGAGTTTAAGATCATATATTGGCTATTAATTCAATAAAGTTTGTCTAATGCCTTTTTTAAATGTTTTTATCTTGTATCATAAGAAAAAAATATAACTTTTAATCAACAAAGATTGATTCTCTTGAAGCTAAAATATTTTCATCTTCAAATGATGAAATAAATACTAATTATAGATTCAACAAATTTTAAGTAAATTTAATCAAATATATCCTTTAATCCTATTATTTGTAATATCAAAAATAATTTATTTAAATCTCATAATATTTTTAAGTTTCAATTGAAGAATAATCTATTTTTTTCAAAGGATGCTTACATGTTCTAGAAGGTGAAGTACAACTATGTGCTCTTTAAGCTCATCACAATTTTCCATTTTAAAATTTTTTTAGATACAATAAGACTTTAGAATTAATTTCAAGAGATTTTTGGTGGCCTCAAATGTAGAAGGTAATCAAAGATTATATATAATCATTTGATATATGTTCAAGAACAAAAAATCCTCATAAATAATCTTATGAACTTTTATAACCACTATCCATACAAAAAAAATTCTCATCTTTTATTTCTATAGATTTTATTATAGATCTTCTAATTTTTAGTTCATATGACTCTATATTTGTGATAGTAGATTGTTTCACTAAGATGGCACATTTTGTATCATATACAAAATCTATTACATGTGAAAAAAAAACTAAACTTTTTTTTGATAATATCTATTCTTCTCTTAGATTATTAATGGATATTATATCTGATATATGAATTTAATTTCCATCAAGGTTTTGAAGATTTTTTTTTCAAGATATTGAAAGTAGATATAAAACTATCTTTGGCTTTTCATCTTTAAACTAATGGACAAATAAAACAAGTGAATTAAGTTTTGAGGTAGTGTTCATAATATACCATCAACCACCATCAAGATGATTAAAGAAGTCTTTTCTATTAGATAGATTTTTTTTTTAATAATAACATGATATATTTTTTATGCAACAAATAACTTTTATGCTAATTATGGTTATTATCTATAACTTAATATTTTGACTTTTTAAAATTTGATAATCTTGTAGCAAAAGATTTAGAAAATTTTCTATCAAAGTTACATAAAATAATAAAGGTACAATAAAAAAAGACTCAAAAAATATAAATATAAAAATAATAATAACAATATAAATACCTATTATAAGGAATAATCTTAATTCTATTTTAGAAACAAGATATTATTACTTTTTGTAATATGAAGACGAGCAAGACTTGTAACAAGTTGAATTAATATAGACTTGAATCATTTTTTATTTCTAAATAGTTAAATATAATTATAAAAAGATTATTGATTATACTTATAAAAGTCTATGAAGATCCATCTTATATATTATGTATCTTTCTTTAAATTACATAAGGTAATGAATGCTTCAAATAAAAGACAAATTCCACTTCTTCTTATAGAAATTCATTATAACTGAGAATTTGAGGTAGAACAAGTCTTAGACTTAAGGTGATGCTAACTTATATTGAAATATCTAGTTTATTAATAAATGTACATGGAGGCCAACCAAAAATCTTGCAAATGTAGCAAATAAGGTTATAGCTTTTCATCAATAACATCCATCAAGACTAAGGTCATGAATTAAATAATTATTTTTTATAAAAAATAAGATATTCAATTACATATTTTTTTTATCTTTGATTGTAGTTTCTTCATATTTGTAGTGCTAATGAAATAAAAAATCAACAACTAATACATTCAACTCAAGAAATATTTTTTGTTGAATTATCAAATGAGACATTGTGATTATCTCAATTTTCAAAATAATGTAATAGACACAAAGACCTTCACGATTTTTTTTTTTTTTAAATAAAATAATGGAGAGATACAACATATTTAGTATCACAACCTTAGAAGAGACTCTTAGTGTTTGGTGATATTATTAGAAATAAGAATGATTATTAATGGTATTTCAAATATTTTATTTGAAAGAAGTTATTAAGGCTTTAATAATGATTAAATATTAAAGTAGTCTTTATGTATTAATATAAGATACTATTATTGGCTTAAAAGACCTATCAACTACCTTGAATGAGAATAAAAATCACAATATGTAAAAAATACAATTTAATACATATTGGACTTCTTCAAGATATGATCATTACTTTGTGTAGAATTTGTCTTTAGAAAAAAGAAGAGATAATATGAAAAATATCCATATTTACTTCAATAATTAGATAAAAATAAATAAATTTGATAATATCTTATAGAAAATTTTCTTAAAGCTTTATAGACATAACTTTTTTTTTTATACATGTTTATATATAATTGATAGATTGAAAACTTGGCTAATAAGTTGGCTACATATTGCATATATTGGTAACTTATGATAAAAGATAGACATGTGGCACACATATAAAAAAAATGATCTTGCAAGTTAGATATGTATTTTCAGAGTTAGACACATATTAAAGATCATTTAAAATATCACCATATAATTCATAGATAGATAATATATATAGAAGCAAGAAAGAAACATCTTTCACTCTTATCAACTTCTTTCTTACTTCTATTCTAATTTAAGAGTTTTTTTTAGTTTTTTTTATCTTTTCACAATTAAAAAAAGATTAATCTATCTCAAATATCCAAGATCCTTCAAATCCAAAATAAAATAAAACTTTATCTCAAGGTAAGACAAATTAGATCAAAACAAAACTAAACAGAACTAAACAAAATGGAACACAAAAGTTAAAACTAAGTAACCAGAACTAGAATAGAATAGAATAAAATAAGAAAATTTAAAATCTAATTATATTAAAAAAAGGATCTAAAGCCATACTTGACTAGATGCTCCAAAAAGCCTTAGCTTGTCTTATTTATACTTTGTTCTACTACCTTAGACTTTCTAGAATGTTCCTAGATAATAGACCTCACTTAGATAAGTACCTTAAACTCTTACTAGAAATTTCTATAATGGGCCCTATCTAAATAATTACCCTAAGTCTTTTTTAGAAGTTTCTATAATAGACTCCACTTAGATAATTGCCTTAAATTCTTTCTAGAATGTTCTATGATGGATCCTATATAGTCTACTAATCTAATTCTAATTATAAAAACTTCTATGGTTCTAACTATCTATACCCTGTTATAATTAATCTTGCTTCTTTAATACAAAACGTTCTCATTTTGCTCCCAATGGTATGTCCAAATTATCTTTTGGCAATAGTTGACGTTTTATGTACGTTCTAATGTTGCATCATCGATAGAATAACCTTTTCAAAGAACTTTGTACTAAAATTATAGAAATCTATTGCCATGGCAAAGATAGCAATGTTCGAAAATATTATCCATTTCATATTCTTATTGGTCATTAACTACAATTGGTAGTGGTGGTAGTTGATGTCCATCCGAAAAACACTTTAGCTTAGTATGAAATTCCTTCACTTACAAAATATGAAAGATTTGATGGATCCAAATATGTAGCAGAAGCTTGAGGCAATATACAACATCAGAAATCATTGCAAAAATGCTGAAAGGTCCAAGCCATCGAGGTGCTAGTTTACAGATTTGGGTTGATGTAGCAAGTGATAAGTTGGTATTGGAGACTAATATCTGATCATCTTCTTAGAAGGTCTTGTATTGCTGATGGTTATTTGCATATTGCTTTTGTTCATTTTGTACAATAAAGAGGTGGTGTCATGCTTATTATAAGGCTATTATAAGTCATAATATAAATTCTTCTATTGTTGGATTGTTAGTATTGACTGGATGATAGAAAGTTGTAGGTATAATTGGATACTAACTAATATTAATAAAAAATGGTGAATGACCAATACTTGCTTGAATACTATCACTGTAAGCGAACTCCAAAGGCATCAAGTATTCATCCCAATCATTATAATGAACTATCACAAATGCTTGCAGCATATCTTCTAATGTCTGATTTGTATGCTCTATTTGTCTATTTATTTGGAGATGGAAGGCTATAGACATAGTAAGTCGTGTGCCTAATAGCTTAAACAAGATTTTTCAAAAACTTCTTATGAAGCATGGATCCTAATTTGAAATGATGACATAAGATAATCTATGGTGATAAAAGATGGTATCAAAGAAGACTCATATAAGCATTGAGGCATCAATATTTGAGTGCATTGTAGCCAAGTTAAGTTGCTTCAAGAGTCGATTCAGAAAGAAAGCAACTATAATATGATTATGAGGTGTCTCCGATAAATACATAATGAAATCTATAATAATTTTCTTCTAACGTATTGTATAGTGAAATTGGTTGCAATAGATCAAGACATGCTATATTGCATGTGTTATAATATTGACATGATTTACAGGAGCATACAAAAGCTCAAACAATATTATCCAAACGTGCCCAAAATCATGTCTTTAAGACCTATTTTAGATTCTTTTCTTACTGTAATTTTCATTTTACTTATTCTATAATTCCTTCCAGAATAAACTTGTATAGGGGAATTCAAACACAGGGAAAGACAAAGCGTATGAGTTTCACTTGATAGGATCACACAATTAATTATATTTCAAACCACTAAAATATTAAGAAATACTACAATGCTTTCTCCCAGTAACAATACACCTTCATCAACTGATAACTATAATGTGTAATCTTGCACTCTCAAAAGACCCACAAAACTCAATAAATTCCATCCAACACTAAGAATAACCAACTTCACTCCAACCAATCTGAATTCACAGAATTCCTATAATCACAGACTTCTTCTGTCAAAACACACACACACAACTCTCAATAAACAACAATCATAATCTTCCATCCATAATCAATCTTCTAATAACTTCTCATATAATTCAATCACTCAGTACTTCAATTACATAATCAATAACTCATAAATCAATCTCTGATTTATTCCACAGACTCACTTCTCAGTATTCAGAAACTATCCATTATTCTTCAACAACAAAGAAGAAGCACCAAGCTTAACCCCGACTCATGACTATCACAGTCTGGCTCCCCAACAAACTTCTATAATTTCTATATAATTGCTACTGATTTCCAAATTCTAATCGTAATCCTATAATAACCGCTTTTAATAACTGAATCAATCATCCATCCTCCTAAACTGACTATTCTATGGACTATTAATCTATTTTATCAATATCTTACAAAAATGAACTAATATCTATTCTACATAGCCCTACTTCTATCTCTGCAACATCCTTGCAAAGACACAATTGATTCCTATCTAAAAACTATTTAACAAAACTCTACAAAATTACTAATTCCTTTGGCCCACCCAATTAATTATTTGCTGCATTATCGAATGTAGATTCCACCGATTTTAGTTCTAAATTCAAATTTTTCTCCTCCTCCAAGCCGTCTATTGGCTCCTTCTTCAATTGGTTTGATAGATCTTTATTATACTCACCCAATTCACGAACTTGAGCCTCTAGTTTCAAGATCTGGGCATCACGGAATTTCAACTGATGCTGCTACTGACTCATCTATTCTGGAACATCTTCAATTGACACTTGAGACTCGCTTCTCATTATTAATTCTTCCGTCAATTTTGTCACCTCAGCTTGTAAAACTTCGATTTCAGACCCCAACTTCTCCGTTTTACATCTGGATTGGTCACTCAATGCTTCTTTCTTTTTTGTCAATAACTCTGCTTTGTCTCGTTCCACCTGCAACTGGAATTTGAGTTTCTCCCATTCCAAATCTCATGTCTTGTAATTCTGGATCAATTCGTCCCGTTGTCCTTCCACAATCCGTAAGATGTGTTCTTTTTCTTTTGTCTAAGACTCATATTGGTGAATCCATTTCTGCTCCAATACCAGTTTGGATTCCCCAATTTTATTTATCGTCCATTCTTGCTCTTCAATTCTTCGATTTTGCTCTGATATCATCTTCTTATTGTTCTTTAAATCCTGTTTGCTACTGCCATCTACATCCAATGCTCGCACCATTCAATGTATTTGTGAAATGTGCTTCAATAAAGCATTCTTAAGATGTATTCCTTTGGGCAATTGACCTTGTGGAAATGCCAACTGATTAATATCCATCAAAATTGGGGTTTCATTTTCCTCCTCCACCGCTAAATGAATTGAAACCCGTTCTGATTCAATAACTAGAACAACCCCTCGTGCCACTATATGACTTGACTCTCCAATTTCTTGTATTACATCTGCTGTATTGACATTTTGTGCCAACGAGTTTTGTTCTCTCTGCAGAGACACTGACATTGGTATAAGACTTTCCTCTACTAGCATTGTTTAACGCAATGTAAGCCCGATCACAACATACACATAATTAGAACAAAGTAAATAAGTAAATTTTTCTAATTTCCACTTGGCTCCTATCTCCGCATGAATACGAGTGGCTACATACGCTGCCCAGTTGAACACCATCTCTTCCACCACTCCTACCACTGCATACAATAACCGTTTGGACATATATGTGAGGTGTCGGTACAATCCTAACCGCCTCACCACAAAACAGAACCATTCTATGAATTCTAGTGAAATTACCTCAACAGTCCACCAAACTTGGCTCCTCTCAAAGGCCGACATACCTCCCTTGAAATATCTTCCTGGACTGAAGTCGCTTGAGTCATCAACTCTTACTGCAATTTTTGCAATAGGAAGACACAACACCTTTTCTAAGATTGTTCTATCAATCTCGATAATTTGCCCTTGTATCACACTCGATCCATCCTCTTGATCATAATTCATGATATATTTCTCTACTAATGATACATTAATTGATGGTAAGCGATCTGACAAGTGTAAAAACTAGAACAACTACGTATTCCAAAAGTCTTTTATTCTTTTTGGCATCTAACAGATATCCAACTTCATCGGCTCCATATTGATAACGATTATCATAGAAGGTGATTTTGATGCACGTCTAGCTCTCACATTTTGGCCACTGTCCTCTTTATCTATAGCTCGCTGTCGTAATGTGTGAAGACTTACTTGCGAATGCTCCGGGCACTTGGCTGTAGAAAGAAGAATAGAAATTGCGATAACAAAATCCTAATTCTAATAGAATACTAACAATGCTCTAATTAGACTATAATAATGATAAACAAACATAATCAAATTCAAAACAACTCAAAGAAATTTCAAACAAACAATAAAATTCTTAAAGAAATATTAGAATGAATACAAATATTACTCAAATATATGTCAATTCAACCTTAATTTATTTCTAGTTAAAACCCTATTAAATTTCACTCAAACTTTAGACCAAACCTAATTAAATCTTAAACCCTAATAAATCCTAAATCCTAAGTCAAATCCTAAACAAACCTTAAATTAAACCCTAAATCAAACCCTATTTCAAACCCTAAACCCTAAATCAAACCCTAAATAAAATCCTAAATAAAATCCTAAACTCTAATCCAAACTCTAATCCAATCCTAAATCCTAATTCAAACCTTAAATCCTAAATCTTAAATCAAATCTTAAATCAAACTCTAATCCAAATCCTAAATCAAACCCTAATCAAACCCTAAATCCTAACCCAAACCCTAATCCAAATCCTAAATCAAATCCTAATCAAATCCTAATCCAAATCCTAATTCAAATCCTAATCAAATCCTAATCCAAATCCTAATCCAAACCCTAAATCAAACCCTAACTAAATCTTAATCAAACCCTAAACTCAGAATCAAACCCTAAATCGAACCCTAGCCAAATCTTAATCCAAATCCTAGTAATTCCTATGATAGATTTAAACCTCAATATCTAATGAATAAACCGTTGATATCAATTCAAAATTTTCATACTTCTTAAAAAAAAAGTTTAAACCAAGTACAAAAAAATTTGAAAAGGATCGGAGTTACCAAATTGAGGAAAACCTCAAAAATGTGTTTAGGTATTAGCCGGCCTCCTTCTCCAATCTTGATGCCGACCTTCAAGAGCCAATTTCTCTTCTTTGCGCCATTCAATTGGTTTCAAATTTCTCATGGACATAGAAAAACAAGTCTAATACCCTCTCACATAAGTTTTACTCCAATCCAACTAGTAGACTGCATGAAATCTTAAAAACCCTCACTGGACCTAAAATTCTACTTTCTAAGACCTTGACCCGCTTAAACCTCAATATCTCTCATTTCAACCGTTAGATCGAGCTCAAATTTACAACATGTATTTAACACAACTATAACCATGAACCCAAAAAACTTTCATTTGTAGATCTACAACAAAACTCTCGAAATCACTCAAAATATAAATCCTATTTTATTTCATAAAATCCAAGTCATCTAAAACAAACCTTTACTTTACAAAGCTCTTACAAAGTCATATCAACTTTAAATCACCTAAAATCAATGCTTATAAAAACCTTATCCAATCTTCTATCAAACCTCACTCTTCGATCTGCCAATGAGTCCCGGAGCCGTCGTCGAGACTCAGTTTTGTGCCTCAGGATCTGATTTCGACCCTGGTTTATAACCGGCCCTCTCCGGGTATCAACTTTCTTCTTCTTGAGGTAATTTTTACTAATTTGCACTCCTAACTCCTCCCTACATATGTATATATCCTTTATTTTTCTAATCTATCTTGTTTTGCCTTATTTATGGCCTTACAAAGTAAATAGAAGCATAATTTGTAAAAAGGCAGCATTAGCACTTTTAGTTTTTCTATCCTTTTACTAATATCCATTTTTCCAAGATAATTTGCTACAATATTTTTGAAGTGAGATCCTCAAAACATGATATATTTCTTCATCCTTTCACCTACTAGTCATATTACATCACGACATTACTTTGTACTTTCAATTGCTATGATGCTCCCTCTCTCAAACTCTTAACTGGAACTACTATGCTTGAAAACATAAGAAACACAAGAAATAGCAATCTCAAAAAACAACCAAGAACAATAATACAGAATGACCTCTAACTGGAGCCCCACTCCTATTCTCTTACTACTGGTGATCATGACAACATGTTATCCATACTGTTTGTTTCTCACCTCCGTCCTATCTGACACATTAATAACTACTAACTATCATTTCAGCCACCTCTATGTTGAAGAACAACAAGTACTTACTTTATTACAACCACATAAAGTTTAAGCATAGTATGTTGCTAATAGTAAAAAAGTAGCAAAGACGTAAAGTAAGTTATTGTAGTACTATCGAGGCTTTAGTAAGATGAGGTTGAAACGGATGTAATATCAAATGGATGGAAGTTGCCTCGTTGGTGGGCAAACCACCACCTATAAGTAAAGAGTGTTGGAAGTAAGAATTATCTTCCTCTACACTTCTCTTAAAGTACAATCCTTACTCATGCTAAGTTTTTGTAGCCTTTAGACTTCTTTTCTTCAATAGGTTATGGACCCACTCACATTTGCTTGAGTATTTTTTTTGAAGTCTTTAAAGTATTTTTGTAAGTGTAGAGTAGATCAAGATGTTGTTACTGATGTTAGGCATTAAAAGTACCTAACTTTCAGATTCACATCTAGAATTAGATCTTAGTTTGCTCTTACTTGTGATTAAGAGTATTTTGGTGTTGATGGTTGATTTATCACATAAAGTTGCTTATTGTGCTTAATAGGCCTCTTTTGGTGTATAGAAGTGACTTGTGAATATAAGAGAGATATTAGAGTGACAATTTAGATTTGAAAAGCTCACCAAACTTGTGAGAAGTCTTAGAAGTAAAGTTGAGAATATTTTTGAGAGTTAAAATACTAGTTTGTTCACAAACAATGATTCTAAAGCAGTAATTTTTTTTTTTTTTTTTTTTTTTTAAGAGAATTATGACTTCTTCTTACTATCTTTTTTGATACAACTCTTCTTTAGACATGGCTTCAAGTGAGGGTGAAGGATTGAGAGTTATTGAAAAGTTAAGAGGTAAAAATTTCTACCATTGGAAGGTCAAAATGGAACTTTTGTTGACATCTTTGGATCTTTGAGATATTGTAGATGAAAGTGAAGAGGCTCCAAGCAAAGATGCTGATATGAAGGAGAAGAAGGAGTTCAAATGTCATGAAAAGAAGGCTTTTGGGTTGATTGCAATAAATGTAGATGAAACCAACTTCTCTCACATTATCTCTTGCAAAGGACCAATAAAACCATGGAAGACTCTTTGCAACATCTATGAGAGCAACTTATCCAACATCATCTATACAAGGAAGAAGTTTTTCACGTGCGAGATGGAAGAAGGTGAAGACCTCATGACTCATGTTAATAAGGTAAAGGCTCTTGCAAACCAACTAGCAACTATTGACAAGTCTTTAGAAGAAAGTGATATTGTCATCACCTTGCTAATGAGCCTTCTCGAATCCTACAACTACCTTATTGTGGCATTGGAGTCCATCAAGCTAAAAGAGCTTACAATGGATTATGAGACGACAAGACTTGTCCATGAAGTAACCAAGAAGAAAGAAAAGGAGCTTCAAAGTGAAGATTTAGCACTCTACTCATGTCAAAGCAAGGGCAATTATTCAAATCAAGGAGGTATTATCAAATCTTGCTTCATTTGTAGCAAAATAAGCCATTTTGCTCAAAATTGCTACAAAGACAAAAAGATCAAGAAGGAGAATGTAAATAGTATGCAAGATGAATTTAAAGGATAAGATTATATATTCATGGCAATAAATGGGATCTTAATGGCTGCCATGTCAAGATGGATTGTAGATTCAGATTGTTCTAAGCATATGACAACTTATAAGTGTTCATTTGATACTTATGAAGCTATTCCAGCATCAAATGTGGTGTTGGCAGATAGTGGTACATGTGAAGCCATTTGAATTGGCTCTATTATGGTCGAGGTGGTTGTGAATGGACAAACCAATAGGATCACACTCAAAAACGTCCTTCATGTGCCTAAGATGAAGCAAAACCTACTTTCGGTGAGTAAACTTGTAATGGAAGGTTTTAAAGTTCAATTTGAAATGAATGGATGTTTTGTAAGAACATTGAGTGGAGACAAGGTCTTCAAAGGCTTGAAAGAAGGAAATTTGTACTACCTCATTTGTAAGAAGGTGAATAGAGTGGAGGTAGCCGCATTTGTTGAGTTTACATCAAACCAAGACAAGTTGAATATATGGCATCGTTGCCTTAGCCATTTGAATGTGAAGAGCATGAGAGAGCTAAAGACCATGGTAAGTGGCTTAGATCTTGGCAATACAAGCCATAATGTAAAATAACTTGCACGTGAAGGATGCATACAAGGTAAACAATAAAGGGCCTCATTTGCAAAGAGTGTAGCAACACGTGCTATGAAGTTGCTAGAGATTGTCCATTCAGATGTATGTGGACCTATGAAGAATATAAGTATTGAAAGATCAAGGTATTTCCTCACTTTTATTGATGATTATTCAAGAAAGATTTGGATCTACATTCTTAAAGCCAAAAGTGAATGCTTTTGGAGGTTTAAGGAATTTAAAGCACTTGTTGAGAAACAAAGTGAATGCAAGATCAAGGTGCTATGTACGGATAATGGAGGTGAATATATGTCTAAGCAATTTGATGTTTATTTGAAGAATGAAGGAATTGCTAGACAAACCACAACTCCATACATTCCACAATAAAATGGTGTTGCTGAAAGGACAAATCGAACCATTCTAGAGATGGCAAGGAGCATGCTTCATGCTCAAAACCTTGGCTATGAGTTTTGGGTGGAAGCTATGGTGAATGCAGTATATACAAGAAATAGATGTCCAACAAGTGCTCTTGCATCAATGACACCACAAGAAGCTTGGAGTGGGAGACAATCTTACATTTTCCATATGACAACCTTTGGTTGCATTGAATATGCAAAAATACCAGATTGTATGAGGTCCAAACTTAATGCAAAAGGTACAAAGTATATGTTTCTTGGTTATTGTAAAGGTACTAAGGCATATAGGCTAATGTGCTTGGAAACGAAGAAGATCATCAAAAATTGTGATGTTACATTTTTGGAGAACAAGAGTGCTTGTGAGTATTTGGAGATGTATTCAAGTGAGAGTAATGGTGTGTTTGTGGACACATCTTTGAATTCAGCAAAGAAACAAGAAGATGACGTCAATGAAGATGATGAAGATGAAAAGCCAAAGGAGGTTGAAAAGATAAAGACTCATACAATTGAAAGGACGAGCAATGAAACAAATGAAGATGTTGAAGATTGGAATGATGATAATGATGAAGAGTACCAACCATTGAGTGAGAAACAACAAGGTTTAAAAGTTGGAAAAGAACAAAGAGTAGAAGAAGGTGAATGTTCTTCAATCAATGAAAGGAGATATCCATTGAGAGAAAGAAAGCAACGTGGCGAATGGTGGAAGGATCACATCTTCCCTCAAGTAAGAAAAGAACATGCAAATGTTGCTCTTTTTGTTGATCTATTATCTTTGTGTGATGCTATGAAGTGTGAAGATGCAATCAAGTGGGAGAAAGCTATGGAAGAAGAGTACGAATCTCTTATGAAAAATGGTACATGGGAATTGGCACCTTTCCAACAAATCGATCTATTATTGGTTGTAAGTGGATGTTTAGGACTAAAAGAGATGCAATGGGTGTGGTGGTGAGGTACAAGGCAAGATTGGTTGCCAAAAGATACTCACAAGTTGCTGGAATTGATTTCAATGAGACTTATGCACCCGTTGCCAAATTCACCACCATTAGGACCATTATAGCAATTGAGGCAACAATGGATTTGAAAATATACCAAATGGATGTAAAGACGGTCTTTTTGAATGGAGAATTGTAAGAAGACATTTATATGGACCAACCTCAAGGATTTGTACAATAAGGCAAAGAACATCTTATTTACAAATTGAAGAAATCTTTATTTGAATTGAAACAATCACCAAGGGCATGGTACCAATGAATTGACACCTTCTTTATCAATGAAGGATTTGTAAGGAGTGAAGTTGATCATTCATTGTATGTGATGCAATCTAGAGAGTTCTTGTTGATTGTAATCCTTTATGTTGATGATTTGATCATCTTGGCTAACAATATGGAAAAGATGGATTGGATGAAGGCCAAATTAGAGAAGGAATATGAGATGAGTGATTTGGAAGAGTTGTAATATTGCTTGGGAGTAGAATTTGTAAGAAATCATGGTAATAAGACCATTACAATGAGTCAAATCAAGTACATTGAAGAAATATTGAAAAAATTCAACATGGAAGAGTGCAAGCCTATTGGAACACCCTTGGAGGCAAATTTGAAGCTGATGAAGCTCACTAATGAGGAATTTGCACAAGTTGAAGGTAAGATGCAAAGTATTCCATACAAAGCAGTAATAGGCTCACTCATGTATATAATAGTGGCTACAAGAATGGATCTTGCATATGCGGTGAGTGTTGTAAGCCAACACATGTCTAAGGCTGGACCAATGCATTGAAAAACGGTAAAGATGATTTTGAGGTACTTAAAAGGTACAAAAGACTTCAAATTATGTCTTAGTGGTAAGAACATTGACTTGCAAGGTTATTGTGATGCGGATTGGGTTGGAGATGTAAATGATAGAAGATCTACAATGAGATATGTATTCTTTATTGGAGTGGGAGCCATTTCATGGAATTACAAGAGACAACCTACCATTGTAAGATCAATGATGGAGGCAGAATACATGGCAGCAAGTCACTGTGCAATAGAGGCATGTTGGATAAGGCAACTCTTAGAAGACATTCGTCAAGTGCAACTAGAAGCAACTCTCATTATGTGTGGTAATCAAGGATGTCTTGCATTTGTCAAGAATCTAAAATACCACTCAAGGATCAAGCACATTGATGTTCAACATCATTTCATACGAGAGAAGATTGAAGATGGAATAATAGGTATAAAATATTGTGCTACAAATGACATGCTTGCTCATGTGCTTACAAAGGTATTAGTCAAGGATAGACATCATGACTTGATTCAAAGATTAGGATTAAAAGCCTTTTGAATATTAGCAAAGTGAGAGTGTTGAAGAACAGCGAGTACTTGCTTAGTTACAACCACATAAAGTTTAAGCATAGTATGTTGCTAATAGTAAAAAGGTAGCAAAGAAGTAAAGTAAGTTATTGTGGTACTATCGAGGCTTTAGTAAGATGAGGTAGAAATAGATGTAATAGCAAATGGATGGAAGTTACGTCGTTGGTGGACAAACCATCACCTATAAGTAAAGAGTGTTGGAAGTAAGAATTATCTTCCTCCATACTTCTCTTAGAGTACAATCCTTGCTGATGCTAAGTGTTTGTAGCCTTTGGACTTCTTTTCTTCAATACTCTACATCCTAATACACTTATACCATAATTAGGTCAACCTTGTGTCTATAAAAGGTAATGGAAAGTAATCTTTCTTAGTGGCCGCATTAGGTTTCTAAAAATCTTGACAAATATGGATTTTTCCATTTTTTTTCGGTACCATGACAATTGGAGAAATCCACTCACTATTCAGTACTAAGTAAATGAAACCAACCGCAAGAAGCTTGTCCAATTCTTCTTTTACCATGACGGAATATTTATGATTAAGACGATGTTGCCTTTGTCATATCGATTTAGTGTTCTTCTCTAAAATGATACGATGCTTACAGACGTCAACAGAAATATTTTTTAAATCAGTATAAGTTCAAGCAAAAGTAGACTTATGATGTAAGAAAAATTTTGTCCAACAGGTCAACTCTTGGTCCTTAATACCTTTATAAACCTTAATTGTCCGTGGCTTTGTTGTGGTCACCAAGTTAATAGTTTGACATAAAGGTGCAACGACTATGTTCTATTTTAATCCCCACATTGGTTGAAAATCAGTCAATAAGTTTGACATGTGCAAAGTACTGAATCCTGTGTCCAGGGCACTAACATGGTGCACATCATACTTGGTCATTCAATCAATACTAACATACTCAGAGTTTTATAAATCTATCTGGTATATCAAGTACTCCTTCAGACCTCCACATTGGTACACCACTCTAGGGTGTTGCGCTGCCTCCACGACGCCTCCGTAATTGATGCAACTGCATCATCATTGGAGCTATGCTCATCGTCCAACGTCAATTCAAATGTTGGCAATTGAGACTCCCCGTGATAGCATACTGGGTACATTTGTAATACCATTTTATCACCGTCCTTGCCAATTGTCAAAATACTCCAACCCCAATCATTCTTGGTCTTTGTCTGATAAAGCTAGAATCGTCCCAATAAAATTGAATACGATAAAGTCGAACATTGTAGCCTAAAGACGATATAGTTAATTACATATGCAATACTAGCAATTATAGTTTAAACACTCCGTAAAATATCCATTGGTTTAACCCGACTATGATTTGTCATGTGTAATACTAATGTCATGGGTACTAAGTGTTCCAAATCTAAAGCATCCATTGTATCAACGTTCATTAAATTGACGCTGGAACCACCATCCACCTGAACATCCGAGATCATAACATCATCAATCAAAACATCGATGGTTGATGCATCTGGATCAAGGTTCAAATTGACTTCACAAACTTTTTTATTGCGTTGCTTATACCATATTAACGATGAATTTAATATAAAACGGCACTCTGGTACGACCGCTAGAAGTTGCTTCATAGAAATAGAAGGCCGAATAGCATCTAGATCCTTTAAAATATCATAAGATTCCATATTTAGAGTAATGCCTAATGTCTTTTTTCTTTTCATTGGTTTGAGTTTAACTCCGTGAGGTAAGATATTCTTCCATCCTGGACTTGAAAATGGAATAGCAGACGGAGCTTCCTTAGAATTCAAGCCTCCTAGAGGATCTTTCAATGGACAAGACATTTTCTGGAACATCATAGAGAACGAAACAACTTGAAACGGATCTGAAGCCTCTGTAATGGATACCTCATTTGGTAGCCCAACCAAGTTAGGTCGCATACTAGATAAGAGGCTTGTAACAAGACTTGGATTGGATGTTCCCATAATTAGGTCAAATTGGCCCTTTGCTTCAGGATCACCCAAATATTGAATTGGTCCTTTCTCTTTTTACTGATTCTTGGTAAGAACGGCTTGGACACATTTCACTCGATTTACCAAAGAATCTTGAGGCCCTTGATTTATCTCCTCTATTTTTCCTTGTTTTTGGATCTACTGATCCCGATTATTGAAATTAAACAGAGCATTATATTACTGATAAGTATGCCTCGACTGCTTGCAATTTCCACAAACTAGTGCATAATCGTCACTAGCTCTGGAATTGGAACATTCACTGGCATAATGGCCAATTTGTCTGCAACGGAAACAACGAAGTGGTCTTCTTGCACCCCCATCAGGCATATTGGATGTCTCCACCGGTATATACCTACTAAGCTTATTCCATGTAGGATTAGAAAATGATCCTCGTTGTCTCGTTGGAACGAAAAAAACTTGGTTTGATGACGTCGGTGGAGCATATTGTTGATACCTTTGCTGCTCCTTCCTGTAGTTCTGGGGGTTTGATGCAGACCTCTGATTAAAATTAGAACTTTGAAAGTTATTGAATGCCCGATTTTGTCAATTAGATTGATTTCCATTCCATCCAAATGTATTTCCCGATTAAACTTGATTGATGTCCCAATGAATTGATGAGATCATGATCTGATTACTGAATTATTGTTGCCTTTGCAAATTCCAACAATTAGTTGTTAAGTGCTTTCCTCTGTAAAATATACATTGATCCATCATTTGTGAGGGTGAAGGACATTCTGTTACCAAATTATCATGGCCCTTACAATTATTATACCAAACATTGGTTCTAGTATTAGTAGGCTTTTGCCTCTTCTCCTTATCTTTGGCCATATTGATGGCCATTTCTTCTATTTTCTTTGTCAGGTTCAACAACAAGGCTTCATTAGAATCTTTTGGAGCTAGTATTATTGATAATTCTACCGCACTTAATGCTTGTTGTTGATACAAAAAATAGGAAGCATACATTGTTGTCACGTTCGGTGGTATAGCTTGCAATAGGGTGATATTAACTAGCCCCTGAATATTAGCACCAATATTGGCCCTTGTATCTAACATCTGTGGATAAGCACCCACTCATCCGTTCTAAGTCGGATTTTGATAACTGCCTTGAATTGGAATCAATGTAGCTCTCATAGTTAAAAATTGATCATAATGGCATTCCTCTCAAACCTTGATTCTATTAAGGGATGCAGACACCGTAACGGGTTGTGCTTCTTTCACAAACATTTTTAACTCTGGTGGTTGCAAACCATTGATTAATATGGATAAGATAAATGCCTCCAATATTTTGTGATTCAGCCACTTATTAAGTATATCAGCTACCCAACCATAATATGATTCCACCGCCTCCCCTAAGATCATTTTGTTGTTCATTAACCTCTCTCAAAGACGATCTTCAAAACTTATTCACCAAAAATGGGTTAAAAATACATTCTTCAATGCTTCCCAATTCAAAAATTGACCCACTAGTTGGCAGTTGTATCATTCAAACGCTGTGTTCTTTAAGATTGCTAGCAACCATCATAACCAAATATCTTCGATTCTTCCATTATTGGCTACACATGCTGTCAGAAACTGAGACAAATGTTGATCGGGATCCACACCTAGAAAGCCCCTAAAAGTAGGTAATGGAGCCACGCTCGTTGTGTAATCGCTCACGTCACCCATTTGTACTGCTATTGGAACTGCTAAACTACCCGTCACCATTGAAAAGGACAATGTGTCGCTTAATCTGTTATTAAAATTATCACTACCTTTTCCAATTATCTTTTCGAGACTTTCCAACTTCCTCAATTTACTATTATTATCCCTAAATAAGTTTATTGGTTGAATTGGAGGTAAAAATGATAGATTTTGAAATACAATAAATTGGCCCTTATTGACAAGCAATTTATGCCATTCTACGAAACCAATTTTTACACAATCAGCAGTTTCCACTATTGAAAAGGTACCCAACGGAGTACCCAATTCTTTTGTGTTTCCTCCACTTGTAGTTAACAAGCTCAAGAAATACGTTGGGTTGTTGACAAAATTTCTTGTGAGTGCTCTTGATAATTTTTTAATGGTATATATATCTGAAATATTAGAGAACAGTCAGCTTCTGGGTATGCTTGGATATGCCGATAGGCATGCAACTATGGCTTAATCCAACTTTATTGACGCTTACTTTTTAACTTACATTCTTGTTTATTTTGCAACGATTCTCTTGCTTATGCTCTCTCTTGTCTTTCTTTCGACTGGCATGTTTTCTTTACTACAATGTTCTCATTCTTAATAACCATAATCTTTCATTATATACTACTGAATTTGTTTCTTATTTCTCATCTACTCATCCGGTAGTTAATTCTTAACACTCAATGCTATTGTCAATCCCTGGCAGCGGCACCAAAAATATGATTGTCATTTTACTTATTCTACAATTCCTTCCAGAATAAACCTATATAGGGAAATTCGAATACAGGGAAAGACTAAGCGCATGAGTTTTACTTGTTAGAGTCACACAATTAATTGTATTCCAAACCACTAAAATACTAAGAAACACTACAATGCTTGTTCCTAGTAACAATAGTCCTTCATCAACTGATAACCACAATGTGCAACCCTGCACTCTCAAAAGACCATTCAAATCTCAATAAATTCCATCCAATACCAAGAATAACAGACTTTACTTCAACCAATCTGAATTCACAGAATTCCTGTAATCACAGACTTTCTCTGTCAAAACACACACACACAACTCTCAATAAACAACAATCATAATCTTCCATCCATAATCAATCTTCGAATAACTTCTCATATTATTTAATCACTCGGTATTCCAATTACATAATCAATAACTCATAAATCAATCTCTGATTTATTCCACAGACTCACTTCTCAGTATTCAGAAATTATCCATTATTCTTCAACAATAAAGAAAACAAAAGAAACAAAGAGGAAGCATCAAGCTTAACCCCAACTCATGACTATCACGGTCTGGCCCTCCAACAATCTTTTATAATTTCTATATAATTGCTACTGATTTCCAGATTCTAACCGTAATCCTATAATAACCGCTTTTAATAACTGAATCAATCATCCATCCTCCTAAACTGACTATTCTATGGACTATTAATCTATTTTACCAATATCTTACAAAATTGAAGTAATATCTATTCTACACTTACCTTAGATATCTAAATATTGAAATGTCATGTCTTTCTTAAAATATGCACGTCCAAAATATAGCATTTTTAAGTATATAAATTTACTTTTTAAAATAAAATAAGCCATCACTAAGACTGTAATCTTGATACTATATATTGATCATCTTCAGCAAATTACTAACCATCTTAAAATAAGCATCCCAATGCATAGCTTCTTTCTATTTTGTTTCTTTACTTAGATTTGAAATGAGACTACTAATGGTAGTGAATTTTGTCTTATTTCCAATTTATCCTTTAAGTTTGGTCTCTATGATAGGCTATATGATACAATATAATGTCGCCCTTGCTTGTATTTAAGCTGCATATCAAAAAGCTGTAACTACTTTTTTCAACAATAATGTCATGATTTCATATTTTATATATACAAATCATGTGGTAAGGATCAATGGTCAATGCAAACAACCATTGGCTTTTCTAAAAAATAGTGTTGTTACATCTTTATAGCATGTACAATTGCTAATTACTTTCAATCACATGCAAAATAATTATGCTTTTTCTTCTAAACTAATTTGATTCATATGCCACAAGTTGAAGGCACTTATCAAAATCTTGTTGAAAGACCGCTCTAATAGCAAAGTCAGAAGCATTAATGTCAAGCATACAATGAAGATTAGGATCATATGATTGCAATATTAGTGTAGTAATGAGTGCTTCTTTCAACTTATCAAAGGTGCTTTGCTGTTCCAATTTCTATTGAAATGGAACATCCTTCTCTAATACGTTTATCAATGAGGTAGTAATATGTATAAATTATTGAACTAAACAACGATAATATCTAACAATGCCTAAAAATGAGTGAACTTCAGAAGTATCTTTAGGAGTTAACCAATCATCTACTACTTTCACCTTATCTTGTTCCATACGTATACCTTTGAATAAAACCACATGTCTCAAAAATATGAATTTTGACTTCCAAAGTTCTTATTTAGATTTCTTGTAATAGAAGCGACTATTTTGTACCCAGCATAATACTTCTTATAGGTATTGTTCATACTCTTCAGAGTTTTTTTTATATACAAGGATTTCATGAATGAAGGCGACTACATGCTTCTTCAAAAGGTCCTAAAACGATTGATTCATGAGATCCATAAAGAAGTTGGAGTAGTGGTAAGGCTAAAAGATAAAACCAGCCATTCAAAATATCCATAATATGTACAAAATGCTATCTTTTCTATATCCTTTCTTGAAATAGGTATTTTCTAATATCCACTCCAAAGATCTAATTTACTAAAGATGGTTGCATGTTAAAGTTAATCAAGAAGATCATCCACAAATGAAAGTGGATATACATTTTTAATAGTCTATTTATTGGAGCTTTGATAGTCGATGCAAAGGCAAAGTCTACCATCCTTCTTAAGTGCAAAGAATATAAGCGCTTTCTATGGTAATATGCTTTCTCAAATGAGACCTTTTTCTAAAAGTTTTTCTAATGTATTTTATATTTCTTCAAGTTCTTTTGGTATTAGGCAATAAATTGGTTGCTTTATTGGTTTGGCTTAGGGCAATAGTTCTATTTGAAAACAAGAACCTCCATCAAAAGAGACACCACTAGATAGGTCGGTTGAGAAGACATAGCGATATTCTCGTATGAATTGATTTGTCTATTCTACTCTTTTCGCTATCTTTTTTACTATTGATGGAAGATTTAGAACCACCATATATACTGGTTGCTTATGTTGTATTTGCTTCTTCACAAAGGTCATTTCTATGAATAAGCTTTGGATTGTAGATTGTCTTTTTTCTTCACTTGATGTGGAGGTACAAAGAATCATCTTGCATCCACCATCTTTAAAAGAGATTGTCCTTACTATCCAATCAACTTACTTATTTTCCATCTTTAGCCATGGCATACTAAGAATAACATCATATCTTAGTTTTGTCACCTTGAACTTCTCTCTTAAGATGTAGATGTCAATCAACGTCAAGGTTTTTTTTTCTTATATCTCAATCAATGCATTCTCTTGGTCATATGCAAGGTATATACTTTCTCTCTTAATTGCCTTGGTTTTAATTCTAAGTCGATTGGCAATTTCAATTAAAATATAATTTTTTGTAGAACCACAATCTACAAGCACTAGACATAGTTGTCCTCTTAGTAGCCTCATTAGATGCACCAATTGATTTTTATAATTACCTAAGGCCATATTATTTATCTCCATGATTTTTGAAATCTATAGCATCAATTTTCTCTGCAATCCAAATTGCTTTTTTAATTATTTGTGGATCTCTTAATTCCACCTATCACTAGACCATAGATTTCAAACGTTGTAAGAATTGATCAATCATCTTTGCCTCCAAAACATTCTGAATTTGGAGACATAGAGACTTGAATTGGGAGACATAATCTTATATTGATATAGATTGTGTAGGATTTTTTAATTAATTACATACTATCTTTTCCTCATTGATGGACTAAAATTGATTCCTAATGTAACAAGGTAGAGATAAAATAATTGTATAGATACTTAGAACCATGGAAGTTTTTAGAATTGAGATTAGATTAGTAGACCAAATAGGATCCACTATAGAATATTCTAAAAATAATTTAGGATGGTTATTTAAGTAGAATCCACTATGAAACCTTCTAGAAAAGGCTTACGGCAGTTATGAGTGTAAAATTCACTCCTTAATCCAATTGTAAAATGGCCTCAATTAAGAGTTGCTTATAATGGATGGTATGAAGTGAAAGTAGCAAGAACAAGAACAAAAGAAGCAAAACACAAAACAAGTGGAATAAGTGCAATCAAGCAATTGTATACTATAAAATTAGTCATAGTTTATTTACTGAGTTTTTATTTAATAAATAAGTAAAAATATAAAAGTAAAAAATATATTTTTAGAAATTTAGTATTTTTATCTTTTTAATGGTATAAGAAATATATAAATCTAAATTATTATGAATGTATTATAAAGATTTGAAAAATAACAAGTAAATAAATAAAAAATTAAGTTAATAATTTTTACCTCAAGGATAACTTGTTTAAGAGATCAGGAGTTCGAGCCTCACCAAAGCTCACAAGTAGTATATATGGTCTTCTAGAAAGGCCAAAAGGCCTTAGTCTTATCTTCCTAATTACCTTCAAGGTGTTACAACCCATATGGGACCTATACACCTCCCTTCTTGTCAAGACTATATTAGCTGCTGGTCTTCCTATTTTCTACTAGTAAAACCAATAATTTTATATTTTTGACTAAACCATAGTGTTAAAAAACACCCAATTAGCCTAGGAGCCTGCTGTGGCCTTCAAATCTTACTCCATTTCTTCATAGTAGCTTCCGAAGTGATAAAACCCATTTTTACCAAAGTCTTGAAAATTGCTCTAAACATTCCTAAATAATTCTAAATAAATTCTAAATAAATTCTAAATAAATTCTAAAAATTCCTATAATATTTTTATAATATTAAAATAAATTTGAAGCTATATTTTCTTACCTTGATGATTTTTTTATAGTAATAAAATTAATTTAAGTCTACTATAAATCCTACTTTTTATATAAATAATTAAAAAGACATGAGATTCTTTCTCATGCTTTTTTTAACTACTAACTAATATTTATAATTTTTTATAAGTAATACATATAGATAAAAATTCAATATAAATATTGATCTTAATAACTAATATTTACTACTCAATAATAAATAAAAATCCTAAATCAATCAAAATAATTGCCTCAAAGACTTACTAAGACTCCATTTCTTCTCCACTAATATTATTTTTCTTCATTTAACATCTTCTAAGTACATCTTTACCTAAAAATTGTAATTTTGGCACTCTTCATACATTCTTTTGTTCTAAAATAACTAATAAGTCAATTTGATGATTCACAATAATTATTTAAGTAGGGCTTATTATAGAACCTTCTAGAAAAGGAATTTAAGGTAGTTATTTAGGTAAGGCCTACCACTTAGGAATATTCTAGAAAGTCCAGAGTGATAGAATAAGATATAAATAGGATTGGCTAAGGCTTTTTGGAACATCTCATTATGTATGACTTTGGACCTTTTTTCTTAGTAAAATTTAGTTTTACATCTTTCTATTCAGTTCTATTTTGTTTTGTTTTCATTCGCTCAATTTTATCTTTCACATCCTATTTTGTTTAGTTTTGTTTAATTTTATTTTAGTTTGTTTGTCTTATTTTATAATGAGGCTTTATGTTGTTGTGGATTATAAAGATCTTGGGTAATTGAAATAATATGGCCCTATTTCATTGGTATCAAAGCAAGTATTAGACTGTTTACTTTTGATAGTGTGTCAATAATCATCATCTACTCCAAAGTCAATTATCATGGTCATATTAGGTATTATGTTGAGGCTACTATGAGTTATTTTTAAAAAATCAATTAAGAGGTGAAAAGGCATTATAATAGTGGAGTCTAGCATAGAAATTATAGTATGAGAGATATGGTGGAGCAATCCTAAACGAAAGCTCAAGACAACACCATTTAGGTCAAATAGCTACTTTGTAAGAAGAAATAGAAGTCTTGAGGACAAAATAGTAGACATCTACTATGTTGAAATTGAGTAAGCCTAGTACATACTCTAGGACTTCAAGACAAGAAGATGTATATCAATGGCTCTTTAATATGCGACAATATCTTTAATTATCTAGAGTAAATACCATTGAAAGAATTATATATACAACCAACTATTTGAGAGATGCAATAGTCATTTGATAGCAATATCGAGTTCAAAGCTATAGAGCTTAAGGTAGATTTTGTAATTAGAAGGAGTTTGAAACAGAGTTTAGGAATCAATTTTGGCCCATCAATGCAGAGAAGATAGTATGCAATCAGTTGATAAAACTTACACAAGCTAGGTCCATGCAATATTATGTCTTTTAATTCAAGTACCTATGTCTCTAAATTGACAATGTTTTGGAGGTGGAGATGATGGATCAATTTCTACAAGGTTTAAAATCTTGGATCCACCAAGAGGAGGAACTAAGAGATCCACAAATATTCAAAGATGCAATTTAGATTGCAGAGAAGATCAATGCTATAGATTTCAAAAATTATAAAGTATGTCCTATAGTATGAAGTCCTATGCTACTATCTAATATCATGGCACATCAACCAACGCTAATAGAAATTGATGTCCTATAAGGATCATTGATATTATAAAGATGACAAATATTGGTACAAAATAAACTATGTTTCTATTATCAAGAGCCAAGCCATCAGATTAGAGGTTGTCCAATTGTCAAAATTCAAAACTAGGAAGATAAGGTAGGTTCATAGTCTCGAAATTCACTAAGTCAATAATGAGTTAAAGGAGGAAAACAAGGCTCACTACTAAAAGCATTGAGGGCCAGTACTAGGGATAGCTATTATTTCTTAGAGATAAATGACATAGCCTCGAATAACTATAAAAAGAATCAACTTGTGCATCTAATAGAACTACTAAGAAGACAACAATGTTGAGTACTTATAGATTGTGGCTCTATAAAAAATTACATCTCAATTGAAATTACTAATAAATTTGGAATTAAAACTAAAGTAATAAAGGAAAAAAGTATATACCTTGCAGATGACTGAAAAAACATATTGAATGAGAAGTGTGAATAAGAAATTTTGATATTGATAAATGCCTACTTCTTAAAAGAGAGATTCAAGCTGATAAAGCTAAGATATGATGTTATTCTTAGTATGCCATAGTTAGAGATGAAAAAGAAGTAAGTTGATTGGATAGCAAGGATAATCTCTTTTAAAGATGGTAGACACAAGGTGATTCTTTGTACCTCTATATCAAGTGAAGAGGAAAGACAATCTGCAACCAAAGACTTATTTTTATGAATGACCTTTATGAAGAATCAAATACAACATGAACAAGTGATATATATGGTGGTTCCAAATCTTACGTCAATGGTAGAAAAGATAATTGAAGGAATAGAATAGATAAAATAATTCATACGGAAATATTAAAGTGTCTTTCCAATTGACCTACCTAATAGTGTACTTCTTGATCAAGGTGCCCTCTTTCAAATAGAATTATTACTTAGAGCCAAACTAATAAATCGACTAATTTATCATTTAGTACCAAAATAATTTAAAGAAATGCAAAAGATATTAGACAAACTCTTGGAGAAAGGCCTCATTCAAGAAAGCATATCACCATGGAGAGCATATGTACTCTTTGTACCTAAGAAAGATCGTAGACTTTGCCTTTGCATTGACTATCAAGGCTTCAATCAACAAACTATTAAAAATACATATCTACTTCCACACCTAGATGATCTTCTTGACCAACTTTGAGTTGCGACCATCTTTAGTAAATTAGATCTTTAAAGTAGCTATTAAAAGACTCTTATTGTAAGAATAGATGTAAAAAAGATAAAATTTTGTATACACTATGGACATTTTGAATGGTCCATTTTACCTTTTGGTCTCACCAATGCTCTAGCCTCTTTCATGGATCAGATGAACAGATTGTTTCAAGAAATTTTGAACAAGTATGTAGTTGTTTTCATTGATGTTATCTTTGTATATAGTAAAATCCTTAAACAACATGAGGGACACCTACTAGAAGTATTGCACCTGCTACAAGATAGTTGCTTCTATTATAAGTAATCAAAATATAAACTTTGGAAGTTGAAAGTCACATTTTTGAGGCATGTTGTGTCTTTTGAAGGCGTGCGTATGGAGCAAGATATGATAAAAGTAATAAAAGATTTGCCAACTCCCAAGGATGCTTTTCAAGTTTATTCATTTTTAGGCCTTGCTAGATATTATTGCCATTTTATTTGGTGATTTTTTCACATTATTACCTTATTGAAAAACTAGTTGGAAAAAGATGCTTCATGTAAATGGAAACTGTAGCAACAAAATGACTTTAATAAGTTGAAGGAGGCACTAATTACTGCTCTAATATTATATTCATATGATCTTAATCTTTCTTGTATACTTGACATTGATACTTTTGACTTTGCTATTGGAGCGGTCTTTCAATAAGAATTTGGTAGGAATCTTCAATTTGTGGCATATGAATTACGCAAACTCAGAAGGACAGAGCACAATTACTCTACAGATGATTGAGAACAATTATCAATTATACACACCACAAAGATATGACAACACTATCTATTGAAGAAGCTAGTGGTTGTTTGGGCTGACCATCAATCTTTGCTATATAATTTGCAACTGAAAAATATGAAATTATAGCATCATCATTGAGAAGAACAATTGCAGCTTTTTGATATGTAGCTTGAGTACAAGTAAAAGCAACATTATATTGTACTACATAACTTATCACATAGATCAGACTTGAAGGACAATTTGAAAGATAAGGTAAAAGTTTCTACTATTAATAGTATTATTTGATATCTAATCAAAGAGGTAAAATAGAAAGAAGCTATGCATTGAGATACTTATTTTAAGATTGTTAGCAATCAGGTGAAATTAAATAATATATAATATCAAAATTACAATCTTAATGATGGCTTACTCTATTTTAAGAAGTAGGTTTATGTATCCAACAATGTTGAATTCTAGATGCGCATACTTTAAGAAACATACATACTTTTGGCTACCATATGAAAATAATATATTTATATATTTAATATATAATTTATTTAGTAATATGATGAGAATCATATTAATAAATTTTACTTGGTTGTAGAATGTGATTAGATTACTATCTAAAAAGAATCTATTTAAAAAATTACTATTAGAATTTGTATAACTTTATTTTCTTTTGATAATGACTTAGATATTGGTTTTGTTGGTAGTAATTTTATACATTTAGAATCACCTTTGTTAGACATTGGTGATCCTTGAAGTCTTATTTTAGTTCTTTTATTTGATGTTTAGAGCATATATTATGCAAATCTTATAAGAAAAAGGGTTGGAGAGGGATTTTGGTAGCAAAAAAGATAGTTAGAACACCCATGTAGATGAATGGAGATGGATGATGAAAATTTCTATTCCTATTGGCCAAAAGTCATGACCAATGGGCTTTAAGGAGGCTGTCCGAGGCCATATTAGGAATTAGGGTTAGTCTTTTGAAGAAATTTAAATATTGGAGGCTATGGTCAATAAATTCAAGTTTTTAGCTATGGATTTGGTACAAATTTTGAATCATTTGGAGTTTTTATGAAAGAGATATAAGCACTCAAAGTCAAGTTGTTGGTTTTATACCTACTATCACTCTTTTGGATATAACGCATCCATACAAAAAGCAATTTAGGATCAACAACTGGAGTTGGAGAGAGTACTTTTTTGGCTATATTTTATGTATATTTTGCAATGAATTATAAGCTAAGATAAAGAAGATATTAGAAGTTGAAGTTAGCACTTGGAATCTAAAAAATAGTAAGTGACTTGATCACAAGTGGTTGTCTTTTGAGCTATATCTTATGCAATTTGACAAGATTTTGGCTAAAAATTTCTAAGAATGTGTATTTTTATGTTACTAAACTTTATACATAAGTTTTGTGGCATTTGGATTTTTGGATTTGTGAGATATAAAAAAATAGTACTCAGGTACTAATGAATTACGGTTTTAGAGTACCTACTAGGAATTCTAAGATGCTAGATGATTGGTAGCAAATTTATAATTGAATTTTCTTGAAATAAAGCTTAAAAATAAATTATATAATATTATGAATTTGAAAAAAAATTGAATAGTTGGATCAAGAGATATGAATTTCTAAACTTTGAGAAAAAGAAATATTTTGTAGAAATATTATATTTTGAAGGGATTTTATTATAATTTGAATATTTTATACAAAATAAAGGGGTTTTTGGAATTCAAGTCTTTATATATATGATGAAGATGGATATATGGAACTATGGTTAAATTTTGATATAAAGGTGAGCTTTTGAGAAGAGATTATGGATTTTCTTTGGAATTATTAAAAATCTAACTTATCAGCAAATGATTAATTATGATTTGATATAGCCAAGAATATTAAGAAATTTCTAGATATTTTAGAAAGCCTTATATACAAACCTTCTTAAATATAAAAGATTTTATTAGTAAAATATTTTTTTGATATTATAGTATTTATTTGTCTTTGACTTTAAAGGTTAAATAACTTATTAGAGCTTGGTGAATAAATTAAAACTAAACTCTCTATAGTTAAGTATCCAGTGTATTTCTAGATAGAAAATCATCTAATATAACAATGGGTTTGCTACAGATGCCTCATAATCATATCACAGTTGCCATCTTTATGAATCAACTCTTAAAACAACTTTACTTGATCACAATACTCTTGGATATTGATGCTCCAATGCTTGCATGAGTCTTCTTTGATACCCTCTTTTGTCAATGTAGATTACCTCATGTCATCGTTTTAGATTAAGATCCATGTTTCATGGGAAGTTTTTTACAAGTCTTATTCTAGCTACTAGGCACATGACTTGCATCTCTAAATAGATGGATAAATAAAGTGTAAAAATTGGACATTGAAGGATATATTTTGGACATTTTTGGTGATTCATTATAATGATTGGAATGAATACCTGACATCCTTAGAATTTACTTACAATGATAGTATTCAAATAAGTACCAGTCATTCACTATTTGTCCTTAATATTACTCAACATCCAATTATATTTGCAACTCTTCATTAACACCAATAACCAAACAATGGAAGAATTTTTATAATAGTTTACAATGGATTCACAAGAATCATGGCATCACCTCTTTACTTCATAGAATCAACAAAAGCAATGTGTAAATAATCATTGACAATATAAGTCCTTCAAAGAGGATGATTAGGTATTACTTTTGAATGCAAACTTGCCACTTGCTACATCAACCTAAATCCATAAACTACCACCTTGGTGGCTTGGATCTTTCTATATTTCTGCAATCATTTCTGATATTGCATACTACCTCGAGCTTTTGTCATATATTTGAATCAATCTAGCCTTCCATATTTTACAACTGAAGGAATTTTATACCAAGTCAAAGCACTTTTTGGATCGATACCAACCACCACCACTACTAGTTATTATTGATGACTAACAAGAATATGAAGTAGATAATATTTTAGAGTATCGCTACCTTTGTCATGGCAGTGAATGTCTACAATTTCAATACAAAGTTCTTTAGAAAGATTATCCCATTCAAGATGCAATAGAGAAATTTGCACAAAATCTCATCTATTGTCAAGAGATGATTTGGAGATACTATCAAGAGTAAAACGAAGATGTTTCATATTAGTGGAGGGAGATTGACTATAACAAGGTATAGATAAGATAATTGTATAGATAGTTAGAACTATGGAAGTTTCTAGGATTGAAGTTAGGTTAGTGTATTAGATAAGATCTACCGTTGAACATTCTAGAAAGAATTTAAGACGGTTATTTAGGTGGAATCTACCATAGAACCTTCTAAAAAAGATTTAATGTAGTTATATAGGTAGGGTTCAACATAAAACTTTTTAGAAAAGGATTTAAGGCAATAATCTAAATAAAGCCCATCACTTAGAAATATTTTAAAAAATCCAAGGTACTAGGATAACATATAAATAGGATTAGCTAAGGCCTTTTAAGGCATCTAATCAAGTATGGCTTCAGATCCTTTCTCTTAGTAAAATTTGATTTTGCATCTTTCTATTCAATTTTATTCTGTTTTATTTTTGTTTACTTAATTTTATCTTTTATGTCTTATTTTGTTTAATTCCATTCAATTTTGTTTTGTTTTATTTTTGTCTGTTCAATTTTATCTTTTACATCCTATTTTATTTATTCCATTCAATTTTATTCTAGTCTATTTTGTCTTATTTTATAATAAAGCTTTATATTATTGTAGACTATAAGGATCTTAGATTTCTGAGATAGATTGGTCCTATTTCACCTAAACTCGGTTTAAAACTCCTTCCAATTATAAAACCTACCTTAAGCTTCATATTTTTGAATTTAATGTTGCCACCAAATGACTGCCGCATGTCTCAAATAATTGGTTGCATATATAATTATTTCAATGATATATGCCTCAGATAGTTGGAGGTATTATCACATATTGAAGAACCATTGATATATATCTTCTTGTCTTAAAGGCTTATAATATATACTAGGCTTATTCAATTTTAGCCTAATACATGTTGACTCCTTTCTCCTCGAGGCTTTTATTTATCTATGCAAAGTAACTATCTAGTCTAAGAAGTGATGTATTTGAGTCTCTATTCTATATTGCTCAGCCATATCTTCCATGCTATAATTTCTCCACTAGACTCCATTATTATAATGCCTTTTTACTTCTCATATTGATAATTTATTATACAAGGTAGACATGTGGCACATAAATAAAAAAATTGTCTTGTGAGTTAGATATGTGTCTACAAAGTTAGACACATATTGAAGGTCATTTAAAACATTGCTACATAGATCATAGTTAAATAATATATATAGAAGGAAGAGCGAAGCAATCTTCACTTTTATTAAATTCTTTCATACTTCTACTCTAGTTTCAAGAGTTTTTAGTTTTTTTTATCTTTTTACAATAGTCATTCCAATTATATATATATATATATATTATCATCTTTTTTAAAAAAAGTGTCTCACTTATTTATTTAAATTTATTAATATTTATCCTTGATAAATTCTCAATAATTAGTAATATTATTAAAAATAGATATTATATTTAATAGAATAAAAAATAATATATTTGAATGTAATATATAGGCATCAATAATGATCAAATGATTGAATGAGCTTTTATCTGAAAATAGAATATTATTGATGGTTAAAAGGACTTATAAATCACTCTTCTGTGGAATAAAGTTCAAAACTTGTTCTTAATACCATTCAATAGATCTTGGACTTTATGAATTTATGAAACAATGAAATAATTCTATGTTAAATTTATTATTTATAAAAAGAAATAATATAATAAATATCTATATTTACTAATATATTTACTCAAATAAGTATCAATAGATAGAAGTAAGTATAAATAGATTAAATTATTGTACACATAAAAACTTGTCCTACAAATTAAAAATATGTTCCATAAGTTGGACATCTGTTATATAGCATGTAGAATAGTGTCATATAATTCTTTAGTAAATAGTCTTCTTCATTCTTATCCATACATTTCTTATATTATATCTTGCTTCAAGACTTCTTAGTCTTTTTGCATTGGATAGTAGTCATTTCAATTTTAATTCTATAACTATCTTTTAATTGTTTATTTTTTCATTTTTAGTAATATAAGAGTTTATTCTTATTTTTTAGAATTTTGTTGTAATTCATGTCTTTAGCATGTAGTCCTTAAAAAGCTTATATAAGATCTTTTTGATAGCTAGTAATATGGAAGTAAAATTGAATCTATCTTTAATATTATTAATGTCTTTTTTATACTTGAATCTTATTTCAAGGCTCTTTAGTTCTTTTATAGTTAGCAATAGCCATTATATATCCTATTCTATTTTATTTATATTCTTTCTTTGTTTATTTTCTTCATTTAAATGATTTAAGAATATATTTTCTTTTCAAATTTAAATTATAGATTTTTTTATTTTTGACATATAAATTACAAAACTACAATTGTATAAATTTTATTTCTTATAAATATCATAATCAAAATATATATTGTATTTTAAATTATAAAGATATTTTAAAAAATATATATATATTTAGAAGCATCTACTTACTTTATATTATCTCTAAATCTTAAAGATTAAAATTCTTTTACAATCACTACTAGTTGTTTAAAATTACATTAGATTTTTTACATAGTATCTTTAAATACTTTAATAGGAATTTAAAAAATATTCTATAGATTATTTTATTTTTGTAAATATATTTTTTAATGAATCTATAAAAATAATTGATAAAAATATAAATATAAATAAATAAATAAAATATAATAAAGTACCTTTATACATTCAAAATTATCCTAAAGAAATTTATAATATGGATTATTTTGAATAGTAGTAATATCATTTTTAGATTTTATTAAAAAATATGCCAAAAAATTATAAATTATTCTTAATATAGATATAAGATTAAGTATTAATCTTTTAAAAAAATCATTGCATATTTGCTATAATATAAAACTAGAAAAAAATTAAATTGACCTAGATAATTCTTAAAACAATCTACCTTTCTTCTAGCTATTATGTATCAATTCATATATACTTCATCTATTGCACAAAGATCATCTTTGAATTATAATAAATTAGTTTTCAATATCTATCAAATACTTCTAAAGTTAATCCTAAATTAAAAAATTGGAGTCATTATATTCTAACTTTAGGATCATTTAAAATATCCACAAAGTCCTTGGCTGCTTGTCAACATTTATAAAAGAAGAAAAGATGTAAAGTGAGAAAATGTAATCTACTTTGGATTAATGAAGAATATATGACATGGTACAAAATACTAAAAGCAAAAGTGGATTGTTTTAATATTCTTCAAAATTTGGAATTGAAAATTTACATGACATATTTGAATCCTCATCATCTTTTAAAGTACTTATTACAACAAACTATAGAACAATTGAAAAACATATTCAAATTTTTATTATCAATACAATTATAAACCAAATTATATATGTTAATCAAATTATGCATTGAAAAATGGAGGTTGTTCTTTTAAATATAAGGTTTATCTCAACTATTATACAACATTGTTTATAAAAAAAATCTTCTTGAAAATAATTCATAAATTTGTCTTAATTATAGCAAAGCCAACCACTACCTACAAAATTGCAAATTTTTTTTTTGTGAATATGTAAATGGACTTATTTACAATAAATTATAAGCTTATATATATATATATATATATATATATATAGATACATACATCAACTTATATAACTAAATGATATTTTCTATTAAAAGAATAGTTATTGCATTAAATTTTAATTGTAGTTTTTTCTTAAAATTTTAATTTTTTTTTTCAATAATAAGATTAGTTGTTTTTCTTATTGCCCTCCAACCATCACTAGAATCCATTTTAAAACAAAATGAAAGATATGAAGAGTCGACCTTGATAACTTCAAAATCAAGGTTATATATTGTCTTAGCATTGGAATAAGAATCCTAAGATTGAAATATACACATTCTTATTGTTGTGCAAAATGGAGGAAAAAAATTAAATAAATAAATTACATTGTCTCTTCAAAATTTAGGTTTAATAACAAATTAAACAAACCATTGATTACTTTTCCAACAAAAGGTCTTTCTTCCACATAATACACATATAACTTGCAAGGTAATGTATCTGTGTAGTACCAAAAATAGTTGTTTCTTGTGTTCATGCTAATCAAAAAGCCAGCCTAACTGCTTGCGAAACCTGTAAGCATATTGTCTCTCAGTTATGCATTGTTGAAATGTGCCAAATATAGCCTCCAATAAGTACTAAACACTATTGCCCTAAAATATTCCTCATGAAGTTCTAACTTGTCTCCAAACAAACTATTGTCTAGTTCTCCTTCGGATTGGGTCTGAAGTGTGCTTCACCAATCCTACCCTTATTCAATCTGCGTATTAGTTCGACATTGCTACCCTCACCCTACACACGAACTCATCGTGTGCTGCAATGTCCTGCGCTCTTGCATCACGTTGCCATCTCTAAACCGCATCCTCTGCCACGGTTGCATTACAAAACAGTCACGACCTGGCACCGTCTCTTTGCCGAAGCGCCCTCACCCCAAACACGCGGTACCCACCTCACGACCCTGTCATCTGGCGGTTTCGGCGCCGACCCTATAATCGATGGTCCGACGAATCCCTCCTGGATAGTCTTGAATTGTCGGATTCCTCCAAGCCACGATGCCACCATTTCAACAGGTCTAGTTGACCTTCCTTCCAAGCTGAGGGAGGATGACAAGTAAATGGGTAATATTAATAGAGTGTGAACAGTTGCCCTGCAGGTGCGATGCCGATTCTGTGGAAATGCTCAACACGGGCGGCTAGCATGGCGCCGGCTGCCTGGTGAACGTGGCTGTCCTTGATCTCTTGAGTCCATCCATCGGTGATTAGGGTCTCAAGGCATCCTTCAACTCTGGTTGTGGAATCATTGTCTCATTGGATGGACGGTGTTGCTCCTTCGCATTGAGGTCTTGGCAGAATCGTGCAAGCGTAGTGATGTGCAGGTTGCAAGGGTGTAGGAGTGGAGGACCCGTGACGCAACGAGAGCTCCGGCAGCGAACCGACCGTAGGCACCGCGGCTAGCTAGTTTCTGCCTGAGCGAGGCGGAGGCAACAGAGGTGGCGTCGCGAAGATTTTGAGCTAGAGGAGTGGTGTTCGACAGGCGTGGTTCCGAGCTTCGGCATCTGGAAGCCGGGTGTTTGCAGATTAGAGCGCCGGTGGTGAGATCCAGCTGACCCAACAGGCGGTGATCCAAAACGACTTGCCCGTGCATATCGGCGGTTCTGCAAGGCGGGGGGAGGTGGAAATTCTGACGAGTTCAAAGACTTAGGAACTGGCCATAGTGTGGCGAGGTACAAGGAGGAGTTGAACAGTGGTCGGTATTGTAAGAATCGTGATTTCGAACGATATTTTCTAAGTTATAGGAATTTTTTTATTGTCTTCTCGGGCGTGGTTTACACAGCTGTGGCGAAGGCGTCTCTGCTGAAGTGCCAGAACTGGTGGACTTCGCTTCCGTTGTCCTTGTTTTCCTCGCTTGTGACCATAGCCACTGTTTTACAGAACTTTGCAAATTTGTGGGCGCTGGAAGCTACGATTGCAAGTGAAAAGGGTTCCGTCACGGTACTTCATTCTCCAACCTAATATTAAGATGCGCATGTTAGATTGACAGAAATGATGCGTGAGGCTCAGAGGGCGTTGAAACGGCCATTGAAGGAAGACGGTTTCACCGGCCCCAATTATGGATGTGTGAAAGTTGCCATGGAAGAATCTGCACTGCTTTCACGAAAGCCTGACGCTGATGGATTTGCTGAGATGTCAGAATTGCTGAGTATGTTCGGATTGCACTTGTGCGTACAGGTATCGAAGGTGAAGATTAACAGTGTGAAACTGAGGGTTGAGCGCAGATTTACCAATTTCGTCAAACACGCCAGAGATGGTCAGGAAGCCGTGATCTTCAAACCAGCGGTAGCTGTCCAGTAGTTTAGGTTTGTCGTCATTATTGTGTTGCTGGGTTCTTCCGCCATTTTTATAGTGTCCGCTGGAAGATTCTCTGCGTAAGAGGCCCTGCAGCAGATCCAAGTGAACTCGGAGATATACCAGCTACGGAAAGTGCCCGGCATTGGATCCTGGTAATGCCAGTGAGCACTTTCCTCTCCATTCACCCAAGTGCAACACTTCCAGATCTTTAGAGGTGGGTTTGTAGGGAAGTGTATGAGTTAGGTTGATATCCTGGCTGTAGAACATATTAGTGCTTGTTGCGATCTTGTGAGGGTTAATTTTACGCAGTAAGTTGTGATCATGGGCCCCACCGAGATCATCAATAAGACCAGCCAGTCAGTGACTTTCAAGGTTGGGAACAACTCCGTGTTTACGGATTTGAGCGTGTTGAAGCCGGGCGATTCATACAAAGTTTACGTTGATCCAAATGCCACGTACCAAGAGTATTATATGGGCAAGGACCGCACCGGCGGAGTACTATTAATAAGCTCCGATGACTGTATTGACAACAAGTCTATCACGATCGTGGAAGAGGCAAACGGCAGCTACACTCTTCAGAAGCAGTCCAGGGCATCGAATGCTAATAGAAGTGGTTCACCAGCGGTGTCAGCTGCTGACTCCAACAGCAGTAGGTCAGTCGGCAAGTCTTCCAGATTGTCAGGTCTGTTCACAATTTTTAGTTCCAGACAGTAACAAGAACGTGTGCGGCAACGGTTTGTCGCGTGGAATGCCTTTGTATAGACGTATATATTGTCGGTTTGTGTGGTTAGTTCCGACATTTTGGACCCCGAGTTCTGAGAACCTGGAGTAACGAAACCGGACATGATATTTGCTTTGGAGTGGAGTAATCACAGCGGAGTATGTTTCTTCAGCGTTCGTTTGCAGACGCACACGACTGCGAGTCAAGCGAAGGGCGCATGCGCTCTCAGTTGAGTCTGGGGAGTGTGTCGAGGCCTATATGAATATGAACTTGTATTCACTGTGAATAGTCGTGAACGAAATACATGATAAGCGTTTTGGTTTGGACATTGCAATGTATTGGACATGTTCATGGGGACTCAACGAAAGGAGAGGGTTATGCAGAGATTCAACACATTGTGGAACAGAGTGTGTGCAAATGGCGACATACCCTCGAATAAGATTTTCTGTGGTGCCCCAGGTAGTGGACACTGCTGTCCAATCACCATAACAGCAGGACTGTTTGCAACACGGGAGGAAATGCGTTCTGGGTAGACATCGAAGTCTCCAGTTTTGGCTGGTATTTAGTGTATATGAGTGAGCACCCAGCTGGAACGGAGGCAGCGAAAGGGATTGAGATTGGAGGGTGCAACTTTCACCCCATTGAGGCTGAGTTCGGAGCTTATCCTGATGACTCGCAAGCCTCGACGTTGCTCAGGTTGCGGGGTAGCTCTGCAATCACTTACAAGGTCTGGGTTCCCCGCGCTAGACGGTATCCTCTACCTAGTTTGTTTACGGTGACAAGCCGTCCGGTTTGTCGCTGCATTCAGCGCATACTGTGCACTTTGGAAGTGCTGTATGTTGAGAGTGTGTTTATTTGGATATACTAATTTTCTCCTTTGGATTTATGCACTTCATACTATAATCATATTGTATCAATTTGTTACTGTATAGGCACGGAGAAGGCAAATACTTCAGGGAAGGCTTAGCAAGTTGTTTGAATCAATGCTATATACAAATTACAATCTTGTGGGTAGCACCAAAGTTTGTCAAATTTTCTTTTTATTTCTTATTCTTTTCTTTTCTTCAAACATTGGTATTTTATTGAATTTATGCTACACACAAATTACAAATTACCAATTATCATTGTGCTTTGTATTTCAGAATTTCAAAAGTAAACTAACAATTCCATTGTGAGTTTGTTCAACTTCAGTGCGGCTGTTTTCCATTTGTGAGTTGGACAACACCGAAGTTCATTGAATTTTCTTTTTATTGCTTATTTATTTATTTATTTTTCTTTGAACATTGGTGTTTGAGGGTGGCAATTCTATCATGAGTGAAGATCATATTAGCAAGGATTGCACAAGAGAAAATCATTCTGAGCCTTTGAATCATGGGACTTTACTTATTGTTCCAACATTGGATAATGTATTTATTCAAGATTGAGTATTGATAGATCACAAGAGAAAATTACTATTGATGTTACTCAAATTGATTTGTCTTTTCGATTGCTATCATTGTGCGTTGTATTTCAGAATTTTCATTGTGCTTTGCATTGCATTACAAAAAAATTGCACGAAAGTTCTCATTCATTGCTTAGAATTAAGTGACAATACTCATTTATAACTATTGATTGACATCAACGTTCATTTTATTATTTGAATTCATTTTATTATTAAAAAAAAAAAAAAAAAAAAAAATCTTTGATTTACAAAAGAGCTCTTTGTTAGATGTCCAAAAAAAATTTAAAATTAAAAACCAAGGTAAATAAACTTAGGCTTTGTCTTTATTATGATTGACATTGTCATTCGGTAATATGACAATATAGTAAAAAATTAAAATATGGATGTTATTATAGAAGATGTAGTCGAAAAATAAAGATAAAAGATAGAAAGGTAGTAAAAGATTTAGTCTTAATACTACCATTTTGTAGAAGGAACTTCTATTTACTTTGTAGAGGCATAAATGAGCCAAATCAAAATAAATGAAGAAAAAAAATTAATATAAGCATGTTTATGAGAGAGTTAACAGTAGAATAAAGCAAAATTTACCTCAAATTACCAAAAATTGATACCCAGAGAGGATTAGTTCCTAACCTAGATCAAAATCAGACCCTAAGACATAAAACCATGTCTATATAGCAACTTTGGGATTTTTTGGTAGATTAGAGAGTAAGATTTGAGAGTAGACTTAAGAAAAGATTTTTGGACATTAGTTTCATATTAATTGAATCAATATTGAGTTTTGAGAGATTTTCAAAATTAGTGATGTTCTTGGTTGGTTTTGATTTTAAGAAATAAAAATATATTTACAAATTTGAAAGTTTCTTAAGTTTTGTGGTGTTTATATAGATGAATTTTAAGTAATATGTTGGTGTGATAGTTGTAAATATGTGTGCAAATTTTGAGATCAAACAAATAGTTGGATCTAAGTGTCTAAAGGTTTTTGTGGATTGAGTTCTCAAAAATTGGAATTTGAGGGTTAATAAGTGTTTCTAAGATCTTCTGTGATTTGTCAATTAAATTGAAATTAATTTTTTTATATAGATACCAAATTCTATTTCCAACATTGTTATGAAATTTGACAGCAATTCAATGGTTCAAGAAGGAGGTATTCATGCAAAAAGTTCAGTATTTAAGTTGGAATAGGAGGTTGCTCAACACTTGATTGAATTATCTTGTATTTTTTTCAATTAGTAAGTGCAATTGATTTTAACTCTCTTAAGCTTGTTTCTTACTAAGATATTTAATAGTGAGCAAATTTTGAGTTGATATCAATGGTTTATCATTAATTGTTGAGGTTCTAACTTGCTATAGGGTTTGATTTAAGGTTTGTCTACTGTTTGGTTAGGGCTTAAGATTCAATTTAGGATTTGGTTAGGATTAGGATTTGCTTGGAGTTTGGTTTAGAACTTGACTAGGGATTGATTAAGATTTGTCTAAAGTTTGTCTAGGATTTAGGATTTTATTAGGATTTTATTAGGGTTTGATATAGGATTTGGTTAAGGTTCAATTAGGATTTCAATTATGATTTGACATGAGAATTGATTGAGATTCAATTAAAATTTTTATTTTTAGTATTTTAAAATGATTCTTATTATTTCTTTAAAATTTTATTTATACTATTTTTTAAGATTATTTTTATTCCTTTAAAAGTTTATTTTTATATTTCTTTAAGATTTTTTTTTTTTTTTTTTTTTTTTTTTTTTTGAAATTAGTTTGAGACTCTTTGTGTTTATTTTATAATGTCTTTTAAATTTATTTTGGATTGGTCAAAGTTTGATTAGGATTATTAAGATTTACTTAAAATTTATTTAAGAACATTCTCAAGTAAGAACATACATAATACAACAATGTCAAGTTTCATTGTAGATTAGATATTTTGGATTGTCTTATTCTAAAGCAAGCAAATAAATTCATTTATAATATTTTTATGACAATCAAAGTTTACTTATTCTTACCATGTCAAATTTACTTTTACTCATATCAAAATTATACTTTATAGAAAATAAGTTGCTGATAATGGAAAGACTAATTAAATTGCAAATCCAATTAGAAGGAAAATTTGAGCATTTATTTTTTTTAGTACTCTAAAAAGTAAGCATTAAGACTAAAAAGACTAAATAACAACTTTTTGTAAGCTTTTTATAAAAAAAACTATAAAAAAAAGAATTTTGTACTTGATTTTTTTGATTCTAAACTACATGCATTTTATATCCTTTGGAAATCATCTTTCTGTCATCTATAACAAAAGTTAGAATATTATTGTTAAATATGGATTTATACAAGGATTTTATATGAAATAAAGTTATTTTATTATTTTATAATTTTAAAATTTTATATTAATATTCTTTATTTTTATAATTAATATTTTATAGTTTTTATTTTAATAATTGTATAAATAGTTTCTATAGTTTTTATATTATATTTATTATATTACATTTCATAGTATATCTTCATTGTAAACAAAATTCTTGAAAAAAAAAGGTTTTATTGGAATTTTAAAAGTATTTTCAACTACAACAAGAATCATTGTACAAAAATTTAAATTCCACATTAAATATTATTTTTTAAAAAAATTTAATTAGATAGATATTAATAAATTTTTTAATTTTTAATTTTTAATTTATTTATCTATATTTCAAAATTTTGACTTTAGTATATCTTTGAATTTCTTAAAATAATTGTATAATTTTTTAATATAATTAAATATTTTTTTATATTTTCACAAGTAATTCCTAAAAAAAAATTAACTACTTTTTTTACATATTATTCGTAAAAAAGGCATGGATTTAGCTATTTTTCTTCATAGCTAAAAGATTTATTATGTATTTTATTTATTTCTTTTCTTAAAAAAATTAAAAAAATATTCTTTGACTTACAAACATATCTTTCAAAAAAATGCTTCAGTTGAGTCATATTTTTTGTGACAATGACATTGGTTCATCTAGTCTATATATCAAAAATATTCAAGGAGATAAGTAATGGTTCTCATTTGTTGCATGGATCAATCTTCATTTTCATTAAAAAAATTAATCTTCTATGAAGTTCATAAGATGTTCCATAAGACATTTTACAAATGATTAAGACGTTTTACAAGGCATTCTACATTGCTTTTGATAGCATTGGAGTGGCAAGAAGAGGATTAAACAAGTCAATAGCAACACAATACTCACAATTTTGATATGAGCAAGCCAATTTTGATTGAATTTATGATACATTTTTATGGTTCCAACTACATTTGAAGTTGCATTGGATTTCAATTTTCATTGAATTTTGATTCATTGCGTCAATTTTGATTGGATTTAATTTGAAACCACATTAGGTTTTAATTTTCATTAGATTCTACAAGCTTATTCAGGAACATTCACTACAAAAGTTTTTGATTGGATTCTTTCAAGTAAAGACACTTGACATTATTGATTGTGTGCTTGCATGTGCTATATAGTGTGTTTAGTTATCATTTTAATGATCAATATTATATTAAACTTTTGCTTTGTGATCTTGATTTTTAGATGTGTATATAATTCTGTTGATCTTCTATAGCATTCAACATTACTTTTTCATTGTTGGTTTGTTCTTTTTGATTCTTTTTGATTCTTTTCATGGATGAAGTTCCTCCAATAAAATCAAATCCCATTCTTCCATGATCCTCACAAGTATGTTCAATGGGATTTGTTTATGCATGAGCGGCATGTTGTAGTACGGTAGTAAAGTTTCAAGTGTTTATATGATTTACCTCCAGAGAGATTTTAAAAAAAAATGCATAATAAAAGAAGCATTCAGCTAATGTATCAATGGAATTGATTGTCTCATCCTTATAGAATTGATTGCAAGTGGCATTAAGTAGAGCATGTTAGAGTGTTATAAAGAGATTCTATTGTAACTCAATCAAGTAAATGCGGTTGGCGGCACAAACTCCTTTTCTCTTTTTTTGTTGAAAATTTTTATTTTTTTTCATAAGTTATGTACCACAAGTTACAGAGGAGCAACTTGCAGCTCTCTTCATTTAGCAACCAGAAATGTGGATGCCCATTTTGAACAATGTGAAATCTTTTTTTGTGAGCAAAATTTACGATTGAAAATTTGCAATTGGATGAGTACAATTACAGATTAGGAATGATTCACAAAATAATATTGAGAGCTTTTGTAATTTTTTTTCACTAACATCTAGAAGAAATAAGATTATAGGTGAATAAAAAGCCAATGTTTGCACCTATGAACCTAACTTTTGTAGTATTATTGTGTGTTGCATTCACTTCAGCAAGTTATGTTCGTGCAAAAAATATTCTTGTATAAATTATTCTACAATTTATTGGAAATTGATGACAATCAAAATATAAAGTTTGTAATGTTTTTTAGCACAATAAATAAAAATATATATTAGAATTATTGATTGTGTGAATGAGTTTTTGAACCATATTGAATTGAAGTTTTTTTTTTCTTTTCATTCTTTTTTTTAATATAAAATTAGCATAATTATTATTATTATATTCTATAATTTAAATAAAAATATTTATGGATGTGTTATAAGAAAAAAAATATATAATTTGAATAAATTTTATAAAATTAATTGATGTTTATTTTTTTATAATTTTTAATTCTAAGATAAATTATTTTAATTATAATAGGAGATTGATTTAAAACTTAAAAAAAAAAAAATTAATTATATTTTATAACAATATCAAAGGATATAATGTTATAATTAAAATCAAAATCAATACATATTTTTATAAAGAACTATATATATGAAAATATATGATAATTTATTTAATTTTCAACCATATGTTATATATTTTTAAAATTTCTATAATTCGTATTTAAAATTATTATAAAATTAATATTATAAATTTATTTATTATAAAATTAAAATAATTAATATTTTATTTTTTGATTGACTTATTTATGTTTTGTCCATTTATGAAGCTTGTATTTGCTTCACCATGACTTGGTTTCTTATTCATCTAAATATTTTAAATATAATTTTTCCATTCTCACTTATTGTATCAATTTATAATAAAAATAACATCTAATATAATATTATGTAAAAAATTAGATATAAATTTATTGATTAATATTTTGTTAGATCATCAATATTAACATGTTATTTATTGATAATATGTAAATAAATAAATAAAGTAAATTGAATATTTTTACATGTGTAATTAATTATATGTTAAGTCCTTGACTTATTTTGTAAAAGATAAATTATCTTCTATAATATTTCTTCAATCTACCAATTTTTTTTGTTTTTAGATTTTATTGTTATATTAATGTAGAATTAATTTTGAAGAACCTGAATGCAAAAAATTTTACTAACGTGGAAGATGAAATGCTTAAGGAGCTAAAATCTTGATATCAACAAACTAAATCTTATAGAATTTTTTGACAACAATACGAATTCAATTAGTCTATACATTTAAAATTCTCAAAATAGATAAGTAGTGAAAATCAATGGTTTTATAGATTGATTGTTATTTTCATCAAAAAAAACACATTATGTAGAGTTTAGAAATTATTTTACAGTTCATCAAGTTGTTTCATCAGGTTATTCTATAATTCATAAGTCATTTCAAGATTCTTAAATCATAGGACAAATTGTGATCTGGCTATTCATTAGGTTTTTAATGTTTTGATAAGCTTTGCATTGTCAAAACTTATTTGACTGTCATTTTTTTTTGCAAACTCTACTCAATATTAAGATTTTAATTCATTTTTATTTTGGCTTTGATTGAACTTTCAATATTTTGATATATTTCAATTTTTATGAGCTTCTATTAATCTTCATGCTCCCAAGCTTTGCATTACAAAGTAAGTGTCTTTGCTCCTTTTGCAAAGAGAAAGTCCTTTTATGAGATGTGAAGGTAAATTTTACCTCTCAATCCAAATTACAAGATGGCCTCAATTAAGAGTTGCTTGTAATTAGTGGTATGAAGTAGAAGTAGCAAGAATAAGAACAAAAAAAGCACAATACAAAACAAGTGAAACAAGTGCAATTAAGTACTTGTATATTATAAAACTAGTTACAACTTGTTTATTAGATTTTTACCTAAAAATAAATAAAAATAAAAATATATTTTTAGAAAATAAATCATTAATTAAATTTGGATTTGAAGCCAAAAATCTACTTCTTCACTTTTTAGTTAATTTAATAAAAATCTTTCTTGACTTTTTGTAGGATTTAAGGCATATATTGAGCTTATGAATTAAAGTTCTTTCAAACTCACATTCTAGTGGTTTCTTTAATGTATTGCAATTTGGACTTTTGAGAGTGTCTATTGAAGTATACATTTTATAAACATGGCCAATTCAAGTAGATCAAAAGCTGAATTGCAGTTATTTTCACACAAGATGTTGAACTGAAGATTGTAAATACTTAATTGCAGCAAAAAAATTGAAAGAATGATACTTTCTATTGATCTTTTGATATTTTTTTTTAGAGATATTGAGAGATATTTAATCATACTATTCAAATACCTTTATTTTTTTGCTTGATGATTAAATTTTTTTTCGGTAATTACTTTACAAGTTTAAAAATTTATTAATAAGTTTGCAACAAGAATGTTTTTGTAGCAAAATTATATTAGGAAGCTCATGAGCTGGAGCTTTACAAATCTCTCTTTACTTGGACCAGTAAGCAATTAATTTTGTTGGTTGTTTTAATTCCATTAATTTTTTTCAAAGACTAAAAATTAAATAATTAGATTCAAAATTAATTTTGTTAAATCTAAGATTTGAGAAAACCTACTTATATATGCTTCCAGCTACAGATAATTATACATGATTGCTCCAGAAGATTTATAGTCTTTTTGCAAAAGAAAATATTTATAATATTTAAGGTATTTAAAGATAATATTTGTAGTATTTATAGTTTGTATTTGATTATTGTTGATAGTATTTGTAGTATATATAGTTTTTTAATAGTTTTATAATTTTATCAAATATCTTTATATTTTTATAATTTTATATTAATATCTTTATAGTTTTTATAGTTTTTATAGTTTTCATATTATAATTTCTATGTCACATTTCATACTATATCTTCATTGTAAACAAAATTCTTGAGCAACAAAGTTTTATTGGAGTTTTAAAAGTATTGTCTACTACAACAAAAACTATTATATAAAAATTTAATTGTAAGAATTTTATTTCTTGATTTTATGTGAATTTTTTTATATTCAACTTCATTTGTATAAATATATAAATATATCTATTTATAAGTATAAATAAGAAAATAAATATTAATATATTTTTTAATAAATATTTTTATATAAATAAAAAATAAATATTTATTATTTTATTTATTCATTTTAGTTTTTGTTATAGCAAATCATAAAAATATGTATAATCATAATGAATAGAAATGTATATATATATATATATATATATATTTTAGTAGTGTAGCATTATATTTTGACTAATTAAGCTATATATGTTCATTTTTATTTTATAGATACTAAGTAATATTTCTAAAATATTTGAGTAAAAAGGTTTTATTGGAATTTTATGAAGGCACAATTTTGATACTTACAAGCCCATTTCAATTGTTTGGAAAAACCTATGCCATTATGAATGGTCCAACTTTAACAATGTATGGAATGAATCAAAGAGCAATTACTCAATAATAGTGCAAGGAATGTAAGAAAGAGCAAAGAAAAGCTGAAATAGTTACATCTTATAGCAAATATGTTTCTTTTTTTATTATCTTGTCCTAAAGCCCAACCAATAGCTATTGAACTTGTATTGACTGTAAGTAATATTGGTTTGCCTCCTTCATAGCTTATCCTTTATAGTATAGGTGGAGAAGATAATAATTGATTTAATTTTTGAATTACTTTTGTATGCTTTTTTTTTTCCATTTAAATTTCTTTTTATTTTGTAACAAACTATAGATTTTTTTTTGCTATATGTATATAATAAAGAATCCACATATAATAAAATATGTAAGTTTCTAAAAATCTCCGTACTTTTATTTATGTGCTATAAACTTCTTTCATTTATTGTATGACATCCAATTTACTAGGATCTGGCTTGCAATCAAACCATCCACATAAATGTCGTACAATAACAACCTTCCAAATTCCAAAGGTGGATTTAATTCCTGATAAAGTTAAGTGCACTTCTTCAAGCTGTGATAAAATCTTATCACAATCTAAAATATGATTAGATACAAATTTATGGCACCCCCTCGAATTCATTGTTTCATTTTTTTCTTCTTCCATATATCCTTTTATTAGAATATCATTGAAAAAAATTAGTCTTTTTTAGAATAAAATCTCAAAGAACTTTATTCATTCCATTTATTATGTAAGCAACTGAGTTTGTTGTACCCTGTGATAATGTATACATCTTTATGAGCTCTACAGGTATCCTCATAGTGGTAATATCTTTACTTCCTTCAACTAATTGGAATTTATCATATCCACAATAAAGATCTCCAACAGAATAAATAGCTGTATCTACAAATGCTTTAGCAAATTTTCCAATAATTGATCCAATTTCTATATTTCTAATGGTCACTTGATTCACTAGTTGTATATCCTGAATATATTGTACTAATCCATTCTTCTTTAATGCTATGAACTAACCGCAAGAATATAATCCATTCTTCTTTAATGCTATGAACTAACCGCAAGAAATTGGAGCCTCTAGACAATGGTATAGCTATAAGCTTTATTTTTTTCTCTATAGTCTTGTATCTAGTTTCAACTTTAACTTCATAATCTTGAAATGCACATATAATTGAATAGAACTCTCATGAATATAATTGCACTACTTTATCTTCATTTCTTTGTTTAATTTTTGTAAATTCTTCTACGAAATCTTCTAAATTTATTTCCAAATATACATCTTCTATACTATCATCTTTATTAAACATCTCTATTTTGTTTAGGTCTTTTAAAGATTTTTATATATCCTTTTTCTTTCTTTTTTGGATGTCATTAAATTATGTATATATAGCAAATCTATTCCTAAATAATTTAACAATATCTATACAAAAGGTACTTTCTTTTCTATGTAAGAATACCTTCTTTGATATGCCACTATATTTCCGCTCTATAGTGGTACTTTGTAAAAATCCTTAAATTCTTGATTAATCCTTGATAATGAATTACTATGTAGATAATTAAAATTACTCTCATGGTTAGTAGATACAGTTAAAAATTATACTATTTTCTTACCATCTAACTTTTTGATACATGCACATCTTGATCCATCATATAATACTTTAGTTTTCATTCTCACTGCTATAATATATGATTGTCCAAGAATCATTGGATATGAAGTAGTATCTTGAACAAAGAAATTTTGTTCAATAGTTACAGCTCTAATTTTTATCTTTATATTAGGACAAGCACCATAAAGATCTATTTGTGAATTATTTGTTGCTCAAATAACCCAACCATATTCAGTGTTAATGGGCCACATTTTGCATTTGTAAATTCTTTTTGACATAATATTGACTTTAGATCCATGGTCAATGAGAGAAATTACTAGATCTATCAAGTCCCCTATCTTCACCAAAGTTTTTGTGATGGCTGTGGCCCAATAATTCCTAGTATAGGAACTAGGGCCCTTATCATCAAACTTGCCTTTATCCAAAGAAAATTAAACCTTTTTATTGGTACAATATTCAACCAATTTTTCTTCCTCTTTTTCTATTAATATTGTATCCAAAGCATTAGACATTGCAATCATTCCTATTATTTGTTGTGAGTGGATTTTTCTTCCCTCACTTAAATTTGATTTAATTAGATTATAACTTACATTAGAGCTCAATATTAATTAATGTGGAGATGCAAATCATCTATAAGATAGGAAAACCAAAATGATGTAATAATTAAGATTAATCTAACATCACAACAAGTTAGTTACACCTTTTTATGGTTTAATTTTTAGCATTTGTAGTTCATTTAGTTAAGTACCTTCCAAGACTTATTCCATCAAACTTAAACTCTGAAAATTATGAATTAGAATAAAATAAAATAAACACAATGAATACCATGCTAGAGTGCTAGTCTAGGGCTTCCCAAGGTGGTATTAACCATGTAAATCGGAGTTCTATATAGGAAGTTATCTACGGATGAAGTTTTTATGATAAAACTTCATCTAGAATTAGAAATTCAGTAATAAACAGCCTTAAATATTTAAGTTCAGCACTAACATGATTTTAAGATTTTTTCTAAGATAAAAGATGAAAGTTGGAAGATTAAAAAATTAAAATAAATAAAATAAATTAAAATTTAATTTAGAATTAATAATTAAAAGTTAAGTAAAATTTTAAAAGTAACAAAAATAAAATTTGAAGGTTAAAAGTAAAAGTTTAAAGTTGAAGATTAAAAGTTAAAGTTAAAAGTTTAAGGTTAAAAGAAATAGGAAAAAATTAAAAGAACAGATTAATTTTTATTTATTTATTTATTTTTATTTTATCCTTAAGGATAAGAATGGATGGAAAGATAAGAATTTAAGATTAATTTCCAAGTGAGATAAAAGTCCTTTGAAATTATTAAATAACATTAATTGATGGTAATAAGACGAATGAGTGATAATATAGCAATTTAGGTGCTAAGGGATGTGATTAGAAGGTGATAAGGGAAGAAAAGCTTACTTAGAGTATGTCAAGTTGAAGGCAGCATATCCCTTGTCATTCAAAATCTGGCTAACAATTCCACACAGCTCCTATGTACTTGAATTTTTTTGTGGTTGAGGTTGACGTAGAATTGCTCCTATCTACCGAATTTCATGGTGATCCGAGGTTTGACATTCGAGATGTGTGTTTTCAAAGCAAGGCGACTTGAGCTGCCCAGGTAGCAGACCCCCTTCTACTTAAAAATTCACTAAAAATCAGTTAATAATTTAAAATTGACAAGTATAATTTTTCCTAAAACCACTCTTAGTAGAGTTCCTTTTCCAACAAATCTCAGCAAAAAAATGTAAGTAAGTACTAAGATAAATTTTTTCAAAACTAGTTATTTAACACTGCTAAGGCAGTAGATCCCTTTGCATTTAAAAATTCATTAAAAATTTGATATAGATCGGGAATCAATGATTTAATTTTTTTTTTGTAAACTAAGCTTTAGAATGCGTTCATTTCAACAATCCACATCAAAGGTGAATCAGAGGTCACTAAGTTATAGATTTTTAAAGCCAACGCTCTTACATTGCCAAGGCAGTAGACCCCTACCACCTTGAAAACTCGCCAAAAATTCGTCACAACTTCAAATCAGGCATGTCTTATGCCGTTACAAAGCTAAGGATGAGTAAAATCTGCTAAAAAATAAAAATAGATAGATTAAGCAAGTTAAAACTAAGGCCATACAAGTTTAAAGAAGAAGTTTTGTATTCACAAGATGGGGGAATATTTTTCCATGGCTTCGCTACAAGAAGATGGAGAGAGAGAGGGAGCTCGGTCACCCAAGCCCTCTTAACTAGGTGGGAGGAGGCCCAAAAGTGGCGGACATGTCTCCACCATCAATATCAGAAAATCCCTAATCAAGATCAAGGGTCATCAATAACTCTTAGCCCAAATCCGATTTTAAGACTGGAAATGCTTAGAATTCAAAAACTAATACCTTTTTGGTAAAACTAACACCACCAATGTCTCTAAAACATATTTTTACCCTAACACTAACTATTCACAAGCCCAAATCTGAATTCTAAATCATAAGAATTAATTAATTTGCTAATTTAGTTGTAAATTTCAACTACAATTCTAATTCTAATTAGCCTATTTGGAAATCAACAAGGGTTCTTGACATCAAAGCGTTCCTGATCACCATTCTTCAATTTAAACTCCCTTAAGCATGAACTCTTGACAAATCCAAAACCTAATTGTAAATTGGCCTTGAATTTTTGATTTTTTCTAATTTTTTCTTTTTTTCAACTTCAAGTAGTGATTAAAATCACTATGAGAGGAAACTTCACCAAAAATTTAGCTTGTTTCCATCTTTTTAAGATCATCATTAATTTAACAATTATATTTTATATTTTTAATCCAATTAAATTACAAAATAAAATTTAAGCTTAAAAATCTTCAAAATTAATTAAGAAGATAGAGTAATTAGGTTTAAGGAACTTTCTAACCATAGTCAAATTATAAATTAGCTTTTGGATTGAAAATTAAGATTGTGGATTAATTTAAGATATAATTCCTAACAATTAGAAGATAAATTCTATTAAAATTGTAGTTTTATTACTAAAAAAAAGATTTAAAGTAATTCAAGAAAAAAAAATCATAGACCTTCTAAATTTACTATTTTTTTCTTTTGAATTTTAAAATAGTCAATCAATCTATTAACTAGAAGTATCCATCTAATTAACAACCTAAAGATATGATCAAAGTCATAATTAACTAAAAAACTAATTTGGATATATTAATTAATTATATTAATATTAAAATTAATAAAAATATATTAAAAATTACAAAAAAAATTTAATTAACCATTGAAGCTTTTAATTATATTCACAATTGTCTTTTTTATTTAATAATATCAATAATGACATCATAAAATACTTTCTTTGTAATACCAAACATTTCTTGCAAGTAAACTCAATTTTAGCATTCAAAATCCTTTCTTCTAGCACCTCTTTTAAATTTGTAGCTACTTCAATGTGTGATTTTAACTTGTAAGCAGCAAGCTTATTCTTCTTTTTATTTTTATCAACTTCTATTCTTTCTTTCTATTTATCCTTTAGTAATGGTACATTTTTAAGGTGGTATGTTGATGGTCCAATTTTTGATGGTCTACTATCCTATAGTATAGGTATCTCTTTATTTTGATTTATTTTTTCATTCCTATAAGACCTTCTTTTATTATTTGGCTGCTCAAGGTTTTTATCTGTTATATTTTTATCTTCTTTCACATCCACTAAAGCTTCATATTGGAATTTTCCAAAATAAGCATGTAAAAATATGACATCAATAGAATCATTCTACTTTATAATATTCATAATCAGTGTAGCTATCTTGAATAATTCTTATCTTGTGATTTTTTTCTTATTTATATTGGTCATAGTATGGTTCTATAAATTCTATGCCTCTACATGTTTATCAAAGATATATATATATATATATATATATATATATATTTACTATTTCAATACAATAGGTGGTAGCTTCTTTTCATGCCATAGCCTATTGAAATAAACTATCTTCCAAATTCTTTTTTATTCTTCCTTTTTCACAATTGATTTTAAAGAACTCACCTGTATCTTATAATACAATTTCTTCATCTTTTTATAAAATTACTCATTCTTGCAAAGCATCAATGAAATCTCTACAATTCTTGTAAAGATGTTCCATATTATTGTAGCAAATACATCTTTATATATATTCTAACTTTGATATAGATTTTTTCTTAAGTTTTCTTTCTTTCTCTTCTAGCATTGCCAATTTGATTTATAAATCTTTGTACAATGGATAAAAATTTGTTTTTATAAGATATTAGTAATGTAGATTAATCATTCTTAGGGTAGCTAATTGAATAGGTTGGATGATTGAATTAGTTGTAAAAAATGGTTAAGTAGGGAATAACAGTTAGAATCTAGAATTTTAGGAGTAAGTATATAGCAATTGAAGAAGATATTGGAGGCACAAGACTATGATAGTCATGAATCAGGATAAGCTTGGTGCTATCTCTTGTTTCTTGTTTATTTTGTTTTATATTTAGATCATTGTGAAGTAAATCTGTGGAATCAATCAGAGATTGATTTATAAGATATTGAATATATAATTGAAGTATTATGTGATTGAATTATTATGAAAAGATATTGAGAATTTGTTATCAAATTGTAGAGAAGATTCTTCATGGATGGAAGATTATGATTGTTGTTTATTGAAAGTTGTGTGTATTTCGATAAAAGAAGTCTGTTATTACAGAAATTATATGAAGCCAAATTGGTTGGAATAGAAGTATGTTATTTTTGGCGTTGGATGGAATTTATGTGTTTTGAGTAGTCTTTTGACAGTGCAGGGTTGTACTTTGTTGTTATTAGTTGATGGAGTATTGTTAGTGGAAAAAAGAATTGTAGTGTTCTTTGGTATTTTTAGTGGTTTGTAATACGGTTAATTGTGTGACCTTAATGTGTAAGCTCATGCAATTAGTCTTTCCTTGTATTCAAATCTCCTTCTATAGATTTATTCTAAAAAGGATTTGTAGAATAAATAAAACAATAATCACATTTTGACACTGCTGCTGAGAATCGACAATAGTATTGAATATTAGGAATTAATTGCACAACAAGTCAATTTTGGATGTTGTGCAAAGAGGTTATAAAATCGAAATTGGTTTGAAAGTGAAGAGAAATGTGTAGTTAGACAAGAAATAGGAAGCAAATTTAGCAATATATAATGAAAGATTATGGTTATTAAGAATGAAAATATTGTAGTAAAGAAAATATGCTAGTCAAAAGAAAGACAAGAAAGAGCGCAAGTAAGAAAATTATTACAAAATGAGCAAGAACGTAAGTTAAAAAAGAAGGATTGATAAAGTTAAATTAAGCCATGGTTGCATGCATGTCAACATATCCGAACATACTCAGAAGCTGACCGACCTCTAATATTTCAGACATATATACTGTTAAGAAAATTACCAAGAGCACTCATGAGAAATTTTGTCAATAGCCTAGCATATCTCTTCAGCTTGTTAATTGCAAGAAGAAGAAATACAAAAGAATTGGATACTCCATTGGATACCTTTCCAATAGTAAAAACTACTAATTTTATCAAAATTGGTATCATAGAATGGCATAAATTACTTGCCAATAAGGACTAATTCAGCATATTTTAAAATCTCTCATTTTTACCTCCAATTCAAGTAATAAATTATTCAAGGATAATAATAGCAAATTGAGGAGGTTAAAAAGTTTAGAAAAGATATTTGGAGAAGATAGTGGTTATTTTAATAAGAGATTAAGTGACACATTATCCTCTTTAATGACGATGAGTGGTCTAGCAGTTCCAATAGTAGTCTAAATGAGTGAAGTAGGCGATTGCATAACTAGCGTGGCTCCATTATCTACTTTTAGGAGCTTGCCAGGTGCACATCCAGATCAATACTTATTTCAATTCTTGACCACATGTATAGCCAATAATAACAAAACTGAAGATATTTGATTGTGATGGCTACTAACAACCTTAAAAGATATGGCATTTGAATGGTACAACCGCCAACTGGTGGGTCAATTTCTTGATTGGAAAGCATTGAAGAATATATTTTTAATCTATATTTGCCCAATTGGTTTTGAGTATTGACTTCGAGAAAGATTAATGAATAGCAAAATGAGTCCAAGAGAGGTAGTGGAATCATATTATGGCCGTATTTCAGATATATTCCGTAAGTGGCCAAATCACCAAATGCTAGAGGCTATTTATTGTCCATATTAATCAATAGATTGCACCCATCCGAACTAAAAATGTATCACGAATATATATTTACTATAATTGTTATCTAAATGATATAAATAGATAGAAGTAAGTAAAAATAGATTAATTTCATAATATATTCTAATGAAGCTTCTTAGAAGCTTCATAGACACTTCTTTGACTTTACATGTTTTTATACTTGATTGGTAGGTTAGAAACTTGGTCAATAAGTTAAGCACATGCCACATATGTTGATAGCCTGTAGAATAAGATAATTATGTGGTGTCCACATAGAAAACTTACCTTGTAAGTTAAGATACGTGTTGTGCAAAGTCAACACATTTTTGGAGGTCCTATAGAACGTCGCCACGTACCTCTTAGGTAGATAGTATATATAGAGGCAAGAATGAAGCCTTCTTCATTCTTATTGATTGCTTTTTTGCTTCTAGTCTAGTTTCAAGGGTCTCTAGTTTTCTTATCTTTTGACAATAGCCATTCTAGTTTCTTTCCTAATATATATATTTAATTATTTCTATTTTGTCATCTTTCTTTGACAAAAGTCTCACTTATTTATTTATTTTTATCAAGTTCTTATCCTTGACAAATTAGTAAGAGTACACTTATAATATTAAAGCTTTATCTAATCTTGATTAAGAGTGGATTATCCCTTTCTCTTGATAAGACATAAGCATATTAGAAGTTGTATATTACCCTCTTCTAAATTGATATTGTTCTTAGTATTTTTTTTGTTCCCAAGTCCTCTCTTCTATTTGTCTTGAGTGGTATTAGACATCTTCTCTCTTTTAAGTATTATCATGGTAAAACTTTCTAAAATAAAGAGTACAATGGCACAAATATAAGAAAAATTGAAGGAGTTAATGCTTGTGATGCATCAATTTAATTTACCACTACAAGAAGTAAGAAGATTGGCATGAAGTGAAGATATAGAAATGATTGGAGCTACTTCAACATCTGCACCAAATTATGCCTCTTCTCCTATGATGGAACACCCTTTTAGTGTTAGAGAACCAAGAATTGCCCTACCCAAAAAGTTTGATGGCACCAGATCAAAGTTTAGAGGATTTATCAATCAAGTATAACTTTTGATTGAACTTCAATCCCAAAGCTATTCAACTCTAGGATCACAAGTTAAATTCATTGATACGCTTCTTTCAGGTTCAATATTATCATGATTTTCATCTTTTCTTGAACGACGAGATCCAATATTAGATAATCTGGAGGCTTTTTTGGTAGAGTTTAAATCTAAGTGTGGAGAACATGATGCAATTTGTATTGCAACCAACTAGATTCATATTTTGCGATAAGGCAATCAATCAGTAACGTTGTATGCTTCACAATTTTGACAACTTGCAATTGATATCAAATAGGATGATGTTGCACTTGTTAGCCAATTTTTCTATGGATTACAATATGAGGTAAAGAAATTAATGCTCAACTTATCTGATCCTTAAATATTGAGTCAAGCAATTGACTTTGCAGTGAAGTGTCACAATCATCTTTTTGAATTTTGATTTGAGAACTATACAAGTAGACCTCAATGTTACTATAATTCAATAGTAATACCAACATCTCTTCAATACATATATTCGGAAGTAGAAGATATGCAAATTGATGCAGTATGTTTTAAACTTCTTACTAAGCAAGAAAAGACTCATCGTCATCAAGAAGGATTGTACTTATATTGTGGATAATCTAAGCACACTACTCAACATTATCCAAAGAAGTGATACAACCATAAAATAAGGAGTACGACTATCAAAGAAGATAGTATGTCAAAAAATGAGTTTATTCAACCACAATAGGGACCGTGCAGCTAGAACCTTATACAACACCTAGTGAAGGTCCTATTCTCTCATCAGAACCCTCTTCTTGTTTTATAATAAATGTCATTTTAGGACCTAAACATCACAAAGCCTCTGCCTTGTTAGATTCAGGAACCTTAGCATGTTTCTTAGATGAAGAATTTGCTAAAAGACATAGCATACTTTTAGTTAAGAAAATTAAAGCTATTCATGTAGAAGTCATAGATGGTCATCTGTTGTCTTCAGGAGATGTTACTTATGAAACCCTTCCTATAGAAGTAGCAACTAATGGTCATAGTAGCTTTATAATATTTAATATCATTAGATCTCTTTTTAATTCAGTCATTTTAGATTTATTACAGCTAAAAAAATATAATCCTAAAATAGATTGGACTTCTCATAGTCTTAACTTTTTTCAAAGTATAACTAAGAGCATAGTTAATCAAGTAAAAATTCATAAGTCTAGTATAATTAAATCTATATTTGTAGGTGCAAGAGCTTTATTGCATGCTAAAAAAGAAAGATCATCTTGTGTCATTTATGCCGTATCTGTTTCTACTGGTAGAAAGAATTTAAGTGGCATTCTGAGCCAATATCAAGATTTTCAAGATGTATTTGAAAAAAAAAATGCAAATACTCTTCATGAATATCATTCCTATGATTGCTCAATTGACCTTCAAGAAGGAGCACAACTATCGTTTGAACCAATGTACAGTTTATCACAAAATGAGTTGGATGAACTCAAGGAATATATTGAAGAAAAACTAGCCAAAAATTTCATACCCCATTCCAAATGTCTAGTAGAAGCTCCAATTTTTTTTCTGAAGAAAAAAGATGGATCATTACGGATGTGTGTCGATTATCGAAGATTCGACAAAATCACCATCAAAAATAGATATCTACTACCTTTGATATCTGGACTCTTTGATCAGTTGAATGAAGCTAAGATCTATAGAAAAATAGATCTATGAGGAGCATACAATCTGGTATGCATCAAAGAAGGTGTCACGAACACAAAATACAGACTTGAAATCTAACAAGAAGTTCAAGAAGAAGTGACAAAACTAGATTAAACAGATGAGTACAAGAACAACACCAGAAAGGTGAGCTAGAACTTCAAGAGATGTGTTGTCGAGACTGAAGAACCCTTCAGCCTCGACTCCTATATATACTACTGAATAGGAAGCTTCTCGAGCTACTTCCGCTAACTAGGACGCTTCTCCAACAACTTCTATTAATTAGGAAACTTCTCGAGCAACTTCCTAGAATCTATCAGAATATTCTAGAACCTTCTAAGAATATTCTAGAACCTTCTAAGAGAATCTTTAGGGAATATTCTAAGAATCTTCTAGAACCTTCTAAAGGAATCTTTAGAGAATCTTTAGAGAATATTCTAGAAGAATATTCGAAGAATATTCCAATGCATGTCCATGACATCACCTCCTCTTCTAACTTCGAGGTCTCCGAGAAGCAATGTTGTTATCAGTCAATACCAACGCAAGAAAATGAAAATCTGTCGCATCACATCCGCTATGAATTCCAATTGTTGTTCGCGAGGCAAATGATTCATCGGCCCTTGGAGCCAACGGTAGTGACCAACACCTTCAACCTCTGACCAAGCGTGGACTTCTGTGTCTTCATTGTGAAACTGTCCTCCAAACACACCTTCTGGCTGACCGTCGTAGGCAGGCTCGACCTCAAATACAATTACTAGCGATCTGTTGCTCGGTATCCTCCGACGTCGTCGTGTTCAGGCGGTTCTTCATCTCGCGGTCGTCTTCGTGAGCTAGTCGCTTGAGATGACATAACAAGTGTAGTATCTTGACTATCCATGTCCAAAGGCTAAAATGATGAGAGCAAACTATAGTTGCTAACAAAGTTCTACACTATCGAACTATGGGTTTTGGAGGTGCCCTCCCCCCTTTTTATGCTACTTGATGAGCAAGCTTCAGCAAGAAGCTATCGTTAAATCGGCTTAGGTTTATGAGGATATCGTTGATGAAATTCTTGTACCTTTTTTGGTGCATTGTCAAGATTTTCGGCACGCTCCCACGTTCGTTCATTGATGTCGTATCCACTCCAATGCACTAAATACTCCAATTTTCTCCTATTACGCCGTGAATCTAGTACCTTTTCCACCTCGTATTCCTCATGGTTTTCAATTTCGATACTTGGTGGCGGACTTTGTACTCTTTGGGGAAAAGCTGACTCTCGATAAGGTTCCAACAAAGACACGTGAAAGACTGGATGTACCTTCATAGTAGCTGGTAACTCCAGACGATATGCCACCGGATTGATCTGCTTCTCGATAACAAATGGCCCTAATCTCCGATAGTCCAATTTGTCACATGGCCGCTTGGTCTTGATATTCCGTCAAAGAAGCCATACTTTATTTCCAACTTTAAAAGTAGGCGCCTCATTTCGATATTTATCTGCAGATGCCTTGTAACTCTCTTGGGCAGATTGCAATTGAAGCTTCAACGTCGCTTGAAGCTCCGATAGTTGCTTCACAAATCCTTCAGCTGCTGGATTGTTATTTGCTGAAGAACTCAATAAATCGAGCTTGGGGTGGTATCCGTAGTTGGAGAAGAATGGTGTTTGTTGAGTTGACGCATGAAGAGTGTTGTTGTATGCGAACTCAGCAAGCGATAGATATGCAGTCCAATCATCTTGTTGATAGTTGATGCTGCATCGTAAATATTGCTCCAAAACTTGATTCACCCGCTCCGTTTGACCGTCAATTTGAGGATGAAAAGCCGAAGAGAGCTTAATATCCACCTTCAATATCTCAAAGAGGGACCTCCAAAACTTGGATACAAACTGAGTACCTCGATCCGACACGATATCATCTGGTAGGCCATGATAACGATATATGTTATTAAGAAAGAGTCTTGCGGTGTCTTTACTTGACGATGTTTTCTTGCAAGGCACGAAATGCGCCATCTTTGTAAATCGATCCACCACAACAAAGATGCTGTCAAATGAATTCGATGGCGGTAGGTCCGTAATGAAGTCCATAGAAACTGAAGACCATGGTCGGTGCGGAATAGGCAATGGCTGGAGAAGTCCATACGGACGATGTCGAGGGATCTTGGATCTTGAACAAACATCACAAGAAAGGACAAATTCCTTCACATCCTTCCACATTTGGGGCCACCAAAAATCTCGTGAAATGAGCTCCAAAGTCTTGTTGAATCCAAAATGTCCCGCAGCTGGAAAGTCGTGGCGAGATTGAAGTACTCGGAGTCGAGTTGGTCCTTTCGGGATATACAACCGCTCCTCAAAATACAGAAGATCTCCCTCCACCTTAAACTTGTCATTATCGACACGTTGTTTGATGTCAAGAGCTATAGAATCCTCAATGGTCGCAGTACGTACCTCGCTGAGGAAGCCGTCATCGATAGTTGCAACAGTAGCAAAAATCTTGAATTTTTCTGGTTTCAACAATGTTGTACATTGTTGATCAAACGCTGCTTCTCCAGCCTTTGGCGCAAGATACGATCTCCTCGATAATGCGTCAGATAATCCTTGCTGTTTTCCAAGGCGGTAGGTGATAATAAAGTCAAATCGTGATAGAGACATATTCCATCGAGCTTGACGACGATTCAAAATTCGAGCTGTCATGAAGTACTCCAAATTCTTGTGGTCCGTATAAACAGTCACTGGATGTGCAGCTCCTTCGAGGAAGTGACGCCACTCTTGGAAGGCATCCACTATAACAAGCAGCTCTTTGTCGTGGATCTCGTAGTTGATCTCAGCAGCAGAGAACTTCCGTGAATAGAACGCAACTGGGTGAAGCTTCTTGTCTATGCGTATCTGTGAAAGCACAGCTCCCAAAGCAAAATCTGAAGCATCGGTCTCTAAATAGAAAGCCTTTGCAAAGTCAGGGTGTACCAAGATTGGAGCCGTAGTGAATGCCGTCTTGAGATCTTGAAATGCTTTTGCTGCTTGTGATCCCCATTCGAGCTTGTCTTTGCTTGTTAGACGCGTAAGTGGTGCAGCAACTTGAGAATAATTCTTGATGAAGATCCGATAGAAGTTAGCAAATCCAAGAAAACACTGAACATCTCTAACCGTCTTCGGAACTTCCCAAGATATAATTGCTTCTACCTTTTTTGGATCCATCTTCAAGCCCTCTGTAGTTGCAATGAAGCCCAAAAATTCCATCTCATTCTGGTGAAATTGACACTTCTCCAACTTGGCATAGAGTCCTCGTTCGCATAGTTTTTCAAGAACCAAACAAACGTGCTTCTCATGTTCTTCTTCATTCTTGGAAAATATCAAAATATCATCCAGATAGATGACAACAAAGTCATCGAGGTACTCCCGAAAGATGTCGTTCATCATATGCTGAAAGACCGCTGGAGCATTGGTAAGACCAAAAGGCATGACATTGTACTCAAAATGGCCATACCTTGTACGAAAGGCTGTCTTCCATTCATCTCCTTCTTTGATTCGCACAAGGTTGTAGGCTCCTCTTAAATCAATCTTTGTAAAAATCCTTGCACGTCCAAGTTGATCTAAGAGGCCGGAGATCAAAGGTAAGGGATAGCGATTTTTCTTGGTTACCTTGTTGAGTCCTCGGTAGTCCACGCACATCCGCAGTGAGCCATCCTTTTTCTTCACGAATAAGATTGGTGCTCCAGCTGGCGACTTTGAATGTCGAATAAAATTCTTGGCTAGATTCTCATCGATGTACTTCCGTAATTCTGCCAACTCCGTCTGCGATAGGTTGTATATTGGATCAAAAGGTGGTTGCGCTCCTTCCTCTAAGTCTATGGCGCAATCATATGATCGATGTTCCGGCAGTATATCGGCGTTCTTCTTCTGAAACACGTCTTCAAAATCCCTATATTGCTCTGGTATATTCGATGTTGAGATATTCTCGCCGCTAGTTGGAGCTGCATAAATGACAAATGGTGTGCCTTCCTTGGACGATCTTAGGAACGCTCTCGCTCCAATAAACATGGATTTCTTCATGTAGGTTCTACCAACAGGTTTATTATTATTTTTTTCAGGAAATGTTATCCTTCGTAGCCTCCAATCAATGGACGGATTATGATCTTCTAACCAAGAAAGACCAAGGATAACAGGGCTTGATGGGGTTCTAATAATATTAAAAATAACGTGACTACTATGGTCCTTAAACACCACTTCTATAGGTTCTGATTCGTGGGTAACGTTGCCTGACAATAAGGGTCGTCCATCTATCACCTCTACGTGAACAGGTTTGGACTTCTGTACTAAACGGATCTTGTGGCGTTTAGCAAACTCTTCATCTAAAAAACAAGTAGATGCCCCCGAATCCAATAAAGCTAAAGTTTTTTGTTTTTGAGGGCCTAAAAACAAAGGAATTGTAAAACAACGGGCAGGTTGGACAGAGAAGGAGGAACCTGATTGTTGTCGTGATATTAGATTGTCCAGCCGCACGGTTCCTACTATAGCTGGGCGTCGTCGTTTTTCCGGAATCATCGCACTTCTAGTCTTGACAGGGTGCCAATTTTGCTTCTTTGGGCAATTTCCAACCTTGTGACCTTCTTCTCCACAGTACAAACATAACCCTTCCTCCATACGCCGTTTCTTCTCTGTTGGAGTAAGAGATCGGACACGCGCCGTGTTGATTTGCATGTCTGTTGCCTCCGAATGTGAGTTTAAGCTATTTGCAGACATAGTCACGTCGTAACGAGTCATTTGGTGTCTCGGACGTTGGTCTTGGCGACGCTGGAATAGGCGGTTGTCACACTTTACAGCTTGGCTAATAGCTTCGTTGAGCGTTTGAGGATCAGGAAGAGATAACAGCAAGTCCTTCACATCATCCTTCAAGCCCCAATAAAACTGACTCACCAACGCCTCTTCACCCCAATTAATGTCACTTGCCAATTGTCTGAAATCCGAGGCATAGACTGATGCAGAGCGTGTTCCTTGTCGTAGCGATCGGATCTTTGTTGTAGCCCATCGAACTTTATCATGCTCGCCAAATGCTTCTGCAAACGCCTCCAAGAACGTTTCAAAGTTGCTCAGGATTGGCGATCGCTTCTCGAACAAGGGAGTAAACCAAGACAGAGCTTGTGCTGTAAGCAAGGTTTCAACAAGCCCAACACGCGTTTCCTCCGTCGGATAATGTTTGGGCTGTAAAATTGTTATCAACCTGATTTGGTTGACAAAACCTCGAAACTTGGAACGAGTTCCATCAAACTTATCCGGAAGACTAACTCGAGGCTCCTTTCATTGTAGGACTACTCGATCTTGTTGAAATGGAGGTAGAACTGCTTCTTCTAGCGCAGAAGTTTGAGGCTGATATGCTTTAGATGGTGCTATCCCAGATGCTCCATTGTTATGGAGTCCTACCATGACTCTTTCGATCTCTGTTGTCCTATGTGACAACGAGGCAAGAGCATTTATGATGGCGTCTAGTTTGGATTCCAAACTTTCAGCCATTTTAACGTCTTAACCTTCGGCTAACCTTCAGAAAGAAGAAAAAAGAGTTTTGACAAGAGGACAATATTGGTTCAGAGGAGAGTACTCCGCAACCTCTAAAACGCCTTAAGACTCCAAGATGAGGGGTAATCCACTCTCTCCAAGAAGAATAAGGCTCCAATATTGAGAAAGAAGAGATATCAGTTTAGAGGAGGGTAATCCGCAACTTCTAAAACACTAGCACACCTACAAGAAGAGGGGTAATCCACTCTCTAACAAGAAGGAACTAGCTCTGATACCAGTGAAAATGCAGTCTCGACAAACTGTCACGGACACAAAATACAGACTTGAAATCTAACAAGAAGTTCAAGAAGAAGTGGCAGAACTAGATTAAACAGATGAGTACAAGAACAACACCAGAAAGGTGAGCTAGAACTCCAAGAGATGTGTTGTCGAGACTGAAGAACCCTTCAGCTTCGACTCCTATATATACTACTGAATAGGAAGCTTCTCGAGCTACTTCCGCTAACTAGGACGCTTCTCCAACAACTTCTATTAATTAGGAAACTTCTCGAGCAACTTCCTAGAATCTATCAGAATATTCTAGAACCTTCTAAGAGAATCTTTAGGGAATATTCTAAGAATCTTCTAGAACCTTCTAAAGGAATCTTTAGAGAATCTTTAGAGAATATTCTAGAAGAATATTCGAAGAATCTTCCAATGTATGTCCATGACAGAAGGAGATGAATGGAAGACTGTATTTCAAACATGGTATGGACATTTTGAATACAACATCATGCCTTTTAGACTTACAAATGCACCAGCAACATTTCAACATCTAATGAATGATGTCTTTTGGAAGTTTTTAGATGATTTTGTTATCTGTTATCTAGACGACATCTTAATCTATTCTAAAAATACAAAAGAATATGAACTTCATGTTCGTCATGTGTTACAAAAATTAAGAAATGTGAGACTCTATGCCAAGATAGAAAAGTATATATTTCATACTATTCAAGTCAACTTCTTAGGATACATCATTTCAAATGACAGACTTATGATAGATCCTAAAAAAATTCAAGTTATTATAGATTGGAAGATCCTAAAAACGATAAGAGATGTCTAATATTTTTTTGGATTTGCTAACTACTATCCAATCTTCATGAAAGACTTCTCTTAAGTTGTAGGTCCTTTTACACATTTGACTTATAAAGACAAACTTCAATAGAATCAAGAAGTGGAAGTAGCATTTGAAACTTTGAAGACAGCCCTTGTTTCTCCACTAATTTTATATTGCGTTGATTTTTCTAAGCCATTTTTTATGGAAACAGATGCATCAGACTTTACTTTGGGTGCCGTATTGTCACAAATGAAAACAAATAATAAACTTCATCTAGTAGCTTTTCATTTCAAAAAATATTTAAGATCCAAAATCAACTACGAGATCCACAATAAAGAACTTCTTGCAATCATGGATTCATTTTAAGAATGGTGCCATTATCTAGAAAGTGCTTCTAGTTTAGTCACTGTATATATGGATCACAAGAACCTTAAATATTTTCTGTCAACACATGTTTTGAATCATTCCCAAGCCCATTGGAGTATGTCTTTATCAAGATTTGAATTTAAGATCATTTATTAGCTGAGAAAACAACAAGGTTTGTCAGATGCACTCTCTAGACGATCTTACCTTACAACAAAGGAAGGAGGTGCTGCTTTTGATCAACAACGAATAATTCTCTTGAAGCTAAAGTATCTTAAGCTTTGAACAATGAAATCAATACTAATTATTGATTCAATTTTCATTAAACAAGTTTAGTCAAGTATGTCTTCCGATCCTCTTATTCATGATATTAAGGAAAATCCTTCAAAGTCTCATGATACTTCGAAGTTTGAATTCAAGAACAATCTATTATATTTTGAGGAACACCTATATATTTCAAAAGGTGAAGCTTGATGACGTGTTCTTCAAGCTCGTCATGACTTTCCAGCAGCAAGACATTTTGGATATGATAAAACTTTGGAACTAATATTTAGGGATTTTTGGTGGCCCCAAATGTGGAAGGCACTCAAAGGTTTTGTACAATCTTGTGATATTTGGTCAAGATCAAAAACTCCTTGTCATTGACCTTATGGACTTCTTCAGTAAATATAAAACTATCTTTGGTATTCCATCTTCAAATTGATAGATAAATGGAGTGTGTTAATCAAGTTTTGGAGCAGTATTTAAGATGTACCATCAACTACTAACAAGATGATTGAAAATTTCTTTTGCCATTAGTAGAGTTTGCTTATAATAACATGATACATTCTTCTACAAAACAAACACCTTTTTTTGCCAATTATGGTTATCATCTACAATTTGTTACTTTTGACTTTTCAAAAGCTGATAATCCTATGGTGATGTCACGGACACAAAATACAGACTTGAAATCTAACAAGAAGTTCAAGAAGAAGTGACAGAACTAGATTAAACAGATGAGTACAAGAACAACACCAGAAAGGTGAGCTAGAACTCCAAGAGATGTGTTGTCGAGACTGAAGAACCCTTCAGCCTCGACTCCTATATATACTACTGAATAGGAAGCTTCTCGAGCTACTTCCGCTAACTAGGACGCTTCTCCAACAACTTCTATTAATTAGGAAACTTCTCGAGCAACTTCCTAGAATCTATCAGTATATTTTAGAACCTTCTAAGAATATTCTAGAACCTTCTAAGAGAATCTTTAGGGAATATTCTAAGAATCTTCTAGAACCTTCTAAATGAATCTTTAGAGAATCTTTAGAGAATATTCGAAGAATCTTCCAATGTATGTCCATGACAGGTGAAAGATTTGGCAAATCATTTGTTAGAGCTACATGCAACAATGAAGGCCTCAACAATGATCAAATAACTAGGTGGTCTTTTTGCCCTGATATAGGGTACTATCAATGGTTGAAAGACCCTATCAATCATTTTCAAAGAGAACAAAGATAAGAGTATGTGACAAATATAATTCGTCGCATCTTAGACTTCTTCAAGATATGATTACTGCTCCTCGTGGAACTCATCCTTAGAAGAGGAAATAATGTCACGGACATATATTTATTATAATTATTATTTAGGTGATATGAATAGCTAGAAATAAGTAAAAATATATTAATTTCATAATACCTTCTAGAAAAGCTTCCTAGAAGCTTTATAGACATTGCTTTGACATTACATGTCTTTATACTTGATTGATAGGTTGGAAACTTGGTCAACAAGTTAACCACATGCCACACATATTGATAGCTTGTAGAAGAAGCTAATTATGTTTCATCCACATACAAAACTTGCCTTGCAAGTTAAGATACATGTTATGCAAAGTCAACATGTTTTTGGAGGTCCTATAGAACATTGCCATGTACCTCTTAGGTAGATAGTATATATAGAGGTAAGAGTGAAGCCTTCTTCACTTTTGTCAATTCATTTTTTGCTTCTAGTCTAGTTTTAAGGGTCTCTAGTTTTCTTGTCTTTTGGCAATAGCCATTTTAGTTTCTTTCTTAATATACATATTTAGTTATTTCTATTTTGTCATCTTTCTTTGAAAAAAGTCTCACTTATTTATTTGTTTTTATCAAGTTCTTGTCCTTGACAAAATTTTTGTAAAAGAGGCTCAATTAAATATGATAACTGCATCTTTTAATCAAGCCAAGATTTGGGAGGAATGCCATTATGACTAATTTTTAACTATGGGAGCCACTATGATTCTAGTTCAAGGAGGTTATCAAATCCCGATATGGAATGGAGCAATAGTTAGTTATTCGAGAATTTTTGATACATAGGCCAATTCAAATGTCAATACATAGGGAATAGTTAATATCACCTTGTTGCAAGTTATACCTCCAAACATGGCAACATCGCAGTCTCCATACTTCTCTTATCAATAGCAACTATTGACTACGATATAGTTACTAATAGTATTAGCTCCAAAGGATTCTAATGAAACCTTGTTGTTAAATTTGACTAAGAAAATGGAAGAAATCGTAGTCAATATGGCAAAAGATAAAGAAAAGAGGAAAAAATCTATCAATATTAATTCCAATATATGGTGCAGGAATTGTAAAGGCTAAGGTCATTTGGTAACAAAATACATCTCTCCTCTACAAATGATAGTGAAATATACATTCTGGAGAGGAAAGCATTTGACAGCTAATTGTTGGAATTGGAAAAAGTAACAACAATTTGTTAATCAGACCATGATTCCACCCATTCAGTGGGATGTTAATCAAGTTCAAACGAGAAATATATTTGGTTGGAATAGAAATTATTCAAATAGGAAAAATTGAGCCTTTAATAACCTTCAAGGTCCAAATTATAATTTGGATTCTGCATTGAACTTCCATAATTTTGTGAAAAAACAACTAGGATATCAACAATATTCTCCATCACTACAATTGATTTTAATTTCATCCGTATCAACAAGACAACCGAGATCATTTACCAATTCAACTTAGAATAGGTCAAGCTAGTATATACCGATGGAGACACCCAATATGCCTAATGGAGGTGGAAGAAGACCACTTTGTTGTTATTATTACAAGCAGATTGGTCATTATGATCGTGAATGTTCTAATCCAAGAGCTAGTGATGACTATGCTCTAATTTATGAAAATTATAAATAGTCGGGGCATACATATCAGTAGTATAATGCTTCATTCAATTTCAACAATCATGATTAGCAGATTTAGCTACAAAGTAAGATTGAGGATAATAATCAAGGTTCCTAAGATTCTTCAATAAATCGAGTAGAATGTATCAAAGCAATGTTTATCAAGAACCAACAAAAGAAGAAAGGACCAATTTAACACTTACATGAACTAGTTGCGAAGGACCAATTCAATCCAATTATGGGAGCGTTGTCGTGTTGGAACACGAATATACTGTGAAAATATAAAGAAAGGGGACTTTTATTAATGTTCAATTACCTCGAATATTGGAAGCAACGACCGATTCTAGTGCCAATATTCAGGGGCCAGTTCAGACACCCCGTCACACTCGGTCAGGGCATACTTACCAGTAACGAAATGCTCCGTTCGAGTCCAATAGTGGGAGTCAACAGAATCGAAAGGACTAAATCGATGACTGAGCGAGCCTGACGTGAAGGACCAATTTGACCCAATTACAGGAACATCCAAGTCATACTACGGGCCTCTTAACCAATATGAGACCTGATTTGGTCGGACGACTCGATGTGGTCCCGATTATGGAGGTTTTGATTTCGTTTCAGGTGGCTGTTCTCTGTGCCGTTTCAGGCAACGTTGTTTCAAAAAAAAGAATCTTTTAAAAGGCAAAAAATGGAAGGGAAAGCTCTGACAGTGGAGCCAATTCCGGATCCAAGACAGAAGATTAAAGAAATTCAGAGGCTAGGGTTTGAAAGAGTGGAGAATTAGGGTTAAAGGGGAGGATAGGTTAAGAAATGAAAAGAGGGGAGAGCTAGCTTCATGCTTCAGGAGGGGAAAAGATAGAGAATTGAGATTATATTTTTTATAGGATTTTGAGAAAAACAGAGGCAATCCTTGCTGAAAGTCAGTATTGTATTGATGAACTGGATTATTTTTTCGAAAGAGAGAAAAAAAAAATATTCGGAAATGGTAAGAGTAGAGGAGAGGATTCAGAGATTCGGAAATTAGGGAGGTTAAGAAGAAGGGAGGATACAAGGTTTTTGAGTAGGGGTCAGAAAAGGAACTTCTGGCGATCAATGCTGAATAGTCGATGTGTTGTACTGGTAAATCGGGGTTTTAATGAAGTGGGTGTGATTACTCTTGACTGTTTTGTGAAATCGAAGTTACATCTATGATTGAAGAATTAAAAGGGTATCTATAGGATTGAGTATGCGTAGTGAATGAAAATTTTTGGGTTAATCTAACAAGACAATCAGTGAATACAAGGTTGTGAATATAAAGCGGTATCAGAGATTAGCAGATTGGGTTGTTTGGGGTTCTTTGTAATGTCTAGAGACCTACCGGCTGGGGCAAAAAGGATTATAGCGAGTAGTCGAAGGACATTCGTATAGATTTACAATATATTCTTGCAATCGTTTATATTCCAACAGTCAAAAATGGATAGACTGCTTGAATATTAGCGAATCTCCATACTACCTTCTATAGCCAAACGCCCGATGCATTCTCGAGCAGGAAAGCACGTAATACGACATAAGTGGTGAACCCGACGTGAAAGCTTGAGGTAGAAGGTATTGGATTTCGTTTGATTTTATTTTTATTTTTATGGAGAACAAAAATAAAAAATTTGAAGGATCTTTGGGAGGAGTTTCTTGTGGAGGTTCTTCTAAAGGACAAGGCATGCACATGGATCCGTCTATTGCTAGTATGTTTCAAGCCTTCTCATTATCAATGCAGCAGCAGCAAAGCAATGATCAAAAAGAAGCTTTGGCAACCAAAGCATTGCAAGCAGTGGTCAATAAAATTGATCAATTTGATGGAAGGAATATTTCAAGGTATTTAAGATGTTATGTTCATGAAATGGAATTAAATCGGGTTTCTGAGAAGAAAATGGTTGAATTATTTGGACTTGCCATGATACCGGAGATAAGAGACCATATTACATTGATTACGGATCATTATGGGAATTCATGGGAGGTTTTTTCACATGCATTGAAAGACAAATATTTCTTGGAAGATGTTGATCGTGTTACTAAGAAGCTGTTTCTGGAATGGATTGAACGGCCTAATAAGAATTTGCAAGCAACAGAGCTACTAAAGAAATTTGAGAGGCAGTACTCTCAAGTATCGAAGGTAGAAAAATTGACATTGGAGCCAAACAAAGTTAATCTATTTCTTCAAGCTGCTGATGGAGAATTGCAAGGGAAATTGGAACTCTTTCTTGAAGACAAAGAAGAAGATGAAGGATTGACAACAAAGTGGAAGAACATTGAAGATGCGGTAGGGTTGTTTGCAAAAAGAGAAAAGAGGAAGGATAGGAGCAATATTCCGAAAACAGTACAAGCACCCAAAGCTCTAGTATGTACAACACCACCAACAATGCCTACAGTTCAACCTTCGACATCCTTATCAAAGAAAGTAGATATGGAGATGGAAGAAATTATATGAGGGATGTGAGATCTTCAAATCAAATTGGCAAGACTTGAAGAGAATACTTCTACAAATAATTTGAAGAATGTTTCAAAACAAGGATATATACAAAGATGCATTTGGTGTGATGACGCTTCACACACTAGGAAAGATTGCAATGAATTTAATAATATGATACGACAAGGAATTATTTGCTGGAAAGATGGAAAGATAGTATTAAAGGATATGAAGGATCTTCTTCAAACCAATTTTGGCAAGGGAGGAATGAGAGCATTGGTTCAAGATTACTTAAAAGAGCATGAAACAGCAGCACGAGAAAGTACAAGTTATGGTGCTAGAGTAGATGATGACCTTGGTGGAAGTACGGAAACTAGTGAGTTTTGGGCTTCTGCCATTTCTATAATGCAAGAAGGGAAATTACCTCGAGAAGCGTTATTGAGGACTGTAGCTACAATACAAGGTGTAACAGGTTGGAAGGATCCTGTTGAGTCTCTTTCAATTCATGCATATATTGCTAAGAGCCAACATAAAGCTTTGATGGAAGAAAAGAAACAAGAAAATTTTGATGATACGAGAGAAGGAAATTCTTCTAAGAGGCAAACTCGAGGAAACAAGGCTCGAGAGGCAGCTTCACAAGAATTACCTGTAAAGGATACCTCAGCATCATTGGAAGAAAAAACAAGAGAGACAAAAGATAAGGGCAAATCAATTGCTTATAAGCTACTTTCTGACATTGAAGCGGCAACAAATTTGAAAGGGGTGTTGAAAGAACGTATATTAAACGCTAAGGTGGAATTCACATTGAAAGAAGTTTTGAAAATTACAAAGAAGGAGTTTCATGATGTTATCATTGACAGCATTAAGCGAAAGAGGCAATTAATGGGCGAAATTGGAATGAGTCATGCTAGTGATGCAAGAATATATAAAGATGAAGAAGAGGTTGATATTGATTACAAGCAACTAACAAATGAAAAGAATGGGTATAATCAACGAGTATATTTTGAAGATTATAGTGATAAGGAAATGGAAACTTTGAGCCATTATACTCAAAAGCATTGGGCAAGGGCAACTATTGAGGTATTGGTGAAAGTAGGAGATATAGAAGAACCAATTATTACTTTAGTCGACCATGGTTCTGAAATAAATCTCATATCTAAAGATCTTTATAAGAAGCAAAAATGGCCAATTGATATGGAACATGGATGGGCAATACGAGCAGCTAATAACACACGGGGCAAATTATATGGAGCCTGTCCAGATGTCAAAATTTGGATTGGGGATGTTGTGATGGAGCAACATTTCTTTGTTCAAGATACAACGTCTTATCCGTTGATTTTAGGACAACCTTATATTACGGCAACACGGATGGAAACAAAAGTACTTGATGATGGTTCTGCTTGTGCAAGGGTACGTTGTCGTATTATGTGTTGTCTTGTTCGGGAATACACTGGGTATCTGGCTGTTGAAGGTATAGTTGTTTTTGCAAATAATAAAGAAATCCTAATAGATTTTATCCATGTATGAAGAATATAATTGAAATATCAATTTCCAAGTATTTAAAAACACTCCTCATAGTCATTGTAACTATAAAATATTCCAATTGCTTCATTTCTTTTATCATTAAGTTGTTTTTGTTTTTCTTAACAAGCCCTAACCCTAGCCAGTGAGCTTTGACAAGCTGTAACTTTTGATCCAACCATCCACTTAGTGTGAAATTTTGCATCCAAATACCTGTATAAGCCTTCTATATGCTCAGAAAATTTCAGCCCAATCCAACTTACAGATTGCAAGAAAACGCCCAAAAACCGCACTGATGACACTCGGCCGCAACCTTGAAATTTGATATAGAAACTCCAGAAGTGATTTCTCCTTTGTCAACCGTTAACTCCAGCTCAAAATTGAATAGCTGCTTGATCTCCAAATCTTCTATTACCAAGCCAAAAATTACATCCATCCAACTAGTAGATCTTCAGATATCACAGAAACCCTATCCAACCCTAGACTGCCAACTTCTGACAACCCTTTGTAGTAAAACCTAGATATCTCTTGATTGCATTGTTAGATTAACACAAAATTTTATATACACTTAGCACACCCAACTGTCCAGACAATACCAAATTTTGACCTATAGATGCTACAGGACTTGCACAAACCGATTGAGAATGCAAACCATCAATGTTTTATATAAAATCTGAAACACCAAAATAAACACTGACTTTGAGCAGCGATTGCTCTCCCCTCACAAACCCTAATGAAACCAAACTAGTGACTTTAAAAAGAGCTTGAAGCTAGCTCTTCGATCCAAAAACCCGATCTGAAAAAAACCCCGTATTTTGCCCTAGGCGGCCGTTTTAGTGGCTGGAGATCGGATTTCGACCCTGTCTCATATCCGGCCGACCCCCGGATATCAATCTAATCTATCCTAGTGGTTTTATAGCCCGATCCTACCCTCAACTTAACCCTAGTATCAACCATGCTAATAAATTATCCTTTTTATTCTTTTTTTACCATTTTATGGCCATTCTATGGCAATAAAAAAGTTACTACAGCCTAGAAGGTAAAATTACTAACTAGTTTTTATCTACTAGCTATTAAGTGAAGAAAATAGAATTAGAGGCTTTTATAAAAGCCTTGTAAAATATATTGAATGCTTGTTGAACCATGATAATAGAATATTAATTAAAATATCATTTCTTTGTCATATTTTCACCATATAGTCGTGTCACAACACGACAATGTAGCGAAGATGGGAGGAAAGCTGTAGAATTTCTAATAGTATCTCCTAACCATGAACGGAATCCAGATAGGTTGAGGGAGAAACCATTGCCAAAGATTGTTGAAGGATTTAAGGATTTTGGGGAGGTACCACTATAAAGCGAGATTATGGAGGTACAAAAGAAGAGGTACTCTCGTGAGATGAAGGTGCCTTTGATGCGAGTTTTATTGGTATTTTGGAGAATGGAAATATAATGTATAAGAAAGTTGATGATTTTAAAAGAAAAGAAAGAAAAGAGATTATATAATATTGAAGGAGAATTATGCAAGTTAGGTACGCAGCAAGAAGATGAAAGTGATTTGGATAATGAAGGTGACGAAGACAAATTGGACAAAGACATAGAGAATATATTATAAATCAAACAGCAATTGGATAAATTGGTGCATACTGGAGGATGCATAGGTTCAGAGGGGGTGGATGTCGTGTTGTAATATGAGTATACTATGAAAATATAAAGAAAGGGAACTTTTATTAATGTTTAGTTACCTTGAATATTGGAAGCAACGACCGATTCCAGTGCTAATATTCAGGGGCTAGTTCAGACAGCCCATCACAATCGGTTAGGACATACTTACTAGTAACGAAATGCTCCGTTCGAGTCTGTAGAATTAGTAATTGGTCTTTGAAACCCCGTACCAATTCTTTGTTGGTAAAATCTGGAATTGGTCGGATGGTTACCAATTGGTATTGGTAGGAATTGGTAGTTAGCGGGAAAAGCGGTTAACAGGCCAAAATACGTACCTTTTGGAATCTGTTAACTGCCATGTCAGTTGAGTAGGATAAAGAGGTTGAAGAAGAAGGAATGGGGGCCAGACTTGTGAGTCTTAGAGCCGGGGTATGCTTGGGTGCTACCTCTATTTTTTCTATTTCTTTCCTTTTGTATTTTGATGTTTCGTTGTGTTTATAAAGAGAAGTTTATGAGAATTGTGTGTTGATCACAGTGTTACAGTGAATGCTGTATTGGACCAGAATTGGTTCTATATATTGCACATGAAATAGTGTTATAGATTGAGAGATGATAGTTTGAAAATGATTGAATGACCATTGAGTTGGAAAATATAAATGAAGTTAGAATTACAGAGAATTGATAAGAAATTGAGAATGTTGTAATTGAAGTTATTAAATTAGACATGGTACTGAAGAATTAATATTATACAATTCAGTGATTGGGAATTAACTTATTGAATATCAAATGATTATATTCAATTTATGGTGACCTTAACAATTAACTCATGCGATAGTTCTTTTCCTTGTGTTTGAACCGATTTAAACTATACTTAATTCAAAAATTGTGGCAATTCAGATTTCTTGATTACAGAGTCCAATAGTGGAAGTCAACAGAATCGAAAGGGCTAAATCGATGACTGAGTGAGCTTGACGCGAAGGACCAATTTGACCCAATTACGGGAACATCTAGGTCTTACTACGGGCCTCTTAACCAATATGAGACCTGATTTGGTCGAGCGACTCAATGTGGTTTTAATTATGGGGGTTTCGATTCTGTTTCAAGCTGTCCTATTCTCTGTGCCGTTTCAGGGAACATTGTTTCTGAAAAAAGAACCTTTTAAAAGACAAAAAATGGAAGAGAAAGGTCTAACAGTGCAGCCAATTCTGGATCCAAGACGGAAGATTGAAGAAATTTAGAGGCTAGGGTTTGAAAGAGGGGAGAATTAGGATTAAAGGGGAGGATAGGTTAAGAAATGAAAAGGGTCAGAGAGCTAGCTTCATGCTTCAGGTGGAAAAAAGACACAGAATTGGGGTTTTTTTTTTTTTCTTTCTTCATAGGGTTTTGAGAAGACTGAGGCAATCATTGTTGATAGTCAGTCTTGTACTAGTGAATCGGGGTTTTAATGAAGTGGGTGTAATTACTCTTGAGTATTTCGTGAAATCGAAGTTACATCTGTGATTGAAGAATTAAAAAGGTGTCTATAGGATTGAGTATGCGGAGTGAATGAAAATTTTTGGATTAATCTAACAAGACAGTCAGTGGATACAAGGTCGTGAGTATAAGGCGGTATCAGAGATTAGTAGATTGGGTTGTTCGGGATTCTCTGTAAGGTCTAGAGACCTACCGGCTATGACAAAAAAGATTTCGGTGAGCAGTCAAAGGACATCCGTATAGATTTATGATATATTCTTGCAATCATTTATATTCTAATAGTCAAAAACTGATAGACTGCTTGAATATTAGCAAATCTCTATACTAGTTTCTACAGCCACATGCCCAGTGCGTTCTCAAGCAGAAAAGCACGTAATATGACAACGATTGCTTCTGTCTTCGTCCAAATCCTATGAAAAAAAAAATTCCAATTCTCTGTCTTTTCCTCCCCTGAAGCATGAAGCTAGCTCTCTGACCCTTTTCATTTCTTAACCTATCCTCGCCTTTAACCCTAATTCTCCCCTCTTTCAAATCCTAGCCTCTAAATTTCTTCAATCTTCCATCTTGGATCCGGAATTAGCTCCACCATCAAAGCTTTTTCCTCCATTTTTTGCCTTTTAAAAGGTTCTTTTTCCGGAAATAATGTTCCTTGAAATGGCACAGAGAACAAGACAGCCTGAAACGAAATCAAAACCCCCGTAATTGAGACCACATTGAGTCGCTCGACCAAATCAGGTCTCATATTGATTAAGAGGCCTGTAGTAAGACCTGGATGTTCCCGTAATTGGGTCAAATTGGTCCTTCGCGTCAAGCTCACTCAGTCATCGATTTAGCCCTTTCAATTCTGTTGACTTCCACTATTGGACTTGAACGGAGCATTTCGTTACTAGTAAGTATGTTCTAACCGATTGTGATGGGGTGTCTGAACTAGCCCATGAATATTGGCACTGGAATCGGTCGTTGCTTCCAATATTCGAGGTAACTGAACATTAATAAAAGTCCCCTTTTTTTATATTTTCATGGTATACTCGTATTACAACACGACATCCACCCTCTCTGAACCTATGCATCCTCCAGTATGCACCAATTTATCCAATTGCTGTTTGATTTATAATATATTCTCTATGTCTTTGTCCAATTTGTCTTCGTCACCTTCATTATCCAAATCACTTTCATCTTCTTGCTGCGTACCTAACTTGCATAATTCTCCTTCAATATTATATAATCTCTTTTCTTTCTTTTCTTTTAAAATCATCAACTTTCTTAAACATTATATTTCCATTCTCCAAAATACCAATAAAACTCGCATCAAAGGCACCTTCATTTCATGAGAGTACCTCCTCTTTTGTACCTCCATAATCTCGCTTTATAGTGGTACCTCCCCAAAATCCTTAAATCCTTCAACAATCTTTGGCAATGGTTTCTCCCTCAACCTATCTGGATTCCGTTCATGGTTAGGAGATACTGTTAGAAATTCTATAGCTTTCCTCCTATCTTCGCTACGTACCCTTGCATAAGCAGAACCATTGTCAAGTACTTTTGTTTCCATCCGTGTTGCCGTAATATAAGGTTGTCCTAAAATCAACGGATAAGACGTTGTATCTTGAACAAAGAAATGTTGCTCCATCACAACATCCCCAATCCAAATTTTGACATCTGGACAGGCTCCATATAATTTGCCCCGTGTGTTATTAGCTGCTCGTATTGCCCATCCATGTTCCATATCAATTGGCCATTTTTGCTTCTTATAAAGATCTTTAGATATGAGATTTATTTCAGAACCATGGTCGACTAAAGCAATAATTGGTTCTTCTATATCTCCTACTTTCACCAATACCTCAATAGTTGCCCTTGCCCAATGCTTTTGAGTATAATGGCTCAAAGTTTCCATTTCCTTATCACTATAATCTTCAAAACATACTCGTTGATTATACCCATTCTTTTCATTTGTTAGTTGCTTGTAATCAATATCAACCTCTTCTTCATCTTTATATATTCTTGCATCACTAGCATGACTCATTCCAATTTCGCCCATTAATTGCCTCTTTCGCTTAATGCTGTCAATGATAACATCATGAAACTCCTTCTTTGTAATTTTCAAAACTTCTTTCAATGTGAATTCCACCTTAGCGTTTAATATACGTTCTTTCAACACCCCTTTCAAATTTGTTGCCGCTTCAATGTCAGAAAGTAGCTTATAAGCAATTGATTTGCCCTTATCTTTTGTCTCTCTTGTTTTTTCTTCCAATGATGCTGAGGTATCCTTTACAGGTAATTCTTGTGAAGCTGCCTCTCGAGCCTTGTTTCCTCGAGTTTGCCTCTTAGAAGAATTTCCTTCTCTCGTATCATCAAAATTTTCTTGTTTCTTTTCTTCCATCAAAGCTTTATGTTGGCTCTTAGCAATATATGCATGAATTGAAAGAGACTCAACAGGATCCTTCCAACCTGTTACACCTTGTATTGTAGCTACAGTCCTCAATAACGCTTCTCGAGGTAATTTCCCTTCTTGCATTATAGAAATGGCAGAAGCCCAAAACTCACTAGTTTCCGTACTTCCACCAAGGTCATCATCTACTCTAGCACCATAACTTGTACTTTCTCGTGCTGCTGTTTCATGCTCTTTTAAGTAATCTTGAACCAATGCTCTCATTCCTCCCTTGCCAAAATTGGTTTGAAGAAGATCCTTCATATCCTTTAATACTATCTTTCCATCTTTCCAGCAAATAATTCCTTGTCGTATCATATTATTAAATTCATTGCAATCTTTCCTAGTGTATGAAGCGTCATCACACCAAATGCATCTTTGTACATATCCTTGTTTTGAAACATTCTTCAAATTATTTGTAGAAGTATTCTCTTCAAGTCTTGCCAATTTGATTTGAAGATCTCACATCCCTCATATAATTTCTTCCATCTCCATATCTACTTTCTTTGATAAGGATGTCGAAGGTTGAACTGTAGGCATTGTTGGTGGTGTTGTACATACTAGAGCTTTGGGTGCTTGTACTGTTTTCGGAATATTGCTCCTATCCTTCCTCTTTTCTCTTTTTGCAAACAACCCTACCGCATCTTCAATGTTCTTCCACTTTGTTGTCAATCCTTCATCTTCTTCTTTGTCTTCAAGAAAGAGTTCCAATTTCCCTTGCAATTCTCCATCAGCAGCTTGAAGAAATAGATTAACTTTGTTTGGCTCCAATGTCAATTTTTCTACCTTCGATACTTGAGAGTACTGCCTCTCAAATTTCTTTAGTAGCTCTGTTGCTTGCAAATTCTTATTAGGCCATTCAATCCATTCCAGAAACAGCTTCTTAGTAACACGATCAGCATCTTCCAAGAAATATTTGTCTTTCAATGCATGTGAAGAAACCTCCCATGAATTCCCATAATGATCCGTAATCAATGTAATATGGTCTCTTATCTCCGGTATCATGGCAAGTCCAAATAATTCAACCATTTTCTTCTCAGAAACCCGATTTAATTCCATTTCATGAACATAACATCTTAAATACCTTGAAATATTCCTTCCATCAAATTGATCAATTTTATTGACCACTGCTTGCAATGCTTTGGTTGCCAAAGCTTCTTTTTGATCATTGCTTTGCTGCTGCTGCATTGATAATGAGAAGGCTTGAAACATACTAGCAATAGACGGATCCATGTGCATGCCTTGTCCTTTAGAAGAACCTCCACAAGAAACTCCTCCCAAAGATCCTTCAAATTTTTTATTTTTGTTCTCCATAAAAATAAAAATAAAATCAAACGAAATCCAATACCTTCTACCTCAAGCTTTCACGTCGGGTTCACCACTTATGTCGTATTACGTGCTTTCCTGCTCGAGAATGCATCGGGCATTTGGCTATAGAAGGTAGTATGGAGATTCGCTAATATTCAAGCAGTCTATCCATTTTTGACTGTTGGAATATAAACGATTGCAAGAATATATTGTAAATCTATACGAATGTCCTTCGATTACTCGCTATAATCCTTTTTGCCCCAGCCGGTAGGTCTCTAGACATTACAAAGAACCCCAAACAACCCAATCTGCTAATCTCTGATACCGCTTTATATTCACAACCTTGTATTCACTGATTGTCTTGTTAGATTAACCCAAAAATTTTCATTCACTACGCATACTCAATCCTATAGATACCCTTTTAATTCTTCAATCATAGATGTAACTTCGATTTCACAAAACAGTCAAGAGTAATCACACCCACTTCATTAAAACCCTGATTCACCAGTACAACATTGACTTTCAGCAACGATTGCCTCAGTCTTCCCAAAACCCTATGAAGAAAAAAAAAAAAAAAAAAAAAAAAAACCCCGATTCTCTGTCTTTTTTTCCCCTGAAGCGTGAAGCTAGCTCTCTGACCCTTTTCATTTCTTAACCTATCCTCTCTTTTAATCCTAATTCTCCCCTCTTTCAAATCCTAGCCTCTGAATTTCTTCAATCTTCCGTCTTGGATCCAAAATTGGCTCCACCATCAAAGCTTTCTCTTCCATTTTCTACCTTTTAAAAGGTTCTTTTTTCGGAAATAACGTTCCCTGAAATGACACAAAGAACAGGACAGCCTAAAATGGAATCGAAACCCCCGTAATCGGGACCACATTGAGTCGCCCGACCAAATCAGGTCTCATATTGGTTAAGAGGCCTGTAGTAAGACCTGGATGTTCCCGTAATTGGGTCAAATTGGTCCTTCGCGTCAGGCTCGCTCAATCATCGATTTAGTCCTTTCGATTCTGTTGACTCCAACTATTGGACTCGAACGGAGCATTTCGTTACTAGTAAGTATGCCCTGACTCACTGTGACGGGGTGTCTGAACTGGCCCCTGAATATTGGCACTGGAATCGATTGTTGCTCCCAATATTCGAGGTAACTCAACATTAATAAAAGTCCCCTTTCTTTGTATTTTCACGGTATACTCGTGTTACAACATGACATCGTTGCTGAAAGTCAGTGTTGTATTGGTGAACTAGATTTTTTTTCCGAAAGAGAGAAAAAAAAAAAAAAAAAAAAAAAAAAACATTCGGAAATGGTTAGAGTAGAGGAGAGGATTCAGAGATTCGGGAATTAGGGAGGTTAAGAAGAAGGGAGGATACAAGGTTTTTGGGTAGGGGTCAAAAAAGTAACTTCTGGCGATCAATGCTGAATAGTCGATGTGTTGTACTGGTAAATCGAGGTTTTAATGAAGTGGGTGTGATTACTCTTGATTATTTTGTGAAATCGAAGTTACATCTATGATTGAAGAATTAAAAGGATGTCTATAGGATTGAGTATGCGGAGTGAATGAAAATTTTTGGTTTAATCTAACAAGACAGTCAATGGATACAAGATCGTGAGTATAAAGCGGTATCGGAGATTAGCAGATTGGGTTGTTCGGGGTTCTCTGTAACGTCTAGAGACCTACCGGCTGGGACAAAAAGGATTTCAGCGAGCAGTCGAAGGACATCCGTATAGATTTACGATATATTCTTGCAATCATTTATATTCCAATAGTCAAAAATCGATAGACTGCTTGAATATTAGCGAATCTCCATACTATCTTCTACAACCAGACGCCCGATGCGTTCTCGAGTAGGAAAGCACGTAATACGACACCGTCAAATTCAGTTCTTGTAATAGACATCTTACCAATGATGAGACTTGGTCCATCTACGTAAATCAATGAGGTTCCAACTACCAAGGTCTTGGCTCATCTTAAACCACTTTCGTCCTCTGTGTAGTTCTAAGAGATGTCTTATCCATTAAAAGATCTTCTCATGAACATACATTTTAAAAAAGCTCATCTAACTGTTCCAATTTTGAATCCAAGAAAGAAAAATATATTACCTCAAGGGATAAAGCTGAAACAAATGAAAAAAAAAATACATTGAAAATTGCTTTAAATATGGAACCTTATGAAATTCTAAAAGATCTAGATTCTATTCAACTTTCTATTTCGATGAAGCAACTTCTAGCAGTAGCACTAGAGTGTCATTTTATATTGAATTCATTGTTAACACAATATAAGCAATGCAACAAAGAAATTCATGAGGTCAGTTTGAACCTTGACCCAAGCGCACCAACTATGGACATATCGATAGAGAGCATTATGATTTTTGAAGTCTAAGTAGATGGTGGTTCTACTGTCAATTTAATGAATGCAGATACAATGGATGCTTTAGATTTAGCACATTTAGTACCCACGATATTGGTATTATGGATGGCAGATCATAGTCGAATTAAATCAATGGATATCTTAAATAATATTCAAACCATAATTATCAATATTGAATATAAAATAGACTATATCATTTTTTGGTTACAACGTTTAACTTTATTATATCCAATTTTATTGTGATGACCTTGGCTTTATTAAGCGAAAGGTAAGAATGATTTGTGTCGTGGTACTTTGATAATCGGAAAAGGCAAAGATAAGATGGTATTACAAATGTACCTAGTACACTATTATGGGGAATTTCAAATGCCAATATCTGAATTAACATCTGATGATGAGCTCATTTCTGATAAAGATGCCCTCGTACCAAAGAAAGGAGTGTCCTTCAAGACAGCTCAGTACTATGAGATGGTATATCAATGTGGAGGACTGGAAGAATATTTGATATACTTGATGGATATGAAAAATTTTGATCATGTTATTGCAGATTACATGAACAAATATGATGTACATCAAGTCAGTATACTAGAATCAAAATTGAGTACCTCCAATATGTTAGACTTGATGAATGGATCAAAATTGGCGAAGGAGTTGAAACAAGAAAAGGAAGCTGAACCTTTATGTCAAATTATTAATTTGGCAATAAATAAAATATCTTTGACAATTAAAATTTACAAAGGTATTCAGGATCAAAAGTTGATATGTTGAAAAGAATTTTTTCTTCACCATAAATCCGCTTTTGCTTGAACTTATATTGATTTGAAAGGTATCCTTGCATAAGTTTGCGAGCATTAGATCATTTTAGAGGAGGATGCTAAACTTGTTTATCAAAGGCAACACCAACTTAATTTAAAATATTTCCTAATGGTAAAGAAAAAATTAGACAAGTTTATTAAGGTTGGTTTTATTCATCTGGTATCAAATAGTGAGCGGATTTCTCTAATCGTGATAGTCTCAAAGAATGGAAAAATCAAAATTTGTTAGGACTTTCGAAAACTAAATGCGGCTACTAAAAAAGAATACTTTCTATTATCTTTTATGGATAGTATATTAGACGTTGTAAGAGGGCATGAATGTTATTCTTTTTTAGATGGATTTTTTGGTTATAATCAAGTTAAAATTGCAAAGAAAGATTAGCTAAAGACTACTTTCACTACGGATTGGAAAACATTTGCTTATCGCATTATGCCATTTGGATTATGTAATGTTCTAGCCATGTTTCAAAGGATGATGACTCAGGCATTTCAGGATTACTTATGAATATTTATGGAGATATTTTTAGATAACTTTCATAATTTTAATATAAATTAGGATCATCTAAAATACCTAAGCAAATATTTGGATCAATGTGTTACATACGAGATATTGTTGAACTCTCATAAATGCCAATTTGGTATTCTATCTAGAAAAATCTTGAGACATATAGTTTCTAGAAGCGGTATTGCCACTGATCTAGATAAAGTTCAGCATATAATAAACCTACCAAGATCAGAGACAATGACGGGTGTTTGTAGATTTGTTGGCCATGTTAGTTGTTATGGATAATTTATTCATTCATTTGTAATCATTTGTCAATCTGTGACTAATCTTTTAAAGAAACCTCTATCAGATGGAACTAATCTAATTTGGACAAAAGACTGTATAGTAGCGTTCGAAGAATTGAAGCAAAAATTGGTATCAGTACCACTACTAGTGGCCTCTTGTTAGACAAAGCTATTTCATGTGTATGTTGATGCATCCAATGTTGCTATTGGATTTTTGTTAAGTCAAAAGGATGAAAAAAGCTTGGATCATCCATTATATTATACCAATCAACAATTGGTGGCTGCTAAACGAAATTACACTACTACTGAACGGAAAGCTTTGGATATAATATATTCAATTCAAAATTTTTGGCATTATTTTTTAGATTATCCATTTTTATTTTATGTGGATCATGATGCCTTAAAATACATTATTAATAAGCCTTAGTTGAGTGGACGCTGTTAAAGTAGAGAGAGTTTGCCTCAAGCAAGCACTGGGCTTCTAGCTGCCACTAAATGCTCAATCAAGTCTAAAATATAAAAGTACTAAGTTTATATATATAATATTTTTCTTTTTAGAAAAATTACATCAATATACAAGCCTAAGTATCAAAAAAACATCCAAATATATGATAAAGTAACTTAAAACCTTATATATCCTTATGAGAAATATTTTTTGAACTTCAATAGCTCATATCTCACGATCCGATCATCCAAAAAATCTAAAATTTTAAAAAAACTACTAATATACTTTCAAAAGCAACTACAAAAAAAATTAATTGCAAATTCATTATCGATTTTGAGATATTACCAAAACCCTAATAATAGCTTTAAACCCTAGTTTACATATACTTGTATGCTATTTTCTTTATATCTTACAAAATAAGTACTCAAATACCATAAAACTTTAATTTATAGCTTTTTAACCTAATAATGCATACTTACAAAAATTATAAGCTAAAAATTCGTCGAAAAACTTAAGATATGGCTTCAACCATTACTATCAATAAAATGACTTACTTACTGCCTTTGAATTATATGTGCTATCTTCAATGCCCTATAATTCCTTCATCCAAAATTTGAATTTATTAAACAGTATATATAAAGTATAGTTAAGAAAGTGTTCTCTCCAACTCCAATTGCCGATCTTTCATTTCTCTCTGTAAATATATGTTATGCCCCAAAGAGTGACAATAGGTATGAAATTGACACCTTAACTTTGAGTACCAATAATTCTTTCATTAAAACTCCAAATCACACAAAATTTATATCCAATTTGTATTCAAAATCCTAAACTTGATGATTCTAGCCTCCAAAGCTCAAATGACTTCGAAAGAGAAACCCTAACTCCTAATAAGGCCTCGGGCAGCCTCCTTGAAGCCTATTGGACATGGCCTTTGACCAATAGGAATGAAGATCTCTATTCCTTGCCTTCATCTAACCATGCCTTGCTTTCATCCCTCCCAATAAGCCTCCTTCTAGTTAAGATTTTCTTCTTTAGGCTCTAATCTCCTCTCAAGGCTACATACTAAATATTTAGGTCTTATAATTTTTTTAAATGCTATAATCAAAAAAGATAAAATTCAAAATAAAGTTTCTTAAATCCACTCTCTTTAAATTAATCTATTAACCATTCTAATATATACTAAGACTTATGAACATATTATATGTCCTAACTAAATTTTACATATTATAAGCAAATACAGTACAATAACGCATTTTTAGATGAATATTGCTACTACAGGAATTCAATTTTACTATTATCATAAGTCTTCAGAAGAATCATGCAAATACTGACCATTTATCCCAATTGTCCAATATCTTGGGCAATGAATCTATCTTTGATATACTTCTTGACATTGATTTATTTGCTGTGGATGTGATTTCACCGGAGTATAATGAAATAATTCAATTTTTGACATTCCAAACATTTCTACTTGTATTTAGTAAGAAGCTTAAGAAATGCTTAATTTTGAAAAGTGCACCATATACAATAATTGATGATGCTTTGTATAAGCAAGGAAAGGATGGCATTTTATGATGCTGTATCTTTCAAAGTGAAGTACAATTGATATTAGATGGTTGCTACTTAGATAATTGTGGTGGGCATTTTGACAGTGATAGTACTACTTAGAAAGCTTTAATAGCGAGCTATTGGTGGCCAACAATGTTTTCAAATATACACCAATATGTTTGCCAATGTGATCCATGTCAAAAAATTGGTCAATCAATTGATACTTCTTCCATGTTATTAGTACCAATTTTGGCCCAAGCACTGTTTGAGAAATGTAGAATTGATATTGTTGGACCAATTATATCAATGTTGAGACATGGACAAAAGCGATATATTTTAATCACCACAAACTATGTAATAAAATGGATAGAGGCTATTGCAACACGACATGATAATGCAAATATTGTTGCCACTTTTCTATACAAGAATATTATCACCCAGTTTGGGTGTCCTAAAGAATTGGTTAGTGATCAAGGAACCCATTTCATTAATTCTACAATTATAAATTTGATGGACATGTACGAGTTCAAGCATAGAAAAACAATTTTATATCATCCTAGAGCCAATGGATAAACAAAAAAGACCAACCATATTTTATGTAAGATATTAACTAAGACTATTTTGGAAGTGAGCACAGATTGGAATACCAAATTATTTACAGCCTTGTGGGCATATCGTATAAAGTAACAACCAATTCCACACTGTTCAAATTAATTTATGGACAAGAAGTGATCTTACCTATCGAACTAGAAGTCTAAAGTTTACGGGTTATAGTGGATGAATGATTGAATGATAAAGAAACTGTAGAATACCGATTGGCAAAATTAGAAAAATTAGATGAAATTTAGGCTACTATTCTTTTAACAATAGAAGTTATTTAGAAACAATAGAAGAGTTATTATGATAGTAAATTATGACCTAAGAGTTTTATGTCCAATGATTTGGTCTTGCTTTATGATAGCGATTTTAATAATTTTCCAAAAAAATTTCAAGTTCGATGGCATGGTTTATATCATGTGGTTGAAGGATTTTTCAATGGATCAATCCAATTAGATGATTTTATGGGCCATCAATTTAGTACACGTATTAACAAGAACTGATTATGGTTGTATTATATTTAAAACTTGAGACAAATTTTAATTTTTCTTTAGGATTAATTATTGGTATAGGTAGATTAGGATGTAGAGGTGGTTGAAAGGATAGTTAGAGATGTAATTGGTAGTAGATCAGATGGAACAGGGAGAAAAACAAAAAGTATGGATAACATATTATCGTTATCACTACTAGGTAAAAGAATAGGAATGCGACACCCATTTAAGATCATTCTGTATTGTCGCATTCTGTTGTTATTTTTTTATGTTGCAATTTCTTATATTTTGATAGTATTGAAGAGTAGTATTAATGGTATGAACATTGGATGTAGAAGGTAGTATCAAACAAGAATTGAAGGTAAACAAAAAAGTGATATTGGAGCAGAACCAAAGAATTGTAGAAAAAGAATGAATCATCTAAGAGAATGTAGAATCCAAGTTGACATTGGAGTGACAATTTTTACAAAAATTGGAAGATTGGACAAAAAAAAAAATAACACATCTTACAGATCATGGAAGGTCAATGGAAAGAATTACTTCAGAATCGTTGAACATGGGATTTGGAATGGGAGAAAGTCAGAGGCTAGTTGCAAGTGGAACGGGAGAAAGTTAGGTGCCAATTGCAAGCAGAACAAGAAAAGGTAAAGTTATTGGTACAAAAAAAAGCGATATTGAGTGACCAATACAGATATAAAATGGAGTGGTTGAGGGCTAAAATTGAGGCCTTAAACACTGAGGTGACAAAATTGGCAATTGATTTAGTCAATATTAGTCAATTACAAGTATTAATGATGTCAATTTCTGAAGTTCCAAAATGGATGAGTTAACATCAATACCAATTGGAATTGAGAAATACCTAGATCTTGAAATTGGAGGCTCAAGTGCATGAATTGAGAGAGTATAATGAAGACCTTTCAACCTAATTAATGAAGGAACCGATAGAAGGATTGCAAGAAGATGAAAGTTTGCATTTGAAACCAAAATCAGTGGAACCAACAATGGATAATGTGGAAGTTGATCAATTGGGTGAGCTAAGGAGATAGCAATATTATAGAGTTTTGTTAAGTAGTTTTTTTAAGATATGTTTCAATTTTTTGTTTGCAAAGACGCTACATAGTTAAAAGTGGGGCTATATAAAATGCATAGAAATTTATTTTTGTAAGATATTGATAATGTAGATTAATCATTCGTAGGATGGTTAATTCAATAGATTAGATAATTGAATTAGTTGTGAAAAATGATTAAATAGAAAATAACAGTTAGAATCTAGAATTTTAGAGGTAAGTATATAGCAGTTGAAGAAGATATTGGAGGGGCCAAACAGTGATAGTCATGAGCTGGGATAAGCTTGGTACTATCTCTAGTTTCTTGTTTATTTTGTTTTATATTTTAATCACTATGAAGTGAATGTGTAGAATAAATCAGAGATTGATTTATAAGATATTGAGTATGTAATTGAAGTATTGTGTGATTGAATTATTATGAGAAGATATTGAGAGTTTGTTATCAGATTTTGTGAGAGATTTTTTATGGATAGAAGATTATGATTGTTGTTTATTGAGAGTTGTGTATATTTTGATAGAGGAAGTTTGTTATTATAGAAATTGTGTGAAGCCAAATTGGTTGGAGTGGAAGTCTATTATTTTTGGTGTTGGATGGAATTTAAATGTTTTGAGTGGTCTTTTGAGAGTGCAAGGTTGTACTTTGTTGTTATCAATTGATGAAGGAGTATTATTAGTAGAAGAAAGAATTGTAGTATTCTTTGGTATTTTTAGTGGCTTGGAATACAGTTAATTGTATAATCCTAATGTGTAAGCTCATGCAATTAGTCTATCCCTGCATTCGAATCTCCCTCTATAGGTTTATTCTGAAAAGAATTTGTAGAATAAATAAAATGACAATAACAATCTTTCATTTCTTTCATCAACTCTTTAATTGAATTTTTTTGTGGTAGAATTGTAGATATAGGAATTGGAAGAATATATATTAATAAAGCAAGTTTTGGTGATTGCCTACAAGATGTTATAATTGATGGAGGTCTAGTTTCTTACTTTAGTACTACCTTATCTCTCTAGTATTCTCTTTTAGTAAGAATCCCTACTACTTCAGAGACCTTCTTTCAGTCTGTAATGAGTCCATTATCCTCCGTATTATCTTCCAAATATAATTTAAACTCTTTTTATAATTTATTGTTCGCTAATTGAAAAAATAACTCTACCTTGTTATTTTCAAGTGTAAGCTTTTCTATCAAAGATAATTAGAGAAATTGTCTTTCAAACTTTCTAAACAACTCAGTTACAACCGATCCCTTGTTGGATTTATTAATCCATTTCATAAATTATTTTTTTGTTATTCTTATAGCATCTTCCAAAGAATACTCTTCTTTTAGCTGAGGGATAAAATTCTCCCATTTCTCTCCATGAATTTGAATAATCTCACTTATATACTCACAAAGCTCATATATAACTATAAGCTCAAATATTAGGATGATCTTCTTTATTGGCACTTTATTAAGCTCCATTTCTCGAGAATAATATTTCAAATATCCATAAGTAATAGCTCCAATGATTAGTTATAATCACTTTTTTGATTTTTAACATATTTTTACTAATTTTAATACTAATATGATTAATTTATAGATCCTAATTAGTTTATTTAATTAATTATGATTTTATTTTTATTTTTAGATTATTAATTAGATAAGTACTTCTAATTATTAGATTGTGTGATTTTTAAAAACTCTAAAAATAATAAGTTAAGAAGGTCTATGATTTTTTTTCTTGATCTGATTTAAATTATCTTTTAGTACTAAAATTAGAATTTTAGTAGAATTTCTCTTCTAAGTCCTAAAAATTATATCTTGAATTAATCCACAATCTTAGCTTTTAACCCCAAGGCTAATTCGTAATTTCACTATGGTTAAAAAATCTCTTAAGTCCAATTGTTCTATCTTCCTATTTAATTTTAAGTTTCTTTTTAAGCTTAAATTTTATGCCACAATTTAAATGGATTAAAAATATAAAGTTTAATTTTTTAATTAATGATGATTTCTAAAAGAAGGAGGTGAGCTAATTTTTGTGGTGGAATTTCCTCCCTTAGTGATTTTAGTCACTATTTGGAGTTGAAAATTGGAATAAAAGAAAAAATCACAAGTATATTAATTCAAGGCCAAATTACAATTGAATCTTGGATTTATTAAGATTTTGTGTTTAAGAAAGTTTAAATTGAAGAATGGTGATCATGATGGCTTTGATGGCACAAATCTTTGTTGATCTCCAAGTAGATTGATTAAAATTAGAATTATAATTAAAACTTACAACTAAATTAGCAAATAAATTAGTCTTTATAATTTAGAATTCAGATTTGGGCTTGAAAATAGTCAACCTTAGAATCAAAATATGTTTTAGAAAAATTGGTGGTTTTAGTTTTTGAATTATAGGCATTTCTAGCCTTAAAATCGGATTTAGGCTTAGAGTGATTGTAGACCCTTGATCTTAATTAGAAATTTTTTGATTTTGATGGTGGAGATGTGGCTGCCACCTTTGGGCCTCCTTCCACCTAGTTAAGAGGGCTTGGGTGGCCAAGCTTCCTCTCTCTCTTCTCCCTTTTGTAAGGCAAAGCCCTATCAAATTATTTTTAGGCTTTTAATTGAAGGAATTTTTTTTCACCTTGTTACCACCTTAGTATTATTTTTCCTCTCAGTCATTCAATTTTTTATGCTTCAAGCAATATTTGGTACTCATCTTCTTCTAATCATCAAATTTTCAATGACACAAGCCATGATGAATTTGAAGCTCGGACGGATTTTTGGCAAATTTATAAGTGGCAGGGGGTCTAATGCCCTTGGCAACATAAGAGCATCAACTTCAAAAATTTGTAACTTGGTAATTTCTTACTAAAATTTAATGTAATTTGCTATTATGAATGCAATTTGAAGTCTAGTTTATTAAAAAATTTGAGTCACTAACTTTCAAGTTATAACAAAATTTTGATGATTTTTAAAGTGACGATGGATCTGCTGCCTTGGAAATTTAGAACAATTAACTTTGAAAAAATGTAGCTTAATACCTACTAATGTTTTATCATTGGATCTCTTTTTTTGGAAAAAAAACCTTATTAAGTGTAGTTCGAGGAAAAAATTAGAATTTTTAACTTTGAATCACTAACTAACTCTTAGTGATTTTTTAAGTAGAAGGGAGTCTATTGTCAAGGTAGTCTAAGTGGTTCTACTTGAAAAAATCCATATCTCAAGCATTTCACGTCAAATTGCCATAAGATTTAGGGAGGTAGGAACATGTTGGAGTTAACTTAGATCACACCAAATATCACATGCATAGAAATCTTGGAGAATTTTTGGTGAATTTTTAAGTAGCAAAGGTGGTTGTATCCAACTTAACAAACTTAAGGTATGTTATTTTTTTTTTCTTCTCTAATCATCCTCTAATTATATTCTTTTAGTACCATATTTGTTTCATTTATTTTCACTTGTCTTATTATCATTAATTAATATTAATTAATATTTTTTAAGAACTTTTCTTTCATTCCAATAACTAATAATAAAGTTTCATCTCTTCATCCATCTTTATCTTTAAAAGATAAAATAAAATAAAAATTAATCTTATCTTATTATTTTCACCTTTTAATTTTAATCATAGTTTATAACTTTTATTTTTTACCTTTAATTTTTTTATTATGGTTATTTTTAAATTCTTCATTCAAGTTTTAGTGATTAATTCTAATTTAATTTATATTATCTTTTTTTTTTATTCATAATTTTTAGAATTTAAGCTTGATCAAGTAAACCTTAGAAGGAAATTAATTTTTTTGACTATAAAATTAAAGAAATCATAAAAATTATATACTTGACTGATTGTATTTGGTTGGATTAATTTTCATTATTATATCATTTTTTTATTTTTATTTCATATTTTATATACCTATATTGATTATTATTAAATTTTAATCTTAATTAAAATTGAATCAAATTAAACTTAAGTGAGAAGAGCCTATTGAAACCCATTGGACATGCCTTTTGGCTAATAGCAATGGAGATTTTCATTATCCAACTCCATTCAGCTATATAGATGGTGTAACTTCTTTTCTTGCTATTAAGACCCCTTCTAATAAATCTTATAAAACATATGTCCTAAATATTAAATAAAAGAAACAAAATAAGACCTCAAGAATCACCAATGTCTAACAAAGATGGCTCTAAATATATAAAAATATTATTAATATATAATCAACTTTAATAATAGTCTTTTTAAACTAATCATTTTAAAATAGTAATCTAACCATATTCTATGACTAATTAAAATCTAATAATATGGCTTTTACCACATTGTATAATAAATTGTACATTAAATATTTATGTGCATTATTTTCACATAGTTGCCAAACCACAACATGACACTATTGTATTCTTCCTATTTAAAGATGTAGTATAAGAAGATTTTTTCATCAATATTTTAAGAATTTCTTCATCATTAATTAAAAAAAATATTTGAAAGAAAAAAGTAAAATGAAAAGAAAATAGAGATGAAAGAAAAAAGATGAAAAAAGAAAAGAATTCAAATTCAAAAATTACATTCTAAAAGTAAGTTTTTTTAGGAAAATCAATTAAGCTTTTAAATTCTTATTAAACTAACATAGGTTGTGGATTGATGAGCAAGGAGCTAGAAAAAAAACTTGGCATTGATTAAAAAGAATATATATATATATATATATATATATATATATATATATATATATATATATATATATATATATATATATATATATATATATATATATATATATATATATATATATATATATATATATATATATATATATATATATATATATATATATTCTTTAATGTTTGTGAATTATTTCAATTGTTTAAAATTTTAGAACATATATATAGAGTAAAGAGCAAGGAGTTGGAAGATAGAATCTAAGAAAAAAAAGTAGAAGAGATATTCATCTATTCTCTCTTTTAAGACTTAGAAGTACTGAGTTAGAATAGAATCTATACTTTTGATGCTACTATTTTAATTTAGTGTGTAATCAATTAGGGAGATCATTTAGAATTTTTTTGTATTGATTTGTTAAAAAGTGACAAGGTAGTTGACAATTTAGCCAAATGAGTTTTCCTTCAAGTTAGATTAAAACACGCATAAAACTTTTTTTGTCTAATATTTTTTATTATTAACTAAGTAATAGGTAATTTCCTAACTACATTGGTATAAAGGATAAAAAAAAAAACTTAGGCTTCCTATTGACAAAGGAATACTTTTACATTGAATGTTGGCTAGGGTCACTTCTATATAAGGTCATTTTGTATAATAATCTGAGAGAAAACAAGTCTTACTTGAGGTAATTCTTAAGTAAATATTCTTTTTTAGGATATTTCTATTAAATTTTCTTTCCTTATCAAAAAGAATGTTGAAGTAGAATGCAAGTTAATGAACACAAGATAATAAAAATTTAAATTCTACAATTTATTTATATGACTTATTTAATTATTCTAGTTTTTATTTTTTAGATACAATATTGTAATCGTAGAAGTTTAATACACCACTCTACTAGGTCCTATAAACATATATTAATACAATCTTTGAAAAATCTAGAGAATTTAAAAACTATTAGAATTTCTTTGCCAAACATTAAGACTTCAATTCTTGAATCCGATTTAAGTATGTCTAAAAACCTCTTTGAAGAATTTGAAGACCTTTTTATAGAAGACCTTGAAGGAAATTCAAAAAAAATATTTTCAAATCTTTTTATAGATAATATAAGTAATTTGATTCAAAAAAATGCTCATTTTTTTCAACCACCAAAGACAATAAATCCAAATAAATCAAAAAAAAAAAAAAAAAAAAAAAAAAAAAAAAACACCATCTATATTCATTAATCCATTAGTTCAATCAAACGATTTATCTATTTGAGTTTCAAAGGGATTTAGTACTACACCTATATCCTTCAACCTTTCTATCTTCAAAGCTATAAGGAATGAAGATCCTTTGGTCCACGTAGAGCATTTCATAAAAATATTCACTATGTGTTTGATAATGGACGGCTGTTATTATTTAGTATTATTTTCAACCACATTAAAAAAATAATAAAAAAAAAAATATACAAATAGTATTGCAACCACTCTTTTAATATCTTCTTATTTAGATTATAATCCAACATGCCTTTTTAGAATAATTTTGGCCTAAAGTAGAACAAATCACGGCTCTAACTATTTTACCCTCCTTTAGACAAGAAAAGAATGAAGACATTATATTGTATATTTGACATTTCAAATTAGTGGTGATAAAGTTTTTAGGAACTTTACTCAGTGACAATATCTTGAAGTATTTCTTAATTCAAGGATTTGCCAAAAAAAAACCATTAAAAAAATCCTTCATGAATGCCTTAAAGATCTTGTAGCGACTAAATATATAGTAAAGGAAGTAGAACAAATTAATAAAGAACATGAAAGGATATAGCATAAAGAAAACCACAATATTTTTAGCTTCATATCTATATATGCTAAGAATTCTTATACATCAAGCTTTCAATTGCATGAACAATCACTATGAGTTCCTACAAACTTAAGAGCTTATTCGGTACTTTTAAATATTAGACATCTACTTCTTTCTTTAGCTTTGATCTATCTTATTGAATATAATAAATGGAAAGATGATTCAAAAAAAAAAAAAAAAAAAAAAAAATGAGTGTATCTTTGTTAGAATTTCAAATCCAAATCTCTCATTAAATAAATTTGATGATGGAATAGCTAACTAGATTAGCTAAAACTTCCAATTCCAACCTTCTTCTATCTTCCATAAAATCAAAAAGACATACAATAGAATAATGGTATATTCAATGCAGAAAATAAAGGTATTTGGCTCAATTTTATAATTTTGTTCTTCCACAAAACCATCATTTCCTATCATATGTCCTTTAATACAAAAATTAAATCTTTTAAGGGCATAATTTAGGACAACAAGAATTTAATAGTAGGAATCAAGGTCTTATAAATCACGTAAGACAACAAGTTGAATTTCACATATTTTGTAGAAAAATACACCGATTTGATCAGTGCTGGATTAATTACCAAGTGGAATATGGAAATGGTGGTGGAACTTGTAAGAAGGGAGGTACACAAGTCCTATATGGATTGTAGCACCTTGAAGGTAGTTAAGAAGATAAGACTAAGGCCTCGTGGCCTCTCTTAGGAACCTAGATACACTACTTGTGAGCCTTAAAAAGGCTCAAATTCTTGATCTCTTAAATAAGTTATTCTTGAGATAAAATTATTTATTTAACTTTTTATTTATTGACTTTTTATTTTTAAATCTTCATATTTTACTCATAATAATTCGGATTTATATATTTTTTATACCATTGAAAAAATAAAAAAAAATCGCCTTTCTAAAAATACATTTTATATTTTTATTTTTAACTTTTTATTAAATAAAAACTCAATAAATAGATTGTGACTAATTTTATAGTATACAATTGCTTAATTATACTTATTTCACTTATTTTTTTGTGTTTTGCTTCTTTTATCATTATTTTTGCTACTTCTACTTTATACCAATAATTACAAATAACTCTTAATTGAAGCCATCTTGTAATTTGGATTGAAGAGTTCATTTAGAATCTACACTAGCTATTGGTCCTCCTATTTTTTACTAGTAAAATCCATAATTTTATATTTTTGACTTCATCATGGTATTTAAAAATATCCAATTAGTCCAAGAATCTTAGGTGGCTTTAAAATCTTGCTCTATTTCTTCATAATGGCTTTCAAAGTTGTAAAATTTATTTTTACCAAAGTCTTAAAAATTGCTCTAAAAATTCCTAAAAAATTCTAAATAAATTCTAAATAAATTCTAAATAAATTCTAAAAACTTTTATAATGGTTCTATAATATTAATATCAATTGAAGGCTATAATTTCATATCTTGATGAATTTATAGTTTTAAAATCAATTCAAATTTATTATAAATCCTACTTTCTATATAATTAATTAAAAAGACATGAGGTTCTTTTTCATGCTTCTTCTAACTATCAATTAATATTTATAATTTTTTTTATAAATAATATCTATAGATAGAAGGCTAGTATGAATATTGATATTAGTAAATATCTCTTAATACTTAATAATAAGTAAAAGTAAATACTAAATCAACTAAGATAATTGCCTCCAAGACTTACTAAGACTCCAATTCTACAACTAACATTTTAATTTTCTATTTTTCTAAATATTTCTATACTATTCATCATATATTATGGTTCTAAGTACTCTAAATGTAATTTTTTATCCTAAAACAACTAATGAGTTAATTTGATGACTCACATATAGCGACTATCTAAGACAACTCCAAGAAGTAGACAATCTAGAACTCGTACTTTGAAGGCAAGCTCTTATCTAAGGTTAAGCATACTAGATTTAATATTCTATCAAGATTGTACTAATTGTGTTATAGATCTTGAGAAAAATATTCATATGAAAGATTGTATTTAGTATTAATACACTCCTTTCTTCTAGTAATATTTTTCTTGATTTAAAAAAATATTGAAGAAATTAGTCTACTTAATAAAATAAAGAAAGATGAATCTATAGAATAAGAAAAGAAACAATAAAAGAAAAAAAAATTAAATTTTTCTATAAAAGAATCTAAAAGTTGATGCTATATAATTCATATTTAAAGAAAAGAATTTTAGTAGCTATGAGACCTACATATTTTCTAAGTTACACAACTTGGCGACTTTTTTGCTCTAACACTAGCTCATATGAATAGCTACCTTCGTAGACTAGATTTGAATTCAAACCACCTCTTTCATAATCACTTTTGTGGCTAAGTGTCCAACAATATAAGGATGCTAATCAATTCTAAGTTATTTCTAAATCTTATAAAATAAGGTTTTTTTTTTCATTTTTTCTAATAAAAAAAATAATATTTTAATAGAACTAAAAACCTTATAAAGAATAATTATTGTCTTCTTGATGAATCAAGATCCCTATTTTCTTGATAAAAATCAAGTTTAACTAAGTTGTTTAGCTAGATCCTTACTTATTTATGTAAATAGAGAATATAGTGTTTTTCCTTCTATAAAATAAATCATTCACAATTTTTACTCCTTATATCTATTTCTAGATGTTATTATTGAAAACTGTTCACCATTTAGTATTTCTAACTATAAAGAGTTGTTATCAAATACTTCCTTGATATGATAAGGCCCTATTCAAAGACCATCAAATTTTCGAAGGAATTCCATCTTCTTGGCATCTTATAATAGCACTACCATCTTTGATTGTAAGATTCTTTTCTTATGTTTTTTATCAAAAGATTTTTTTTTTTTTTTTGTTGAATTACTTCTATATGTTGAACTCTAGTCCTTTATATTTCATCAAGGCCTTTCAATTTTTCTAATCTATCTTTTAAAGATCTTTGGATGATTAATCTATCATCAATTTCTGTCCTAAGCAAATTAACTTCAAATTCTATTAGTAATATAGCTTCTACTCCATACACTAAAAAAAATAGAATAGTCTTTGTTGTGACCTTGTAGATTGTGTGATAATTCCACAAAAGTACTAGTAATTTTGTATTCTAATCTCTCTTTGAATCTTGTACTATTTTTCTTAGGATATTAACTAAAGTTTGGTTTACTCTTTTCATATGTCTATTAGTTTATGGATGATAGAAAGTAGTCATATGATGGTTTATATTAAACCTATTAATCATCACTTCTATCACATTATTCAAGAAGTATGTTCCTTCATCACTAATCAAAATTTTGGAACAACCAAATCAAGTAATGATTTGCTCATACATAAAATTAGTTGCATAGATAGCATCATTGATTTTAACAACTCTTGCTTCAGCCTATTTTATTAAATATTCTATGACTATTACAATGTATTTCATCCCTCTTAAAGAATTGGAATGAACTTCTCCTATATAATCAATCCCTCATTTTTCAAAGGAAACTAAAGACAAAGATATGTGGAGAGAAAGTACAAATGGAAATCTTTTTTTGTGTAATGTTGAAAAGCATTCCATTATTTTATATTATCATGGACATCTTGAAACATAGTAGGCTAATAATATCCAACTCTCATTGCCTTTTGAGCCATTAGTCTATCCAAGAAGTGTCTCCTACATATGCTATCATACCTTACCATTAATATGGCCGATACTTCACCAATCACCACATATCATCTAAGTAAACCATCTCCTTTTTGATAATATAATTACTTTCTTATAATAGTAAATTGAGTACTATTAATTTTAATCTTTTGACATTGATGATTGAACAATTCTTTTAAAAATTGATTAGAATTCAAAAAAAATTGTAATGTGATTGTATCAAGTAGGATAGATAAAAATGATAAAAAAAAAAAGATTCATCTATCAAGTTATTATCAATAGGAATAGGACTTAATTTTTCTTCTAATCTTGAAAGATGATTGGCTTGATTATGTAATTTTTTGGATTTGTATTCTATCTTGTAGTCTAATTTTTCTAGTAATAATATCTACCAAGCTATATAACCATTCAAATTTTCTTTGTTAATTAGATATTTGATGGCCATATGATCAACAAATAATATAATAGAATTTAATAAAAGATAATGTCAAAAAAAATTCATAGAAAAAACCATAGCCAAGTACTTTCTTTTAGTGGTACTATAATTTTGTTCTATTGCATTTAACTTCTTGGTAGTGAATGCCATAGGATAATCTTTATACCCACCTTCCGTTGGTTGATATAATTCACTACCTATTGCTATAGATGAAGCATTACAATAGATAGAGAAAGGAAGATCTCAATTAGGTGGATTTAAAAAAGAGTAGGAGTTTAATGTTGTTTTTATCCAATCAAAGGCATTTTGACACTCTTTTGTCCATTCTTAACTAAATTTCTTTTGAAGTTGGTAATGGATGAAGTTTTTGTGGCATAATTGGAAATTAATTCTCAATACCAACTAAAATGTCTTAAGACTTTTTCCACCTTCTTAACATTTGTGAGAGGTTGCATTTTAACTATGACTTCTATTATTTTTATCAAATTTTCTTTCTTCTTTAGAAACTACATAATCCAAGAAAACCCCCTTTTGGACTGCTCAGTACATTTTTTCACGATTTAAAGCAATTCTTATTTTTCTACATCTTTCTAAGGTTTCTTCTATATGTTCTAGATAGTTCCTAGCATTGGATTGGCTGCTAAAATCATCTATAAACACCATCATAGATTTGTAGAGCAAATCTGAAAAGGTAAAGGTCATGGCTCATTGGAAAGTAGAAGGAGCATTACAAAGCCCAAAAGGCATGATCAAAAAAATGAAAGTACCTCAAGGAGTGGTGAAATCTGTTTTATAGTGATCTTTTGGAGCTATGGCAATTTGATTATAATCCAAATATTCATCCATAAAAATATAGGTTTTGTGACTTACTACTTCATATATGATACTATAAATAAAAAGAAGAAAAAAAATGATCTTTTTAGGTGTACTCGTTGATTTTTTTATAATCTATGCACACTCTTAATTTACCATTTTTTTTTCTTCACAAGGACCATAGGAGAGATCCAATCTGTTATTTCCATTGGCTTAATAAAACCGGCTTATAAAAAAAAATTCAACTCTTTCTTAACAATCAATTGGAATTGAGGGTTCATATGTCTTTCTTTTTGTCTAATTACCATGGCACAAAGAATAAGGAGAATATGGTGTTGAATCACCTTAGGTAGTATATCCTTCAAATTCTTATAGGACCATGCTAAAACGTCTTGGTATTTCATTATCAAACTATAATATCTAGATATTTCTTCTTGATTTAAATTAGCTGCAATTTAAATATTTTTGGACTCTTTTTCTTTATTAAAAACATCTATGAGTTTTTATTTGGATTCTTGTATTGGAGATTATTTCAAAGAATTCCTATATAAATCAATAGATATAAAGAGGTTGTTGACAACTTCATTGCCAACTGAAATTTTTGATGAATTAAGAGGTAGTATAAAGTTATCATTTCTTTTAAGGACGTCAATTTCTTCTTCTAATATTCCAGCTATGTTAATATTAAAGCCATGGATTTCCTCAATTTTTGTAATTTCTAATATATCTTCTAAAAATTAATTAATTCATAAAAATCAGAATTAGAATCTAAATAATTATTTAGTCATTCTTTAAATTTTCCATCATCCTTCCAATGATACAAGTTGGGACCTAAACATTTGATTTTCTTTGAATTTTGGTTACTTAAACTAATGACCTTTGTTAATTTGCCTTGCCTTTTGGATTCTTGAATATCTTTTAATAAATAAATAAGATTAATTTTTCCATGATCAAAGATAGATTGTATAGAGATTTTGGTTCTATTCTCCTATAGACTAAAGGTAATATGGAACTTGTCTCTCTCCTAGTTGACTATGGCTTCTGAATCCCTCAACTATGGCCTATCAAGTAAAAAAAAAAATGAATCCTTTGATACATGCATCTGAATGACATGATATATCAAGGCATATTCTTTTCCTCTTATCCAAGTTTTATAATTTTTAATTTGGCCTCCTTGAATAGATGGACTTTGATTTGTTATTTTAATAACAAAGAAAGATAGACTAGTGATATTTAGTCCTAGTTTTTCCATAGTTTGAAAGGGCATGATATTCAAACCACTACCTTCATCTACAATGATATAAGAAACTATTTTGTTGACAATAGAAACCGATTTGAATTTTTTCAAATGTTAGAATTTTAGAATCCTCTCAATTATGCTTGTTCGGATTAATACTTAGCTCATATTCACCCTTAAGATTTTAAAAAGATAATTCTTCTATTAAAGAATCAAATCTCATAGATTTAGCTGTGTTGGTTTGAGTTGTCTTAATTGTATTCTTTGTGACTCATTTTAAATCCGAAAAGTAAGATGGACTCTCTGAGAGACTATTCTCTTTTTTTTGATGGACAGAAAAAAATTTGGCTCTAAATCTAATTATTATTGCTAGAGTTGGTACCACAAGTAGGTTCTTTTTCTTTGATTGATTTTTTTCAAGGATTATTAAATTTAATTCGAAAAGAAAGGATTAATTGACATTAGATTGGACAAAATCTTGAATAGGTTCCAACTCTCTTATGGATTGAAGTATAAATCTCAGATCTTGAGACCCTTGACCATGCCTAGGTTGGTTAGGAGGATTTTGACTTTGATTAGGATTTAATGGAATATATCAAGAACTAATTTGAAGCCTAATAGGTACATTTTGATTCTTTCAATTTTTCTCATAGTCAAATTTTTTTTCATAATCAAATTTTTGTCAATTTTTCTCATTGTTAAATAACTATTGAAATAATTACCAAATAGAGGTTGTAAAAGAACCACTCTATCTAGTTTTCTATAAAATTTCAAAAGATGGTTACCACCACAATTCCCACACTCCACTTAGTTTTCAAACTAGCACTAATCAGGTGGATGTTTTTTTCTACAAAATATGTGAAATTCTACTTGTTATCTTACTTGATTCATAGGACCTTAATTCTTAATATTAAATCCTTATTGTTCTAAGTTATACCCTTAAAAGATTTGATTTTTATATTAAAGGGCATATAGTTGAAAATATTAGTCTTGTGGAAGAATGGTATTACAAAATTGGGTGAAATGCCTTGATTGCCTACCTTGAATACACCATAATCCTATTGTATATCTTTTTCATTCAATAGAAGGTGGCAAAGGATTGAGATTGGAATTTCTAGCTAGTCCAATTAATTTTTCTATCATCAATTTTATTTGATGAAAGATTTGGATTTGAAATTGTAATTGAAATGCCCTCATCTTTTTTTATAAATCCTCCTTCCACCTATTATTCTCAATAGGATAGGTTAAAGTCAATGAAAAAGGTGGAGGCCTAGTATTTAATGATAAAAGATATGTTCTTATGGTTGTGGAAATAAGTAGTAGTTGATCATGCAATTGAGAGCTTGACGCATAATAATTCCTAGCATAGATAGATATAAAACTCAACATATTGTGGTCTTGTTTACACCATAGCCTTTCATCCTCTTTGTTGATTTATTCTACTTCTTTTAGTACATGTTTGATTGCTATGAGGTCTTTAAGGCATGCATGAAGGATTTCATTATTGGTTTCTTCTTTTACAAATCCTTCAATGAAAAAATGCTTCAAATTATTATCAATGAACAAAGTTCCTATGAACCTTGTCACTACTAATTCAAAATGTCAAATGTATCATATAATGTCTTCATCCTTCCCTTATCTAAGAGAGGACAAAGAAATTAGGACCGTGCTTTGCCCTATTTTATGCCAAAATTATTCTAAAAAGGCTCATAGGATCATATCCCAACTTAAGAAGTTGTTAGGAGAATGGTTGTGATACCACTTATATGTTCCTTCTTTTAATATGGTTGAAAATCACACTAAATAATAATGGCCATATGTTATCAAATACATAGTATGTGTTTTTATGAAACATTCTATGTGGGCCAAAGGGTCTTCATTCCTTATATCCTTGAAGATAAGAAGATTAGAAGGCATAGGTGCAGCACTAAGTCTCTTAGGAATTTGAATAGTTAAATCCATTAGTTGAACCAAGGGATTAATTGATATGGATAGTGGTTCTTCTCTTTTTGCTTTATTTGAATCTATTGGTTTTTGCACTTGAGACAATTGAACACCTTCTTGATCCAAATTACTTGTGTTATCTACTAAAAGATTCAAAAATAATTTTTCTAAGTTTTCTTCAAGGACTTCTAAAAAAAGGTCTTCAAACTCTCTAAAGAAGTTTTTAGGCATATTTAAATCACGTCTAGGAATTGAAGTCCTAATATTTTGCAAGGGAGGTCTAATAATTCTTATAGACTCTGAATTTTCTAAAAGTTGTATTAATATAGGTTTATGGGACCTAGTGCAAAGGTGCATTAAACTACTATGATCACAACGTCATCTCTAAAAATTAAAAACTAAAACAATTAAACAAGCCAAATATGATATCTTATGAAATTTAGATTTTATTATCTTATGCTTATCAATTTACAATTCACTTAATCAATCTTTTGGACAAAGAAGAATAACATTACAAAAATAACCTAAAAAAAGAATTCTTACTTGAATATTATCCCAAGCAAGACTTTCCTTATCTTAAATTATTATACAAAACGAACTTGTATGGGAGTGATCCTAAGCAACATTCAATGCAAAGGCATTTTGTTGCCTATAAGGAGCCCAAGCTCTCTCTCTTTTTTTATCCTTTATATCAATACAATTAAGAAATTATCCACTAATTGGTTAATAATAAAAATACTAGACAAAAAAGATTAATATGGTTCAAAGAAACTTGTTTGTAAGCTATTAATGCTTTTCTCCTTTCTTCTTATGTTCCTTCTTCTCAAACCACAATTTTTATTAGCAAAATAAATTTAAAAATAAATGAACTTTGTTGAAAAGATACTCACCTTGGATTATAATTTGAGCTTGTTGGTCTTCACTCTTCTTCTTTTCTTCTTCTTTTCTTCTTTTTTCCAAATTCCTTCTATCTAACTTTTCTACTTATTCCTTCTTCTTGAATTTTTTTTTCTTTTGTTGATAAAGAATTTTCTTGAATTTTTTTTAAGCTCCTTCTATAATATTTCTATAAATAGAAGGAATATAAGGGGTAGAAGGAGTGATTAAATCTCTCTAACATTAGAAAAAAGTCTTGAATTAGAAATTTATAAAGATGAAAAGAATTGATATAAGGGGTAGAGGGAGTAATTAAAACTTCCTACTACTAGAGAAGGTCCTTCAACTGAAAAAATTACAAGGAGGAGTAGTGATGAAATCTTGAAGAAGAGATCCACCTTGTACGCTTTTAGAACTAACAACCAACTTAAGTTGATTTATAAGAAAATCACCAAATAATATTGACACTAACAATAAACTAATCAAATATTACTTAAGGTTAGAAATAATAATATTATATAGAAAATCAATTAATGAAGAAATGAAAAATGTATTGAATTTATCTCAATACATAAAACTCATCATGTACATAAAAAAAAGTAATATCAATCAATAAAAATAAGAACAAAAATTAAAAATTAAAAAGATAAAAGATAAGTAAAAGAAAAAATAAAAGTTAAAAATAAATTAAAAATATTAATTAATTATATTTTATTAATTAATTTAATATTTATTTTTATTTAATATTTTTATTTATATTTGTATTTTTAATTTACTATTATTATTAATTTAATATTAATTCTTTTTATTTTTATTTTATTTTATTTATTTATTTATTTATTTCTTTATTTTAATTTGATATATTTAAGAAGAAGGTTTTTAATGCAAAATTTTAAAATGTAACATAAAATTTAGAATGTAAATGATAGAAGAGATAGAAATCACTAACCTCAATTGTATTCTGTTCATGGCATCAACCTCTCTCTACTCCAAAAATCGCCACAAATTCAATTTTGATTCAATGGCATTGAATTTTTCACCACTACAACCTCAACTTTAAGGTGATTGTCTTTTAAATTTTTCATAGTAAAATAATTACCAAGCACTAAGAAATGCCTTTCCAAACAAGGAGTATATGGAACTACTAAGGCAGTGAACCTCTTCCTAATTTAAAATTCACTTAAAATTCAAATCAACTTCAATTTGAGCATATATTAGCTTTTTGAAAAGCTGAGATCACGATACACAACGTCAAAAAGTTTCAACTCAATAAATGCAACACATAAAAACTGATTGATAAAAACCCGAGAGCAATCCACATTCAATTCAACATTGAAATATTTGAGTATTTTATAAAGTAAAAATTTGAATGCTTTGTTTTCACAAATAAGGAAGAAATGTAGAACACTTATCAAAGATGAAGTCCTATTTGAATTGCTTACTCAACAAAACCAAGAAAGATCAATCACAACAAGCAACTTCACATTCACACACACCATTAGAAGCATCACCTCTTGATAAATGCACCAAAATGTGAGTGTAAAATTCACTCCATAACCCAAATTACAAGGTGGCTTCAATTAAGAGTTGCTTGTAATTGGTGGTGTAAAGTAGAAGTAGCAAGAATGAGGGGAAAAAAAAAACAAGCAAACAAAGCACAAAAAAATAAGTGAAACAAGTGCAATCAAGAAATTATACACCACAAAATTAGTCATAGTCTGTTCATTGAATTTTCATCCAGTAAAAAGTAAAAAAGAAAAAATATTTTTTAAAAAAATTTATTTTTTTTATCTTTTCAATGGTGTAAGAAATATATAAATCCGAGTTATTATGAATAAGTTATGAAGGTTTAAAAATAATAAGTAAATAAATGAATAGTTAAGTAAATAATTTTACCTCAAGGTTAACTTGCTTAAGAGATCAAGAGTTTAAGCCTCACCAAGGCTCACAAGTAGTATATCTAGGTTCCTAAGAGATGCCACAAGGCTTTAGTCTTATCTTCCTAATTATCTTCAAAGATATTAAAATCAATTTGAAGCTATACATTTTTGCCTTGATGATTTTTATAGTAATAAAATCAATTTAAATCTACTATAAATCCTACTTTTTATATAACGAACTAAAAATATATGAGATTCTTTTTCATGCTTCTTCTAACTACTAATTAATATTTATAATTTTTCTTATAAATAATATGTACAGATAGAAGGCCAATATAAATATTGATCTTAGTAAATATTCCTCAATACTTAATAATAAGTAAAAAAAAATATACTAAACCAACTAAGATAATTACCTCAAAGACTTACTAAGACTCCAATTCTACAACTAATATTCTAATTTTCTATTTGTCTAAAGATTTCTATACTATTCACCATATATTGTGGTTTTAAGCACTCTAAATGCATCTTTTTATCCTAAAAAAACTAGTGAATCAATTTGATGACTCATACAATAATATAAAGATAGAAGAGAATCCAACATATAAGAATATAATTTATGGGATGATTCTAGGAAGTTAAAGGCTAATATTACATTTACCCAATTATTGGATATATTTTCAACGATGAAGATGGCACTAAAAACTCATATTTCAATGAAAAACCAAAGAAGGCTTAAGATTATAGTAGTGACAAAAATAGATATCTACATTAAAGAAAGTGAGGTGAAGACAATAGAAATTAAAGTTTCTATTGTAGACAAAATAATTTCTTATACCATTGTAGATGATAGTATTAGTTTAAATATCATGCCTTTTCAAACCATGAAAAAACTAGAACCAAATATCACTAGTCCATCTCTTTTTGTTATTAAGATATCAAACCAAAGTCCATCTATTCCAATGGGCCAAATAAAAAATTGTAAGACATGGATTGAGGGAAAAAAATATACATTGACATATCATGTTATTTGAATGCATATATCAAAGGATTCTTTTTTCTTATTGCTCAGTAGGCCATGTTTGAGGGATTTAAAAGCCATGGTGAATTATGGAAGAGACAAGCCCGACATCACCTTTAATCAATGAAAAAATAGAACCAAAATCTCTATACAATCAATACATGATCATTGGAAAAAATAATTCTATTGATTTTTTAGATGATATTCAACAAAATAAAGTAGAAGGCAAATAAAAAAAGGTGATAAATTCAATTGATAAAGATTTAAAGAAAATAGAATGCCTAGGTCCTAACCTTTATCATTGTGAGAATAATGGAAAATTCAAAATTTTATTTTGAGACCATGTAGACTTCAATTTTGATTATTATAAATTAGTTTATTTTTTGGACAAGACATTGGAAATAGTAGAAGTCGAGGAAATACAAGTCCTTAGCATTAACATAGATGGGATCTTAGAAGAAGAGATTGAAGTCCCTAAATTGAATGATGACCTAGTCCCACCTCTTTAATTTTAATATACTTCATCAAGAATTATGGTTGGTCATGGAGTTACCAATGATACTTCTATAACTAGTGATGGAATAGTAAATGATACTAAATTAACTATCAAAGAATCTTTAAAAAATATAATAATAGACTTGAAAGGCTTAGATGAATTTTAAAGAATTGACACTCAACATATAGAAGCAATTCAAAGGAAGAAAATGACTTCAAATAAAAAAAACACAAAAGAGAGTCTTATAACCAAAAATATTAGTATTATTACAAGATTCTAGGAAAATGGATTTTTCTAGCAAATTTCATATTTTCTAGTTAGATTTGTATCATATTTGGAGGATTTTTGACAATAATTTCTTACAATTAGAAAATTAAATGGTGAACTGTTCTCATTAAGAATATCTGAGAATAAATATAAGGAGTATAAAATGTGAAAAAATTCGTCTCATAAAGAAAAAATTCTATGCTCTTTCTGTACCTAAATAAGTAAAGATCTAACTAAATAATTTACTCAATCATATCCCATAGAATTATCTTATTTTGCTTTATTAAATAGACTAATCTCTTCAATACTCTTCTAATTCAAGAAAATTAGCATAAGAAGATAGGAGTGCATTAATGTTGGCCACGATCTTTCATATGAGTATTTTCACTTTGTTTCTATAGTACTATTAGTCTAGTCTTGATAAAATATTAAATCAAGCATGCCTAACTTTAAATAAAGGCTTACCTGTGGAATAAGAGCTCTGAAATTTTTGCCTCTTTGAAATGTTCCAAACGGTTGCCATATGTAGATCACTTTGAATATTTAGTATAACAAATATACTTATTGTGTTCAAAGATTTTGTGAATTAGTAGTAGAATTTTTATAAAAAAAAATAGAAAATAGATTGTTCATTGCAAATATGCAGACAAGGATAGAATTTATTAAGACAAATGTCCATGATAAATAGGTTTTTTGTATCTAACATTTGATAATAGCCAAGGAAGTATTCCTCATGGTAAAAAGGAAAGAAGAAATTTCATAGTTCTTAAAAACAGATATATATATATATATATATATATATATATATATAATGAAAAAATAAAAATAAAAATAAAATAAAATAAAAATAAATAAAAAGATCAAAAGAAAAGAAGGAGAGAGAGAAGAAAGAAGAAGAAGAAGAAAATAAAAAGAAAATAAAAAGAATAAAAGAAAATAAAAGAAAATAAATAAATAAATAAATAAATAAGCGATCAAGGTGGGACGAGAGGCTGCCTCTAAACGGCGGCAACCTCTTCAACTATAGGAATCTGGGTGCCCATATCCCCTATCTCTCTTATTCTTGTTTTTTTTTAAGTTACATAGTCCAAGCTTCGTATTTTGCGGGGATTTTTTCTTGCACACGATGGTGCCATTGTGTGTTTTTTTGATGTTGTGGTGCAGCAAATTGCTGTGATTTGAGGTGGTATTTTTTGGTCGTTGGCAGTTTATTGGTTAGAGCTGTGCGGTTGGAGCAAACAAAATTAATGAGACGGGCAACGGTCAATGCTTGAGTACAAGTTCCAATTCTGCCTAATCGAGCTAGCGATCACTGCGTGGTGGCACCTCAGACTAGAGTCCTTAGCACGGAGCAATAGTTTAATAGGTTTGGTGGTGGATTGATTTTTTTCCTCGAGCTAGTTGATATCAATCTGAACTTGCTGCGGTTCAGGTCTCGTGGTGCAATTCTGACCTGATTTTGATGGCGTTCAATTGTGACTGCTTTGCATTTGTTGTTGAGCATCAATTGCATTGTCTTACATGTGAATCCTTGTTGCGCAAGAAGTAGAAAATGCTCAACTTGGCTCGTCATCATTGCTTAATATGCGGTGGAACATGGAAATCTAGTTCTTCCTTGTAATATTGTGTTGATGAAAAAATGCGGTGAATGTTCAGTGTGTTGCAGTTATACTGGTCATGGATTCCTTGACAACTAAAGAGCTAGTACACAGTGGTCGACAACTCAAGTAGCAATCTAGATCATGATTATGCTTTTCAGCTTGAGAGTGTAGAAGTCTTTTGCTGAGCATATTGAATATGAGTTCTTTTTTGAGAATGTGGCGTGAAGATCAAGATCCACCTTCAAATTATGGTGGTGCTATAGTTGCAATTCAAAGTTGCGATATTTTTGTTCTTTTCTCCCTTAGGTGAAAAAAAGAGCCATAATAGCGCAGCAAAGTAGTGGCGCGGCAATTATAGAGGACGTCATCATCAAGCCCTAATCCGTGGTTGCATTTGAGAAGCGTTTGTGTCTTTTTTTTGTCAAAAAATTGTCTATAGAGGTTTTTAGATAACCAAGGCAAGTTTCGGATTCGGAGATTGGAGTTCAATTCTAAGCATGAAATTCCAGATTGAGTTCTGATATGGTGGATTGAGGTTACTTTGATGCTCCGCGCCTTCCTTCTTTGCTGGGTGTGGAAAATTTTACTGCTCAAATTAATTAGGTTAATGATTTGAGAAGGTTTTCATTGTTACAAGATGAAATGCAGTTTGAGATCTGAGGATTGACCATGCAAGAGTGGGAGAATAGCAAGTACAGCAAAGAGATGGTTAGCTTTAAAACTTGCATGTTATTACAATTTTATGAACTAGTTCTATATAAACAACATCAGTCTAGATCAAGAAGCAAAGGAGGGCAATCAAAGGGTCCCATCTGTGGATTGTGTGAGTTACTCCACACCAACAATTTCCGCCTAAGAATACAGTTCAATGCATCTAAATTTGCCCACAATTCCATTGAGTTTCCTTCACCGACTGCTGAGAGTAGTTTTGCTGAGATCTTTATTGGATGTTAATAATTTGGATTGCATAGAATTTTGGAGTCACCTATTATTATAAGAATGAGTTGTTACTAGAAATTTGCTTGATTACTTGGATGAATTAAGGAGTTTTTTGGGTGGATTAAATTGGATTAAATAAGATCTATAATTTTTCCAAATTGCATAGTTAATTCCATTGTTGTGAGTTAGAAATAACTCTAATTAGTAGAGATTATTTCTATCTTGTATGTACGTGATTTAAGAAGGTTAAGAGTGATTTGATTAGGATTTAAATAAGAGCTAAAAAATATAAGAATTAAATAATTAATTCACTTATTATGAACTAGAATATACTTCCAATTAGTAGAAGTTTATTTTAGCTCACTCAATTTCCACAAGCACTTTTAATTCAATGCAAAGTTCCAACACACACAAAGCAAACACCAAGGCATCAATAGTCATATATTGCTTCACAAAGAACAGGACATTGCAACATACAATAAATTTGTCTGTAAGGCAAGGATAACAATGTCGAACTCAATAGATTGAACAAGAATATGGTTGGTGAAGTACACTTCAAATCCAATCTAAAGAAAAACTAGACAATAATTTGTTTGGAAACAATGTACAACTTCATAAAGAATATTTTAGAACAAAAGTGCTTAGTATTTATTAAAAGCTATATTTGAAATATTTTAATAATACATAATTAAGAGATAATATATTTATAGATTTTATAACAAATTGGGCTAGTTTTTTTTTTGTATGAATATTAAAAATAACTATTTATGGCATTACACAAATAAATTATCTTACAAGTTATATATGTATTATGTAGAAGAAAAATATTTTATTAGAAAAATAATCAATTATTTATTTAATTTTTTATTAAACCTAAATTTTAGAGAAATAATTTTATTTATTTAATTAATTATTTATTTTTTATATAATTATAATAATAGGCATATTTCAATTTTAGATTTCTTATTTCAATGCTAAAAAAGTATTAAACTTTGATATTGAAAATAATATGATTAATTCTATATAACTATAAATATTTTTAATTTTTTTTCAAATAGAATTTAAAAATGATTGGAGGATAAAAAGATAAGAAATTAGTCTAATTATCAACAATAAAAAATGATTATAATATTTTTTTTATAAAATCTATATTAACTATTATATTAAGTATAAATATTATTTAATTATATAAGTTGATAAATATTTATATTTATGAACTTGTGATGAATCAAATATGATTCCATTTATATAATAATGTTGATTTTTTATAAGTAAACCACTATTTTGTAAGTTGCATCAAATTTGTACATAAGCCAAATCAAAGGTCATCCAACTTACAATGTGCTTTAGTACATGAATAACCTTGATAAGGCCATTTAATCATTCATAAGTTAATATGGCATATTCTCTTCTAATTCTCATTACTAATTAAGATGAAATCTTGAGAGAGTTGTCTAAAACAACCAAAAATGGCAAAAATTTTTAATTGCTTAGAATATAAAGCTAACAACATTTAGATATGATGTCAAGGTTGTTTATCCCAAGATCTTCTTGAATGTACCATCTGACAAAAAGCATTATTTTTAATATTGTCACCAAATATGTACCAATACTTACAAAGAGCTCCATGTAGATAATAATTTTAGGTGGTGGATGCCAATGAATAGGTTGAGCAAAGACAAGTAATGATAAATAAATTGATATCTTCAAAATATCTAATAAAGTTTCAATTTCTTGGAATTAGTTAGAAAGTTCTACATATATTTTTTATAATAGAGATACATCCTTTCTCTGCTTGAGATGAACTTTTTAAGATGGTGGATTATTTTGTTCTACAAAATTATATATAAATACTAATGTCTTGACTAATAGAATCAATTTTCAAAGTAAGTTTGATGCAAATGCACAACCAAATACAGTTTCAACTAATATAATTATAGCAGTTACTACAAATTTGATATGAATAAATTCCTTCTTTCTATTATCAATAGATCATTTTGGTCTGATGGATGTTTGTTTAGTCCAATTATCTAGACCAAAACCAAACAAAATAAATACGTGTAGGCCAATTAAAATATTATAATTGATAGCACTAGTCACTACATATTTTATAAAAAAAGTATGAATAAAGTTAAGAGAGGCCACAAGGCCTTAGTCTTATCCTCCTAACTCTATTCAAGGTACTATAATCCATATGGGACTTATGCATCTCTCTTTTTACAAGGACTAAATTAGCTATTGGTCCTCCTATTTTTACTAGTAAAATTCATTATTTTTCATTTTTGACTTCTTGATGGTCTTAAAAAATACCCAAATAGCCTAAGAACCTTGTATGGCCTTCAAATCTTATTCCATATTTTCATAATGGCTCCCAAGGTGGTAAAACTCAATTTTACCAAAGTCTTAAAATCTTCTCTAAAATTTCCTAAATAATTCTAAATAAATTCTAATTAAATCCTAAAAAGTCTTATAATATTTTTTTAATACTAATATTCTTTTAAGATTATATTTTCTTATCTTAGTAATATTTTATAATAATAAAATCAATTTAAATCCACTAAAAATCTTATTATCTATATAATTAATTGAAAAGACATAAAGTTCTTTTTTATACTTCTTCTAACTACTAATTAAACATTGATAAGATTTTTATAAGTAATATATGTAGATAAAAAGCCAATGAAGATATTGGTTTCAATGACTAATCTTTAATATTTAATAATAGATAAAAATACTAAATCAACTAAGATAATTGCTTCAAAGACTTATTAAGATTCTATTTTTATAACTTTTCTTCTAATGAGTCTTTTGTAACTTACAAATACTTCTAAATTCTAATAAATACTTAAATAGTCAAAAAAAAAAAATCAACCTTAATATTTATATAATAAAATGGCTTCAAACTATATTTTTAACTAATTCATCAATTAAGATGTATTGGTAGGACTCACACTTAAAATGCTACTTGAAATCTTTTCTCCATCAACAATATGTGTGGCATATATAACAAAATTTGATCTTTCTTTTGCAATATGTATGAAAATTCTTACATCTATCAATAATAGTTTGGATATATCAATCTTATCAGTTTCTATTTGCCTAACAAAATCTTGGACTAAACTATGAAAAATATGAAGATTGCAAGAAATCTAATCTATTTGAAAGTTATACCTTTTGAACCACAATAATCCTATAATAATTGAATTAAAAGGAGATTTAATCACATTAAATATTATTCAACTAATATGACCTCTAGTTTTTATTTCTATAAGAATAGTTTCATATATAACATCTCAAAAGACAATAAATGATTATTTAATACTTCTACATGCAAAAGTTTGGTTTTCTTAATTAAAGATATATTTTATTTTTTGACAAAGTCTTTGTCTATAAAACAGATTGGAGCTTTTAAATCCAACAAGACTAAAACTTTGTGATATTTTTATCCTAAATACGTATCTATTATAAAGCAAGATGAAGGATTTAAGGAAAGAATATGACCTTTACTTAGAATTATATAAGATTTCAGCCACATGATTCCTATTATAACTAAAAAGTCTTGTTTTTCAACTCATTGTCTCCTTTGGCAATCATACTCTTTATTTTGTGATTATATTGCTTCTCTAGACAATGTTGAATAGTGTATTTGGATTCTCTACAAAGTAGGTACAAACCTTCTTAACAACAATAAGTCTTTTCTTATTCAATAAGAGGTTTAAAACATATCATATCAATTTGAATTGATTATGGCATTGATGAATAAGTTTCTAAAAATTTAAGAGTTGCCATCATTACCTCACTTATTCCTCTTCAATCAAATCTTTGTTCTTGACCTTTTTTAAATTATCAATTGCTGTATGTAATGGCCTAAGCAATAAATTATTCCAAAGATTCTACTTTTGGCATTGGAAATAAAAAAAATCTTTGATATTATTTTTAAACCTATATCAAAATTGATTGATAAAGATTTTGTCATTCCAATCCACATTGCAAGTGAAGTTTTGGGGTCTAGCAATATATCTAATAATTGACCATGATTTTTTTTCTAAAGATAAGAGTTTGATTTCTACTACCTTTTCTTTATGACTTTCTCCAAATATGGCCATAAATAGTTCTAAGAATGAATTCAAATTATAAAGGAGTCATGATTATTTGTTTCTCCAACATATTTTTGAATTCACAAATTTTCTCGCTTGACCTTTTATCACCAAAAATAAATCCACACTTTTTTGCCAGTCATTCACAAATAAGAGGAAATACAAATTTCTTGCTATAGAGGGAATTAGAAGGGGATTGCAGATGTCTGCAGGAACTAATTCTAATGAGTTAATATTGTTGTTGATTTGTTGGGATCGATTTTCTAGTTGGCCTCCCAGTAAGGCAGTATTGGCAATTGAAAGGTTCTGGGGTGAAAGTTGGGATACCATAGTTGTTGCCTTCTGATGCTATTTTGGTGGCGATGTGGAATCCAACGTGGCCTAGGTGTGAGTCATCAAATCAAAACCCTTGCTATGAGGACATTGCGTCCACCAGTCATATTCAAAACTGCACGGCACAGCTGTCTGCTTGGCATCAACCGAAAACAAACCGATTACAAGCTCCCGTGATTCATCCTCATCATGATTAGGCAAACAATCAACCGAAGAAGGTAAGAACAAATACTACATTCATCACACGACACTGTCAAAATGCCGACCAAGACCTCCACACCTCCCGCCGACGAACGCTGCCCACCTCTGTGGTACACACAGTGCCGCATAAAATCCTACAGTCCGAAAATGAGAACTGCAAAGAAAATCGGGAACGAAGCGAGGGCTTGAGGCGAAACCTGAAAGCATACTGGGGAAGGAAAAACGACATAGACGTGACATACTCTTCACAACAGTAAACAAAATCAAGAGTAGGGTGCTCAGTAATGCTGAAGCCCGCCATCTGACCAGCATCCAGGCCTGCGAGTTCAGTCAATTATCTCCGAACTTCACCGTCACTGCTGTGAAAGTCCACACTTCCAAGCTCAAAATCCCTTTCTGTGTTTCAGTTCCACCAGGCTGCTCACTACAAAATCACAAATACGTCATCTCAAATTATGCGTTCTCCGCATTGTTTCGCTGCTCTGCAAGCTGTGTTCTTTGCTCCTATGTGCGCATGAGAAATTACTCTGAGCTCCTTACACTGCAGCCCAAGACTGACCGCAGTAGGTGAATCGCTCACATTTCCATGTCTTGTCTGCTGGTGTGCAGGTGGAGCAAACAGGCCGAACGATTGCTTGAGAACACAGTCACCTCTACCAGCCACAGTTACACACTCCGACGTCTATCTGAACGGAATTTCCTTCCATGTTGCAAACAATCCTGCTGTTATGGTGATTGAAATCCGGTGTCCACGAGCTGGGGCACCACAGAAAATCTTACTCGACGGCATGCCGCCATTTGCACACACTCTGTTGCACCATGTGTTGAATCTCTACGTTAACCATCTCTTTTTGTTCAGACCCGATGAACATGTTCAATACACTGCAATGTGCACACCAAAACTGTTATCATGTATTTCGTTCACCACTATTCACAGTGAATACAAGTTCATATTCGTTTAGACCTGGACGCACAACTTCAGACTCAACTGAGAGCGCATGCGCCCTTCGCTTGACTCACAGTCGTCTGTGTCTACAAACGAATGCTGAAGAAACATAATCCGCTGTGATTACTCGACTCCAGAGAAGCTATCATGTCCGGCTTCGGTTCTAGGAACTCGGGGTCTAAATGTCGGAACAAACTATACTAACTGACACTTGTACTTCCAAACTATGGCGTCCCATTCAATAACCCGTTGCCACACTTCCTAGTTACTGCCGGATAATGATCATCTTCAACAGACTCTTGCTGACTGGCCCACTGTCACTGGAGGAAACATCTGCTACCGCTGTTACACCCAGTGGATTAGTATGCGCTCTCCTGGGGCGCTTCGGAGGAGTGTAGCTGCTGCCCGCATCCTCGATGATTGTGACATACTTGTTGTCAACACAGTCATCGGAGCTTATCATTAGAAGCCCCCCGTTGCAGTCCTTGCCCGTATAATAATCTTGGTATGTGGTATTTGGATCAACGTGAACTTTGTATGACACGCCCGGCTCCAACACGGTCAAATCCGTGAGCACGAGATGGTGGCAACCTTGAGCTTCAGTGTCTCGGAGGTCCTACTGCTAATTTCGGTGGAGCTCATGGTCACAACTTACTGGGTAGGATTAACCCCTTAGAAGATCGCAACAGGTACTGATGTGTTCTTCAGGCAAGACCTAAACCTAACTTATGTTCTTACAAACTCACTTCTACATATCTGGAACTATTGCACAACTGTGAATTGAGAAGAAGCTTACTTAGAGCCGTTGGAGGATAGTCTCCATAGCTGGCCTATCTCCGAGTTAACCTGGTTATGCTTGAGGCCCTGGTATGCAGAGAATCCTCCAGCTGGAAATTAGGAAAAGTGCGGAGAAAACAGCCAACACACCGAAGGCGGTAATTCCATATATCCGAACAGAGAGTTCCAATTTTTGAATAGTCCTGGGAGTTCCGTCTCTGGCGTGTGATGAGAAATTGAATTTACTGGGCCCAATCCACAATTTCACTTTGTTGATCCTTTCTTTGTAAATCTGCACACAAAATTGGAACCCGATCAAACTCAGCAATTCTGACATTTCAGCAAATTCATCAACGCCATTCTTGTGCGGGAGCAGTGCAGATTGCCCCATAGAACTTCTACACATCAATCTTTGGGGCCATTGAAAGCTTCTTCCTTCAATAGACGCTTCAGTGCTTTCGCAAAGCTGCCAAAGTCCCGCTCAACCATAGCCTCACACATCAATTCTACCGATGTAGTCTACCAACTCTAACATTAGGTTTAGATTTGAGAACGAAGTACCTTGATGGCGTTCTTTTCATCTGCAATTGTTTTCTCCAGCGCCCAGAAATCCGTCACCTTCTGAATAACAACTGCTGCGGTCACGAGCGACGTCAACAAGGACAACAGGAATGAAGTCCACCAATTCTGGCACCTCAGCATAGACGCCTGTGCCACAGCCGTGAAAATTACGCCCTGAAAGACTACATAGAATCCAATAACTTGGTAAATCTCGTTCCGAACCGCATCTCTTCGCGACTCTTTGTACTCGCGACGCTTCTGGTGCAAACCGAATGACTCCTCCCAGTCGTCGAACGCCAACTTCAACTTAGGATGCCTTCCACTATTCAACTCTGCTAAGTTGTTTGCAATTTTGAGTGCAATTTGAGGGTCATCGTCAGGATCTCCACCCGCCTCCGCAGGTTCACAGATATCTACGCTAACGTGGTGATGGTTCCTCGCTGGTTGGGTCAGCTGGATCTCACCTGAAAACTCCCGGGTTTCAGATGTCGAACCTCGGAACCGCGGCTCAAGAGTGTCACTCCCCTGGCTCGAAACCGACGAACCTGCAACTCCCACTCCGCTTCGCTCGGTCGAGAATAAAACCGTCGCGGTGCCCACGCGAGCCACGTTACCAGAGCTCCCGTTTTCTGGCAGCTCCTCCTCTACCACTACACTCTTGCAAACTGGGCGTGACTGCACCTGCGCATTGCTCCCTAGATCTCCATGCGCAGGAGTACCATTCTCCATTGTGCTGACATTAAGCGAACACCCGTTCTAGAAAGTTGCTTTGAAAGCCACTCTACTAATGGACTCACTTCAAATATACAGAATGGTCACCTTTGCGAAAAAGATGGCGCTACATTCGCCACCCGCGTCGGATCCTTCCCGACGGAATCTGGCATCTCGAGGACAAGACTATCATATGTATCCATTTGTAAAGTCTATGGGGTAGGGGCACGGTCGTCGGAGGTTTGGCAACTTGAGAAATGGTTATGTTTGTCATGGTGTAATGATGACATAGAAAGTCCGACAATCTGGAAGCACCCACGATGGTGTGGGCGATTTTACAGATGTTTTCGTCGGCTTGTGCTGATGGAGGGGATACCCACTCCGACTGGTTTCCTTCATCGGATTGAATCTCATTCATCCGGTCCTCGGGGCCCCTGCCACGACGCTCTCAACCTTCTGCCCGTTGGTTTGATGCCGGTCTCTGCTTATCGACTTTTTACTGCCCTAAATTGCTTCCATTGTGTTTATTTTGAAGTGTGCGTTGGATTCTTGCAACTGTTGGCAGCTCACTATTCTGTTCCCCGACACCTGCAATGGCATATCCTTTTTGTTTTTGGAAATGTGGGCATTTTCTTCTGATCTTGGCGTGATTTGTGGTGTTGGTGTTGTTGTTTGTATTCTAGAATTGGTGTTGTTGTTTGTATTCTAGAATTGGTGTTGGTTCACATGTTGGACTCTTTGCTCGTAATAGTCTTGGTATTTGTGGATGATTGTTCTGGACCTTTGCCGCAGTGCTTGGTGAACATGACAAGGCATGTTGTTAAACCACTTATGGTTACCATATATTTCATCTTGAGCATGGCTGACTGGTCATTTTGCCACTTCTATTTGTTGTTGATTTGGCTTAGGCTCGGTTTTCAGCATGGGCAGAATCAGTTGTCCCATCACTTCCACCTAACATGTAACAATTGCAGTTGCCAGTTGTGCCTACTTTGTTTTGATGCAGTTGGTGGTTTTTGTTGCTTTTGAAGATTGTCCTGTATGTTGCACAACTTTTTACACGAGATGGCTGCAAGTTCTCTTGTAACATGTGTCCTTTAATATAATTTATTGTGTTTTCTATTACACAAATCGTATGCGTTGGTATCAATTGTATACATCAATCAGATTTTTTGCAATATTGCACAAAAAAATAATAATAGAGATACTGACATTAAAACGGAAAATACTGCAACAATTTTGCAAATTTGCAAGCTTCATAATGATACTAAAATAAACTTTTATAGTAGATTGACGATTTATTTATCATTTTAACACGTTGATGATAACAACGAAAAACATAAAACACTAATAAAAAAATTGGTTTTTTAGAAATAAAAAAATATGTTTTTTGAATAAAAAATAAGAGAATTACCTGTACAGAAAGATACATAATCCTTGGTATTCCCTTTTTTTTCTTTATTCTATATTATTTTTTCATTCTACAACACCACAAGTTACTATTTATTTTACTTTGTTTTAAAAAGTTGTAACTTGGTTTCTGATAAATTACATTTAGTATATAATAATTTCATTATATCATCACACAAAATAACAGTATCAATAATGTTAATACTTGATTGCAATAGAATGTTGCAAACCTTTTAATATGTTTTAGTTAATTTTTTGTTTAAGAAATCCATACACATAATTGAAAGCTTTTTTCATCATATTTTAAAGAAAAGTAACATTTAAACCTAATTTTTTTTTAATTAAAATTTTCCTTGGATTCGTTTAAAAATAAAAATAAAAATAAAAAATTATTACATACTTATCACATATTATCTAAATTATTCTTTATGACATAATGAGAAATTCTTTTATATCACATGATTTTTAAAGACATAATTGTGAAAAAATCATAATTGTATTTCCTATACATTACAGGAATACACTCATATTTAAATAAAATATATAACAATGCAGTCCTTGGATTTTATCAATTGCTTAAATAAATTGGAATTATATATATATATATATATATATATAAAATCTTAAGTGTCAATTTTAGATTTTATAGATTTTTTTTAAGTATAATTTGGGATTGATGGGAGTATATTAGAGTATGTGATAGGTAGTTTAATTAAATTTACTGGATCTTGTGATTTTTTAAAAAGAAATAAAATTTAAAACACATTAGTTTAATGCTTTTTGAGTTTATAACTTTTATTTCTAACTGCGGTGAATGTAATGACAAACTGCACAGCATGTTACCGGGAACAAACTAGGTAGAGGATACCGTCAAGCGCGGGGAACCCAGACCTTGTAAGTGATTGCAGAGCTACCCCGCAACCTGAGCAACGTCGAGGCATTCGGCAATCCGTTCCCACACACAATATTGTTACTGCCTGAAACTAAAAATTTTGAAGAGACCCGACAATCTGGAAGACTTGCCGACTGACCTACTGCTGTTGGAGTCAGCAGCTGACACCGCTGGTGAACCACTTCTATTAGCATTCGATGCCCTGGACTGCTTCTGAAGAGTGTAGCTGCCGTTTGCCTCTTCCACGATCGTGATAGACTTGTTGTCAATACAGTCATCGGAGCTTATTAATAGTACTCCGCCGGTGCGGTCCTTGCCCATATAATACTCTTGGTACGTGGCATTTGGATCAACGTAAACTTTGTATGAATCGCCCGGCCTCAACACGCTCAAATCCGTAAACACGGAGTTGTTGCCAACCTTGAGAGTCACTGACTGGCTGGTCTTATTGATGATCTCGGTGGAGCCCATGGTCACAACTTACTGCGTAAAATTAACCCTCACAAGATCGCAACAAGCACTAATATGATCTACAGCCAGGACATCAACCTAACTCATACACTTCCCTACAAACCCACCTCTAAAGATCTGGAAGTGTTGCACTTGGGTGAATGGAGAGGAAAGTGCTCACTGGCATTACCAGGATCCAATGCCGGGCACTTTCCGTAGCTGGTATATCTCCGAGTTCCCTTGGATATGCTGCAGGGCCTCTTACGCAGAGAATCTTCCAGCGGACACTATAAAAATGGCGGAAGAACCCAGCAACACAATAATGACGACAAACCTAAACTACTGGACAGCTACCGCTGGTTTGAAGATCACGGCTTCCGGACCATCTCTGGCGTGTTTGACGAAATTGGTAAATCTGCGCTCAACCCTCAGTTTCACACTGTTAATCTTCACCTTCGATACCTGTACGCACAAGTGCAATCCGAACATACTCAGCAATTCTGACATCTCAGCAAATCCATCAGCGTCAGGCTTTCGTGAAAGCAGTGCAGATTCTTCCATGGCAACTTTCACACATCCATAATTGGGGCCGGTGAAACCGTCTTCCTTCAATGGCCGTTTCAACGCCCTCTGAGCCTCACGCATCATTTCTGTCAATCTAACATGCGCATCTTAATATTAGGTTGGAGAATGAAGTACCGTGACGGAACCCTTTTCACTTGCAATCGTAGCTTCCAGCGCCCACAAATTTGCAAAGTTCTGTAAAACAGTGGCTATGGTCACAAGCGAGGAAAACAAGGACAACGGAAGCGAAGTCCACCAGTTCTGGCACTTCAGCAGAGACGCCTTCGCCACAGCTGTGTAAACCACGCCCGAGAAGACAATAAAAAAATTCCTATAACTTAGAAAATATCGTTCGAAATCACGATTCTTACAATACCGACCACTGTTCAACTCCTCCTTGTACCTCGCCACACTATGGCCAGTTCCTTAGTCTTTGAACTCGTCAGAATTTCCACCTCCCCCCACCTTGCAGAACCGCCGGTATGCACGGGCAAGTCGTTTTGCATCACCGCCTGTTGGGTCAGCTGGATCTCACCACCGGCGCTCTAATCTGCAAACACCCGGCTTCCAGATGCCGAAGCTCGGAACCACGCCTGTCGAACACCACTCCTCTAGCTCAAAATCTTCGCGACGCCACCTCTGTTGCCTCCGCCTCGCTCAGGCAGAAACTAGCTAGCCGCGGTGCCTACGGTCGGTTCGCTGCCGGAGCTCTCGTTGCGTCACGGGTCCTCCACTCCTACACCCTTGCAACCTGCACATCACTACGCTTGCACGATTCTGCCAAGACCTCAATGCGAAGGAGCAACACCGTCCATCCAATGAGACAATGATTCCACAACCAGAGTTGAAGGATGCCTTGAGACCCTAATCACCGATGGATGGACTCAAGAGATCAAGGACAGCCACGTTCACCAGGCAGCCGGCGCCATGCTAGCCGCCCGTGTTGAGCATTTCCACAGAATCGGCATCGCACCTGCAGGGCAACTGTTCACACTCTATTAATATTACCCATTTACTTGTCATCCTCCCTCAGCTTGGAAGGAAGGTCAACTAGACCTGTTGAAATGGTGACATCGTGGCTTGGAGGAATCCGACAATTCAAGACTATCCAGGATGGATTCGTCGGACCATCGATTACAGGGTCGGCGCCGAAACCGCCAGATGACAGGGTCGTGAGGTGGGTACCGCGTGTTTGGGGTGAGGGCGCTTCGGCGAAGAGACGGTGCCAGGTCGTGACTGTTTTGTAATGCAACCGTGGCAGAGGATGCGGTTTAGAGATGGCAACGTGATGCAAGGAATGCAGGCGACGCCCTCGAGCACTCTTTCAATGCGGAGTTCCAGCACATACAGAGCGAACACGCAAGGCATCAACAGCCGTGCACTGCCCCACAGAGCGCAGGACATTGCAGCACACGATGAGTTCGTGTGTAGGGTGAGGGTAGCAATGTCGAACTAATACGCAGATTGAATAAGGGTAGGATTGGTGAAGCACACTTCAGACCCAATCCGAAGGAGAACTAGACAATAGTTTGTTTGGAGACAAGTTAGAACTTCATGAGGAATATTTTAGGGCAATAGTGTTTAGTACTTATTGGAGGCTATATTTGGCACATTTCAACAATGCATAACTGAGAGACAATATGCTTACAGGTTTCGCAAGCAGTTAGGCTGGCTTTTTGATTAGCATGAACACAAGAAACAACTATTTTTGGTACTACACAGATACATTACCTTGCAAGTTATATGTGTATTATGTGGAAGAAAGACCTTTTGTTGGAAAAGTAATCAATGGTTTGTTTAATTTGTTATTAAACCTAAATTTTGAAGAGACAATGTAATTTATTTATTTAATTTTTTTCCTCCATTTTGCACAACAATAAGAATGTGTATATTTCAATCTTAGGATTCTTATTCCAATGCTAAGACAATATATAACCTTGATTTTGAAGTTATCAAGGTCGACTCTTCATATCTTTCATTTTGTTTTAAAATGGATTCTAGTGATGGTTGGAGGGCAATAAGAAAAACAACTAATCTTATTATTGAAAAAAAAATTTAAAATTTTAAGAAAAAACTACAATTAAAATTTAATGCAATAACTATTCTTTTAATAGAAAATATCATTTAGTTATATAAGTTGATGTATGTATCTATATATATATATATATATATATATAAGCTTATAATTTATTGTAAATAAGTCCATTTACATATTCACAAAAAAAAAATTTGCAATTTTGTAGGTAGTGGTTGGCTTTGCTATAATTAAGACAAATTTATGAATTATTTTCAAGAAGATTTTTTTTATAAACAATGTTGTATAATACTTGAAATAAACCTTATATTTAAAAGAACAACCTCCATTTTTCAATGCATAATTTGATTAACATATATAATTTGGTTTATAATTGTGTTGATAATAAAAATTTGAATATGTTTTTCAATTGTTCTATAGTTTGTTGTAATAAGTACTTTAAAAGATGATGAGGATTCAAATATGTCATGTAAATTTTCAATTCCAAATTTTGAAGGATATTAAAACAATCCACTTTTGCTTTTAGTATTTTGTACCATGTCATATATTCTTCATTAATCCAAAGTAGATTACATTTTCTCACTTTACATCTTTTCTTCTTTTATAAATGTTGACAAGCAGCCAAGGACTTTGTGGATATTTTAAATGATCCTAAAGTTAAAATATAATGACTCCAATTTTTTAATTTAAGATTAACTTTAGAAGTATTTGATAGATATTGAAAACTAATTTATTATAATTCAAAGATGATCTTTGTGCAATAGATGAAGTATATATGAATTGATACATGATAGCTAGAAGAAAGGTAGATTGTTTTAAGAATTATCTAGGTCAATTTAATTTTTTTTCTAGTTTTATACTATAGCAAATATGTAATGATTTTTTTAAAAGATTAATACTTAATCTTATATCTATATTAAGAATAATTTATAATTTTTTGGCATATTTTTTAATAAAATCTAAAAATGATATTACTATTATTCAAAATAATCCATATTATAAATTTCTTTAGGATAATTTTGAATGTATAAAGGTACTTTATTATATTTTATTTATTTATTTATATTTATATTTTTATCAATTATTTTTATAGATTCATTAAAAATATATATTTACAAAAATAAAATAATTTATAGAATATTTTTTAAATTCCTATTAAAGTATTTAAAGATACTATGTAAAAAATCTAATGTAATTTTAAACAATTAGTAGTGATTGTAAAAGAATTTTAATCTTTAAGATTTAGAGATAATATAAAGTAAGTAGATGCTTCTAAATATATATATATATTTTAAAATATCTTTATAATTTAAAATACAATATATATTTTGATTATGATATTTATAAGAAATAAAATTTATACAATTGTAGTTTTGTAATTTATATGTCAAAAATAAAAAAATCTATAATTTAAATTTGAAAAGAAAATATATTCTTAAATCATTTAAATGAAGAAAATAAACAAAGAAAGAATATAAATAAAATAGAATAGGATATATAATGGCTATTGCTAACTATAAAAGAACTAAAGAGCCTTGAAATAAGATTCAAGTATAAAAAAGACATTAATAATATTAAAGATAGATTCAATTTTACTTCCATATTACTAGCTATCAAAAAGATCTTATATAAGCTTTTTAAGGACTACATGCTAAAGACATGAATTACAACAAAATTCTAAAAAATAAGAATAAACTCTTATATTACTAAAAATGAAAAAATAAACAATTAAAAGATAGTTATAGAATTAAAATTGAAATGACTACTATCCAATGCAAAAAGACTAAGAAGTCTTGAAGCAAGATATAATATAAGAAATGTATGGATAAGAATGAAGAAGACTATTTACTAAAGAATTATATGACACTATTCTACATGCTATATAACAGATGTCCAACTTATGGAACATATTTTTAATTTGTAGGACAAGTTTTTATGTGTACAATAATTTAATCTTTTTATACTTACTTCTATCTATTGATACTTATTTGAGTAAATATATTAATAAATATAGATATTTATTATATTATTTCTTTTTATAAATAATAAATTTAACATAGAATTATTTCATTATTTCATAAATTCATAAAGTCCAAGATCTATTGAATGGTATTAAGAACAAATTTTGAACTTTGTTCCACACAAGTGTAATTTATAAGTCCTTTTAACCATCAATAATATTCTATTTTCAGATAAAAGCTCATTCAATCATTTGATCATTATTGATGCCTTTATATTATATTCAAATATATTATTTTTTTATTCTATTAAATATAATATCTATTTTTAATAGTTTTATTAATTATTAAGAATTTATCAAGGATAAATATTAATAAATTTGAATAAATAAGTGAGATGCTTTTCAAAGAAAGTTGATAATATATATATATATATATATATATATATATATATATATATATAAGAAAAAATTAGAATGACTATTGTGAAAAGATAAAAAAAATTAGAAATTCTTAAAACTAGAGTAGAAGTATGAAAGAATTTAATAAAGTGAAGATTGCTTCACTCTTCCCTCTATATATATTATCTAACTATGATCTATCACTGTATATACGGATCACAAGATCCTCAAATATTTTATGTCAGCACATGTTTTGAATCGTCGCCAAACCCGTTGGACTATGTCTTTATCAAGATTCGAATTCAAGGTGACTTATTGACTAGAAAAATAACAAGGTTTGTCAAATGTACTCTCTAGATGATCTTACCTTGCACCAAAGGAAGGAGATGCTATTTTTCATCAGCAACGGAAAATTCTCTTGAAGCGAGAGCATTTTCGTCTTCGAGTAATGAAATCAACCCTAACTATTGATTCAACTTTCATTAAGCAAATTCAGTCAAGTATTTCTTCTCATCCTCTTATTCATGATATTAAGGAAAACCCATCAAAGTCTCATGATACTTCGAAGTTTGAATTCAAAAACAATCTACTATATTTTAAGGGATGCTTATATGTTCCAGAAGGTGAAGCTCGATTACGTATTTTTCAAGATCGTCATGACTTTCGAGTAGCAGGATATTTTGGGTACAATAAAACTTTGGAACTAATATCCAAGGATTTTTTGTGGCCCCAAAAGTGGATGGCGGTCAAAGATTTTGTACAATCTTGTGATATTTGTTCAAGATCAAAAACTCTTCGTCATTGATTTTACGATTATCATCGATGACTTGATACTTACGGACTTCTTCAGTCAATTATGGTTATCATCGACGACTTGTTACTTTTAACTTTTCAAAAGTTGATAATCCTACGGCAAAAAATTTGACAAACTATTTGTCAGAGCTACATACACAATGAAAGCACAATTAAAAGAATCTCAAAAATAATAAAACATCAATGCGGATGTCTATCGAAAGGAACAACCACCATTCTACATAGATGACAAGATATGGTTACTTTGTCACAATATCAAAACCACTCGTCTTTGTGACAAGTTGGACTATCAAAAGCTTGGACCATTTTCTATTTCTGCACAAATCAATCTAGTTGCATATCATTTATACCTATGAGAGTCAATAAAAATCCATCTAGTATTTTATATGTCTCTCCTTGAACCATACAAGACAATGGATATATCAAGAAGAAAACAAGTTTCATCTCTTCCTATAGAGGATATGCAAATTAATGCGGTATGTTCAAACCTATTACTGAGCAAGAAAAGACTCATCAACATTAGGAAGGATTGTGCTTATATTGTAGAGAACCTAAACACACTACTCAATATTGCCCAAAGAAAAGACGCAACCATAAAATAAAGAGTACGGCTATTAAAGAAGATAGTATGTCAGAAAACAAGTTTGTTTAGCTATAATAGGGACTGTGCGACTGGAATCTTATACAATTTCTAATAAAGATCCTATCCTCTCCTCAAAATCCTCTCCTTGTTTTATAATATATGTAAATTTAGAACCTAATAATTATAAAGCCTTCGTCTTAATAGATTGAAGAGCCTTAGCTTCTTTCTTAGATATAAAATTTGTTAAAAGTCATAAAATGCCATTAGTACAAAATCAAACCTGTTCATGTAGAAGTCAAAGATGGTCGTTCGTTGTCTTTTGGAGATGTTATTCATGAAAAACTTCCTATAGATGTAGTAATAAATGGTCATAGTAGTTGCGTAATCTTTAATATAATTAGATCTCCCTCTAATCCAATCATTTTAGGTTTATCATGGTTAGAAAAATATAATCTTTGGATAGATTGGATTTCTCATACCCTTGACTTTTCTAAAAGCATAATTAAGAGTTAAATTAATCTAGTAGAAAGTCATAAGTCTAATACAATTAAACCTATGTTCATAGGTGCAAGAACTTTCTTGCATGCTGCAAAAGAAGGATCACCTTATGTCATTTACGCCACACTTGTTTCTAATGATGTGAAGACTTTAAGTGGCATTTCCGACCAATATCAAGAATTTCAAGATATATTTGAGAAGAAGAATGTGCATTCTCTTCTAGAATATCGTCCCTATGACTACTCAATTGACCTTCAAAAAAGAGCACAACCACCATTTGGACTAATCTATAGTTTATCACAAAATGAATTGGCTGAACTCAAGGAATATATTGAAGAAAATCTAGCTAAGAATTTTATACACCATTCCAAATCACCTGCAAGAGCTCCAATCTTATTTATGAAGAGGAAAGATAGGTCATTGTAGATGTATGTTGATTATCAAGGATTCAACAAAATCACCATCAAGAATAGGTATCTTCTATTTTTGATATCCGGACTTCTCGATCAAGTGAATCAAGCTAAGATCTATACAAAAATAGATTTACGAAGAGCATATAATCTAGTATGTATTAAAGAAGGATTTAATGGAGGATTGTGTTTCAAACTACGTATGGACATTTTAAATACAATGTTATGCCTTTTGGACTTATAAATGCACCGACAACTTTTCAACATCTAATGAATGATGTTTTTCAAGAATTTTTAGACGATTTTGTTGTCTATTACCTAGACAACATCTTAATATATTCTAAGAACATAGATGAATATGAACTTCATGTTCATCATGTGTTACAAAAATTAGGAGATGCGGGATTCTATGCCAAGATAGAAAAGTGTGTATTCTACACTACTCAAGTCAACTTCTTAGGATACATCATTTTAAATGATGGACTTATGATGGATCCTAAGAAAGTTCAAACAATTATGGATTGAAAGATTTCAAAAATGGTAAGAAATATCTAATGCTTTTTGGGCTTTGCTAACTATTATCGGATCTTCATCAAAGACTTCTCTCGAGTTACAGCTCCACTTATACATTTGACTTGCAAAGACAAACTTGAGTGGAGTAAAGAAGCTGAAGCATCTTTTGAAATTTTGAAGTCAGGTTTTATTTTTTCATCAATCTTATATCGCATGAACTTTTCTAAGGCAATTTTATGGAAATAGATGCATCAAACTTTTCTTTGAGTGTTGTATTATCACAAATGGGAGCAAATGATAAACTTCACCTAATAGCTTTTTATTCCAAAAAAATTTCAGTAGCCGAGATTAACTATGAAATCCATGACAAAGAGCTTCTTGTATCCGTAGATTCATTTCAAGAATGACGTCATCATCTAGAAGGCACTTCTAATCCAATCACCATATATATGGATTACAAGAGTCTTGAGTACTTAATGTCAGCACGTGTTTTAAATTGTCGCCAAGTCCACTGGAGCATGTCCTTATCAAGATTTGATTTTAAGATCACATATTGACCCAAAAAACAACAAGATTTGTCAAACATCCTTTCTAGACATTCTTATCTTGTACCAAAAGAAAGAGATGCATCTTTTGATCAACAAAGAATAATTCTCTTAAAGCCAGTGCATTTTCATCTTCGAGTAATTAAATCAACGTTGACTGTTATTTCGACCCTTGCAAAACAAATCTAATCAAGTATGTCTTTTGATCTTCTTATTCACAATATCAAGAATCCTTCTTCTAAGTTCCAAGATACTTCTAAGCTTGAGTTAAAAAACAACCTATTCTATTTTTGAGGTCGATTATATGTTCCAAAAAGAGAAGCATGATTACGTGTTCTTCAAGCACGTCACGACTTTCCAGCAGTATGACATTTTGGATACAACAAGACTTTAAAGCTTATATCTAGAGATTTTTGGTGGCCGCAAATGTGGAAGGGTGTGAAAGACTTTGTTCAGTCATGCAACATTTGTTCAAGATCAAAAATTCCTCGTCATTGATCTTACGGACTTCTTCAACTATTAACTATTTCAAAACAACCATGGTCTTCTGTTTCTATAAATTTCATCACGGATCTTCCAATCTCAGGTTCTTATGACTCTATATTCATGATAGTAGATCATTTTATCAACACGGCACATTTTATAGTATATAAAAAATCTATGATATGTGAAGAAATAGCTAAATTCTTTCTTGACAACATCTATTGCTATCATGGATTATCCAAAGATATTATATTGGATAGGAGAATTCAATTTGTATCAAGATTTTGGTGGACTCTTTTTAAGATTCTAAAAATAGATATAAAACTATCTTCAGTATTCTATCCTCAAATTGATGGACAAACAGAGCGTGTTAATCAAATTTTGGAGCAGTATTTAAGATGTACCATCAACTATCAACAAGATGATTAAACAACTCTTTTGCCATTGGTAGAGTTTGCTTATAATAATATGATACATTCTTCTACAAAACAAACACCTTTTTTTATTAATTATGGTTATCATCCACGACTTGATACTTTTGACTTTTCAAAAGCTGATAATCTTGTGATGAAAGATTTGACAAATCATTGAACAATGAAAGCTCAAGAATAACAAAATATCAATGCAAATGTCTATCGAAAGGAACAACCACCATTCCACATGGGTGACAAGGTATGGTTACTTCATCGCAATATCAAGACCACTCGTCTTTATGACAAGTTGGACTATTGTAGACTTTGATCATTTCCTATTTCTGTACAAATCAATTCAATTGCATATCGTTTACACCTATCGGAGTTAATAAAAATCTATTTAATATTCCACGTGTCTCTTCTTGAATCATACAAGACAATGGATATATCAAGAAGAAGACAAGCTCCACCTCCTCCTATAGAAGTAGACAATAATGAAGAGTTTGAAGTAGAAGAAGTCTTAGATTCAAGGTGATGCTAAAACAAATTGAAATATCTTATCTATTGGTGCGGATATGATATTACTGAATGCACATGAGAGCCTGTAAAAAATCTTGCAAATGCAGCAAAGGCGGTGGTGGCTTTTCATCAATGACATCCATCAAAACCAATATGAAAATATTCCATATAAAAAAAACAAGATCTAGACAAGATAATATTCTACTTTCAATTTTTGTTTGTAGCTTCTTTGTAGTTGTGACACTAAGAAGATGGAGAACCAACAACCAGTGGATTCGACTGAAGAGCCTTCATTTACTGACTTATCGGATGAGACATTGTGATTGTCACAACCTTCAAGACGATACAATTGAGATGAAGATCCTTAAGAACAACATGTTTTTTCTCAAATAGATGGCAAGATACAACGCGTTTGGTATCACGACCTTGGAAGAGACTCCCAATTTTTGGTAATTTTATTAGAGGCAAGAACAATTCTTGATAGTGTTCTAAATATTTTATTTGAAGAAAGTTATGAAGGCCTCAACAATGATCAGATAACATGGTAGTCTTTTCGCCATAGTATGGGACACTATCGATGGTTGAGAGGCACTATCGACCATCTTTGAAGAAAACATAGATCTGAGTATGTGGCAAATACAATTCGTCGCATCATAGATTTTCTCAACATATGATGACTGCTCCTTGTGGAACTCATCCCTAGAAGGGGGGTAATGTGATGGACATATGCATGTAAGCCAGTAATTACATATATAAATAGGTAGAAGTAAATAGAAGTAGATAAAAGCAAGTTAATTCTATAGTATCTTCTATGAAAGCTTCTTAGACGCTTCATAGATGTTGCTTTGACTTTATAGGTATCTTTAATTGACTTTTTGGGTTAGAAACGTGGTCTACAAGTTGGCCATGTGCCACACATGTTATTAGCTTGAAGACCAAGCTAACTATAAGGCCCACACATAGAAAAACTTACCTTATAAGTCAAGGCATGTAATTTATAAAGTCAACATATATTAGAGGTCCTATAAAATATTGCCACATAACCCCTAGTTAGATAGTATATATAGAGACAAGAATAAAGCCCTCTTCACTCTTGTCAACTCTTTTCTTGCTTGTATTCTAGTTTCAAGAGTCTCAAGTTTTCTTGTCTTTTTGTAATAAGCCATTTTAATTTCTTTTTAATATATATACTTCTCTATTTCTATTTTATTACTCTTTCTTTAATATAGATTTCATTGATTTATACATCATCTTTTAGTTCATATCCTTGACATTATAAATCCAAATTGAGTAAATTCATTGAGATATTAGAAAAGATGCAATCTTAAGTAGACCTTAACATGTTGTAAAAATCCTCAAAATTTTGATCTTATTCTATCAAACTTCTTCAGCATACTAATTCTTACATCCTTGGTACTTATAGAAGTAAGACTTTTTGAATTTATTTATGAGGCTGATCTACATGCTTCTTTCAACTACATAACTTATTGATATAGAATCTAAACTTCTTTTATAGATGTAAAAATAGTACTTCTATAGTTGATATTGATAATACATGAAATTTCTAACCTAAGAGTATTGACAAGCTTATAATAATTTGTGATAGTTGCAAATATATTCTCACTCCCACTAAGTATATCATCTATGATTTTTTTTTCTATTTCAAACAACTTAGTGAATCCATAAATGAAATTAGAAGAAAGAATCCATAACTTCTAATATCAAATGAAATTTTTTATAAAAAAAGTTGATAATTTTTTTTAAAAAAAATAATATTAAAAAACTAAAGTATTTATTTAAAAAGAAGAAGTTTGTAACTTTGAAAATACAATAATAAGAGTAGAGTAATCTACTCACTTTTTAAATAATACAAGAACAATGACTCTTCTTAAATTATCAATGACATGAATCAAAATAAGAAAAATCTTAAAACACTCTTATGTAACTCAAGAAGAATAAATATTTATTCTAAATATAATATAATATTAAAAATAAAATGGCTATTTCCAAAGATAAGAAGAATAGTATATTATAAACTTAATTTACTTATTTTATTTTTCCATTAATTAATAGGTAAAAAACCAAAGATAATTTTATATCCACCTTCAATATCTTAAAAAAAAAAATCAAATTCTTGATATAAATTGAATTTATATATTGGATATATATTTGTTGGCAATCCAAGAAATCAATAGGTATTGTCAAAAACAAATTATTTATTTTTAAACCTATAATAGATTTTATATATGATAAAAAATATGCCATCTTAGTGATACAATTTACTATCACAAATATAAAATCATATAAATTTAAAGTTAGAAGAATCATAATAAAATCCATAGGAATAAAAGATGAGGGTTGTTTTTATATAGGTGGTGGTTGTAAAAGTCCGTAAGGTTGTTGATGAGGAGTTTTCGATCTTGAACACATATTACATGATTGCATATAGTCTTTTATTACCTTTTATATTTGACGTCACCAAAAATCTCTTGAAATTAATTCCAAAGTCTTATTGTATCCAAAATGTCTTGTGGTTGAAAAGTTATAATGAGCTTGAAGAGCACATAGTCATGCTTCACCTTCTAGAACATATGAGCATCCCTTAAAAAAGAATAGATTATTCTTCAATTCAAACTTAGAGATACTATAAGATTTTAAAAAAATATTTTTGATATCATAAACAATAGGAACAAAAGATATATTTGATTGAGCTTGCTTAAGGTAAATTAAATTAATAGTTATAGTTGATTTTATTGTTTGAAGATGAAAATGCTCTAGCTTCAAGAGAATCAATCTTTGTTAATCAAAAGTAATATATCTTTCTTATTGCAAAAGATAAAAATATCGAGAAAGAAAAATAAACAAACCTTGTTGTTTTTGTAGATAATATGTGAAATTGAATTAATATCTTGATAAAAATATGCTCAAACATGCTTGATTATAATTTAAAATATGTATTGATATAAAGTATTTGAGGTTCTTGTGATTTGTATAAACAATCATTAGACATGAAGCACCTTATCAATAATAGCACCATTCTTAAAATGAATCCACAATTGCAAAAAATTCTTTGTCAAAGATCTTATAATTGAACTTTATTTTTATAAAATTTCTCTAATGAAGAAAAACAAGGTGGAATTTGTAATTTGTTTTTACTTGTCATAATATCACATTAAAAGTAAAGTTTGATACATTTGTTTTTATAAAAAAATACTTTAAAAAAAGTCAATACAATACAAGGTTGGTGCAAAAATAAAATTTGTCTTCAAAGCTTCAAATGATGCCTCAATTTCTTCAATCGACTCAAGTTTATTTTTACAAGTCAAACATGTAAGTAAATCTACATCTTGAAAAAATATTCATGATAGTTTGAATTTTTTAAGAATCTATCATAAAGCCATCATTTAAAATAACATATTCTAAAAAATCAACTTGAGTTATGTGAAATATATACTTTTTTATTTTGATGTATAGTCTTATATTTCTAAATTTTTTTAATATATAAAAAATATAAATTTTATATTCTTATATCTTTTTAGAATAAATTAAAATATTATTTAGCTAACAAAAAAAAACCATCTAAAAAATCTCAAAAGAAATCATTTATTACATGTTAAAAAGAAATTGGTACATTTGTATGTACAAAAGGCATAACATTATATTAAAAAAATTTATGTTTGATTTAAAATGCAATCTATTATTTCTCTCATTTTTTAAAGCATATCAGGTTATATTATGGAGATCCTTCTTTTACAACATGTAAGAAAGTTCTTGCACTTACAAATACATGTTTGGTTGCATTAGACTTTTAACTTTCTATTAGATTAATAAAAAAATTAATTATATTCTAAAACAAATTCAAGATTAAAAGAAATTTTATTTTTTCAAGGATTATAATTTTTTAGTTATAATAAATATAAAATAACTAGATTAAAGAGAGATTAAATGATATTAAATTTTATAAAGCTTTTATAAATATTAGTTATTTTTCTTATAGAAAAGACATTATATGTAATATCTATAAAAGACAATGGCCTTTTATGACTTTTACATGTACTAATTTAATTTTTTTTACTAACAATATATTATGTATTATAAAAAAAACTTCATCTAAAAAATAAATTGGAGTTGTTAAATCTAGCAAGCTAAATACTTTGTGATGTTTAGATCTTAAACTAATAACTATTCTAAAATAAAGAGAAGATTTTAAAGAAAAAATGTGATCTTTATTAGATGTTATATAAGATTTTAGTCACATGGTGTCTATTATAGCTAAATAAAATATTTTTATATATATTATCTTTTTTAAGGATCATATCCCTTATTTTGTAGTTGTATCACTTTTTTGGATAAAGTTGAACAATATACTTAGGTTTTTCATAAAGTGAGCAAAATCCTTGTTAACAACAACAAGTCTTCCTTTTAGTCAATAAGATGTTTGAAATGTACTAAATTAATTTACATATCTTATAATTCTAAATGTATGTATTGAAAAGATGTCACATTTTCCATTGAATTATAAAAACATTGAGGCTTTTTTTGCTACTTTCATATCAAAATTCAAAAATCCAAGTAGTACACTTCATGGTAAAGTCAATTGCTTGATTGAATGTTTAAAGAACAAGTAAGTTAAGCATTAATTTCTTTATCTTATATTATAATCCATAGAAAGATTAATTAATGAGTGCAATATTATTCCACTTGATATCAATTGCAAATTATCAAAATTATGAAGCATACAATAATATTAATCAATTTTTTATTATAAAATATAAATCTTATTGGTTGCAACACAAATTGTATCATGTTTTTCATACATGGATTATAATTCTATTAAAAAAGCCTCCAAATTATCAAATATTGGATGACATTATTTCAAAAAAAGATAAAAACTATTATAATATAAAATCTAAAAATAATATTTCAATAAACCTAAATTATGATCTTAAAATTTTATAGCTTTGGAATTAAAATTCAATTACAATTTATATTTGATTGATAAATCCTTAAAAATTTGACCTTGTGCTATTAAACTTCTCAATTAAGATAGTTCTCTATTATCTAATACTTGTATAATGTTTCACCATAGAAGAAGTAATATGATTTGATGTAGATGTTGAAGCAGATCCAATAATTTCTATATTTTTATTTTTTATTAATCTTGTTTTTTTTATATTAGTAAATTGAGTTAATGTATCACAAGCATTAATTCTTTCATTTTTTTCTTGTATTTAAGCCATTGCATTCTTTATTATAATAATATTTATTAAAATAATATAATAAAAATAAAATATCTAATATTACTTAAAAAAAATAGAAGAGAAGACTTATAGAAAAAAAAATACTAAAAATAATATTAATTTTAAAATATATAATTTATAACTTCTAATATGTTATTTGAAAAAATGATAATTCACTTTTAATTAAAAAAAGATAAATTTTTGATATTATAAGTATATTCTTATCAATCTCTTAAGAATAAGAATTCAATGAATGCAAATAAACAAATGAGACTTTTTTTAAAGAAAGATAACAAAAATAAAATAACTAAATACGTATATTTAAGAAAAAACTAAAATTTCTACTACCAAATGATAAAAAAAACTAGAATAGAAGCAAGAAAGAAGTTGACAAGAATGAAGAAGGCCTCATTCTTTCTTTTATATACTATCTAAATATGAGCTATATAGTGATATTTTGAAAGACCTTCAAAATGTGTCTAACTTGCAAGACAATTTTCCTACATGTATGCTATATATCTACCTTGCACCATAAGTCACTAACATGTGGAATATGTAGGCAACTTGTTGGCCAAGTTTTCAACCTACCAATCATATATACACATGTATAAAAATAAAGCTACATCTATGAAGCTTTTAAGAAGATTTTCTATAAGATATTATTAAATTTATCTACTTTTATTTGAATATTGGATTAAATATTGATTTCCATTATTTTGACTTCAAATTTCCAACACTACTTTGACTTCAAATTTTTGGTTGTTATTTATTTGATAAAGAGGTGGTGGTGATTTTATTTTATTTTATTTTATTTTATTTATATGTTAATTTTTGTATAAATTTCTATAAGATACATTTAATACATGACGGATTTTTATTGATAGTGATAATTCTAATTAATATGCTATTGAATTAATTCATTTTTTTATAACAAATAGGCTAAGTTTTTAATAATCCAACTTATTAGAAGATCAATAAGTCTTGATATTATAAGGAGTAATCATATCTTATCACCAACTTTAAATGACAACTATTCTTTTCTAAAAACTTGTGTATTTATTTTTTTTTTGTTCTTGAGCATCTTTTAATTAAACTTTCATTGTTATGTGAAGCTTTTTTATTTTATTTTCCAAAGCTTTTGTTGCTGAATTTTTAATTTTTGAAAAACTAAAGATATGAAATTAAAGATGGAACCATAATAGGCAAAAAATAAAGTTGATTGAATAAAAGAATGTACCATTATTTTTTTTTCAAAATTATGCTAAAAATGCATTAGGCATTTGGCTGAGGAAGTATTTTATATTACCTTAAAGTTGGATTTACAATCCGAAAAAATAATAAACAAGGTACTTAAAAACACCTTCTATGCAATCTTTAACATCTTAAAATAATATTTTAAGATTTTATTCAACTTCAAATAAATCTTAAATAATCTCTAAAAAAATATATTTATGAAATCTTTCAGAAATCTTCATAAAATTATAAAGGAATTAAAAAGAAATTACAAAGAAATTCTAAAGACATTGTAAAGGAATTATAAAAAAAATTAATAAATTTTAATCAAATACTAATTAAATCTTAATAAAATTTTAATAGAATCCTAATCAAATTCTAAAAATGATATAATAAATTTCTAAATGATTTCTAATAGAATTATAAGAACATTCTTAAAACTCTAATAAAAATTCTAATAAAATCTAAAAAATTCAATCAAATCTTGAGTAAACTCCACTACAAATATCAAACCTCAATAATTATTATTTTAATTGTTGATTTTAAATTTTAAAAAATTATAATTTTTAATTTATTATTTTATAAAAATCAAGCAAAGTTTGAAGAGAATCTAATTTATATATTGGAAGAAAATGCTCCTAATCTCTTTAGATGTTGGTGTCACCAATATATCAACACTTGTATAGATAAAAAAGAAAAAAAAAAAAAAAAAAAAAAAAAAAAAAAAAAAGAAAAAAAAAAAAAAAAAAGATAGAAGTAAATAAAAATAAATAAATTTCATAATCTCTTAAGTATTAGCTTCTTGAAAGCTTTATAGATGCATATTTGATTTTTAAATATTTTTCGATAATTGATAGGTTAAAAAATTGGCTAACAAGTTGGCAACTTATTGGACATGTTGATTACTTAGTTTACAAGTTTATCACATGTTACACATATTAAAAACTTGTATTGCAAGTTAGAGATATGTCCAATAAGTTAAACATATATTAGATGACCTATAAAATGTTGCTACATACATCTTTGGTTACACAATATATATGGAGGAAAAAGTAAGATCTTCTTCACTTTTATCAACACCTTTCTTGAGTTCTTATCTTAATTCAAGAATGTTTAGCCTTATTGTATTTGGCAATAGCTATTATATTTTTTTATCTTCTATATATTATTAATTTGTCTATTGTCTTTTTTTGAGTATGAAAAAATTACATTATTTTTTGTAAAAAAATTCATGATTTATAATTTTAATAATTTAATAAAATTATTAATTTTTTATACTTATTCTATTTTAAAAGGTCGATTAATCTATTTATTGTTGTAATTTGAAGATTATGAATTATCTATCTTTAAAATAAAATTCATACTTTTTTTAAAGAAATTAAATTATCCATCTTTATAAAAATTTTCATTTAATATTAGAAATTATAGATTATTCTCTTCTAATTTGACTTTTGGATTTTTTTTTAAAATATATTATAAAATTATAAAAAAATAAAATTATAAATACTACATTTAATAGATATGAGAATGAATTTGCAATTATTTCAAATCTTCACAAGCTTTCCAATACTCTTAGGACCAAAATTTTATGTATTATCAATGTTAATTATAAAAATAATATTTCAAACCTATAAAAGAAATTAATATGGATATCTAATGTCTATATCAAAAACTTATAAAATTATGAAAAGCAAGTAGATCATATGTACTACATGGCCAACTTATACCACAAATCACCAACATATGGAATAGATGGCTAACATATTGGTAAAAATTTTAATCTATCAATTGCCTACAAATACATGAAAAGTCAAATTTGCATCTATGAAACTTCTTTATAAGATATTATCGAACTTAATTTACCTCTAATTACTTCTATTTAATTTTTTATTTTAAATAAATATATATGTCCATAATAATATTTCTTTTTTTAGAAAAAAATCTATACGAAATAATAAATACATATTAATAAAATTCACATACTCTAATCTCTCTTTCTTTTCAAGGTAGTTGATAGGTCCTCTCAACCATCAATAATATTTCATATTAGGACAAAAAAATCATCATATTATTAAATCATTATTAAAAAATTAGTAATTTTATTTAAATTAAAATATTTAAAATATTATTGCAGATAATTTATACCTCTTAGAATATTATAAAATATTAGGAATCTCTTTTAAAGTTGTGATACCATATACATTGTATCTCACAATTTATTCAAGAAGTATATGTTGTTTTTATAGAATCTTCATCTCTATTAAATTTTCTTAAAGATTATAACAATCTCAATGTCTTATGTGGTAACTTAACAAATAATAGCCCTTGAATTAAAGTTGATAATTATTGATTTTCTATCTCTTTAGGACCACATGTATACAAAAATTCTAAATGAGGATAGAAGATAAAATTTAAACTTCATTAAACCTTATTTCTATTATAGCAAAAACATTCTTCATTCTTTATCTTGATTTTTATGGAAGTTGTCAATAAAAAGCATCCAATTTTTTGTTGCATTTGCAAGATTCTTACTTGATTTTCATATGCATTCACTAATAACATATTGATGCCAATGTACAAAACATTCTAACTTATTTTGGTGTCGCCTTAACTCTAAGACTTTATTGATTTTAAATTCTTGATTATTATCCATTTCTATAGAATGAGGTAGAATTTTCTTTTTTTAGTATATTTTCTATTTATATAGTTCATAAAGAAATACATAAAATAGAAAATAAATCATTATAGACTTTAATAGTTAATATCAATAAGAAATTAAATAAATCTATTTTCAAATTAAAGATGGTCTAGGTCTATGATAATTTAACTTGTCACAATGGCCACTATTCACAAATAAGAAATGGTCCAAGTCTATGATAACCCACCTTGTTTCAAGGACAAATAGTCTTGATATTACAACAAAGTAATTATACTTTGTTGCTAACATGGAATTAAAATTATTTTTTATAATAGGCAGATGCATTATTTATTTTTCGTATTTGAGCTTCTTTTAATTGTATCTTTATTATTATATAAAGTAGTAATAAATAATTTTTCAAATCCTCTAGTATAGGATTATCAACTTTTGAGAAGTTAAAATTTTAAGTTGTAGATAGAAACCATAATTAGTATATAAAAATAATTATTTACTAAATAAATATATTATATTATTATAAGATTTTTTTAATGGTAGTACAATTATCCAATCATCTTGATGGTATATCTCATATATTGTTCCAAAACTTAATTCACTTTCTTTTTTTTTTATCCATGGATTTAAGGATGAAAAGCCAAAAATAATTTTATGTCTATCTTTAATATCTTGAAATGGACTCTCTAAAATCTTAATACAAATTAAATTCCTCTATTTGATATAATATCTTTTGGAAATCTATAATGGTAATAAATATTGTCAAAAAATAATTTAGCTATTTCTTTACTTGGAATAGTTTTTGAACATGGTACAAAATGTTTCATCTTAACAAAATGTTTCATCTTAACAAAATGTTTCATCTTAGTAAAATAATCTATTATAACAAATATATATTCATAAGAACTTAAGATTGGAAGATTCATGATGAATTCTACAAAAACATAAGACCATTATTGTTTCAATATAGATGATATTTGAAAAAATCTATAAAATTAATAACAAAGAGTTTTTTATCTTGAACAAATATCACATGATTTTACAAAGTTTTTAATTGCCTTTTATATTTGAAGCCACTAAAAATCTCAAAATTTTAATTCTAAGGTCTTATTGTATTCAAAATATCTTATAATTAAAAAATCTATAAAAACTTGAAAAGTACATAATCATGCTTAAATTTTTGAAATATACAAGCGTAATTTAAAATAAAGTACATTATTTTTTAACTTAAACTTAGAAATATCATGAGATTTTGATAGATTATTCTTAATGTCATATATAAAAAAATAAATAAACAAAAATTACATTCTTGATTGAATTTGATAAAAAAATGTTGAATCAAAAATTAAAATTAATTTCATTACTTAGAGATTAAAAAAAATAGCTTCAAAAGCATTATTCATTATTGATCAAAAGCTATATTTTTTATTTTTTAAGATAATAATGTTTAAAAATGACATCTAATAAATTCTATCCTTTGACTAATAGATAAGTCATTTTAAATACAAATCTTGATATTGACATGATCCAAAGAGCTTGGAGTCAATTAAAAATATATATTGATATTAAATGTTTGAGATTCTTATGATTTGTGTAAACAATCAATGGACAACAAGCATCTTCTAGATAATGGCATCATTCTTGAAATAAATCCAAAATAACAAGAAATTTTTTGTTGTGGATCTTATAGTTGATTTCAACTATTATAAATTTTTTTAAATAAAAAGCTATAAGGCAAAAAATTTCATCTGCTTTCATTTGTAATTAGATCACACTTAAGACAAAGTTTAATATATTTATTTCTATAAAAAAATCTTTAAAGAATTTATTGTAATATAAGATTGGTAAAAAAAAATAAAAATTATCTTTAAAACTTTAAATAATATTTCAACTTCTTTATTTCATTCAAATTTGTCTATACAAGTCAAACATATAAGGAAAGTTGTAACTTAAGAATAATTCTTGATAAAAATTGGATTAGAATTTTAAAAAATCTTAAACACTATTATTTATTTTTTATTATTTTTAAAATCTTCTATTTCATATTAATCTAAAATTGCTTAAGATCCATCAAAAGACCATCATTTGAAATGATGTATCTTAAGAAGTCAATTTAAGTTGTATGAACTATATACTTTTCCATCTTAGCATATAATCTTGCATCTCTAAATTTTTATAATATACAAAAAAATATGAAGTTCAAGCTTTTTTATATTCTTAAAAAAGATTAAATTTTTATTTAAATAATAAATAATAAAATTATCTAAAAATATTCATAAAAAATATCATTTATAAGATATTAAAAATTATTTAAAGTATTTGAGAGTTCAAAAAGCATGAAATTATATAAAAAATTTCCATATCTAATTTAAAAATCAATCTTCTATTTATCTTATTTTTTAATATATACTAAATTATTCCTTATAAATATAGTTTTATATAGAACTTTACTTGATATAATTAATGAAGAAGTCCTAATATCAAAGCTAGAAGATACTTATTCTTGATGATAATTCTTGAATCCTTTATAATCCACATATACTTACAATGATTTATTTTATTTTTCAAATCTAAGATAAGAGCTTGTATCAAAGATTAAAAATGGCGTATAAAATTCTTAGCTAGATTGTCATCAATGTAGTCTTTGAATGCATTCAATTTTATTAATAATAAGTTATAAATTGGTCCAAATAATAGTTGAGCTTTTTCTTGAAGATCAATTGAGCAATCATAAAAATAATGCTCTATAAAAAAATATTTGTATTTTTTTTTCAAACATATTTTGATAATCTTGATATTGGCTCTAAAAAAAAAAAAAATTAGACATTACAAATATATGTTCTAAAAACTTATTCAATAATAGAAATATTACAAATATAATTATAGCAACATCAACCTTGGCTTCTTCAACATAGTCTTTTAGTATACTTTATAATATTTTTGGTGTTGCAAAGATGCACAAATCTTAGTAATATCATAAAATTCAAATGCAAATGATTCATCTTATTTTTCAAGTATTTCTTTAAAATATTCAAATTTTTTTTAATAACAAAGAACCATTGCATCTAACCTTCGATTCTTCAGAAGTCTCTTTGGTAAATTGATGTCTAATATTCTTTGGATCTCTTAAATTTTCTTCTTTTGATTCTTCTTCTATTTTTTGTATAGAATCTTTTTAAAAAGGACTAACAATAAATTTTAGTTTTTTATCTATTGTTTTATATTTTTTTCTACAACAACCTCTACTGCTTGAAAAGATTCAAGCATAGAATAAATCTCCTTTAAATAAACTTATACAATTTTAATATTATCTTTTAATTTAATAGATGTAATTATCTCCAAAAAAATCTTTCAATCAACTTTCTTTCTAAACTCTAAAAATCCTTTCATTATCTTTTAATATTTCTAACTTACATAAAAAAAATATATTATATAGACTTTTTTTCTTTTTTTAGTAAAAGATTATTTTTATTTATAAGCTATACCATCATCTAGTATTTTTTTTCTATTCATATCACTATAATATTTGGTTGCTCTAAAATCATTGGATAAGATATTCTATCTTAAATAAAGAATTTTTTTTTATTATAACATCACTAATCTAGATTTTACCATCTCAGCAAGCATCATATAACTCCTTTTGTATATTGTTAGCTGTTCATATTGCCTATCTATGCTCCATATCAATTAACTAACTCTGATTCTTGTAAAGATCTTTGGACATAAGATTTATCTTATAATTATATACAACTAAAGAAAGAATTAGTTCTTCTATATTTTCAGCCTTTATCAATATTATTGTAGTTGCTCTTGTCTAATGTTCTTAAATATAATAACTTAAAGTTTTTATTTCCATATCACTATAATCTTCAAAATGCACTTATTGATTATAACTTCTCTTTTTACTTAATAATTGCTTGTAATAATTACTAACTTCTTTTCCATCCTTATATATCCTTGTATCAATAGTATGATTCAATTCTACTTCACTTATTAATTATATCTTTTGCTTAATGTTGTCAATAATAATATCATGAAACTCCTTCACAATTCCTAAAACCTCTTTTAATGCAAACTCTACTTTAATATTTAATATATATTCTTCAAGCACCTCTTTCAAATTTATTATTATTTTAATATCAAAGAGTAATTTATAAGCAATTGATTTACCTTTATCTTTTATTTCCTTTGTTTTCTCTTTCAACATTGTTAAAGTATCCTTTGTGAGCAATTCTTGTAAAGCCATTTTGTGAGCCTTGTGTCCTAAAATTTGCCTCTGAAAAGAATTTTCTACTTTTGTATCATCAAAATTTTCTCTTCTCTTTTTTTCTATCAAGACTTCATATTTTCTTTTAGTAATATATCTATAGATTGAAAGAGCTTCTATAAAATCTTTTCAATCCATTACACTACAAAACATATTAATAATCCATAGCAATACTTTCAATGGTTTTTTTTTTTTTTTTTTTTGCATTGTAGAAATAAAAAAAAGACCAAAATCTACTTGTTTCTATATTTCTATTAATTTCATCATCTATTTTAGTACTATAACTTATACTTTTTTATGCTATAACTCTATGTGGTATCAAAAAATCTTAAATTAATACTATTATACCTTTCTTGTGAAAGTTTATTTGAAGAATTTCTCTTATATCATTTAACACTACTTTTCATCTTTTCAAAAAATATCTCCTTGTTGCATTGTATCATTGAATTAATTACAATCCTTTATTGAATGAAAAAAATCATCACACCAAATACATTTGTGTACATATTTTTATTTTGAAATACTTTTTAAATTATTTGTAGAAGTATTTTTTAAAAACTTTTTAAGTTTGTTTTAAAGATCCTATATCCTAAATATAATCTCTTCAACTTCTATATCTTCTTTCTTTGATGTAAATGTTGGAGGTTGGACAATAGGCATCATTGATTATGTAGTATGCACTTGAATTTTAGATGCTTGTATTACTCTTAAAATATTAATCCTATTCTTTTTTTTTCTCACTTTACAAGTAGTCCTACAACATCTTTAAAATTTCTCTACTTCTTTGTTAATTCGTCATCTTTTTCTTTATCTTCAATAAGCAATTCTAATTTTTATTGTAATCTTTTGTAAAAAAATTCAAAGAAATAATTCAATCTTATTTGATTCTAATGTTAACTTCTCCACCTTCAATAATCAAGAATATTATCTTTCAAACTACTTTAATATCTCTATTGCTTGTAAATTCTTGTAAGATTCATCAATTCATTCTAAAAATTATTTTTTAGTAATACAATTAGTATCCTCAAAGATTTTTTTTTAATGCATGTGAAAATTTATCCCATAAACTTTTATAATGCTCTATAATTTATCCAAAATATTTTTTTATCTCCAATATAGTGGCAAGTTCAAATAGTTCAATCATCTTTCTTTCAAAAAATTGATTCAATTCCATTTCATACACATAACATTTTATATAATTTAAAATTTTTCATCCATCAAATTGGTAAATTTTGTTAATCATTGCTTATTATGCTTTGGTTTCCAAAGCTTCTTAATAATCATTGTTTTATTATTGATGCATAGATAATGTAAAAGTCTAAAATATACTTACAATAGTTGGATTTATATATATAACATGTACTTCACTTAAAACCCTATTAGAAGCTCTACTTAAACCTCTACTCACAACTCCACTTAAAGCTCCAATTAAAACTTCATCCATAGCTCTTTCTTCAATTTTCTTGCTTTCATTCTCTATTAAATCAAAATAAAAATAAACAAATTCTAAGACCTTTCACCTCAAGCTTTCACATTACATTCACCACTTATGTCATATTATGTAAATTCTTGCTTGAGAATACACTAGCTACTTAGTTATGAAAGGTAAATAGAAAAATATAACAATAAAGTCATAATAAATCTAATAGAATTTTAAATAGAATCCAATAAAATCTTTAAAATCTTAATCAAACTCTAATCAAATTCAAAAGAAGATTTAAAGAAATTACAAAATAAATATTAAGAAATTATAAATTAATATTTAAAAAATTATAAAAAAATATTAAAAAATATTAAAAATAAGAATATTAAAGAAATAGTAAAATTATATTTTAATGTACTAAAAATAAATATCTTAAATATATCCTAAGTAATATTAATTAAATCCTAATATAATCCTAAATATATCCTAATAAAATTCTAATAAATCTTAACCAAATCCTAAAAAAAACTAATTAAATTCTAATTAAATTCGACTCAAATTATAATTAAATCCTAATAAAATTCTAAAAAAATATTAAATATAACCAAGTAAATTTTAAATAAATCCTAACCAATTTCTATAGCTGTTTTAAAATTTTAATAGCTATTAATTGAATTATTGATCTTAATTAAAATTTTATTTATATTTTAATCCATAAGCACATAGTAAGCATGCGATTATTTTAAAAAATAAAATTTACTGATTAAAAAAAAAAAAAAAAAAAAAAAACTCCTAAATCTCTTGGATATTAGTTGTCATCCTTCTCTAACTTGAATGTTGATATTTTTGAAATATTTGCTCCTTGTTGAACCATTCAATTTCTCTTTAATTCTACAAATTTATAAATATTAAAGTTTAATATGCTCTCACAAATATTTGCCTTCATCAAATAAGTAGATTTTTTAAGCTCATAGAAAATCTCATTGATCTTAGAATTCAAATATCCAAGATCTTAATCCAGTAAAACTTGCATATCCTTCAATCTAACTATTCGATTAATTTCAATTTCGTAAATCAAAATTAATACAATAATAAATTCAAAAAAAAATTACCTGTAATTATATTATAATATTTATAAATTTTTCAAATATATAAGCTTCTTTTTTTTTCAAAATCCAAAACCATTGAATATATTTTTTATTTTGAAAAGCTCTCAAAATTTAATACAAATACAAATTACTTGAAACTAAAGCTAAAACAATCATTTTAAAGTTTTTTTACACCTTGCTCTTTGACATGCAAAAAAACTCTAAAATTTTTATAGGTGCATAGTTTTGTGCCTCAAGATCTTATTTTGATTTTAATTTATAATTAATCCTCTTTGAATATTAATTTTAGTTATCTTAAGATAATTTTTACTATAATCAATTATTGACTATCTTTTAAAGATATCAATATTATATATTTTCTTAATCTACTTTATTTTATTTTATTTATAATCTTATAAAATAAATAAAAGGATTTTTTTGTAAAAAGACAAAATTATCACTAAAAGTTTTTACTACCTTTCTATCTTTTATCCATATTTTGTAACTACTTCTTTCTACTAGGTTCTTTTATAATTAAATCAATATTCTTATTTATTACCATATAATTATCTTACAATACAATATTGTAAGGTATCATAATGTTGAATAGCAGATAAGTTTTCGATAATCATAGGTATAACCTTCTTGAAGAACTTTTCTCAATTATGTAGATAATGCCCTCAAATATTAGGATCATTTAAGTGTTCAAATAGAGCTAGCTTCTCATATAATGAGCTTAATAAGATTGGCTTTCATCCATAGAACAACTAATAAGGATTATAAGATGCTAAAGATGCTTGCTTATTTAAGCTATAATCTATTACAATCTAAGCCAATATCAAGTTCTAATCTTAATTGTTGCCATGAAGTAATCCTTATTTCTATAAACCATGCTTGACAATTTAAATTACATGTTCATTGAAGCCATTTATCTTAAAATAATTTCTAGAGGTAGTACAATGATCTATCAAAGCTTTAGTATATGAAGTCTCAAATGTCTCAAAAAACTCTCTCCATTAATCTATTAAGACTTCAAAAAATTATCCAAAATATACTAGCACACAATAAAAATAAATAAATAAATAAATAAAAATATGGTTGCAAATTCTAAAGAATTTTTTGATAAAGCTATAAATTTAATCTACTTGCTAAAATGCTCCACCATCACCAATAGGTATTTAGATCTACATGACGAGATAATAAGTAGTCAACCAAAGTCCAAAGAACAACAATAATTCAAGCTTATAATAGGTAAAGGCTTCAATTAAGGTGATAAATTATTGAAGATTGATATCACTTGATTATATAATTCATACCAAGAAACATATGTAGCCACTTGTTGATATATACTACACTATCAATATTAGTTACACAACATAAAATGAGTCATATACACTCTAAAATATTTAACATCCTCATATACTTCTTATACAAAGGAATTTCTTTAATTTGGCTTTGAAACTATGCACCTAGCTCTATCAAACTATATATAAAATAACAAATTATTCTTTTTATAGAATTTTATAATTTAATATTTAATCTTATTTCTTTTTATAGTAGAGATAATTAAAAGAAATATTCTTTGTTAAAGCTTATGCAAGATTGCAAGGTCCTTGTAAGATACTAATTACTTGAATCTTATCTAATTCTTTATTTGAATTTTAATCAAAAACAATGGTTGTAGAATCTAATATCAAAGTCAAATATGAGATTACATGTTATCTAAGAACTACCTCTCTATCACAACATCTATGTCATCAAGCTCTAATTAAATCTTCTTTTGAAGGAATTAAATTACAAAAAAAAATATTTGCATCCAAATTATTAATGCCGACCAATCCACAACCTCAAAGTTGTATTCTTGAAGCAAAAAATTTCATTTTAGCAAGCTTGCTAATAAGCTGGTATAATTTGATAAATAACTTCAAAGCGTGATAATTAATTACTAATATAAAAAAAATTAAAATCAATAATAGCTCAAATTGTTGCCAAATCTTCTCCTTTATAAGATAAGTAGTTGGACTCTATATTGTTATTACTTCTAAAAGTAAATATAATGACATGTTTCTATCCTACATCATCATTTTGTATGAAGATTATTTGTAGTCCTATTGCACTTCAGTCTATGTATAGTTAAAAAAGTCTAATATCATCTAGATATCAAAGCACTTGAGATGAATTCAACTTTTGCTTCAATACATCAAATGCATATTATTGCTTATAATTCCAAATCTATTATTATTCCTTATTCATGAAAATAATTAAAAGCTTGATGATCAAGCTGAAGTTCTAAACAAATCTTTGATAGTAATTTATCAATCCAAAAAAAATTAAAATTATAAAATATTATTCGGTGCCAAGATTCTTTTCAATGAATCTATCTTTGATTACTGCACATCAAGACCTTCTAGCATAATCATATGATCTAAGTATAATAATCTTTTGTGGAAGAATTTATACTTGCTATAATATAAGCATAATTTTTATTATTGTAATCATTCAAACATTGCTTGTAAATGCCTTATATGATCTAACGGGCTCCTATTAAAAATCGTTACATTATTATTATAGCATCTAGTAAATAATAAGTTAGACAATACCCGATCCATTATCCTTTGAAATTTTATTAGTGCATTCTTGAAGCCAAAGAAAAGGAACTTTTACTGAAGGAACTTTTACTAATAGGATTTATTATTGCCATCTTGATTAATTGACCAAAATGTTGTCTTCATCTAATTTCTAACAAGTAATAATAATTGGTCATAATTAGATCTTACATCCAAAATATTCATTACATTAGAAAATCATACTATATCAAATAATTATTTTGGTATGGGCATCAAATATTGATCAAACTTGGTCTTATAATTAATTAGATAATAGTTCTTACACATCCATTTCTATATTGAATTGCCAAAAATATCTTTTTTTCAAAGCATTACTATTTTACAAGTATATTTACCATTAAAAAATTTAATCAAGTTAATAGCCAATAATTCTTAGCAATGAACCTAAATGCAAGCTTTTTTCAAGGCATTAAGCCTATAAGCTTGTCAAAAAATTGATTAATCATCTTCCAACTAGATGTGCATAGATTTTCCTCAATAATCTTTAAGATCTTTAAAACAAAATAAAAAAAAATTGTAATACAAGAAAATAAAAGCTTGTACCATTTGTGCTTTGATACCAATAAAATATTTTCTGAATTCTAATAGCCAATTAGTGAACTTTGTAGTAATTTTTTTCACTAATGAAGCTCTATTGCATGCCGACATGGCCTTTAATTACTAATTTATCAAAGAAATAATTCATATATCTCTAGCATCTTCACTTATAAACAAATGAGAGGCTTCATCAACATAATGTGTGCATAAATTAATAATATTAGTAGGACATAGAATATCTTACAAAAACAAATATTATAACAAAATTTCTTAAGCATTTATTTTTGCCAAGTCTTTGGCCATAGCAACAAAGACATGGCAAGTTTATAGCTCTTTAGTTGCATGCTACTTTAAACAAAAATATTGATTCAAATTCTTCAACATAGATAATGTTAAGATATACTACCTTCCAATCATTGTTCTCTGATCTCAAAGTAAGAAAATAATCATTATAATGTTTTTGAACAACAAAGCATATGCCAAAAATCTACATTAAAGTATTAAGGTCTATAACTTGGTCTAGAAGAAAATGATGTTGAGTCTTTTTAATATCATAAGAAACTGTGGTATTGGTCAAAAATCCCATGGCATGTTCTTTTTCATCTATATTAGATTCTTTATGAATTTGATAATTAGAATCTAAAACTATTTTAGTTCCATGTACCAAAAATATAAATAATATAGAAAATATCACAAATATAGGAGATGCACTACAAGGTGTTCCTATCTTATTAACTAAGGTAAGAAAAGGCTCATCACTATTTTTAATAGTCACTAAAATTTGATTATTATTCAAGATATTATTAATATTTTATCCAAGAGATTTTTTTACTTTTAAAATCATTATAATTAGTATCTATAATTTGGTATTTTTGACTTCTCATAAGTTGATAATTCTACTCTAAAAGATTTAAAAAATTATTTATTATAGCTACATATAACAATGAAGGCACAATTAAAAGAAGTAAAACAACAACAAATCATCAACATAGATGCATACTACAAGAAACACCTCAATTACACTTTGGCAATAACATATAGTTACTTTGTTCTAATGTCAAGACTATTTTTTTTTATAATAATTTGGATTATTCTAAATTAAAACCATTTCTTATTTGTAAAAAAATCAATCCAACTTTATATCTATTATACCTATCAAAGTCTCTAAAAATCCATTCTTTATTCCATATATATCTTTTTGAGCCACACAAGACAGTAGATATACCAAAATATATATATATATATATATATATATATATAGAAGTATATAATAATCAAGAATTTAAGGTTGAAGAAGTCTTAAATTTAAAGGGGAGTTGAAATAGGTTGGAATATTTTGTACATTGGCAAAGATATGATATTAATGAATACATATGAGAGCCAACCACAAATTTTGTAAATGCAATAAAGAAGATTGATGTTGTTTTGACAACATCTACTGAAATTAAAATGAAGAGTGAAAAAAATTCTTTGCTATAAAACAAACTTGGTTCAATAAAAAATTCATTTTATCTTTTATATTAATTGTAGTTTTTTTATATTTGTGGTATTAAAAAGATTAAAAAAATCAACAATTAGTAAATTTAATTCAAAATATATCATTTTTTTAATTACCAAATAAGGCATTGAGATTGTCACAACCTTCAAGACAATATAATAGAGATGAAAATCTTCAAAAATAATATGTTTTTTAAATAGATGGTGAGATATAATGTGTTTGATATTATGACCTTAAAAGAGACTAAATATTTGGTGATATTATAAGAGGCAAGAATAATTCTTAATGGTATTTCAAAAGTTTTATTTAATAGAAGTTATGAAGGCCTTAATAATGATTAAATAACATGTTGGTCTTTTTGTCTTAATGTAAAACATTATTAACAACTAAGACAACTTATGAACTATCTTCAAAAGAAATAAAGATCAAATTATATGGAAAATATGATTTTTTATATCTTGGACTTTTTCAATATGTAATCTTAATTTTTGTGAAAATTTTATTTAAAAATAGAAATATTTTCATGAATATAATCAACACTAATAGTTATTTAAATAACTAGACTTACATAGAAATAAATAAGAGTAGATAAATTTGATAATTTCTTGTAGAAAGGCTTCTTAGAAGCTATATTAGATGTAGTTTTGATTTTATAAGTATTTGTAGGTTAAAAACTTAGTCATTAAATTGATCATGTATTGCATATGTTGGCAATTTAAGGTACAAGTTAATCATATGGCACACATATAAAAAACTTGTCTTGTAAGTTAAAAATATACTAGATGTCCCATAGAACGTTGTCACATAACTTCTAGTTAGATAGTAAATATTGAGACAAAAATAAAGTCTCTTTTATTCTTGTCAACATCTTTCTTGATCTTAGTCTTATTTCAAGAATTTTTAATCTTTTTGTCTTTGGTATTAGTCATTTTAATTTAATATTATGCTATCTTTCTATATATATATATATATATATATATATATTCTTTTCAAATGATACAAGAATGTATTGATGTTTTAATTGTTTGTAATTCATATTCTTGACACAATGTAATCCATTTGCATTAATACATAGGAGATTTGATATTAGGATGTTTTTTGTACAACTTAAAATTAATATTTATATATATATATATATATATATATATATATATATATATATATATGAAATTTTAAAAATTAGAAATAAATTATGATTTGATTCATAAATTCTAAAAATTAAAAGATAAAATTGAATATTATTTTTTATTATTAACCATAATAATTTATAAAAAAATGAATATATAATAAAAGCCTAATTTAAAAAAACATATATTCTAAAATTACAGAATATAAATTTAAATAAAAATTAATTAATAAAAAACTTATTTTTATTATATATGAATAATTAGCAACAACCGCATTGAAACAATTAAAGACTCTTTTAATAGTATTAATTATAAGAAAATTATTTTATTTTATCTTACAAGAAGATGTATAAATATTAGTATTAAATTAAAATATCTCTAAGAAGTCAATTTGAATCTTATTATGATGCATTGATATTTTTCTAGACTCTTTTAATACAATACTTTTAGCTCATGGAAATAATCATTTTATTAATATTTTAATGCAATTATTTTTTAGATAGAAATTCTTACCATATATTACAAAGGACTATGGCCAATTTCTACAAGCCTAAAATATGATTGTAGATGCCCATTACAATTAAAATATAATAAATCTTATAAATACCATTTCAATAAGAAACAACAATTGATATTTTTGCAATTATCAACTATGTTATAAGTAGTTTGTAACATCATCAATAAATTATATGCACCACAGCTGGCTAGTGGTGGCATGGAAGTTTACAACATTTAATAGATGTCACAACTTTTATGTGGCATTTGTAGAAGAGCATTAGACATATAAAGATTTAATCTATTTCCAAGCTACTCTTTTTAGAGTGGTTTTAGATATATGATATAAAAAATTCACATCACCATTAATTGTGATTTTATTAGAGATTTCTATAATTATCAAATTAATTTTAAACTTATATATAAAGCATTCCAATGTATACAATTTTTTTAAGTAATGTATGTTATAAAAAATTTCTTGAAGATAAAAAATGTTGGCATTAAGAAAGATGGCAATACTTGATAGCAATCTTACAAGAATTATCAAGAATAATAAGAGTAAAAAATATTTAATCCATGTAATCTTTTACTATAAGAAGCTATTTTGGATTTTTTTCCACTATTTTTTTTTGAATTGAAGCCAATTCCAAAAAACAAAATAAATGAACATTTAGTATATTCTTAGCTACTAAACCAATACTTGTATTTTAAGCCTAATAATAAAATTATATTTTTATTATAGATATTAAAATTTGATAATTATAGTCGTAGACCAATTGTCTAAGTGTTAAGGATAAGGAATCAAAAAATGGAAATAAATGAATAAAAGTTTGTCAAGGAAAGATGAAAATATATTTTATTTATTTATTTATTTATTTATTTATTTATTTATTTATTTATTTATTTATTTTTATATATTCAAGAAAAAATTAGAATGGCTATTGCCAAAGATTAAAAAATGAGAGACTCTTGTAATTAAACTAAAAATAATAAAGGAGTTGAAAAGAGTAAATAAGGATTCAAACTTACCTCTATATATATTATCTAATTAGAAGCTACATGGCTATGTTCAATAGGACCTTTGACATGTGTCCAACTTACAAGACAATTTTCTTATACATGCAATATATGGCCAACTTGTACCACAAGTCATCAACATGTACAACACAAGCCAACTTGTTGACTAAGTTTTCTACCTACCAATCACTTACAAATACATAAAAAGTCAAATCCATGTCTATGAAGCTTCTAAAAAGTTTTTTATAAGATATTATCAAATCTACTTATTTTTACTTATCTTTACTAACTCTTTTAACCTAGGTAAAAATATATGTCTAAAACAATAAGTTTATTATGTGGACAATAATTGTGAATTAATCTAATTGATAATAAGTAATAATGCATATTACTACTAGAATATATAGTTGGTTTATATATACTTGTGTGCATATATTTTAGAATTTCTTTGTGTTATTTTTGATATCACCTTCTTCATAAAGAAACTTTTAGATTAAAGCATGAAAACCATATCAATATAAGTCAAAATGAAATTATTTAACTAATAAATTAACTAAGAACATAATTTTTATGTATTATGCACTTTATCTATCTTATATATTACAAATAGTGGCATTCATTAATTTGTGTGCATCAATCTAAAAGATTGTAGTTTTGTTAAGCTATCTATTCATTAGTTCTTTTGGTAATTATTTCTTTTGGTAATTATTTCAGGATGGTAATGCTTAGGAATGAAACTATTCAATTCTATTTTATTCATATAAAAAAAGCAATTGGTGAAATTTCTTTAGTGTGTCTTGACCATCCTTTCCTACCCTATGTTTCCTTTCCAAACATTAGATGAAACAAGGTAGCTGCTCCTGTTGAAAATCCCTAACACATGGGATCATTGTCTAGTGGTTGATAATGCAAAGAGTTCTCCCCATAAGATGCCTGCAAGATGTGGCAATAATTGCAGAAAGGATGCAACACATGGGATCAAGGAAGGGTGGGGCACAAGAACTTGGGAAGCACTGCTAGAGAGTCCTGCTGTGTCCAACAGCCAACCAGCACTGCACTGATATTGTCACCGCAATGTTACGCAAGTCCCCCGGAGGAACTGGGATTCAAATACATGATTGAAGGATAGTTTAACCGTTCGATGGACCACTGGAATACTTCTTCCCCACAATGAGCAGTCCTCTCCTGGTTCCATGCTAACAAAACAGAGGCCTGAACGACAGAGTAAATTTGCATTGCTCAACAATCAAAACGAAAACTCGTGTCCAGTAACTATTCTCTCTAACAAACCCACTGAAATTCGCTCCTGAATTACTCTGGTATCGCCACACACAAGTCAAGCAGGCCACAGTTTAGCCTTCAATTAAAACCATCGGAAGCTAAGAAAACTGTGTAAATAATTTGGTCAGACATAGTCAAACTTTTATTGCAAGAACTGCCCCATATCGTGAAGTCATAATAATGTAGAACTACAGCAAGCAAAATCTGCTCATCACTACTTGGAGGAGAAATATTTCTGTAAATTTTTTGCAATTACAGGCTACCAACTATTGTCACGTCCTTTTGGACTGTGGCCCTCATTCAAATTGAAGTCCTGATTACAGCTTCAACACCGGTCATCGTTCCAATCGAATCCAAACAGAGACTCCCTACAGTATTCCTACCGAATCCAGAACAATTAAGACCTATGGCCAAAACACCACAAACGTAGACGTCCTTACAAGCAGCTTAAGTTGGGATATCGGGAAATCTACTTGCCTCGTCCCGCCGTGTGAAACTAAAACTTCAAAACCTCTAGAGCATATCGCCGAGCTATTACCCACGACAGATCAAACCGCTCCTTCCATTCACTTTTAAACTAACCCTCGACTGGACTGGGGAGAACAGTCTGCTTCAGCTATTCCGATAAGTCGCCAGAAACGACGTGAAGCTTTGTGGATGAAACCCCCATGCACAAGGGGAGATCAATAACTACTGGGTAACCGACTGAGCGATACCAAAAAATATGTGAGATGGAAGACAAAGAACGCAACCGAGCTCTCTACAGGAGCAATTTCCTAGCAAAATGGCGATCTGTGAGGAGTCCCTTTCCTTCTCTTCACAGAAACTGGAAATATTACAGACACTGGGGACGTCGTCATCGCCGATAGACGCCCACTCCGCACTTTCTTAGGCAACAAAAGAGTTGAGGCCGTTGATACTACTCCACAGAACCCCGTAACCTCACTAGATGTCGATGCTGAAGACGTCTGGGTTGGCGACTCATCGGACGGAGAATCCGTAAGAAGCTCGTCCTCAAGCTCGTGCTTCCCACCTTTCAAGCTCCGAGTCGGAGAGCAGGTGAAGAAAGCGTACGGCATGTTGCAGCTCACCGGCAGAAGGCTCGACAGGTCACTACCGCTATTAACAATGGCGTCTACTTTGCATGCAACCGAGCAATAAGCATACGAGTCTTGCAGACTCCTGTCGCAGGTCCCACAGGCATTACCCATCCCCTTGGAAGGCCGCGGCTGTGGCCTCTGGTTCAAAAACACCACCCGCGCACTGTTAATGATGTAGGTTTGAACTGTCGAGCAGTCCAAAAGACGTTGAATATCTTGTAGACGTATCACGTCATGGTACACATATCGCCGAATCTGAAGAATGCAGTGATTCTGGTGAGCAGGGACGCAATGCTGGCACACGCCTGCATTGCAGTCCATGCAGAATACATTTCTCTCATTCTTCTTCAACGCTCCATGCTTCGCGCAAGGCACAAAGAATTTTTCGGCTAAAAGAGACTCCAGCCAAGCTGGCTTCTGAGGAATCGCAGACAAGTCATAACCCACCATTGCTGCGAATCAACTAAAAGCACTTTTCAGTCTAAGAAAGCTGCTTTTCGACGCCTAGGTGTTCCAGATTTGAACTCTACATCGGCTGTAATGGAACAGTCATGAGTGATATCCAACCAAGAAGCTCATTGCTGCGTCCGTTTAGAGATCCTGAAGTTAATTTCAGACATCAATTCTCTTGCTAAACCACCGGTTATACTCCATAACTCTCGAAGGCCACATAAATTGAAGGAAGAGCTACACACAAACGCATTCCAGTTCCCAACTGCCTTTGACAAATAGGCAGTATACAATCTATAGCTCGTCGCAATTGCAGGACACCTTGTCCTCAGTAGATCGTCTAACCTCCACTTTGTATCTCCGAAAATCTCGGAGATGCTCAATTTCTTTCGTCTACCATTCTTGAACTAATCCAACGATATCAGGGTGTCACACCTTTGAACTTGCGCAGCAGTCTTAAATCTCCGCTGATGGATGGATCCCTTCTATCACCAAAGGGGTGTCATGGACTTCACAGTTGTATTTCCAAGACTCAATTAGACGCCTCTTTCCGCAATTCCTTTTGTAAGAGGAAAGCACCTCACATGCTTAGCCAGTCTCTGGCATGCCCCACACGCAACGGGATGCGAAAAAAAAATGGATGCACGCAGGCTGCAACGCTGCAATGATCTACAAGATAATTGTGTAAACGTACGACTTGGATAAGTTCCCACAACAATTATGTCAACAGCACACAGAATTGCCGTCGGTCTTGAGCTCCACTGACCGCACTTGGAACTCAAGCAGACTTGCACCCTCCTCACTGCAAATTACTCCCAACAAAATTTAATCCCACGAGAAACTCGTAATGCGGCTGTGGAACCGAGGCTGGGACAATACTCAAGCAGATCTGCACCCTCGCATCTAATCCAACACCCCAGTTCGCTTTTGACACAATTTGAAGCCAATCACACCCTCGTTTACAATCTCTCGGTCAGAAAAAAATCAAAAAAAAAAAAAAAAAAAAAAAAAAAACTCCTCACTTCTACACCTCTGGGCTCTCTTGAACCACAATGCGAGACTTCTCGGGTACATTTGACTCCGAATGTCGCACACACTCCCCCACAGGCTCCCAAACTCTCGAAGTCAATGGCGTCTGAAACTGTCAAGCTAGCTCCAACCCCACCTTCCAATGCCGCGCAGCTGTCCTATACAGCCGGAACGCAAGCTCAACCCCGCTTCTACTCGCGGCAATTAAAAACAAATAAAAATAAACAAAACAAAACCCAACACCGAGACGAATTCTACCTGGGGTGAACCAAGGGGGGATTGGGAGTCAGCTACAGAGGGAAAGAACAAATGAGCGGAACGAGGGGATGGAAGTCAGGCGATGAAGAGGGGGAAGCGGGGACGGGGGTGATACCGAAGTGCGGCGCGGCGAGGACGATGGCAACGGCGGCGAGGCCGGCTGGCGCAAGGGCGGGAATGCGGAGCCTCACCGTGGTCTTCCATGCCCGCGTGACCCCATCTGCCCGCCGAATAAATTTCTCCCAGACTGACCGAGAGGGACCCATAATAACCCTTCTGTCCATGGGGCCAGTGTCCTGGTCCGAAGCCCGATGCCTGTGGGACCAAGTCATTATGGGTGCTTCTCTCCTGAATCCTCTTCATTCATTCATTCATTCCTCACTGGATCCATTCTTCTGTCTGCCTAACAATCACTAGTTTCTTCATGCAATAATTCTGGAATGTCGCTTGTACCAATTTTTGGTGTCTCCCGTTCCAGTTTATAGAATTTTTCGTTAAAGAATTGGGGATCGAGGCTAATACAACCCAACTTTCAGTATACAAAGACCAAATCGCTTCAATAGATAAAAATATTTATTCATTCTAGAATTTACATTATTTATTCCGTGTATACATGATTTCACACGACATTGCTGTACGTAGAGTTGGCATACGTTTCTCGGATGTTTTCAACTTTTTCAAAAAATGTGTATATACCTATGGATGTGTAATTTTTATTATACTATTTGGATTCATATTTAATTTCAAATGTCATGTCTTCAAACTTGAGTTTATATATTTTATGACAATCTTATATTTTGAATGCTAAAAATAACAACGCCATTGTCAATGGTATTGACTTGTCCGCTTCTTACAATCTGGAACATTTTTTTCCCACTCTTTCCATTTTCAAGTAGACAATTACTTGAAAACACTGTATTTATAGATAAGAAAGTAATCAACATAACCCGTACATCCATATTTTGACAATTCTTACAATGCATTCATTTTTAGGAAATTTCTAAATAAAACTCATCATATCACATAGAATTTTACGTTGCATAAAACTACATTGAAAACATGCAATGCTGAACCATTTTTGAGCTCAAAGTATTTTGTTGTGATTCATTTATTTTTCAACAAAAAAAAATAAAAAATAAAAAAATAACATAACATAACATAACATAATAAAAACAAAAACAAAAACAACAGCAACAATAGTATTAAAAACAGATTATGGATTTGACACTAACGTGCCCAGATCTTCAATACCTACAACTTTCAATGCATCCTCGCTCTATTACCTATGTGCATGTCAATCGATTGTTTAAGAATAAAATAGTTGACAACTGACATGTCATAACAATACCACTACGTTGTTCACAATTATTACTTCAATTGGTTTTCTTTTTTAAAATATTTGTATTTTCTCAAAATATTGTTCAAGAGAGTGAAAGACGCAATGGAGATTTTATACTAATTTCGTAATAAAGTATTATTTTAAGGGAGTGCCAGCAGTACATCCGCATCAATTTTGATTTTGGTCAAGGATCGAGGACGACAGAGAGAGTGTGCCAGGTCAGCTAAGTCAGCAGTAATCCCCTGGGGACCACTCGGACAGAGTTAACGCTTTTCGAAGAGAGCTTATTTACACTTTGGGAGGATATATATTGATGAGAAGTTCGTGATATTTGAACCCCTACTGTTTTATTTGCATATTTTAGTGTTCGAATACCTGCAAACATCTAAGCATCTCCTTAGAACCAATTTTCCTCGGCGGTGCCATGGATAATGCACAAACACACACACACACACAGCAAACCAAAATCTCTTCTGTGCTTGGGATTGTTCCACTTCCAACCTTGGTCAATATATCATTTTCAAGGTCAACGTGTCAGTTTTTATTTAATTGTTGTCAGAGCCACCTCCAATTAAACGAAAATTATTCGAGGGCGATTTTCATGCTCCAATAGTTACAAACCCATCAAACAATAAATTCCAAATTGTCAGAATATACAACTAATGATATTTAGACCAACTCTTGTTCCCTTAAAATTATATATAAATATATGTGAAACAGGAGTGGTTTTTATCAAGTCTAAATATGGAAATCGTTTGAAAATAAACTAATTATAAAACCAGTTGATAAATTATACATTTGAAAAAATACTTTCATGTAAAGGATTACAAGTCCAACCACGGGATCTGAAGAAACAATTGTACAGTTATCAGCATAGATTATATATAATTGCACTCAAATTTAATTAAATATTATTTTAGAGAAGTAATATGATGCCTTTTGCATCTACATATATATATATATATATAAATGCTAGTTACAAAAAATATTTTCTATCTGATATTGGTTACAAACTTTACTGAAAGGAATGTACATCACCAAGCAATACAAGGACAACAGTAAAAGCTAGTATTAATCGGTGATTAAATGCATTCGTACATAGAGACATTCTTGACTGCTGTGAATTTGTGTTATATATGTATATACGTATGTATGTAAATATATATATATATATACTTATACGAAATCAACTCACCAGCGTTTCATAAATCAACATATTTTCAAATTTATAACATATTGTACTGAATACAGTGACAACACTTTTTTTGTAAATATGTATTATGAATTTGGCTTAATTAAATACTCTTCGAAGAAAATAAATTACATGCAAAAAAAATTAATTACTTTATTTAAAATAAAATTTATATTCATGTTTCTGTTATTAATATAACAAAATAATTACTACGTGTGTAGATTCAATAATCAATCAATAAGCTGATATAGAAAAATAGATTGGTATGACCAATTGTATTGGATTTATAATTTTAAATTTACAGCTTCTTTGTTCTTCTAGTATATTCATTTAAAAATATTGGTCAGGTGATCTTTACATCAATTACACAAAGTAATGGACTCCTGTGATTTTATGAGCAATACATTTTTAATGATAACTAAGAATATGAAACATGGACATTAGTTTTAAAAATTGCAAATTTTCACAAAAATGAACTAACGATTAATCCAAAAATAAGTAAATAAATGAATCATGCAAGGATAATTCAGAGTTCTCAAAGCGTTTTAATAACATTTTAAGATTAGTATTAAGAGTGTAATCAATGCATGCACTTGAAGTTTCTACTATCATCTTCATTAAATACTTGCTGTATCCTCTCCTTTTTTTGTCATCAACTCTTTTGAAAACCTAGATTTTAAAGTTTTTAATTTGTAACAAGGATTCAACAAGAATATCAGATTTACAGACCAAAAAAATAGAATTAAAGTTTTAAAAAATAAACCAAACTAAACTCTTTATTTGTAAATATTTTATAATATATCAGATGATGCAATAAAGTGCAGTTTACAAAACAACACTGATGTGATAAAGGTGCTGTATTGTCATACCTACGAGTTTGTTCTTTTAGAAGCAACATATTGTAATTAATTATAGATCGAAAAATATTTTTGTAGGTTTAATTAATTATTTTATAGATTGAAATTTTAATTAATTTAATTTATTCGATCTATATATATGTATAGCAAATTTTCTATAATTTTATAGGTTTAATTAATTATTATAGCATCTATGATATTTTTCTATAATTAATTACAAATTATTTAATTATATTGATTCTAAATATCAATTCCAACATTTTAACTATTTCATTTTTTTAACATATCATATCACACTAGATCAACAGAATAGTCATTCTTTCTTTTTACAGTATCATAAATATCACCCATTTACACCTAAGTTTCTTGAACCATCACAAAATGCCATGCAAAACTACAAATTGATTGCCACAAAAACAGTTGATAAGAAATACACATCTGGGAAGGTTCGTCAACTCTTTCAAAACAAAGATTTTACTTGAATTCTCAAATGAAACATTTGACCAGAATTTTAATTAACCTTAATTTATTCAATTCAGCTGTTTTGTTACTTATTTATTTATCCAATTTTCTTGCATATTCAACTAATTTTACCTTCAAAATGTCAGGTTTTGTTTTCATTTTCTTTCAAAGGTTAGGATAAAATAGGTAATTCTTTATCAGTGAACATCAATAAAAAGTTTATAACCTGACACTCTTCTAATATGGATGAACATATGGCAACATTGATATTTAGAAGTGCTTGTGGAGGAGCTGATTGTTATGCAGGCAATGCCATTGTGGCATAGTTCATGTAGAGGACCTCAATGCCAAAATGTTGGTCCATACATCCAAAAGGTACATGGTGCCCATGTCACTGGGTACATTATTCTCAAGCCTTGCATGACACTGGGTTTTAGGGTTATCCTTTATTAGGTTTACATATGTAAATAAATCTCTTCTAGCTGTGCCATGGACATTGTAGGCTTTGTAGGGTTCTCATCATAATGTGTCTCATTGTACGGATGTCAGTGTCAATATCACTGTCATGCACCCTGGTGAATATGTATTAGATTTAAATATAAGTTACTTTATTTTTTTATGTCTTTATTCAATAAAACCTGTAACCTCTTCTGTGGCCTGTCACGATGTGTGTGTTTTTTTTACCTGCCATGGTTGTTCCCAGATCTCTGTGTGCATAGCAAGCACACACCAGTGGTGCATGTGGCTCATCATTGTAAACCAGGCCCCTCCACTGCTGTACCAGCACTAGAATGTGTTTGTGTGTACATGTGTGTATGTGTGTGTGTGCATGTAAATATATATATATGTGTGTGTGTGTGTGTGTGTTCTCATGCTTTTTGAATTACCTCAGCTTCAAGTGCAGTTGATATATCTTTTTTTTTCAGGTGGTGTGGCCTTTAACCTTGCAACTAACAAAGTCTTAAATTTGTTGGATGTAATTCAAAATTTGATATTGAATTTTGTTCATATTCAGATTTAACTACCCAAAGAAAAATGATAAAGAATAATGTATTTATGAGTTATAAATAGCTACACATACAGTTTGAATGTATGACTCAATTATTGGATTCTAAGGTGTTATACAACATGATCAAAAGTCTCTACATGAAAGAAGCAAGAGACCTGGAGGCTAGTAATCTATCAAATTTTAACTATTGCAAATTGTGTAAAAATTGATACATTACAAACTCCATTGATGGACAGAACTCAAACAGACAATTTTCAATAATGAAAAAACAAATGTCTATACTTGCACTTAACAATTGTGTAGATTTTAAACCATTTCATTCATAATATGGAATTCATTAAACCCGGATGAAAATATTAGTATCATTGTATCAAATGTAAATGGTCAATTATAAAAGTTGTGATGCACCTACAGAATTGAAGTGATAGCTTCGAAGCAAAACATTATTTTTACTAATTGTTACCAAAATTACATCGAATAATATATATATATATATATATATTCTATAGCAAGGCATGCACAGTGCGCTTAGCTGAACAGTCAGCACTGTATTTTACAGTATCAAGTTGGGTGGGCACTCATGAACAGCTGGCCGTGAATCGATCCCAGCGCTGCATAATTTAGGGCCCCCCTCCCAAAGATAGGATCAAACACAGGACGTATACACGTGTCAGATTGATATTGGTCGATTTTGTTGACTTGAATCACGCGAACTAGTCTATCATTGGCTGATGGGGTTCCATGTCAGCACTCTGGTTACAGAGTATCCGAGTGGGGTTCGTGTAGTCTGGAACGAATCTAGTGCTCTGTCAAGTGGACGACTTTTGCTCATGACGTCGATTGACGCATTACCTATTTTTGTTTTTGTGATTTTTTTTTTTTTTTTTAACACCCTTGCTTTTCCTGGATATGTTACTTTTTTTCATTTCTGCCCGGAATGCCGGGGAAGTGTGGTGCCCTGCATTTGAGAGCTGCCCTGATTCGGAAACACGGGGAGCTTATTTTTTAAGCAGTTTTTCATCGCATTTGTTAATTTGGTTTTCTGTATTCCCTTCGACATTGTTGAGATCATTAAATGTACCTGGCTACAGTATTTAGAGTCTAGTGGGGAAGTACTGTTTATCCTCTCCTCTTTTCTCTTCTTGTCTACGAGACACAACCAGATCAATAGATTTTTCGGTGTGAAGCTCTCTCTCCTTAGAAACCCTCTTGTGTGTATGACTTACTACTAATCTTGGGTGTGTGTATGACTTACTATTACTCTTGTGTCTTTCTAAACATTTTCAACATGTTATCAACAAGACTCTCTTCTACACACTCTCACAACTTTTTGCTCTAGTCTTTGACTCTTCAAACCTGTTGCAACCTTTACTCAATGTCTACCTCATGATCTTGTTCTTCTTACTGGCCCCTCATACATTAGCTTGCTTAGAGCACTTGTTCCACTCTCTACTCTACTTGCTTAGAATACTTGATCTAGTCCAACTCCACCCTAGCTTGCTCCCTGCTCCTTGCTGCACCCCGCCCCTGCTCCCTAGTGTCGCCGAACCCACTATTGCTGTCGCTACCACCTTGTCGCCGTTGACGCTGCCACTCGTCGCCGTCGCCACCCTAACGCCGCTGTCACTGCCGCTGCCGCTCGCTATTGCCCATCACTGCCACCCTGTCGCCCTACTACTGCCGCACTACCACTGCTTGTTGCGCCATCTTATTGCTGTTCTGCAGCCTTAATCTACAATCTCCTTAACAAAAAATAAAAAAAATAAAAAAAAAATAAAATAAAAAAAAAATATATATATATATATATATATATATATATATATATATATATATTTTTTCAAGTTCAAGTTTATCATTTTATTTGACTTTATATTTTAAGGTATGCTTTACTCAACTTTTTTACTTGATCTTGTATTTTTTTTATAAATTTATTTCTAATGAGTGCTTCAACATCTTCAACTGCTTCCACTATGGTTCCAACTATTACTAGTGTATCCCAACATTTTCAAGCTCTTTTATTTCCACCATTGACTATGGATGGAAATAATTATCTATTATGGACAAAAATGGTTAAAGTAAATTTATTTGCAGAACAACTCTCGGATGCTATTATATTTGAAGAATCTCCTACACTAAGTATTTCTATACCTCATGCTATTCCTTGGAAAACACTTCTTCTCCTTCGACGTCATCTTGTACCTGCATTACAACATCAATATTTGGAAATGGAAGATCTTGAAGAACTTTGGAAGAATCTTAAATCTAGGTTTGATCATCAAAATACCATTTTTTCTTCCACATGCACGTCGTAATTGGACACATTTACATGTCTTGGATTTTCCAAATTTAAATACTTTCAATAGTGAAATGTATAGTATTGTCTCACAATTACGATTATGTAGACAAAGCATTTCTGAAGAAGAAATGATTGAGAAAACTTTCTCTACATTTCCTCTTGTATCTGCTATGCTTACACATGAAATTTCACAGTCATTCTAATCTCATGTCCTATTGTTACGGACATAATCATATAAGCTAGTAATTATATATACAAATAGGTAGAAGTAAGTAAAAATAGGTAAAAGTAAGTTAATTCTATAGTATTTAATATGAAAGCTTCTTAGAAGCTTTATAGACGTTGCTTTGACTTCATAGGTGTCTTTCATTGACTTTTTGGATTAGAAACGTGGTCAACAAGTTGGCCATGTTCCAGACATGTTGTTAGCTTAAATATCAAGCTAACTATGTAGCCCACACATAGAAAAACTTGCCTTGTAAGTCAAGGCATGTGTCCTACAAAGTCAACACATATTGGAGGTCCTATAGAACATCGCCACGTAGCCCCTAGTTAGATAGTATATACAGAGACAAGAGTGAAGGCTTCTTCACTCTTGTCAACTCCTTTCTTGCTTCCAGTCTAGTTTCAAGGGTCTCTAGTTTCTTTATCTTTTGACAATAGCCATTCCAGTTTCTCTTTCAATATACATACTTGTTTATTTATATTTTGTTACCTTTCTTTGAGTGAAGGCTCACTTGTCTGAATTATTTTTTCATCGAGTTCTTGTCCTTGACAGATTGACAAGAATACACCTATAATATCAGAGCTTTGTCTAATCTTGATTAAGAGTGGATTACCCCTTTTTCTTGATAAGATATAAGCATATTAGAAGTTGCGGATTACCCTCTTCTAAACTGATATTGTCCTTAGTATTTTCTTTGTTCTCAAGTCCTCTCTTCTATTTGTCTTGAGCGATATTAGACATCTTCTCTCTTCTAAGTGTTATCATGACAAAACTCGTTGAAATGAAGAGTGCAATGGCACAAATGCAAGAGCAATTCAAGGAGTTAATGCTTGCAATCCAGCAACTCAATTTACCACCACAAGGAGCAACAAGATTGGCGGGAAGTAAAGATATAGAAATGGTTGGAACTGCTTCAACATCTACACCAAACCATGTCCTTTCTCCTATAGTGGAACATCCTTCAAATGTGAGAGAACCAAAAATTGCCCTACCCGAGAAGTTTGATGGCACCAGATCCAAGTCTCGAGGATTTATCAATCAAGTGCAACTTGTGATTGAACTTCAACCCCAAAGCTATCCAACTCTATGATCGCAAGTTAGATTCATTAGTATGCTTCTTTCAAGTTCAGCACTATCATAGTTTTCATCTTTTCTTGAACGACAAGATCTAATATTGGATAATCTAGAGGCTTTTTTGGTGGAGTTTCGATCCATGTATTTAGAACATGATGCAATTCGTGTTACAACCAATAAGATCCGTATTTTACTACAAGGCAATCGATCAGTAATGTTATATGCTTTATAATTTTGACAACTTTCAACTCATATCAAGTGGGATAATGCTGCATTTATTAGTCAATTTCTCTACGGATTACAATATGAGATAAAAAAATTAATGCTCAACTTACCTGATCCTCAAACATTGAGTCAAGCAATTGACTTTGCTGTGAACTGCGACAATCGCCTTTTTGAATTCCGATCTAAGAACCGTACAAGTGGACATCAACGTTACTATAATTCAATGGCAACACCAACACCTCTTCAACACATACATTCGAAAGTAGAGGATATGCAAATTGATGCAGTACATTTCAAACCTCTTACTGAGCAAGAAAAGACTCATCGTCGTCAAGAAGGATTATGTTTATATTGTGGAGAACCAAAGCACACTGCTCAATATTGTCCAAAGAAACAACACAATCACAAAATGAGGAGTATGGCTATGAAAGAAGAGAATATGTCGGAAAACGAGTTTGTCCAGCTACAATAGGGACCGTGCGGCTGGAACCTTGCACAACTTCTGGTAAAGGTCCTATTCTCTCCTCAAAGCCCTCTCCTTGTTTTACATTAAATGTTATTTTAGGACCTAAACATTACATAGTCTCTGCCTTGTTAGATTCAGGAGCCTCAGCGTGTTTTTTAGATGAAGAATTTACTAAAAGACATAGCATATCTTTAGTAAAGAAAACTAAACATGTTCATGTAGAAGTCATAGATGGTCGTCCATTATCTTCTGGAGATATTACTCACGAAATCCTTCCTATAGAAGTAATAATCAATGGTCATAATAGTTTTGTAGTATTTAATATCATTAGATTTCTCTCTAATCCAATCATTTTAGGTTTAACGTGGTTAGAAAAATACAACCCTCAAATAGATTGGATTTTTCGAACTCTTACTTTCTCCAAAAGTATAACTAACAGTGTAGTTAATCAAATAGAGAGTCATAAGTCCAGTTCAATTAAACTCGTATTTATAGATTCAAAAGCTTTCTTGCATGCTGCTATGATAGAATCACCATATATTATTTATGCCATACCTGTTTCTATTAGTGAAAAGACTTCAAGTGGCATTTCAAGCCAATATCAATAATTTCAAGATGTATTCGAAAAAAAGAATGCGGATACACTCCCGAAACATCATTCCTATGAGTGCTCAATTGACGTTCAAGAAGGAGCACAACCGCCATTTGGACCAATCTACAGTTTATCACAAAATGAGTTGACTGAACTCAAGGAGTATATTAAAGAAAATCTAGCCAAGAATTTCATATGCCATTCTAAATCTCTAGCAGGAGCTCCAATTCTATTTGTGAAGAAAAAAGATGGATCATTGCGGATGTGTGTTGATTACCAATGACTGAACAACATAACCATCAAGAACAGATATCCACTACCTTTAATATCTAGACTTCATGATCAGCTGAATCAAGCCAAGATCTATACAAAAATAGATCTTTGGGGAGCATATAATCTAGTACGCATCAAAGAAGGAGATGAATGGAAGACTGCATTTCGAACTAGGTATGGACATTTTGAATACAACGTCATGCCTTTTGGACTTATAAATGCACCACCAGCTTTTCAATATTTAATGAATGATGTTTTTTGAGAGTTTTTGGATGATTTTGTAGTCTGTTATCTAGATGACATCTTGTTCTATACTAAGAATCCAGAAGAATATGAACTTCATGTTCATCGTGTGTTACAAAAATTAAGAGATGCAAGACTCTATGCCAAGATAGAAAAGTGTGTATTCCACGCTACTCAAGTCGATTTCTTAGGTTATATTATTTCAAATGATGGACTTATGATGGATCCTAAGAAAGTTCAGACTATTATAGATTGGAAGATCACAAAAATTGTAAGAGATGTCCAATATTTTTTGAGATTTGCCAACTACTATCGGATCTTCATCAAGGAATTTTCTCGACTTGCAGCTCCACTTACACATTTGACTTGTAATGACAAACTCTAATGGAATCAAAAAACAAAAGTTGCTTTTGAATCTTTGAAGACAGCGTTTGTTTCTGCACCAATCTTGTATCGTGTTGATTTTTCCAAAGCAATCTTTATAGAAACAGATGCATCAGACTTTGCTCTGGGTGCAGTTTTATCACAAATAGGAAGAGATGACAAACTTCATCCAGTAGCCTTTTATTTAAGAAAATTCTCAGTAGCAGAAATCAATTATGAGATCCACGACAAGCAACGATGAAGGCGCAGTGAAAAGAGGCTCAAGAACAACAAAAGGCCAATGCGGATGTCTATCGAAAGGAACAACCATCATTCGTCTTGGGTAATAAGGTATGGCTACTTCATTGCAATATCAAGACCACTCGTCCTTGTGACAAGTTGGACTATCGAAGGCTGAGACTATTTTCTATTTCTGCACAAATCAATCCAGTTACATATCGTTTACATCTACCGGAGTCAATGAAAATCCATCCAGTATTCCACGTGTCTCTTCTTGAACCATACAAGACAGTGGACATACCAAGAAGACGACAAGCTCCACCTCCTCTTATAGAAGTGGACAATAATGAAGAGTTTGAAGTAGAAGAAGTCTTAGATTCAAGGCGACGCCGAAATAAATTAGAATATCTTGTCCATTGGCACGGATATGGTATTAGTGAATGCACATGGGAGCCAATAAAGAATCTTGCAAATGCAGCAAAGGCGATGGAGGCTTTTCATCGACGACATCCATCAAAATCAAGATGAAAACCTTCTTTATAAAATAAACAACATCTTGGGAAGATAACATTCTACTTTCAATTCTTGTTCGTAGCTTCGTTGTAGTAATGGCGCTCAAGAGATGGAGAACCAAGAACCAGCGGATTTAACTCAAGAGCCTTCATTTGTTAACCTGCCGGATGAGACATTACGATTGTCACAACCTTCAAGACGACGCAATCGAGATGAAGATCTTCAAGAACGACATGTTCTTCCTCGAATAGATGGTGAGATACAACGCTTTTTGTATTATGATTTGGGAAGGGACTCCCAATGTTTGGTGATTGTACTAGAGGTAGGAACATCTCCTGATGGTGTTCCAAATATTCTATTCGAAGGAAGTTACGAAGGCCTCAACAATGATCAAATAACTGGGTGGTCTTCCCGCCCTGGTATGGAACACTACCGATGGTTGAGAGGCCCTATCAATCATCTTTGAAGAGAACAAAGATCAGAGTATGTGGCGAATATAATTCGTTGCATCATAGATTTCTTCAACATATGATGACTGCTCCTTGTGGAACTCCTTCCTAGAAAGAGGAATAATGTCACGGATATAATCATGTAAGCTAGTAATTATATATACAAATAGGTAGAAGTAAGTAAAAGTAAGTAAAAGTAAGTAAAAATAGGTAAAAATAATTTAATTCTATAGTATTTAATATGGAAGCTTCTTAGAAGCTTTATAGAGGTTGCTTTGACTTCATAGGTGTCTTTCATTGATTTTTTGAATTAGAAACGTGGTCAACAAGTTGGCCATGTTCCAGACATGTTGTTAGCTTAAATGTCAAGGTAACTATGTAGCCCACACATAAAAAAACTTGCCTTGTAAGTGAAGGCATGTGTCCTACAAAGTCAACACATATTGGAGGTCCTATAGAACATCGCCATGTAGCCCCTAGTTAGATAGTATATACAGAGACAAGAGTGAAGGCTTCTTCACTCTTGTCAACTCCTTTCTTGCTTCCAGTCTAGTTTCAAGGGTCTCTAGTTTCTTTATCTTTTGACAATAGCCATTCCATTTTCTCTTTCAATATACATACTTGTTTATTTATATTTTGTTACCTTTCTTTGAGTAAAGGCTCACTTGTATGAATTATTTTTTCATCGAGTTCTTGTCCTTGACACCTATCTACTTCTTGTGGAGAAGCAAAATGAGCTACTCTTGCACAATGTAGAAACTCGTCCTATTAGAACTACACTTTCAGAATCTCATGTACTTAATATTTCAAAGTCTAAGAAGAAATTATATAAATATGGGAAACGTGCTCATAAGTATTACGGTAGTCATAGTCATGACCATTTCTATCCATATAGAAAGAATAAACATTCTAATATTAATTATAGTAGAAAACAAAAATCAGAGATGCATTCTTGTCATAAGTGTGGAATGATTGGACATTTAGCACATGTGTGCCGTACTTCAAAATTTTTTATTAAAATATTCCAAAAAAATAAGAAATTACGAGTTGAGGCTCGTGAAGTTCATACCATGGATGCGTCCATGGATTCAATTGGTGTTGATGACTTAGAGGTTTATATGAATGATAGAACCTCTAATGATGAATCAAATGATATGCTCATTGATTCTGCAATAAGACATACTATCTTGCGAGATAGATGATTTTTTATTGAAAAATCTTCAACTTGGCTAACTAAAAATATGATAACCTTGGCTGGAGCAAATGCGTTTTGTTTCCAAGAGGTCACAGCGATGGTAAAATTACCTGTGGGTTCCATCTTAAAATGTAAACATGCAATGTTTACACCCTTTGTATCTCGGAGTTTGATCAGCTACCGAGATGTGCGTATTAATGGTTATCACTTCTCGACCGCCACTTTAAATAGAAAAGAAGTTTTTTCTTCTTGCGAAGAATCATAAAGTTGTTGAAAAAGCTTTTGTTACAAAAAATGGTTTATACCGATTTGTGATTTGGCCTCCCATTATATTTAATTTTACATCATCTATCTTAGAGAGTTATGTTTCTCTCTGGCAAGGACGATTGGGACATCCAAGATCCACATTATTTAGAAAGATCATTCCATGTATAACTTGGCACAATTTAAAGCCTGCAAATATAGACTCTATGGAATTACGTCGTCCATACGTGCAAAGTAAAATGATTACTCGGCCTTCAATTAGGAAACTTCTAGAAGAATTACCACTAATGCTTCAAAGATTGCATGGTAATATTTGTGGTCCTATTAATCCAATATCAAGACCATTTCATTATTTTTTGGTCTTTGTTGATGCATCAGGTAAACAATCACATATTTTATTATTATCAATTTAAAACATGATGTTTGCCAATCTTATATCTATGCTTATTTGCTTTTGAGCACATTTTCTTGATCATCCTATAAAAACATTGCATAGGGATAATGCAAAAGAATTTGCATCAAAGTCTTTTAAAGACTATTGTACTGCAACAAGAATCGAGTTGACATATTGTGTTCAATATGAACATGTTCAAAATGGACTTACAGAGTCATTTATAAAGTGTATACAACTCATTACCTGGCTACTCCTCCTTCACGCAAATCTACTTCCATCTATGTATGATCATGCAGTTTTACATGTTGCAGCATTAATATGCCTTCGCCCTTCTTTTCTTGAAATTGTTTCATCACATGAGCTCATTTCGGGTCGTGTTTTAAATGTATCTCACCTACGAGTATTTGGTTGCCATGCTTGGATTCCAATACCAGAACCTCAACGATATACCATTGGAGTTCATCGGCAAGAAGGCATATATGTTGGTTTTGATTCACTTAGCATTATTCGTATTGTTGATCCATCAACTAGCACAATATTATGTGCACGTTTGTAAAATTACCGTTTTGAAGAAATTGTATTCCCATCTTTTCAAGGAGGAGTATCCAATCAATAAAGAAATAAAGTACTCATATTTGAAGCACTAGAAACATTTACAATGAATCCCAATCGTAGAACATCTTTGACACAAATTAAAGTTGCTAAGATTTTGCACTTAAAATGGATGGTGCATGAAATACTTGATGGCTTCAATGATGTACTTAGAATTACACAAATTCCTATTAATGAGGCTTAGAATGCACGTGCTTAGATTGCAGTGCCATTGACTACAATACCTCAAGTTATAGCAACAACAACTAAAAGAACTCGTGGACCAGATAAGCAACTACGTAAGAAGAAAGCTATAAAATTAACTAATCCTAGTATTATTTCTCAAGAAATTGCCACTCATCTTGCAGAACTACCAATTCATGATGATATATCCATGCATAATGTACCTTCAATTCCTATGAAAAACAAGCTTGGAATTGGAAGGAATAAGAGCAAATTGAGTAAAGAATTATCTATTCTGTATTGTACTACAGATGATATTTAGAACAGACCATCTATTACGGTAGATGAATCATTTGCATATATGATTATAGAAGCCCTTTCTTGTAAGGAAGACGATCCTAAACCTTAAACCATCAAAGAGGCGATCCGTCGCTCTGATTGGTCAAAATAGAAAACTGCTATTGAGGAGGAGTATGCCTCTTTGCGTAAGAGAAAAGTCTTTGATCCAATTATAGACACTCTTACATCTCGCCCTGTGAGATATAAAATGGTATTAATACGTAGGCGAGATGCTCAAGGCCAAATAACCCACTATAAAGCTCGTCTTATTGCTCAAGGATTTACTCAACGATTTGACATTGATTATGAATCCACATATTTTCCAGTCATGGATTCAATTACATTTTTATATATTATTGGAATGACAGTTCGTGCCACCGTTGAGATGCATTTGATGGATGTAGTAAGTGCACATCTATATAGTTCTCTTAATGCAAATATTTATATGAAAGTTCCACCTGGCTTAGAAACAGGAACTCCGAATCAACCCGCTTCAGAAAAATATTGTAGTATTAAATTATATAAGGCCTTGTATGATTTAAAACAAATCGGACGAATGTGATATCAATGTCTTCTAGATTATTTAATTACAAATAATTTTATAAGTAATCCATTAATCCCTTGTTTATTTACCAAATAAGATAAAACTGGTTTTGTGATCATCGATGTATATGTAGATAATCTTAACCTAGTGGGTACTACATCTGCATGTCTTATAGCTACAAACATACTTATACGTGAATTTGAGATGAAAATGTTAGGATTTTTTTTTTTTTTTACATTGGTCTTCAGATTATGCATCTAATAGATGGTAGCATTTTTCTCTATCAACTAACGTATATTAGACGAATCTTGCAAAGATTTAATATGATTGATGCTTATCCATTGTCTACACCAATGGTTGGACGTGGTCGTGATGGTCATGATCCATACTGTCCATGCAAAGAGGAGGAGGAAATATTCAAAGACCAATATCCATACCTCGCAGCGGTGTCGTATCCTGCTCGAGAACGCACCGGGCGTCAGGCTGTAGAAGGTAGTATGGAGATTCGCCAATATTTAAGCAGTTTATTGATTTTTGACTGTTGGAATACAAATAACTACAAGAATACACCGTAAATCTATACGGATGCCCTTCAATTGCTTGTCGAAGTCCTTTTTGCCCCAGACGGTAGGTCTCTAGATGTTACAGAGCACACCGAACAACCCAAACTGCTAATCTTCGATACCGCTTTATACTCACGATCTTATATCCACTGATTGTCTTATTAGATTAACCCAATAAATTTCATTCACTCTGCATACTCAATCCTATAGACACCCTTTTAACTCTTCATCATAGACGTAACTCGATTTCATAAAACAGTCAAGAATAATCAAACCCACTTCATTAAAAATCCCAATTCACCATTACAACACTGACTTTAGCAACGATTGCCTCAGTCTTCCCAAAACCCTATGAAGAAAAAAAAACCCAATTCTCTGTCTTTTTTTCCCCGCCCGAAGCATGAAGCTAGCTCTCTGATTCTTCAAAAAACCCCCCAAAACTTATTCTCTCCCCTAACCTTATCCTCTGAATTTCTTCAATCTTCCGTCTTGGATCCGGAATTGGCTCCCATCGTCAGAGCTTGGATCCGAAATTGGCTCTCGCCGTCAGAGCTTTCTCCCCCGTTTTTATCTTTAAGAGATTCTTTTACCGAAAACAACGTTCCCTGAAACGGCACAGAGAACAGGATAGCCTGAAACAGAATCGAAACCCCGTAATCGGGACCACATTGAGTCGCCCGACCAATTCACGTCTCATATTGGCTAAGAGTCCAGTAGTAAGACCCGGATGTCCCCGTAATTGGATCAAATTGGTCCTTCGCGTCAGATTGGATGAGTTCCGTAATAAGACCCGGATTTTCCCGTAATTAGACTGCATTGGGTTGCCCGGCCAATTCAGGTCTCATATTGGATAAGAGGACCCGGATTGGATTCTTGAAATTGGATCCAATTGGCTCTTCGAACCAGGCTCACCCGTCGTGTGAATTGGTCCTTTCTCTTCCTGCTGACTCCCGTTATTGGAATCGAACGGAGCATTTTAGTATGCCGCGGCTGACTGTAACGAGGTGACTGAACCTGGCCACTCAGTATTTGCACTGGAGTTGGTCGTTGCTCCCAACATTCGAGGTAACTGAACATTAATAAAAGTCCCCTTTCTTTATATTTTCACGGTATACTCGTGTTACAACACGACAGCGCTTGGAGCACTTTCATATTTAGCTACATCTACAAGACCAGGTATTGCTTTTGCAGTTAGTGTTCTTGCAAGACATAGTGCACGTCCAACACTACAACATTGGAATGGCATCAAACATTTATTATGTTATTTAAAAGATACTGAAGACTTGGGATTATACTACACACAATCCGTAGATCCAAAATTGGTTGGATATTGTGATGCAGGATATAAATCTGATATTGTAACAGCTAAATCTCAAACAAGATATGTATTCTTAAGACATGGAGTTGCAATATGATGGAAATCAGTGAAATAAACAATAACTGCAAGTTCATCCAACTGTCACGGACCAAAAATACAAACAAGAAATCTAAACAAGAAGTTCAAGAAGAAATGACAAGAACTAGATTATCAGATGAGTACAAGAGCAACGCCAAGAGAATTGAGCTAGAGCTTCAAGAGATGTGTTGTCGAGACTGAAGAACTCTTCAGCCTCGACTCCTATATATACTACTGGCCTATGGTTCTAAGGAAGCGTATCAAGAAGCTTCCCAAGAACTATGAAGCTTCTCGAGCAACTACCCAAGAGCTAGGAAGCTTCTCAAGTAACTTCCTAGAATCTACTAGAATATTCTAAGAATCTTCTAGAGCCTTCTAAGAGAATCTTCAAAGAATCTTTAGGAAATATTTAAAGAATATTCTAAGAGAATATTCAAGGAATATTCTGGAAGTTTCTAGAGACTTCTTTCTAGAAGGTTCTAGAAACTTGTCTCTAGAAAGGTCTAAGGACTATGTCTCTAACATCACCTCCTCCTTTAGCTTCGAGGTCTCCGAGAAGCAATGTTATCGTCAATCAATACCAACGCAAGAAAATGAAGATCTGTCGCATAACCTCTGCTATGAACTCCAATTGTTGTTCACGAGGCAAGTGATTCAATGGTCCTTGAAGCCAACGATAGTGGCCCACGCCTTCAACTTCTGACCAAGCATGAACCTCCGTGTCTTCATTGTGAAATTTTTTTGCAAACACTCCTTCTGGCTGACAATTGTAGGCAGGCTCGACCTTAAATACAATCACCAGCGATCTGTTGCTCGGAATCCTTCGACGTCGTCGTGGTGCAAGCGGTTCTTCATCTCGCGGTCGTCTTCGTGAGCTAGTTGCTTGAGATGACATGACAAGTGTAGTATCTTGGCTATCCATATTCAAAGGTTAAAACAATAAGAACAAACTTGGGCTACTAACAAAGTTCTACGCTATCTTGGAGAGAATGACTACATCAACTATGGATTTTGGTGGTGCTCTCTCCTCTTTTCTATTTTCTGGATGAGCAAGCTTCAGTAAGAAGCTATCGTCGAACCGGCTTGGGTTTCTCAGGATATCGTCTATGAAACTCCTGTACCTTTTGCGGCGCATTTGCGAGATTTTCGGTCGGCTCCCATGTTCGTTCATTAATATCGTACCGCTCCAATGCAAAAAATATTCTAATTTACCCCGTCTTTGCCGTGAATCCAGGACCTTTTCCACCTCGTATTCTTCGTGGTTCTCTATTTCTATGCTAGGTGGTGGACATTGTACTCTTCCAGGAAAAGACGATTCTCGATAAGGCTCCAACAAAGAAACATGAAAGACAGGATGTACCTTCATAGTAGCTGGTAACTCCAGACGATACGCTACAGGATTGATCTGCTTCTGGATAACAAATGGTCCCAATCTCCGATAGTCCAATTTGTCACATGGTCGCTTGGTCTTAATATTTCGTCAAAGTAGCCAAACTTTGTCTCCAATCGTGAATTTAGGTGCCTAACACGAAATTTGTCCGCGGACGCCTTGTAAGATTCTTGGGCAGTTTGCAATTGAAGCTTCAATGTAGTTTGAAGCTACGAAAGCTCCTTCACCAATCCTTCAGCTGCCAGATTGTTAATCGTTGACGAACTCCATAAGTCAAGCTTCGGATGGTATCCATAATTAGAAAAGAATGGCGTTTGTTGAGTTGACGCATGAAGGGTGTTGTTATATGCGAATTCGGCTAGCGATAGATATGCGACCCAATCATCTTGTTGATAGTTGATGGTGCAATGTAAATATTGCTCTAAAACTTGATTCACCCGTTCTGTTTGGCCGTCTGTTTGAGGATGAAATGTCGAAGAAAGCTTGATATCCACCTTCAATATTTCAAAAAGAGATTTCCAAAACTTTGACACAAACTGGGTTCCTCGATCCGATACGATATCATCTGATAGATCATGATATCGATACATATTATCAAGAAAGAGTCTTGCTGTGTCTTCGCTTGAAGATGACTTCTTGCAAGGGACAAAATGCGCCATCTTTGTAAGCCGGTCTACGACAACAAAAATGCTGTCAAATGAATTCGATGGTGGTAGATCCGTAATAAAGTCCATAGAAACCGAAGACCATGGTCGGCGCGGAATAGGCAATGGCTGTAGAAGTCCATAAGGCCGATGTCGAGGGTTTTTGGATCTTGAACAAATGTCACAAGATACAACAAAATCTTTCACATCCTTCTACATTTGAGGCCACCAGAAATCGCGGGAAATAAGTTCCAAGATCTTATTGAATCCAAAATGTCCCGCAGTTGGAAAGTCATGACGAGATTGAAGAACTCGGAGTCGTGTTGGCCCTTTTGGGATATACAACTACTCTTCGAAATATACTAGATCTCCTTCCATCTTAAATTTATCATCACTAGCATGTTGCTTGATATCAAGGGCTAGAGAATCTTCAATGGTTGCGGCCCGTACCTGGTCGAGGAAGTCAGCATCAATTGGTACAATAGCTGCATTGAGCCAAAATTTCTCTCCCTTCAACAATGTCGTGCACTGTTGATTAAATGTTGCATCTCCAGCCTTTGGCGTGAGATATGATCTCCTTGATAATGCATCGGACAACCCTTGTTGCTTCCCAGGCCGATAAGTAATAACAAAGTCGAACCTGGATAGCGACATACTCCACTCAGCTTGACGCCGATTCAAAACCCGAGCCGACATAAAATACTCCAAATTCTTGTGATCCGTATATACGGTCACTGGATGTGCAGTTCCTTCGAGAAAGTGGCGCCACTCTTGGAAAGAATCTACTTTAGCAAAGAGTTCCTTATCGTGGATCTCATAGTTGATCTCAACAGCAGAGAATTTTCGAGAATAGAACGCAACTGGATGGAGCTTCTCATCTATGCCCATCTGTGAAAGTACAGCTCCCAAAGCAAAATCCGAAGCATCTGTCTCCAAATAAAAGGCCTTTGTAAAGTCCGGATGTACCAAGATTGGAGCTGTAGTAAATACCATCTTCAAATCTTGAAATGTTTTTTTTGCGATAGGTCCCCATTTGAGCTTGTCCTTACACGTTAACCGAGTGAGGGGGGCAACAACTTGAGAATAATTCTTGATGAAGATCCGATAGTAGTTAGCTAATCTAAGAAAACATTGTACGTCCCTAATCTTCTTCGGAACTTCCCAAGACATGATTGCTTCCACCTTCTTTGGATCCATCTTCAAGCCTTCCGTAGTCGCGATGAATCCCAGAAACTCCATCTCAGTTTGGTGAAATAAGCACTTCTCCAATTTGGCATAGAGTCCTTGCTCCCATAGTTTTCTAAGTACCAGATGAACGTGCTTCTCATGTTCTTCCTCGTTCTTAGAAAATATCAAAATATCATCTAGATAGATGACAACAAAATCGTCTAGATGCTCTCGAAAGATGTCATTCATCATGTGTTGTAAGACCGCTGGAGCATTAGTAAGACCAAATGGCATAACATTGTATTCAAAATGGCCATACCTTGTTCGGAACGCTGTCTTCCATTCATCTCCCTCCTTAATTCGCACAAGGTTGTAAGCTCCCCTTACGTCAATCTTTGTAAAGATCCTTGCACGCCCAAGTTGTTCTAGAAGACCAGAGATCAAAGGCAGTGGGTAGCGATTCTTTTTTGTCACCTTGTTGAGACCTCGATAGTCCACGCACATCCGTAGTGAGCCATCCTTCTTCTTCACAAATAAGATTGGTGCCCCAGCTGGCGACTTCGAATGACAGATGAAGTTCTTGGCTAGATTCTCGTCAATGTACTTCCGCAACTCAGTCAACTCCGTCTGCGAGAAATTGTAGATTGGTCCAAAAGGTGGTTGTGCTCCTTCTTGCAATTCAATGGCACAGTCATAGGGTCGATGCTCTGGCAGCATATCAGCATTCTTCTTTTCAAAGACATCTTTGAATTCTTCATACTGCTTTGGAATAACCAAAGTCGGAGTTGCATCTTCTCGAGTCGGAGTTGCGAAGATGACAATAGGTGTATTTTGCTTGGCTTCCTTCATGAAAGCCCTTGCACCTATAAACAAGGATTTGTTTCTAAACATTGTCTTAGCAGATTCCACCTTCAAGGAGTTTGTTGGAAATGTCACTTTCCGCAACTTCCAATCTATCAATGGATTATATCTATCAAGCCAAGATAGTCCCAAAATGATAGGACATGAACGGGTCTTGATAACATTAAACACAATATTGCTCTCATGGTTTTCAAGACGTACCTTCAATGGTTTAGTTTCATGGATAACATTGCCCGAAGACAATGGTCGTCCGTCTATGACTTCTATATGGACAGGCTTAAGTTTCTTTATAAGAGAAATATTGTGAAGCTTGGCAAACTCTTCATCTATAAAGCAAGCGGATGCACCCGAGTCTAATAAAGCATCGACTTGTAGTTCTTGAATACCCAGATGTAAAGGTACCATAAAACAATCTAAAGGTTGAGCTGAGAGAAAGGGACCTTGATTAATTTTGGATGTTGAGATGTCCAGCCGCACGGTCCCTATTGTGGCTGGGTGTCCTTGTTTTCCTGCATGCTTGTACTCCTGAGTCTTGTTGTTTGAGGCTTCTGTTTCTTCCGACAATCTACAGCTTTATGGCCCACTTCTCCGCAATATAAACACAAGTTTTGTTCAAACCGTCGCTTCCTTTCCTTAGCTGTAAGGGGTTTGAAACGTATCGCATCAATTTGCATGGGTTCACGATCTGTGGAGTGATTCTCTGGACTTTTTGAAAATGTAGCAAATGCTCCATCATTTCTCCAGCCTGATCGTCTTTCTTGTCGTAATTCAAAGAGGCGGTTGTCACAAATAATTGCCTGAGATATAAGTTCTTCTAAAATATCCGCCTTAGGCATGGTGATCAATAAGTTCTTGACATCATCTCTTAGTCCATATCGAAATCGTGTCATGAACGCCTTATCATTCTAATCAAGATCACATGTAAGCTGTTGAAATTTTGCAGCATAGATTGCAGTAGAACGTGATTCTTGTCGCAGATTTTGTATCTTTCTTTCAACCACTCTTTCTCGATCGCTATCTCCAAACGCAGCAGTAAGTCTCTCTATGAAAACCTCTAGGTCGTATAATATTAGAGAATCCTTCTCCAATAGTGGAGCAAACCAAGAGCGAGCATTTCCTGATAGAAGAGTACCTATGAAAGCAACCTGGGTAAATCCATTCGGATAACGAGAAGGGTATAGGCGTAGGTAAAGCCGTACTTGTTGCACAAAACCTCAGAAGTTGGCTCTTATTCCGTCAAACTTGTCTGGCATACTCGCTTTTGGTTCTTTCGTACTAATCCTTGAAGTATCCATAGGGGTCGTATGTGACACATGTCTTGCTTCTCTCAGTCAAATAATCTCTTGTTGTAGGCTATGAATTTCGCGTCTAGCTTCTTCGGTCACTAGATCAATTTGAGGTTCTTTACTTGGATTGCGAAGAAATGCAATCTCTTTTCGTACACTATTCATAAGAGCTTGAAGATCTGCAAGAGTTGCCACTCTATTGTCTACTTGTGGAGATGCACTGTCTATGACCTGGTCTACTTCCATATTTAGAGAATAGATGGATTAAAATTTTGAGAGATGAAGAAATTGCTAAGTCTCTTGGAGAAAATTGTAGCACTACCTGTCACTAAAACCTACTCGGAGAAAAGAAAAAAAAACACTAAACGATTTCAGTTTTAGAGGAGGGTAATCCGCAACCTCTAAAAATGCCTCAGTGCTTTCGAGAAGAGGGGTAATCCGCACTCTATCAAGAAGGCAAAGCTCTGAAATCGATGTTAACAGTCTTTTTTACTAGCTATGCTAAACAAAAAGAAGGAATTAATATCAGTCCAAGAGAGGGTAATCCGCAACCCTTAGAACGCTCAAGTATCTCCAAGGAAAGGGGTAGTCCACTCTCTGCCTCAAAGAACTAAGCTCTGATATTGTGATTGAGAAAATATCAGTTTAGAGGAAGGTAATCCGCAACCCCTAAAGCGCTAGAATACCTTCAAGAAGAGGGGTAATCCGCTCTCAAACAAGAAGGATTCAGCTCTGATATTAAGATAAAGGTAGTCTCGACAAACTATCACGGACCAAAAATACAAACAAGAAATCTAAACAAGAAGTTCAAGAAGAAATGACAAGAACTAGATTATCAGATGAGTACAAGAGCAATGCCAAGAGAATTGAGCGAGAGCTTCAAGAGGTGTGTTGTCGAGACTGAAGAACTCTTCAGCCTCGACTCCTATATATACTATTGGCCTATGGTTCTAAGGAAGCGTATCAAGAAGCTTCCCAAGAACTATGAAGCTTCTCGAGCAACTACCCAAGAGCTAGGAAGCTTCTCAAGTAACTTCCTAGAATCTACTAGAATATTCTAAGAATCTTCTAGAGCCTTCTAAGGGAATCTTTAGAGAATCTTTAGGGAATCTTTGAAGAATATTCTAAGAGAATATTCAAGGAATCTTTTGGAAGTTTCTAGAGACTTCTTTCTAGAAGGTTCTAGAATCTTGTCTCTAGAAAGGTCTAAGGACTATGTCCCTAACACCAACCATGCAAAAATTATTGCCTTACATGAAGCATCTCAAGAATATATTTAGTTGCGATCAATCGATAAATTCATTCAAACAACCTGTGGATTTTCCTATGATGATTCTCAAACTATCTTGCATAAAGATAATAGTGTTTGTATTGCACAGATGCAAGTTGGTTTCATTAAAGGCGATAGGACAAAGCATATTGATCCAAAGTATTTTAGTTATACTCATGACTTGATTATTGATCAAGCACTTATATTTAAGAAAATTGAATCTATAAATAACCTTGTTGATCTCTTTACCAAATCTCTTCCATTAAGCAACCATCGTCGACTTACTTATGGCATGGGTATGCGGTGACTTGCTTTTCTTGAATAAAAAGGTTAATGAGCTCTTTAAATAATTAAAGAAAATGATGTTGTACTCTTTTTCCTTCATCTATGGTTTTTTCTTTAAATAAAATAAGGTTTTCTTAGATAAGGTTTTAATGAGGCAACAATTGTTGATCTTGCAAGATCACAAAAAAGTATAGATCAAGATTCTATACAAATTTTATATTATGTAAATATTATGATGAGTGAGGAGGAATATTGAGATCATTAAATGTAGCCGGCGCTCTCTATAATATTTATTACAGACTACAGTAAATACTACAGCTACAGTATTTAGAGTCTAATGGAGAAGTATTGTTTATCTTCTCCTCTTTTCTCTTCTTGTATACAAGACACAACGAGATCAATAGATTTTTGGGTGTGAAGCTCTCTCTTCTTAGAAACCCTCTTATGTGTATGACTTACTACTACTCTTGTGTGTATATATGACTTACTATTACTCTTGTGTCTTTCTAAACATTCTCAATAGGCATAATACTTTTATCTTTTCTATTCTTTTCTTTTGTATAATTTTGCTGATACTGCAACAATCAACATTTCAAATTATTGTGTAACTTTTTGATAATTTTGTGAGATGGAAGTGATTTTTGTAACTCAAAAGTATTTTGGCTCAAAATAAAACACATGGTTGAGTGTGAGCTGACTTATGCATATATATATACATATATATATATGCATGTACAAAACTTTTAAAACATATATACGTTCTTATATGCGTACAGGCATACATGTATATTTGTTCAATTGCAAATGTTGAGTTTTAGTAAAATGGTTTGTGTAGTGACACAATAAACTCTGAAATTTGCCAAATGCCCAAACCGTGTTTATGATTTCTCGCAGATACTCAATATATATGACCCGCTCTTAGAAAAGTAATTTTTGATGAAGAAATGGTAAATTCTACATGAACATTAGACGAAACTGAATAATATGAAAAAACGAAAGTTTTAAACTAAGAGAAAGTAAACCGTGCTTTTAATTAAGAAACTTGAATTCTAAACCCGGATTCAAACTAATGTATTTTAAACCGTGAATTACCAACCATTTCTGCGTGTGAAATATTAGTTTGCTTCGCATTTTCTGTCAATATCCTAATTTGATTTTAAATTCACATCAGTGGTGCGCCTAAACGACCATTTACTTTGACTGGATGAACAAGGAAGATTCAGTTTCTATTCGGGTATCCAAGAGTTGTGGCAAGCTTCGTTGTAAGCTAAACGTCTGCGTCGGTGGATTCCAAACCCTAAATCTCGGGCATAAAAAAAGAGACATGTATCAAATTGCAACGACGCAGAATGTAGACGAAGTAGTTCAGTTGGAATAACAGGACTAAGCACAGAAACCACACAATCCGAAGAAAGAAATTAATGAACTTCTAAGAGGCTTGGATGTGCACATCGGAGGGTTTTCCACGGAGGGTTTTTCCATCAGCATCGACTGAGGCCAGCGTAGACTCCAAAAGAAGCGGCGCTGTCAACTTCGAGTGGAAGCTGAGAATTTCCCGTGCTCTGTTCACACTGGGACGGCGGACAGGCCATGACCAGGGAAGAAGAGCAACAGCGAAGGGGGATGAAGAGAATGAGGTTCAAGGCCTCGCTCTTGAATGGGTGGTGGAAGCAATAAGGAGGCGCCATTAAATAACGGGGTCAGAGACATTTCTGTTTTCGTTTTTTCGGTATTTATGTTCTTTTGAAACAGATAATAATGGACCTAGACAATATCGCTTCACCGCGATAAGCCCTCGTCCTCCAACAACAACAGAAGACTGGCGGAGTGGGGAGGCAGCGTGGTTTAAACCCCCCTCCTTCCTTCCCTTGGGTGCGCCTGACGCCGCCCGGCCCCCCAGTGTTCGCGTTACTCAAAGCCATGAAATGCATTGATGGTGGTGTCGTAAGTGGAGAATTGAATGGCCCTCCTGATCTCGCTGCGTTGCATTTGCTGTTGGTGGCGATTGTTTTGTCTTTGTGTGGGGCGAACAGAGAACTGACGGACTTTGTCTGGAAGTCATAAGTCGGCATGTGACTTGCCGTTACTTGTCTTGATGAGCGAGTGAGGGAGGTAGCGAGGAAGTGAATGAGGTATCCTGAGAACGCATAGACGCAGATAATTCTGCTGTAGCAGCAGGAACTGCCCCGCTGACGAGACGAGCTTCTTTGACCGGACCCTCCTCTGTAAGAGTAGCCACGAGTTGGGTAGGAAGGTCAACTGGTCAGGGCATGCGTTAGTGGATTTCAAGCAACCGGAAAGTTAATTAGGTTGTTATTATTATTATTATTATTTTCATCATTTTAATTTAAAAAATCTAATAGTTGTGAGAACGTCACTTAAAATTATAATTTAATTTCCTGTTCTGTTAATGTGTATATGGGTGTGTGTCTCCTTTTCATGTATGAAGGGCTTCATGTGAGTAACAAACAGTGAAAAAAACAAAGCATGTATAAATGAAGGATATTGCTAATGCCACCATAATTTGTGTTATTGTCATTTTTTTTAATTCTTTAAATTTTGGTTTAAAAAAAAAAACTAAAAAATATATTGAGTGAGTGCTGGATTGAGATGGGAGTAACAAAAACTATGGTGACCTTGACAATATCCTAAATGAATCCTCTCCCTGGTCAAAATTCTCATAAATATATAATTTAAGTGTTCACAAAAAAAGATCTTAAAAAGAGAGAAATTAAAAAAAAAAATGTTGCTCCCAGTTCATGTACAATTCAGAAGGATTGTCTTCAAAATAGCAGGTTAAGTAAAATTTACACTATCTATCTCCACACTCAACTACATGTGCTTTGATGTGTATATGTATACCATGGATAGATTAAAATAAGTTAATATTACATGTATTACCCCCAGCTTATTTGGGATCATAATTACATTAGAGCTTCAATTGAAAGTAACTGTAAACTTAAAAAACATTGATTGTAAATTCAAATCTTTTATTTAACACTCAAATTAATTGTATAATAAAAATCAGAATATGATATTATTATTGTTATTATTTTGAGTGATAATGATAATAAAAATTATTTGTAAGATTTTTTTAAGATATTTGAATTTGTTACTCCAAATATCATTATTTTGTACGAATAATTTGCTTGTTGAAAAATATTAAAAAAATTTAGTAAATAATGATTTTTGATAAAAGAAGAAGAAAAAGAAGATATAAAATTTGTAATTTTTAAATCTCACATAAATATTGAATTAAATATTGAAACAAAATAGATTATACATTTATTGTTGAATGTTAGACATTCTTTTTTACAGGTATATTTCCAATTATATATATATATATATATATATATATATATCAGATTGATAAAAATAAAAAACAACTAAATAATGGTATAATGAAAAAAATATTTTGTTGAAAAGAATTAATCATTATTTCACAATTTAAAATATAATGATAATAAGAAGTTTTTATGTGTTTTTAATGTAAACAATCCTTAGTTGCATCAACCTTGTGAAACTTACAATTTGCATCAATGTTCAAACAACAATTTGTAATTAGTCAAAATTGTAAAAGAAAAAAATAATCAAATAGACCGAAAAAATAAGAAAAAGAAAAAGAAAAAGAAAGAAAATTGTTACACCTCATGTATATCCCACAAACAACTTTAGCACTTTAATTTATTGTAATTCAAGATACACCAAGCAATAGTTGTAACCTTCTGATCTCCTATAAAAATTAAAAACCATCAAAACTATATTGTATCTAAAATAAGTAAAAACGATGGCTTGTGTAGTATAATTTCATCAACAATAAAAAAATTCAACAATTTGGTATCCATTTTAAAAAAATCAATGTGTTTTGTGAATTAATATTATCTGTTCCGTTAGTCAATTGTGCATAGATTTATGTTCTATTTTTGTACTTGAATAGCAAAATTAACTGTTTCTGAACTTTAAGAAAATCAATACATCAATATTTTATAATTTTATAATTACTAGAAATGGACATGATATAATTCAAAGACATTTAAATAATTATGGTTAGTAATGTTGGAGTGCAGATAATTACTAAAATCAAGCACATATTTGGAACTAGCAGTTTATACAAAAAATTTAAATCTTTCTAAGAACATGAAAAATCGCAGATGTTTTACGAAGTCTTGAAGAACATCATAGATATGGAATTCAATAAAATCATAGATCACTAGAGAGAGGTATTTTTATCAACTTATGTAGTTGATTTGCTTGTATTATTTCAACCGAGATTGCAAATAAATTAATTACTAAAAAAAGATATTTATCACTTTCAAAAAAAAAATTAGTTCTTGATTGTAAAGATCTAGAATCAAGATTGTACTCGAGCACTCATGTAAATGAGTCACTGCATTGCAAGACCATTTCAAATAAGTAGAAACCAGAAAAATAGTATGTCAAAGTTTGTCCTTAAAGTTTTTACGGGTGTAGTGTCGGCCCTAAGGCCCCATCCAATGAGCTCATTGATTCCGGCACCTTCACCGAGCTCAATGTGGGATCCGCTCCAAGTGTGAAGCGGTCCCCACTTTCGAGGCTATTATAATTATCGAGCGCGGCAGTCGGCGATATTTGTGGACCTCCCCGCCGGCAATATAAACCCTAAATTTGGAGAACCTCGCCGATGCTGGCCCTACCCCCCCTCCTATGGTTTTGCCCGTATGCTGTCAATCGCCATTGTTGGCGGCGTTTAAGTTCGAATTAGCTGGATCTTCTACCACTAAATATGGAAAACGCACACGGCTTGTGGATCGCGCTGCTTTTATCTCGCTCTTTGACGCTATCGAGGATCTGTTGAATCGCTGGGCTGGGCCCGCCGACTGGTTCAACCCTGGCGATCCGGCGAGCGTGCGGACATGTCTGAAATAGGTTTGTATTGTCCGCTTGTTTTTCCCGGCGGTGTCGCGAGGTGCACACCTTTGGGACTTGCATCTACTTAGGTTCGTTTTTTTTTGTTTTTCTGTTTTATTCCTCCTTTCGGTCGGGGGTGAATTCGGCGCAATTGTTGGATCCTTTCCGCCGGAGATCCACTCCTCAGACTCCTGGACAACAACAGCCCGCACATTTAAATTCTGTTGTCTTCTCGAGTTCAGGAATTGTGGTATATTTTCTTACAAGCTTTCCATCGTTATCTGCGTGTTTGTCAATTTCTGGCCGGTGTTACTTTCATAACAGAGAGGGGGATATTTCTGTGATACATATGGAAGCCGGTGCTATTCTTGTTGCGTGTCGTTTTAGGGACTGCTGAATGTCCATATTTGCTTCATGATAACTCGCACTAAAAATCGATGAAGATGATGTTGCGTGGAAATTTTAATGTGTGATAAGTGGCTACGGTATTGTTGCCATTTTTGTGAAAGAACGTCCATTTCGGATCTGAATTTATCTAAAATTTTTTATTAATAAAGTGATTATTTGCTACAGTTAATCATTTCATGATAAAAATCGAGTGTTGAAGGAAGTGCTATTAATCACACAAATTTTAACATATGTAACCAATTTGTTCATATACAAATCAATAACAAACTACCTTTGAACATAATACATGAAAATGATTTTTCATCATACAATTTTTTCAAAGGACATATTTATATTAGATTGGTTGATATATATATATATATATATATATAATACATGATTCATGATATTATTTTGTTACAAGAAGGATAACCTCCAACCATCTAATCAAATACTTCAAATAATATTGTAAATTTGTGTTACTTCTTTGTTTTTGTTTATAGATTGGTATAGATAATTTGTGAAAGTGGCAATGCAATTTATATATTAATAAAAGAAAGAAAAGTCAATATTTTTGTGATTGTATGCTTCTTTTCTTATGTATGTGAATTTATCCTTGCATATATGTTAAAAAAAGTCGTGTAGATAATTTATTAATTTTAATAAAATAATGTTAATTAAATGTCATAAACACAAAACAAACTTTGACCTCAAGGATATTCCAAAATATTTTAGAACTTATAGAATATCTTAAATACTTTTATAAGTTTTTGTTGATCTTTAGAAATATTTGGAATTTTATAAAACTTTCAACAATTTTATATAATTTTTTTCTAATCTTCTATAATAATTTGAAATCAACCAATATCTTATAGAAATATATATATATATATATATATATATATATATATATATATATATATATATATTTGGATTATTGTATATTTCTTAAAACATATGTTAGAAGCTCTTATAAAACATAGTTGTCATATTTTAAATAATGATGCAAAACAAGAAATACTTTAATTATGTCAATATAAATTTTGGAACATTTTTATTGTTGATTAGTTTCTAATCTTATGTCTAAAATTGTTTCTAATATAATATCTTCTTTCTCTTATATTTTTAATACCATTGATTCTCTAAATAACAAAAATAATAGTATTCTATGCATTAAAATTAAGACATTATAAAATATTTATATTAATAAGTATTAGACAACATCTAAAAAAAAACTCCAAAAACATGATTGGTTTTAAGACTCTTTACAAATTATTAACACTAAATTTTTTTGTTAAATATAATTTTTTTAGTGTTTATTAAAGTTAAAATTTTAAAAGTAATAAAAATATATCTAGTAATAAATCCTATTGATATCAATTTTAATATTTCTTTTATAAAATTAAAATTAATCAAATCTATTTCAAAATTAAATATTGATATTAAAGTTCTATTCATTCTTTAAGTATTACTAAAGTAAAAATTATAAATAATTTAAGCTTTTATTTGATTTTTAATTCAATGACATAACATTAGAAAAATTGGAAAATTATTTATATTACAGTATTATGAATAAAATCATATATATATATATATATACTTATTTTAAATTAAAATATTAAATTGCCATAGATAACATAAAGAAGTAGTAAAATTTATTAATAAATTAGATAGATAATATCTTTTTAAAAAAGTATCTATGGCTAAACTTAATTTAAAAATTAAAAATAGTAGTAAAAACAAATTTTTATTTTTTGTAATAAGATTTATATTTTATAACTATTTATGCTATTTAATTTTAATACCTTGTTTATAATGTGGATTAGAATAATAAAGCTCTTATTAACTAATTTTGACAAGGTTTATAAATAAGATCAAAGATCTATTGTTAATTATGTCAAAATATAATTCATTGGAACAATTTATCACTCAAGCAATTTGATGCAACAATTAATTCTTTAAAATTTGCCAAAAAATAAGATTTGATTGAAAAGGGTTATAATAAGTAATGACAATAATTAAATATGGTTGGAATAAGGCTAGAAACTATGCAAATTAATACAACTCAATTTAAGCAATCTACACTCGAAAAAGAGGATAGATGTTATCATAAAATTTGCATTTGTAGTATATAAAAGTATATTATAAGGTTAAAAATTATAATATCAAATTAAATAGATTTAAGTTAAAGAATATAAATTCAAATATTAAAAGAAAAAATGCCTTAGTTAATGAAAACCTTTTAATTTAATAGCCTTATATTATAATTATCTAATACATATTTTATTCTATTACTAAATCTTATAGTTAGTTTAATTTTTTTTTATAATTATTCAAATTTTAAGTTAATTTTTTTGGCTTATATTCTTTTAGAGACATGAATAATAATATGTTTTAAAGATAAAGACTTTGATTTGCAACAAAAATTGAAACTCTTAAAGAAGATATGATTGACTCTAATAGATGTTATTGATAAACAAACACTTTCATCTCAAGAAATTACAAAAAAGACCAAGTGATTGAAAGTGATGTGAGAAAATTAAGTATCTAACACTGTATTTGACATCATTCAAGGTCCTTTAATTCTACTAGTATATGGTCTTTTTTTCATAATATTCTTTCATAAAATTGCATAATCATAATATTTTTTAAAAATTACAAAAAGTTACCACAAAATTTAGTCTAAATGCTAGAAAATTTTCTTGACTTTTATTTGTTGGAACAAAAATATTTTTACAAGTCGTAAAAATATATAATCCATTTTTCATTTATGCAATACCAATTTATTATTCAAATGAAGGTTTTAGTTAAACCCTAAAACAATTCAAGAAATATGAAAACATATTTAAAAATATTGTTGATATATTACTAGAATATTAAAATTATAATTGTGCAATTGATTTTCAAGAAGGATCTTAATGACCATTTGGACGAATTTATAACATGTTGCATAAGAAACTTATTTCTTTAAAAAAATATATTAATAAAAATCTTGTAAAGATCTTTAATCAATATTTAAAATCTTCTTAAGGTGCACCAATCTTCTTTGTGAAGAAAAAAGACAGATCCTTGCAAATATGTATAGATTAGTGTAGATTCAACAAATCAATCATCAAGAATAGTAGCCTTTGTTTTTAATTTAAAGTACTTTATCAAATTGAATGAATTTAAGAACTATAATAAGATAGATCTATGATTGTATTATATTTCAAATAATATAGAAATTTTTTTGATATATATTAAAAAAAAGGCATATATAAAAGATAACATTTTAAATTAAATCTAATTGTTATAAATTTAATGTCTTACTTTTTAGACTTACACATACTTTAGTTTCTTTTTAATATTTGATAAATGATATATTTTGTGATTTTTTAGATAATATTTTTGGTATTATTTCAAAATTATTTTCAAAATATAAGAAAATATAAGAAAATATTTGTTTCATACCACAAAAACTTAGAAATGTATAATTATATGCCAAGATGACACAATATGTAATATAAAGGATTAAAATGATTTTTTTATATACTAATTTTAATAATGGTTAAAAAATTATTCTAAAAATAAATAACAATTATAAATTAAGAAATTTTTAGAACAACATATTCAATAATTTTTAGGATTTAGAAATTATTTTTTAATATTTATTAAAATATTCTCTTAGGTTTTTATTTTGCTTATATGATTAAGTTCTAGAGACAAATTGGAATTGAATAACAATAAAAAATAATATTTTAAGTTTTAAAAATTAATTTTATTTCTTTTCTTAATATATATATATATATTTCTAAGATATTCTATAATCATCTTTTATATTATATATAATTCTATTACAAATTGATACAAATGATATACTTTATTCCATTGCTTTTGCTTTAAGTTTTTTTAAAATAACTAATATTAATTATAAGATTTACAATTTTTTTTTTTAAAACTATTATAGATTTATTCCAAAAATGGTGTTATAATGAAGAAGATACTTTTTATTTCATCACAATTAATACCAATCACAAAATGTTAACTATATTATATTAGTGTATATATTTTTTTTAATTATTTCTAATTATGATAGAATATGTCTTTTTAAAGACTTTTATTTAATATGATATAAAGATCTAAAAACCAGTAAGGCTAATTAGATGCTTCATCAAGATGTTCTATCTTATACCACAAGAAAGAAATGCCATGTATAAAGAATTATGGTCTTTTATTTTGAAACTAGTGAAATTGCATCTTATAGCTATTTAATTAATAATTTTAGTTGACACTATTTTTTTTGAAAATATTTTTTTAAATACATAATTTTTATTTTATTTTATTTTATTTTTTTATTTTTAAATTTTATAATAATTGGAATAAACCTAATTTCAAATTTACTCCATATATATATATATATATATATATATATATATATATATAATAGAATTTTGAAATAAATTATGTATATTTTAAGTATAACACGACTTTTGAGTAATAATGCACTTTGAATATAAAAAATAAAAAAATCATTTAATTTTTTTTTTATAGTCTTAAATATGAAATGATATCAAAAAATTGTTTTTAATCTTTTTACATTTTTTCTAAAGTAAAGTCTTTGTGTTATTAATTTTGATATTAAAAATTTTTAAGCCAAATTTACTCACATGTTTTTAACATTCCTTATGGAGGATTTAAAAAAAGAATAGAAGAAAGGAGAGGGTGTAGAAAGGATGCCCATGTGAAGTAGTGTAAATACAATTTAGAGTATATTCAAGATAGTTGCTAGGATTAGCAAAAGGATTTTTTTTATCTAGACCTAATATAGATATTTTTCTATTACAGAACAAATGGTCTTTGTAGTAGAATCAGATTTCTTTTAAGTATTTTTAAATTGCATTGCTTTAAATTTGATCTATGTACATTTGTAATAAGTTCCAACAATTAATATTAGAGTGACAATAAGTGTATATGCATTGAGGGAGGCCCTTGCAAGTATGGCACTAGAGAGTTATTGGAGCTTATAGAATTAAAGTTATCTTTGTTGGTTGGATATTGGTCACAACGCTTGTAAAAACTTGTCAGTGAATAAATGTAAGTGATTACTTGGTTGTCTTATCTTGATCTCCTATGATGTGTAGATTTAGTCTAAGAGCATCTGCATAAGATTGAGATTGATCACTTAAGAGAATTGGATGAAGAAGCCTTATAAGCCATTAATTTAAATGTGACTATATTAAAATAATTTGCTGTGTTATAAGCTTTATGACTCTTGCAAGCTTAGATTGAAGAAAAGAAATGATAGCAAAGATCTCAAATGGAATATTTGATGTAGAAAAATTAATAACAAGAACAATTTTGAGTTGTGAAAAATTTGCTTGTGCAACAAAGATTGCATAAGACATCGTAAAAGAAATCTACAAATAAGATTGAGGAAGAATTGAAAGAAATCAATCTAAGAGGTATGAGTACAATTTTCTTAAGTTTTGTAGATGAAGTATTGTATAGTGCCATGAAAAAGAATTCAACATCTAAATTATGGATAAAATTAGAAAATTAATATATGATGAAGTCTATCTCAAATTGAATGTATCTAAAGCAACAAATATATATTGTACAAATAAAAGAACACACCTATGTTACACGTCATCTAAATATGTCCAACAAAATTTTATGAAAATTGATCAATATTGATGTCAAATTAAAAGATGAAACTAATGCTTTATTATTTTGGCCTTTATTATTTTTCTTATTTAAGCATCTCTTCACTATTATTTTATATAATAAAAATACCATTCAATTAGAAGAAGTTACTTCATTTCTCTTATCAAATGAAATGAGAAAGAGACCTGGTAGTAAAACATCACAATTAAAGACCTTGTTTATGAGAAGTAAACATATGCATTGATTTTTAAATTGAACTATTCATATTATATGTGTCATCAAAAGGATTGGTTTTATATTTAGAATTCACATGAAAGTAAGAATGTATTTATGAAAAATGACATGACATGTAAGACAATAAAAATTGGCAGTGTGCATATTAAGATGTTTGATAGAACCATTAGGACATTTTTTGATGTAAGATATATTCTAGAATTGAAGAAGAATTTAGTTTTTTTTAGGAACATCAAATTTGATTGATTATAAGTGATTAATAGAGGTAGGAATATCAAAAGATAATAAGAAAGTTTTAGTAGTGATAAAGAATAAGAGAATTAAAAACCAATATGAGCTTCTAGGAGATATTCTTATTGGTAGAGCAGTTGTTGCATCTTCTATAAAATAAAAAAATACTCAAAAAGCTATTCAATTGTAGCATGGTTGTTAAAGGCATATGAATAGAAGAAGACTTTTAGAATTATACAAGTGTCAGTTCTTGAAGGGCATAATATTGTGTAAGTTAGACTTTTGGAAGTACTATGTATTAAAAATACCATGTAGAGTGAGCTTTAATAGTGTTGTTCATCAAATTGAAGATATATTTGATTATATACATTTGATTCTATAGAGACCTACAACAATTTTTACTAAAGTTGGAGCTTGTACTTTATTTTATTTGTAGATGATTATTTAAGAAAGGTATGGATCTATGAGATGAAGGTTGATATCCATGAATCTCTGAATATAGAATAGAATGACTTGAATATTTTTACATTTGAAGCAATTGAAAACGATGATTTAGAACAACCTCAATTTTATAAGTTATAAAGAAAACATACAATATTAAACCAATTTAGCTACCAAATATATATTTTTTATATTAATTATAAAAAATAGAAAATCTTCCACATTTAAGGAAGATATAAATGACATATATCATCATAAATTATTGAAATAGAATTAGAAAAAAGAGATGGAGTCTCTTTGTAAGAATAAAAAATTATATTTTGTGAGATTATATGCAAAAAAAAAAAAAAACAAAATAAAATAAAATAAAATTGGTTGTAAATGGAAATTGATAATGAAGGAAAGACATCCAAAAGCTAGCAAAATTAAACATAAGACAAGACTTATAATAAAAGAATATATTAAAAAAAAAATTGAGTTTGACAAAATTTTATCTCTTGTAATTAAAATCACTTCCATTCAAGTTTTATTAGCTTGTGTTGCATATTATAATCTGGGATTAAAACAATTAGATGTTACCACAACATTTTTACATGGAAAATTAGGATATGAGATTTATATGAGCTAAGTAAAGATTTTTCAGGTTTTTAGAAAGGAAAATTAGGTGTGCATGTTCAAAAAATTATTGTATACACTAAAACAAAGTTTTAGACATTAATATAATCATTTTGATGCTTTCATGATAAATCAAAGCTATACTAGGACTGAGTTTGATTGTTGTGGTTGTTTCAAATAAATTGAAAAATTCTTGCCATATAGTTATATTATCTTGATGAATTATGTAGATGAAATATTGATTGCAGCTTAAAAGAGATTTGATATGGATTGGTTGAAGAATTAGTTAAGTAGAGAGTTTGATGTGAGAGACTTAGAATATCCAAAAAATATTAATGATTGATATCTGTAGAGACAAGAAGATGTGCAACTTATAAATATCATAAGAAAAGTATATTAAGAAGATATTGATGTATTTTGGCATGGAGATTGCAAAAGCAAAGAATACTCTTTAAACTTCTCATTTCAAATTATCACAAGATTAAACAAGAGAGGGAGTCTATATCTATAATTCTATATGCAAGTACTATATGTAGTCTTATGTATGCAATGATTTGCATTAGCCCAGATATTTTGTTCAAAATTAGTGGATTATACAAGTACATAGAAAATCTAAAAAAAGAGCAATCAACAACTATATATATTTTTTTTAATATCTAAAGAATATTATAAATCTTAATACTTATTTGATTCAAAACATGAGAAAAGTGAACAACTTACAAACTTTGTTGATGTTGATTTTATAGGAAATTTGAATAAAAAAGAATCTTTTATATGTTATGCTTTCATTCTAGTTGGTGGACATGTAAGTTGAAAGTCAACTTTATAGTCTATCATAACACTCTTGATCACTAAAGTTAAATACATGGCTGCAATAAAAGTAGTTAAAGAAGTTATATAATTAAAAAAGTTTGTGAGTAAAATTGGACTATTGTAGGAGCAATATATATAACATTATGATAGTTAAAATGAAATAAAATTGATTAAAAATTAAATATTTTATTCTAAGATAAAGTACATAGATGTAAAATATTATAATATTATAGATGTTATCAATAGTGAAAAAGTGTAATTACATAAGATAGATATATAGGTGTTATAGAAATTTGTATGTACTCTAATAATTACTAAGATAATTAGAGTAGATACAAGTAGGTAAACATACATAAATTGATAATATCTTATGGAAAAACTTTATAGATGTAGCTTTACTTTTATGTGTGTTAATAAATGATTAATAGATATCAAAGACATGAATTGGAAGATGATGCATAAACCAATGAAATCCATGTCAAAGAAAAAATGACAAAATAGAAATAAGGAAGTACGTATATTAAAAAGAAACTAGAATGGCTTATTGCTAAAAGATAAGAAAACTTGAGACTCTTGAAACTAGACTAGAAGCAAGAAAGAAGCTAACAAGAGTGAAGAGGGCTTTACTCTTGCCTCCATATATACTATCTAACTAAGAGCTACGTGGCAATGTTCTATAGTACCTCTAATATATGTTGACTATGTAGGACACATGTCTTAGCTTACAAGGCAAGTTTTCTATGTGTGGGCCACATAATTAGCTTGTTCTTCAAGCTATTAACATGTGTGGTACATGGCCAACTTGTTGACCACGTTTCTAATGTAAAAAGTCAATTAAAGATACCTATTGTAGAATAGATATTAATTCATGTTTGAAAGATATTGATAAAATATATTAATAGTCCATATAATAGGAAATTTAGGAAGACGGATGAGTGATTTAGTTATTAAAAGTGGTTAATTACAGAATTACGGTTGAAATCTGGAGAATCAGGGAAAAGTATATAGGAGTTGTAGAAGTTAATTAGGGTGCCAGACTGTGAGAGTCGTGAGCCGAGGGCCAGACTGTGATAGTCATGAGCCGAGGGCCATTGCTGTGATAGTGTGAGCCGGGGTAAGCTTGGTGCTACCTCTTTTTTTTTTGTTTGTTATTTTCTTTGAATAAGATGATTGAGAGTTTTTGAATATTGTGAAGTGAATTATGGAATGGAAATGTGATTGATATTATTTGAGAAGAAGAAAGATTGAATGCTGAAATCTGATTGTAGTTGAGTAGAGAGAATGAGTTTGTGTTTGTGTGAAACAGTGTAATGTGAATGGCAGTTCTGTGTGAAGAATTCCAATGATTGGAATGAAGGTAATTGTGTGCTGAAAGATGTGAGAGCACAGTATTACAGTTGGAGATTATGAGGGTGAATATATTGGTGGAAATAGCAGTTATTGGTATGACTGAATTGCTGTAAGGAAGAGACCAATAAGGTGAAGGAGGAGATTATAGTTTCTTTGTGTGTTCAGATATTGGAAATAGAGACAATACATTCAAGAGATAATTGATTGTGTGACCCTAACGTGAACGCTTAAGCAACTAGTCATTCCCCGTGTTCGAATCCTCCTATACGGATTTATTTTGGGAGGTTTCTTCTGGAATAAGTAAAACGAGCAGTCACACCTATAAAGTCAAAGCAGCGTCTATGAAGCTTCTATAGAAGATATTATGGAATTAACATATTTTTACCTACTATTATTTAAATCATATAGGTAATTATTAGTTTATATATATATATATATATATATGAAAATAGGTTGAAAACTTTGCCAACAAGTTGGCCATATGTTGCATATATTCTTTTCTTGCTTCTAGTATAGTTTCATAAATCTTTAGTTTTCTTATCTTTTAATAATAGCCATTCAATTTTTTTTTCTTCTTATATATATAACATTATCTTAGAAAAATATCTTAATTTTTTATTTATATTATTTGAATTTTTATCTTTGATAATAAGAGAGTACTATAGAGATGTTGATAAAATTTATGCACGTTGAAAAGTTTATATTTTGATTGGATTTGCTTAGGATTAGAATCATTTCATATAGGCACATTTAAGAGATGCAAGAAATATACATAGATATGATATTTTACATAGATAGATAAAACATAAGACAATGTAGAAATTCTTGATATTTGACTTATATTAAAAATCTATTTTTGAGAGGAGGAGAGGGGAGGGGCACCTATGTAGGTTGATGCAAGTACAATTTGGAGACTGTTTAGAGTAGTTGTTAAGATTAGAAATAGGTTTTTTTATCTATAACTAATATAGATATTATTATGCCACATGATATATATTCTTTGTAGTAAATTTAGATTTTTTATACATTTTTAAAATTACATTGTTGTAATTCTAATTTATGTGTATTTATAATAATAATTAATAATTAATCAACTAAATTTAAAACTTCATCAAAGTATTATATCTACCTAAAATTTTCAACCATAATTTAAATAATCATCAACATTAAATCTATACATCTTTCTTAATCTTTTATATGAAATTCATTGATAGCAATTAGATAATAGATTTAAAGAATCATCCAATTAAAGAACAAAAGGAATTTGAGAATTCTAATTTTATTATTATATCTATCTTTGTTAATTACATTTATATTTTTTAATAGGTAGAATTATTATAAATATTTTTTTTAATTATCAATCCATCAAAATATTAATATTAAAAATTCTATTTTATTATTTATTAGAATTTTGAAGGATTTATGAGTTATAAGATTCTTATCAAGTAAAAAATCAATAAAGTTAGAAATTTGGACAAAGTTATTTGCAAAGGTGTATCTAATCAATTGGTTAAAAAAATAAAATAAAACAAAATAAAACAAAAAAATACAAAAAAAATATTGTATATAGGTTGGCTTTCTTTTTTAACTCACCTCAAGTAATCATCAAGAACATAATGGTCATACATCAATACCTTCTTTTTTGATAGATATTTATGAAGCATATTATAAATAAAAAAAAATTGTACATATTGCATTTTAAAGATTTCATGTTCATTTTAATTTATTTTATATAAGTTTTAATTTTCTTAGAAAAAAACCTAAAAAGATAAAAAAAAAAAAAAAAAAAAAAAAAAAAAAAATGCTATATTTTATAATTACATATAAAACTAAAGATTTCAACTATTTTTTTATATTTTTTTGGAATCAAATTCGTAAAGTATTGTACTAAAAAGTATTATAATAAATTATCATATATCTAATATTATCCATACACTTTAAGCATTTATAAAGAAAATTATGAGAAGTTCAAAAGATAAAATAGACTTAAAATTAAGCTTTTATGGTTAAATATTTAATTAGTAAATAATATTTTAATTATATTTAGACTAGAGGTACAAATAATGAAATATTTACTACATAAAATATATTAAGTTTTTGTTAGAAGAATAATTGTACAAAATTAGACGATATAACAAAAAATTAAAGATTTTTTAATAGAACCAATACATATGTCAAGAAACTAATGCATATTAGAAAGTTTTAGCTACAATAAAATTTAAAAGATATTAGACTTTTATAAATAAATGCAGCTTGATTATATAATAATTAATGATGGTCTTATATTAAAAAACTTTAAAACACTATTTACACAATAAACATATTCATGTAAACTATACTTCATTTAATATAAGATTAAAGATTTGATAATAAATATATATATATATATATATATATATATATATATATATGTTAAAAAAGACATCAATGATTGTATTACAAAAGATCTTATAAAGTAAATACACTATAAAACGACTAATTCATTAGGATTAAAAATACTTTGACCACTTAAAAAATACGAGTGTCAAAAATAATATAAAACATTAGAATCTAATAATTATTCTAAATTAATTGAAACAAAAATGCCTCTAAGATATACTGTTGATAATTAAAATGAAAAACATATCACTTATAGCTAAATCAAGTGGCACCTAAGATTTATGTAACAATTAAAATCAATAAAAATTTAGATAAAAATAATGTTTATAATATATATAATAAAAATAAAAAAACACGCATTAAAATTAAGTGAATTGGAAGTGAGATTTTATGTTATTTTTCATATTTATTTTATATATATTTTAATATAATTTTTCTTGATTTTATTATATTTATATAGTAAGCATATTTTTAAATTTTTATTTTTATTTTTATATTATATTATATGTATTTATTCAAAAAAAATTATATTTTTTTGTTTTTAAATTGATCTTTGGCTATTTCTTATGATAGGTGATATTACGTTGTGATTATATTCTAATTTATTTTTAATATTGATATAGGCTAAAATTATTCAACTTATTCTTATTGCTTATTTGTTATTTTTTAAAATATTTTTTATTTTTAAATTTTTATTTTTATTTTAAAAATATTTTTATAAATATACAAGATTATAAAATAATTTATAAAGTTTTTATTAAAATATATCCCAAATATCTAAATCTCTATTTTTTATACTTATAATCAAATAAAATCACTTTTTATCATTTTTTTAATTTTTTATATATTAAATAAAAATTTCTTTTTAAATAATAAAAAAAAAATTATTACATAAATTTTATATTAAAAAATATTATTATAAATTAAATAAAATTTTATAGCTTCTATCATTATATGAAAAAATCTATTTTATTAATTGAATTTTCTAATTAAATAAACACCAAAACAAGTTATATTCTACAAGATAAAGAAAAAATAAATAAAAATATAATTTATGTTAAATTTAAATTTAATTTAGCCCTTATATATATATATATATATATATATATATAGATATATATATATATTTATATATATGTGTGTGTGTGTGTGTGTGTGTAGAGATAGTAGTTTTAAGGTTATATACCTAAATATTCTATATTAATTAAAAAATAGTTGAAAATATAGTAAAAAACATCTTTAAAATATTTATTATTTATATGTTTTAAAAATAAAAATAAGGTTAAATCAGAGATTTATTATATTAATTTTTATTTAAATTTCAAATTATATATTTATAGTAATTGTTATTTAAATTTATCAAAATATCTATAAATAATATAATTTTTAAAATTAAATACCATAAATTTTGAATCTACAACCATTCAAAGTATTACTAAAGAATATATTTAGTTTTTTAAATTATATATATATCTTAAATAGATAATTTAATGCATAAATTATGATTACAAAAAAATAATTTTTGATATTTCTACTTAATATATCATGACAAAGAGTAGAATAAAATTGCTGCAAAATACTAAAACTATTTGCATTCCTATGATTTATATGGTTTAATTTTTTAAATGCATTAATGAAGTAGAATTTTTTTTACTATCAAAATAATAATAATAAAAGTGAACTAATAAAAAGAAAATTTTAAATAATAAAGAAATTATATCCATATTGGTTTTATTTTCATGCCAATAGAACATTGAATTAGATTTGTTCTATTTTATTGTTAAAAAAGAAATAATAATCATCCACTTAAAATATAATTTATTTTAAAATTTTGTATAAATGAGTCTTCTACTAAATTTTCAATTAATTCAAAATTATTGTCCATACTTAGCTTTTATAATAATAAAAAAAATAAAAAGAATTGCAAGGCAAACACTTGCCATTGACATATATAATTATTTAAATAAGAAGTATTGGATATAAGATAAATGTATGTAGATATGATAATATATTGTGAAAAAGCTTCTTAGAAGTTTTATAGATGCAAATTAGATTTTGTATATATTTGTGGTTGATTTATAGTGTAGAAGCTTGGCCAATAAGTTGGCCATATTTTACATATGTTAGTAACTTGTGGTACAAATTGGCCATGCAGCATATATGTAAGAAAATTTTCTTGCAAGTTTGCCATATGTCAAAGGTCATGTAAAAAGTCACCATGTAGCTTCTAATTAGATAGTATGAATAGAGGCAAGAGTGAAGCGTTTGTAATTCTTGTCGATGTTTTTTTTTTTTTTTTTTTTTTTTGTTCTTAGTCTTGTTTTAAGAGTCTACAATCTTTTGTCTTTGGCAATAGATATTCTAGTTTCAATATTATATTATCTTTGAATGAATATCTATACTTTCAGAATAATGCAAGAATATTTTGAGATTTTTATTATTTGTGATTCGTGTCCTTTAGTGCACCTTACTTTTACTATGTAGATACTTTTTTTTAATATTTGGACATCTCTTGTGTCATATCAATAATATTCCATTGTTATTATTTTCAGTAAGTTTGACTTTAATGTTGTTGAAAGCTAAAAAAAAAATAGCACAAATAACATCAAATCATAACATAAGAATACCAATAATACGAAAGCTAAAAAAAGTAAATAAATGAAGAAGAATGTCTATATAGTGGTTTTCCTAGATAGACACTTCTTTTTTATTATTTTTTTTTGTTTTCATTGATTAGCTTTCATGTTACAAATGTTCTTATGAATTGTTGTTGTTGTTTTCAAATCTTTCAACTTCATTATTATCCAACTTTTTGAAAACTTATATACTATTTGTGGCATGGGTGGTATCTACAAAATATAAGGGATGTGTCCACCTAACGGTTTTTTGAATGAATCAACAACTTAGGTTTGGACTACTTAATTAAAAAATCGGTTTATCTCATCTTTTTTAATTCTTGAATATATATGGTTTATTACATTAGACTACACACTATAAAGCTTAGAATAATACTGGTAGATTAAAGCAATGACTCAGAAATAATGAGGAAAAAAGAGGAAAGGTTCTTGGTGCAGGCAGGCCAAGTAGCAGGAGAGGAAGAGGCTGGGTGATAGTGAGTGGGTGAGTGAGTGAGTGAGTGAGAGAGTGTGGGTTAAGTGTGAGCAAGGGTGTATTCATTCTCTTTGTCAAAGGACAATTGTAGACTGCCAGGCTTGCTTGCAGTGAGAGAGTGAGTGACAGGGACAAAGATGGGGACATGGAGCCCAACACTCATGATGCTGCTATGGCTCATGTACCCCCCCCCCTCCTCAATGCCTTCTCCATTCCACCTCTCCTCTTCTTAATCTTTTCTCTTAGTATTTGAGTGTGTGCCAGAACATGGTGCTTCCAAAGAGCATGTCTTTTACCTTTTGGGACCCAACCCTTGTGTTCTTAAAGAAGCATGGAAAAAAGGATTTTGGAAAGACTAGACTCGAGCTATGAAGCACTACAAGAAGAAATGTAGTAGTGGGAGGAGGAGGAGGAGGATATGAGGAGCTCTAGCCAGGTGTGTACTAAGTAGCAGTAGTAGTACTTTTACTACTACAACTGTTGAATCTGGGTCAACACAGCACAACAGCTGTTAAGTTAGACAGTGATACACCAGCCTTCACCATTACCACCACCACCACCACTGGATGGATGGAGGGAGGGAGTGAGTGAATTACCAGATGGATGAATGAAAAGGAGTGAATTACCAGGTGGATTGATGGATGAATGAAAAGGAGTGAATTACCAGATGGATTGATGTATGAATGGATGAATGAAAAGGAGTGAATTACCAGATGGATGGATGAATGGATGAATGGGTGGGTGGGTGAATGGATGGAGGGGCTTGTCATGCTCTTGGGAAGGGGGGGATTTGTTGTTGCAGGTCAAATTTGAATCTGGTGCTGTTTGAATACAAGCATTGTGGGCAAACTCTGCCACCTTGAATGGGACTATGCCATCACAAGGCAGTATATATGTTGTAGCCCTAGCCAATCATTCCCATGAGGATGATGATTTGTGAAATGTGGTGGCCAAGCACATCAGCTTTCAAGGAGCAGTGGATTCAATACTAAACCTACCAAAATTTGAATTTCATTGTTACTTGTGTGTTTCATTTTATTTTAAAGTACAATTTCATTGAATATTACAATTTGTTGTACCTAAAATATTTTGATAAAAGAAGAAACCTAATTTTTTTCTCATTAGATTCTTTTAGTAATAATTATTATTTAATACACATTCAGATATCAAATAAAGTACAAACTTTACACTTGCATAAGACTCAAGTTGTGTAGTTTTATTCACTTGTGTATAAACTTAATTGGAATCATATTTTTTATTTTATTTTATTTTGTCTTTCAATTTTTTTACACTTTTGTAGTAAGAATATTTAGATGTGTAATATGTCTAAAGAAAATTAATTTAGAAATTTTATGAATTACAACTTGATTAATTCTAAGGTGTGGTTCTAAAGAAAATAATTTTTCTTTAGAATTTGTAATTTTTCTTTTTAATCATTAAATATAATCACAATTAAATAGTAACCAATTGTAAATGTAATAATATATTACATAAAAAATTATTAATATTTATTTTGAATAATTTTAATTCTTTCTACAATGATTCATATTTGTTTTATAATTTTTTCTTAAATTAAAAAAAAATTAAAACCTAGAATTTTACTTGAAGAAATATTATTTGAAATTTTAAAAACAAATCACTTATATTATTATGATTATTAATATTTTGATATAAAAGTAATATTTTTTTAATTCTTAATTTATTATTCATTTCATAAATAGTGGGACACAATCTATCTACTACCATACTTTAAATAATAAAACAATTCATGATATGTGCAGCTATTATTAAAACTAAATGTTTGTCTTGTCAAAATTCAACACAAGTTTTCTTATAGATGGATATAAATCTTTTATAATGGTAAAAGAATCATTCTAAACATTAATTATTTTTTAAATATAGGATTTTAATGATGGCTAAAAGTATTTGTCAATCACCTTTAAAAAGAAAAAGAAAAAAAACATTTCTAAAGTTTGTATTAAATACCGTTCCAATTATTTTAAAATTGATCAATTTGTATAACAACTTGAAATCTTATTTTTCAAAAAAATGACTTTTAAAGAAATAAATAATGATATATATATTTATATAAAATAATATAAATATAAGTAAATATAATTTTATATTCTTCTTAAAATAGTACAAAAAGATTCTTAAAATTAGATTGGAACTAAAAGTAACTTTAAATTCTAAACATGGCTATACAAACTTCTATTAGAAGTTTGATACAAAAAAAAAGTGATAGATTGTGAAAAAAACTTCAAAGTTATAAAATAATGTTTAAAATGTTATAAAAAACTTACATAATAATAATTTTGTTTCTTTATTGATTTTATTTTATGTTTTATATTTTTATATTTTTTTGGTGACGTCGATTTGTTCTAAAATATACTGATCTTCTTTTGATTTATAATTCTTTCTTCATTAGATGTTAACATTAAATATTAAAATTGAATAAAATAAATCTATTATTGTTATTTGAATATTTTTTAGATCTTCTATCTTTATGATTAAAGTCACTATACTAGCATGTTAATTATTATCTTTTTTATTTAGCAAACTAATTATTCTGATTCAAAAATTAATATTTCTATCAAATGAAATAAAATAAACATAATATAAGTAATTTGAGACATACATTATAACATATTTTAAAATAATACACATACTTTAAACAAATAATAATATTAATAAATACACAAAATAAAAAAAATTATTTAATTTTATCCAAATTATAGTACACATGATCTTAAATCTTAAATACATACAATATGTTTAAGGTACTAATCAAATATTAAAAATGATTGATCAAATACTCTTTATTGAAATAAACTGCATTTAGTTATAATCTTAAAAATAGAGATTGATCAGAAAAAGATGTAAGTAATATAATAGCTATATTAACTTTCAATCATAACAACAAAAATCATTATAAAAATTATTTATAACTCATAACAAGAGATCTAAAATTATACCATTAAATTTAAACTTCTTACAATTAGAAAAATAATCTTCATAGCTAGAAGCAATCTTCTCTTGAAATTAATGCCTTTGGAATTATAGCCAATGATTTTTGTTCTTTTCTTTTTCTTTTTCCAATGAATAACTAGCATTTGTTCCATTATCGGTAATTATTTCTAGCTGATAATTTTATCATGACTTATATATATATATATATATATATATATATACATATATATTAGTGGTAAAATTAATATATTTTTTAATTACATTATATTTTTAGTATTTTTTTATTTAAGATAATTACATAATTTATAAGTAATAATTCTATAAACTGATTATTTAAACTAATCAATAATTATTAACTTTTATTGTGATGAGATTAATTTTTATATAATTACAGGACTAATTAGTGCAGTATACTGAAACGAGGTAGATTAGCTATTTTGTTAATTGTGTAAGTATAATTATAAAATTTTACAATTTAGAAGAAATTTTATATAATTTAAAATAAGATGCATAATGGACAATATGACACTTTAAATTTTCAGTTTGTTATATATCAAACATTTTTATATTTTTTTTGAAACTATACGATTAGAATCTTTTTAAACATAGATGTTTATAAGAGCTTCATTTTTTTAGATTTGGATACTTCAAACCTAAGAATTATTTAAAAAGTTATAATTGTAGTATAATAGTTATAAAATTTAATTTTCAAATGTATAAAATTATATTACATGTTTCTATAATATAGTATATTTCAACCTCATGATCTTTGTATGTTTGATTTGACACATATCTTAAAAGAGAAGAAATATATATATTTTTAAAATAAAAATAATTATTCAATTACAAGCCATTTAGAAAATGAAGAAATTATTTTTAAAAAATTTAATACTTTTTTTTTATAAGAACAATAATTTCAGCTCCAAAAATTATATATAACTATATTTTGTGATTATTGTTATTTTTATTATTTGAAGAGAAGAAATGATTAAAGATCATAACTGGTTGAACAAGATATCAATAGTTTAGAAAATTATTTGATGATTTCATATTATTATTATTTAATACTCAGTACTAACCATGGAGATTAAGTCAATGTATTTTTTGATGGTTTGAATGTAATTTAAATTAGATTGATTAAAATTTCAATTCATAGAGAAAAACTACTCAAATCTATTTTTTACTTTTATTTTAAATTTTAATTTTTTGAATAAAATATTGAGTTGATATTCATTATATTAGCCAAAAAAATCTTATATTTAAAAAAATATTTAATGTGTTACCAATAACTTTTTATTGATACCAATATATTGATTAATTTTTTTAAACCATCTGTTCCAAATAACCTAGTTGAATGATTATATTGTTGTTCAATATATCTAATATTTTAATTACATTTATCTTGTAATATTTTGTATTAAATTTTTCTGATATTGGATTTTAGTTTTTTTAATTCATACTTCAAAATAGAAGATAAATCAATTACACTTATATTAATTGTAAAATTTAAATTAATTGGTTAAAAATATAATGTATCAATTAAACAAAATTAACAAAAATTTAAAATACATATATTTATTTATTTATTGAATATGTGAAAAAACATTGCCACTTTTAGAACAATAGAGTTTAATTATACTTTACAACTAATTTCTATTATTTAATCAAGATCACTTTGTTATTTTATTAATTTCGAATTAAATTATTTTATAAACTATAAATTTTATCAAGTTCTAACTACAAGTGGTCTAAAAATTATTTTAATACTTTTTAAAATAGTAAATCATAAATTCTTAACCAACTTCCAAAGAGTTAGAAAGTTTATATATATATATATATATATATTGCCACCCACGCTATCTTCACCATCATTGTACCCTTGCAACCTCCATCCTTGTTCCCAACTATTCTCCATTCCCAACCATTGCTAAGGATGGGGATAGGGGATTGGAAACGTCAAGAACAAGGGGCAATAATTGGGAATAAAGGAACAATTGGGAATAAGGTAATGGTTGGAAGCAAAGATGGAATTGAAAGGGTACAACGATGGTATAAATATGTAGGTCAATTTAGTAAAAATTTGGATTGCTTTATCATTGCCATATACACACACACACACACACACACATATATATATATATATATATATATATATGCACTTTTGATTGTGTTTTTATTTTACTTTGTATTATTTTTTATATTATTATTATTATTTTTATTTTTTTCAAAGCTAAAAAATTGAAGAATTTCCAAATACATACAATCAAATTTTCTAACATAATTGTTTGTAAAAGAGTAGCAATTCTAGTTTATTAAAGAAGTGGAAAATTTGCTATTTCATTTGATTCTAAAGCTATGATACATGCAAAAAAAGATATCTCTATTTATGCTATTCTAATAATTATTTTATTCAAAAAAATTAACCTCTTTAACTAAAGAACGCATCAAAGAAGAATAACACAGATTTGGTACCAAAGTATTGATTTGAATCCCGCAGCCGAGGAAGCATCAAAGTCACACTGTTTGCGCGCAAATAATGCCCGTAATGGCATCCGACGTGGACCCGAAATGGTCCTAGTTGGAATCCTTGGCGCTCAAAATCTGTATTGCGAGGGAATGGTGAGCAATAGCCCCAGAGAAGACGAAGCTGTGTTGTCGCAGAACCAAAGTGGAGCATTCGCTTAGTCGAGGTTGGAGCCTTGATAGTAGTTGTGCCACGACGTGAACGGGTTTTGCGATTCCTGGACTTCTGATGATCTTCCGGGAGGAGCGAAGGAAGGGTGCCGAGCGGGATTTGCAGCTATGGAGCCGGCTGTGCTCGACTCAGGATCGATGTACCTGAAGGCGGGCTTTGCTATCCCCGACCAAGACCCGTCTATAGTATATGCCCTCATCTCTTTCCGTTTCGATTGTCTTTTTTGCAGATAAATCTTAGCTTTAGTTTCTTGAGATTTAATGTGTTGTTGATATTGTTTTGCCGCTTCACGAACCTTGACAAACGGTTTTTAATGTGAGAGGAGTAGTTTAGTCATGTTTGTTATCTCCGGAGTCGTTTGAATCATTGCGTGTGAATTTTTCTTGGTGTGTTTTTATGATAGTTCGTGCATTTTCGCCTTCGGGAGTGAGTGTTAATGCTAGAGATGAGTTTTTGCAGGTTTGTATGTCTGTGATTGATTGCTGTTCTACGCACTGTTCCCGCTGTGGCTTGTTTCGTCGGTTTTTTTGTAAATTCGGTAGCGTATTTTTTGAAGCTAATTTTCTGCTGGTCTAGGGTTTATGAAAGAGTCTAGGGCATCTTGTCCAAAGTATTCCGTGCTGCAGGAAATCGAATATAATAAACTTAATCCTCTACGGGTAATCCTTCTTTCCAAGCAGAAATTCGAAGAGAATGTCAACCTGAAATTTTTGGTGCGGACGCTGGCTGTGAGCTTGTTTTATGATGTGGTTTGCCCGTGTGTCCTTAAGAAGGTTTACATTTGTATTCGAAGAATTTATGACCCCTGTACCTGCTCTCGAGTCCGCAATTTTTCTGGTTAGGAGAGTCGGCTCAAAACGGCAGTGCAGAGTGGTTTTATTTTTGTTTTCCAGAAACTTTGAAAACAACGGAAGATTAACGCATGAATCGTTGAGCAGATCCTTCCGACATCAATGACGAGGGTGGAGGAGGATGGGGTGCATGGTAACGATGGCGTTATTGGGGACATTATACATCCAATTGAGCGAGGAATAATTAAAGACTGGGATGCAATGGAAGACCTGTGGCGCTATACTTTCTACACCGGCCTTGGTTGGGAACCTGGCAACGAAGGACAGCTTCTTGTTGCCGAACCTTTGTTGACTCCTAAGGTTTGTTTCTCTCTTGTACGTTGTGATTATTTGGTTTCCCAAATTTTTTGCGCCGAGTTAGTCCTTGACTAAGTTTTACTTCTAAATTCGTGGCAGACACTTAAGTAGATGATATCAATTGTAATTTCGTTTTTAAAGCTAGATATGAGAAGTGGTTTATATTGTTTAATTTTTCTTTTCTTTTCTTCGAGGTCACTCCTGGAGATTTTATTGTGTGCATATTCTCGAAGATCTACTTGTGCACAGTTCATAGTCGTCATCTAAAGCAGTTTGGATGAGCGCAGCTGCCACATTATTCAGCAAAGAATTTCGCTCATATTATTGTCTGCGTAGTTGTTTGGGTACTTGGAGTCTGATGTTCAGTAAAGTTGATTGTTGGTGCAATTTTACCTGTACTTGTTAACCTCTTATGAACGTTCTTCTTAGGTGCCTAAGTTTTCTTATACGGGTTTTGCTACGGGTTGTGGGCGTTGCTAAAGCTTCTGTGTTTATATTGAACTACAGGTCTCACGCGAGAGAATGGTTCAGACAATGTTCGAGACTTTCAACGTTGGTGGTCTTTATGCAGTGGAGCAGGCTGTGCTCTCTCTTTATGCTGTAGGCCGCATTACTGGTGTCGTTATTGATGCTGGGCATGGAAAGATAGGTATATTCTCTGTTTGGTTTGAAGTCGTTTATTTTTATTAAGGTCTAGTTACCGAATTAGTCCACTTGGAAAGATTTCAGAAACAACATGGCTCACATATTTTGATTCAACATACTGTGCTTAAAAGTTGTGTCGTCCATTAGATTATGCTCCAACACATTTTCTGGACAAATGTGATTTGTCTGAGATCACATTGCTGGTTTGTGTTCTGTGATCGGAATACATGGTCGGGTCTGTCACACAAGTCTACTGACAGCTGCCCTGATGCACGGTGGGTAAGTCCCTCTTTTCTTTGTCTATAAATTATTGCAGATATTGCTCCTGTATGGGAAGGGGCCATACAGCACAATGCTGTGAAGCGTTTTGAAATTTCTGGTCAGGATCTTACCGATTTCCTTGCGAAAGAGCTTGCACGGTCACAACCTGATGTGAAGTTAGACCTTGCCACTGTGGAGATGCTTAAGGAAAAATATGCGGCGGTTGCTGAAGACTCATCAGCTTATGTCGCGACTGCTGAAGCCTGTCCTAAGATACAACACACACTTCCTGATGGGCAGGTGTGCATTATTATATCTGAGTTTTACACGAGAAATGGTCTAGAGTTAATTGTTGGCAACATGGAGAGAGAATGTAGTTACTGTATGCAGAAACATCTGTTCTGAAATGTTGTTGTTTTTTCTTTAAAACATGACCTTCGCTTTGTGTAGGTTATTTCTGTTGGTAGAGAAAGATACGATGTCGGCGAAGCTCTGTTACGGCCTTCTATCTTTGGAATAGAAGAAGATGGTCTGGCTGAACAGTTGCTTCGCAGCGTATCAACGTGTTCCCCTTCTGAGAATCAGCGGCAGCTTATTGAAAACATCGTTTTGTGTGGAGGCACCTCTATGATAAGGGGTATGTCATAAATAATCGTTGTCTTTCATTTGAAGCATAAGATTGGTGATGAATTCTTGAGCCAAATGGTTCCTTTTATCAATTGGTAATTGCCTATTTGCCCTTCGTTTTGAATTTTTTCTAGTCCAGATTTAAATTTCATTAGATCTTAATCTTCCCTTGATCCTGAACCACAGGAATTTTTACTAGGGTAGTGCAAATGGTGGTATTTTTAACGAGCTGTAGTGGTTGCTTGAGCTTCTTTAGATTATTATTGTATAATTTTTTTGAAATTTCCTAAAATTCACTAAAACGGTGACTGAATCCACAGGTTTGGATTCACGATTTCAGAAGGAGGCCGTTCTAGTGGCGAATCCTTCAGTGCGACCGTCATTGATTAAGGTAGCTAGCCTGATCCTACTGATTTGCTACTCATTCTCCTGCATCGAAGGTGTTGGCAGCAGAGCGTTCTAATATGACATTTTATGTGACAGCCGCCCGAGTACATGCCTGACAATACTTTGATCAATTCTGCATGGATGGGTGGAGCAATTCTCGCCAAAGTTGTCTTTCCTCAGAATCAGCACATCACCAAAGCTGAGTACGATGAAGCTGGCCCTCCAATTGTTCACCGGAAGTGCTTTTGATCACGATCACATTCCGATCTTCCACCTGGTGGTCCATTACGATGTGCTGGTGGCTAATTTATCGAGATTATCTCTATACTGTGGGTAAGTTTCATGTCTCAGGATGCTTAAGATAGGGCGCTCTCTATGTCTAGCAACTTGCTGAGTATTTTAAGAACCATGGATAACCTCCTCTGAATTAGTGTTTGATGAGCAACACTAACCATAGAAAGGTAGACCAGACTATGGTGGCTAAAAGTCTGAAGCAACTTCGGAATTTTAGCTATCTGTCATAGTTGGTACTCACTGCTCAGGTGCTTTACGCGTCTAGTTTTGTACTATGATTCTGGCAGTTGTCTCGACAGTGAAACACATGTAACAAAACCTGCTCCTTCGCGCAAGTCCAGACTGCCTTACCCGCTCAATGTGTTGGGGCTGACGCCGTGACGGTTCACTAGCGTGCATACGTATGGAAGCAAATTTGACGACTGGGCTGGCCATGGATATGTTTTCACAGATTTTAAAACCGCTGTAGTGATCTAGCATGTAGTCCAATGTAAAGACCTCCTATGGACTTGTTAAAAAATCAACTGGTATTTGTCACCAGCTTTTGATGTCATTACTTTGACATTCTTATGATCAAGGATAGTCGTCAAGTTGTAGCTTGCCAAGCTTGTCATTGTGTTTTAGATCTACTCCTACATTGTAGTACCTACTTCATTGAAATGTGTTTTCAACTTTGGTGTCAACCACATGTACCACCAAATTGAACAAGTGATATCACTTTTCGTGCCTGTTTGCGTAGCATGCATGTTAAACTAGTGAGAACGATGGTGAATACAGACTAAATTTGCCCATTTGTGTAGTAGATGATCAAGGGTACAATTATTTGTAGTCTTTTTAGTATAGTCAATCTGTACCTATCTATTGCAACATTTGCAAACATTGTTTATATCTTGCAAAATCATGTTGTATTCAATTATGTCTAATATTGATGTTTGCTGCAAGTATGTGCAAAGAAGTTTTAAAAGTTCTTTCAAATTGTAACATAGCATGTTGTACTATATTGTTTATGCAATAGCCATACTTAGAAATACAATAAATATGATTTGTTTGAATAACTTTGTCATTGTGGTTTAAAACAAGTAAATCAAAATTTCATTGTTATTCTATGAATATTATATATATATATACATATATGTATATATAGGTAAGTTTGTCTAAAATAATTCTTGAATATGAAGATTATCTTCTTTAAAATAAATGTATTTCAATAAAAAAAAATTCACTATAGGTTTTGATATTTTTACAAAAAAATTGTAAATATGTAGATTTACCTCAATCCAACAAGATAAAAATCTTATCCTTATATTGGGCTTTTATACTTATATATGTGTATATATTCTATAAGATTTTTGTTTGGTATTAGAGCCATGTTTTAATATGTTGTGCAATAAATAATATACTCTTAACACATTTAAAACTACTAAATATAAGTTATAGATATTTAAATATTATAAGACCACCAAACAAAGACAATATTCCAAGAAAAGGCAAACATGCTTGTCTAAGACCAATGTCATTTTACATTAGCTAATACAAATTTTGTCTTATCATTATTACAAATACAAGAAACCAATCATATTTTCAAGTCTTCGCCAAGTATTCTTTGCACTACCATATCTTTAGTGCATGTTTGCAAAATTAAAAATAAATTATATTCAACAAGTAATAAATATTATTTCTAATAAATATTTATTGTCTTGCAATATTAATTAGAACAAATTTTCTATAAAATAAACTACAACTAATAAAAAAAAAAATTATATATTATTATTATTATTATTATTATTATTATTGATTCAATTATCAAATTAAAATAAATTTATAAAAATTGATAGATTGTCATCTTTCTGCATACTTTTATTCCAAATGATACATCAATTAACCTTTTTTGTTTTATAAATATCATTAATCATTTGCTTTGTTATATTTATTTGTTCTAATCTATTGCAATAGGCAATATACTATTTAGATTATCTTAATTATATACCATTTTTGCAACAACTTATCAATTCAAATTTTAAACATACTTTCTATAGTCATCACTAGCAAAAGAATCTTTTATAATATAAGCAAAGCACATTTAATAAATACATCTTGTATTATTAAAACAATATATTATCTCTATTACAAGCTATATGACTAATAACAAATGTATCTAAATACATGTAGAATCAACCAACCAAAGAAGATACTAAATAAACTCCAACTATTATCTCTATCAACAAACTTTAAAGAATATAAGATATATTTAATTTAACCAACATATTTAGTATTATAGTAGTCATCATTGTAGTGAAAATAAAACATTTTGACTATATTATCCCTCTATAGAATTATAAAATTGGTAGATTCTTTAACTCCATTTAATTAATTGACTTTTATTGGATTATACTTCTATTGTGGTTTTTCTTGTCTTTAATACAAATAAATCTAATACATCTAAATGTAGTAACTAAAAAAGGTATGCTAATTTACAAAGATGGTACTTGTTTGATTATACTTGTGTGGAAATTTCTCATTGTTGTTACCTTATATAGCTAACTTACTCTACAAAATAGTTAATTTTTAGGAAAACGTTTTTAATAATATAAAAAATCATAAGTAATTTATAATTTATTAAAATCTAGATTTTGTCATTTTTTAAAGTTCTTTGATGTTTTTAACCTTTAGTACCAAGACATAGATAATGCAATCAAGATGATGTTTTAAATCTGTTTTAATTTTTTTGTTTTGTTTTTTGAATTTTAAAGAAGGCATTCACAAATTTGCTTATAATTAATAAAAAAATGATGTTTTGGTCCTAAACTTGTAAAAGTTTATAGCAAGTACTTATATATTCAACAACTTTTGTACTAGGTTATCAAAATTTTAAACTCTGTTGCAACATGATAAAATTTTTACTAAATTATGCTTTAAATTAGTTTAAACAAAATGTATGTAAAAATGAAAGAATGATTCACTTTTTTTCAAAACGCTGTTGTAAAATCAAACTCACTTGAATTTTCTGGTTATTGCAGTTAAATTTGGCATGCAAATTTCATTGTCTAATTTTAATATACACATATATCTATACATATACATATATATGTATGCAAACACACCTATACTCCTCCACAAGCCTACTAATTAGTTGTGAGAATACACCAAAACTGCTATTCTACATGCTACCTAATACATTAATTTAAACCAAGACCCATCCTCGCTTAAGTTGGGAGTTGTGCATTTCTCCTCGTACACATGTTCATAAACTCAGAGGTGGTCAGAACTGGATTAGAGTCCAGCCGCTGAAGCTAGAACTACCTAATTCACATCTACATCTCTCTAGAATTTCAGCAAACCAGGTGGCAATGCAAGAGAGCGAGGCTCAATGGCTACCATATACTTCTTACTTCTATTTGCAGATTTTACAGATAATGACTAAATGGTTTGAAACTGAGTAATTCAGGACTAACTGTAAGAAGAATTGAAATAAACCTTTCCATCTTGGTGACAAGGCAGTCCTCTCAAATCAAACGCCACAAGCAGCAGTTGGCTGCTAAGTGAGGTCAAGATAGTTGGCATCGATATCCTAGTTCTGAGTACCCAGAAGTGAAGACTACCATCATCCTGCTAAATACAGTTAATAATCTAATTAAGGAACATAATGAGGGATATTTTAAGTTTTCTTAACAATATCTTCATATAAATCGTAGTATGACAGAGACTTCGCTGTTCGACGTGGCAAGCTACCAGCACCACCACCAGATTTCTTCCTCATCAAAACACCAGCACGAGGTAACAATTCCTGTTCTGAACTTCTCTTTTCTCGAGCCTTGAGCTTCTCAGCTTTCTCCATTTGGCTGGTGAATGCCTCAGCAAAGAAAGCCACAACAACATTGAGGGTGAAAGCTACTGCAATGGCCCAGAAACCTATGAAATAAGTGCGACTCCACCTAGTTCCAGTAACCGCTGCATATGCGTCCATTATAACATACCACTTGTTCACAACACACAAATTGAAGCATGTAGCCATCGCTGACGCATAGTCGTTGAAATTGAATGCGTAAAACTCATGTTGTGCATACTCGGTGTATGCCAACGCAGCGTTCTCCTTGTAAATAAGGCCCCCGAAGAGATGCATTCCCAGTAAGGCAAAATGAGAACAGACGAGGAACTGAAGCACCAGTATCGGAGCAGTTGCCGGAATCACGTGTACCAATGTTTCGCCCATCAAACGCCAGCGAGAGATCATAGTGACAAGCGCAAGAACTCGAAAGCTACGAGCCATGATTAAGTAAGAAACCCTGAACAGCAATCAATCAACCAGTGAGAACGTAACACTGCAAGAAGCAGACTATTAAGCAAAGGATTGAAATTTAGACTTGCCGACAGAGTGAGTGTTTCTCAAATACAGGACATAAGATATTTTCAAGACATGAGGATGATGAGGTTGTAGAATTATGTAAGAAGCATCACTCACCAGATTCGAGCGTCGTCATGGAAATGGGATACAGCTTGAACAGCCACAATCAGGAATGTGACAACAAAATCAAATCGGTTTACATGAATGCTCCAATAGAATTTCCAACCTTGTATACATACCTTCAGCACACCATCCATAACAAAAATCCAGCCTGCATTGACACACAATGTGACTGAAACAGTGAGAGAAAAACCACTAATTTTGAACGTTCCTTGTGAAAAACAGTTGAAGAGACAATATTACAGTTTGCATTCTACTGGCAACACCCTTCCCAAGAGTATGAGCCAACAAAACACATTAACAAAGTACAACTCATTACAGAAGATTTAAGAACTGTCATTACCGAATAGAAATTCAAGGTTGATCAACAACGTTTGCACTGCCCCACCGACCTGCCGGTGTTCATTGCACAGCATTTACCAGGAGGCACATGTTAGCTTTTTCATAAATATATATGCTTATCCTCTTCAAACGAGACATGGGTCTGTTGAAGTGTTGGTAATTGCATTAATCTATTCGCGGGAGGAAGCTGAACAAAAATGTAAACCACACGCCTCATACCACATTTCTTCAGAATGTGTAAATAAGATGTTCTCTACGAACAAGAAGACTGACATAATGAATAAATCTCAACTTATCGTGAGAATAGTTAAGAATGCTATGAAGATGCTATAATATCTCTGATAATATTCAGAAGCAATTTCGTCCTCAGAATGTAAATGAAAAACTTAAGATTGGTAAACAAAGCATCCAACTATCACCAAACTCAACAAGAAAAAGAAAAAAGAAAAAGATGAAAGAAAAAAGAAAACAGAAGTGAATGAATAGTAAGAAACATACATTCAGTGCGGCAATGGCAATCGATAGAGAAGAGAGTGTCAAAGCCCAGATGACGTAATTGTAAAAGGGGTGTTTTATGAAGTTAATATCAGAGTTGCTGCGGCGCCTCTTCAGACGTGAAATAACTGGTTGCCGTTCCACCTCTTTTGCAATAACATCACAGAGTTCTTCAAACTCATCAGACCAGATCTTGAAATCTCCACGTTTGTTGAGGGCAAGGAAAAGTCGGCTAGCCCGAGCTCGAACATCAGGTATGTGCCTGCACCCCAACAAATCGCCAATGAAGTTTTGGAGTGCCCAAATTATATGAGTTCCACATTTACCTTATCAAGTGATGAATTTACTACTACTGCTTCATATTCAAATAGGAAAGATACTTTACCAAAAACAATCGATGCAGACATTCAGATAAACCAAGGACGCAACGAATATTTATCAATGATAATGAGACGAGCTTTCAGTCTCAGAAAAATAACAAGAAAATGAGGTGCATCAGATGCTTGTTACAAAAACCAATTCAATACTATCAATCACATAAAGAATGAATTTGTACAAGCTCACCTGTAGCGACCAATAGCTAGGAAAAGGGCAACCATTGTTGCACCATCGATCCATTCTTGATGGCGAGTATCTAACAAACTGAAAGCCGCCCTCAAATTTCCTTGACGTGCTGTTATACGCTTAGCAACCTCAACAGCCATCTGTAAAACATGAAAACATGTATCTCAGAGCAAGGCATTTAGCATAACTACGAAGCGACTGATGAGTTCGCCCATCGTAATCATACTTCAAACATCTTAATACTTTGTACTTTATATTCACTGTAATTAGTCATTGAAAAGAAAGAAAATGACAGTAAGACCTTTTCAAGAGGATTCCATTGTGTACCAAATGGCAAAAGGTTTGACTAGGTCATCTGAAAGAAAATATACTATAGAATACTTGAAGGTACACAAAATTATATAAACTTCCCACTTGAATAGGAGATTAGCTACAGGACGGTACACATTATCAAACAGGATTGATAAATCGGTATACCTGTGCTTTGTAACTGCTGTAAATCACGGAGAAAGCCAAGTTCATCAAGAAGTATAACCCCACAATCATGTAGAAGAAAAAGAAGAAGAATGCCAAGCGGTTGGTATCATATGTTGAAGCCCAAACAACAGGATTGTTTGCAGTTGTTAGCAGCACAAATAGGCTTAGCAGGGATGTGCTGAAGTCCTTGAACTCAACCGACGTCTCTGAGAATATTGTTGTTGCCAGCCAGGCTGAGAGTAATACAAATGTCCCTACCAGCACCTAACACAAAAAACCACAGGGTTCTAGTAAGCAATAGAAACTGCAAAGGAGAGATTGTTCTGCCATCTGTTCCTGCATATCAAATATTAACATGGACAAACTGAAACAGAATGTACTGAGCACAATGAGCAAATCGTATTGAGTTTTGTAAATGCAGATTTAAAAATACCGCTATATCCATAAACGTGTGTACAATTCGCATTGTCATACGGAAACAACCTCGTATAGCCCTGTTGCCAAAGAAACCAACCATTAACGAGGGATACAAACATCAAAAGCGTGTAGGAATTAGTTTTTCCATGTACTATACCCATGCTATTCACATACCATAAACATATATATAAGCTTTTCATAAATTACCTGACCATACAATTAGAAAACAAAACGTTGAAGAGGGTTGAAATGCAAACAGTGAGCTGGAAAGATAAGTGAGTGGCGCCTATGACGTTCTAACATTATCTGGCATGCACATCAACATCAAATCATTCGAACTTGGATCAAGTCAAAGATATACCTGCTAAAGACGATAGGAACTAGTAGCCGAATGTACATGGATAAGTTGATTCCACGCAATTCAGATAATCCGATAGTCGAGGTAAGTGTAGAAATTACCATCAAACTTAAAACTACCACCTGCTCTCCATTGCCAAAAGATTATCTCATCAAAACGTCTAAAGGTATTACTCGGTCAAATAACTATCAAATGATAACTATTAAATGAACTCCAAATAACATTCTGAGGAATTGAATGTATCATGTCATTTTAAGGACAAAAAGAGAACCTTGTATACTCCCACGCGACCAACCCAAAATTGCGCCCTTAGAAAATACCATTGGAGGCAGACGGACCAAACTAGCACCATTACACAAAACACCTGCAAAATGGTTTAACCAATAAGTAGTAAAAGAGAGTACATGATATGTCCCATCTTAAAAAAGAGCACACTATTACACACAGAAATTCGTCAAGATTTGTTAACCCATATGATTCTGAGTATGAGGGAGTTTTACCAGTTTTATCAATCCATAAGTTATCTAGTAAACAGAATGGATACACATACATAAATAAGAGAAACTCGACATTACAACAAACAATTTGAGCGCTTCTTATGATGGCTTATTGAGTAACACAATGTCTACAATTACTAAAATATTAAAAAGAAGAAATTTCACATGAAAAGCACTGTTTGCACAAAGTGACCAGCAAAACACAAACCTGAATAGTAACAGATATCCATGGACGAATATAAGGTAAGCCACTGAGAGGGTACTTTTGTGGGTCTCCACAAGGATGTGGCAGATCGCCATCACACCATGCAGGAATCTACACACAAGCCACAGAAACTTAGACTAGCCCCAAGAATAAACCTACACAAGAGGTGAAATTGAGGACACAATGTTTCATGAATCTAACATTAAGTAATAGCGAATGCTGTCATGTTCATCTCTTTAACTAACAGGAGAAATTCCTACCATGAATCAGGAAGATTTTTTCTTAATTACTCTGATCTATGTCTTTGATTCGACTAAGCAGTACGTCCTGAACTTGAGGTGCAGTATCACTGACCTCGAAAAATGGAAGAACCATCAACAGAAAATATACGATGCCTCTGACAAAAAAAAATTGGTGATACAGCAGAAAAGCGCTCTTGGCACTCTGATAGTCCTTGTGATACACCACAGCCAATGGCATCCACCTGCCCATCATCGCCTGCAACACACAACAATCACTTCAAAACAACTCTCTAGACGCAAATGACGCTACTAATCTCCAAGAATTATAAATGAAGTAAGCAGGTATTAAGTCCAACTCCGAATCAAGCTGCTTCTCAATAATGACATGTTTTCGAGAAGGACATAAATATGCGATTGGCATATTATGCGGGTGGTGTGAAACGGAAAACGCCATCGTCTACTGCTGTGAGAAGTAAAAATCAAATGCAGACCATGACAAATTACCTGATCAACCAGAGCAGCTGCCATCTCAACATGTGAGGTGAGGGAGGGCTCACTTTGCGGTCCCGACTCCAAGTCAGTGAACCTTCTGAAGTCTGTGCTCGTTGATTGAACATATGCAGATTGCCCTCTACGAAGTGGAGTCAGGAGCCCTTCTTCCTGTATCTCAGGAAGAGGGGTTTTCTTTCTGACCTTTCTCATTTTGCAGAATTGAAATCCCGCCTACTTGTAAGTGTGTCCTATGCACTTCGTCCCAAATTCATTCCAACTTAGCAACGCCCAACCTTCGAAACCACGGACAGCATCAGAGTCACTCGAGACACATTCAGCGAGACAGTCCACAAGATCTACACATTGTCACAGTTGGATGATGATGATCACAAGGTGCAAGTTCAACTTAAACCAGCGTCAGCAACCCAGTGGGTAATATTAGAGATAAAATGTCGGAAGTAGCCAAGTCGAACTCATCGCTCACAATAATGTCCATGGTCATCAATGAGCTTGTTAAGCCAATTGGCCAAACCACAAATTCTATCAAAAGTTGAGCTCCTGGATATAGACTGTCATGACGGATAGCCTTCGTGAGTTCATCAGCTCCTCACCTTCATCCGCAAATGGTTGGGAATCTTCAATTGAATAAAGTGACTACTATCCAAGCCAAAATTGTAAATGTGGATTAAATAAATGAATTAAAAATAACGTCGACGTCTAAGAACTGGTGAAAGATTTCTGATGCTCTTCGAGAACTCTCTGGTACTCAGCCTGGCTAGCGGTAATTAGATTCTTGGCAGCATCAAAGGTCGTCAATCGAATACTACAAACAAGAGTCGAGAATCGTTAGTTCATCAGCAAAAGAGGAGAGCTCAACATTGGATCCTCACTCGAATGGGTGTTTTAGAACAACTCAGTAATTTAAAAGAAAAGCAAAAACCCTTAACATTAAATATACCAATTGTTCAAATTCGTCTACGATAAAGAAACACAGACGTTGAGATAGACATCCTTAAATATCAAACTTAGGGACTATTGTGGGTCAACTTATTCGACGATGATCTAACGAATTAAAACTGACTCTCTTCGCATATCCATAAGAACTGGCATGCACCTATATGGTACGACCCCTTGACAACTGGCACATCTTGTGAACGGCATGAATGATTAAGATATGATACCTGCTGTTTGGGAGGTTTTTCAGCACGTTCGGACCAAAACCGCGGTACAAACCATGGAAACCATCTCGAGCAACAATACCTAAAGGAGATTCAGATAAATCCACAATTAGGGGAATATCTTCATGATATTGTGGAGGATCGTTCTCAAAAAGATTGTCAAGTAAATTCCATGTTTTGCCTTTTGTTAGTGAGCTTATAACAATCAACCTATAACAGGCCACAGCATATCCAGAAAGTATTGCACAGAAGTCACTCAAAATTTATACATGGGTAGTTTCATTCTACCCTTCTACATCCATCTACAAAAATGTGGTAAAATGACGCACCTGGATTAGTATCAAGAAAAGAGTTGAACAGTGAGCCCTTCATTTGCATTTGCCGCCGTGCAGTGTCAAGCGGATAACACATGGTCGTAGCGAAGGAGGCCGATACAAAGGCTGACAGAAATGACGCTTCAGGCTTTTTCCTTAATTCTTCTGGAAGAGATTTCTTGACCCTGCTCGTAATTAAGAATACCAAGTAATCAGTTTGTGTATAAATCGTTCTCTAGAACCAGAAAATGCGGAGCTCTGTCTGTCTGAAGTACAAATAAATGCGACATATGTGCATTATAGACAATACAGATGACCATCCAATAGATCAGAATCAACAATATCATAGCCACAATACGACGTGTAAAATGCACACACCGCTAAGAAGCGCGGGTCCGAAACGTAGTATAACAGTTTCTTCCAAGAAAATACACAGGCATCACAGCGGCAGAAAAACTAAGCGAACCAAACCGCCCTGATCGAATTCCAACACAAAATCAAATTGCCATTCTTCCCCGCTACAGCTACAGAACGCTGCACGCATCGCTACTCGGGTTTCGGCAGCCGTCACGTCACAGAAACGCCACCACTCATCAAACCCTTGCTGCATCTCCTTTTACTCCTCATTCACAGCATCCATCAAACAAATGCCTCTATTCAGCCTCCTGGTCGCCATCATCTTCCTTGAGCTGGGCCCAACTTCACGCTCGCAGAACTCAGCACTGAACTCCTAACGATCGCCAGTACCGACTTCCATGTTTATTTTTTATTTTATTTTTTATTTTTTAAATTTAGCTTTTAAGAACAGCCATGGACCTTACGTTTGCTCTTGTGCAATAGACCAGACCGTGCCTTGCCATTTCCTCCAAGAAGAACCTACACCGGATGCTTGTTCCGTGGGGCAGCTCCCAGTGCGTAGACCCGAGGGCGACCTACACTTTCAAACGAAAACAAATCTGGGCCCTCAACTGCTCCAAGTTACGCCACGTAAAAACAAAAAAGATGCAAAAAAGTAGCCTACAGGTGAATCACCCCGGCAAACTATGCCATCATACCTCGAAGCTCTCGACATTATCGCGAGATAAAATCTTCAGAGCCCCTCACAGTGGCTTATTTACTGCACACGATCACGCTGAAGCCAGATGGAAGCTCCCCGATTGCCTGCAACCTGCAGAACGACTCTCCAGACCCTTTCCCACCCGAATCACCGCCTGGTCATCCCACCATGTACCTCGTGCAAAGAGCTTCTGCATGAGACGGAGCGCACATTTGGCAGGCTCGCAATCCCACGCAGTAACCCAAACCATGCCAAGTCTCAAGGACGAGACTCCTCTTTCCCCCCAAATATCTTTTTGCCTTTTTTTTTAAAAAATTTTTAGTGCAAGGTTTGAACAGTGGCCACCACGCTCGTATCGTCCGGTCCCTCTATTTCGCTTCACATCACTCACGAGAAGGCTTTTATGCTCAGCAACGGGGAGGAGAGACGGAGAAGGAGGCTCAGGATTCCTCAAAGCTGCTGCCGAAGTGGTGCCCACCGCCCCTTGAGTACGAGTGAGGCAGAGCTCCACCGAGACCAAGCGATCGGACTTGTGGGTACGCGAGTTACTTGCCCTGAGCTATGGCAGCTCCCTTCCGTGGTTCCGAAACGGGGATGGGGGGTCGACCAGATGGCTTCAGACATCATGGCCTCTCCTTTGCATCCTCCTCGCAAAACATGGCGAAGCGGAGACAACGATGCAGGCAGCCACGCATCAGCAAGCTTAGCCTCAATAGGGATGAATAATACCCTTGTTCACACCCCCACATAAATCAAGGAGGTACATCACCTGATGGTGTTGGGATTTCCAGGTCCATGTTTTGCCTGCTCTTCCAAGAGGAAGCGTTGCTTGATGAGCATTTACTACAACAATTCACTACGAATTTTACTTCTGTAAAGAATGAAAGCAAAGTCAGTTGACAAGAGCCAAATTTGTGGTGACACAAGACAAAGCATTCTATGGGATGATGTGTTTGAGTATGATAGTGTTGAAGTTTGAGTTTCCAAATGTGCAATGGGGTTGTATTTTGGGAAGGTTATTGATTATAGTGGTGATGGGTGTAGGGTTTTAGATATGGGGGTGGTGGTGGTGGTGGTGGTGGTGGTAGACTGCGCTTTTTCGTAGAAGGAGATGGGGGGTGGTAAAGTGGCAACTGCTTGGCTCCAGGAAGAGTTGATGGGGAACAGTTTTATTATTTGGAATATTATTTTAGATCTTTTCCCTGTGCCCACCATTGGGCACCATTTGGAAATCAACTTCCTCCCATTCTTGTGGTCCTCACAAAAGATACTTTTTAGGAGAATGATGCCCCATGTTAACTTTTCAACCTAGACTTTCCCTCACAATCAAGGCATCCATTTTGCAACTTGTCGTTATGACACTTGTTCATTCCTGCATATAATAAGTAATATCTATAAATTATAACAATTTTGTCGACGTAATTAATCTTCTTCTTTTTTCTGGTTTTTTGTAATTTCTTCCCTTATTTTCATAAAATAGTGAAATTATTTGTCCAACAATCAAAGTTGTAGGGACCATCACGTGGCATTTCCATTTCAGGCAACGGAAAAAAAGAAAAAAAGAAAAGCTTTCACTGCCATAAAAAGAAACTTTGACAAAGATTGACTTTTTGGCATGACTTACATTTTTGAACTTGTGCTGGCCATAATATTCATGGTTAAATGTCCTAAAAATAATATGTTGGTTTATACAAGAGATGAAACATGAAATTATTTGATAAAAATTGTGTTGCTTTTACATCAGTGTATATGTGAATATGTATATATATATATATATATATAATAACTTTTTCCAAGATTTAAATTACAACTTAGTGTTTGTGTAAATGTGTGCATGTAAAAATATCTTATATATTGAAATTAGAGTTTTTTTTTTTTTTTTTTTTTTTTTTGGATTCCTTTCAATTCAATTAAAGGATTATATATATCTATCATGTGTCTATTTAATCATTTGTATGTTGATTCATCTGCCAAATGTTTATAGATGTCAACTATATGAATCTCTATTCTTTTGTTACATTTTTGGATTTGGTTACAGTTGTTTATTCTAAATTGAAGCACATCACTTCTCATCAAACACTTTTGGCATATTCACAATGACCATCCAATGACCCACACTAAAATTCAAGTATATTGAAAACACTAAGTTTTGAGTATGTATAAAATACATTGTTGCAATTGTAACATGACATAAAAAATACTACAAAATTTGCATTTTTGAACATTGGCATGGCACATGTGCAGCTTGACAACCACTTAATTTGCAAATCAGCAAATGATCCTTGTTAAGCTTTAAGTAAGTTTAAAATATATTGTTGCAACTGTAATAAGCAAAAAAGACTCTAAGACCTACACTATTTAAACATTGACAAGACAGGCATGTGATTGAAAGCCACTGAACTTGCAAAAAAGACCTGGTGTTGAAGCTTGGCATGGTAATGCTAGATTATTAATTGCCCCATCTACATGAAGCTCTAACTCTACAATAGAATCATTGTTGCATACAAACCTTTAAGACTGAGTATGCTCCTCAGTTTAGTTGCTTTGAGTGGTGCTCCTTAATGTCTTGTATATTCACTTCAGGCTTTAATTGTAGAGTCTATGAACAGTTGACAATTTTTTGCATTGAACACCATGCAACATGGAAGAACCTAACTATCTCAACATTTTTTTGGGATGTCATGCTTCTAGAATTTCTAATGAGAATGATCAAAGGAAAATATTCTCTTGTAACAGAATACTAGTGCTAGACTCTTAATTCTATAATTTGTTTTGTGGCTATTTTTTTTTACTTGCGTGTGTTTTTTTTATAAATAATTTATAATTGAAGGTATTATATATATCCAATAATGGTTTTTAGTTTCTAAAAAAATATTTTTATTATAATTATATAGTATGTCATTTGGTATTTTTTTACATGTTATAAATTTTATAGCTATATTTACTTTTTTTGAAGGCTTTTTAGCAACATTCTATTGATAAATACACAAAATTCAATCAATCACATCTTAATTGGCTCTAATTAAACCAACATAGTGTTTGTACTAAACTTCAATTAAGGTTAGACAATTACTTGCAAAATATTAGAAATTTATTAGTTGCAGGAATATATATACATATATTTTATATAAGAAATGGTAAATATATGTACCAATCTTATCAAGATACTACAAGCACAATAAAAGTGTATGGCAAGTTGAATATTTTTGTTACTTATGTGTGCAATCTATAATAGTTATTTTTTTTAAAGAATTAGTAGAAAATCAAACAAATTTAAATTGCTCTCATTTGGTTACTGGAGAATATATATATTGATTTCTAATATTAAAAGTCTTCAAAATATAGCATATATATATATATATATACATACATATATATATATATATATATATATACATACATATATATATATATATATATATATATATATATATATACGTATTTATAAAATTCCAAAAGTATATTTTGTTATGTTAATATTTCATACTAAGATGAAAAAATTAAAGGATTCATCTTTTTATGTCATTACTGTTTCAATGTAAATTTCCAATCTTAAGACTTAATTTTAAGTTTATGCTTTGGTAACAAAATACATGATTTATGAGCCTTGATAATATTCAATGTTATGTGCTAAATGCATAGACTACAGTTCACTTTAAAAATAAAAATAACAGTCTTGAAAAATTATTTTAAGACAAGGTTCAAAATAGTAAAAATATTTGATTATGGTATTACAAAAAAAAAAAAACAAAAAACAAAAAACAAAAACAAACAAACAATAGCATAAATATAAAATTGAATAATTTATTTTAAATACTTAATAGATAGTTGATTATAATATTGTTATTTTCTAGACATTTGACCACTCATAATCAATCTCAAGAAGTAACTTTATAAATATCTTTCCAAGGAATATAAAAGTATAATTTTTTTTCTATTAAATCCTATACAAGAAGAAAAAAATAACACAGTAATTTATAGTAATTTTTTAAAAATAATTAGATGCTTGTTTGTCTTATCACAATAAACGTATTAGAATATTTTAGATTAAAAGTTGCAGAATAAGAGCAACAATGTTAAACGGTTGCAAAATTATCTTTTAGATTAATAAATATCATAAATTTTAAATAAATTAATAGAGGAAAAATTATATATTTTTGAATTATATGTGATTTGTATAAATAAATTTGTCACTAAAAATATTATATATATTATATTTTTATTATTACATTTGGCAAAGGAAAATATTTATATATACACAAGTGTTCTAGTATTGCAGGTATTCTATTATTGGATAAATATTTTATATTATTTACATTAAAAGACTTTTTTCTTTTACAGATCTTAGGAGTTATAACTATGTGCTCTATTCTTCATTTTATAATATGGCTCTTATTTGTAGATACTTAAAAGATGATATAGAATGGCTTTGTGTAAAAACAAATGTTATTGACAAAGGAAAGTCAAGTGTAGCAAGATTATTGCTTGTACATTTTTGTTTTTAGAAATCCTTTAGACATTATAACTTTGTGGGATGCAAATGTTATTACACTTTGACCAAATTTTATAATTGTGAAATATACTTACATAGGTGTGTTGTTAAATTTATTCATTAATTATTGGTTACTATAGTATTATAAGATATATAATCTTATTATATTTAAACAATAGATTTTTTTTATTTTATTTTTTTATTGTTTTTTTCCAGATCTTCCTTAACTAGAAGATATGATTACCAATTACTTCATAAAGGCATAAGTATGCCCACGATGTATCAAAAATATTTCACATAAATTAACAAAAATACCAAAATTTATAGTTGGATTTTAATATTAAAATTAAAAAAACTGTCTGTGTTATAAATTTTTAAATTATTTTCTTGATGTAATTTCTATAAAATTATTTGTATGTCAATTAATAAAAAGGCTTTTAGCAATAGTTATAAGTAATTAAATCATAAAAAATAAAAAAAACTTTAAATTTTTTAATTTTATCTTCCACTAAAAGATGCATCAATGAAGTGTATTTATTTCTTGCATATTTTTCTTGATAAGGAGTAGCAATTTTTTTAATAATAAAAAAAATTACGAAATCTACCTAAGTGATTATTTAAAAAAATAATGTGATGGATAAAAACAAAAACATGTCAATTACATTTACATAAAAGCACAAAATTACTATGAAATATACATAAAATGTGCATAAAAATAAAAGTAATACTAATTAATAAAAATATCTATTTCAATGCTGTCAAATTCTTGTAAAAGATATACTAAAATTTGACATTTTGAAATTTAATACCTTTTAAGCTATAAGATAAGAACTTTTTTTATTTACTTTTTATTACAGATTGTCATGTTTTTTCATTTATAACTTCTTTATTTTTCTTTAATTATGTTATTCTATAAATTCCATAATTTTAGAATAACATAATTTAACAATATCATAAAAAGAAAAATAAAAATATTCTAATCATCTTCAACCATTAGATTCAAGATAGTTTTTTTGATAACCGTACCAATTTGTAAGAAAATTGAATTTAGTATAAAATTACCAAAAATTCTTCAACTTTATTTTTTTTACAGTATACACATATTTTGTTTAAAAAAATAAAATTTAAAAGGTAAGTTGAAAAAAATATTTAATTATGTTTGTTGTGTATATTTGTAATTCTTTTATAATAATTCTAAGTAATAGTGTATAGTTTTTTCTTCTAAAAACATTTGTATGGAATAAATTAAAACAAACTTGTGAATAAGTGTGTGACTAATAATAAGATAAAAACAAACTTGTGAACAATTGTGTGATTAGTAATAAGAGAGTGTTTTTTAAATTTTTTTAATTTTTTTTTATCTTAATGTAAATTATTTATCACACACTTAATTTGATTAAATTGGAATAAAAATTATAATTTAAAGTAAACAAAATAGAAATAATGAAAAAATAAGCTTTGATAAAATAATACAAGTAGTTTTAATAATAAGATAAAAACACGGTATTTTTGGCTTAAGTTTGAATAAATTTTAGTAATACCAAAATTACATATAACAGAATGATGATTGGATATTTTTATATAGTTTTTTTATTATTTAAATTTAGATGCATCTATCCACATGTAAGTATATTTAATGTTAGGAAGTTTCTTGTAATTGAAAGTACACATCTAGCATTGTCAGTATTGAAGCTGTTTGCCATTGGTTGTTGCTGTTGTAAACTAGACTCCCATTAATGTAGTGACTAATGATGTTGCTAACTAGTATCAATTGCCATATTAAATCGCACTATTATATTAAAATATGTATGATTTAGCCATTTATCACACAAACATAAATTGGCACATATATTCTACAAAGAATTTTCATTGGCACATATATTAGTAGTATATAAAATTGTACAATTTATACAGAGAACCACTAGATAGATACCTCTCTTTTTATTGCAAGGACATCCCCTCTCCTATTCTTGTACCACACAACTTTGCATACAACAATAAAACTTTTTTTTATACTAATTTTTCTTAGAATAAACTCATAATATTAGATTTGTGTGTGATGGCTTATAGATCTTTTTTATTTAGATTAAATTTTTAAAAAAATCATTAAATGCTTTTATTTGTTTCTTTCATTTACTTAAAAAACCTTATTAGTTTGATTTAGAAAATATTTTATTGTAAATTTAACTTAGTATTTTTTAGTGTAAATAAGAGTTTTATTGCATACATGTGGGGATATGTGACATGAAGGAGGAGGTTTTTACACAATAAAAAGAGAGTGTCTACCAAGCGGTTTTGTTTATTAATTTTTTATTTATTATGATATGGTTCCTAATATTTCTATACATCTATTTAGTTAGTATACATACCAATTTATGCATTTTAAATATATTAAGAATGTAGAAGAACCTTTATTCTTAAAAAAAAAATCAAATCATAAATGTAGAAGAATCTTTATTCTTTTGTCAATATAGAAAAAACCTTATGTAAATTCTTTAATTTCATTTCCATTAGTGTAATTGGCTTGAGCTAATCTCTTATTACTTTTAAGGTGCATTTTTTTATAAATAGCCATAAATAAGAGAATTTTAAGCTTGCACTTATGATTTGAATTTTTTTATTTTTTAATAAATATTTTAATATATTTTGAAAAGACCTTGCCTAATACAAATAAATTTCTATTAAATAGATTATTAATACTAGTAATATCTCATAAAATCTATCAATAACTTCAAAAATAATATTATTGGTTATTAATACTTTATCCCATATAAACATCTTTACAACTTTTATTAGTCTTTCTAATACATTTTAAAAAATTTAAGTTTCAATTTGCTAAATTATTTACATCAATAGGATCTTAAAAGTAAAATAAAATATTTTCTACAAAAAATTAATAAAATTTAAATATTGGAAGATAAAAATACTATAATAATTTATTCCTTTTTGAGAAACATATATATAAAAAAAAAACTTATAAAACAAGGTCGTTTTTTATAATTCTTTTATTAATGAATGAAAGATTTTTTTTTCAAAATTATTTTTATTTTTAGAAAAAGTTTACATCATATATAATAAATTGTTTTTTATTAAGTAGATGAATGTCTCTAAGCTTTATTTATTTTATTTTATTTTATTTCTATTTCTATTGGATCATTTGACATACAGTCTACTAACAATTAGTCTCAATGTAAATGTTTAAACTGATTTATAATCTTGTTATAAACTGATATATAATTTGGAGTTATGTTCTCATCACTTCTTTGAGATTTTCATTAAAATTATAATATACTATTTATTAAATTAAAAGATAAGCTTAATTTTTTTAAAGACTTTGATCAGTTATGCATCTTCAAATTAAAAATCATCCAACATGCTTCTAATGATGAAACATAGAAAATTTCCAAATATTGTTTAATTTTATTGAGAGCTTCTACATTACCTTTTTGTTATAAAATATTTAATTAAAAAACTCATGTTAATATCCAAACCCTTTTAATATAGGACATGATTCTACTTGTTGTATATTAAGTAATAGAGGACACAATTTACCAATATAAGACACTAACAAAGAATATAAAAAAGGCTTCAATTCTTAGGCATGTTAGAATTGCACAAGAAAGAAAGCCTTGGATTTGAAGTTTAATAAGTACTTATTGTCATCCCAAATTAGATTGTACATGTCATTATTGACTTGTATTAGAAGGAAAATTAAGTAGGACAATGTCCTACCTTTTGATGTAATGACCTACATTAGAAGTATCTAGTTATGTCTCTTACAAAAATATTTTATAGCATATACTATAGAATATACCTCAAATTGATGTAACAACAAACCTACATAAAAAAATGTAATTATAAAGTACAATCCAATGGTTGTCCAATTTGTTTTTAACACTACTAAACATTTTTTGAATACTTAAGTGCAGAATCATAGCAATATAAAGGTGTTTGGACTTCTAATATTTCTTCTAAATTTTTTGACAATTGAGAGTTGCACATAAAGGCTATAAAAAGATAAAGCTTGCCATATATCTCAATTATGCTCATAGAAGCTTAGTAGCATTGGTGCATGTATCTATAAGTTCTTATAAAAGAAGAAAATATAATAATTTGTCTGTATAAATCGAGAAAATTTGCATTATTCTGCAAGTGATGAATTACTATTTGGCACATTTTAGTACAAAGAACAATTTAGTACGAATTGTTCTTTGTAAAATTTTGGCTCAAATTTGTACTAAGTTAATCTTATAATTAAAATGGTACATTTCAGTACAAATGTTCTTGGTACAATTTGAGCCTATTGAAGCAAAATTGATCAATTTTAGTATACTTTTCAATCATAATTTGTTAAGAAAAACTTTCTACATCTTTAGACTTACAAACATCAGCAATAGGATATATAATCTATTACATTTACTTGCCTTCTCTTTTAATTTTTTTTCTTTCTATTTAGTTCTTATTCTTTTTCATTATTATTGTTACTAGACCTTATGATTTAAAATTCTTTATAGGATATATTGAAAAATCATATGCACTACATGTATTGTTGATCTTAATAAAAAATAACATCAATTTAATATAGAATAATATCTCTTCCTTTTGATACAATTTTTTATTACTAATAATTATGAAAACTTTATTTATAGCTTGAAAGTTGTATCTTAATTATCTTTTTTATGATTTAAAAAAATAATTAAAAAATAATAATCTAGACATAGGTATGTGCTTGCATGAATTTCCTTATTAAAATGTTCACACTTTAGATTTCTTTTTGAATATCATATAAATAATATAATTGAAATAGAGATTTTTTTTTATAGTAATTTGATTGAGCTTCAAAAATTGTGCCATGTTAATCAATTTTATTAAATATAAGACATATATTTTAATTTATAGAAAAAATCTCATATAATAGTAGGTAGGTTTTTATATAAGAAAAGTGTAGCACTGTCATATATGTCTACCAAAACTTGATCCCATTTTGTTTCCAAAGATACAAAGATAAAAATAAAATTATATTTAAAAATTTGGTCAATATGTAATTTATCATTGCTAGTAGTATAATTAAGTAATCTATGAATGGTTATAAGAAATAGTTGTTAAAGTTCTAATTTGAACGTTTCTTTTCATAACATCTATATAATTTTTAAATATTAATTTCTTTGCATCGAAGTCATTACATTCTATTATTATTTTTAAAATAAAAAAATATATTTTAAAAATCTAAAACATTAATAAGGGTTTTTATAATTTAATCATTTATGATATGTAAATTTTTTTGCAAAGATTAAATAAGATAGATTTTTAACACTGAATATAAGTTACAAAATTTAATTTATTGGTTTTTTAAATCTTTGTTTTTCAATTTTTTACATATAGTTCAATACATCACAAGTATGCAATTATTTTTACTTCTCAATAAACATCATAGCCATAGACCAATAGTCATATTTTACAATCACCAACTCATTTTGCTTTACTATATTGTATTGATTTCTAGTGATGCTCTTGCTTTCTTCTCTATCGGAATTATTTGCAAGGACTAATTTTTGTGCTTACTTGTTATGTATGTGCTTTATTTCTTGTTTCTTTCTAGTTTCATTTTATTAGCATATTATCACATGATTATTTTATTTATTTATTTATTAATTTTTTAGCAAATTTAATTTCTACAACCTTGAATGGAGCAAAAATTAATCAATGTGATTTATAATTGATCAATAATCTAATGTATATTATACCTCTTTGAAAGATTTTTGTTGATGCTATTATCCAACATCCTTGCTATAAAAATAAAAAATTAACTAACTTATAATACATGTATAATCTGATATTTTTTTTACTGATTTTATTTAATAACCAATATAATTTAGAGTTTATGTATTTTTAAGAGAAACAATATTTATTTCAAGTAGTCAAATCGTTTGCTATTATGTTTACTTACTCTTTAAGTTAAAACTGTGGTGTTAAATACTTTTGATAAAGATTCTTTTATTCACCATTATATATATTTTATTGAATTTTCTCTACTTATTAAAGTATGTAATTTATTATAGATCAAATAATATGTTTATATATATGTGTATATGTATATGTATACATATACATACGTACATATACATAGAAAATATATCATATCAGAAATTAAGTAAGGTATTATTTTTTCTTTGAAAAATTGAAGTAAAAATAGTCAATTAAATAGATATTATAATTCTTATGTTGCATTTCACATAATTATTCATTAATTTTTGAGCTTTGCACTTTTTTTTTATATTTTTTTATTTTTATATGTATTTATTTTATACTAAAAATAATTCTCTAAAAAAGGTGCATGCAATTGCTATTAGTAGTTTCAATATACATGTAGAATACATCCATCTTTCTACTACTCTACTTCAAGTGCATGGATGATATTTTTTTCTTTTCGTGTTTATTAAGAAATCTACTATTAAAAAAAATAAGCTAGATAGTACAAAGATTAAATAATTATAAAATTGTAGAATGTATGGATATACAAATAGGTATTTTACCATTTGGATGGATATATAAAGATATAATGTTTTTAAATATATATATATATATATATATATATAATATTGTGGTACATGAAGTTATTATTTTGTTTATGTTGTTATAAGAAGCTAAATGCAAATATAAAATTTTTACTTTTATAATACAAGAAACTATACTATTTTTAGTTAAGTTTACTAATCTTTTGTCACAAATCTTCATCACTTTCTTATTGTTGTATTTGATCACATTATATACATGTGTTTATTTTGCAAAGTTTTATTTTTAAGTCAAGTAAACTTTGTGTATGTATGTATATTTATACAAAAGTATACGAATACATGTGCACAAATGCTGAATTTATAACTAGTTAGAAATCCTTATTATTATTATTAGATTTGAAGCTTTTAACATTTAAAAATCATTATTTGTTCAAAAAAAATTACAACAATTAAAGTACTCTTTAATGCATAAAGATTGAATTTGAATACAATATACTCATTAATCAGTTTAAATTTGAATATTTAAAAGAATGTGATTGTATGTATTATTTGAATCTTATATTCATAATAATCCTCATTAAATTTTTAAACCTCCTACAAAGAAAAAAAAAATTGTGTATTTGAAATATTAGCAAACATTTCTTATTTAAGAATAGTCTCAAGCAAAGTTTAATAGTTTTTCAATAATTCCGACAGAAATTACAAAGTATGTTTTTGTACGAAAATGTTAAATAATTGAAAATGATAAAATTAGATATCATTATTTAAATTATTTAAAGTGTACAGAATAATTCTTGAATATGTGTATTTGAAGATAAAGGAGCGCAAAATCATTCAAATGAAACACTGCAAAAATATTATGTAGTTATTGAATATTGAAAAAAAATTGGGACTTGAAGATTCAGATTAGGAATTATACATTTGAACACTTATCTGGAATGTGGTCCTGGAGTCCAAAACTGTCGCCGAGAATGGCCCCTCCAGTAGCGTCCACATGCTTTCTTTCCTCCTTTCCAATCTGAGGCAAAGAATTTGGCGTTTGGATTATTGTTGTTCACACAGTCGTAGGATGCCTCCTGGTAGACAGTTTCCTACTTGTGGCGGTTTACGCTTGACTACAATCGTACCTCGCTAGGGAAGCCCATGGACATGACCTCAAAAAGCTCCACAGCGCACAGAGCCACCTGCTCCCACGACTCCTGCTCTGGAAATGGCACGCCGCACTTGCAGGGAGTTTTCAGATCTACGTCGTGTACTACCTCTGCCCAGGCCGTGCTTCTGTCAGTTGAAATCTAATCCTGTCCTTTTGGTGGCAGTCAATCTGTCCACGAATCGGTTCTAGCCAAGCATTATAGGTCGAAGGAGACGTTTTGAGTGGCAACAATCTGAAAACCAACTAATCAAGGCATGGATCCCTTAGTTGAGGTTGTGAATAACACAGTCTGGAAGCGAATAAGTATTATCCTAACAGAAGTGCCACGCAAAACTAGGTGAAGGAAAACAGGGTGAACGTTCAATAACACCGGGAACACAGCCAATGATGAAGGGAAGCGTTCAAAAGCTCAAAGGTGCGCTACAAGGGATGTAGATAGTGTAGAAATTTATATAAGTGGACAACTAAATACTGAGCACATCACTGGCATACAAACCCGTGTACACTAAGAGAATCTTGTTCTTGAGCCACGCCTTCCAATATCACCTTTGGAGATTCCACAATCATCCAATGTTCTACAATCAACCTGTGATGCGACTATAGAACCACGGTAGCACAAATAGGGAAATTAATTCCAGTCTGAAGAACCAATCGATTGACTGCGAAAGGCTCTCCTAAGCTCTTCAATAATTTTCATGGAATTTAAAGCTTACCCTGCATGGGTTTCACTAGACACTGGCCCCAGGAACCAGAAGACTGCCTCTGGAGCCACAAGAATCCCCACTGCTCTATCCTACTTGCATGACGCCTCAAGGTCATGATCGGAGCTTGCTTTGAATTCCTGGAAGTCGTTGCAACAGCAGCAAATCCACATGTACCCTGATGGCTAGGCGAAACCTGAAACAGACCAGCGGCTGGGTTGTAATCGTCTGTCTCCTACTTTACCATGCTTTGCTGGTTCTCTGCATGAGACCGTCTGCTTTTGAGATACTTGAGCTTCCCATTAACCAGAAATGCCATGTAAGAATCTACTTGTGTTTGAGAGCTGATGAAACTGGTGAAGTAACATTCAATACTCTCGTCAATGAAAGGGTCACACAGCAAAGTGGCCACTTCGTCGCCGCCACGATACCTACAGCCTGTGAATCAACAAAGTGTCATAAGAAGAGAAACTGCTAAATTTAGTGCATTGATGCGTACATAATAGTGAAATTGATATTTATGATAAGTTGTGACCTCATTTGAATCGGTTCAGAAATTCAACTGCACCTAACATAGACGTTGGTTGATATATCAGATGAAGTTCAAGTAAACATCTCAATTTGGATGGCGTCAATCGGCGTTCAACTGTATTTTAGACCTATCGATTAAAAAATATTGACTTAAGAAGCGAGAACCCATGCAAGAGCTTCCACAAGATCTGTTCACCCATGTTTACAGCGAACTCGCCTCCAGCTTTAATTTTACTGCCGAAAACTTCAAAATTTATCGCATGCACATGGAGTTGCTTGAACGTTATCTCATGCCTCGGTTTTATGAAGTATTTCATACAGTTAATGCAATCACACACAATTATATTAATTTATCTTGAGGAATAAGTTACTTATCAAGACAGTAACTCGTTGAGTTTAACAGAATTACAAAATGGCTTACGTTAAAAGTCCCATTGCTGGATCCTTCCTTCTCCTACGGCAAAGTAGCCATAGCCAGGCCCGGATAAAACGTCTTCAAGTTGATTGTGCCAGCAATCTGCAAAAGATTTAACGCAACTTACATACACCGCGAACAACAGGATGGAACTTTCCAACAAACAAAGATGCTAAAAAACCAAATGAATAATACATCGGTTGGGGAGGACAAGCGAGTACCTGGTTATTGACGGTGCTGGAAATGAGCTCGTACTTTCGTGGGCCCTCGTTGAAGGTAGCACTCTTGACTCCAACTGTGAAATCATGAGGTAAGGCTGCTGAGAATGTAAGCCTTATGCTAAATGAGCCCAAACACGAGGTAGACAACGATTGACTTCCACAAACCTCGCGCAGACTAGATCCCTGTAACAAATTGCTACGTTATGAAATTGTGTGGATAGAACACCCGAAGTAAGGTCTCCGTAATTGTCTCCCACCTTGCTGGATCCCGATCTAAGACTTTTAGAATGACGACCAGAGAGATTTATGGACTCGAAACTCTAATACATCACCCCTATGATGCTGAACACGCACTCTCAATTTGCCTCAGCCTACAAGCTACTTTACACACCCCGTGTGTACCTATGCATCATGAAAAATGGAGAACAACAGAAAGTGCCCCATAGACTGTTCAATTGAAAATATAGCATATACACCATTTGCACCCATGTGTTAAGCTCTGAAATCAATTGTGTTGACGTCGCTACTCTCCCAAAGTGTGTCTCCATTTTCTCGCTTCTACTTCCTCCCAAACGCCTTACATTAGTTATCGTGAACCTCTTCAAAGATGCACGAGCACTCTAAGGGAGGCATTTTCTTCTTTGGCAACTTCGTCTTCCAAATCAACTCCCCTAATGCAAGGTCGCCAGAGTTCCTCATTTCATTGTCGTAAATACCATCCAATAAGTCGTCCTTTATTAGTTAATAATTTCATAGCTTCTGTTCCCTGTGCAACTCTTCTTGATTCGTATCTCAAGCTCCACCATGAAGTGCGTGAGGTTCTGAGATAACCTGCAGACAGATACTCCGCTGTGAGCAATTCTATGCTACACTTAGAATTGTTTTACCAAAAATCAAGTAGAATCCAAGAGGGAGTTAAAAGGTGCGCAAATCCTTCCAGACCTAACTTTGTAATGCGTCAGATTTCTGACACAAAAGCTGAGAATAGGCACATTGAACCTCCCTTCAAGAAGTTTAGAACTGAAAGGGTGGCTTGAAATGTATGCTCTAAATGTAAGAAGCGAATGTAAGAATCGGTGGCAAAATGACACTCGATGGACCTTCATGCAGTCAGTGACAATGGGCCTTCAATATGTTCATCGAAATTCTCTCAACAAATGTTGCGCTTCAGAACGCACTCGAAATTGACAAGTTAACTGGACATGTCTAGAAACGATCTTAACAAGTGAGATGACATTTCACTCGCACAGAGTATAGAACCTTGCGACAGCAAAACACAATGGAATTCATCTCTTCAATTGTCAACCGGCCTGGAGAATCCCTGCAGCTCGAGCGAACTTTAGAAGGCACAAGTACATAGATCCTTGAAAGCTCACAGCTGGAAAGAAAACGAGTGCAAGGAACAAACAACGTGACAAATTAGATGGGACACATTGCAAATTGTGGCATAGACACACTTCAAAAACTGTGCTCCAACACCTTCTGAAGAGACGTCCAAGTGTAGCATTGTGGAAAGACAAGCGGCGACAAAGGATTCAGAAAATTGGCATGGTAGGAAAGGTACTTACAAGTGAATACAGGGATTTGAGCCAGTAGGGAGGCAGAGTAGAGTTGAAGAAGAGCAGCTTCCGATCAAAGAAAGAGAGATGGCAGCAGAGGTGATCAAGAGGGAAGAGTGTTGCACATGGAAAAGTAACCATGAGGGGATGCTTTCGCCACAGACTACAGTGAAGTACCCCAAACTCGCCAGAGCCTCACGATTCTAAACTCCAACATTACCATTTCAGCCTCTCATCAAAACCTCCGGGCCAAGACATAACAACATCGATAACCACAACAAAACTCACGGGATTTCCCATGTGCCCAGACAATTAGACGATACTCCTTCTCATTACAATAGGAAGCCCTTGTAGAATGTGTGTGTCTATCTGACTGGTGTTGGTTAGAGCTGATGATGTGAAGTTACTTGTTTATACTTTGCATGGCTCTCACCCCGAAGTCTGCCCCCTCTGTCGCGCCTTGACAGACAAGACCTTGACCTCACTAGGAATTCTCTCGCCTTACTCCAGCTTCATCACATTCGCAGACTCGGGCCTGTTAGGGTACCTTCGCTTGCCACAGAGAAATTGTTTACGAATTTCTTCCTCTCGGTAAGGGCCGAGATTCAAATACCAGATCTCCCAGGATAGTTACCTTCTCGTCTTGGAGATTCAACAATCGCGACTCCTTACAAACCCAGCTTGAATGGTTTACGTACTGTACAAATTCAGATGTGACCGATTTTTGCATGTTTGCTGTAAACATATACTGTACACGGTTGCAGTCTAACGGATGCTTACATGGTACTTTTGTGTGTGCGTGGTTCTTCAGTTTGTGTTCAGCAGGAAAGTAACTTGTTTACTCAGCAGTATTAATGGCTGGACGTGTAATTTCTCCTTGCCGTGTAAGTATTATCATACTTTGAGACGGGTGAAGTTGGACTAATTTCACTTTTATGCAGCCAAACAAAGCTTAACAAAGGGCACTTACCTACAGATGCAATAAAGTCATAAACATAGATTTTGCATCAGCTGGTTTCTGAATCAAGATATGAATTAGATGTATCAGGAGCAAATTGATTGCCCTCCTTGTGCAGTGAAGCCAGAATTGGTGGCAGAACTGGTGATGTAGGCTTCACAATTTTCAAGGATGTCCCAATTCCCCACAGTTTCAGACTATTCAGTTATAATAGATTACCTGCCCTCTTTGAAAGCAGGCCAATCTTGGGCTCTCTGTTCCAGGCACAACCATTACTGTAACCCATACCATAGAGATCAAGTTTGATTGTTACTTACAGGAGAGTCGTAAACTGAATTTTAACCTACAGGGAAGGAAAAAGCAACCAAAGGTAAGCTGAAAGTTGAATATGCGATGAGGAGTGACATATTCACCAAGAGTTGGATACATTTCTTTGTTGTTCTCAACAGCTTTATGATGATGCACACCTGCAACAAGCTATTCACCAATCTTTCTATCTAGCAGCTCATAAATTAGAAGGCTACCTAATGTGCAAAATCTACCTCATGGATGCACAGTCAGTCTCCTTGACAATCACCTAACTTGCTTGGCAGGAATTATGCACCACATGATTCTCTGACTAAAATTTGAAGCTCCACAGTGACAAACTGGCTGAGGGTATCGAGACAGTTTCTAGAATTCCAGAGGTTCTGAGCATATGATTCACAAAAAACAGCTTCCACATGCTAATGCCCATCTGATCCATAAAATGGGACCTAAAAAACTTCCAAAACAAAGAGTTCACTATAAATAAATAGAAGATTAGACGTTTCACTTTTCAATTAAGACTCAGTAGACTAATTTTCCTGATTACAGATACATGAACAAACCATGATACTAGTGGCAATGCTTGTCAAAATAAAACCTCATCTCCTACATGCCACCAAAATTGTTAGCATGCATCAAACAGGCACCTGCATCTGATAAAATCCAGCAATTTTTCTAACAAGTTCAATAATTGGGAATGCTAAAAAGAACAGGTAGTACAACACCAGTAACTCTCTGGTTGGAGAAAAGCTTGCTCCGTATCCTGATTGTCATATTTGTATCTTGATGGGAAATGGAAAGGAACACTCAGGCAGAAAAAGATAGATACGCACAAGCATTCAAGAACTACACAAATTGAAAAGCACCTTTGTAGAACCAAAGGGGATATCAAGTGGACCAAGCGGCAATAGTCAGTCCTCTTCACTCTATCAGAACGGAGTATGCCTCATCTGCAATCCTGCAAGGGGGCCATCCTCACCAAGGTTGGAGAAGCATCTGCAGTTACACACACAATGAGGTCATCATACTAATTGAGAGCTTCCATGCGGTATAGCAATGTCCTCGAAAAACCGACTTGTGAGTAAATTTCGGCCAAGTAGATTGCCCATTTTACCGGTATGCCTACTCAGTATCATTGAAAGAGATCTTTTTAGAAAAATCACAAATTATAGCAATTTCATGTTCTTTCAACAGAAATGGACGTTTGAAATTTTCAACAGAAATGGACGTTTGAAAACTTGGTTTTCTCCATTTTCACTGTACACCATGAAGCTTTTCTGATAACGTAAAAGCAAGTTTGAACTCTGTTGTCAAAATCCTGAAATCATCGAATGTCTCCGTTAATTGAGAAAGGTAAGTTGATCCAAGCCGAAACTCGAATCCTTTCTCGTTTCTGTACCTTAAACCTGGTTGATCAAGCTGCTCTAAAGTGGAAACATCGAAAATGCCGGACCGCCATAAGGCTGAGCAGAACAGGCTGACCAGAAAGACAGCAAGAAGCTTTCCCAGATGATCTTAAGACCAATGTCCAATAAAAAAATTCTTATCAATCTCCCTCTCACATGTCCTTCCCGTTGAACAAGAAACCAAACCTTAGAGTTTACACAACAATATCCGAGAGAACGAGTTCACACCAGCTTTCAAGCGGATACCACGGCTGGAAGTGAAGTAGGATGGCTCAAATCCATGTCTTCTACACAGTGCCATCCATCATACTGATCTACGACGATGCGCTCCATCTATTGTGAGCCGAAATATGCTGTACGCAAATTGAAGTTGAGGGTAGGGCTTGGAAAGAGAGAGCTGGGAGAATCGGCAACAACCATGGGCTACGAGAGAATTCTGATGAAGAGGCGGAACAGAAGGCGTTCACTCTCAGCGGACAGCCGGGGAGACGACGCCTCCCACCCATGTTCTCTAACGATCATCAACAACCGAGCGTGTAATATGCTTAATTCAACATATTTTTTATTCCTATATTTTACCATTAAACAATACTTCTTTTAAAAAATAGGTTGAATAAGCATCTGTTATAAATTTTCATAAATTCCTCATTAAAAAAATCATAGTAATTATTCTAGTATGTTTGTGTGTGTGTGTGTATATATATATATATATATAATTTTAAAGTATATTATCTCATGAATTTTAAAACATGAAAAATATTTTTTTGTACTCACTTAATTGAATATATATCTAAGAAATTATTAAATTGACACACCATTGTGCTAAGTTGACCCATCAAGATGATGGGCAGTGTGTAATGAGGTGGATCAGAGGAATGTGTGCCCACTTTCATTTGTTTGTGATTGTGCTTTGGGAGTTTGCCATGATGGAGGTATTTCATGGGCTCTACTTTTGTATCTTTGCTTGATTTGTGAAAGAGTGCTAGATCCCTCATGTGTGATTCTTCTTTAGATGGATCAATTTTGGAGAAAGGTGGGTTGATTATAATTTATTTAAATTTTAATGTTTGAATATAAGTATAATTTTTTTTGCAATTAAATAAAATATTTTACATATCTAAAGTATGGCTTTAGACATAAACAAAAAAGATATTTTAAAAAACCATAAAAAATGAATCAAATTAATGATGTTTATTTCTTACAATCTCTATTTTTGTTTTTGAGATTTTTAACTTATGTGGATACATAGTACAAATTTATACTATAATATATTTCAATTTTTTTTTAAATCATATGTAGTAAAAATAAAAATAAGGTATGGTAGTTATATTACTAAAAATATTAAGTCTTGATAACTATTTTAAAAAGTATACAAAATCAGTGGAAATACCTCCATCATGGCAAACTCTCAAAGCACTTTTTAAAAAAACTTTTATCTTTTTTTAAAGGTTTATTACATAGAATTAGTAATTAAAAAATAAAATACCAATAAAATCTAAACTTTTTAAACAAATAATGCATATTCTTTAGTAAAGTATGATTTTTTTAAAAATATTTAATACAAAGATTTACTTTGGTTCTTATTTTGAAAGTTGTCTTGAATAATTATATGCAAATAAACTTGATACATTTTTAATATTAGTTCTTTGTACTTTAAAAAGAAAATTTAATAATACCATTAACTATACCATAATTTAATCAATAATTTATTGAAATAATATAGACATAAGTTGGTCAAAAGGTTAAATATTTATATTAAGAATATTAAGACTTGAAGTTAATAATGGACTTCAAGAGGTTCAATAAATAAATAAATAAATAAATACATTAAGAATATTAAGACTTGAAGTTAATAATAGACTTCAAGAGGTTCAATACAAAAAAATATTTACATTAGATATATTTTTAATATCAAGTTCTTTGAATTCAATGACTACCACACACATTGGTGGAAATTGTAATATATCTGATTTGGAAACTAGTCTAGTGTACATATTTTATGTTAAACTACTCACTATATTGTCATCTTATGTAAATGCAATAATCAAAATACAAATTATTAGTTTTGAATGATTATAAAAAATCACTCTTTATAAAGTTATTTAACCTACCTATTAAAAAAATTAGTTCTAAACAATTGTAAAAAATGACTCTTTTTTAGAAATAAATCTTAATTATTTTATAAATACTTTGTTATAACTATTACGATTAAGCTTTATTTGTAAATACTTTTTCATGATTATTATGATTAATATTTATTCAAATAAAATATTTGCATAAATAAATCTTAATCATTTTGCAAAATTATGATGAAATGTTTGCATTCATTTTATTTTATACTAATATAAAGTATAAGATTTATGGAAGAGATAAATAATGAGGATATATATGTATATATATATCTACACACAAAAAAAACATAAATATAAACTAGTCTTTTTTTTGATCAAAATTGTATTTCTTATTGAAAGACTAGTTAAATCATTAATAATTATTTGCAATCAATAACTTCAAAAAAAATTTAAAAAGTAAAAAAGAAAAAAGTCTATACAAATTATTTTTGAACTTGCTAGCAAAGGCTTTCAATAATAAGAATACAATATGGGGGTTCAAACATGGTCTTTTTGGGTGAAATTTTACCCATGAAGAGATCTCATGATATTTTAAAATATCACTTGATACCACCAAATCACCCAGCTTGCAAGATGGTTGATTTTGAAATCCAAATATAAAAAGAGGGATGGGGTCAAATATCAAATATCATGTTGTTTGCCTTTATTCTCTTCCCTCTTTGACTCCATACCAAGGGGATATTAAAATTTGAATCATGGGGTAATAATGTTTGAACTGTGATGTTTTGGATTTGATATTTTAGATTTGATATTTTGAGTGATCTTGGAAATATAAGGTGCTGAATTCCAATTACTTGGTTTTGCAAAAGTGCCAGCCTCACAACGTCCCCTCTCCAAGTGAGTTCCCCCTGTGAGTGAGGCCTATTGAGTGGAAGTTTTCATTACAGTCATTGTACAAACATCTCCAAGTGAGTTCCCCATGTGAGTGAGGTCCACTGAGTGGAAGTTTTCATTACAGTTATTGTACAAACAACTCAATGACCTCGAAGGAAAATACCAGAGGAATTCTTGCAGCCTCTCCCTTGTAAACAACAGCAAATATTTTTCAGTGTGGGGTTTATCAGTCCAGATGGATTGTGCCAAAGGAATGCCTGCGTCTCCTTCTGCGCCTCCTGCGTCTCCTTCTAGCAGCACATTCTATTTCAGTAGGGACACAAGGAAGCAGTCCAGAGCCACTGAGCTAGTGGTGGATGCTTTATTTCCACCCAAAGTGTGGGCTTAACAATTCAGCTATTCTGAGTGCTTCCACAGCAGAGTCAGCTTGTTCAACTTGTCGGTTTTCTCAACATGTTCAGTAACAGCAAGTGCATGAATGTGGATGGTTGAGTTGTAATGGCAGTATGAATTTTTAAGCATTGTTTGCGACTGTGGGGGGGGGGGGGGGGGGGGGCTTCTGGGATTGTTGCCAGAGAAACAGTTGGGTTGCGTGATTCTTACGTGGGTGGATCGGATACTTTTTCGATGCCAAGTGTCTTCGCTTTTGCTCTTGAGGCAGTCACTGTTGCGGTTAAGGTCTAGCGCAGTTGGGAACCTTGCTGTGGACTTAGGTTTGGTGGAGGGCATTGTACAAGCTAGCGCAGGTTTTGCACAGGACGAAAGCTTCGAAACTTCGACCGTCCGAAGCGTGGAAGCTTCTTTTTAAGTGTCGGTAATCCTCGGTGAGATTTGGGTACTCCGGGACTGAACTTTTTTTAAAAAATGAAATAAAAGATTTCAAATTCTTTTGATTGGGGGCAACTTCCCTGACACAAGCGAGGAACCTCACATTGTGGTCATGTAGGGTAGCTGCTTTTTTTAAGCTTGCGTTGACAGCTAGCACTCCTCACGGAGATTTCCGACGGTCTGCTGTAGGAGGGGGGAGAGTGAGAGGAAGAGAGGGTTTAGAAGCAATTTGCTGAAGTGGTATCCGTGTGTCGAAGTCGAATGCTGCACTACCGGCTACTTGGTGCGTCCTCGTGTGATTGCGCAAGGAGGACTCTTAACAACAGTTCATCTTTGACTTTCTATGTTAGCTTATTGTGGGACTAGCTTGTCCTGGCTTTCACTCGCGTGTTGTCGCTGACGATTAAGCGAGGGCTGTTGAACTGAATGTTGTGGCGATGGTGGTGTATGATGTGCAGATTGCCGAGACAGTCACTTATTCTCATTTGCTACAGATTTTGCACTATCGATGACAAGGCATGGTTTAAGCATTCCAGAGTAGCCATAGCACAACAGTAACTAAGCGTTGCGAGCCAAAGTAGCAGGATCGGGCTCTAGCTCTCTTTAATCTGAGATTTCAAGTGCGTGTCTAGTTCATTGTTGTCAAAGGAGCTCTCCCATCGACAAGACATGGCTACGATTGGGCAGAATACGAAGTCCAAGTTCGTATTCAACTGGCGAGAGGAAGAAGCGAAACATGAGCCTGGATCGGCCTTCGAATTGACGGACAAAGTAGCCAACCAATTGTTCAAGTCGATTCCCGGATCCAGCATCTCAAACGTACCGAGGAGGACTTCCAAGGTCACTGTCGTAGGAGTCGGGAACGTGGGCATGGCGTGCGCTCAAACCATTCTAACACAGGACCTGTGCGACGAGCTTGCGCTTGTGGACGTGGTGGAGGAGAAGCTCAAGGGAGAGATGCTTGATCTCCAGCACGCGGCAGCATTTCTGCCTAGGTCTAAGATTTTGGCCGACACAGACTACAAGGTCACCGCCGACTCTGACATTTGTATTGTGACCGCAGGAGCCAGGCAGCGAGAGGGGGAATCACGCCTCGCTCTGGTGGAGAAGAACGTCTCCTTGTTTAAGAAGATCATTCCTCAGCTGGTGAAGCACAGCCCTGACACCATCCTCCTCATCATCTCCAATCCCGTGGACGCTCTTACGTACGTCGCTTACAAGCTGTCGGGCCTTCCTCCCAATCGCGTCATTGGATCCGGCACCAACCTCGATTCCTCTCGCTTTCGTTGGCTGTTGGCTGATCACCTGGACGTTAACGCCCAGAATGTGCACGGCTATATTGTGGGAGAGCACGGCGACAGCTCGGTCCCTCTTTGGTCCAGTGTTAGCGTGGGCGGTATCCCGATCATCTCCTATTTGAAGCAGAGGCACATCGACTACAACCCCGACACTCTCTCCGAGCTCCACAGGATAGTGGTGGATGGCGCCTATGAAGTAATCAAACTGAAGGGTTATACTTCCTGGGCGATCGGATACTCCGTTGCAAGTCTGGTGAAGAGCGTGCTGCGTGATCAGAGGCGGATCCATCCCGTGTCGGTGTGCTCTCAGGGATTCCATGGTATCAAAGACCAGGCCTACCTGAGCCTTCCTGCCGAGATTGGGCGCTCGGGGATCATCGGCGTCATGGACAGCCCCTTGACGGACGAGGAAAGGGAGCAACTTCAGAAGTCTGCGAAGACGATGGCGGAGATTCAGAAGAAGTTGGACATATAAGCTTTGAAAATTTTGCACAAATAACCAAACGATGATTATTGTAGCTTTTCAGATGTTACATTTCAGCTAGACTGTATGCATGTAAAAGTTGGACTAAAGGTGATGTTCCTCAGCTATAAGCCCCAAGTCTCCGTAGCTGAGGAACATCACCTTCAGCTATAATGTCTACGAAATATGTCGCTATAATCTTATAAATAGCATTTCAAATACTCACTAGTGATTGCAATGCTCATTATCATAGTTTGCAATTGCCGCTCTGGTGCTTGTATTTATGTAGTTGAGTTGCCCTAGTGTGATTATTGCAACCAACTAGCTCTATCGCGGAACCTAAAATAATGGAACAGCTGATGACTCACGCCCAGATTTTTGTCATTGCAAACACCTCGCACTGGTTAGCCTCAGGTTGTGTAGTTAACAGTATTAACCACCGTATGACTTGAATGGAGCAAGTCTACTCGTTGAAAGTGTCAAATTGCTGTCCACTGAGAAATAAAATGACGAACATTTAAGAAATGAGACTCATCTACACACATAGCATTTGGTTCTCGACACTAGGAGGTTGAGTGCACCCTCCTTCGTAAAACTTCGGGCAAGGGACCAAGTGGAACTCAGCTTGCTCAGAACCAGGATGAGGCAAGTAAAATCGCCCTAAGTTCGAGAACTGTCCGATGGAACTGAAGGTGGAGAAAATTTTGGCAGTACGGATTTGAAACCCTTGATCTATGTTTAGTTTAGCCAAAATTTCCCTGAAGTGTGAACCAATCCACCAAGTGAGCATTTGAGCATATGACAATGTAATAGCATAGTGGCAAAGCAATTAACACCATCACAAATTGCATCAGGGGCAAGGGTTATCACGCAATTTGAGGAAAGAAAATGTATGGACAGTCTATGACGTGACGACTGAACCAGATTCTAACAAGGTGTCCTCAGAGTAGAAATTTATCCGACTCCATCACAGGATCAATCACTCATTCATAATTCCATTCGAAGGGAGTAACTGAGCATGTTAACACACTTATCCACGTGCTACAAGGAAGTTGAGATCGTAAGCATGAAAAGACCTACAACATGAATAATCCCGGGGTATAAATCATCCTTCACAACCGAGCAACGACTTGGACTGCGCTTAACGTATGTTAGGTTGATCATGATACATGAACATACGGGATAAAGACATCAAACATATAGGTATCAATGGAAGCACATACATAAATCTGTTACAGGATCACAATCCCGCTTTAAAAACATAGAAGACCTAAAGACATGCGATGAAAGTGACTTACTGTCCCCATCGTCCAACTTCATCAGGAGCGCTTCTCTGTTCTGTATAAACCCTAAGGGCTACAAAGATCTCTACATGCATCGACTCTTGTTGCCACACCGCACTTCTCAGACCTCACTTCAACTTCTGTTCTGGAATCGCAAAAAGTCCTTGCCCTGCAGCTCCTCTAGGAGGAGAAAACCCTAGGAACTTCTGTAGATTGGAGCGAATGCTTACAGAGCAGAGAAAATACAAAAACACCATGGAGCAGTCGGTGGCATCGTCACCAGGTAATCCTCGATGTGACATCTTCTGGATGAGGGGAATAGGCGAGAATGGCAGTTTGGCAACAGCCTTGCCCTCAAAAAGGGACGACAGCAGCCCAAACACAACAAAAAGCACGAGCGCAACCACAGCCCCAGACTTGAACTTGGACAGCGACAAATCGCGGCTGGACTCTTTCAATGACAACTCGTACCGATCCATCTTCTTACTCTTAGATTTCTTAGCCGCAGCGATTGCCGACGCCGGCGTCTGGCTCTTCATCGTCTCTATCTTCTTGGAGGTGCGGTCTATGGTGGAGCGGAGCGACTTGTAGTTGGTGGTGCGGTAAATCAGCACCCAGCTAATACCCTCGCAGATGATGGCCGACACGACGGAGATGGCGACAATGAGCAAAGCATCTCCATAGCGTGCTGCCGCCATCGCTCGATACTCTCCCCCTAATAATTTCTCGATAAAACACTAATCTACGTTCCGACTCAGTCCACTTGGTGCGAGTCGAAAACCCTGTCACCGTCGCCGGATCTGTGTTTCCAGGCCAAGCTCCACTAAACTAATCGAACTTGGCGACCAATCTCATCGACCTTCGCGTTTGGGGTTTCGCTTTCCGTCGGTGTCTCAGGCCCGAAGACGACATCCCCGAGCTTGACAGGGGGCTAGAGAATTCCATTTCCCATTCTATTTCACGGCAGGAAAAAAGTAGCTTCCAACTTTTAAAGCTTTCACATTTTTATCTATGTTCCCATTCACATCCATCTCATTTTGATTTTTTGGGTCATCTTGAAACATTAATGTGTTTTTAGGGTCCAGAAAAGGGCACAATAACTGTAAGTTTTGACATTACAGTATTCGGATGAATAAGATATGCATGGTGTTCTTTGATTACCTTTCTTTTTTGATAATTTGGTTTCATTGATTTTTAATTTGGTGGAGAGTAATATTAATTGGCAATTTAAGTGTAAGTTGAGAATTCGATGACAAATATATTAACTTCAAAAACGAAAACTTAAAAATTAAATATTATATTCTTGTGTGTGTGTGTGTGTGTATATATCTATATATATATATATGTATATATTAAATATTTTTTATAATTGGATCGTGGAATAAATTAAGAAAATTAAGAAATAATTTGTTAAACTTATTGTTTGTTAAGTAATAAAATCAAATGACTTATGGTTGAGGTTTCACAGACCATATTTTCAGATTTACACAGAATAGACTGCAAAAAGATTTTTCATAAATACATATTGTCCAAACTTCTATAATATTGTTGTTCAAATTTGTACAAATAGCTTTAAGTATACTTTAGTTTATAAAAATATCTATCCTAATGTTTTGAAAGATGCTAACAACAAAGTCAGTATTTTCTAAGTTTTAAAATGAAGTTTTTACAAGAGTATCTCAAAGCTAAGATTGCATTAGTCATTAAAAAGTACTAAAAATTAACATTTGCACTAACTGGAATTTTTTTTTACTTTATAAAATTTATTAATTAGAACTTATTCATTAAATATTGGATTTAATCAGTGAATTAACAAAATTATTCATTGACCTAAATTTTTGTATAATTAATTAGAAAGAAGTATTTTTTTAATCATTACATTTAGGAATGAATCCTTAATATTTTAATTTAAAAAAAATATACATGTATATATTTGTATTGTTGTTTAATTAATTATTTTAAGCGAGAAAAGTATAATATACATATATATATATATATATATATATGAATATCTTATACATTAAAGACAATGATGTTTATATGTTTGTTTGTGTATATTTATCTTTAACAAAATACATTTTTTGGTATGTCTATTTAACCATTCACCGATTTGGCAATTATTTTGCGTATGAAAATTGTTCAAATCCCTTAATCAACCACCTTTCCTTTGTTATCCTCCACTTCAAAAAATTGTGAAATTTTAAATTGCCATAAACGTATCAGGTTAGCCTTGAAGAAAATTAAGGGACTTGAAAATTAAATAAAATATCTTCTTAATTAAAAAATAAAGGTCTACGTGTATATATATATATATATATATATATATACGTTCTTGTTTATCCAAAATATATCTCTCTTTATTACACCTCAACTACTTGGTTTTAAGAAAAGGAAGGCACTCCAAAGTGAACAACACACTCATCCGAAGTGGACAACACCTTTATCCCCCGAAACAACGTTCGGAGGCAAAGTGCTGAAGTGTTGGCCTCGTCGATGTCGCCGTGGTAAAGGCGGAGTTGCGCCGGAGGACGCCGTGGACTCGGGCTTCTCGTTCAGCTTCTCCTTCCCCTGTTCTATCTCGTAACATAGGTTTCAGGCTTTCGATTCGGGTTCCAGCTATGGTAACTGCAACACTTGCGCTATACCCTGCGCCTCCGCCATCATCACGACCACAGTTTCGTGTGCGGTGGCGAAGCACAGCATCATTAGGAAGTGGTTTTCCGCGACGGAATTTCGGAGGTAACGGGGGTAGTCTAGTGAGATTTAGGTCAGGTTCATGGAGTGGCGCTTGCCGAGCGCAAGTGCCGAATTCCGATGACATTGTGACGTCTCCTCTTGCTTTTGTTGCTGATCAACCTCAGGTACTCCATGTGTATCTCATTTCTTTCTGAGCTTTATGTTGCTTTTCGAGCGCTTCATCGACGATGATACAGGCTTTTCCTCAATTGATTCGCCTACCATGTTTGCGTTGTAGTTTCTAGCAAGAGTTTAGATTGTGTTTGTTTTACAGCTCAACCTTTGAATTTTCGTGTACACCTTGACCGGAGGGCTGATAGCTATGATTGTGCAACATTTTCAGGTGTTTTACTTTGCTGTCGCCAATGCTCAGTCTCTTATGTAAGTGCCAGTTGGCAGATTTTAGTATGTGATTCTTTTATTATTCTTCACAAATGATGACAATTTTGAGAATAAGTGTTTAGTCTATTGAAGTCGTCGTAATAATTGGATTTGTATTTTATCCAGGCTAGAGGGACCTCCATTGGAATCTGTTCTACAGCATGGAATAGAAAGAGCTGAAAGGTGAGTTTTCGTTTCAATAATGCACTAGTTTCTAATATAGAAAACCTGTTCATGATTGCAATCTATTGCCTGTAAAAGAAGAGAATGAGTCGGTCTCTAGAACTAGTACATGTACCTAAGACGTAATTCTATGTGGTAGAATCCCGAGGTTTACGATTGTGACGTGTTTGAGGGATTTCTTATATTCGTGAAGATTGAGGGAAATTGATAACACTAGTCAATTGGTAAACAGCCTCTTGTATTGAATGAATAGAATAAACGTGGAAATCCGGTTTTCGTGTTCACTGCTGAAAATCACATTTGAGGCTTAAATAGATGCAAGTCGAAACGACTGGCAAATCATTTTCAGTGCGGCTGAAACATATGGTCACATTTAGATTCATAAATTACTTCTCTTCCACGTGCCTTGTGTTTATGTATCATACCATTTTTATTGATTGTGCCTGCTAGAAGTGTTGTTCCATGACGTAATTGAAATCCTCTAAAATATCTACATTCTTTGATTTGTCAGGGCTAAAAGAGCTAGAGATGTGTGGCTCATTCTGGAACCTGCATTCTTAAGCGAACATCCTGGCTTAAAAACATTGAACGCGCAGCTCACAAAACCAACAGCCGCCATTCTATCAACAAATGCAGATTGGATGCTTTCATATGTTAAGAAAAGTCTTCCTATGGTAAGAAACATCCCCATACGGTGCGCTTACTGAAAAATGCAGGCATTTTCCATCTGCAATCATCGTGTGCACAGTAAGAGCCATTTTCACTTCAGTAATCTGAAATTATTATTGTTGTTTTTATCCTTGATTCAGGCAGTCATGGGCAAATTTACCTCTCCATCTGAAGCAGTCCCTGATCCGCTGAAATCAAATATAAGTGGAAATAATTCTGTCGTTAGCGGGGGTGGCGTATGGCACTGAGGTCTAAATGAGGTAATTTTGAGTATGCATGTCTTTCAACGCAAACGGCTCGGGGTTTTACAACTATGGTGGATAGTTTCCTGGAGGGGGTACTATGCCACAGGTTATTGTTCAGAGACTCTTGCTATAGTGCTTCAGTTGCTACATGTGGAGGCATTCTATGTGCAGTCTTTGCCTTCTAAAAACATGCGAACTAAATTTGCTGACACATCGCCCACAGCAACACTGTTAAAGGCGACTGATGGAGACGCAGGGGCCGCGGTTTCATACTTTCAAATCAATGTGAGTAAACCTGAAGTGAAAGGTGCAGCATCCTAGAGCCAGGCAGAGCCTTGTGATAACTCAGTTTTTCATATATCGAGCATAGGATTGTGAGGGTGCTTGCTAACTTTCTAACGTTTTCTTAAAAATTCTCGAGTTTAAACAGCATGGTGGAGTCGCATGCTCTTTGTCGAGGGCGTAGAATTTGAGGCTTTGAGGCTTTGCGGCCAGAGCGGTGTCATTTTGGTCCGGGACCTCCCTATCTGATGTGCAAGGTTATGACCTCTCTTGACACTGGTAATAGATTAAAAGGTGTTTTTTACATGCTCAATGACTCTTCATTTGGTGATGTTTCTTCTTCTGATTCCCAACTGATGCATAAACATCACTAAAATTGTTTCTTCTACGTGTGAAACCAGCGTATCCAGCTTCTATAAGGTGAATTTAGGACATTCTTCATATCAAATAATACAGTGAATCTTAACATGAGAAAATAATCTCAGTAGAAGAAACATATAGTCATGAAATGTTAAAGAATCTTATGGAAAACCATTGTATAAGCTGGTAAAGTTGAGGTTGTGGGCGTCCAAACTCTCATCAATAAACATGGTAATTTTGTAAGGTTCAGGAGTTATTAATTATGTGTAAGCAGCGATGCATTTTTTTTTTTTTTTTTTTTTTTATGTATATCCCTCTTAGACACAAATGTATGTTGATTTGACGTCTCTGTAATTGCTTTTGTTTATGTTTTTATTCATGATCAATACATTTTTTTATATGTGTAACATGTGTTGAACACAGAAACCATTTTGAAGACATCTATGACTTGTATTTAATTTATTTTTATTTTTAGAATGTGTCTTTTGATTTTTTTGTAAGTGAGATAATATTTTGAGGGTATTACTAATGTCACAATAGTTTTTGTTATTGTCACCACAACTTGTTGTTCATTTGACATACTTTTTTAGTTTATTTATTTATTTAATTTTTTTTTATCTCAATTTTTTTTTTGTTAGTATTTCAAATGTAACTATATATATATATATATATATATATATATATACATATATGTATATATAATTGAATTGCACATAAATTAAGGTAAATTTTAATAAATGATATAGTATATATACAAAGTTTTTTGTGTCTTATTGATTAATTTCTATTATTGATTTTATAATGATCTGTATTACTATGAACTAAAATAATTCCTATTAATTAAAAGTATATTGTAGTTTATAATAAGTAAATTAACTATGTAGTTTTATAAGTTGTATTGAATGCTTATATCTTGATCAAAACACTTTTCAACTTCTTTAAATAAAATCCTAAGTCAGTTAAAAGATTCACTACAAATCTATTTTCATCAAAGTTAGTTACAAGAAAAGAATACTTTCAAATATGAATGTGCATATGAATCCAACTTGAATAAATCTATCTAGGTTCTAGGAAGAATACAACTTTAAATAGAACTTGATTTAATATAAGAATCTTCAAAATTATGAACTTCTTCTATTAAACTTCTTTAACATACAGATCTTTATTTCTTTTATACTTATAATAGCAAGACTTCTTGAATTAAATTCTGAGATTGATCTACTTGTTTCTTTTAATTAAACAATTTATTAGCATAGATATTGAACTTCATGGTTGAATTTTTTTTATAGGAATATGAATAGTACTTCTATTATTGACATTGGTAATATGTGAGATTTCTACTTTAGAAATATTGATAAATTCATAAAGATTTGCAATAACTACAAATTTATTTTTACTTCTGTTGTAACATGGTATAGATAAGATAATTCTATATATAGTTAGAACCATAGAAGTTTCTAGAATTGGAGTTAGGTTAGTAGACTAGATAGGATCCATCGTGGAACATTCTACAAAGAATTTAGGGCAGTTATTTATATAGGGCTCACCATGGAACCTTTTAGAAAAGGAATTTAAAGTAATTATCTAAGTAGGGTCTACTATGAAACCTTCTAGAAAAGAAATTTAAGGTAATTATTTAGGTGGAGTCCACTACCTAAGAACATTCTAAAAAATCCAAGGTCGTAGGACAAGGTATAAATAGGATTGGCCAAAGCTTTTTGGAGTATCTGGTCAGGTATGGCTTTGGACCCTTTTTCTAAGTAAAATTTGGTTTTGCATTTTTTTATTCAATTATGTTCTATTTTGTTTCCGTTTACTCAGTTTTGTCTTTCATGTCCTATTTGTTTAATTCCGTTCAGTTTTGTTTTAGTCTATTTTGTCCTATTTTGTAATCAGGCTTTATCTTGATGTGGATTGGAAGGCTCTTGGATTTTTGAGATAGTCTGGTCCTGTTTCATTGGTATCAGAGCAAGTGTTAGACTGTTTACTTTTGGTAGTGTGTGAATAGTCAACATCTACTCCTTGGTCAATTGTTGTGGTCACATTAGATACTATGTTGACGCTACCATGAGCTATTCTTAAAAAAATCAATTGAGAGTTGAAAATGCATAATAATAATGGAGTCTAGCAGAGAAATTATAATATGGGAGATATGGCAAAGCAATCTCAAATGGAGGCTCAAATACAATACCATTTAGGCCAAATAGCTATACTTTGGAAGAGCAAGTAGAAGCCTCGAGGATAAGAGAGTCAACATTTGCTAGGTTGAAATTGAATAAGTCTAGTACATACTTTGGAACTTCAAAACAAGAAGATGTATGTCAATGGCTCTTGAACATGTGATAATACTTCCAACTATCTAGAGCCAATACTACTGAAGAAATTACATATGCAGCTAGCTATTTGAGAGATGTGACAGCTATTTGGTGGTGACATCAAGTTCAAAGCTATAGAGCTCAAGGTGGATTTTGTGACTAAGAGGAGTTTGAGATCAGGTTTAGGAATCAATTTTGTCCATCAATGCGGAGAAGATAGCACGCAATCAGTTGACAAATTTTATACAAGCTAGGTCAGTACAAAATTATGTCCCTCGATTTAAGTCCCTATGTATCTAGATTGGAAATGTTTTGGAGGCGGAGATGATAGATTGATTCCTATGAGGTTTGAAACCTAGGATCCAACAAGAGGTGGAGCTAACGGATCCACAAACATTCAAAGAGGTAATTTGGATTGTAGAGAGGATTGATACCATAGATTTCAAAAATTATAGAACATGACCTATAGTATGAAGTCCCATGCCACTATTTAATACTATGGCATAACAACCAACGCCAATGGAGATTGATGCCATACAAGGGTCATTGACACCACAAACACAACAAATATTAGTGCAAAAGGGATTATGTTTCTATTGTCAAGAGTTAGGCCAATCAGATCGGAGGTTATCCAAAACGTCAAAATTCAAGCATTAGCAAGACAAAGTGGATTTACAGTCTAAAAACTCATCAAATCGATAATGAGTTAAAGCATGAAAACAAGACACCATAATAAAGGTGCTAAGAACCAATACTGGAGATAGCTACCAACTCTTGGAGACAAATGGCATAGACTCAGATAATTATAAAAAGAGTCAGCTGGTGCATCTAATACAACTACTAAAAAGACAACCATATCGAGTGCTTGTAGATTATGGCTCTATAAAAAATTACATCTCAATTGAAATTATGGATTGGCTTGGAATTAAAATTAATTCAATTAAGAAAGAAAGTATATATCTTGTAGATTATTGAGAGAACATATTGAGTAAGATGTGTGAAAAAGAAACCTTGAGATTGATAGACATCTACATCTTAAGAGAGAAATTTAAGGTGATAAAGCTAAGATATGATGTTATCTTTGGAATGCCATGGCTAGAGATGGAAAATAAATAAGTTGATTGGATAGGAAGGATAATTTCTTTTAAAGATGGATGATGCAAGGTGATTCTTTGTACCTTTGCATCAAGTGAAGAAGAAAGATAATTTGCAACCAAAGACTTACTCATAATGATGATCTTTATAAAGAAGCAAATATAACATAAGAAATTAGTATATATGGTGGTTCTAAATCTTGCATCAGTGGTAGAAAGGACAGCCAAAGAGATAAAACAAGCAGAGCAACTCATACGAGAATATTAGGATGTCTTTCCAAATAACCTACCTAGTAGCGTACTTCTTCATTGAGGTCCCTCCTTTCAAATATAACTATTGCTTAGAGCCAAAGCAACAAGTCGACCAATTTATCACCTAGTACCAAAAGAACTTAAAGAGCTACAAAAGATATTGGACGCACTCTTAGAGAAAGGCCTCATTTGAAAAAACACATTTCTATGGAGAGCACCCATATTCTTTGCACCCAAGAAAGTTGGTGGACTTTGCCTTTGCATCAACTATCGAGGCTTTAATAAGTAGATTGTTAAAAATGCATATCCACTTTTACACGTAGATGATCTTCTTGACCAACTTCAAGGTATAACTATCTTTAATAAATTAGATCTTTAGAGCGGCTATTGACAAACACCTATTGCAAGAGAGGATGTAGAAAAGACAATATTTTGTATGTGCTATAGATATTTTAAATGGCTGATTTTACTCTTTGGCCTCACCAATGTTCTAACCTCTTTCATGGGTTAGATGAACAGATTGTTTCAAGACCTTTTGGATAAGTATGTAGTTGTCTTAATTGATGATACCTTTGTATATAGTAAAATCTCCAAAGAGCATGAGCAATACCTATGAGAAGTCCTATGCAAGCTACAAAATAGTCGCTTCTATTGCAAGCAATCTAAATGTGAACTTTAGAAGTTAGAAGTCACCTTTTTGGAGCATGTAGTATCTTCCAAAGGCATGTGTATGGAGCATGATAAGGTGAAAGCTATGGAAGATTGGCCAACCTTCAAGGATGCTTATGAACTTTGCTCATTTTTAGGCCTTGCTAGATACTATCACCATTTTATTTGACAATTTGCTCATATTACTGCCTCATTAACAAACATATAGGAGAAAGATGTCTTATTTGAATGGAAATTGGAGCAGCAAAATGCCTTTGTTAAGTTGAAAAAGACACTCATTACTGCTCCAATATTGCAACTCTATGATCTTAATCTTCCTTGTATGCTTCCAACTTTGCTATTAGAGCGGTATCATATTACTTGTTGTCTTATTTGGAAATGCATTGGGCACTTAGTTGTAGAAGGTGAGATTGTGTTTCACAAGTATCCAAGAAATCCAAATAGAATTCATCCATATGAGAAGAATATAATCCAAATTTTAATTCAAAAGTACTAAAAAATACTCTTCTTAGTAGCCTCAATCATACATAAATTCCAATTATCTTCTTACTTTCATATTCAAGCAATTTAGATTTTTCTTGTAAGCCCTAATCCTAATCAGTGAGCTTTGACAAGTTGTAACTTCTAATCTAATCGTCCACTTGATGTGAAATTTTGCATGAAATTGTCAATATAAGTCTTTTATATGATTAAGAAATTTCAGCCGAATCCAACTTATAGACTGTGACAAAACCTCTAAAAAATGCACTAATGTCACTTGGCTGCCAACTTGAAAGGTAATACAAAAATTCTAGTAGTAATTTCTCCTTTTTCAATTGTTAATTTCTACTCAAAATTGGTGTGTAGCTTGATCTTTAAGTCTTCCAATACCATGCCAAATTTCACTTTGATTTGACTAGTAGATCTTTAGATACCATAAAAATCCTATCCAACCCAAAATTGCCAACTTCTGAAACTCTCTTGTACTAAAAATCAGATATCTCTAAACCACATCGTTAGATTAATACAGAATTTTGTACACACTTAGTACATCCAATAATCCAAATAGTACCAAATTTTTAACTATAGATGTTATACGAATTGTACGAACTAGTCAAAAGTGCTAGCCTTAATTGTATAACTTAAAATCCAAATTACCAATACAAACTTTGACTTTGAATAACAATTGCCAAGTCCTCATAAATCCTAAAAGAACAAGCCTTATGCTTCTAAAAAGAGCTTAAAGCTAGCTCTCAAATCCTAATCTCTCATCTTCAAATGAAACCCTATTTTTCTCTAGGCAATCATTTTAGTGGCTAAAGATTTGATTTTCATCCTATGTCACAAATGATCAATCCCTAGGTATCAATCTACCTATTTTGAGGATTTTTTTAGCCCAATCCTATCTTTAATTTAATTTTAATATCAACCATACTAGTTATTTACCTCTTCTAACCTGATTTTATCAATTTATGGTCTTTCTAAGGTAGTAAAAAAATCTCTATAGCCTAGAAGGTTAAAGTACTAACCAACTTTCAACTTACTAACTATTAAGATAAGAAAATAACCTAAAAGGCTTTTTTAAAAGCCATATTTAGATACCTTGAATTATTATTGAATCAAGATAATTAGATATTAATTAGAAATTCAATTTTGATTATAATTTTACTATATAGTCATATTACAACACAACAATGGTCCTTCAATAAGACTTTAGTAGGGACCTTCAAGCTGTAGCTTATGAATCACGCAAGCTGAGAAGGATAGAGCAAAATTATTCTATATAGAATCGAGAGCAATTAGTAATTCTACATGTGACAAAGATGTGGTGATACTATCTATTGGAAAAGCTAGTGGTTGTTCGGATTGACTATCGACCCTTCCTACATGATTTGTATCTAAAAAAATATGAAATCACAATCTCATCATTTGGGAGAAAAATTATAACTTTTTGATATTCAACTTGTTTACAAACAAGGACGACAACATACTATATCAAATAACTTATTGCAAAGACCAAAATTGAAGGACAAATCAAGAGACAAGACAAAAGTCCAACCATTAATAGTATCATTTCAGATCTAATCAAAGAAGTAGAATGGAAGGAAGTCACATATTGAGATGCTTATTTTAAGATGGTTAAGAATCGACTAAAAGTGGATGATATATAATATTAAGATTACACTCTTAGTGATGGTTTACTCTATTTCAAGAAGCAAATTTATATACCCAACAACATTAAATTTCAGACACACATACTTTAAGAAGGACATGATATTCCAATATCTAGACATCTAGGATCAAAAAAGACTATAGAAGAGATCTCAAAAACATGGTTTTGGGTAAGTTTAGATGATGATGTTCAAGCCTTTGTATGCTCTTGTGAATCATGTCAACCTAATAAAGCATATAATGCATTGTCTTTTGGATTATTGTAGCCAATTTTGCTACTTATAGCACGTTGAGAGTAGGTAACTATGGATCTCATTATGTGTTTGCCGTAGATGCCTCATAATCATACCAAGATTATTGTCTTTGTAGATTGACTCTCAAAGCAATTTTACTTAGCCACAATGTACTCAACTATTGATGCTCCAATGCTTGCATGAGTCTTCTTTGATGCTGTCTTTCATCACCATGGATTATCTTGTGTCATTTTTTTAGATGAAGATCCATGCTTCAAGAGAAGTTTTTGGCAAGCCTTGTTTAAGCTACTAGGTACACGATTTGCTACATCTATAGCCTTTCATTTCAAAATAGATAGATAAATAGAGCGTGTAAATTAGACCTTAGAAAATATGCTGCGGATATTTGTAGTGGTTCATCATAATGATTGAGATATATACTTGATGCTTTTGGAATTTTCTTATAATAATAATATTTAAGTAAGTACCAGTCATTTACTATTTTTTTTTAAATATTGATCAACATCTAATTATACTAATAACTCTCTATTATTCCATTGATACCAACAACTCGACAATGGAGGAATTTATATAATGGCTTATAATGGCCTTATAAGAGACACGTTGCCGCGTTCTTACTACATAGAATTGAAAAAAGTAGTATACAGATAACTATTGTGAATCCAAGATCTTCCAAGAGAGTGATCAAGTATTACTCTCCAACACCAATTTGCCACTTGCTACATCAACCCAAATCCATAAACTAACACCTCAGTGGCTTGGACCTTTTTACATTTTTGGAGTGGTTTCTAATGTTGCATAGTACCTTAAGCTTCTACAATATGTTAAGGTGGATCTAATCTTCTATGTTTTATAATTGAAGGAATTTCATACCGAATCAAAGCACTTTCCAAATTGACACCAATTACCACCACTACCACCAATTGTAGTTGATGACCAACAAGAATATGAAGTAGACAATATTTTGGAGCATCACTACTTTTGTTGTGGTAGTGGACATCTACAACTTCAGTACAAAGTTCTTTGGAAAGATTATTCCATTCACGATGTAATATGAGAACTTGCACAAAACCTCATCCATTGCCAAAAGAAAGTTTGGAGATACAGTTGGAAGCAAAACAAGGACGTTCTGCATTAGTGGAAGGGAATTAATTATAAGAAGGTATAGATAAGATAATTGTATAAATAGTTAGAACCATAGAAGTTTTTAGAATTGAATTTAGGTTAGTAAATCAGGTAGGATCTATCATAGAATATTCTAAAAAGAATTTAGGATAGTTATTTAGATAGGACATACCATAGAACCTTCTAAAAAAGAAGTTTAAGACAATTATTTAGGTAGAATCTACCATCTAAGAACATTCTAGAAAGTCAAGGGTTGTAGGACAAGGTATAAATAGGATTGGCTAGGGCTTTTTGGGCATTTGGTCAAATATGGCTTTGGATCCTTTCTCTTAGTAAAATTTGATTTTACATCTTTCTATTCAATTTTATTCTATTTTTTTTCTATTTACTTAGTTTTATCTTTTATGTTACATTTTGTTTAATTCCGTTCAATTTTGTTTTGCTGCGTTTTATCCTATTTTATAATGAAGCTTTATGTTATTGTAGATTAGAAGGATCTTGGATTTTTGAGATAATTTGGTCCTGTTTCATCTATCAAGTATAGCATCCATATCTTTTTTTTCATCTCTATAATAGAAGAATTTAATAAAATTACAAGTCAAATTAAAAGAGGATAACTTACAACCTCTAATATCAAATAAAAATTTCTATAAAGAATATTATTCTACTCTTTAGAATATATATATATATATATATTTAAAATATGTAGTTTTTAACCTTTAGAATATATTAAAAAAAGTAAAATAATCCACTTATTTACAAGAAAAAACAAGAATAATGAATTAATACTACTTTAAAATTATCAAAGATATAAATTATAAAGAACCAAAAGATTAAGATATTTTTGTATTAGTCAAGAAGATCAGATATTTATTCAAAAGTAGTATAATATTCTAACTAGAATGGTTATTGCAAAAGCCAAAAAGTCTAGAGATTCTTGAAACTAGACATAAAACAAGAAAAGTATTGATAAGAATAAAAAAGACTTTACTATTGCATTCATATATACTATCTAATTAGAAGCTATATAATAATGTTCTATAAAATCTTTAATGCATATTCAATTTGCAAGACATATATCTAACTATCAAGATAAGTTTTCTATATATACACCACATGGCCAACTTGTATCACAAATCATCAACATAGGTGATACTTGGTCTATTTAATGGCAAAATTTTCAATCTACCTATCATCTAAAAATATATATAAATTCAAATCTATATCTATAAAGCTTCTCTACAAGATATTATCAAATCTACTTACTTCTATGTACTTGTATATATTACTTTTAACCAAATAAATATCCATGTCTATTACACTAGGATATTGTGAAGGTACAAAGGTCAATATGCTTATATATTTGATATCAAGAATATCATCAAAAATAATAATATTAAATTTTTGGAGCATAAAAGTATTTGTAAGTATTTGGAGATATATCAAAGTTAAAATAATAATATATTTTTAGATACATATTTAATTTTAGAAAAAAAAGAAAAAGATAAAAAAAATATAGATGATAGAAATGTAATAAGTTTTAAGAAAAAAAGGCTTAGAAAATCTATGAAGTGCATTAAGAAAAATATTCATTAATAGATAGGAAAATTCTTATGAAAGATAAAAATTCACTTAGTAAATGTAAGAAGAATTACATCTTTTTTTAATTAAGTAAAGAATTTGTATATATTACACTTTTTGATAATATGTTGACTTTAAATGATACAATGAAATCAATGAATTCTATGAAGTAATATGAGGCTATGGAAGAAGTGTATTAAGTAATTACAGATAACAAAACATAAAAATTGACTAAAATTTCAACAAATCGATTATTAATTTATTATAAATGGATGTTAAAAGAAAGATGAATGCAATGGATAATGTTATAAGATATAAGATAAGATTGATTGGTAAAGACTATTTACAAGTTGTTGATATTGATGTTAATAAGACATATGTTTCACTAGCAAGATTCACCACTATTAAAACCATTGTGGAAATTGAGGAAACAATGGATTTGGAGATGCATCAAATGGATGTGAAGATGGTTTTTTTGAATAGAGAGCAAGAAGAAAACATCTACATGTATAAATTCAAAGGCTTTGTTTAATAAGTCGAACAATATCTTATTTGTAAGTTGAATAAATCTTTATATGGCTTCAAACAATCACCAAAGGTATGATACTAATGTATTAATACTTTTTTATAAATAAAAAATTTGTAAAGAATGAAGCTGATCATTTCATACATGTGATATAATAAAAAGAATTCTTATTGTTTGTTATCTTCTATATTGATGATTTAAACACCTTAATCAATATTTTAAAGATAATGGATTGATTGAAGACAAAGATAGGAAAATAATATGAAAAAAGTGATTTGAAAGAGCTTCATTATTATTTAAAAGTAGAATTTGTAAAAAATAATACTAAAAAAATCCTTATAATGAGCCAAAAAAAAAATACCATGAAGAAGTGTTGAAATAATTAAACATGGAGTAATGAAAGTCTATTGAGATATCTTTAAAAATTAATTTGAAATTGATGAAATTCAAAAAGAAAGAATTTATTAAAGTTGAAAGTCATATATAAGATGTTCTATATAAGGCAGCAATAGGCTTACTTATATATGCATTGGTTGGCATAAAAATGGATCTTACACATGTAATGAATATTATGAATCAATACATGTCAAAAGCTGGATTAATTCATTAAACAATCATCAAAAGAATCATGAGGTATTGTCATGGATATAGATATTTACTCCAATAGTTTCATAGATATTATAAATAAATAAAAATTATTTAATTTGATAATATCTTATAAAAAAGCTTCCTAGAAGCTTCTTAGTTATGATTTTATCTTTATACATATCTATAGTTGATTGATAAGTTAGAAACTTAGCCAATAAGTTAACCACGTGTCACATATGTTGGTAGCTTATGGTACAAGATAACTCTTCATCAAATTTCTTCACTAACTTTACTATTGTATTTAAAACATATTTTCTAGTAAAATTTAGTGAAGGGTAGTATTCTACCTTTATAATTTGGTAGCTCTATTTTTAAGGGCTCTTTTTCATTGCTCATAAGCTAAAAAGAAATAAAGATTATTATGTTAGATATTTGAAGAAGTTTATTTTGAAATAAAATAAGAATCAATCATATTCAATTGAAGGTTATTGCTATGAGAAGTGATGGCTCTTAGTTTTTTTTCTAATTTTTAAGATATATCTTAGATGAATTAATATAATTGGATGAATAAATTTCATGATACCAATTTAGATAAAATTTATAGATGAATATTGATTAAGAATGGATGAATTTTTATTTATAGATAAAAATTAATTCATAAATAAAAAGCTATTTTCAGATAAAAATTTAAATTTGGATGATAAATAATAATATAAAAAATATTAAATTAAATTAAAAAACAATGTAAAAATTTCTTCTTTTAATTGTAGTATGGTTGAATTGTTAAAGTATTAGAATTATTATTTTATAGTTGTTTGAGTGTGAGTTTAATTAGCCAATTAATTTAATTTATTTTATGAAGAAATAAGAAAAAAATTTATGTAATTGATTCACATTTTAATTAATAGTTTTAAATTAGAATAAATCATCTAAATTAAAGAATTATTTGACTCATAGGTAAGAAATTATTAGGTTTATTGGACGTAATTTAAAGGCTTAGGAAAAATTATTTTAAGATTTAGATAATTAAAATTATTACAAATTAAAATAAGCTCTCAATTAGTGGAGATTTATTTTAATTTACAGCCCATATTTAAAAAAATTTCCTTATAAGTTAAGACACACATCTTACAAATTTGACATGTGCTGGAAGACCTATAGAATGCCACTACATAATTTCTAATTAGATAGTATATATGTAGGCAAGAGTGAAGTCTTCTTCATTCTTACCAATGTGTTTTTAGTCTTTAGTCTTGTTTTAGGACTATCTAATTTTTAAATTTTTTGGCAATAACCATTCAATTTCAATACTATATTAATTTTAAGTGAATATCTATTTTTTTTGAGTTACATAAGAGTATATTGAATTTTTGGTTTTTTAAAATTCATATCTTTGGTAGTTTAACAAAAGTGCTAATTATTTGTTCTTGTCTTGTTTTCAAAAGTAAGTGAACTATTCACTTCTATTCTTATGTTTTGAAGGTTGTAGACTATCCACCTTCAATCTAATATTTTAATTTGCCAATAGTAATTTAAAAAAAATAAAAATAAACTAATTTTTTCTGTAAAAAATTTCATTTGATAATAAAGGTTCTAAATTTCTGTCCTCTAATTTGACATATAGATTTGTTTGAGTTGTCTATAGACGAAAAAATTATAAATGCTACTCTTGATGGAAGTGAAAATAAATTTGCAACCATTAAAGATCTTTATGAGCTTGTCAATATTTTTAAGATAGAAATTCTATATATTTCTAACATCTACCCTAGAGATAATATTCTAATACCCATAGAAGAGGTCAATAATAAAGTTTAAAGTCTACACCAAAAAATTGTGTAATTAAAAGAAGCAAGTTGATTAAGTTTGTAGCTAAATCCAAGAAGTCTTACTACTGTAAGTATAAAGGAGGTAAGTCTAAATATACTAGAGAAGCTCAATAAAATAAGATCAAAATTTTAAAGATTTCTATAATAAGTAAAGCTCCATTTAATTTTTCATCATTTTCAACAAAATCAACCCACCTTAATTATTTTTGGTAGTCCAATGGAGTAACTTCACTCACATAAAGTTAGATGTTTGTTTTTTTTTTTTTTTTTTTTTTTTTTAATCATTATTTATCTATAATTTTATTTTATTGAAATTTTATTTATTTACTTATTTATATAATTATATATATATATATATTATTTTAATTAATTAAATAATTATATTTATTTATTTTTATATATATTATTTTAATTAATATTTATTTATTTATTTATTTAAATTATTTAATAATCAATTCATGAAAGTTTTTATATGCATTACATTTTTCAGCAAAAAAACAGCCATACTAAAATATTGATCACTACACCACAATTACTTATTATCCCTCCAAAAAATATGCATAAGAACTCTTCAAAACTTCTTATTTAACAACTACTAGAAATCAACTACAACCTTACAACAACATAGTAAATCACGGCTAATCTACCATAGTCATCAACTCCCAAGCTAAGTCATGCTCTCATTGGCACTAGACCATCTTCACGTCTTTGCAATACCATTGCTATCATCTCCTCTGATAGAAATGCCTTTATTTTGCCACCTCTTTTGAAATAGCCACACAACTCATATCTGTCAATATCAATCCTACATAGCATTATTGTTGCTTTTTTTTAGTCAACTTAAGCATCTGACTTCTTAAGATTGATAACCTTTTCTATTGTTCTAGATCTATTCTTATATTCCACAACCAAAAACTTATTCTCATTACAATCTTCACCTTCTTTAATTTCGAAACTTCCACTCATTGTCAAGGACAAGAACTTGATAAAAACAAATAAACAAGTGAGACTTTTCTCAAAGAAAGATAACAAAATAAAAATAACTAAATATGTATATTAAAAAAGAAATTGGAATGGCTATTGCCAAAAGACAAGAAAACTAGTGATCCTTGAAACTAAACTATAAGTAAGAAAGGAATTGACAAGAGTGAAGAAGGCTTCACTCTTGCCTCTATCTATACTATTGTCACGGACCAAAAATACAAACAAGAAATCTAAACAAGAAGTTCAAGAAGAAATGATAAGAACTAGATTATCAGATGAGTACAAGAGCAACACCAAGAGAATTGAGCTAGAGCTTCAAGAGATGTGTTGTCGAGACTGAAGAACTCTTCAGCCTCGACTCCTATATATACTACTGGCCTATGGTTCTTAGGAAGCGCATCAAGAAGCTTCCCAAGAACTATGAAGCTTCTCGAGCAACTATCCAAGAGCTAGGAAGCTTCTTAAGTAACTTCCTAGAATCTACTAGAATATTCTAAGAATCTTCTAGAGCCTTCTAAGGAAATCTTTAAAGAATCTTTAGGGAATCTTTAAAGAATATTCTAAGAGAATATTAAAGGAATCTTCTGGAAGTTTCTAGAGACTTCTTTCTAGAAGGTTCTAGAAACTTGTCTCTAGAAAGGTCTAAGGACTATGTCCCTAACATCACCTCCTCCTTTAGCTTCGAGGTCTCCGAGAAGCAATGTTATCGACAGTCAATACCAACGCAAGAAAATGAAGATCTGTCGCATAACCTCTGCTATGAACTCCAATTGTTGTTCACGAGGCAAGTGATTCAATGGTCCTTGAAGCCAACGGTAGTGGCCCACGCCTTCAACTTCTGACCAAGCATGAACCTCCGTGTCTTCATTGTGAAATTGTCCTGCAAACACTCCTTCTGGCTGACCATTGTAGGCAGGCTCGACCTCAAATACAATCACCAGCAATCTGTTGCTCGGAATCCTTCGACGTCGTCGTGGTGCAAGCGGTTCTTCATCTCGCGGTCGTCTTCGTGAGCTAGTTGCTTGAGATGACATGACAAGTGTAGTATCTTGGCTATCCATATTCAAAGGCTAAAACAATAAGAACAAACTTGGGCTACTAACAAAGTTCTACGCTATCTTGGAGAGAATGACTACATCAACTATGGATTTTGGTGGTGCTCTCTCTTCTTTTCTGTTTTCTGGATGAGCAAGCTTCAGTAAGAAGCTATCGTCGAACCGGCTTGGGTTTCTCAGGATATCGTCGATGAAACTCCTGTACCTTTTGTGGCACATTCGCGAGATTTTCGACCGGCTCCCATGTTCGTTCATTAATATCGTAACCGCTCCAATGCACAAAATATTCTAATTTATCCCGTCTTTGCCGTGAATCCAAGACCTTTTCTACCTCGTATTCTTCGTGGTTCTCTATTTCTATGCTAGGTGGTGAACATTGTACTCTTCCAGGAAAAGACGATTCTCGATAAGGCTCCAACAAAAAAACATGAAAGACAGGATGTACCTTCATAGTAGCTGGTAACTCCAGACGATACGCTACAGGATTGATCTGCTTCTGAATAACAAATGGTCCCAATTTTTGATAGTCCAATTTGTCACATGGACGCTTCATCTTAATATTTCGTCGAAGCAGCCAAACTTTGTCTCCAATCATGAATTTAGGTGCCTGATTCCGAAATTTATCCGTAGACGCCTTGTAAGATTCTTGGGCAGTTTGCAATTGAAGCTTCAATGTAGTTTGAAGCTGCGAAAGCTCCTTCACCAATCCTTCAGCTACTGGATTGTTAATCGTTGACGAACTCCATAAGTCAAGCTTCGGATGGTATCCATAATTGAAAAAGAATGGCGTTTGTTGAGTTGACGCATGAAGGGTGTTGTTATATGCGAACTCGGCTAGCGGTAGATATGCGGCCCAATCATCTTGTTGATAGTTGATGGTGCAACGTAAATATTGCTCTAAAACTTGATTCACCCGTTCTGTTTGGCCGTCCATTTGAGGATGAAATGCTGAAGAAAGCTTGATATCCACCTTCAATATTTCAAAAAAAGATTTCCAAAACTTTGACACAAACTGGGTTCCTCGATCCGATACGATATCATCTGGTAGACCATGATATCGATACACATTATCAAGAAAGAGTCTTGCTGTGTCTTCGCTTGACGATGTCTTCTTGCAAGGGATAAAATGCGCCATCTTTGTAAGCCGGTCTACGACAACAAAAATGCTGTCAAATGAATTCGATGGTGGTAGATCCATAATAAAGTCCATGGAAACCGAAGACCATGGTCGGCGCGGAATAGGCAATGGCTGTAGAAGTCCATAAGGCCGATGTCGAGGGTTTTTGGATCTTGAACAAATGTCACAAGATACAACAAAATCTTTCACATCCTTCCACATTTGAGGCCACCAGAAATCGCGGGAAATAAGTTCCAAGGTCTTATTGAATCCAAAATGTCCTGCAGCTGGAAAGTCATGACGAGATTGAAGAACTCGGAGTCGTGTTGGCCCTTTTGGGATATACAACCGCTCTTCGAAATATACTAGATCTCCTTCCATCTTGAATTTATCATCACTAGCATGTTGCTTGATATCAAGGGCTAGAGAATCTTCAATAGTTGCGGCCCGTACCTGGTCGAGGAAGTCAGCATCAATTGGTACAATAGCTGCGTTGAGTCGAAATTTCTCTGGCTTCAACAATGTCATGCACTGTTGATCAAATGGTGCATCTCCAACCTTTGGCACGAGATATGATCTCCTTGATAATGCATCGGACAACCCTTGTTGCTTCCCAGGCCGATAAGTAATAACAAAGTCGAACCTGGATAGCGACATACTCCACCGAGCTTGACGCCGATTCAAAATCCGAGCCGACATAAAATACTCCAAATTCTTGTGATCCGTATATATGGTCACTGGATGTGCAGTTCCTTCGAGAAAGTGGCGCCACTCTTGGAAAGAATCTACTATAGCAAGGAGTTCCTTATCGTGGATCTCATAGTTGATCTGAGCAGCAGAGAATTTTGGAGAATAGAACGCAACTGGATGGAGCTTCTCATCTACGCCCATCTGTGAAAGTACAGCTCCCAAAGCAAAATCTGAAGCATCTGTCTCCAAATAAAAGGCCTTTGTAAAGTCCGGATGTACCAAGATTGGAGCTGTAGTAAATACCATCTTCAAATCTTGAAATGCTTTTTCTGCGATAGGTCCCCATTCGAGCTTGTCTTTACACGTTAACCGAGTGAGGGGGGCAGCAACTTGAGAATAATTCTTGATGAAGATCCGATAGTAGTTAGCAAATCCAAGAAAACATTGTACGTCCCTAATCGTCTTCGGAACTTCCCAAGACATGATTGCTTCCACCTTCTTTGGATCCATCTTCAAGCCTTCCGTAGTCGCGATGAATTCCAAAAACTCCATCTCAGTTTGGTGAAATAAGCACTTCTCTAATTTGGCATAGAATCCTCGCTCCCGTAGTTTTTTGAGTACCAGACGAACGTGCTTCTCATGTTCTTCCTCATTCTTAGAAAATATCAAAATATCATCTAGATGGATGACAACAAAATCGTCTAGATGCTCTCGAAAGATGTCATTCATCATGTGTTGAAAGACCGCTGGAGTATTAGTAAGACCAAATGGCATGACATTGTATTCAAAATGGCCATACCTTGTTCGGAACGCTGTCTTCCATTCATCTCTTTCCTTAATTCGCACAAGGTTGTAAGCTCCCCTTAGGTCAATCTTTGTAAAGATCCTTGCACGCCCAAGTTGTTCTAGAAGACCAGAGATCAAAGGCAGTGGGTAGCGATTCTTTTTTGTCACCTTGTTGAGACCTCGATAGTCCACGCACATCCGTAGTGAGCCATCCTTCTTCTTCACAAATAAGATTGGTGCCCCAGTTGGCGACTTCGAATGGCGGATGAAGTTCTTGGCTAGATTCTCGTCAATGTACTTCCGCAACTCAGTCAACTCCGTCTGCGACAAATTGTAGATTGGTCCAAAAGGTGGTTGTGCTCCTTCTTACAATTCAATGGCACAGTCATAGGGTCGATGCTCTGGCAGCATATCAGCATTCTTCTTTTCAAAGACATCTTTGAATTCTTCATACTGCTTTGGAATAACCAAAGTCGGAGTTGCATCTTCTCGAGTCGGAGTTGCGAAGATGACAAGAGGTGTATTTTGCTTGGCTTCCTTCATGAAAGCCCTTGCACCTATAAACAAGGATTTGTTTCTAGACATTGTCTTGGCAGATTCCACCTTCAAGGAGTTTGTTGGAAATGTCACTTTCCGCAACTTCCAATCTATCAATGGATTATATCTATCAAGCCAAGATAGTCCCAAAATGATAGAACATGAAGAGGTCTTGATAACATTAAACACAATATTGCTCTCATGGTTTTCAAGACGTACCTTCAATGGTTTAGTTTCATGGATAACATTGCCCGAAGATAATGGTCGTCCGTCTATGACTTCTATATGGACAGGCTTAAGTTTCTTTACAAGAGAAATATTGTGAAGCTTGGCAAACTCTTCATCTATAAAGCAAGCGGATGCACCCGAGTCTAATAAAGCATCGACTTGTAGTTCTTGAATATCCAGATGTAAAGGTACCATAAAATAATCTGAAGGTTGAGTTGAGAGAAAGGGACCTTGATTAATTTTGGATGTTGAGATGTCCAGCCGCACGGTCCCTATTGTGGCTGGGCGTCCTTGTTTTCCTGCATGCTTGTACTCTTGAGTCTTGTTGTTTGAGGCTTCTGTTTCTTCCGATAATCTACAGCTTTATGGCCCGCTTCTCCGCAATATAAACACAAGTTTTGTTCAAACCGTCGCTTCCTTTCCTCAGCTGTGAGGGGTTTAAAACGTACCGCATCAATTTGCATGGATTCAGGATCTGTAGAGTGATTCTCTGGACCTTTTGAAAATGTAGCAAATGCTCTATCATTTCTCCACCCTGATCGTCTTTCTTGTCGTAATTCAAAGAGGCGGTTGTCACAAATAATTGCCTGAGATATAAGTTCTTCTAAAGTATCCGCCTTAGGCATGGTGATCAATAAGTTCTTGACATCATCTCTTAGTCCATATCGAAATCGTGTCATGAACGCCTTATCATTCCAATCAAGATCACATGTAAGCTATTGAAATTTGCAGCATAGATTGCAGCAGAACGTGATTCTTGTCGCAGATTTTGTATTTTTCTTTCAGGCACTCTTTCTCGATCGCTATCTCCAAACGCAGCAGTAAGTCTCTCTATGAAAGCCTCTAGGTCGTACAATATTGGAGAATCCTTCTCCAATAGCGGAGCAAACCAAGAGCGAGCATTTCTTGATAGAAGAGTACCTATGAAAGTAACCTGGGTAAATCCATTCGGATAACGAGAAGGGTATAGGCGTAGGTAAAGCCGTACTTGTTGCACAAAACCTCGGAAGTTGGCTCTTGTTCCGTCAAACTTGTCTGGCATACTCGCTTTTGGTTCTTTCGTACTAATCCTTGAAGTATCCATAGGGGTCGTATGTGATACATGTCTTGCTTCTCTCAGTCGAATAATCTCTTGTTGTAGGCTATGAATTTCGCGTCTAGCTTCTTCGGTCACTAGATCAATTTGAGGTTCTTTACTTGGATTGCGAAGAAATGTAATCTCCTTTCGTACACTATTCATAAGAGCTTGAAGATCTGCAAGAGTTGCCACTCTATTGTCTACTTGTGTAGATGTACTGTCTATGACCTGGTTTACTTCCATATTTAGAGAATAGATGGATTAAAATTTTGAGAGAAGAAGAAATTGCTAAGTCTCTTGGAGAAAATTGTAGCACTACCTGTCACTAAAACCTACTCGGAGAAAAGAAAAAAAACACTAAACGATTTCAGTTTTAGAGGAGGGTAATCCGCAACCTCTAAAAATGCCTCAATGCTTTCGAGAAGAAGGGTAATCCGCACTCTATCAAGAAGGTAAAGCTCTGAAATCGATGTTAATAGTCTTTTTTACTAGCTATGCTAAACAAAAAGAAGGAATTAATATCAGTCCAAGAGAGGGTAATCCGCAACCTTTAGAACGCTCAAGTATCTCCAAGGAAAGGGATAGTCCACTCTCTGCCTCAAAGAACTAAGCTCTGATATTGTGATTGAGAAAATATCAGTTTAGAGGAAGGTAATCCGCAACCCCTAAAGCGCTAGAATACCTTCAAGAAGAGGGGTAATCCGCTCTCAAACAAGAAGGATTCAGCTCTGATATTAAGATAAAGGTAGTCTCGACAAACTGTCACAGACCAAAAATACAAACAAGAAATCTAAACAAGAAGTTCAAGAAGAAATGACAAGAACTAGATTATTAGATGAGTACAAGAGCAATGCCAAGAGAATTGAGCTAGAGCTTCAAGAGATGTGTTGTCGAGACTGAAGAACTCTTCATCCTCGACTCCTATATATACTACTGGCCTATGGTTCTAAGGAAGCGCATCAAGAAGCTTCCCAAGAACTATGAAGCTTCTCGAGCAACTACCCAAGAGCTAGGAAGCTTCTCAAGTAACTTCCTAGAATCTACTAGAATATTCTAAGAAACTTTTAGAGCCTTTTAAGAGAATCTTTAGGGAATCTTTAAAGAATATTCTAAGAGAATATTGAAGGAATCTTCTGGAAGTTTCTAGAGACTTCTTTCTAGAAGGTTCTAGAAACTTGTCTCTAGAAAGGTCTAAGGACTATGTCCCTAACAACTATCTACCTAGTAGCTATATGGCGACGTTCTATAGGACCTCCAAAAACGTGTTGACTTTGTACAATACATATCTTAACTTACAAGGCATGTTTTCTATGTGGGTGCCACATAGTTAGCTTGTTCCACAAGCTACCAACATGTGTGGCATGTGGTTAACTTGTTGATCAAATTTCTAACCTACTAATCAAATATAAATACATATAAAGTGAAAGCAGTGTGTATGAAGCTTCTAGGAAGCTTTTCTAGAAGATATTATGAAATTAATCTACTTTTACCTACTTCTACTTATTCATATCACCTATGTAATCATTACAATAAATATATGTTTGTGACATTATTCTCCTTTTTAAGGACGAGTTCCACGAGGAGTGGTGATCACATATTAAGGAAGTCTAAGATGCGGCGAATTATATTTGCAACATACTCTGATCTTTGTTCTCTTTAAAGATGATTGATAGCGCTTGTCAACCATCGATAGTGTCCCATATAAGGGAGGAAAGACCACCCAATTATATGATCGTTGTTGAGGCCTTGATAACTTCCTTCAAATAAAAGATTTGAAACATCATTAGGAGTTGTTCCTACCTCTAATAAAATCACCAAACATCGGAAGTCCCTTCCAAGGTCGTGATACCAAATGCATTTTATCTTGCCATCTATTTGAAGAAGAACATGTCGTTCTTGAAGATCTTCATCTCGATTATGTTGTTTTGAAGGTTGTGACAATCATAATGTTTTGTTCAACAAGTTAACAAATGAAGGCTCTTTAGTCGAATCTACTGGTTGTTGGTTCTTCATCTTCTTAGCGTCACAACTATAGAGAAGCTACAAAAAAAGATTGAAAGTAGAATGTTATCTTGCCTAGATCTTCTTTCTTTTATAAGAAAGGTTTTCATCTTGATTTTGATGGATGTTATTGATGAAAAGCCTCTACTACCTTTGTTGCATTTACAAGATTCTTTACTAGCTTCCATGTATATTCATTAATATCATATCTGTGCTAATAGACAAGATATTCTAATTTATTTTGGCGTCGCCTTGAATCTAGGACTTCTTCCACTTAAAACTCTTCATTATTGTCCACTTCTATTGTCACGACCATAATCATGTAAGCTAATAATTACATATAGAAATAGGTAGAAGTAAGTAAAAGTAGATAAAATTAAGTTAATTCTATAGTATTTAATATGGAAGCTTCCTAGAAACTTCCTAGACGTTGCTTTGACTTCATAGGTGTCTTTAATTGACTTTTTGGATTAGAAACGTGGTCAACAAGTTGGCCATGTGCCACACATGTTGTTAGCTTGAAGATCAAGCTAACTATGTGGCCCACACGTAGAAAAACTTGCCTTGTAAGTCAAGGCATGTATCCTACAAAGTCAACACATATTGGAGGTCTTATAGAACGTCGCCATGTAGCCCCTAGTTAGATAGTATATATAGAGACAAGAGTGAAGGCTTCTTCACTCTTGTCAACTCCTTTCTTGCTTCTAGTCTAGTTTCAAGGGTCTCTAGTTTTCTTGTCTTTTGGCAATAGCCATTCCAGTTTCTCTTTCAATATACATACTTGTTTATTTATATTTTGTTACCTTTCTTTGAGTGAAGGCTCACTTGTCTGAATTGTTTTTTCATCGAGTTCTTGTCCTTGACAGATTGACAAGAGTACACCTACAATATCAGAGCTTTGTCTAATCTTGATTAAGAGTGGATTACCCCTTTTTCTTGATCAGATATAAGCGTATTAGAAGTTACGGATTACCCTCTTCTAAACTGATATTGTCCTTAGTTTTTTCTTTGTCCGCAAGTCCTCTTTTCTATTTATCTTGAGCGATATTAGACATCTTCTCTCTTCTAAGTGTTATCATGGCAGAACTTTTTGAAATGAAGAGTGCAATGGCACAAATGCAAGAGCAATTGAGGGAGTTAATGCTTGCAATGCATCAACTCAATTTACCACCACAAGGAGCAACAAGATTGGTAGGAAGTGAAGATATAGAAATGGTTGGAGCTGCTTCAACATCTACACCAAATCATATCCTTTCTCCTATGGTGGAACGCCCTTCAAATGTTAGAGAACCAAGAATTGCCCTACCCGAGAAGTTTGATGGCACCAGATCCAAGTTTCGAGGATTTATCAATCAAGTGCAACTTGTGATTGAACTTCAATCCCAAAGCTATCCAACTCTAAGATCACAAGTTAGATTCATTGGTATGCTTCTTTCAGGTTCAGCACTATCCTGGTTTTCATCTTTTTTTGAACGACGAGATCCAATATTGGATAATCTAGAGGCTTTTTTGGCGGAGTTTCGATCCATGTATGGAGAACATGATGCAATTCGTGTTGCAACCAATAAGATCCGTATTTTAAGACAAGGCAATCGATTAGTAACGTTATATACTTCACAATTTCGACAACTTACAACTGATATCAAGTGGGATGATGCTGCACTTTTTAGCCAATTTTTCTACGGATTACAATATGAGGTAAAAAAATTAATGCTCAACTTACTTGATCCTCAAACATTGAGTCAAGCAATTGACTTTGTTGTGAAGTGCGACAATCCTATTTTTGAATTCCGATATGAGAACCGTACAAGTAGACCTCAACGTTACTATAATTCAATGGCAACACCAACACCTCTTCAACACATACATTTGGAAGTAGAGGATATGCAAATTGATGCAGTACGTTTCAAACCTCTTACTGAGCAAGAAAAGACTCGTCGTCGTCAAAAAGGATTATATTTATATTGTGGAGAACCAAAGTACACTGCTCAACATTGTCCAAAGAAATGACGCAATCACAAAATGAGGAGTATGGCTGTGAAAGAAGATAATATGTCGAAAAACGAGTTTGTCCAGCTACAATAGGAACCGTGCGGCTGGAACCTTGCACAACATCTAGTAAAGGTCCTATTCTCTCCTCAGAGCCCTCTCCTTGTTTTACATTAAATGTTATTTTAGGACCTAAATATTACAAAGTCTTTGCCTTGTTAGATTCAGGAGCCTCAGCGTATTTTTTAGATGAAGAATTTACTAAAAGACATAGCATATCTTTAGTAAAGAAAACTAAACCTGTTAATGTAGAAGTCATAGATGGTCGTCCATTGTCTTTTGGAGATATTACTCACGAAACCCTCAAATAGACTAGATTTTCTGAACTCTTACTTTTCTAAAAGTATAACTAACAGTATAGTTAAGCAAGTAGAGAGTCATAAGTCCAGTTCAATTAAACCCGTATTTATAGGTGCAAAAGCTTTCTTGCATGCTGCTATGAAAGAATCACCATACATTATTTATACTACACCCGTTCCTACTGGTGAAAAGACTTCAAGTGGCATTTCAAGCCAATATCAAGAATTTCAAGATGTATTTGAAAAAAAGAATGTGGATACACTCCCGGAACATCGTCCCTATGATTGTTCAATTGACCTTCAAGAAGGAGCACAACCGCCATTCGGACCAATCTATAGTTTATCACAAAATGAGTTGGCTGAACTCAAGGAGTATATTGAAGAAAATCTAGCCAAGAATTTCATACGAAATTCTAAATCTCTTATAGAAGCTCCAATTCTATTTGTGAAGAAAAAAGATGGATCATTGTGGATGTGTGTTGCTTATTAAGGACTCAACAAGATTACCATCAAAAATAGGTATCCATTACCTTTAATATCCGGACTTTTTGATCAGCTGAATCAAGCTAAGATCTATACAAAAATAGATCTTCGGGGAGCATACAATCTAGTACGCATCAAAGAAGGAGATGAATAGAAGACTGCATTTCGAACTAGGTATGGACATTTTGAATACAACGTCATGCCTTTTGGACTTACAAATGCACCAACAGCTTTTCAACATCTAATGAATGATGTTTTTCGAGAGTTTTTGGACGATTTTGTGGTATGTTATCTAGACGACATCTTGATCTATTATAAGAATCCAAAAGAACATGAACTTCATGTTCGTCATGTGTTACAAAAGTTAAGAGATGCAGGACTCTATGCCAAGATAGAAAAGTGTGTATTTCACACTACTCAAGTCAATTTCTTAGATTACATCATTTCAAATGATGGACTTATGATGGATCCTAAGAAAGTTCAAACTATTATAGACTGGAAGATCCCAAAAATGGTAAGAGATGTCCAATGTTTTTCGGGATTTGCCAACTACTATCGGATCTTCATCAAAGACTTCTCTCGAGTTGTAGCTCCACTTACACGTTTGACTTGTAAAGACAAACTCCAATGGAATCAAGAAGCGAAAGTTAATTTTGAATCTTTGAAGACAGTGTTTGTTTCTGTACCAATCTTGTATTATGTTGATTTTTCCAAAGCATTCTTTATAGAAACAGATGCATCGGACTTTGCTTTGGGTGCGGTTTTATCACAAATGGGAACAGATGAAAAACTTCATCCAGTAGCCTTTCATACAAGAAAATTCTCAGCAGCAGAAATCAATTATGAGATCCACGACAAAGAACTTCTTGCAATTGTGGATTCTTTTTAAGAATGGCGTCATTATCTAGAAGGTGCTTCTAGTCTAGTCATCATGTATACGGATCATAAGAACTTCAAATATTTTATGTCAGCATGCGTATTAAACCGTCGCCAAGCTCATTGGAGCATGTCTTTATCAAGATACGAGTTCATCATCACTTATCGGCCAGGAAAACAACAAGGTTTATCCGATGCCTTGTCTAGCTGTTCTTATCTTGCACCAAAAGAAGGAGATGTAGCTTTTGAGCAACAAAGAACGGTTCTCTTGAAGCCAGAACAATTTTATCTTCGAGCGATAAAATCAACATTGACTGTTGATTTAACTTTTCTTAAGCAAGTCCAGTTAAGTATGTCTTCAGACCCTCTTGTTCATGATATCAAGAACAATTCTTCTAAATCTCATGATCCATCTAAATTTGAATTCAAGAACAACCTACTCTATTTCGAAGGATGCCTATATGTTCCAGAAGGAGAAGCACGTTTACGTGTTCTTCAAGCTCGTTACGACTTCTTAGCAACAGGACATTTCGGATATAATAAGACTTTGGAGCTGATATCTAAGGATTTTTGGTGGCCTCAAATGTGGAAGGCAATTAAAGATTTTGTACAATCATGTGATGTTTGCTCAAGATCAAAAACTCCTCGTCATTGACTTTTTAGACTTCTTCAGCCATTACCCATTCCAAAACAACCATGGTCTTCTGTTTCTATGGACTTCATCACGGATCTTCCAATCTCAGGTTCTTATGACTCTATATTCGTGATAGTAGATCGTTTTACTAAGATGGCACATTTTGTACTATGTACAAAATCTATCACAAGTGAAGAAATAGCTAAGCTCTTTCTTGACAATATCTATCGCTATCATGGATTACCCAAGGATATTATATCAGATAGGGGAACTCAATTTGTATCAAGATTTTGGTGGACTCTTTTCAAGATTCTTAAAGTGGATATAAAACTATCTTTGGCATTCCATCCTCAAACTGATGGACAAACGGAACGTGTTAATCAAGTTTTGGAGCAATATTTAAGATGTACCATTAATTACCAACAAGATGATTGGACAATTCTTTTGCCATTGGCAGAGTTTGCTTACAATAATACGGTACACTCTTCTACAAAATAAACACCTTTCTTTACTAATTATGGTTATCATCCATGACTTGATACTTTTGACTTTTCAAAAGTTGATAATCCTGCTGCGAAAGATTTGGCAATTCATTTATCAGAGCTACATGCAACGATGAAGGTGTAGTTAAAAGAGGCTCAAGAACAACAAAAGACCAATGCAGATTTCTATCAAAAGGAACAACCATCATTCATCTTGGGTGATAAGGTATGGCTACTTCGTCGCAATATCAAGACCACTCGTCCTTGTGACAAGTTGGACTATCGAAGGTTGGGACCATTTTCTATTTCTGCACAAATCAATCTAGTTACATATCGTTTACATCTATCGGAGTCAATGAAAATCAATCCAGTATTCCATGTGTCTCTTCTTGAATCATACAAGACAGTGGACATACTAAGAAGACGACAAGCTCCACCTCCTTCTATAGAAGTGGACAATAATAAAGAGTTTGAAGTAGAAGAAGTTTTAGATTCAAGGCGACGCCGAAATAAATTAGAATATTTTGTCTATTGGTGCGGATATAGTATTAGTGAATGCACATGGGAGCCAATAAAGAATCTTGCAAATGCAGCAAAGGCGGTGGAGGCTTTTCATCGACGACATCCATCAAAATCAAGATGATAACCTTCTTTATAAAAGAAACAACATCTAGGCAAGATAACATTCTACTTTCAATTCTTGTTCGTAGCTTCGTTGTAGTAGTGGCGCTCAGGAGATGGAGGATCAACAACCAGCGGATTCAACTCAAGAGCCTTCATTTGTTGACGTGTCGGACGAGACATTACGATTGTCATAACCTTCAAGACGACGCAATCGAGATGAAGATCTTCAAGAACGAAATGTTCTTCCTCGAATAGATGGTGAGATACAATATGTTTAGTATCACGATTTGGGAAGGGACTCCCGATGTTTGGTGATTTTACTAGAAGTAGGAACAACTCCTGATGGTGTTCGAAATATTCTATTCGAAGGAAGTTATGAAGGCCTCAACAATGATCAAATAATTGGGTGGTCTTCCCGCCCTGGTATGGGACACTACCAATGGTTGAGAGGCCCTATCAATCATCTTCAAAGAGAATAGAGATCAGAGTATGTGGCGAATATAATTCGTTGCATCATAGATTTCCTCAACATATGATGACCGCTCCTCGTGGAACTCGTCCCTAGAAGGAGGGGTAATGTCATGGCCATAATCATGTAAGCTAATAATTACATATAGAAATAAGTAGAAGTAAGTAAAAGTAGATAAAAGTAAGTTAATTCTATAATATTTAATATGGAAGCTTCCTAGATACTTCCTAGACGTTGCTTTGACTTCATAGGTGTCTTTAATTGACTTTTTGGATTAGAAACGTGGTCAGCAAGTTGGCCATGTACCACACATGTTGTTAGCTTGAAGATCAAGCTAACTATGTGGCCCACACGTAGAAAAACTTGCCTTGTAAGTCAAGGCATGTGTCCTACAAAGTCAACACATATTGGAGGTCTTATAGAACGTCGCCATGTAGCCCCTAGTTAGATAGTATATATAGAGACAAGAGTGAAGGCTTCTTCACTCTTGTCAACTCCTTTCTTGCTTCTAGTCTAGTTTCAAGGGTCTCTAGTTTTCTTGTCTTTTGGCAATAGCCATTCCAGTTTCTCTTTCAATATACATACTTGTTTATTTATATTTTGTTACCTTTTTTTTGAGTAAAGGCTCATTTGTCTGAATTATTTTTTCATCGAGTTCTTGTCCTTGACATCTATAGGGGGATGTGGAATTCGTCTTCTTCTTGGTATGTCCACTGTCTTGTATGGTTCAAAAAGAGACACGTGGAATACTGGATGGATTTTAATTGACTTCGGTAGGTGTAAACAATATGCAATTAGATTGATTTGTGTAGAAATAGGAAATGGTCTAAGTCTATGATAGTCCAACTTGTGACAAAGATGAGTGGTCTTGATATTATGACAAAGTAACCATACCTTGTCATCCGTGTGGAATGATATTTTTTCCTTTCGATAGACATCTGCATTGATCTTTTATTGTTTTTGAACTTCTTTTAACTGTGCCTTCATTGTTGCATATAGCTTTAACAAATGATTTGCCAAATCCTCCATTACAAGATTATCACCTTTTGAAAAGTCAAAAGTATCAAGTTGTGGATGATAACCATAATTGATAAAGAAAGGTGTTTATTTTGTAGAAGAATGTTCCATGTTATTATAAATAAACTCTGCCAATGGCAAAAGAGTTGTCCAATCATCTTATTGGTAGTTGATGGTATATCTTAAATACTACTCTAAAACTTGATTAATATGCTCAGTTTATCCATCAATTTGAGGATAGAATGCTAAAGATAGTTTTATATCTACTTTTAGAATCTTGAAAAGAGTTCGCCAAAATCTTGGTACAAACTGAGTTCTCCTATCCGATATAATATCTTTGGGTAATCCATGATAGCGATAGATGTTGCCAAGAAAGAGCTTAGCTATTTTTTCACCTATGATAGATTTTGTACATGATACAAAATGTGCCAATTTGGTAAAACGATCTACTATTACGAATATAGAGTCATAAGTACCTGAGATTGAAAGATTTGTGATGAAATCCATAGAAACAAAAGACCATGGTTGTTTTGGAGTAGGTAATGGTTGAAGAATTCCGTAAGATTGATGACAAGGAGTTTTTGATCTTAAACAAACATTGCATGGCTGAACAAAATCTTTTACACCGTGCCACATTTGTAGCCACCAAAAATCTCTGGATATTAGTTTCAAAGTTTTATTATACCCAAAATATCATGCTGTTGGAAAGTCATGACAAGCTTGAAGAACACGTAATCAAGCTTCACCTTCTGGAATATATAGGCGTCACTTGAAATATAGTAGATTGTTCTTGAATTCAAACTTAGAAGTATCATGAGATTTTAAAGGATTTTCTTTAATATCATGAATAAGATGACCAGAAGACATATTTGACTGAACTTGCTTAATGAAAGTTGAATCAACAGTTAGTGTTGATTTCATTGCTCGAAGATGAAGATGCTCTAACTTCAAGAGAATTATCTGTTGCTGATCAAAAGTAACATTTTTTTCCTTTGGTGCAAGGTAAGATCGTCTAGAGAGTGCATTTGACAAACCTTATTGTTTTCTTGGTCGATAAGTGATCTTGAATTCAAATCTTGATAAAGAGATACTTCAATGGTCTTCGCAACGATTCAAAATATATACTGACATAAAATATTCAAGGTTCTTATGATCCATATATATGATGACTAGACTAAAAGCACCTTTTAGATAATAGTGCCATTCTTGAAACGAATCCACGATTGCAAGAAGTTCTTTGTCATGGATCTCATAATTGATCTCAACTATTGAAATTTTTTTTGGAATGAAAAGCTATTGGATGAAGTTTATCATCTGTTCTCATTTGTGATAATACAGCACCCAAAGCAAAGTGTGATGCATCTATTTCCATAAAAAATGGCTTAGAAATATAGATGCAATACAAGATTGGTGTAAAAATAGAGGTTATCTTTAAAGCTTTAAATGCTACTTTTGCTTCTTGATTCCATTGAAGTTTATCTTTACAAGTCAAACATGTAAGTAGAGCTACAACTTGAGAGAAGTCTTTGATGAAGATTCGATAGTAGTTGGCAAATTCCAAAAAATATTGAAAATCTCTTATCGTTTCTGAAATCTTCCAATCCATAATAGCTTGAATTTTCTTAGGATCTATCATAAGTCCATCATTTGAAATGATGTATTCTAAGAAGTCGACTTGAATATTGTAGAATATACACTTTTCTATATTGGCATAGAGTCTTGCATTTCTTACTTTTTGTAATACACGATGAACATGAAGTTCATATTCATTTGTATCCTTAGGATAAATTAAGATGTCATCTAAGTAATAGATGACAAAATCATCTAAAAACTCTCAAAAGAAATCATTCATTAAATGTTGGAATGCTGTTGGTGTATTTGTAAGTCCAAAACGTATGACGTTGTATTCAAAATATCTATACCTTATTCAAAACGTAATCTTCCATTTATCTCGTTCTTTGATGCATACCAAATTATATGCTCTTCATAGATCTATTTTTATATAGATCTTAGCTTGATTGAATTGATCAAGGAGTCTAGATATCAAAGGTAGCAAGTACCTATTCTTGATGGTGATTTTATTTAGTCCTCAATAATCGACACACATCCGCAATGATCCATCTTTTTTCTTGACAAATAAAATTGGAGCTCCTACTGGAGATTTGGAATGGCGTATGAAGTTCTTGGCTAGATTTTCTTCAATATATTCCTTGAGTTCAGCCAACTCATTTTGTGATAAACTGTAGATTGGCCCAAATGGCAATTATCCTCCTTCTTGAAGGTCAATTGAGCAGTCATATGAATGATGTTTTGAAAGTGTATCCACATTCTTTTTCTCAAATAAATCTTGAAAATCTTAAGATTGGCTTGGAATGCCACTTGAAGTCTTTCCACTAGTAGAAACAAGTGCGGTATAAATGACACCAGATGATTCTTCTTTTATAGTATATAAGAAAGCTCTTGTACCTACAAATACAAGTTTAATTGTAATAGACTTATGTCTTTCTACTTGATTAACTAGGCTCTTAGTTATACTTTCAAAAAATTCAAGACTACAAGAAGTCCAATCTATTTTAGAGTTATATTTTTTTAGCCATGATAAACCTAAAATGACTAGATTAGAAGGAGATCTAATGATATTAAATATTACAAAGATACTATGACCATTAGTTGCTATTTCTATAGGAAGGGTTTCATGAGTAATATCTTCTGAAGACAATGGATGACCATCTATGACTTCTACATGAACAAATTTAGTTTTCTTCACTAAAAGTATGATATGTTTTTTAGTAAATTCTTCATATAAGAAACATGCCAAGGCTCTTGAATCTAACAAAACAATGGCTTTGTGATGTTTACATCCTAGAATAACATTTATTGTAAACAAGGATAAAATTTTGAGCAGAGAATAGGACCTTTACTAGGTGTTGTACAAGGTTCCAGCCGCATGGTCTCTATTGTAACTAAATAAACTCGTTGTTTGACATACTATCTTTTTTGATATCCATACTCTTCATTTTATGGTTGTGTCACTTTTTTGGGTAATGTTGAGCAGTGTGCTTAGGTTCTCGACAATACAAGTACAATCCTTCCTGATGACGATGAGTCTTTTCTTCCTTAGTACGAGGTTTAAAATGTACCACATCAATTTGCATATCGTCTACTTGTAAATGTATGTCTTGAAGACATGTTTGTATTGCCATTGAATTAAAGTAACGTTGAGGTCCACTTGTACGGTTCTTGGATCAAAATTCAAAAAGATGATTGTTGTACTTCACAGCAAAGTGTCAGCTCTCAATTATACTCTAAAATTTAAATTTTTATTATTTTCTTATTTTACAATAATTAAACATGTTAGATTAGGATTTATATAAGTAGAATTAAGTTTTATAGAATTTTTAGGATTACAACCTCTCATGGTATAAATCATAGCCTAATTCCTTGAATTAGGTTAATTAGAACTAAAGTGATAAGAGTTAAAAAATTAGAATAGTAACTTAGTTAATTTAATAATTTAGAAGTTGTTATTCATTACTATAAAGGTTGACTAAAAGCCAATGAGTACGTCTATAATCATTCACATGATTTAGAGGTTGGAATTATAATTCTCTAAAAGATTTAGGGAAGTTAGCAATAGAAATTTTGGATTTTTTTTCCAAATTCGGTAAATTTAAGTGGCATGGTGGTTCTTCTACTTAATGGGAGTCTCTTTAATGCAATGGTGGCACCGGATTTACCTCATGGAGTGAAGAAAACAAGATCAGTAACCTCTCCTTCAAAATACAAGAGAAGCAATGAAATTCTCATTTTGAAGAATTTCACAAAAAATTGCCAAGATCCTTGTAAGTAAAAACTTCCATAGAAATTATAATTGAGCATGGATTGGGGTATGTGAGTAGTTGATCTTAGCTTAAAAAGGTATTTTGAATATAATAGTGTAGTTAGATTTACAAAAAAAATGCCTTCTTGACCACTTACAAGGGCCATCAGCCTTGATAACGAGATTGGCTCTTGGATGAATGAAGGCCAGAGATTTAGATTAGGGATCTGAAAAATCAAGGGTGGAGATGTAGTCACCCTTCTACAAGCCTCCACTCAATTGTATAAGAGAGACTTGGTTTTCCAATCCCTCTCTCTCTCCTCTTTTGGTGAAGGGCAAAGCCATGCTAAAATTTGGCTCAAAACCCTAATTTTAATTTCATTTAGATTTTAAATCTCATTGTGAATTTTTTGGGTGGATGTGCATGGATTTTGAGTTGTAAATGATAGTCATTGGATCTTAAAACACGTTTCATTGTGGTGAATAGCTCCATTAGCCTTCCAATTATTCCAAGGGTTTTAAGAGCCTCAGACTTCCCTCCATCAGTCATTCAATTGTTTTAATTCCAATGTGATTTTTTTTGGTTGTAGCTTTTGTTGTTAGCTTTCCAACAAGGTAAGGCTCGCTCCATTTGGAGTTGAACTGAATTTTTGGTGAAATTTTGAGTGTGAGGGGGTTGACTGCCTTTGCAGTTTGGATTAATCGAGTTTGAGAAGGCATTTCTCAGTGCCTGATAATTGGATTCGTTTGAAATTTTGGAAGCAACAAGACTTGTAAGCTAAGCTTTGAAGGGCATAAGTTTCGCTGGATTTGAAGACAATTTGAATTCTTAGAGAATTTCTAAGTGAAGGGGGTTGGTCGCCGCGGCAGTTTGGATCACTCAACTTCAAAGGAGCAATTCTCACGACTGAATCACTAGATTGCAATGAGATTTGTTGAAGTAGGAGCGTCTTTAAGTTAACCTTGCAAAAACATACGAATCATTCAATTTGGAGCTAATTAAAAATTTTGGCGAATTTTGGAGTAGAAGGGGGTCGCTGCCTTCAATCCTTGGCGTTGTCAAGGTACCTTCGCTTTTACCCCTCTTATTTTAACTTTTATCTTCACAGTAACTCGTAATTTCCACATTTCAACTTTTTACTAATAGATTTTAACTTTTAACTTTTGACCTTTAATATTTTCACTTAAAATTTTAAAATTTAAACTTTAACTTTTGAATTTAATATTTAACTTTAATTTTTAATTTTTAACTTTAACTTTTAACTTAATTTTTAATATTAACTTTTAACTTTTAATTTAAACTTAAGTTTTTATTCTTATTTTGAATTAATAAAAAAAACTTAATTAATTACTTTTATCATTTTTTTTGTGTGGTGAATTTCATCTAATATTTTAATTTAATATTGGTAACCATTGCTTGGAAGGCGTTAATTTTAATTGAATTACAAACACCCACATTTTAATTAACCTAACAATTTCACAATTGGAAATTCTTCTATTCTACCTCTTGAGCTTGTTGTGTAGTACTAAATCCATAGAGTGGTGGATTTTAGGCTCACACAAAGTCAATTGCTTGACTCAATATTTGATGATCAGAAAAGTTGAGCATTAATTTTTTTACTTCATATTCTAATTTGTAGAAAAATTGGCTAACAAGTGCAGCATCATTCTACTTGATATTAGTTGCAAGTTGTCGACAACTTGCATACAATATTATTGATCAAATGCCTTATCCCAAAATACGGATCTTATTGGTTGCAACATAAATTGCATCATGCTCTCCATACATAGATCAAAACTTCACCAAAAAAGCCTCCAGATTATCTAATATTGGATCTCTTCGTTTAAAAAAAGATAAAAATTATGATAATACTGAATTTGAAAGAAATATACCAATGAATCTAACTTATGATCTTAGAGTTAGATAGCTTTGGAATTGAAGTTCAATCACAAATTGTACTTGATTGATAAATCTTCTAAACTTTGATCTAGTGCCATCAAACTTCTCAGCAAGGGCAATTCTTGGTTTTCTAATACTCAAAGGATGTTCCACTATAAGAGAAGAGGCATGATTTGGTGTAGATCTTGAAGTAGCTCTAATCATTTCTATATCTTCACTTCTTGCCAATCTTGTTGTTCCTTGTGGTGGTAAATTGAGTTGATGCATCACAAGCATTAACTCCTTCAATTGCTCTTGCATTTGTACCATTGCACTCTTCATTTCAGTAAGTTTTGCCATGATAACACTTAGAAAAGAGATGATGTCTCATATCGCTCAAGACAAATAAAAGAGAGGACTTGAGAATAAAGAAAATACTAAGAATAATATCAGTTTAGAAGAGGGTAATCAGCAACTTCTAATACGCTTATGTCTTAGGAAGAAAAATGGGTAATCAACTCTTAATCAAGATTAGACAAAGCTCTAATATTGTAAGTGCACTCTTGTCAATCTGTCAAAGATAAGAACTTGATAAAAAAAAATAAACAAGTGAGACTATTCTCAAAGAAAGATGACAAAATAGAAATAACTAAATATGTATATTAAGAAAGAAATTGGAATGGCTATTGCCAAAAGATAAGAAAACTAGAGATCCTTGAAATTAGACTATAAGCTAGAAAGGAATTGATAAGAGTGAAAAAGGCTTCATTCTTGCCTCTATATATACTATCTACCTAAGAGCTACATGGCGATGTTCTATAGGACTTCCAAAAATGTATTGACTTTGCACAACACGTATCTTAACTTGCAAGGTAAGTTTTCTATATGGATGCCACATAGTTAGCTTGTTTCATAAGCTACCAACATGTGTGGTATGTGGTTAGCTTTTTGATTAAGTTTCTAACCTACTAATCAAGTATTAATATATGTAAAGTCAAAGAAGTGTCTATGAAGCTTCTAAGAAGCTTTTCTAGAAGATATTATGAAATTAATCTACTTTTATCTACTTCTATCTATTCATATCACTTAGGTAATCATTACAATAAATATATGTCCATGATAGTCATCCTATAAAATTACATCACAATCCGATCTTCCATGCAATCTCAATCCAAATTACTATCCAACCCAGCAATCCCAACTTTTTAGTCAACACAAAATCCGCCTTAAGCAAGTTACATGTTTCAAATAAGATCACCTCTATTAACTCAAATCCATATTCGACTTCCTCATCTATTACCTACCACCTCTTATACTACCTCCCCTCCTATCTTCATTAATTATGCCACATTCAAATTATTGGTATTCCAAACCTCGTCTACCTAATTTTATTGATATAACCTGCCTGGTATGGAATTTCTTAGATCAAAACTTACACAATTCAAACTGGTCCAACAAAATAGGTTGTTGATCTATATATTTTTGTTTTATTTTGTTGTTATTGTTGTTGTTGTTGTTGTTGTTATTGTTGTTGTTTTTATTTTTATTTTTATTTATTTTATTTATTTTTTTAATTATTAAGTTCTCAATATTTTCTTATGAAAGATTATTAAAGGCCCTTTTAGAAGTCTTTCTTACTCAAGTTTTGCTTTAAAATAATATATCTAAATTTTTTATTATTTTTAATATACTTTTTTAGTTCTAAAGATCTAGATAATATATTTTCTATTATTTATCCTTTTTTTCATTACTTTATCAATAAGACAACATTATTCCTATTTAATCTAATTTTAAACCATGATTGTTTCATCCACCATTATAATTGTACACAACTCTTAATACCTAAATGAATCTTTTTTTTGATAATTTATCCTACTTAACTACATCCAAATTTTTCTCTTCCTAATACTATTGATTGATTCAAATACTTTTTTAAATTATATTGTGAGTAAAAAAAATTGGCTCACAATCCTTCTCAATATTCTAATGGATTTATTCAAGTTGAATTTATAGGTGTATTTTCCTTTGGAAGTGCTCTTTCTTAGTTTGCACCTTTGATGGAAAATAATTCACAATTACTTATGATTTAAATTTATTCTTGAAAGCCTTCTTGGCTTTATTTACAAAAAATGATTGAAAAAAGATAGTAGAGACTAAACTTGTATCTTTAAAATAAAGATCACATTAAGCCACTATATATATTGTTAAATTTCAAAACCTTGCTTATAATTTGGATTGAAATGAAAATACCTTCATTAATCAATTTTAGTATGGATTAAAAAACAATATAAAAGATTTATTATTTATAATGTCAAAAATATATTTATTAGAGAAATATATTACTTAAGCCATTGCATCCAACAATCAATTCTCTAAAAGATGCTGTTATATTATATAAAGTCTGTTTAAAAATATACTAGATACTTGGTTGTAGAAGAAAAAATAGAACTTGCAATAAGATGATCTTAATAACTCTAATATAATTTTAAATAAGTATTAATTAAATTATAAAAATATTAAATAATATTTAATTAAATACAAAATAATTTTTAAGAATTTATAAAAGAAATATAAAAAAATCATAAATTAATCTTAATAAAATATATATATTAAAAAATCTTAAAAAATATCAAAAATAAAAATATTAATTGAATCTTAATCAAATTCTAATATAATCATCAATAAATCTTAATAAAAATCTAAACCAATCTCAATCAAATTTTAATAAAATTCTAAATCCTAATCAAACTCTAAAAAAATTCTAATCAAATTTTAAATCCTAATCCTACACCAAATTCCTATTCAAATTTTAGACAAATTCCAATCAAATTTTAAATCCTAATCGTAAATAAAATCTTAATTAAATCCTAATCAAATCTTAAATCCTAACCAAATTCTAGAAAAATCTTAAATCCTAATAATATCCTAAATTCTAACCAAATCTTGAATAATTTTTAATTAAATTCTAAATCTTAAATAAATTCTTAACAAATATCATAGAAAATTAAAAATTTAATAATTAATTATTATACTAGTTAATTATTAAAACCTAGTTTTATGCTTATTAGTTTCTTATTGGTTAAATTTGATTAAAATTTCATCCAAACTTCAACCAATAAGCAATAAATAAGCATACAAAACTTGAAAAAAATTATTTTTATGAATTGCAAGAAAAGCTTCCAAAATCTTTTGATCATTAGTCGCTCTCCTTCTTCTACTTAAATGTTGATCTTTTAACATTGATTTTTTCTTACTAAAATATTCAATTACTCCAAAAATTAGATTGTATGTAGATTTTAAAGTCTTAATTATTTTTACCAATTTTTTTTTCATCCAATTAGCAAATATTGCTAGATCTTAGAATCACTCACTGACCCTAAATTTCAAAATTCCAAGTTCATAATCTAAAAAAATCCTTATATGCTTTAATTTAACTACTTAATTGATTTCAAATTTTTCATACACATTCACAACAATCACAATAACAAACTGCCAAAATTTCATCTGTATACATGCTATGAAATTCAAAAAACCTTCAAATTTGCAAACATACTTTTATTTCTCAAAATCTAAACCTATTAAGAACATTATTAACTTTGAAAATCCCTCAAAACCTCAATATTGATATAAATTACCTAAAAAAAACTTTAAAAATCTCTTTGTAAGTTTGTTTCTAAATTATATTCTTTGATTTATAAAAAAACCCTGAAGTCATTGTATGTGCTCAATTTTGTGCCTTGGAGTTTGATTTTGATCTTGGTTGGCAACTGGTCCTCTTTGGATATCAATTCTTTTCTTCTTGAAATAATTTTTATTAAAATCAATTTTTAATTCTCTTTTGCATATGCTTATATTTTTAATTTTTTTAATCTACTTTTTTTGTATTATTTATGGTTCTAAAAAATAAATAGAATCTATTTTTATAAAAGATAATTCTAATATTAATATATTTTACTATATTCCTATAATTTTTTAATATTTTTTTATTATATTTTTTTAATTAGGCTTTTCTATAATAATATATTTTCCTTCTTCTTTCACCTAATGGCTGTATTATTACATGACAATACAAAGAATAAAAATTTGGTTGAAAAGGTTTAAGTGAAGTCATAGAAAAAACTTCTAAATTCACAAAAGCTTATTCATCAAGATCAAAACATATGCAAATTGATATGATATATTTCAAACATCTTACTAAGCAAGAAAAGACTTGACACTGTTAAGATGGATTATGTCTATATTGTAGTGAATCTATATACACTACTTAATATTATCCAAAGAAGCAATACAACCACAAAATGAAGAGCATGGTTGCCAAAGATGGTGGTGTATCAAAAAACTAGTTTCTCCAACTATAATAGAGACTATAGGACTATAATCTTGTAAAATACCTCATAAAGGTTCTATCTTCTTCTTGGATTCTTTACTTTATTTTATAATAGAAATTTTTTTAAGATTAAAAAATCACAAAATCTTAGATTGAAGAGCCTCAATTTATTTTATAGACAAAGATTTTATCAAAAAAATAAGAAATATCATTAGTTAAAAAAACCAAACATATGCACATAGAAATAATAGATGATCATTTGTTATCTTTTGGAGATGTCACCTATGAAATTTTTCTTTTAGGTGTAGAAACTAGTAGTTATAATAGCTTAGTAATATTTAATGTGGTTAAACCTCCTTATAACTTAATTATATTAGGATTATTATAGCTAAAAAAATATAACCTTCAAATAGACTACATTTCTTATAATCTTAATTTTTTTAGTAGTTGAGCCTAGGATTTTTCTATTCAAATAAAAATCCATAAGTTTTATATGTCAAAATACTTATTAAAAGATATAAAAGCTTTTATGTATGCTACAAAAGAAAGATCAACTTTTTTTATAAATGCCATATTTATTTTTGATGGAAAAAAAGATTTTAAATGGCATTCCAAGCCAATACTAAGTTTATCAAGATATTTTTGAAAAGAATAATATAGATATTTTTGAAAAAAATAATATAGATATTTTTCTAGAATATTTTCCATTGTCAAGAGAGCAAAATTTTTTAAGAGAATAGGAGGTCCTTGATTGTAAGTAGATTGTAATGAACATAATGTTGATCAAATAAACAAAAATATAAAAAGGTAGTTCAAAAGTTGAATAAGAAAGAGCTCAATCACCATTCAAACCAGTCTATAGCTTATTGCAGAATGAATTGGCCGCACTATAGGAATATATTGATAAGAACTTGGCTAAAAAATTCATATTCCATTTGAAATCTTTAATAGGAGCTTCTATTTTATTTGTGAAGAAAAAAATAGATCTTTATAGATATGCATAGACTATCAAGAATTTAATAAAATCACCATAAAAATAGGTATAATCTATCTCTAATTTTAGAATTTCTTAACTAATTCAATCAAGCAAAGAACTACACAAAAATAAATTTATGAAGAGCATATAATCTAGTCCATATCAAAGAAAGAGATGAATAGAAGAATACTTTGTGAATTAGATATGGATATTTTGAATATAATATCATACTTTTTGTATTCATAAATACATTAACTACTTTTCAACATCTCATGAAAAAAAAATTTATAAATTTTTTGATGATTTTATTGTCTATTATTTAGACAATATATAAATCTATTCTAAAAATACAAAAGAAGATGAATTTCAAAAACTTAGAAATGTAATATTATATACTAAGATAGAAAAGTGTATATTCCACACTACTCAAGTTGATTTTTTTAAGATACATCATTTCTAACAAAAGCCTAATAATGGATCCAAAGATCAAAACTATTATAGATTAAAATATCTAAAAAATAATTAAAAATATATAATATTTTTTGAAATTTATCAATTATTAAAAGATCTTCATCAAGTTTTTTTTTTTTTTTTTTTTTTTTTTTTTTTTTAATTTTAGCTCTTCTTACATATTTGACATGTAAAAACAAACTTAAGAGAAACAAAGAAGCTAAAGCATCTTTTGAAGCTTTAAAGATAATATTTATTTTTGTACTAATTTTATACTTTGTCAATATTTTCAAGGCATATTTACTAAAAACAAATGCATTAGACTTTTTTTTAGGTGTCATTTTGTTACAAATAAGAGCAAATGATAAACTCCACTTTTTAGCTTTTTATTCTAAGAAATTTTTAATAGTCAAGATTAACTATGAAATCCATGACAAAGAACTTTTTGCAAGTAAGGATTTATTTCAAGAATAGAATTATTATCTAAAAGGTGCCTTGAGTCAAGTTATTATATATATAAATCATAAGAAGCTCAAATACTTCATATCAACACATATTTTGAATCATCGCCAAGCTCATTAGACATGTCTTTATCAAGATTTAATTTTAAGATCATTTATTGATCTAAAAAATAATAAGATATTTTAGATGAATTTTAGATATTTTTATTTTGTACTAAAAGAAGAAGATGCATCTTTTGATAAACAAAGAATAATTTTCTTGAAATTGGAGTATTTTTATCTTCAAGCAATAAAATCAACATTGACTATTGATTCAATTTTTCTCAAGCAAGTTCAATTGAATATGTCTTCTAATCTTCTTATATATAATATTAAAAATAAATTATTTTAAGACTCATAATACTTTTAAATTTTAGTTTAAAAATAATCTATTCTATTTTGAAGAAAAATTATATATTTTAGAAGACAAAGCACAATTATATGTTCTTCAAGCTCATCATGACTTTCCAACAGTTTGACATTTTGGATACAACAAGACATTGGAATTAATATCTAGAGATTTTTTAGTGGCTTCAAATTTAAAAGGCAACTACAGACTTTTTATAATCATGTGATATTTGTTCAAGTTCCAAAATTTCCCCTCATCAACTTTATGGACTTCTTCAACCATTACTTATTTTGAAATAACCATGGTTTTTTCATTTCTATAGATTTTATTATGGATCTTTCAATCTTAGATTTGTATGATTTTATATTTGTGATAGTAGATTATTTTACCAAGATGACATATTTTTTACCATGTATAAAATCTATTACAAGTAGAAAAAAAATGGCTAAATTTTTTCTTGATAATATTTATTATTATCATGGATTTCTTAAGGATATTACATTGTATAAGAAAATTTAATTTATATCAATATTTTGAAGAATCATTTTTAAGATTTTAAAAGTAGATATAAAGCTTTTTTTGGCTTTTTATTTTTAAATTGATGGGCAAATGAAATGGGTGAATTTGAAGTATATTATCAATTATCATTAAAATAATTAGACAACTCTTTTGCCATTAACAAAGTTTGCATATAATAATTTGGTATATTTTTTTACTTAATAAATATATTTCTTTATTAATTTTGATTATTATTTATGACTTGATACTTTTGACTTTTTAAAAATTGATAATCTTGTAACAAAAGATTTGATAAATTATTTATTAGAATTACATACAATAATGAAGGTATAAATCAAAGAAGCTCAAAAATAACAAAAAAATAATATAGATGCTTATTGCAAAGAATAATCATAATTTAACATCAATAAGTATAATTACTTTGTCATAATATCAAGACTTCTTGTCTTTGTAAGAAATTAGACTATTCTAAGCCTAGACCTTTTTCTATTTGTAAATGAATCAATCTTATTGCTTATTGATTATATTTATCAAAGTCTATAAAGATCCATCCCATATTTTATGTATTTCTTTTTGAGCCATATAAAACAATGAATATCTCAAAAAGAAGACAAATGCCACCTCTTTCTATAAAAATAGATAATAATCAAGAATTTAAAGTAGAAGAAGTCTTTGATTCAAATTAATACCAAAATAAAATAAAATATCTTATTTTGATATGATAAAATAGAATATCATATCAAAATATGATGTTAGTGAATACATATGAAAGCCAACAAAGAATCTTGCAAGATCCATAAAAGATGATGACCATTCTTTGTAGAACTTGTTTCTATAAGAAAAGATAATGCTACAAAAATACATATTTATTTCAATAATTACCTATATAATTAGATAGAAATAAATAAATATAAATTAATTTTATAATATCTTCTAAAAAAGCTTTTTAGAAGCTTCATAGATGCAATTTTGACTTTATATATATTTTTAATTAATTAGTAGATTAGAAACTTGATTAATAAGATAACCACATGCCACATATATTGGTAGCTTATAAAACAAGTTAATTATGTCGAACATATATAGAAAACTTAATTGTAAGTTAAGACATGTGTCTAGCAAAGTCAATACGTATTAGAGGTCCTATAGAACATTGCCATGTAGCTCTTAATTAGATAGTATATATAGAAGTAAGAATGAAGCCTTCTTTACTCTTTTTAATTCTTTTTTAATCTTTACTCTTATTTCAAGATTTTCTAGTTTTCTTATTTTTAGCAATAGTCATTCTATTTCAATATATTTTCATCTTTGAATAATTTCTTAATCTTTTTGAATGACACAATAATATATTGAAGATTTATTTCTTTAAGATTCATATCCTTGACAATAGATAGGACATAAATTATTTCTATACTTCATCTTGGATTGCAATTGGTACTATTTATAAGAATTCACAAACTCCTCTATATTCTTATATAAGGCCTTCTACCAATAACATTCTTTGATCTTGGTGCCTAATATCTTTAAATGTCTATTCAACTAATCTTCTTGCTTCTTCATTGTGCTTAAATATAAGCCAATGTCTTTCAATCTTCTTTCATATAAATCAATTCTAAAATGTAGAACCTCATCATCTTAGTCTCTTCCACTTGTGGCAAATGTAAAGCCTTGGCCCAAGTCTCCATCTTCCTCTTATACAAGCATTTTTTTCTCTTTTGAGTACCTAATCTTAGATAATATAGTGGTGGCAATATATATTAAGCATTTGATTTCTAATACCACATAAGTACCTATTAAGTAATTCTTCTCAACCTTCAATATGATAAGTGCATCCCAAAGCTCTCTTTTTACTTGTTGATAAGCTCTTTTCTTCTTAGTGAGAATCCTTGCTCTAAATTTAATTACAAACTAATTACCTTTCTTATCATCTTGTCCAATAGCCTATCTAATGATTATAGAATTTATGTCAATTATTACTATTACTCATCTTCTATAATTATATTCTACTTATGTTAATACTAGTGGTGATTTCAAAACTACTTTTAATCCATCTATGGCCAATTTTTGTTCCTTATTCCATGCATTTTTTTTTTTTTTTTTTTTTAATAATTGATACAATAGCTCTACAATATAAGCATAATAGAAAATCCATATATGATAAAATACACAAGCACCCAAAAATCTTCTTACTTTGGTGGTACTCCTATATGCCTTCATCCTTGCTATAGCATCTACTTTATCCACGTTTGATTTTCTTCCAAGGCTTTTGCATAAATGTCCAAAAATCATAATTTTTTAAAATCCAAATTTAAATTTTTTAAGGAATAAAGTAAATTTTATCTTTTTAAATTTCTTTAAAATAAAATTTACATCTTTAATATGTTCTTTTGTAAATATACTACATCCATCCTTTCCTAAAATAAAATCTTTATCTTCTTCCTTGCAATCTTTAATTGGAACATCATCCAAAAAAGATATGGTCTTATCTCGCATAAATTCTTTTAAAATTTGGTTCATTACATTTTTCATATGAGCCATCAAATTAGTTATATATTATAGCAAATTATACATGTGTACTAGATTCAAAAGAATCTTTATAGTGATTAGATCTTTCTTATTCTCTTCTATAAATTAAAATTGATCATAATCTAAGTATAAATTTCTACTAGAATAAATGGCATACCCCGCAAAAACTTTTGCTACTTTATCTACCATTAATTCACACTCTATATTTCTAATAGTCACCTTATTAGCCAATTGTATGTTTTAAATGAATCTAAGTGCCCTAGACTCCTTTGGCATAATGAATCAATTGAAATAAGGTATAATAGATGGTTCAAGGATGCTGATTTTGATCATTTTTTTAACAAATCTATCAACTTGAGAAACAAAGCTTTGGACACCAAAATAGGCTTTAAGTTCTAAGGTATATGAAGAATAGTGAAAATAATCATATGTACTACTATGTTAGGATCCATACAATTAATTTCTTTTAATACAAAGGTAAAAGCATTATCATATTTGAACAACATCTCTAGAAACTTTTCCTTCTCTACTTTGGTAAAAAATTGCCTCATCTAATCTTCAACTTGCTCAATGACTTCTTGATAAACTTGTAACCAATTCTTCTTGATTCCCTCAATTTTTGCTCTATAGTGGCTTATTTGATATGCTCATTGGTAACTTAAGGCAATTGGGTTATCATAGGCTTTATCTTTTTGGCCACAAACTTATACTTAGCATGCACCATAGCCTCTTGCAATATCACATGACTATCAATTATTCCAAGTATCTTTGAATATTCCAAAATCTCCTTATATATTTACCTTGAGTGAAACTCTACAATAAGATTAGCTTTTTTTTATCCATATGCAAAGCCAATCCTTCTAAAACCTTCACATTATCATCTTCAAATCCTATTTTTTTAATAATATCTAAAATACACTCACCACTTAAAATCATATCCAATTTTTTTAATTTTTTTCATATTTCTTTATTCAAATTTTATACATATGATCTAATTCTTCAACATTTTGAAATTTTAAAACCTCCAAAGTTATCAAATCCAAAAATCTACACTCAAAGCTATCTATATTGGAAAGTATATGGATAAAAGATTTACTTGCACCTATGTACCTCCATACTATAAGGATGTTCTTTGAAAATTCAAAAATTCTCTATTGGTCTTTAAAGGAGATTTTTTTAATTGGTTTCTATTTTTTTCATGATCCAATCTTATCATAAAAAATTACACTAATTTTTTTCCATCATAGTCTTTAATCCTTGTATAGTGGAAACTATCACCTAAAATCTTGGTCTCCATCCTTGAAGCTGTGATATAAGATTGTTCTAACACCACCAAATAAATAGTGAGGTTTTACTATCAAACCTCCCATGAAAAGTACAATTAGACATATTTATCTTACTTATGTCTACTTCATGCTTTACATCTTTGCTACTTCTTCTTCCTCCTTGAATTTTGCCTCTACCATAGCCTTGAGTAATCACCTCCTTTTTCTTTTCAAGTGACATATTTTCAAATTTAGATATACAAAAGTAAAAAAAGACTTATCATATCTCTTTATTCTTTTTCTTAATCAAATAAAAATCTAATGCTTTTATAATAACTACCTAAGTCATTATTTGCCTCTTCTTTTTAATGACATTGATGATAAGTTCATGTAAGTTTTTCTTTATAATGCCAAATGCTTCCTTTAAGGTGAACTCAATTTTGCATCAAAAATCCTCTCTTCAAAAATTCCTTTTATATCAATAGAGCTTTCAATATGTGATTGAAGCTTATAAGAAAGGCCTTTATCTTTAGGCTTATTTGAGTCTTCTTTTTCTTGTCTTTTATTCTATTTTCTTAAGTTCCAATTCCACTCTTTAGTTGAGATGAAAGCACCACTTAAGCTTCGCAAAAGAAAGACCTTTTTCTTCCTTAAATAGCCTTTCTAATATTTGGTGGACTCTTCTTATTGAAGAGCTCTTCTACATCTTTTTTAGAGGACTAAAGTCTACTTCTCTTCTATATCTTAGTCTTCCAAATCCTTATTATTATTTAAAAAAGTTGTAATACTAATGTGAGCCCAAATTTCACTACTTGATGAAACTAATGCCATACAACAAGTTCAAGAGGTAGAATAGAAGAACTCAAAATTGTGTAATTTCTAAGTTGATTTAAATCTTAGTATTAACAATTCAATTAACTTTAAGCCTTCCAAGCAATGTTTATCAATATAAAAATTTTAAAAAAAATTAATAAAATTACTATGGTTTTTATAGCTATTTATATGATTCTCACTTAAATCTCAATGGATTGTTCAAGTTTATTCATATAATCTTTAATTTCTAACTTTTATGTGATTACAAAATAATAATTAATTCATTGAAACTTATAAATTATTATTCTTTAAATAATAGATGATAAAAGTGCTTGATTAAATTATTACCATTAATATATAATAAAAATAAAAAAAAATCTTAAAAGTTGAGTTAAAATTAATAGTTGAAAATTAAAATTTAACAATAAAATTTGAAAATTAAAAATAAAAAATAAAAATAAAAGTCAAAAGTTAAAAATAAAAATAAAAGAAAAAAATATTAAAGGTTAAAAGTTAAAAATTAAAAGTTAAAATATGAAAGTTACAAACTACTATAAAAATAAAAGTAAAAGTGGAACTAAAGAAAGATAAAAGCAAATGCACCTTAATAATGTCTAAGAATTGAGGGCAGCAACTCCTTTCTACTCCAAAATTTGCCAAAATTCATGATTAAGTTCAAATTGAATGAATTTTAGTTTGTTAGAATTTTAACTTGAAGGCGCTCTTGCTTCAATAAATTTAAATTCAATCTAGTACTTAAGCTATGGAAAATTCTCCTTCAAAGTTGAGTGACCAAATCTGCCATGGTAGGCAACCTCTCTCCACTTGAAATTAACCAAAAATTCAATTTGTCTTCAAATTTAGTGAAATTTATGTTATTAAAAGCTCAACTTAAAGATGCACTTACTCCAAAAATTTCACAATAATCCAATTAGGAAGCACTGAGAAATACCTACAAGGAATTTAGCAATTCTTGTAAAATCCTTCAAAATGAGAATTTCATCACTCCACTTGTATTTTGAGGGAGAGGGTGCTGATCTTGTTTTTTTTACTACATGGGGTGAATCCAATGCCACTATTGCATTAAAAAGGCTACAATTAATTAGAAGAACCATTATGTCGCTTGAATTTTTTGAATTGGAGGAAATTTCAAAACCGTCATTGTTAAACTTCACTAAATCTTTTAAAAAATTATAATTCTAATTCATTCTAAATCATGTGAAATGATTATAGGTGAACTCATAGGCTTTTAGTCAACCCTCATAATAGTAATTAATAACCTCTAAATTATTAAAACTAACTAAGTTGCTATTCTAATTTTCTAATTCTTATCATTGTGATCCTAATTAACCTAACTCAAAGAATTAGGCTACAATTTATATCATCAAAGGTTGCAATCCTAAAAATTTTATAAAACTAAATTCTACTTATATAAATCCTAATCTAACATGCCTAATTATCCTAAAATAGAAAAATAATAAAAAGTTAAATTTTGGAATATAATTGAGAATTCACAACTAAGACCATCAACTACGTCATCGTAATCCATTGCTCTCTTAATGGCTTCCATCTTTCTAACTACAACCTCTTTTAGTGGCCTTAAGATAGCTATTTTGTTTTTGGTCTTAACTTCAATGAGATAAGACTCAACTTCTCTCACATGCAATTCACTTGTTTTTCCTACTTATTTTTTTACAAGCTTCTTCATACCTCTTCTTCTAAAATTGAGCTTCAAAAATTGCTTCATAGTGGTGAACTTCACTTTACCTTCTTTGAAGAAAATAATTCTTTTTTTCAAATCATCATCACATTCAAATTAATTTTTCTTTTTACACTCAAAATTATCATAATACATGCACTGCTTGACAAATTCTTTTGATTTCTTGAATACATGCAAAGAAATAACTCTTTGGCTCTTTTTTAATTTAGTCTTATTCACTTTCAATGCTTTCATGCATTTAATTAGCTTTTCAAGGATTTCTTTAGAAAGAATCTTACATGTCTCTTAAATTAGAATAGATGTCATCGAACTTAATAGAGTGATTGATATCATAGGTAATAGAGCTTCACCTCTTCATCTCTCTAAATCCTTCGTCTTACCTTCACCCACTCTTGCTTGGTTATTAATAGTACCACATCTTCAACTCTCTTTCAATCATTAATTAAACCTCCTTTAGTGGACTTATCAATCAAGAGCACAAAGAGCATATCCTCTAATATTTTATTTGTTACTTGCAAGAAGAATTTAGTTTTCTTTGCAATCAATAAAAATCTCTCTAAAGATGAAATTTTTTAAAACAATCTCTCAAATTTCTTAAATAACTTGTTGGAGGCAATAGACCTTTCTAATTGTCACCCAACCTACTCCAAAAATGATCTTTTAGTGACTCTATTAAAATCTCCTTATAAAATTTATCTCTCAATCTCTCTTCAAAGTTATTTCAAATCTCTAAATTATCTCTATATAAATTCTTCATTTTATTCTTAATTTTAAGAATTTATGCCAATTCAAAAGTAGAAATATAACAAAATTCAAGGACTTAATATACCTCCATTTCTCCTATATATGCTTAAAAACATTTAATGATGTTCTTTCCATCAAATCTCTTATATTTTTTGACCATACCTTACAATGTCTTTTTCACTTTGTTTTTACTTATGTATGCCTTTTATTATCACTCCATAAATACATTCAAAGCCAAAAATAAATCATTAGTACTTGATTTCCTAGTGCCTCTTGTATTGGCCCTTCCAAAATCACTTATCATTTTTGAATGTAAAAAATTTCTTATTTCTTCTTTTTAACTTTTGAACTCCTCTTCATGCTCTAAGCTTGTATCTGTCAAGGACAAGAACTTGATGAAAAAACAATTCAGACAAGTGAGCCTTCATTCAAAGAGAGGTAACAAAATATATATAAACAAGTATATATATTGAAAGAAAAACTGGAATGGCTATTGCCAAAAGACAAGAAAACTAGAGATCCTTGAAACTAGACTAGAAGCAAGAAAGGAGTTGACAAGAGTGAAGAAGCCTTCACTCTTGTCTCTATATATACTATCTAACTAGGGGCTACATGGCGACGTTCTATAAGACCTCCAATATGTGTTGACTTTGTAGGATACATGCCTTGACTTACAAGGCAAGTTTTTCTACGTGTGGGCCACATAGTTAGCTTGATCTTCAAGCTAACAACATGTGTGGCACATGGCCAACTTGTTGACCACGTTTCTAATCCAAAAAGTCAATTAAAGACACCTATGAAGTCAAAGCAACATCTAGGAAGTATCTAGGAAGCTTCCATATTAAATATTATAGAATTAACTTACTTTTATCTACTTTTACTTATTTCTACTTATTTCTATATGTAATTATTAGCTTACATGATTATGGCCATGACATTACCCCTCCTTCTAGGGACGAGTTCCACGAAGAGCGGTCATCATATGTTGAGGAAATCTATGATGCAATGAATTGTATTCGCCACATACTCTAATCTCTATTCTCTTTGAAGATGATTGATAGGGCCTCTCAACCATTGGTAGTGTCCCATACCAGGGCGGGAAGACCACCCAATTATTTGATCATTGTTGAGGCCTTCATAACTTCCTTCGAATAGAATATTTGGAACACCATCAGGAGTTGTTCCTACTTCTAGCAAAATCACCAAACATCGGGAGTCCCTTCCTAAATCGTGATACTAAACATATTGTATCTCACCATCTATTCGAGGAAGAACATTTCGTTCTTGAAGATCTTCATCTCGATTGCGTCGTCTTGAAGGTTATGACAATCGTAATGTCTCGTCCGACACGTCAACAAATGAAGGCTCTTGAGTTGAATCCGCTGGTTGTTGATCCTCCATCTCCTGAGCGCCACTACTACAACGAAGCTACGAACAAGAATTGAAAGTAGAATGTTATCTTGCCTAGATGTTGTTTCTTTTATAAAGAAGGTTTTCATCTTGATTTTGATGGATGTCGTCGATGAAAAGCCTCCACCGCCTTTGCTGCATTTGCAAGATTCTTTATTGGCTCCCATGTGCATTCACTAATACTATATCCGCACCAATAGACAAAATATTCTAATTTATTTCGGCGTCGCCTTGAATCTAAAACTTCTTCTACTTCAAACTCTTTATTATTATCCACTTCTATAGAAGGAGGTGGAGCTTGTCGTCTTCTTGGTATGTCCACTGTCTTGTATGGTTCAAGAAGAGACACATGGAATACTGGATGGATTTTCATTGACTCCGATAGATGTAAATGATATGTAACTAGATTGATTTGTACAGAAATAGAAAATGGTCCCAACCTTCGATAGTCCAACTTGTCACAAGGACGAGTGGTCTTGATATTGCGACGAAGTAGCCATACCTTATCACCCAAGACGAATGATGGTTGTTCCTTTTGATAGAAATCCGCATTGGCCTTTTGTTGTTCTTGAGCCTCTTTTAACTACACCTTCATCGTTGCATGTAGCTCTGATAAATGAATTGCCAAATCTTTCGCAGCAGGATTATCAACTTTTGAAAAGTCAAAAGTATCAAGTCATGGATGATAACCATAATTAGTAAAGAAAGGTGTTTATTTTGTAGAAGAGTGTACCGTATTATTGTAAGCAAACTCTGTCAATGGCAAAAGAATTGTCCAATCATCTTGTTGGTAATTAATGGTACATCTTAAATATTGCTCCAAAACTTGATTAACACGTTCCGTTTGTCCATCAGTTTGAGGATGGAATGCCAAAGATAGTTTTATATCCACTTTAAGAATCTTGAAAAGAGTCCACCAAAATCTTGATACAAATTGAGTTCCCCTATCTGATATAATATCCTTGGGTAATCCATGATAGCGATAGATATTGTCAAGAAAGAGCTTAGCTGTTTCTTCACTTGTGATAGATTTTGTACATAGTACAAAATGTGCCATCTTAGTAAAACGATCTACTATCACGAATATAGAGTCATAAGAACCTGAGATTGGAAGATCCGTGATGAAGTCCATAGAAACAGAAGACCATGGTTGTTTTGGAATGGGTAATGGCTGAAGAAGTCCAAAAGGTCAATGACGAGGAGTTTTTGATCTTGAGCAAACATCACATGATTGTACAAAATCTTTAATTGCCTTCCACATTTGAGGCCACCAAAAATCCCTAGATATCAGCTCCAAAGTCTTATTATATCCGAAATGTCCTGCTGCTAGGAAGTCGTAACGAGCTTGAAGAACACGTAAACGTGCTTCTCCTTCTGGAACATATAGGCGTCCTTCGAAATAGAGTAGGTTGTTCTTGAATTCAAATTTAGATGGATCATGAGATTTAGAAGAATTGTTCTTGATATCATGAACAAGAGGGTCTGAAGACATACTTAACTGGACTTGCTTAAGAAAAGTTAAATCAACAGTCAATGTTGATTTTATTGCTCGAAGATAAAATTGTTCTGGCTTCAAGAGAACCGTTCTTTGTTGCTCAAAAGCTACATCTCCTTCTTTTGGTGCAAGATAAGAACAGCTAGACAAGGCATCGGATAAACCTTGTTGTTTTCCTGGCCGATAAGTGATGATGAACTCGTATCTTGATAAAGACATGCTCCAATGAGCTTGGCGACGGTTTAATACGCATGCTGACATAAAATATTTGAAGTTCTTATGATCCGTATACATGATGACTAGACTAGAAGCACCTTCTAGATAATGACGCCATTCTTAAAAAGAATCCACAATTGCAAGAAGTTCTTTGTCGTGGATCTCATAATTGATTTCTACTGCTGAGAATTTTCTTGTATGAAAGGCTACTGGATGAAGTTTTTCATCTGTTCCCATTTGTGATAAAACCGCACCCAAAGCAAAGTCCGATGCATCTGTTTCTATAAAGAATGCTTTGGAAAAATCAACATGATACAAGATTGGTACAGAAACAAACACTGTCTTCAAAGATTCAAAATTAACTTTCGCTTCTTGATTCCATTGGAGTTTGTCTTTACAAGTCAAACGTGTAAGTGGAGCTACAACTCGAGAGAAGTCTTTGATGAAGATCCGATAGTAGTTGGCAAATCCCGAAAAACATTGGACATCTCTTACCATTTTTGGGATCTTCCAGTCTATAATAGTTTGAACTTTCTTAGGATCCATCATAAGTCCATCATTTGAAATGATGTAATCTAAGAAATTGACTTGAGTAGTGTGAAATACACACTTTTCTATCTTGGCATAGAGTCCTGCATCTCTTAACTTTTGTAACACATGACGAACATGAAGTTCATGTTCTTTTGGATTCTTATAATAGATCAAGATGTCGTCTAGATAACATACCACAAAATCATCCAAAAACTCTCGAAAAACATCATTCATTAGATGTTGAAAAGCTGTTGGTGCATTTGTAAGTCCAAAAGGCATGACGTTGTATTCAAAATGTCCATACCTAGTTCGAAATGCAGTCTTCTATTCATCTCCTTCTTTGATGCGTACTAGATTGTATGCTCACCGAAGATCTATTTTTGTATAGATCTTAGCTTGATTCAGCTAATCAAGAAGTCTGGATATTAAAGGTAGTGGATACCTATTTTTTATGGTAATCTTGTTGAGTCCTCGATAATCAACACACATCCACAATGATCCATCTTTTTTCTTCACAAATAGAATTAGAGCTCCTATAGGAGATTTAGAATGGCGTATGAAATTCTTGGCTAGATTTTCTTCAATATACTCCTTGAGTTCAGCCAACTCATTTTGTGATAAACTATAGATTGGTCCGAATGGCGGTTGTGCTCCTTCTTGAAGGTCAATTGAGCAATCATAGGGACGATGTTCCGAGAGTGTATCCGCATTCTTTTTTTCAAATATATCTTAAAATTCTTGATATTGGCTTGGAATGCCACTTGAAGTCTTTTCACCAGTAGGAACGGGTGTAGTATAAATAATGTATGGTAATTCTTTCATAGCAGCATGCAAGAAAGCTTTTGCACCTATAAATACTAGTTTAATTGAACTAGACTTATGACTCTTTACTTGCTTAACTACACTATTAGTTATACTTTTAGAGAAAGTAAGAGTTCAAAAAATCCAATCTATTTGAGGGTTGTATTTTTCTAACAACGATAAACCTAAAATGACTGGATTAGAGGGAGATCTAATGATATTAAATACTACAAAAGTATTATGACCATTGATTATTACTTCTATAGGAAGGGTTTCGTGAGTAATATCTCCAGAAGACAATGGACGACCATCTATGACTTCTACATTAACAGGTTTAGTTTTCTTTACTAAAGATATGCTATGTCTTTTAGTAAATTCTTCATCTAAAAAATACGCTGAGGCTCCTGAATCTAACAAGGCAGAGACTTTGTAATGTTTAGGTCCTAAAATAATATTTAATGTAAAACAAGGAAAGAGCTCTGAGGAGAGAATAAGACCTTTACTAGAAGTTGTGAAAGGTTCCAGTCGCACGGTCCCTATTGTAGCTGGACAAACTCGTTTTCCGACATATTATCTTCTTTCACAGCCATACTCCTCATTTTGTGATTGCGTCATTTCTTTGGACAATGTTGAGCAGTGTACTTTGGTTCTCCACAATATAAACATAATCCTTCTTGACGACGATGAGTCTTTTCTTGCTCAGTAAGAGGTTTGAAACGTACTGCATCAATTTGCATATCCTCTACTTCCAAATGTATGTGTTGAAGAGGTGTTGGTGTTGCCATTGAATTATAGTAACGTTGAGGTCCACTTGTACGGTTCTCAGATCGAAATTCAAAAAGGCGATTGTCGCAGTTCACAGCAAAGTCAATTGCTTGACTCAATGTTTGAGGATCAAGTAAGTTGAGCATTAATTTTTTTACCTCATATTGTAATCCATAGAGAAATTGGCTAAAAAGTGCAGCATCATCCCACTTGATATCAGTTGCAAGTTGTCAAAATTGTGAAGCATATAACGTTACTAATCAATTGCCTTGTCGTAAAATATGGATCTTATTGGTTGCAACATGAATTGCATCATGTTCTCCATACATGGATCGAAACTCCGCCAAAAAAGTTTCTAGATTATCCAATATTGGATCTCGTCGTTCAAGAAAAGATGAAAACCACGATAGTGCTGAACCTGAAAGAAGCATACTAATGAATCTAACTTGTGATCTTGGAGTTGGATAGCTTTGGGGTTGGAGTTCAATCATAAGTTACACTTGATTGATAAATCCTCGAAACTTGGATCTGGTGCCATCAAACTTCTCGGGTAGGGCAATTCTTGGTTCTCTAACATTTGAAGGGCATTCCACCATAGGAGAAAGGATATGGTTTGGTGCAGATGTTGAAGCAGTTCCAACCATTTCTATATCTTCACTTCCTACCAATCTTGTTGCTCCTTGTGGTGGTAAATTGAGTTGATGCATTGCAAGCATTAACTCCCTCAATTGCTCTTGCATTTGTGCCATTGCACTCTTCATTTCAAGAAGTTCTCCCATAATAACACTTAAAAGAGGAAAGATGTCTAATATCGCTCAAGACAAATAGAAGAGAGGACTTGTGGACAAAGAAAATACTAAGGACAATATCAGTTTAGAAGAGGGTAATCCGCAACTTCTAATACGCTTATATCTTATCAAGAAAAAGGGGTAATCCACTCTTAATTAGACAAAGCTCTGATATTGTAGGTATACTCTTGTCAATCTGTCAAAGATAAGAATTCGATGAAAAAACAATTCACACAAGTGAGCCTTCACTCAAAGAGAGGTAACAAAATATATATAAACAAGTATATATATTGAAAGAAAAACTGGAATGGCTATTGCCAAAAGACAAGAAAACTAGAGACCCTTGAAACTAGACTAGAAGCAAGAAAGGAGTTGACAAGAGTGAAGAAGCCTTCACTCTTGTCTCTATATATACTATCTAACTAAGGGCTACATGGCGACGTTCTATAGGACCTCCAATATGTGTTGACTTTGTAGGACACATGCCTTGACTTACAAGGTAAGTTTTTCTACGTGTGGGCCACATAGTTAGCTTGATCTTCAAACTAACAACATGTGTGGCACATGGCCAACTTGTTGACCACGTTTCTAATCCAAAAAGTCAATTAAAGATACCTATGAAGTCAAAGCAATGTCTAGGAAGTTTCTAGAAAGCTTCCATATTAAATATTATAGAATTAACTTATTTTTATCTACTTTTACTTACTTCTACTTATTTCTATCTGTAATTATTAGCTTACATGATTATGGCCGTGACAGTATCCTAGCTCCATAATTCCATTGTGTTCTACTTGTATTTTCAATTGCTCTAAAAATATTCTCAATAGAAGCACCAAATTTATATTAAGAGGACAAGCCTCTTCAAGAGGACATGGGATCTTTTATTGCAAGTAGATTATAATAAGCACAATGCTGCCTAAATAAACTCAAATATAAAAAGGTAGCTCAAAGGTCGAGTACAAATTTTAGATTAATTTCTTTCTTGTACCAAGATATACCCAGCTCTTAATTCTTATCTCAAATCTAAATTTCTTCTCACTAAAATAACTATAATTTACTTATTACTAACTCAATTTAGGCAAAGTTTAGCTCATTGAACTTAATTTAAGCTATAAACTTTAAATTTTCAAAATAAATAAATAATATTTTAAAAAAAATTAAAGACAAATCAAGAAAAAAAAATTATTCGCTTCTTGCAACTATTGTTTTCAAAACCCTTATCTACAAATTAGCTTGGATCATCCTCATCACAAATCCTTTTTTTACGTACTAAAACTTATTATAAAGCTAATAAGATCTAGTGTTTCTCACAATTTCAGAACAAAAAGAAGAAAATACAAGAAAAGGCATAAAAACCACCAAACTAATCTTGAATCTTACCACCAAAAATTTTTAATGACCTCCCATCCTACAAGTTTGCATAAATTTCCCTTGTCACAACTCTTTCTTTTGTATGCTAAATTTTATTGAAAAGCTAACAATAATATCTAATTTCTTTTAAAATTTCAAAAATAAATAAATAAATAAATAAATCAATTAATGGCATAAAAATTATAAACCAGTCTTAAATTCTAGTGACTAAAAACTATAAAGACCTTCTACACATAAATTCTTATCCAAAAAGTTCTACTTGATGCCAAAATTCTTACTCTAATCTTTGTTTAATACATGCCTTGAATCACTATAGAGTCGAATATGTATTCTAAAAGATAATACCTTCAAAGCTTAAATAATTTATTCAAGGTAATAATTTTATTTTCTAAATTCTTTTTAAATTTATAAATATATTAGCACTATATTCTTCTTCTATTACAAGTAAAATTAATTACCTATAAAATATCTTAGATGTACTTAAATTAAGTATATCATGACATTGTATGATTATTTCATTGATCTTTAAGAAGTAGATCAACTACCATTCGGACCTATCTATAACCTATTACAAAAACAAGTTGGCAATACTTAAGAAGTACATTGATGAAAACTTAGCTAAGAACTTTATACACCATTCTAAATAAATTAAGATTTATATATTAAAATAAGTCTACAAAAAACATACAACTTAGTATGTATTAAATAAAGAAATGAATAGAAAATTATATTTTGAAATAGGTATGGAAATTTTGAACATAATGTCATGCCTTTTAGACTCACAAATGTACCAGCTGCTTTTCAACATTAATAAATGATGTCTTTGTCAATTTTTTAATAATGTTGTTATCTATTACTTGGATAATATTTTAATCTATTCTAAAAAAATATAAAAAAATGAACTTCATATTTGTCGTGTGTTACAAAAACTAAAAGATGTAGGATTATACATTAAGATAAAAAAGTGTATATTTTACACTACTCAAGTTGGCTTCTTATGATACATCATTTCAAATGATGGTCTTATGATGGATCTTAAGAAAGTTTAAACTATCATGGATTAGAAAATCTCAAAAGCAATCAAAGATGTACAATATTTTTTAGAATTTTCTAATTATTATCAAATATTTATGAAAAATAATTTCAAGTTACAAATCATCTTATATATTTGACATGTAAAAACAAACTTGAATAAAAGAAAGAAATTGAAATAACTTTTGAAGTCTTGAAGCCATCATTTATTTTTATATCAATTTTATATTGCATCAACTTTTCTAAGGCATTCTTTGTGAAAATAAATACATTAGACTTTGCTATAGATGTAGTTTTGTCACAAATGACAATGGATGATAATTTCCATCTTGTAACTTTTTATTCTAAATTTTTTCAGAAGTTCAAATTAACTATAAGATCCACAACAAAAAAATTTTTATAACTATAGACTCATTTCATGAATGATGTCATTATCTAGAAGGCACTTTTAGTCTAATCATCATATATATGAATTACAAGAATCTCAAATGCTTCATATCTACACATATTTTGAATTGATACTAAGCTCGATAGAGCATGTTTTTATGAAGATTTGATTTCAAAATTATTTATTGACCTAAAAAATATATAATCATTCTCAAAATTATATATTTTTCAAGTTTGTTACAACTTTCCAACAATCAAACATTTAGGATAAAATAAAATTTTAGAGCTAAAATCTATTTATTTTTAGTAGCTTCAAATATAGAAGATAGTTAAAGACTTGGTACAATCATGTGACATTTTTTTAAGATCAAAAACTTATTATAATCAACCTTATAGACTTTTTTAGCCATTACCTATTTTAAAATAACCATAGTCTTTTATTCTTATGGAATTTATCACAAATCTTCTAGTCTTAGGTTCTTTTGATTTTATACTCATAATAGTAGATTAATTCATCAAGATGGAATATTTTATATTATATGAAAAATCTATTAGAAGTAAAGAAATAGCTAAGATTTATTATGAAAACATCTATCACTATCATAGATTACTAAAAGTTATTATATCAAATAAGATGATGTAATTTGTATCAAGATTTTTAAAAAAAAAATTAAGATTTTAAAGTTGGATATAAAACTATTTTTGTCTTTCTATCTTTAAATTCATGGCTAAACAGAGCAAGTGAATTAAGTTCTAAAGTAATATTTGAATTGTAACATCAATTACCAACAAGATGATTGAACAATTCTTTTATCATTGAAAAAGTTTACTCATAATAACACAATACATTCTTCTATTCAACTAATACTATTCTTTGCCAATTATGGTTATCATCTACAACTTAATACTTATGACTTTTCAAAAGTACTGAATCTTGTAGTGGAAGATTTGACAAATTGTTTGTTAGAACTATATGCAATAATAAAGGTGTAAGTAAAAGAAGCTCAAGAACAACAAAATATGAATGCAAATTTTTATTGAAAAGAACAACCTCAATTCCTTATTAGTGATAATATACTATGACTTTGTTGTAATATCAAGACTATTTGATCTTATGAAAAATTAGATTATTATAGATTTGAATTATTTCCTATGAGTAATAGATTAATCTAGCTGTTCACTAATTATATTTACTAAAGTCTATGAAATTCCATCATATATTCTATGTATCTCTTCTTGAGTTATATAAGATAATAGATATATCAAGAAGATAACAAATGCCATGTAAGAGTCACCCAAGAATCTTGTAAATACAATAAAGAAGGTTGATACTTTTTATCAATGACATCCATCAAAATCAAAATAAAAGTTATCAAATCTTTGCTATAAAAGAACTAAAATTTAAAAAAAAATCAATTCAACTTTCTATTATTATATATAATTTTTATATATTTGTGTCTCTAAAGAGATAGAGAACCAATACTCAGTAGATTCAACTTAAAAACCATTATTTGTTGTCTTATTTGATGAGATATAATCGAGATAATGACCTTCAAGAGTAATATATTATTCTTCAAATAAATGACAAGATACAATGTATATGATATCATGACATTAGAAGAGACTTCCAATGTTTGGTGATTTTATTGGAGGTAGAAATGACTCTTGATGATATTATAAATGTTTTGTTTGAAGGAAGTTATGAAGGCTTCTACAATAATCAATAATAGGGTGGTCTTTCCATCTTGGAATGGGACATTATTAGTGCCTGAGAGGACCTATAAACTATCTTTAAAAGGAACAATGATCTTAGTATACATATAGAAAACTTGCCTTGCAAGTTAAGACATATGTCTTGCAAATTGAACACGTATTGGAAGTCCTATAGAATGCCGCCACATAGCTTTTAGTTAGATAGTATATATAAAAGTAAGAGTGAAACCTTCTTCATTCTTATCAATGTCTTTGTAATCCTTTGTCTTATTCTAAGATTGTGTAGTTTTCTTGACTTTAAAAATAGCTATTTTAGTTTCAATATTATATTATTTTTGAATGAATATCTATATTTTTTGAATTACATAAGAGTATATTGAATTTTTGATTCTTTAAGATTCATATCCTTATCATGTATTGAAAAAAAATGCTTTGTACTTCAAATTATGTCTATGAAATTATAACATTATTTTATATGATTATTATATTATAGATTGGATTGAAAATACAAACAATAGAAGGTCAACAAGAAGAAAAGTCAGTATCTATAAATTAAAGATGTTGGAAGTAAAAGTTATCTTATTCCATATTTCTTTTTATATAGAATCTTATTGATATTAAGTATTAGATCTTTTAACTTGAATTTCTTCAATAGAAACAAATATATATGGAATAAATTATAAAATTATCAAAATATTGTATTAAAAATAGATAAAATTATTAAGATTTATAATTTAAGAATGAAACTTTTAAAGATTTTTGTATAAATCATTATTATTCTCTTAAAGTTTTATATGCAACATATGTTTTTATGTAACTTATATTATGTAAACAACTCAACATTAAATTAAATTAAATCAATAAGAATTTAGCCTTGTTCTCATTAAAAGATGCCATTTGATCATATTTGCATATACCTAAAAGGTATAGTTTTAATACTTTAATACAAAGATTAGTAGAATAGAAATCAAATAAAGAAAATATTTTTTTAAATTGTATTTTTTCTAATAATATTACAAGGTGTTTTGTTTGTTATTGTTGTTGTTGTTGTTGTTGTTTTTTTGTTTTTACTTTACTTTGATGCTCTTCAAACAAGACCAAGACTTTTGGTTTAGAAGAAAGGGAACTAAGTTTATTTAATTTTTTTCTACAAGATATTCAAAGTTTTTAAAAAATACAATGTGACCTATGTATTGGCAATAACTTCAAAATGCAATTTGAACAAGGTCACGTCTTCTGTAAGATTCACATATTTCAATAACAATGTTTTTTATTTTAAATTTAATATATATGTAAATATACCATAACTGTTTACATTTTGATGAAAACCAAAGTAAACTCTTATAGAGGGCAACATCCTACAAGTTTGATTTTCAAACCCATCTCCCTGAAACGCTTGTAATGATCAAATCAATATCAATCAATCACGAGTTTATTTCTTGGTAACATGAAGTTTTTACACAATGCTAAACCTATTTTTAAGAATCTCTCCACATTCCATCATTGGGTGAGTAAGGACACAAGCTTCATTTCAGATGATTGAAATGGCAACCACACATCAAACCAATGATGAGTGCTGCTGCACAATCGTCCAATCAACAGTACTAAGTGCGAAATCATTGGAATTAGAACTTTCTTAATTCAGTCATCTCAGCTTTAAAGCTATATTATCCACGGACTAGGCAAAACCTGATCTACGACTCTTTTGGAGGTGTAAGGTACTCTTTTTTCTTTGTTTTTTTTTTAAAAAATCAAGTGGGTAATTACCTTTTTTTTTTGTATGCAACGAATCCTCATCGACCACCTCAAAAAACACCACCTTAGGCAATTCCAGTGACAGAATCTTTCCTTAAGTGAAAAAAACAATCCAAAGCTCCGCGTCTACTTGTGTCAAGACAATGATCCTGGATCGTAGTTAGTTCCGATCTTGCGCAGTGTACTTCGGTGGTTGACAAGGAGACGACCAACGGCAAAGCCCCAACTTCGCAAAAGCTCAGGGGATGCGAAGACCAGTTCGATGTCTACGATGGACTGTTAACCAGTTCTGTGGGTTTCGTTGCAGTGGGTGACAGCTTCCTGTGCCTCTTTGCGATGGTGATCTCACTGGAAAGAGCCGAATGAAAAAAAAAAAAAAAAAAAAAAAAAAAAAAAGAGTAGATGGAAGTCTGCGATTAGCGTGTGGGGGTCCCGGCGTGATCGAATCGGTGCAGCGAGAGGCGCGACTGATCTGTCAGATTTGATCCCTCTTGTACTGATTCTGCCTATGTCGCGCCTGCGGTGATTATCTTACCTTGGATGTGAAGAGATTGGAGAGATATTTGCTTGCCGTAAACTGGTTTTACTAGATTAGTATGATTGTAACAGTATTCTGTCGCGTAGTTGAGGAATCAACTGCTGGAGTAGTGGTTGTAGGGAGATGAATCCTTGGGCTTGGCCTTGCTGGTTTGTGTTGACCAGTGCGACGTTGGTGGTACGATAAAATAATATATATGTAATCGTACTTGGAAACATGAACCTCCCTACGCAATTCGCAGCTCTAGCTGCGAGGAGTCAAGTCGCAGAGACTGTAGGAACAAGGGATGGTGAGCAGCGAATGTAATCAGTTCCCACATGCAAGATTGACCCCACTTCTCTGGGTGTGTACTTCACACACCAGAGGGATGAGTCGAAAAGATGAGGGGTGCTATGATCGCACTGCTGATGCTTTTCTCTCCTCGCTAGGTTGGAGAGACATTTTTATTTTAGGGTACCATATCAAACGTTTGCCAGCCGATGAGTGATTTATCGACAGCCATGTGGATGAGTGCTCAAAAGAGAAAATAATCGAAGTCAAGCGCTTGTGCGTGACTTTTATCCCCAGAAACATGTATCCTTACAAATTTTCAAGGGGGAGTAAAGAGTCGTACAGGCTCTGGCACTAATGCTGTCAATGAACCTGACAAGTCGTCTGCATCAATCGATCCATTGGCAGCTCAGCATTACAGCTGGTCGTTTCGATGGTGCAGATTGGGGACTGATCTGCAACTTAGCTGGGAGTTCATGAGCTGTGCAAAAACAAACAGGAGCCACCCGTTGGCATGATTTAACATATCTATGGTTATAGATTTATATATTGAGACATAAATATACTTTAGGATAAGATAATTGCAAACCAAATTGAGATTTTGAAAAAGACCAAGGATCGAGTCTACTCGAAGATTAATCTGGACATTTCCTGTTGCGTCACGATGTAGCGCAGCCACAATGCTCGCAACCTCAAGGGAATTGGGGGATAATTTGCAAGTGGAAAACATCCTATGCATGAGGAATTTTGCACATACCACTGCATGACAGGTTCCACAGCAGAGATCGTTGGGTCAGGTCGAATGTCGTACTTTTACGCAAATAACCGTTCAGGTGTCCTTCCATGCATGAGCATGTGTTCTGGGAGCGTTTTTTGGATGGAAACGTTGAGGCATTCGTAATGGAAGTGGCGCAGATCCTCGTTAGATTGGATATATCTGTCCTCTGTTTTAAACACTGCAAGGTTTCAGAGCATGCTTTACTATATTTGGATCTGGAAGTCTTATTTGGTAGACGACGAAACTCATGACAAAGCTCACTCTCCTCTCTGTCGAACAAACTTTGACTATTCTTACAGTCCCTAAGTGTTCAGTGATCTTCCGGTGAATACAGGTAGATGACTTAGATTGTAACCCTTACTAAATTTCAATAAATAAATAAAAATATAATAAAAGCTAATGCAGTTCCTTAGAACGTGATGGGATCACTCATAGAAAAATAACAGCTTAGGGATCCAAAAAGCTATCCTAAGCATGATCAGTCACGGCGATTCAGAAAAGTAAAATTAGATCGTCTACGAGCACTTATGATGGGTATGAGTGAGCTGGAACGGGACTATGCGGAATCCATCAGATGCGTAAAAATATCGGCTTCAGTAAGACTTGTGTGACCTCCACGAAAGTCTTCAGTATTATTTTACGAGCAGGTAACACATCATTGTAATGCGGGCCACACTGAGAACCATAATGTGACGGAGGCAGAGAGTTCTATAAATTCCCGAACGTACTGCTTTTACTGATAGTGATGGCACAAAATTAGAGCCGTGACCAAAATGAAGAACCGAACGCGGCTGTTTTTGTGATGACTTCACAGGAGGTGACCTTAGGAAGTTTCATCGAATCGTATGGTTGTCCACATGGGAAAAGGCTCCAGTCCTTGTGAAAGCTACATCTTCACACTTTCCCTGGCCTATGAGGTGAACATTTTCTGTGGCAGTCGTCCTTCTGTTGAAGTCGTACTAGCAAGCAGCGTGCTAGTACGAGTTAGTCCTGGTTTGAGACGAGTGGCCCTAGGCCCCTGACTAGCTTCCTAAAGTGGCACCAATGGAATGCTATACATTGCACTGGCGGAGTGTGATTTTTCATGCATGTCCCTAAGAGAAACTGGTTCTAGCCACTAAACTCCCCATGTCGTCGACGTCGATGTAGACCTGAGTTCCAGAATTCTGTTGGATTCTGAATATATATAATTTTTTTAAACAACCAAGGCACCTTTCCTCACACCACAGGTTTGATTTCCAACATAAAGCGAGACTCAAGAAAGATTTTTAGATAGGTATTATACTGATGGTTTGTATGTACCGGTGACAAGCTAGGTGAGAACACGAGTTGACTTGAATCATAAAACACATCGAATCGTGTTCGACGACAAATGTTAACATATTGTGCTGCAGCCCCATGCTTAAGGGGACTCTTCAAAGTTCTCCCTCTGTTGCGAGTGTAAAACTATGAATTTGAGAACAGAGAAAGCTCAAATTTTAAAATGTGTGTTATTTTTCGAGATAAATACATAAGAATGGACCTAACTAGAATCCTAAGTTCATGATCTGGACATGCCGAGATTGGTGGGATTGGTGGGTCTAAGCATGTCCTCCAGAAGACCCCCATCTGTAGTTCCAGTTGATTCTTGACTAGGCGCTGCACTAAACAGCTCAGAGACAAGCGGTCTATCTAGAAAAGATTTGACCGAGATGGGAGGGAAGGGCTGCTGTTCAGAGGAAGGCCCTACATCACTATTGAAAGAAGAATAATCTTTAGGAAGGCTGCCTAGATGCTCCGGCACAGCAGAGCCGAGTGATTCAAATTGTCTCTGTGTCAATCTGGCTCCTGTTTCATTACTCTGGTTTGAGAGTGAACTGCCGTTTGAAAAACTTGAGCTGGGTAATTTGATTGATCGAACTTCTTGGGGCCTCTTCATATTGTGTATATGATCTTGAGCCCCGAACTGGAAGGGTTCGCTCTTGATTGATGACGCCCAGCCTGGTTCTCGCTGTAATCTGAGAAGCTCCTGCGCTCGTAACAAATTCAAGTTGTCTTGAATTGAGCCATCATCTTGCTGTGACAACCCCCACAGAGGCGACGTAACCGATGAATAGAGCCGATCAGAACTTGAGAGGTCAAGATGGCTTTGGTTGGGAAAACGTGGTAAAGCTGGGTTTCCGGCTTGGCTGTAATGGTGACTTAGAGTTGATAGAAGCTCTTGCAAACCCCCCGGATACCCCACAGGACTCCTAAGAAAAGTAGGCGACTGATGTGTATGAGTGCCTTCGTAGGTAGTAACCATCACGCCCGGATCGTCGAAGCACCGCTCAACGCGCTTCCGAACTGGACAGTTCAGAGTTGTGCACCTGTAGTAATTTCTGCACGAGTCATCGAATCAACAGTGAAACTATTTCAATACAATAGTCCATTGATGGGAAATGGTACCGACTAGAACCAAATCCTGCGCATGTTTAAAGACGAAATGGTGAAAAGAATCTGTACCCTGGCATTCGGCCCTTGGAAACTTTAACAACTACTTTGCAACTTCAAAATTAAGTTATTGTAAAAGCGACCCGCTCAATGACCAATGTGTCAATTCAACACCGCGGCTTTACTAAAAGGTCAGGTTGAGGGACAGCTCAATCACCTGCAATCCTGTATCTTTGTACTTGTTCAATTTCAGAAATCAGAGGCCTCACGTGCAGGTTCCTATTGGAAACATGCTATCAATGTCATTCATTGTCCCATATCCGTGATTTACTGGAATCTTTATCAGTCGGAAAGTTAGCGGTCCTACTACATGCTTCCCTTGGCATCAAACGCTGCAACGTATAAAGCACGGTCCTAGTGCATGATCTGAATTTTTTCGAGATCACAAACATGTGTTGTAGTGCTATATAGTTTCTAGCAGCATCTGCAAACAGTGGACGCCGAGTTCCTGATTTGACTGCAGGCAGTTGTAGCGCAAGGAGACACTAACGACAAGAAAAACCTACCACGTTTCCTGAGATTTTCTTGAAAAAGTTCAGTACCTGGGGTGAGGGCTTTTTTTGACAGCCTTCTGTCCATACTTCCTCCACTTGTAACCATCATCCATTACATCAGTATCAGTCCTGGTTTTAATCGCGTAGCGTGGCTCGCGCACCCTCTTCACGCCTAATTTCTTCCTCGGTCGATTTCTGCAGAGAATACGCGCCATATTCAAAATCAGAAAAATCTATCACAAACGTTGAAGACTAGTCCGAAACGTAAATATGTATCAATTACACGATACACCCTGCATTCTAATGTGATGATAAATCTCAATAGATTAGAGCGCAATCAGATAAAGCTCTGATCTGCGTAGAAATGATTCAACGGAACTGCTTACGTTGGCTTCTTGGTTTCCTGGTCTTCACTTTTATCATCTTTCCCATCCTTCCGATCAGGTCTCTTCCTCTTTGAGCTTAGAGCCGAAGTGCCTGCAGCATCCTCACAAATAGAACTGTCGTCTTTCCCCTCCCCTTTCTTAAGTTCTGCTTCTCCATCGCTGAGGGAGGACGACAGCGACTCCGAATTGAACGGTGTCTCCGAATGAGCTGGCGTCACAGATCTAGATTGGTGCTCAACATTTACATGATCAGAAAACTGAGATCCAGAAGACTTGGGCTTCTTCTCTTGGAAGTGGGATTCGTCGTGTAAGGAATCCTCAAACGTTGCTTGTAGTTCAAGCATCGACTGTGCCCACGCAACGTGATCAATGGGAGTAGCAACTGACGTCTCAAGAGGACTAACAGAGGAGGAAACATTGGATTCGTGGTCCTGAGAACCTCCTGTTAACCCATATTCGTTGGACCTGCTACAGAATCTAGGATAGCTTGCTTCAGAAGACGAAGGCGTCCCTGTACCGGCATTCAAACTCCGTTGTTCGAGCTCCTCGCTTAACCATGGAAAGTCCGCGAGAATCTCTCTTTGAATTGGGCTCAGATGCTGGGGACTGCCAGTCCTCCAGCTCGGTTCTGAGTTGTTGGACGTAGCTGACGCTGCTAGACCTCTCAACTCTGGTGGGGGTAGACAGAACGACCACGCATTTAATCCCGGACTGTACTCCGGGAAACGCCCAGAGGAGGTTGAATCAACTCCCAGTTCAATGTGTGACGATTGACTAGATGGGGCAGCTTCTGAGTCAGTCGAGGAGCGCAATATTCTTCGCGAATTGTGGATTTCGCTTAGGTCTGCAGAGGAGTCTTCCTGACGTGAACGAAATGTGCCCTCCATTGGTCCTACAAAAACCAGGATGCGCCTCCGATAACGGGAGACTCACTCAATCTAGTAGGAAACCCAATTACCTGGACCAGATAATCCTTGATGTAATGATATTCCAGTCTTTCCGTCTACTCAACCGACTTTCAGAATTTGTGTTGCTGTCCTCAATAACCTTGCTGTCTGCATTTACTAAATCGCTCCGTTCCCGCCTTAAGCACAAAATTTCACCGTCCGGAAACGACGATGACCAGCAGGTAGCAACCTTGAATTCGCCTTCTAATACACACAATGGGTGTTTGAGTAGGTGACATGTTTCAGAAGAATCATCCAAGAGGCTACTCAAGCGCTCCACAACGAGACCATAATATTTCTAAAAACTTTGCCAGATTCCAAATATGTACTACCAGTTGGCCACCAAGCGCTCTCCCCAAACTCACGACTAAACCCAAGGGTTGCCACAACTCTAACAAACCAAGACTAAAAACCCAGTGACACAGTCCACGACCTCTACTCACAGCGAACACAAGCACCGTAGCGACAAGTCCGTCAGGTTCATCACTCCCAAAATGCAGCCCAACGAAGGCGATTTCCGCCTCTCAAACATTCAGCTCGAATCCACAAAAAAATAAAAAATAAAAAATAAAAAATGGAACCTCAATCGCGTCGAACGCGACTACAGCAAAGGAAACATCGCAGGTCAAACGAGAATCAACTCGCGGTTGGCCAAAATTCAACGATGCTCAATTCCTCCTTGCTCGATACCGAGGCTCCGTGAGCAAAGACAACGAGAGAGAGAGCGCAACAAAAGACTGTTGGTTGCAAGCGAGGCTGGAGCGTGTAGACTCTGCGCCAGAAATGGATTTACTATTCCCTGCCTAGGTCTTGGGAAGATTATAAGGGCCTGGGACTTGGAGGCAGTCGGTGGACCCCGGTGCCGAGATCCGCGACCTGGAAGCGGGCGACAAGCCCACGGGGGATGCGGAGCTCCCCGAGCCCTGGACGGAGTTGCCTCGACGGTGACCGACGATATTTGCCTCGCTCCGTCCTTGACATGGTCGGTCGCGTCGATGGGCCGTCACATCCGCCGTCGATGGCTGGGCTCAAAAATAGCCTCTTTCACACGTAGACCTAACATCTGCTCCTCCTGCTGGACTTCCAAGTGGGCTTTCTGCTTTTGGTCAATCTGGAAATCTGTTGCTGCGCGTTTTGTGCCTTTACTCCGTGATTTTTGACCGCTGGGAAAATTCCTTTCCTGTTTCAGGGCTTTTCTTGTTCCTCTTTTTTCTTTTCATGCTGGTGGAGCTGATTCGGTGCTGCCATCTCTGTTATACGTTTGGTTCTTTTAACACACATATTGGAATAAAAATTCCTCCTTTAGGGTAGTTGTTTTTATTATTGGGGATTTGACATTGTGGGTTCAGGTGATGATGTGGTGTAAGAAAGAAACAAGTGTTGCTGTGGACAGAATGAATCAGATTTTTTACTGATATTGTGTGGATGATGGATATTTCCTTCTTTCTTTCTTTCTTTTTGAAGCTGATGTGGCTTCCATCACAAGGCCAATGTAATTGAATAAGATTACTGAGTCACGAAGGCATTTTTTTACTTCTTTTCAACCATCTTCGTCCAGAGGGGACTCGTATTTCAAAATGTTTCCCAAAACTATTCAAGATTGAACAGCCACTGATTCAATTTAAACAAGTATTGAAAATTATTCATGTTATTAAGACTCATCAATTTTTTTCTTTTTTTTTCCCTTCCTCTATCCTTGATAATCAAATTTTGACTTTCTAGTTGTTGGTGGGGAACAGATATGTATGCCAGTGGGGGATAAGATGGGCCTTTGTAGCAACCACAACAAAAAGAATAAATTCAAACAGTTGGAAGTTATGTGTTACCCAATACATACACACACACACACTGTATGTGTGGTTGACTCTCATAGCCCCACCAGTAACATATACTGTGTTAGCCTATCTCCACTTCACACATCCTTCAGATGTTACAATCAATCTCAGTGATTACATACTAAGCACACAAATAAACAAGAAATAAACAAATCAATCTAACAAATGATAAAAACAAAATAAATTGGCATGCTCACCCACACACTCAGACACACAGACTCACACAGATTGACTGATTGCTGCTGGCAGACAAAAAACATGGAAAAATAGATTTATAAGGCCTTTAGGTTTCACACTCAGTCTCGGTGACAAGGAGAACCCCTTTACAAATAGTTTGACCAGGTCAGAATGGGAGAGAGAGGAATGAGAAAATCAACAACACAAATAAACTCACAAAATCATGCAAACCCACATCCTGTCTTCATCAATGCCAATCACAGTATTCCACCTCTACTATTGCATCTTTGGAAGAGTTGAAACTGTGGTCATGTAGAGGGACTAGACAAAATCCAATCCAATCAACTGGCTGCCTCCATGAAACCTGTGCCATTGCAAAGCAAAGGAATAGAAAATTACTTGCAATAAACATGGGATTAAAACTGAGAACCACTGTGCCACGTGGGACTCCTCCAAGGGACACCCACATGGCTCAAAATTCTCTCTTCCTCCCATTGTTTGTTGTTGTTCTTCTTGTTCTCCCTTTGTTCTAATTAATTTCAATGCTCTCGTATTTGACAACAAGAGATCAATCTCTCTCTCTCTCTCTCTCTCTCTCTGTTCCCACAAAAAACTATGAGAAAAAGTTGATGATTTCATGTGGATGCTTTTTGTATTAAATTCCACAAAACTTTGCTCACCATCCAACTTATTAGTGTAAACTTTCCTTCTTTATAAAAAAATTTGAGAAAAAGAAAATAGGAAAATAAAGAAAAGAAATGAAATTGAAACATGTATTTGGGTTAAGTCTGTAGTTTGTTTGCTCAAAAGTTTCAATGTATGTGTGTTAAACATTTGACACATCAAGTGAGGTTTGATAGAATTATGGTCTAAGATTTAGTGCATTTGGGTTTTATCTAAAAAAAAATATGCAAAGTATTATGAAATTTTTTTATTTTTTATTTTTTTGCTTAATTCTACACAAAATTTTAATTCCAAAATTAATAAATGCATACATTAACAATGTTATGCAGAATCCTCTAAATAATTGTTTATTTCATACAGACTGCTAGATAAATATCATAAAACTCAAAACATGTTTGAATATTATTTTTAATTATGTTTCTGACATTTTTCATAAGACTATGTCAAATCATTTATGTCATCTTTAATCTTGACATTTTACAACCATATAAAGTATATATATATATATATATATATATACACAATTTTCATCTATGATATTATTTTTTAAAAGATTTAAATTTATTTATTTATTTATTTACTTACTTATTTTGTAAAAAACCTCATATATTTATAACATGAGCTTTATATGTTCTTTAAAATATAAAAAAATAAAAAGGCATAATATGAGGATAAAAATTTAAAAAATTAAAATTGAAATTTCATTTTACAGATGTGAGTTATAAAATTTTAAAAATATTGGAAACTTTGCAAATTACACAATTGTCCATAATGTGAACAAATTGATTGTGATCTTTTCCTAAAAAGTTACAACACCCACAAAGATCATCATTTTACATTAAAACCCAAGCCAACAAAACTCGACACCATCATCATGACTCATAACAATGCAACCATCAATAACAAGTTTTGGAAAGTTGATTTTTGGCACACATTGAACCAACAATCACTACACTTATAATTTCATTTTCTACAACAACAACAAATAGTGGTAACCCATGTAGCCCAATGGCAGCATGCCTCTTTGGATGGATCTATCATTCAGTGGTCCTGCTCAGAAGCTGGAAATCGGATTTGACACACTTTGCTCATTCATGGAACCTTTTGGGTACCATTGTGATTGCCCGTTTGCCTTTCGGTGGCCCCCTACCCCCCCTCCCATGGTTGACAGTTTTCAATACATGGATAAATAACAGATGCCAACCTTAATGCCTGCAAATTCTACTGTTGGAATTGTGGGTTGTGAAGAAGATGGGTACCACTAGTCCTTCTCCCAGACTTTGACCACAATGCTTCTCAGAAAGTGCTTGTTTGTTTGAATCTGTGTATGAGTCTGGAAGGTTCCACTGCTGCTGCAATTGTTGTGAACCACCAGATTCCATAGGTCTACACTTTGTAAATAAATAAATCAATATATTCTTTTCCTTTCTTTCTTCTTATTTCATATTTTCATAAAGAAAGATGAAAACTGCCAAGGGAAACCTCCACAGGCATGGGTCAATTGATTTGTTTTTAGGTGGTAAATCAAAACCTTTCAATTGTATGAACTTTTGTGTGTAGATACAAAGATTTTTTTACTATCAAATTGGTTCTTGCTGTGGGGTGCGTTTTATTTGTGGAATATTAGGTTTTATGAAACATGTACAAAAATTGTCATTAAAATGATAGGAAAAATAAATAAATAAATAATTTGAAATATTTTTCCCTTTTTTGCATGTATGTGTGTGTGTGTGTATATATATATATATATATATGAAGAACTAAATGAAAATAGGAAGAAAACTAAATGATGTGCTATGGAAATCCTCTTATTTATTTATTTATTTATTTATTTTCATTTACATAATTAAAAAAGAATAAATCTATTAAAAATTAGAACTTAGCTTGATTGTTTTGCAACATTAAGATATTTCATTGTGATTGATAATTATATTTAATATTGTATCAACAGTAAGTCTTTGATAAGTAAATCATGAACAGGTTCTCATAAAATATTTAAATAAATTCATTAAGTCATATCAAAATAATTAAGACAAAATGTAAAAGAATACATAATAATGTATTTAATAATATCGATAAATTTAATAATATTGATAAGTAAATATGTAGTTATGATTTAAATATCAAAGAAATTAAAGAAATTACTAAGGGCATTTCAATTTTATAAATTTACATTGAAAATTAAAAAAATCAATCATTACATTAACTTAAATTGTGTTTTGAGAAAAGTTATTTTATCAAAGTTATATCAAAATAATTGAGACAAAATGGCCTCATTGCACAAATACAATGCAAAATAAAATAAAAAAGTATTTGTAATGTATCAATTTTTTTAGCACCGAAATTTACATCTAAAATAACTAATTATAATAATCTATGGATGGCAAGAAAGAAATTAATTATCAAATTTTTTTAAGTTACAATTCTTATTACAAATCATAATAGAAATAAATTTCATCTATACAAAATCTAAGTTTTTTTCTTTCAAATAAATTTAATGATATTATATCTAGGTCATGAAAACTTACTTACCAAGTCTAACTCCTTATTATATTCTACCCTCAAAGTTATAACCGCCATTAGATTTAATAGAATATTATTAAATATATTTTTTGTTCTTAAGAAACTAATATATGTCTGCATATGCTTAGAATTTTTAACAACTAGCAATTAAGATCTAATAGAATGATATAGAACCTATTAATAAATTATTATATGGCTTATAATATAATGAAAATAGTTTACAAGTCAATCTTCTTAGTATTTCTTTACAAAGTGAAGCAAGTGACTTTGTTGTTAAATACAATAATAAAAATTTAAAATATTATTTGAAAAATCATTTGATTATAGTTTAGTATATTTATAATTTTAAAAATTAAATTAGTTAAAAATAAAAAATAAAAAATATCACATAATTGAATTATTTTTGATGAAATAAGTTATATTTTTATTATTGAGATTTTTTTTTTCTCTCTCTCTCTCTCTCTCTCTCTTTCTATATATATATATATATATATATAGGATTTTTATTTTATCTTTGTATAAAATAACACCTATGTTTGTATAAAAATTTAGCTTATGTATCATTAGTAATTTTAAAGATATAAAACTTGAATTTTTTTTATTTATAAAAAATCAATAATGTCTTCAAGATTTTGGATTTACTATATTTAAAAGAGTAAAACTCTCAAATTGATTTGATGTCTTAAATAAAATTTTGGTTGTTCTAAAGCCACAAAAAAAATATTTTCATAAATGAATTATGTAAGACCTATTTTTATAGTAGAAATATCAAATAACTTTCTAATAGAATATAAAGAATATTAAGATATATATTTTTTTTAAAAAAAATAAATATTTTACTAGAGCATTGTCTTTATGATTACTCAGTTAATCTTCAAAAACAAATCCAACCACCTTTTTGACCAATCTATAGGTTATTTCAAAATAAATTGGCTTCATTTAAGAAGTATATTGATGAGAATTTGGCTTAAAATATCATTTTCCATTCATAACCTACAACAAGAGTTTAAATCTTGTTTGTAAAAGAAAAAGATAGATCATTACAAATGTATATGGATTATGAAAGGCTTAATAAGATAATTATTATAAATTAATATTTCCTACCTTGATATTTGGATTTTAAATTAGGCATCATAAATACTCAAGCTATTTTTTTGTATTTAATAAATGATTTTTTTAGAGAATTTTTAGAAATCTTTATTGTTTATTTTGTCTATTCAATATTTTAATATATTTTAAAAATACAAGAGATAAAAAAAACTTGTTTTTTGTATATTATAAAAGTTTAAATATACAAGATTATATACTAAAATAAAAAAATGTGTATTTTGCAAAACTCAAGTTAATTTTTTAGAACATGTCACTTCAAATAATGGTCTTTTGATAGATCAAAGAAAATCTAGACTATTATAAATTAAAAAAAATTAAGAATAATAATGAAGTTTAATGTTTTTTGGAATTTTCTAATTATTATTAGATTTTTATCTAAAACTTTTCTCAAGTTGTGGCTTTACTTATACATTGTAATATTATGTAAAAATTAACCTAGGAATATAGTGAGCATCTCACTATAGAAGGTAAATTATATTTGCAATAAAAAAGAGCCTAAAAATTATAATAATATCCTACAAAAATATTAATTAAATCTAAATAAATTTAAACCTTAATCAAATCCTAAATATTAATTAGATAATTCATGATAAAAATATCAAAGAAATCATTAAGAAAATTAAAAGAAATTCTAAAGAAATCCTTAAAAAAAAAGCTTAAAGAAATTATACAAAAACCTTAGTAATAATCCTAAAAAAAAAAAAAAAAAAAAAAAAAAAAAAAATCTTAAATAAATTATAAAGAAATCCAATGAAATTTATTAAAAAATCTTTAAATCTTTAAATCTTTAAATCTTTAAATAAATATTTAAAATATTCTAATCAAATCCTAATAAAATCCTAATAAAATCCTAAATATATTCTAATAAATTTTAATCAAATTCTAAAAGAATCTTATAAAAATCCTAATTAAAGAATCTAATAAAAATCTAAAGATACTATACAAATCTTAATGAAATCATAAGTAATTCTAAAATTAACTTAAGACTTTAATATCTATTAATTAAGCTATTGATCTTGCTTAAATGTTTTCATACATTGCAATCTAATAATAAAAACAAGTATAAAATTTTAAAGAATTTAACTTATCAATTGAAATAAAAGCTCTTTAATTTTTTAGGTTTTTTTTTTCATCTTTCTTCAATCTTAATGTTGATCTATAAGCACCATTGAATCTTTATTAAATTATTTATTTACTTTTAAAATTAGAAAAATTATTAAAAACTAAGTTTATAATCTACTTAAAAAAATTTACTATAATCTAATAAGTAGCTTATTTAGGATCAAAGAATCTTTTATTGATGCTAAAAATCCAAATTTTGAGATCCTAATCTAATTGACTTCTAATAACTTTTGATCTAATAATTAAATTGAGTTCAAAATTACAAGATAAATTAAATATAAGTAGATTCTCAAGCTTATAAGTTTTCACCTTTCAATATGTTAGAATGCTCACACATTTCTCAAATATATAAACTTTCTTTTGTTTCTTAAAAAACTCAAACCACTTAAAACACCTCTTACTTTAAAAAGCTCTTAAAAATTTAATATTAATTCATATCACTCAAAATCAACTCTCAATCAAACCTTAGTAAGTTTTTTTTCTCTGGTTTTATTCTCCAATCAATAAAGGAACATTATAATTTCCTTAGATGCGTGGTTTTAAACATTATATCTGATTTTGATTCTAATTCACAACTTGTTATCTCTAAGTATCATTTTAAAACTTTTTTAGGCAATTTTTGCTAATATCTATTCTTAAATATTTTTTAAAGATGCATATATATATATATATATATATATATATAATCTACTTTATTTTATCTTATTTATGGCACTATAAAACAAATAAAAGTGTTTTGTTTTACAAAAAGATAGCATTAATATTAAATATATTTACTACCTCTCTATCTTTTATCCATATTTTTTTAAACTATAATTCAATTTTTTTTCTATTAATTTATAGTTTTATTAGAACACAACAACATTGAATTATAAAGACAAATGATTTAATAATTTTTATATTAAAATTACATACAAAAATAAATGTACAATTAATAAAAAGCTCAAGGATGTCAAAGATCAATATTAGTGTCCATTAGAAGGAGCAACTTCAATTCTAAGTTAATGAAGTGTGGTTATTTTGTCATAATATCAAAATTAATTGCCTTTGTGATAAGCTGGATTATTTTAGAGTTAGACTATTTTTTATTAGTAAAAATATAAATCCAATTTCATACTGATTACATCTAAAAAAATTCAATAAGATTTATTCCATTTTCTATATATCTCTTTTAGAGCCACATAGTATTAATATTTAAAGTTTTTAATTTATGGCTCAAGTGCTTTTAGATATTAGAACCTTAGTATATAGATAATAAATTTGTATTGCAACAAAAGTTGATACTCTTAAAGAAGGTCCAATTAATTTTGGTAGATGTTATCAATAGAAAATTTCTTGTATTTAGATATTTCATAGAAGAGATTAAGCCATTGAAAGAAGCATTAAGAGATCAAGTATATAACATTGTCTTTAAAATCATTTGATATACTTTAAATCTAATGATACTTAGCTATTCTTAGTTTAAATTATAAATTTTTGATGTTTATTAATAATTACAAAATTTCAATTCAAAGTTTAATCTAGATACACTAAACCATATCTTATTTATTAGAGCTACAAGATTTACAAAAATTACAAAAGAAAATATATATATATATATATATATATATATATATCTTTTATACAATATTAAATCCTCATTTAAAACTAATTAAAATCAATTAGAAAAATATTAAGATGTATTTGACGAAAAAGATATTGACATCTTGTAGAAACACTAACCTTATGATTATGAAATTTATTTTTAAGAAGAATTCAACTATGATTTGGACCAATTAAGAAATTATCTAAAAAAAATTATTTCTTTGAAAAAATATATCGATAAAAATCCTACAAAGATTTTGATATAACATCTAATGTTTTTGCAAATGCATCAAATTCTTTGCAAAGGAAAAAAATAGGTCCTTGTAAATATATTTATTTTATTGTGGAATTAATAAATTAACCAATAGGAATTTTTAATCTTTTTCTTTAATATTGAGACTCTTTAATCAAATGATTAAATCTAATTTTTTTATAAAGATATCTATCAAAAATACAAAAAAAATCTACAATCTTATATGTATTAAAAAATTAGATAAATAGAAGATTGCATTTAAAAGTAGGTATGGTTATTTTGAATATAATATCATGTCTTGTTAACTCACAAATTCTCCTACAACTTTCTAACACTTGATGAATATAATAAAATTAAAAATATATATGAAATTTATTAAAAATTAATTATATTTTATTTTTAATAATAAAATAAACTAAAATAAAATAAAAAATAAAGAGAGACATTAATTTTAAAATAAAATATTAATGTAAATTGTATAGAAAAATCTTTGATTCTTTCTTTTATAGTATTTATGGTTAATAAAATAGACTAAAATCTTTTTCAAATAGTCAAATTGATAAGAGCTAATATGCTAGATGATTGAATAGAATAAAAATTTAAAATATCGAGTTAAAATATCATAAAATCTATTAATAGCATGCTAAGTGCTTGCCTATATATTAAACAAGTAAGAGAACATAAAAGATCACACCAATTACAAGCTAAATCTTTAAATCTTAATTTTAAAATTAAACTCTCTTGGTTGAATAAAATTAAAGATAATGTTTAATTCTTGATATAATAAAATTGAAGATAATTTTTAATTCTTGATATATATATATATATATATATATATATATATTCAAAGTTATATCCATTGCAAGTTTTAGATGATGTTTTATTTTAAATAAAAAATTATATTCTTATATTTCAAAATTAAAGGAGAGATTTAAATTTAAATTAAGATCATTTGTTTTAAATAATAATTAAGCATCAAACAAGATTTGAGTTCAATTATGCCCAAATTGCCAATATTGGTTGTAATATTGAAGATTATACTGAAGTCTTTATTTTTTAAATTCTTACTTTAATATATGTATATATAATCTTCTATTTTAAGTGGACCTTTTTTATAAAAAGAAAAAAAAAAGAAAAAAAAAAGATTGTATAAAAACTTTTAAAATGACTACCGGTGCTTTTCATGATTAGATTAGCAATTTTCTGGCATATTTTTTGCACATGGTCTTCCATTGACAAAGTAATAAATATTCACAAAACAAATAGAAAATGTATTTCATATTTTGCAATGCTCTCATCAACTAGAATCTCACAATGTGTGTCACTAGGAAACAAGCTTGGAAAGCTCCTTGGAAGGGTTGTTTGTTTGGAAATGTTTTTGTTCAATCAAATTGATGCACTGTCATTTATGATGAGATCAACTGCACAAATGTGATGGCAGCAGCAGTAGTCTGGATGACTGGTTTGTGTGCAGTTTTTTCTAGCAATGTATGAGGCCCCACCTTGCACAGCTACTTCCAAACTCAATCACCTGACTCTCCCATCCTTCAATAGTGACAAAGTATTGTTTCCTACATGATGTATGATGACCCTCCTGGAAAAAATATTAAAATTAAAATTAAATTATTAAAAGGTGCATCCAGTACACTTGCAACATTAGAAAAGGCAGAATCCTTGTCCATGCAGTTGGGCATTGTCTCATGGGCATTGAATGACAGGAAACAAAAAAATACTTAACAAGAGAGAGAGCAATAGAAGGAGACAAAGAAGAAAAAATTGGCACTAGAGGAGCAGAAAGGAAATGAGAAAGTAAATGGGAAAAAGAAAAAGGTAGTGCCTGGGGGAACGTTGAACTTGAAGCAACTACACCCTACAGCCTCAAGGGCCAACCTAGACATCCTGAATGAATACTCCCCCATAGGCTGTTATAGCCACTCAACTACTACAACTCCCTATAGAATGTAATACTGTATTTATACAGTAGAATACATGTATATAATATATTGATATACACAGGCATGGAATATGTACCAGTGAACTAGAGGAACATACTCTAGAAAATTGAACACATTCTTCAAGGATGGCAGGAGAATGTAACAAGGGATCATGATTTCACCTGGGCCCATATCAATTCCCATTGCATAGGGAACTTCCAATTGGAGTATTCCCCTGGGCACTGTAGGCTTCCCACCACCTCCACCCCATACACCTTCACCTTTATTAAAAAAAAGTTGTTGGTTTTTTTTGTTTTGTTTGTTTGTATATTTATTTAGTTAGTTTTTTAAATATATCTTATGGTGTCAGAAAATTCAAAACCTTGAATGTTCTAGAATTGTCTTATGTATCCATGTGGTTTGCCCATGCCAGGTGTACTTCATCATTTTGTCTTCTCTGTATCTATCTTGTGAGGGACACACAACAACACACTATGATGATATATGCCAACTTTTCAATATAAAATCAGAATTTAATCACACAAAATCAGAATTTAATCACACAGATAACTCACCATGTTCTACAAGTAAACAAAAATGGAATACTGCAGTCATACTTGATTTGTAAAGTAAACATTGCAACCCCCAAAAAATGACAAACAGCAACAAGCAATAACTAAATTGGGGCAATAAAAACATGCCACAATCATAGGTTTCTGTGCCCTAATGTGGGCTCCGAGAAAACTAAACATAAACATTATTCACATAAACATTTTTCACATAAACATATTTCACCCGAATATTATTAATTCCATCAGAAGTGGATGCCCACCCAGGAAGTCAGTCAAAGGGGGGAAAGCACATGATAAGGTAAGGGGGACCCATTGTGCACTTTTGTATGGGGGAAGGGTGGGAAACATGTCTGAGCAGAAGGGACAGACCATGCAGCCTACATGGGGCTAGTGTTTTAGATTGGCAAGGGAAGATGGATGAATGATAATGAGATGGATGGATGGATGTTTCCTACTAGTGTATTCTACACACTGTTGTACACATTTCACATATTGATATATGCAAATCAATATGTGAATCAATTTGTGAATGTGTATGAGGGTGTGAATGTGTACATGTGATCATATCTAAATCAACATATTTTTCACACAAATTTGTGGAATGGGATCATTTTTATTTACTTATTTATTATTTCATCAGTTGGTATTGTTTTTAGTTGGAATAAAATTTATTATAATAAAATTGATACTTATTTGGTTTATAAAACACATGACATGATTTATTATATATATGTATCTATATATATATATATATATATATACATGTGTTGCTAATCCCACCATAGTTTTTGATATTATCACTACTACTTGCCATCCACCACATGGCATCATAGTTTAATACGAATTTTATAAAAACAACAAAACTCAATATATTCATTTGAAATGAATTGAATAGTCATATTACAATGGCATTAATTTAGAATTATTATTTTTGAATTAGTTTATTTTATTTTATTTATATTTTATTGAATAAGAGTGTTTCCAAATATATCAAAAAATTGGTCTTCTATTAATAAGTTTGTAAAAATTATCAGGAGGAAAAGAATTATCTTGTTGAACTAACAAGTATAATAGGAGAAATCTGCTTAATACTTTGATTTTAAAGTCTAAACCTATTACACTAATTTTTATTTTTTATTTTTTATTTTTTTAAAGATTTTATGTTCTTACATAACCATTAATTATATTGATCAGTTGAATGAATGGATGGAGCAATTCTTATTAATAAAAAAAAACAAATAGTAGCAACAAACAAACATGTCTGGTGCCAAAGGGAATGCAAGGCCTCCTCTCACCTCTGGCGAAGGTCCCTTTCTGTGTGAGTGTGTGGGTTCGGCGCTTTCATGCTCTCACTGCTGCGTTGCATCCAAATCAGCTGCAGTTTCCTCACCTTTCCTGCCAGATCTGGTACCGACACAGGTTGCTAACATGTGGTCAATCGCAGTTTCTAGAGTGAACCGTTTGGAGAACTGTCTGCAGCAGATCAGAACACAACTGCCCCATAGATAAGCTGGTGCTTCGTCGCTGAGATCCAGACTGGCTAGCAAATCTGGTTTTGCAATCCCACGCAATGCACTGATATGGTTACACTTGGAAGTGAGTGATATTGTCATTACTTCCGAAACAATAGACGCAAACAATTTGTAGTTTGGTAGTTGAAAGAGAAAGAGAAAGAGAGAGTGTTTGCGAAATGTCATTCTGATAGACCACTGTGGAATCCTTGTTGGACTAGGACGTTTTCTCACTTCACCCTCTAACCGCAGAGGGCAGAGTAATGAGAGTTTCGAGACGTGTTTTTCTTGGTGAATCACATGGTGTATAATATGGTACGTTCTGATGATTTTTACTTTATACAATATTATCAAACATGAGTAGGATGAACAAACCTGGAGGTCTATCAACCAACGCCGCTGAACGCACCGTAGCGAAGCATAGTATTGGACTTTAAGGGAGAGTGAGCAAGAAGTTGGCGATTTCCTGGGGCCGCCACCAGAGCTAGGCAAGGCATTCGTTGCTGAATTTAGTTTAGTTGTGCACCTTGAAATTTTAGCCGGAAGTTGCTGCATATCGCTTGATCAGAGGAGTTGCAAATGAACTTTGAAAGCGTCTCTCAAATACATTGCTCATTGTGCTGGATTACGAGAAACTGTGAAAGAAATATGTGGAGGGATTATTAATGAGAGATAAAGACATGATTTTGGAAAGGATAATGACGAAAGTCAGAGAGGTTCAAGGCATTAATATGATCAGTGGGACGAAGAACTTTAAGATTAGTAAGAAAGCCAGCACGAAATTGAAAGCAGCAAAGCCTGTGAGCTCTCTTGATTCGGATTAGTGAATCTGATAGCAATAACACTGTCTTCTATGAACCGTTCTCAGAATTCTTTGTACATGAAAGCTGCGGTTCAAGGTTAAGGGTCTGTAAACTTGTTCAAGGTTCAAGGTTCATGATATGCAGACGATAAGGAAATAGCGTCCGGGAGCATTCTGATTATGCTCAGTTAGAGTGAAGATGCTTTTAAGCCATTCTGAAAAGATGTAGGTGCTTTTCAGAGGACCTTTGGATATATTCATGCATGAAAGGTCGACTGATATGGCGTCTTTATATGGTTCCTATGATGTACAAAATTATGAGCAAATGTTTTTTTTGGCTACTTTGGAAGTTGCTACTTGATTTATACCCATATTATTTGAACTCGTGTCGTTGTCACAGAAATATTTGATTACGGAGAATACAATCTGGTGACACTTGAGGCTTGAGAATATGGAACTGCTGCTGAAATGTTTCAAATCCCAAATAATGGATCTATGCTTTGTGCACTTGTGTACAACAATGTAGTTTTGACTTCATAAAAGTAGACCAATTGTAATCCATAGTGCTTTTGGTACCCTTGTTTGGATATCAGATGAATCTCTAGTTTAGCAATCAAACAAATTTATTTCTTTTGTACAAAATTGTATAGAAATAGAAGTAATAAAAATTGCTCCTCTCTATATGCTCAAATATTAAAAAACTTATATGTATTTTGTCTAGACCAATATGCTATTCAATCTTGTCAATCCAACCTTCTTTGAATAAAACTCTCTTTGGTTCTTTCTCCCAAATGTTGAAGTCTTTTATAGTATATTGCTTGTAATTTTGAAACACATTGAATATCTAAGGTGTCTTACTTACTCCAAATACTTGCACATCAAATATAAAAACCATCCACAATTTTGCAACCTATAAACTAAGAATGTAAGTTGTGTCACCGTATTGAATGGGAAGGATTTCTTTACCTTCACAAAGACTTAGAGTAATAAAAAGTAGATTTGCAAAATACATGTACACTATATCAATTAGTGCAATCGTAATTCTATTGTGCATTCCTCAATATAAATCCAATCCAATATCCTTCTTTGCCTCTTTATAGATTAGGTTGCAATAATATAAATTCTCCACACAAATTGATTGCAGTTGAATACTTTTACAGGTTTTATAAATGATCTCTGAGGTATTTTGAGCAAACATTGAATTGGATTTTATTAAAAATAGATTTAGTCATGATATTATGCAAAGTATATCTTCACTCTTTCTTAGATGTTTTAAAATGCTTTTAAGACCCTATGAATTGATATGGCCCTCATTTTGTTAAGGCTATGTGAATTCAAATTTTGACAAAAAAAATTGATGAAAAAAATGATATATATAGTCAATTATAGAGGATTTTTTTCTCTTCTTGTTTATTTCATTGGTTTTTTCCTCCTTGAGTTGTTTTATATAAGAGATTGTAATTTAATATATACTCTCATTGTATTATTGTAAATTTATTTTATGGTATCAAAGTTATAATTATTGAACAATTAATAAGAATTAGATTGGTGCATAAGAACCAAATATTAAGTGTAGAAATAACTTCTTAAAGAGACCTTATGCTAGGAATAAGAGAGAGTAATAAGATCATTGGTGAGATCGATTACAATATGTAGAAGCTAAAAATAAGAATATTATTAAAGAGTGAGACTTTATAGAAGCTTGTTAATGAAAAGGTAGTACTTGCAAATTAACCACATATGTATAATAATTTGATATTGACAAAGATGTAGTTTAAAAAAATAAAGAATAAAACAATCAAGATTCTTATATTTTTTTTATCAAGGATTATCTTATTCATATTATTCAAGAGTATGATGACTCAATAAATGCATAGAGAGCATTGAAAGATGAATTAGAATTTGGAGACCTTGCTCAAGTGATAAACTTTTTATATCAATTCATAACCTTAAATTTTAAGGATAGACTACCAATTAAAGAATTTTTGTCTATTCCTTGAGAGCTTAAGAATTGACTTGCCATATTAAGCAAACTAGTATCTACTAAAATATTAATAAAATAATATTTAATACTATTTTTAATAAATATAATAGCCTTACTTAGAGCGTTATAAGAAGAGATGAATTTTTTAGATTCCAAAAAGTGTATTCCAAATTCATGACAAAGTTTCATAGGTTGCTACTAAAAGCAGCAATAAAAGAAGAAATCAAGAGTAAAGCATTGATAATGCAAGCCTCTAAATTGAAGAATTATAAAAATTTCAATGTGAAAAGAAGACAGACTAATAGCAAAGGAAGAATTACGTCTAATCAAAAAAGAAACATTTTGAAAATGCAAAATGTTGATGCATTAACCATGTATTTTTTTGTATGCAGCAAGCCCATGACATATGGCAAAAAATTTCAGAGTCAAGAAAATTCTACAACATCTATAAATTTGCTAATGCAACATGTATTAAAATTAAAGAAGATTTATCTTTGAATTTTAATGATGAAGATAGTATCCACAAAGTGGTGTAAGTTGATATCACAAAGATTTCTAACAAACAATTTGAAGGACAAAAATTGGTATCTTAATAATAGGACTTCACAACATATCATTGGAGAAATATATTTTTTGTTTAATTTTACTCTCTTATATTATTTTTAGTAAATAATAGATATTGAAAGAAAATCTTATATGGCACATATATAAAGAGATGTGAATGTAAAAACTAAAAAAGAAAAAATCATAACAAGAAAAAATGTGCTTTAAGTTCAAACTTTAAACAAAAACTTACTTTTTATTAGCATATTAGCAAATGATAGAAATATAGTTATGTTTTCAAATGATAAGTGTTGAATTCTTGATAGCAATGATTCTTGATAGCAATGTGATTGTATATGATTATCATGATGCATGTAGCATATTATATTGACTTAAAAGTGAGCATATAGAAGTGAGTATTACATTGAATGATCAATCAAAGTTTTAATATCACAGATTTGGATATCTTAGTTATTATAATTTCAAATATGCTTATATAAAGCACAAAGTTTTTAAATTACCAATAGTTCATGCTTTGAATAATAAGTGTTAGATATATAATATTGAACATCAATATTAAACTAAGTTTCCTAAGAAAAGTGAAGAAAGAGCTACTAAACCTTTGAAATTGGTGCACATTGACTTGGTTGGGCATTTAAAACCTTCATTAGGTGGATCCATATATATATATATATATATATATATATATATATATAGATGATTTTTTTATAAAAAAATTAGATTTATTTTATGAAAGAAAAATCACAAAAAATTGATAAGTTTTTTTTTTTTTTTTTATTATTCAAACTTCTTAAGAATGTGTCTAGAAAAAAAATAAAAGTATTGAGAACATACATGGGAATTTTTTTTTATCAAATCAGTCTTGTGATTATTGCAAAGAGAAGAATATTGCACGACAACTCACTCAAGCTTTTATTTCCTAGTAAAATAGGGTTGCTGAGAAAATAATATAACAATTATTGAAAAACATATAGTATGTTTATTTATAACAAGCTCGCTATAATTTTGTAGCTAAAAGCAATCAATACTACAATCTATCTTACAAATATTAATTCTATGTAAGCCAATAATAAAAAGACATCTTATTAGAGATATTTAAAAAAATGCCAAGTATTAAATATTTAAAAATATTTAGATATATTACTTATTTCCATATATTTAAAAAAACAATGAAAAAAGATCAATTCTAAAAAAGATCAAGTATATTTTTGTTAGTTATGACAACAATAGTAAAACAAATAGGCTCTTTGATTTTAATAAAGATAAGATAATTATAAGTAAAGATGTTTAGTTTGATGAAACAAAAATTGGTTATGATTATCTTAAGGGATCATTAAAAAAAATACAAAAGTATTTTTTTATTTTTATTTTATTTTTTTTAAGTATTTTTAATGATTTATATTGCCAAAAGAATGAACAACATTATAAAAATATAGAATAGGAGAACTTAGCTCTATTAGAAGCATTTCACACATTTCATCTTACCACATCTATTCAAGAGGTTCAGAGATAAGAAATTTCTTCACCATCTTTAAGTATCATATCATCATTGAATCATAGATCATCCTTCTATATTAATATACTTATGACATACAAAAGAAGAAATCAAGTTGTATCAACCAATGTAAAGAAGTCATTGCCAAAAACTACTAGACAATCATCTTTTACTAAGAAGTGGAATATAATATAATTCTATATACAAAAAAAAACCAAGATGAGATTTTTTGAATTGATTTATTTCAAAATATGAAATGACTGAGTTGGATCTAGTTTAAGTATATTTAGGTACAAAATTATTTAAAAATCTACATGGAATTTGGTTGCATTAAAGAAATTGTGTTGACTTGGTATTGGAGAGATTTGGAATGAGTCATTGCAACTTAAGTCCAACACTTATGCTAGATGGAATAAGATTATCAATATCTTTAGAGGATGTAGTTGATCTAAAATCATACGGATCTTTTGTAGGTAGTTTGTTGTTTATTTTTAATATTGATTGTCTTAATATCAGTTATTTCATTAATGTATTTAATAAGTTTATAATAGCTCTTTTTGTAGCATACTAATAAGGCAATATGCATGTGTTTTGATACTTTAAAGTTATTCAAAACTTGAAAATATTTTATCAAGTATCAAACAAAGGATAATATATAATTTATATAGATGCATATTAGACTAGTGATATTAATATAAAAAAGTTAAATTTTGGTATATTATAAAAAATAAGTGACTTACTAATCTAAGCTTTGATTAGAAATCCAAGCTTTAATCAATCGTAGCAATGTCAATAACTAAAGTATAGAATATAGTCTTATTTGAGGCAATAAGAAATGTAATTTGGTAGAAAAGAATGCTAAAAAATATGTAGGTTACTTGCACTAATCCAACCACAATTTATAATAACAATCAAATATGCATCAAATTAACTACAATTTGTAATACATGCTTGTACAAAACATATTGAACTCCATCATCACTTTTTTTTTAAAAAAACTAGATAAGAAGTTGTTCAAGTTAAGTATATATCTATTACTACACAATTAGGTGATATTTTTACAAAACCACTATCCAAGGCAAGATTTAGTGTTTTATGTGAAAAAATTAGAATTAAGCTTCTTACATTCTTATTTTAGGATTAACTAACATCTTATGATTATAATGTCTGACTTCAAATTTTTTATTCTATTTCAATAGACAAATTCACATCAAAGTTATCAATTTATTATCAATCAAGAATTAATTGTGGAGCTCTTTCTAAAACAACATTCAACTTGCTAATTTTTACAATGCTCAAATGTCTAGTCTTCAATATTAAATATCTTCAATTACATATCTTAAAGAAGAAATATATATATATATATATATATATATATATATGCATAATTTTCATTGTAAAGCAATTTGCAATTAGTGTTTGTTTTGCATAGATGTTTATTGTCAAAAACAAAACAAGTTGCTTGACATTAAGCAACAATAGAAAATACCTTAGAGAGATATTCTATTTGCTTATGGAAAAGTTCAATCACAATTGCACTTGATTTTAACTTAATTTGTAACATCTTGATAATAACAAACTATTTGTAAGAGGGAGTGCTGAAATAATATACACAAGTCTACTAATGATCAGAGTTTGGTAACCATAGCTAACTTAAGTTCTAAGTATGAGGTTCTAAAATGTGAATTTGAGATATCAAAATAATCTTATTATAATTCACATGGTTGCATGTTTTTTGATGTACATGCCTAAGAATAAAATTTTTAATTATCTTCTACATACTTAAAATTTTCTACTTAATTTACACCTATATTGCAATCTAATAAATATTCTCATTGTATTAATGCAAATCTATTTCAAATATTCGTGTATTTAACATAACATTGCATTTAGATGTATACATTTAAAATATATGAGGAACAAAAAACAATTTATTCTAAAAAGAATTGGCATGTATGACTTAAAAGTTTTCAAATATGCTAGCATTGTTTATTTACAGGAGTTTGTTTGTTTGTTGATATCATACAACTTCTTTACTCCGAATTTTAGATGCCCTAAAATACCTAGAGTTTCTACTCGCCCCTTGAGTTAGGTTTCCTGAACCTTGCTCTTCTTCGAGAGAACCTTCTAAAGACAGGTCATTGTCAGCTTCACCTGGATTCTTAGCAGGTAATGCCATCAATACCCTTAATTATAGGTCATTTTTGTTGGTTCAAAATCAAAGATTGATAATGCTAGGACACTCAAAGACTCTAGTAACATTGTGCTCCTTTTGAACCGTGAATTATTTTGAACCGTGAATTATTGTTCTATGACCCGGCAAGACGATAAGAACAAGACAAGAAATGTCTTATGCTTACATTCAAAGAACAGTTTGACTGAAGAGTTGTCACAGCAGTCTTCACCCTACCACCGCCATCAACTCTCATTTCCAAAATAACACATCTATTTTATTTTTGGTTTTTTAAAATTCTTCGTCGCTGACCTACAATACTCATAGTTGAAATATCTGGTGATATGATAGTGCTAATAACACCATTACGAGGTGAAGATTGGACCCGTCTCCGTCAACCTCATTGTATTTCTCGTTGTTTGATGTGTGTCTAAATTGTCTTAATATCATTGTCATATATTAACATTAATGACATCAAAAGCACATACCTGAGAATTCTTATTCTTGTTGAGAGACAACGCTTCTCTCGATTCTGTGCAAGTTTTTTCTCTTGTAAATTTCTTAATTATCCTTTGGTGATGTGCATCTGGCAAAGTCTGGAATGAAGCTGATCCAATGGCCCGATTTGAAAACTTGCGTTCACAAGCAGTGATCATCCTGTCTATTTTCACTGTTCAAACAGAGCACCCGGTGCGGTTTTTTTTTGTTTAGAAGCTATGTTTTGTGCAGGCACACTGAACTTGGCTTTCCATACCGCACACGACATTTAAGATAAAAGCCACATGGGTTGATTAGAAAGGCTGCTCCTCAAGCCTGGCGAAATAGTTTGATTCACACTTTGCTAATCAGAAGAAAAAAACTCTAGTGCTTCCCTGCATCTAATTGGATCATCAGGTTGAACAGTCCTCATGTGCACTTTGACAAGGACCTGTAACACATGAACACACATACCCACATTTCCGTAGAAAGTATTTGTTGCGATGAGCACAATTATACCTTTTGGCTAGTTCCTTTCAACCGAATACAATTCTGTGGAGACTATTTACTCTCTTCGATTCACCTGGATAAACTTCCCATGACCGATTTGCTGACTTCGATTATTCTGTTGTGTTCCTTGTGTTGTTTGGCATAGATTGTATCACCGACACCGAGCGTAAGGAATTAGCTGAAGAACGATTTGCGACTATCCTGGAATGAAACGACTTAGATAATTGGGCATCTCGAATGCTTGGCTGAAGAGGTGTCATGCTAGGAGATGTGTTCGGCACCAGAACGTGAACGACGCCATCCAAAAAAGGAGGCCAAGTCACACTCCTAGTTTTTGAACGGTGAAATGAATGCATAACGAAGACACCATTTTCTCTAAAAAAAAACAGTGTAACACCTTAAAACTCCGAAATCGAAGTGCACGTAGTGTGGACACACCAAGTGAACCGGTGTGGGGATTTTGAGTAAAGATGAGCAAGGGTAGGGGCTGAAAATGGGGTAAAACTTTGTTGATCACAGCCTCTCTGTGTGCAACAATTTTCAACCAAATATTACTCTCATTCTCAGGAAGTACACTCCAAAGGTTTCAAATGTGCTAGAATCAGATCCCGAATTCGAAAATGCAGAGTCAATCCATACAATCCCTGATGTGAGTTTCGAATCCTTGACATACTAAAAGGCCGAACAATGGCCTACGCAATTGGTGAATAACAGAAGACCATAAAACCAAAACAAAACAAAACAAAACAATCGCACGAGACGAGCCTAATGCGACAGGGACAGTGCAATGTATGATTCGGCAATCGCCACAGGTCTTGCGCATGCCATATTGTGCATGTGAAGGCGGAGTTACCAATGACAGAGGATCAAATTGAAGAGGACATGGCCCTGCGAGGGACCATGAACAGCGACGACGAATTCGCGGCACTGGGCAGAGAGAATGAAACCTACGCTAAGCTGCAGCTCGCAGATGTGGGAAATGGAGCCCAAATCATCTACGTGAAGGGTACTTGGTATCCAACCCACTTCCTGATGTCGGTGATGGACGGCTACGACACTTGGGTCTGCAACGGTACTGCTTCCGCACACCCACCTCATCTCAAAACCATGCACGGCATCGGTAGGGTTAGGTTTCCAAGCACCGAGAATATCTCTACCCATCACCCACCAATTGTAATTGTCATGAGGATCCGGCAGGGAGGTCAGTTTTTTGTGTGAGTGGTGGTTAGAGTGGTGTCGATAGAATGTGGAAGATGGTAATGCTATCACTGATCTTTTTTGCAAGCAGCTACGCAAGAGTTTGTTGCGCATGAAGCCAGTCGGTGGGGGATCGAAGTGGTGGAGTGGTTGGACCGAATGCATGCTCATTTCAGCCAACATCACTTGCAAAGCAAGTATGCGTTCATGTCCGTGGATCCTGACGTCAAAATGGCAAGTCCTCCATGTATGTTTCTCCTTTCTTGCACTGAAAAAACAACAACTACAAAGCCCACACCAACTACACAAAACATACTCACAACTTGAACCTCGCATTGCACCCGAAGCTTATCAATCATGTTGCATTTGTAAAATCTTGATTAGAGTTCTGTCATTTGAGTTTTTGTTGCTTATATGTTGTATTATGACATCTTTACGTGAGATTTTTTGTTATGTGAATATGGTTTGAGTGATGAAAGTTTGCAGTCTTTTTAATAAAACATGCAGAACGTTATGTAATCAAGTGTTTTTTAAAATAAAATAAAAATAAAAATAATTGGTTTGTTTTATGATAGTTGGAATGTTCATTTCTGGATGAGATGATGGAGGAAAGACTGTTGGTGAAACTAGAGTTTCATAAGACCACTAGTTGTGGGAGCATGGCCTATGACTTATTGGAGTTGCTTGTGGATACAAACACCAAGCAATATGTGTGATTTATTTTCCACTGTTTCTTACTATATATGTGTAAATATATATATATATATATATATATATATTATGAGCAATAAATACTTGGTATAAATTAAAGTTTTAAGTTTAATGAGGGAAAGAAGAAGAAAAAACTCCCACAAATTTTATTTAACTATGTTCTGAAATAAAATGTATGAAGGAAGAGCTTGCGCAAAAGACTCGTGACATTCAAAGACTAGCTGCTGAAATACGCAGATTAAGATATGATTTGAAAGAGTATGGTACTCATTCTGTGGGAGATCAAAGTGTTATGAATTATCAACAATCTGAACAACATGTGGAATCAAATAGTGTAAAAAATGAACCATTTGAAGAGAATCATTCTTCTACCAACCAAAACACTAACTATTTCAATGAAAATGAAGAATCTTCATCACATTATCAAGATCAGAATAATGAACAATCTTCATCACATTATCAAGATCAGAATAATGAACAATCTTTATCACATTACCAAGATCAGGATAATGAACCATCTTCATCACAATACCAAGATCAGAATAATGATTCACTCATGGACAACTCTTGGAATGAAGAGCAAAATTTGAGGCAACAAATGTTCCATGATCATAATTTTGTTTCAAATGATGGTGTTGTATTGAATGATAATGATATAGAGAATAGTCAATATGATCCAATTGAATCACCACAAATCTTTAAAGAAGAAAACATTGAAGAGGATCAATTGCAATCACAAAACAAGGAGCATGAGACCGTTAATTTTCATCACAATTCGTCTAATGAAGATGAACAACAAATTGTACATACTTGTTCAAAACATTCTGAATTGGATTGGAACCACAATTCAAAGAACATAAGTGTAGTAATTGCACCTATGAAGATTACCATTCACAAGAAATTTGTAGTGGATGTGGACTTTAAAGAGCAACTATCATTTTTCAAATCTTCATACAATGAAGTTCAACAATCAATAAAAACAAATTGGGATTCAAACCTTCTACCCACACAACATGATTTACCACCACACAGTGATCAATACTTGTTGCCTCCAACTGTTGAACAACACGTGGAACCCAACAATGAGTTTGATAATGATATCATGATTGAAGAAGAACCACAAGATGAAGATGTATCATTTGAGATAGCACCTCCATTTAACTTTGATAGAGCAAAGAAAAGAGGCTCTAAAGTGAATTTTATACCCGCACCCCAAGAAGACGAGCCAAAAAAAACCTATTACAAAACGCCTAAACATTCATATGTAAAGTCTAAAATGGATGCAAGTGGGTATGGGACGGATGAAGAAATTGAGTATGAAATCCCATCATCACGAAGTAAAAGTTATGTATCAAATGGAAATTCATCAAATAGCAAGCATAGCCATAGGGCTCGGAAGTCAGCTCCATGTCAATATCACCTCCAAGAATCCAATCTTTCAAATCCTACTCCCAAAAAAGAAAAATCTCACAAAAACAATAACAATAAATCTGCAAAGAGTGCTAAATTCAATCTTCAAAACAACACTTACTCTGAGATTAAAAACGACCTTTATGAATCAGAATTAGATTACAAAGATTCTTATGATAAATCACCCCATAATAATGAAAACGAATCTAATAATGGTGCATACATACAGCCCCCTATTCAATCTATTTTAAATCATGGTCCGCATAACAAACAAAAAGAACATATTGTTTGGGGAGAAAATTCAAGTAGTGATGTACCATCACAAACTAATGATGCATGTGTGCAAGACACAAAATTTAGGCAATCTTATGTTGCAAATACTCAACAACCTCATTTGTCAAATCCTTCAACATCTACATATGAATTGCAAGAAAGTATGCCATCGACTTCTATTGCAAACAACACATCAATATCTCAAAATATGTCAAATGAAAGTTCACAATTTCAGGGTAATGCTCAAAAAATAGAATTTAAACATTATGATGAAGAAGATTTATGGAAAAATTACTCAACTACAAACATTCAAGCAAGCAAAAAGAAACCTTCAAAGTCTTATGTTTCACCAACTACCTGCCAAACAAAGAACAAGTCAGCAAAGTCGTTTGTTGGTAAAATTGCATCCTTTTTCCAGAAGCCATCAAATAAAAACAATCTTGAAGATTCATTTAAAAATGAAATTGTTATTGAATCTAGTGACACAAACATCAACAAAAATGGTTATGAAGAGCATATGTCTACAAATGATACAAATGGGGTAAATTACTATAAATCATATGGAGCATTGTCTTACAAAGATCCCAAAAAAAATAACTCTGAGAAATCAATCAGATCAATGTCTTATGCTCATTCATTAGGATCCAAAGCTCCAAAAGAATCTAAACCATCTTTTGTTCAAAGTATTAAGGCCTTGTTTCAAGATGCACCAAGCAACAGTGAAAAAAACAATAACACATGGGAGGCATCCACTTTAACCACAGATTACAAACCTATGCCAACTCAAACACAATTGTTGTCAACAATCCAAAATAATGAGAAGGAATTGTCACATCAATATGTTGATCTTCAACAATCAAATCAAAAGACAAGTGCTGGTAATCAAATTGGGAATGAATTAATTGATGATCACCAATTGATGGATTCATCTAAAAGGGCCTCAATTGAGGAAGTAAGGAGAGAGTTGTCATTTAAACTTGGAAAACAACTCGAAGCACAAGAGCAAGAGAGCATGTATACACCCAAAGTCCAATATGAAAAAAAAACTCATGTTACTCATGTACGAGGACGAGATGATGAACCGAGACGGTACTCCATAGATAAAATTGGAGCTGATTTAGCCCAATTAAAACAAAAGACTCAATCCTCTTCAGAATCAAGAGAATCTGTTTACTCTAATTTTTTAAAAGCTCCATCAAAATCTGTTGGGGCCTTGCATTTTGGACCCAAATTCAAAGGAGGAAATGAGTATGATGATGGAGTGGATTTTGAAGCTGGAAGTCATTCTATGAATCAAAGGCAAGAAGTTGAAATGGGTCCTTACAGTAGTCTATATCCAATAGTACATTCTACACAAACTCCAATTGAACACACACAAAACAATGAAAAATCCACCAAACATTCACCATCTTCAATCAATGCTCAATTGAATAAGAAAAATTTAGCATCACAATCATTTTGTCATGATTTTTCTAATAAGAGTATTCTTTGTGTAGCTAAGATATGTTTTGGAAATAATGATAAAGATTGCAATGTCCTATAAGTGTAACTCATGATACAACTAATTCTTCTAATTTAGGTTATGAGATTGATATGACATTCAATAAAGATGATCCACAACATCAAGGAAAAATATTATGAATTTAGTATATACATGATCTGATTTCTCTTCAAAAACAAAAGGGTAAATCTCACATATAAAACTAACTCTCATTCAAAATACATATAAATAGAAATTTACTATTAAATACAATTTAATCCCATATCAAGATTTATCTTTAATTTTTTTGCATATATTTATGTATAATAATGGTTAAAATATTTTTAAAATAATCTGATGTATTTTACATGTTAATGCTAATCAGAAATAAAATAATGTAAAGTTTATAGTTAGTGATATTAATAAATTCTTATTTTACTGATTTGTTCTGTTTGATTTTTTCCCTCTATTTGATTACAAATTAAAAATAGAAACTCGTGCTCAAATTATTAATCATGTATCAAAATTTATCAATTGGTATCATTTTCATTGTTTTTTTGTTTCATCTTTCTTCATTCCTGCCCTTAATATCTTGTTAACTTGAGTTATATTTGTCTGAAGTGATTTGACGCTTGATTTGCAAATACCAATTTTGTGATCACAAAGTTCATGCATTTACAGGTTTTAAAAGCGTTTTAAATCACGAATTAAATTCTTTCAGCTTTAAAGGTCAAAATTTGACTCATCTTTGTTGTATTTGATGTATTTGATGCAAAATTTTCTTCCTGAATGTAAGAATAAAGAATCATTTAGGGACACATTTCATGGAACATTTGAACTAGACCAAAACTAAATGAATACAGCTACACGATTAAAACCATAAAGACTTCCTGCATAGATGATGTAAATACCTCTTTGAATTCATAATTGAAATAGAAGTGAGCACAACTCCTATTTTAAAGACAATAAAATCAAATTAAAAATAAAAAATGTCAATGTGAAATATATTTCAAAGGTTGAGTTTGTTTTGTTTTTTTGTTTGTTTGTTTATTTGTTTGTTTTTTTTTTCCTCTAGAAAATCAAATATTGAGAAGGCCAACAAAACTTATATGAAAAAATATCAAATATATATATACACATCTATATTCCAAATACAAGTCACAAAAAACTCGGTGATTAAAACAATTCTAAAAATAAAAAAAAAAATTAAGATTTGAGTAGATGGTAATTGTAAAAAAATATAAAATAATCAATTAAATTATCAGTTATGTATATGTATGTAATGAACTTAAATTCTTTATTTCTTTATTTCTTTATTTCTTTATTTCTTCAAATAGAAAAAAATATTAAATGAATTGAAATCAATCTTAATTTGATAAAACTTTGTAGAAGCGCATATTAATAAATGTTTTAGGAGACAGAAGACCTTACACTTAACACCAATAATATTTTACCAAAAGATATAAAGTCACCATAAGCATTTTTAAATCAAGATGTTACACTGCTTGAAAGTTACTTTTCCCATACTTGACAAAAAAAAAAGTATATAAAAACAAATATAATATGAGGTCTACATGATTTTTTAAACGTAATATTTTTTAAGATACCATCATTTCCAGTGTTTGTTTGTTAGTTTTTAATTTTTTAATTTTTTAATTTTATTTTAATACAAACACTCAGGTCTCTTTTTGGATTTTGACATCAAACAAATTTTATTTGTGCATCTATTTATAACAACATATGCTACTTTAAAAGACCTTTATTTGTTTGTTTATTTGTTTGTTTATTTCTATTTTGTAAAATCCACTCTTTAAATACAATTATCTAAATTGAATGTAGAGGTAGACAATAAATAAGAACGTCAAGAAATATTGTTGGTTGTTACTATTTTAAAACAAATTTTTTAGAGGTTTGTTAAATTGATCCAAGCATTTACTAAACTCACCCACTTATCCTAACCATCATCAAAAAATTCTCCAATGCCAGATCTGGATCAATCAAAAACCAATGAAAAAAATAGTTGCATCCTCAACCAATGATGATTGATTTAGTAAATATCTAGGTCAATTTAAAAATTCCCAAATTATAATTTGTGTATATATATATATATATATATATAGAAAGTGAAACACCACATATATCAATACATCCATATATTCATTTTTCTTTTCATTGTGTATAACATTATGAAATATCACAAATTCATCAACATTCAACATTCACTTTGACCAGGTGTAGTTGATAAAAAATAACAATAAAATAAAAGTACGTCCATGAGTTGGCACTTTTAATTCAATACAAAAAATAAACTATCCACTCATGTATGTAAAGTGGTCTAAGCATTCAATAAAAAATCTACCCACAGTAAGGAAAGGAAATGGAGAGAGGAACCAAAGAGATGGAAGAAGACGGGCCGGGGGCCAGGGGGGGGGGGGACCCGCGATAAGAGGAAGGAGAGGAAGAGTCCCTTGCCCTCAAGAGCAGAGGCCTTGGTGAACTGGGGCTCTCTCTCGCTCTGTCTTTGGAGTTGCAGGGCCTCTCCCCCGTCGTGTCCGCCATAGCCATCCCCTCCACTTCCTCGCCATGGTGTCCCTCAAGTTGCAGAAGCGCTTGGCCGCCAGCGTGCTTAAGTGCGGAGAGCGCAAGGTGTGGCTCGACCCCAATGAGGTCAACGAGATTTCCATGGCCAACAGCCGGCAGAACATCCGTAAGCTGGTGAAGGATGGCTTCGTCATCCGCAAGCCCCAGAAGATTCACTCGCGTGCCCGTGCTCGCCGTGCTTTGGAGGCGAAACGGAAGGGCCGTCACTCAGGATACGGGAAGCGCCGTGGTACTCGAGAAGCCAGACTTCCTACTAAGGTACCGCAATGCTGCCGACTTGTTTTCGATTTAGGGTTTCTTACTAGAGTGACGACAGATTGCGTCACGCAGTGATTGTCTCTTTTTTCAGTACTTTGAGCTTGTGTTTTTTCTTCTGATTGCTGTTATTTAGGGTTTCCTGGGATTTGTGGGGTCACCCTGTCTTGGTATCTTTTACTGATATTACTGGCTTTAGATATTACATGTCAGCTTCTCTTTGCCTTAAACTTTGGCATTTAGCCTAGGTTTCTGCGTTATATTCTTGAAGCTAGGGCGATCTCTTGTTTTCATCTGTTGCATAAGGTCTACACATTGTTCAAGAACGGACAGTGAAGATTTGCTGCCACTATTTTTTAGGGTTGTGTAGAGTTCAAAAGGGCAAATTGAGAGTTTGTTCATTTTCATATAGCTTGTGAACTACCATGTAGCCGATGTACGTGGATGCATCCTATGTAGCACGCCTTAGGGCTTCACGTGCAGCTGCAATGTTTGTCACTTTTTCGTGATGTGCTCATACGCTACTGCGTTTTCCCTGGGCTGCAGTACTTTAACACATCTTCACTCTCTAAAAATTCGTTCAATTGTGGAGACTTGGGATGAGTAGAGAAGATTTCACGAATATTCACTGGGAATTGGTTAGGTTATGGTTAACAACACATGGATGTATTCATGAGAAACGAAGTGGATATGCAGGTCTTGTGGTTGCGGCGCATGCGAGTGTTGAGGCGTCTGTTGCGCAAGTACCGTGATGCTAAGAAGATTGACAAGCACATGTACCATGATATGTACATGAAAGTCAAAGGTAATGTCTTCAAGAACAAGCGTGTCTTGATGGAGAGCATTCACAAGTCTAAGGCTGAGAAGGCACGTGAAAAGACTCTGTCTGACCAATTCGAGGCTAGGCGCGCCAAGAACAAGGCTACACGTGAGCGCAAGATCGCCAGGAGGGAGGAGCGACAGGCACAGGGTATTCCTGCTGTTGCTCCTGCCCAGGCTGCCGAGACTCCAGTGAGTGATGCTCCAGCGAAGAAGTCAAAAAAGTAGAGTTTGACTGAAGATTTTGCACTAGTGAATCTTGTTGTTTTGGATCAACACGACGGAAGATTGCTTTTCTTTCTTAACTTCGTTACTGCTATCAACTTGAATGCCTTGCTTTATTGTTTGGAGCTCTAGATGGTGTGTCTGTCTGATTATATTTGCAATGGTGGTGCTGAAGCCGCTGTGAATTGTTTGAAGTGAAGTGTATGGTCTCTTTGACTTGATACCGTGCGTTATGTCGAGTCATCCGTGTTCAGTTGGCGGGACTTGGGTGTTGATTCTTTACATCAGATTCTATTTTTCTTCGGGCATAAAATTCTTCTTATAGATTACTTAGTGCTGAATGGAAGCTGACCACTGGCGTACCCAATGCAATCTAAGAATTGCTGCAAATTTAGTGAAGAAACTGATGGGGTGAGATCGTGATGACAATGTCCTAGATACAAGTTGATGCACAATGTAAAACAAGAGTATGCATATTGATATCTATTTTTTCATGCCTGTATTAAATTTTTATCACTGAAAACTACTCCGCGTATCAAAAATACTGTTCAGTACCAGAGGTGATTTTTTTTTTTGAAAGGGAGAATACTTTTGATTAAACCTTCTAACTAAACTATGTGTAAACAATTATTTTCAATTTACCGTGGTAGACATTCTTATTTGGATTGCTACAACTCTAAGCAACTTAATAGTAGTAATGGAGAAAGAATAAAATGTCCAACATGGCACTACATGTGTTACTCTTATTGGACATAATAGGTGGTTTACATTGCTTTGTCAATTGACAAGTTGTAGCTACTATTTGTTGGTAGTAATACTATTTAGATGCCATAGCTTATTAAGTCATCATGTTGCCTATTAACATAATGTAGAATAGGTGGTTTACATTGCTTTGTCAATTGACAAGTTGTAGCTACTATTTGTTGGTAGTAATACTATTTAGATGTCATAGCTTATCAAGTCATCATGTTACTTATTAACATAATGTAGAATAGGTGGTTTACATTGCTTTGTCAATTGACAAGTTGTAGCCACTATTTGTTGGTAGTAATACTATTTAGGTGTCATAGCTTACCAAGTCATCATGTTGCCTATTAAGACAAGTGTCTACATGTTAATTGGACATTGTTGACTAGGCTAGTTGTTTGTGTATTCATACTAGAAAGTCCATGTGGTTAGATATTGGACTAGTAGTATAGAATTCAAATTAGAAGCTCATTTTGGTAAGTGGTTTTAGTTCTCTTTTCTTTATATATTTGTATTTCTATTCTAATAATATACTTCATATTTTATCACATGGTATTGGAGTTTGGTGCTCTTAAATTGTCCTTTGTAAGTTGTAATATGTATGAGATTGTTTTGTAGAATGTAGTCTTTTGAACACTTTTGAAGAAGTTTAATTTTCATTTAATAGCTCTTGTTAAAAGCAATGTAAGAAATCAAGAGGACCAAGAAGGAGGTATTGGAGCTTCAAGAAATTATGCCCACAGTACATACAATCCTTTAGTCTACACAAAGCTATAGTACAGTCAGAATTGTCTTACTAAAAACTAGCTATTTAGAATGCATAGTCGAGATAGTCTTGTCAGGAACAAACTATTAGAAATACACAATCGGATTGGCCAATGTAGAGGTTTGGTGATATGAATTGGGACTCCAAACATCAAGTTCAAAGGAATTTAAGGAGTCTATGGAATCCAACAAATCCAATGACTCCAAGAAGATTTGCAAGTTAAATTTTTTGATTTAAATTAGACATATATTTATCAGAATTGATATATCTTAGTTAATTTTGGAAATTTAAACTTAAAATTTTTTGAGAGCATTGGTGGCACTATAATATAATCATCCAAAATTTTAGTATTTTAGAAAAAAATTAGAATTTCTATCAATACTCAAATAAAAGGCTATATAAGAAGGAATTGAGCTTCACCTTGATTACATTTTTATCCCTTCTAATTTTCTTCTCTTAGTCCTATTATTTCTTCTATCTTTAGCATATTTTTTGTATCATAGCAACAAAATATTACATCATAGAGAAATTTATTAGAGACAAGTGGCATCTTTGAAAAGAGAGCATTAGATTTATTCTAATCCACAAGAAATTATAGAAGGTTGTATGTAGAAAATACAAGAAAATCATTAGATCACCCATAGATTTGATTGAGTTAGAGAAATGTGAAAGTATAGACAAGGAGGTATTATATGCAATTTGTTATCATCTCTCTAGTTCAGAGTTCATGATAACAAATAAAGCAATAAGTGCAAAGACTGTATAAAAGAGTCTAGAAGAAACATATGAAGTTAAAAATACCTCAAGCCTATTATTCTTGATTTGCAGGTTTTGGACTGCACAAATGAATGAAGGTGATAACATTGTTATGCACATAAGCAAATTGTGGAAAATGGCTAAGCAACTTTCTTCAATTGAAAAGAAAGCTTTAGACACACATTTTGTCATGGCATTATTAGAGAGTCTTCCAGAGTCATACTATACCTTAATGGTGTCATTGGAAACATGATCTCTTGTCGAGTTGATATTGACTGTAACCATAATTCAGTTATTGCAACAAGAGTTTACAACAAGAATGTGGAATTGACCTCTAAGGCAGTGTTGGCTATTGAAAGAAAATCCAAACTACATTCTTATATTCATACTCATGTAGGATCTTCACATAATTACAAGAAGGATGCCAAATACAGATATTGTAGCAAAAAAGATTACTATGAGAAAAAATGTTGCACTAAGGAGAAGCATAAGAAGTTAGAAAAGTTGAAGAAGACTTCTTAAAAAGAACACTCTAATATAATAGATGAAAAAGATCAAATGAAGGGTGAATTTAATTTTGTAGCTACGTTTTTTGTCACTATAAGTGACAAAGAATGATACATTGATTCTGGTGCTTCTGAGCATATGATGGAAAATTGAAGTTGATTTTTAAGTTACAAAAATCTACCACAAGGCCTTAAACTCTATTTGGGCAATGATATTGGACTTGCCATCAAAAAAAATAGTAAGATGTCTTTCTAGTTTCTAAATAATATTCAAAAGGATGTATATGTGTCGAGGACATATACATTTATCTCAATAATTACTTATATGATTAAGTAGAAATAGATAAATATAGATTAATTTCATAAAGACTTCTAGAAAAGTTTCTTAGAAGCTTCATAGATGCAATTTTGACTTAAGATGTGTTTGTAGGTTGGAAACTTGGCCAACAACTTAACCACGTGTTGGTAGCTTGTGGAAGAAGTTAATTCCATATAGTAACTTGTAGAAGAAGTTAATCATGTGGCGCATACATAGATAACTTGCCTTGCAAGTTAAGACATGCGGCTAATAAAGTCAACACGTTTTGGACGTTATATAGGACATTGCCACATAGTTCCTAATTAAGAGTATATATATAGAGGTAAAAGTGAAGTTTTCTTTATTCTTGTCAATGCCATTCTAGTTCTTAGTCTTGTTTCAAGACTTTCTAGTCTTCTTATTTTTGGCAATAGCTATTTTAGTTAATATTACATTACCTTTTGAGTGACTTTCTAGTTCTCTTCAATGACACAAGAGTGTAATGAGGATTTTCTTTTTTCAAGATTCATATCCCCAAAAATATGATATCTAGAATGTTGAAAGATTGGCCAAGAATTTGCTTTCTATTAGCAAAATGACAGATCAAGGTTATAAATTCAATTTCAAGGCTAGTACATGTCTTATGAAATGAGACAACGCAATCATCAAAGGTATTAGGCATGATAGCTTGTACAAGCTACTAGCATCTTTGGATGAAGATAAAAGGACTTTTATTGTTACGGAGACGAAATAGATTTTGAATAAGGTTGATCTTTGGCATCAAAAATATGGTCATTTTGGCATTTTGGACTTGAAGAAACTATAAGTAGGTGGTATAGTCACTCATTTGGATATAGGCAAGAACATAGAGTTAAAGTTTTGCAAGGGGTGTGTTTATGGAAAACAACATCGTAATACTTTTTAAATAAAAGGTGATACTTATGCAACAAAACTCTTGGAATTGATACATTGTGATGTAAATAGTCCTATGAGGACAACATCTCATGGACGGACAAAATACTTTTTCACTTTTATTAATAATTTTTCAATAAATATTTTTGTATATTTTATGAAATAAAAGTCTAAAATCTTGGATAACTTTAGGATTTTTAAGGCTCTAATTGAGAAACAAATAGGCTTAGAAATTTAAAAATTTCATAGTAACAATGGTTGAGAATACACATCTAAGGCACTCAAATAGTTTTGTAAGTAACATGGCATTGAAAGACAATTTTTGATGCCTCATATGCCTCAACAAAATAGACTTGTAGAATGCAAGAATAGAATATTGTTTGAGAGTACTAGGTGTATGTTACAATATGAGCAACTTTCAAATACATGGTAAGAAAAAGCCATCAACACTATAATATATGTCTTTAATTGAGGTCCTATTACAATTGTGGAAAGAAAAACACTTAAAGAAGTTTGGTGAGATATAAAATCTTTAGTACTATACCTTCATGTCTTTGGATGTGATGTCTATATATACATTTCAATAAAAAATGTACAAAACCTGATTCCAAGAATTAAAATAAAATAAAAATAAAATAAAATTGAGCTATATTGAGGGTACTAAGTGTTATTGTTTGTACGACATTGAAAATAGCTCCATAATTAAGAGCCGTGATGTTAAGTTTGTTGAGTGTGAAGATTCTAAATAAACAATAGAAACTTTAGAGGTTTCTATTGATAAATCTTAAGAAATAAAAGTTAAAATTGAGCCTATGGAAACTTCATCACATATAAAAAGTAATAATGAAGATATAGTGGGAGATTTGGACATTGGCAAAGGTCACCAATAACCAATTATTGAATATTTATCTTCAATTCAAGATATTTGAACACAAACTCAAGCACTTGGACAACAATGTATAGATTTAATTCTACTTCTTATTTTCACCTATACCTCCACTTTCAATGATGATAATATGTGCAAGAGTTAAACTTTTGGTATAAGCAAATGATGAAGCAACATTGGTTTAGATTCCTTCCAAGTTATTTATATCTTTAGTCTATATAGTACATACTTTTTATACAAGTACTAAAAAAGTAGCTACTATCAAAGAAGCTATAGGAAAGGATGATACTTGGAAGTAGAAAGAAGCAATAGATTCAAAGTATTAGAGTCTCATTGACAACGAGACTTAGACTTTGAGACTAATATTAAAAAATAAAAAATCAATCAATTGTAAATAGATTTTTAAGTTCAAATATAATACAAATAGATCAATGGAGCACTACAAGCCAAGACTTATTGTAAAAAGTTATATGCAAAAAGAAGATATTAATTATAATAATATTTTTGCTCTAATTACAAAAATGGCTTCAATTTGTATACTTCTTATACTAGATATAGTTGAAATTTTGAAAGTTCATCAAATGAATGTCAAGATAACATTCTTGAATAGAGATCTTAAAAAGGAGATATATGTGGACCAATTAAAAGGCTATATATTAGAAGATGAAGAATAATTGGTGTATAAATTTTCTAAAATTCTTTGTAAGGTCAAACAATCTCCTAAAGCATGGTACAAGAAGATAGATGATTATTTCGGCTTCCAAAGTTTGAAAAGAAGCCATTCTAATCTTAATATTTATGTGTTATGGATAATTGATAGATTTTTTATCATTGTTATATTCTATTTAGATGATTTCATGCTTATATCTAATAATAAGGAACTTTTCCTAAAAACAAAGAAAAACTTAATTGAGAGATTTGAAATAAAGGATTTGAAAGAAATCCACTATATTTTAGATGTGCAAATTATAAGGAATCAAAAGATATGTAAAATCTACCTCAATCAATAAAAATATGTAGAAAATCTCTTGAAAAGTTTTGACATAAAAGTATGTAAATCTTTGGCTATTCCTTTGGATTTTAATAACAAATTGTTAAGAGATATGAATCTTCAAATTTCTAAAGAAGTTGAAGCAATGAAGAAAATTCTATACCAAAATATAGTCTGTAGTTTAATTTATGCAATGATAGGCACTCTGGCCAATATTCCCTATTCAATGGGAGTTGTTAGCCAATACATGGCAAATCTTGGCATACAATATTGAATAGCGATGAAACACATTTTGCAATATCTTTGAAAAACATCAGATCATGTGCTATAATATAGTAGAAGTTCTTTGAATTTATAAGTAGTTGGTTATTATGATACAGACTATGCAAGAAATATTGATATACAATGTTTGACCACAAATTATACATTCTTATTGATTGGTAGTATAATTAGTTGGAATAGTAAGAAATAATTAATAAATAAATTATCTACCACCAAATTAAAGTATATGACAACAATTCATCCCACAAATGAGGTAATTTAACTTCAAAGATTCTTTAAAGATATTAAATTTTTACAAGATGGTCTTTAGACTATTTTCAATGATAATCAAAGTTGCATTTTTTTTTTAAGGAATTCTACATTGTATGCTTGTAATAAGCATGTTGAAATTCAATATTACTTTATTTGCAAAAAGATTGACAGTGGCAACATCAACTTAGTATTTTGCGGAACTTAAGAAATGGTTGCGGATGTTTTGACCAATAGCCTTGCTTGTATGAAATATTATAAATTCAAAGAGATAATGGACATCATCAAATTGAATTAGTCTAATATATCATTAAGTGGAATTGTTAATATAATATGTAACTCCTATTAGACATAATATAAAATAAGTTATTAACATTGCTTTGTGAATTGACAAGTTGTAGCTACTATTTATTGGTGGTAATACCATTTAGCCACTACAGCCTATCAAGCCGTCATACGGTCTAACAAGATGAGTGTCTACATGTTAATCAGACATCATTCATTAGGCTAGTTGTTTGTATATTCACAATAGAAAGTCCATGTGGTTAGACATTGGGCTAATAGTATAAGAACTCAAACTAGAAGCTCATTTTGGAAAGCTATTTTAATTCTCTTTTCTTCATATATTTGTACTTCTATTCTAGTAATATAATTCTTCATATTTTATTACAATCCAACTACATAAATTATAAGATAATTTAATATAAATCATAATAGCAATTGAAAAAAAAAAATTGGTACATATTAAAAAAAGTTTAATTATTGATATTATATGTGCTAATTATTGCCTTACTTTTGAATATGTTGTTAAATTTTAATATTATATATATATATATATATATATATATGTGTGTGTGTGTGTGTGTGTGTGTATGTGTGTGTGTATGTGTGTGTGTAATTGTTTAAAATTTTTAAAAATATCTATGAATTAATTTTTGATTGTTATCAATAATGACATAAATATTTTGTATCTTATAAAGCCAACCTTCTATAATTCGTAAAAATTTATTATGGAGGTTATATGTGAAATTTGATTATTTAGAAAAAATAAGAGAAATGATTTAAGTAGAATAGAGATCATCAAGTTATCAAATAAATAATTTCAATTAATACACTATTGGCAATTACAAATAAAATTAAGGTAATCCAATATAATAAGAGATAATTTTATTTAAACTAACCAATACAATAACAAAAACAAAATAACAAAAAACAAAAATAATAACCAGTAAGTAAATGAACAATGTAGATTTGAAATAAATTAAAATCATATTATATAATATTAAAAAATAAATTTAATATTTAAAATATATTATTAGTTAATGTTTTTTTTAAATCCAAAAAAAATATTCAATAAGATGTGTGGATGCAAAAAAAAAATATATATATATATATATATATATATATATATATCAAATGAAATAATTCTATCACTAGTATCATTTTTCTTATAAATGAAGGTGTTTTAATTTAATTCTTATAAATTTAATTTATCACATCAAAATATTATTATAAATTTGTATGATTCTAAATTTAAGATATTTTTATTACAATTAATAGACTAATAACAACAACTATCACAACCCTCACAGTTACATAAATAATCTTAAGATATAATAATACTTTTTGGTTGTTGAATATAATTTCAATGACGACAAAAAAATTCAAAAATTTTTTTAAGTTTTAATCAAATTATTGTAAGATATTAGCATCAAACTTGGTAAAATAATAAAATATAATAATATAAATAAACTTCTAAAAATATAAGTAAATCTAAAATTATATAATTTATTAAAATAAATTTATTAATACTAAATAATTATAATTATAATTTATACATCATAATTTTATTAAGTAAATACATACATACATATATATATATATATATATATATATATATAGAAGTAAGTAGAAAAAAATTAAAATAATAAAATCTTCTTCAAGAAACATCTAAAATACTTCCTTATGTTGATTAGATCTATAAATTATTCTAAATATGACATATGGCTACAAAAACATCTAAAAAAATGGTATTTTCAAATGAAAATTATAGAAGAAACTTATAACTTATATGTTTGGTTGACAAACCTTGTGGTCATTGTAAAGTTTTAAGTTATTTTTTATTAAAAGTATTTTAGAAGTTGTATATTATTCTTGTTTAAATTTTTGTTATTTTATAATACATTTACTTAGTTCAAACTTCTATATTTCACATTCTAAGCATCTCAAGTCAATTTTTTGGAACCTTATCCAGTAGATCTATTATTACTTAGTTTTATATTAATTCTGGAAAAAATAAATAAAAATTATATACTTTTAAATCAAATGGTATACTTTATATTTAAAGAATATAATTCAATTTATACATCAACCAAAAAAATTTGGATTTTGTGACAAAAAAATTATTTTGTATTTGTTTATGTATTACAACATTAATAGCTAGAAAATTGGCATTAAATTTTTAAAAATAAAAATATATATTTATTAATTTTTTTTAACAAATTATAATAAGATATGAAGAAAAAAAATATTTAACCTGCCTTATCTTTAAATAATGATTAATGCAATAAAACACATTAATAAATATAACAATTATTCATTAAAAATTTGTTAAAAATATTATATGATGATATTTTAATGTTTCTATGCTCTAATAGTAAATAATCTTACTAATTACAATATGCAATTAAACTTGGAAGATAAAAACTTTAATAAAATATGATTTAATTGTCTTATAATACAAGAATATAATTTGATATCAATAAGAAGAATTGTGCTTATACTATATAGAATCAAAATAAATTCAATATGATCTTTTAAAAAAATAACAAAAATAATAAAATATAAAGAATTTAACTTCCTATTTATTTAAATATGATATTATAGTCAAATAGTTATTAGATATTACATAATAAGTACTAGATATTAGATATTTTGTATTAATTACAAGAACTTTTAATATTTATTTTTGTTATAAAATTAATTTGAACATATTTTTTATGATTTTTATTTAATAATATAAATTTTTTAAATTTATTTTTAGATATTATATTTATATTATTTTATTTTTTACTAAAAAAGATATTATTGATTATCTTTTTAAAATTAAAATAAGTTCATCTTTAAGCTATAGAAATCCTAATTCTATTTATTAGTATTTTTTATAGACTTTATTAAAGCATATTGATGGTTTGTTTATTTAGTTTTGAAAAACCTTAAAATTTATTTTATTTAAATAAAAATATTTTTTATTATACAAGTCTTATCTATATTTAATAAGATCAAGAATAATTAGATGCAAAGGCTTTATGTTATCAATGATATTATCACAAATATATTAATACTAGTAATTACTTAGATAAGAGGAATTAGGTAGAAGTAAATAGAGGTAAATAAATTTGATAATAATTTGTGGACTTTTATAGATGCAGATTTGACTTTATAAATGATTGTAGCTAATTAATAGGTTAAAACCTTAACAAAGAAGTTATCCACATATTGCACATATTGACTACTTATTTTACAAGTTGGCCATGTGGCACACATGTTGAAAACTTATCTTGCAAGTTAGGCATGTATTAGGTGATTTAAAGAACATTGTCACATAATTTCTTAATTAGATTTTATATATAAAAGCAAGAATAAGGCCTTCTTTATTCTTATCAATATCTTTTTTACTTCTAGTATAGTTTCAAGAATCTATAATTTTCTTCTCTTTAGAAATAATCATTCAAATTTTTTCTTAACCACTCATATTCTCATTTATTTTATGTAATCTTTTTTTGAAATAAATTTTATTTATTTAATTATATTTTTAAAAGTCTTATCTTTAATAATTTGATAAAAATATATTAAAAATATTATAGTTGTCTTTTTTAATTAAGAGTAGATTATTCCTTTTTTTTAATAAGAAATTAGCATATTAGAGGTTATTAATTATCTACTTCTAAATTAATATTATTCTTAGAATTTTCTTTGTTCTTAATTCCTCTCTTCAATTAGTTCCAAAATATATTAGACTTCTTCTTTTTATTGTCTTATTATAAGAAAGCTTCTTAAAGTAAAGGATACAATAGAAAAAATATAGAAGCAAATAAATGAGTTAGTACTTACAATGCATCAATTTAATTCACTACTATAAGAACAAAGAAAATTGGTTGGAAGATATAGAGGTGATTGAAGTTGCATCAACACGTACATCAAATCATATTATTTCTCCTACAGTGGAATATTATTCAAGCATTAGAAAATCAAAAATTATTTTCTTTAAATTTTTTGATGAGACAAAATTAAATTTTCAATAATTTATTAATCAAATATAACAAATAATTGAGCTTCAACCTCAAAGTTATCCAATTTTAATATCATAAATTAGGTTAATTAAAATGATATTTTTAAATTTTATTTTATTATAGCCTTTATCTTTTTTAAATAATATAATCTAATATTGGATAATTTAAAAGCTTTTTAAAAAAAATTGATTTATTTATAGAAAATATGATGCAATTTGTATTACAATTAACAAGATTTTTATTTTGCATCAAAGAAATTATTCAAATTTAATATATGATTCACAATTCTAATAACTTGCATTTGATATTAAGTAGGATGATCTTGCATTCATTTGCTAATTTTATTATAGATTGTAATTTGAGATAAAATAATTGATGTTGAACTTTTGTGACCTTTAAATATTAAATCAATCAATTGATTTTATTATGAAGTGTAATTATTAGTTCTTTGAATTTTGATCTAAGAGCCACACAAGTATGTTTTAATGTCTTTTTGATTCAATAGCAACATTGAGGTTCTCTTAATACATATATTCAAAAGTCAAAGAAATATAAATTTATTCAATATATTTTAAGCTTCTTGTTGAGTAAGAAAAGACTTAACATTATTAAGAAGAATTATGTTCATATTTTTGAAAATCCAAAAATATTACTCATCATTGTTCAAAAAGCAATACAACTACAAAATAAGGAGCATAGATGCCAAAGAAGATAATGTATTAAAATATAAGTTTATCAAGCTACAATAGGCATTATGCAATTGTAACATAATGAATCATCTAATGAAGATCTTATTCTTTTTTTAAAACCATCATCTTGTTTAATGATAGATATTTTTTTAGATCCAAAAATCAAAAAGTTCCTACTTTATTAGATTTAAGAGTCTTAACTTATTTTTTAAATGAAGACTTTATTAAAAGACATAATTTATCTTTTAGAAAGAAACTAAGCTCGTACATGTAGAAATTATAGATGGTTTTCTCTTATCTTTTGGAAATATTATTAATGAATCTATACTTATAGATGTAGCAGTAATTAATTATAATAGCTTGATAATATTCAATATTATTGGATCTTCCTCTAATCCAATCATTTCAGGTTTATTGTGGCTAAAAAAGTTTAATTCTTTGATACATTGAATTTCTTGTAATATTAATTTTATTCATTGTATAACCAAGCCTAATTGCTAACAAAGTAAAAAGTTATAAATCTAATTCAACAAAATCTTTATTTTTAAATCAAGAATTTTTATGTATATTGAAAAAAAATCATTTTTTATTATTTATAACATATCTATATTTTCTACTATAAGAATTATTAAGAAATTTTAATATATATATATATATATATATATTCTATAATATTGTTTTAATGATTGTTCAATTCATGTTCAAGAATGAATTCAGCTACTATTTAGATTAATTTACAACTTATTAGAATATTGAATTAGATTTATTTTAAAGAATTTATAAGTTATTTAAAATTTTAAGTGGGATCTCTTGTCTTATTTATAAAAAATAGAAAATAAAAATAAAAAAGTTATGGATATGTATGAATTATCAAGGAGTCAATAAGGTTACTAATAAGAATAGATATCTTCTATCTTTAATATTAAGACTTTGCATACCTTAATTCTTTCACTTTGGAAATCATAAGATATTCTTTCTATGCCAATATATAAGAACTATTTCTAAGTAATTCTTGAAGTATCATTCTTTATTCTACCTTTATTGTAAATCACTCTATTGATATTGAAAATATCAAAAAAAAATTATATCAATTTTTCATTCAATCTATCTTTAATAATTTGATACATTAATTTCTTAATTTCCTTATTCACCTATGTCTTGTAATATTCTACTATCACCAAGTGAGTCTTTACTACAAAATATATAAACTATAGATATATTATTCTTGAAGTAAAACTATAGATTGTACTTAATAAAGCTTTCCATACAACTTAATTTTTAACTCCATGACCTTAACTCTATAGCTTCTTATATCAACAATTAGACCAAGATTTTATATAAAAATCAACTTAAGTTTATTCATAACTTAAGACTTATACTATGTATTAAAAAAATAAAAATATAAGTTAAGATAGAATATTAATCATAAACTTTTATTAGAATTTATATTATAATACTTATAATAATATTTTAGCTATTTATAACTTTCTTATAGTAATTTCTTTAATATTATTAAACATAATAAAATTACTTTATTTCTAGAAACTTTAATTATTCAAATTATTTTTAATTTCCTAAGTTGGTTTTAACCACCTTGTCTTTTCTATACATGGGCGGCTAACCACCTTGCCTTTTGATAATAATTTCTCTTTTTCTAATCCTACTTACATTAGCTTTTTTTAAAATTCTTTTTATACTAAGTTTTTCTTTCTTATTTGGACTTTATTTTATATCAAAGTTATTTTTATTTTTATTTTTATTATTTTTTTCTTATTTAAATTCCTTTTTATACCAAGTCTTTTATTATTTTTTTACAAAATTATCTCTAAATTATATCTTATAAAAGATTTAAAATTTATCATTTTATCTATTAATTAAGATTAAATGGTTTTAAAATTTTAAAAAATAAATATAATTCTAGAATTAATAGACTTTTTGATCATTTAAATTAAATAAATAAATATTTAAAAATAGATCTATAATGAGCTTACAATTTGGTACATATTAAAGAAGGAGATAAATAGAAGACTATGTTTGGTAACAAGCATGGACATTTTAAATACAATATCATGCCTTTTGGACTCACAAATATGCTAATTTTTTTCAGCATGTAATAAATGATGTTTTTTAAGATTTTTTAGATGATCCTTTTCTTAAACCTTAAATTTGTTTTAATCAACTATAAAATAAAAAATATATATATAAATATTATGTTTGTTGTGTGTTTAAAAAAAAAACTTAGAGACATAGGATTATATGTCAAGATGAAAAAGTGTATATTTTACACAACTTAAGTTAATTTCTTGGGTTATATTATTTTAAATGATGATCTTATAATCAATCCAATGAAAGTTTAGACTATAATAGATTAGAAGATTCTAAGAGTAAAAAACATCCAATATTTTTTTTAAAATTCCAATTATTATTAAATTTTTATCAAATCTTTTTTCAAATTATAGCTCTACTTACACATTTGATCTATAAAGACATACTTGAATGGAATATAGAAGCATTTAAAGCTTTGTGAATAAATTTTTACTTTAACATTAATCTTATAGTATACTGACTTTTTTGAGGCATTTTTTATGGAAAAAAAATACATCAAACTTTCTTTTAGTGTAGTATTGTCTAAAATAGAAGAAAATAATAAGTATTATCTTATAGTCTTTTATTTTAAAAAAATTAGCAATTAAGATCAGCTATAAGATCCACAACAAAGAGTTTCTTAGAATCTTAGATTCATTCTAGAAATAGCACCAATATCTAGAAGGAAGTATTGTGTTATGTAAAAATTAGCTTGAGAATATACTATGCACTTAGTTAGAGAAATATTTGATCTTATCTTGAAATTGGATTAAAAAAATAAAAAAATTACATAAGATAATTAATAAGGTAATTAAAAATATCTTGAAAATCTTAAATAACTTAAAAACATTATTACATTTTATTCAACTTCAAATAAACTTAAAATAATCTTATTAAAAAATATTAATTAAATTTTTAAAAAAATCAAAATAATCTTAAAGAAATAAAAATATAAAAATATTCTTAAAAAATCACATGAAATTATAAAAAATAAAGAATAATCCTAAAAAAATTAAATAATTCTAAAGTATTTACTAATAAATCTTAAAGAAATAATACAAAATCCTAAAGAAATACAAAAGAAATTTCAAAAAAACTCTGAAAATTTATAAATAAATGCTATTATATATTTTAAAAATTAATAATTTTATATTCATTATTTATCTTAATTTTAAATTTTCATATATTTCAATTTATTAGTTAAAATTTTTAAAAAATTAAAATAATATAAATTAAAAATTAAGAGAAATGAATCAAAATCTTCTTAATTGTTGGCTATTTTTTTCTTAAATCTTAATGTAAATCTTTTAGCTTAAATATCTCCTTTTTTGTATTTTCAACTTATTTTCAAAAAAATTGAAATCGTAAAAGCCTTACTTTACAATTAGCACACAAAAGAAACTTTCCAATTCCAACCAGATTTTTTTAAAAATAATCTAAGAAATCCTCACTATCCTTAAAAATCTAGTGTCTAAGATTCTGATTCACTTGAACCTTAATAACTTTTAATCTAACTATTCAATTAATCTCAAAGTCACAACCTGTATTTGATACAATTATATCTATAAATTCACAGCATTTTATTTGTAGATTTGCTACAAATTTTATATTATTTACGAAAATGTGATGTCTTTTTTATTTAATGCAAAATAGGATTACCAAAAATAACTCAATTTTTGCAAAGCTTACACAAAATTAATATGCATTCATATTCTTCAAAACCAGTTCTTAATTTTTTTTTAATTAATTATACTTTTAAAATTTAACCGGCCCTTGTAGGTGTTAATTTTTAATTTATTTAAGTAATTTTAATTTATTTTTATTCATTACTTCTACTTAAACATTCCTAAAATATTATTTTTGCCAATATACCTTATTATACCTTATTTATGGCCTTATAAAGTAAATATTTTCTTTTTTATAAAAAGACAATATTAACATTTATTAATTTTATTTTCTTCTTAACTATCATTTATTTATCTAAGATAATTTTCTACTACATTTCAAAATAAGCTCTTATATAATATAATATTTTTTTCTTTTTTTTATCCAATAGTCATGTTGAAACACAAAATTATTTCGAATCTAGTGATTGTTTATGTAATTTACAAGAAACTAAAGTATTTATGTCAATACATATTTTAAATTTTCACCAAGCTTACAAGAGCATTTTCTTGTTAGAATTTGTATTTATTATCAATTATTAGCTATGAAAATAATGTAGTTTATTAAATATTTTTTTAGACGTTTTTATGTTAAAAAACACAAATTTTGAATCAACAACAAACAATTCTTTGAAGACAAAGTAATTTCATCTAAAAATAATAAAACCAATATTTATTTCTGATTCAATATTATTTTATCAATTTTTATTAAGTATGTCCTCAAATCCTCTTATATATCATACAAAGAATAATTCTTTTCAATTTATGATACTTCTAAGTTTGAATTGAAGAACAACCTTTTTTTATTTTGAATGATGCTTAGATGTTCCAAAAGTTGAAGTAAAATTACATACTTATCAAGTTTGTTAAGTTTTTTAAATTAAACAAAATTTTGAATACAATAAGACCTTAAAGTTAACTTCAAGAAATTTTTGGTGGTATCAAATGTGGAAGGCACTTAAATTTTTTTCATAATCATGCAATATTTGTTTAAAATTAAAAACTCTTTGTCTTTTGCTAAATAGATTTTTCTAGCAATTATCTAAATCAAAACAATCATAGTCTTCTATTTCTATGGATTTTATCACTTATCTTTAAATCTTAAACTCTTATAATTTTATCTTTGCAATAGTAGATTGTTTCACTAAAATGGCACATTTTGTACCATGTAAAAAAAGTAACAAAATTGAAGATACAACTATTTTTTTTATTTATATCTATTACTATTATAAAATTTTAAGAGATATTATATCAAATAGAGAGACTTGATTTATATCTAGGTTTTAGACAACTCTTTTTAAGATATTGAAGATAATCATAAAATTATCTTTGGCCTTTAATTGTCAAATTGATGAATAAATACAAGAAATAAATTAAGTATTAAAGTAATATTTGAGATGTACCATCAATTATTATTAAGATGATTGGAAAAATCTTTTACTATTAGAAAAAAATTTCTATTGTATCATAATATATTCTTCTATTCAAAAATCATATTTTTATACTAATTATAGTTATCATCCATAATTTGATATTTTTGACTTTAAAAAAATTGATAATCTTGTGGCCAATAAAGATATAATTAAGTAAAAATTAAGAATAAAAAAAAGGCTAATTCAAATGTCTATTGCAAGAAACAACTTCTATTCTATGTTTGCAATAAAATATGATTACTTTATTACAATATCAAGACTATTTGTTTTTATAATAGTAAATATTATTGTAGACTTTGATCATATCTAATTTGTGAATAGATCAATCTAGTTGCATATTAATTATATTTATTGAAGTCCATGAAAATCCATTTTGCTTTTAATGTGTTTCTTCTTAAGCCATATAAGACAATAGATATAATAGAAAGTAGACATATGTCACTTCTTCCTAAAGAAGTAAAAAACAATAAAAAAAATTGAAATAGATAAGGTCTTAGACTCAAGAAAATATCAATATAGGTTGAAATATCTTATATATTGGCATAGAAATGATATTAGTGAATATACATAGGAGCCATTTTGGGATCTTGCAAATATAGCAAAAAAGATTGATGTTTTTTTGCTAATATCATCTATAAAAATTAAGATGAAGAATTAAGAAATTCTTTGGTATATAACAAAGCTATTTCAATAAAGATTTCATTCTATTTTCTATCTTTGTTCGTGATTTCTTTGTATTTTGTGGCAATAACAATATAAAGAATTAACAACCAACATATTTAACTCGAGAGCTATTATTTGCTCAATTACTAGACAAGATATTGAGATTTTTGCACCCTCCAAGATGACATAATAGAGATGAAGACTTTTAAGAACAATACATTTTTCCTTAAATATATAGCAAGATATAGTGTATTTGATATTACAACTTTAGAAGAGACTTTTGATGTTTGGTGATATTATTGAAGGTAAAAAAATATTCTTTATGATATTCCAAATATTTTATTTGAAGGATGTTATAAAGACATTAATAATGATCAAATAATAAGATGATCTTTTTATTCTAATATAAAATACTATTGATGGTTGAGAGTATCTATCAACTACCTTCAAATAAAATAAATATTAGAATAATTAGCAAATAGAATTTGTTATATTTTAGACTTCTTAAACATATAATCACTATTATTGTATAACATGTTGTCTTATTTGAAAATGTACCAAGCTCTTGGCTGTGGAAATTAAATTAGAAATTATAAGAATAAAGGTTTTAATAGCTCTAATAGAATTTTAAATAAATCCCAATTAAATTTTAGAAATTCTAATCAAACCTTCATCAATTCTAAAAAAGTATTAAAGGCTTTTTTTAAAAAAATCATAATTAAATCTTTAAAACATTTTTAAAAATTCTAAAAATATATTAAAATAGATATTCTAAAAAAATAAAATAAAATTCTAAATAAATATTAAATAAATCCTAATAAAATCATAATATAATCTTAAATAAATCTTAATCAAATCCTAATCATATCTTAATGAAATCTTTTAAAAAATTCTAAATAAATCCTAAATAAATTCTATTAAATCCTTAAGATAATTTTTAAATTATAATAAATATTAATTAAAATATTAATTTTTATTAAAATAACTTTCATATTTCAATATTCAAGTGAACTATAAGCACACAAAGTTTAAGAAAAATCAAACTTATTCATTGGAAAAAAGAGCTCCGAATACTCTCAAGTGTCAACCATCTTTCTTCTCCAATTTACATGTTGACCTTCTAGCAAAGATTACTTATTCTTAAACCATACAATTTCTTTGCATATAAGCAAAATTATACAAATCTAAGTCTAATATGCTCTAATAAAAAAATTCTTCAATTGAACTACCAGATTTTTCAAAATGACAAAAAATCTCAATAATCCTATAATCCAATATTCCAAGACCTTAATCTATTTAAATTATCATATCTTTTAATCTCAGAGTTTAACTGATCTTATATTTTTAAAAGATATTTAAAAATCTATAAAACTTTATTTATACTTTTTCTATGATAAATAAAAATTCTTCAACTATGCAAGTCTCTTTTTATTTCTCAAAACTCAAAATCATCAAAAACATTTTTCACTTTGGAAAGCTCTTAAAAACTCAATATCTATCTAATCACTTAAAGCCAATGCTAAAAACGTCCCTCTAAAGTCTGTTTTGCAATCTTTGGGTACCAATTTTTAAGTTTTCAAGGTAATTTTTGCTATAATCTACTCTGAATTCTTTCATCAAGTTGTCTATATGATTCATTTTTTTCTTTTACTTTCTTTTGCCTTATTTATGGCCATGAAAAATAAGTAGAATTCTATTTTAATAAAAGAAATATTAGCATTTAATAGTTTTTCTAACTCTTTTAGCTTTATCTATATTTATAAATTAATTTATTATAATATTTTCAATTAAGTTCTTCTATAATAGAATCTTATTTTTTTTCTTTCATCTAATAGTTGTATTTCAATACAACATTACTTTTTATGGAACTTGTTTCTAAATGAGATGTAATGTTACAAACATAATGAGACAAGTAATTATTTAGATAAGAAAAATTATGTAGAATAAGTAGAAGTAGGTAAATTAGATAATGTCTTATGGAAAAGCTTCTTAGAAGCTTTATAAATAAAATTTTGACTTTGTAAATATTTATAAATGATTGATAGATTAAAAACTTGGCCAACAAGTTGACTAAATGTTATACATATTAACCACTTATATTACAATTTGGCCAAATATTACACATTTTGGTTACTTGTGATACAAGTTAGTCATATGACACACATATTGGAAACTTTCCTTGCAAATAGACATGTGTCAAAATGAACATTGCTACATCACTCTTTAGTTAAATAATATATATAGAAGCAAAGGCCTTTCTCACTTTCATCAATTCTTTTTTTTTTCTTCTAATTTAATTTCAAGAACCTATAGCTTTTTGTCTATGGCATTAGGCATTCTAATTTCTTCTTAAATATACATATTTATTTATTTTTTATCATCTTTCTTTGAGACACATCTCATATATTTAATTACATTCTTCAAGTTCTTGTCCTTGATACATATTAGCTTCTCCAATCATTATCTATTCTAAAATAACTAAAGTCATTAGTTTCAATGTACTTTATTATGAAACTTTTATTTTAAGTTTATGTAATTCTATCTTTTATATAGTATTTTTTTAAATTAAAATAATAAATATTACATCTTATACAAAAATTATTATTAATGAAAAAATGATATTTTAAAAATATTATCCATAAATATCATAAAATTTTAATTATTATTATATTTTTTTAAAGACCCTAATTTACTCTAAAATCTTAGAAGATGCTCATTATAATTTTAATAGTTCATATCAAGTTGTTTTTTTAAAAAATATTTTAATATAATATATAAATAAAATTTATAATGTAATTATTTTAAAAATATTTATACTATGCTATTATATCATTTTATAATTTTTTATTATGCTAAAATTATTTTATGTAGCAACATAATATGTTATTATATTTAATAAATATTATTTGTTTTTTAAAATATTTTTGATTTTAAAAAATCAATAGTTTTTAATTTTTAAAATTTAAGGACCTAATAGTAAAACAACTAGAAAGTAGAATATCAAAGATTCACCATGTAATAAAGATATAACCAAAAAAACATCAACAACCAAAAATTTCAATTTTTTATTTAAAGTTATTGATGACTTGTAATTTTATACTAATAAAATTAAAAATTTTGAATTTTTCTTAATAGCTTTTTAGCTGTTCAGACTATTTTTTATCTAAAATTTAATCAATATAGTTACATATTAATTGTATTTTCTAAAATAAATAAATATTTACAAAATCAATAAAAGTTCTATCTCTCTTTAAAATTTATAATATTTTTTAAATATATGAAAAGATAAAATTATTATAAATTTAAACTAAAATATTAAACTATTAAAATATTAAAGAGAAAATATTCTTTAATTTAAAGTAATATAAAATATATATATATATATATTATATAAATATTAAAATATGATATTAATGAGCATATGCTAATTTTATCTAAGAATATTATTAATGTATTAGACTATAGTATAATATTAGAGAGTATACATCATTGACATCTATTCAAAATTAAAATCAATCATTAACAATAAGATGTTATTAGTTAAAAAGAAACAAGTTTAATAATTAATTTTTGTATCTACTTAAAAATTATCACTAATTTATATAATTAAATAGAAAATAAACAGGCAATGAATTTGTTTCAAAGAATATTATTTTTTAAAAAATTAAAAAATTAATAATTTAATTTCAATCTTCAATATATCAAAATTTAAATAAAGAACTTCGAAAAAAACATGATCCTCTTTAAATACATAATAAGACACAATACATGTAATATTATAATTTTAAAAAAGAATATTAGTGCTTTATAAAACTATATGTGGTAGATAATATTTTTGATGTTATTTAAAATTTATTATTTGAAGGTGCTTATAAAGCTTGAATAATGATCAAGTAATTTAGTGGTCTTTCTATTTGAACATATAATATTATTAATATTTTAAATAATATACCAACCACTTTTGTACAAATCATATATTATATTTTTGTAGCAAACCTTAATTGAAAAATCTCAGACTTATCAATTTGTAAAATATTTTAACTATTTCTGATGAGATTTTTTTCTAAAAAAGACAAAATGTATTACTTCGAAAATTATAATCAAATATAAGTAGGAATTTTTAATTAATTTTGTACTTAATTTTTAAAAAAAACCACCAAAACTTTATAAATACATATTAGATCTATAGATTATCTTAGATATATCATAAATATAGATATATCTTAGATATATCTTTGCTATGAAAACTTTCTCTAAAAGATATCTGCTTTTAAAAAGCCATTATATAAACAACTAATAACTTAAATTTATGACTAATAAACCTTATAATTTTTACAAAACTTTTACATGTATTTTTTATATTTTGATCTCTATTTAAGATTCTTTTGTTTCATTGTATTTGACAATAGCCATTTTTTTTTAGTTATATCTTTATTTATGAGTCTTCTTTGATTATTAATTCTTTTCTTTTCATTTATACATTAGTATGTTGTTTCTTCTAATGTATGTCTAGATTTGTGTCCTTAATATAATTATTAGATGAATAGATTTTTCTACCATCAAATAGAGTTTAAAAGATATATATATATATATATATATATATATATATATTGTATCAACTTTTTAATGAGTATTTGGATTTTTTAATACATAAAAAAATAGATCATTAAATTTGTTGCAAAATTTGAGAAGGATGACATTCCTTTCAAAGAGGAATTGATGTGACAAACAAATAACAAATTATATCCTCAAATATACTTAAGAATATTTATTAATCTTCTCAAATATTCTGGGTATTCATAATACTTTTAATGGTTCTTTAAAAATCTCTAAAAATATATTTAGTAGAATTTTAAAAAGTTTATAATTTTTTAGAATTTTTTATGATATTTTTAGTCTATTAGAAACTTTATATTCTTTTAAAATCATAATATATATATATATATATATAATCTTTTAGAAGATTCTATAAACTTTATTTAACATTCTACAATTTTAGAACCTCACTTATAAGACTTTATAGACCAAGATGTTATAACATGAATAAAATGAAAAGACATATGTTTTTAAATTTTGCTAATAAAAGTTTTAGAACAATCCAAGTATTATTTTATTCCTATCTTATATCTAAGTATTATTGTAATCAAATATATTTTCTACTCTTACGATTCTTGAATTTTTTACCATTTTTCAAAAATACTCATTAAGTAGCATCTTTTTGATGTAAATGAATTTATTGAAACCAAAAAAGTTACATTTTGTAAAACTTAATTCACTGTCACAAACATGAAACAGTCTTGAAATGCTAAATAAAAATAAATTAAGACCCAAAAATATGAATGAACCTTAGAACAATGTTTTGACATTGTAATACACTTTGTATGCACACATGATAGCAACGTCACCCGATTTTGCCTCGTAGGATGAAATCATGAATGGATTCAAAAGGGAAAAGAAGCAGAAAACATAAAAAGAAAAGTGAAATGAAATCCCGTTCAAGGTGGTCATTTCAGCATGTCAGAAACAGGCATGGAGGAAGGCATTCTGGGAAGGAGGAACACACAAGCAAAGAAGTCAAGCAAAGGGGACTCTCGCTGATGATGAAGGGGATGGCTGCGGTGCTGCTGCTGCTGGCCGTGTTCCATGGAGGAGGAGGAGGAGGCTGCGATGCCTTGGTTGGGACGCCGGGGGGGTGTCAGAACAATCCCTTGGGTGAGGTGGGTTGAGTTGGGATGGATGGGTTGCTGCTCCACCTGCAGCAGCAGCGGCATGGTGGAGCATGGTGGGAGCAACATTGAAGAAGAACGGCATGGCTTCCACTGACGCCGAGGTGACGCTCTAGACGAGGTGGGCGAGAGGAACGAGGCATTGCCCTTGCCGCTATCGGCCATTCACACATGCGTAATCCAGCACACCCAGTTTGTATTATAATCCCACAGTCGTCTGCTGCGTTGCAGGCTACTGCCTGCGGAAAGATAAGTTGCTGCAGGGGCGTTGTACTTGCGATTTGGACTTGCCGCTAGCTCCCTTTCTGTTGGCGTTGTGGCCAGCTTTGAGGAGCCTGCTTGAGGTAGCCGGGACAGCTTGTGGTCCAACCCAGCTCTGGTACTGGCTGCCTGTTTGGTTGCACTTCTATCTCTGTAGTGGGCATCGACCTCTTTGTAGGCAGACGGGTGATAAGTGCCGCGGGAGGTTGGTTGTGTGTTAGTTTGAGTTTTGGGCTGTCGGTGCTTTGGAGTCCGAGCTGAAGGCATTAGCTGCTGAAGTGAAGTGGTCCTGGTGGCTTGCAGCGGGGGAGAGTGTGGAGTTGCAATTGATGGTCAGCAGCTAGATGATAGAAATTGAAGCTCCACATTGTCGTGGTGAGTAATACTCGAGCTTGGTGCTTCTGTATGCTGAACAAGGCAACTCTCCTAATTGCAGAATCCGTTGCTGGCCTTTCTTGGGCACTTCAGGAGACAGAACTCTGGCTCTTCCGTTTGAGCTCTTGTTTCCCTTCCCAGTCTCTACTGGAAAGCCATTGCCAACATTGATTACTGCGATAATTGAATTTTTTGTCTTATACATTTAAATATTCAAGATTCGTCGCTGTTAGTGGCCATGTCCATGCTTGAAAGGTTTTGAGAAGTGTAGTAGGCGTGGAGATATCTTCGGCCAAGTTTTTTTTTTTTTTTTTTTTTTTTTTTTTTTTCCCGAGTGGTATTCTGCTACACTCATTACTGGAAATGAGCACCTTACATTTATAGTGAAGAGGTGAACCAACAGATGCATTGCGCGAAGGGTTTGTAAGGTCTAACGTTGTAAAAGTTGTGATCTTAGTGCAGGTTTCCGTTGAACTGCAGTAGTAGTTGAAGCTGTCGAAGCCTGCATCGACCTTCAGGATCATGAAAGAATCTCGGGTAGAGGCAGACGAATTGTCTCGCACTTGGAAAGATATGCATTCCTCCAGACCAAGGATGTCATGACAGTATTCTAGCCCCCTCTCTGCCCAGCAAGCTTGTACGACTGCAGCAGATCGTCAGAGATGGCCAAGGGAAACCGTGATCGGGAGTCAAGTACGGCCAATGTCGCAATCTTATTTATGGTGGTCCTGTTTTTCGTTTGCTCAGCAGGCCAGGACTTAGCAGCTGACACGAGAGCTCTTATCACATTCAGAAACGTGTTCGACCCCAGAGGAACTAAACTGAACTGGATAAACACGACCTCAACATGCAGCTGGAATGGTATAATATGCTCTCGAGACCGTGTCACTCAAGTTCGGTTGCCTGGTGAGGGGCTCACAGGCATCATACCTTCCTCCAGTTTGAGCTTGCTCTCAGAGCTTCGAGTTGTGAGCCTGCGCAACAACCAGTTGACAGGTCCATTTCCTGGCGAACTGGGAAATTGCAACCATGTGCATGCACTCTACCTCGGGCGCAACGATTTTTATGGACCCGTACCAAATCTTACTGGATTCTGGCCCCGGCTCACGCACTTGAGCTTGGAGTACAACAGGTCAGCTATAATTTTCTTTTTTGCGTCTCATTTTTTTTCATGTAGTACCTCGAATTTCTGACTGTGGATCGCTTGATGGGTTGTGATTTGTTTGTTCTTATCCGGGGCTTCTCTCCTAATGGTATTGACTGATTCGCTAGTTGTACTTTTGTAATTTCAGGTTTAATGGGACTATTCCGGACGCGATTGGCCTCTTCACACGCCTTCACTTGCTGAATCTCCGCAACAACTCCTTTTCCGGAAGGATTCCTGACTTCAATCAGGTGAACTTAACGCTATTTGACGTATCCAATAACAACTTGTCAGGGCCTGTACCAGCAAGTATATTCAGATTTGGCTCAGATCCTTTGCTGGGCAATCCTGGCTTGTGCGGTTTCCCTCTCGCCACCGTGTGCCCGCTGGCAATAGTACCGAGTCCCATCCCTACTACCGAGCCAGAAGCGGGGACGACAGTGAAGCAAAAGCTGCTATCGTCTACTGCTTTAACAGCCATCATTGTCGGTGGAATTGTATTGCTAATACTCTTGATCATCGGGCTTTTTTTATGCTTTTGGAAACGAATCAAGAATTGGCGGAGTTCTTCGGAACCTGCAGGACCTAGGAAAGCTCGTGAGAAAGCGCGCGACAAGGGTGTTGAGGAACCGGGAGCGGAATTCTCCAGCTCTGTTGTAGGGGATCTGGAGCGCAACAAATTGGTCTTTTTTGAAGGGAAGAGGTTCTCATTTGATCTGGAGGATTTGTTGCGCGCCTCGGCCGAGGTGCTGGGCAAGGGAAGCGCAGGAACGGCATACAAAGCGGTTCTCGAGGAGGGGACCATCTTGGCTGTGAAGAGATTAAAAGATGTGTCCATTAGCAGGAAGGATTTTGAAGCACAAATTGAAGTAGTCGGGAAGCTGCAGCACCGGAATCTGGTGCCTCTTCGTGCTTATTACTTTTCCAAAGACGAGAAGCTCTTGGTATATGACTACATGTCTATGGGAAGTCTTTCCGCTCTCCTTCATGGTGAGTTCTTTTGACACGGTGACATTTGGACATGTATTTCGGCACACTAAGCAAGACACCTTGTAATTGATGGATTTCTTAAGATTTGTGACATAGCTTATCTGCTACATGTTTCGCAGGCAACCGAGGCAGCAGCCGCACACCTCTGGATTGGGTGACCAGAGTAAGAATTGCACTTGGAGCTGCAAGAGGACTTGCATATCTGCATGCTCAAGGAGGATCCAGATTCGTGCACGGAAATATCAAGTCATCGAATATTCTTCTAAACAGAGATCTAGAAGCTTGTATATCAGATTTTGGGCTGGCACAGTTGCTTAGTTCTACATCTGCCTCTTCTAGAATAATCGGTTACCGAGCACCCGAGATCTCCGAGACTCGTAAAGTGACTCAGCAGTCCGATGTGTACAGCTTCGGAGTGGTATGTCTCCTTGTACCATAATCACTCTCTTCAAGTCCACGAAAGTCGTGTCCCTGTCTTGTAATACTCTCCACGTCCTTCAGTAACCGTTCCCATTCTGTTGGTTTTGTAGCTACTGCTGGAGCTTTTAACCGGGAAAGCACCGGCTCAAGTTTCGATGAACGAAGAAGGCATCGACCTCCCAGGCTGGGTGCAATCCGTGGTTCGAGAAGAATGGACAGCTGAAGTATTTGACCTGGAGCTGATGCGCTATCAGAACATCGAGGAAGAAATGGTGGGTATGCTGCAGATTGCCATGCAATGTGTTGACGCCGTTCCCGACCGGCGTCCGAAGATGGCCGATGTGCACCTTCTTCTCGAAGATGTGCATCCTTTTTCCTCTGACACTGGCGACGAAGCATCTCGACAGTCTGAGAGCGTCTCCGAGGAAAAATCGAAGGGTAGTGAGAAAGACCAGGACTCGGTGGAAAACACCCCGTCCTTTCACCAGACGCCGTCAGCCCCATCGTCTGATTCTCACAATCCTTCCGAGCGCCCTGACGTGTAGAGAAATCCGATTCCTCTGTGTTTTCCTTTTGTCGAGCTTGTGGCATCGAGACTCATTGACAAATTGTTGTTGTAGTAGTAGTAGTCATTCGCATGTTGATCGGATGTACATAATGTGGACGACTGACATCATTGGTGCGATCTGATAAACAACATTCAAGCCGAGACTGATTGTTTTAATAATAAGTTTGTGTAATTGATTCATTATTGAACATTGCTGTCAATTACTACCGTCGCTTCCAAAAACCAATCCCACTGAATTCGACCGATGTACTCACAGATTCAGCTCATGTCGGACTAAAAACTGTCTCTCAAATTACTACTGCACGAAACTTATCTTCTATTAATTTTCAAGGAAGGTGTGGAGCAGAAACAAAGAACTGCCGAGAAATAGCGACACCACAGCAGCCTTGAAGCTCTTCTGCCACAAGCTGGTCCTCTTTAGTACAACTGTCACTTCTTCCATATATGCAACCTTTGTATTCAGCACATGTGAACTCGTAACCTGTTAAGGCAGCCTCTCTTGCTCACCAGCCACATCACACAACGGATCTAAAAACAAAATCATTGAAACCTTTGTTTTATCTGCCGAGTGTGATGGTGGTAGTTCATCGATATGAAGGCTTTCCTTCACTAAATTAAGCATCTGCTACTCTTTCTGGCTCTGTTTTAACGGACTTCTTCTGCATATATTTAGCCATCGTTAGCTTGAATGGGTGGCGCCTATGGAGGAATGATCATCCAACTTGTTCAACCTCATCTGTGTTTTTGTAGGTTTTCTGGTAGAATGAAGCCAGTGTTTTATTTTGTATTATATGCGATTTCATGTAGTAATACATGCAGACTTTTGTCTACGCTTTTGGATTGAATTCCCAAGTGATTGTCTATTGGAGTATGTTTGTTAGTGGTTTTCACTGCTGTTGGAGAATATTATTTTATAATTTTCTATAGAGTGGAAGCATTTTTAGAATAGATTTTCAGTTGCATTCAGAATAGGAGTTAGTAAGATTATGTAAGAAAGAAAAAAAAAGAAAGAAAAACCTCATTGCGAAGATTGTAAGTGTGGATTACCATGACTGTCATAAATTCAATTACAAACTTTCTTTTTTCACAATTGTTCAAGATTTATCTATGTTTACACACACACACACACACAAATATATATATATATATATATATATATATATATACATTTCTGGTTTGATTGTTTACATAGAATTCATTGTACTCCAATACATTTATAAGTTTGTATATTCAAGCAAAAGAATTGATTTGTCTATATACGAAACAAATTTTATTAAATGGTTCAAAAAATAATTATCAATATAATCGTATTTTAATCTTATTTTAATCTCATTTTAATGTGATTTTTGACATCATTAACTGAAAACCTTAAAGAATTTGTTTTAATAAAAAAGTAGACTTTGTTAGTTATAAGTATTTCTGGAAAAGTGTCAAATATCTTGAAAATCATAAAATGTCATCAGTGAAACTAAGATTATAATGTACTGTAAAAATACATTGAAACATTTGTAATGATTTTTCAAAATGTGTATATATATATATATATATATATATATATAATACAATTTTTTCATTTTAATACATATGTTAAATAATGAAATTATATTTGGTAAAGATAATTATGTTACATGTTTGCAAAATTTTAAAGAAATTTTAATTAAAAACTTGAAAAATTGCAAATCTTGTATTTTATGTATTATTTGAACATTTTAATTCAAATTTAATATGAAATTGAAAAAAAAATAGATAAGACATAAAAGAAAAAAAAGGAATTCAAGTAGAAAACATATAGTACAATAAAAAATATAATTTCTATTAATTCTACCTTTTATACAGATATAGATTTCTCAAAAAAAATTTAAACTTTTTAGGAAAAAAGCATGCATGGTTTTTTGAGAGAAAGAAGTTATTCTAAGACAATCAATCAGCTATTTATTGATTTAAATTTTAATTTGAAATAAAATTTTGGTGTCTTATACGTGTTTTATATTGGTATCCAAAAATAATTATTTTTTATAGTCACAATATCACAAGTATTTTTAGTTTATTTTTTGATAAAAACATTTAATAAGTAATTTTCTAAAATTTGATTATATATATATATATATATATATATATATATATAAGAAATGACGCTTAATGCTGGGGGTTTTTGACACAAATATCAATGTCTTTGTTTTTAGCATAACATAAAAAATAAAAAATAAATCAAGCAATTAAGAAGAGCCACATGGTATGATTTTTTTCCATAATTTTAAAGAATAGTTTAACATATACAATAAGTAATCAATTATTTACAGTGATATTGTATTTTTTTAAAGTGATATATATATTTTCATTTATTATTCCTTATAAATTAAATAATTCTGATGAATTTTAAGTCATTATAAAAGGATTTTTATATTTATTTTTATTTATTTAATCATTCATTACTGCATCAGTCAAAAAGCAATCTTAATCTGAGTGTTACATCTTTTTAAATTTTGTAACAAGTTAATCTCAACCAATGTGAACTTTAAGTCATGTAATTATTTATTTTTTAATTTTAATATACTAATGACAAAAAATAGATTTAAGTTCATAGCAATTGTGACTACTTGCCTTTGGAAATTGAAGTAAAGTCAATATTTTAGCACCATTTGCACACAACTCAAAATTATTAGTAATGAAAAATGAATGATAATTATATTTATAATTTTGTTTTTTTTTTTCATAGATGGGAAAAGTAAAAAAGTGATAGAATAAAAAGTACAAGTTTGTTAGAGTGATAATGTTTTTCATTCCCTTTTTTCTTTGATCCTTGTTTTTATTTTCAATTCTTCCAAGTGGTGCCACCCTAAAATTAATGATGGGGGTTTCCTGCGCTACCCTCGAATTATGCAGAATGTCCAACGAAAAGCGAGGATGCCGTTAAAGTCGATGAACGAAGAATGACGAGGACGAGGACGAAAGTTGGGTGAAGTGGACGGACGAAAGTGGATCCATGTCTACTCTGCATCGTGAGAAGACGCGGATGCGTAATATCACGAAGCGCCGAAATTTAGAAACTTGTGGGAGACGATGGGCGTGGATGCGTCGGGAAAAGCTCCGGGATCGCGAGGGAATTGTCGACCCTGGTTGAACTCTCGCATGCGAGTCATCATCATCGATAGAACGATCGATCGATCAATCGATGCAGGGGGATTCATCGTCGTCTGCTGTGGTGGATGGGAGCCTGGGTCAGGGCCATCTCGCTCCAACTTTTCGGTCTCCCCGTCACTGCATTGCGCCCACGGCTCACACTATTTCTGGAGGCGAGAGTGTGCTCTCAAGGCTGGCATTGGGCGCCACACTTTACAGCAATAGGGGTCCGGATTTGGAAATGCCTTCGGACGCACACACGGATGTCCCTCCGTTTGTGGGCTCTCCACTTCCAATCTGGGTTCCTGCCATCAGCGATCCAGGGATGGTTGGACCAGCCGCCGGGGGGGAGGGGGTGGGGCGGAGAGACAGCAGCAGAGCCATGGTGCTGTTGTAGGGATTCCCTGATGGAGTTGCAGTTGTGGGTTGTGACAGCAGGTGGGCGATGACAACCTTCGGCAGCTGCATTCCATCGCGGTTTGTTGAATTTGGGTGGGAGTTGCGGAAGCCTGGGTTGGAAAGAGGCAGGATTTTGGAAGAGGGGTGGCAATGTGTCCGTCAATGAGCAGGAGACTCGAGAATGTGTGCTGAGGGACGGTTGCATGGGTGCTGGAATTCTGATCCCTGTGCTATGGAAATGCCAGACCCTTATGCCGGCGGAGTTTCAAGCTGTTTTGACCTCTATTTACAATTGGCGGATCTCATGAGGCGTCGTTGAGTTGTAGCGCAGCCCGTGGTTGTCATTGTGGTATGTGTACTGCGGAATTCTAGCTTATTTAGGTCAGCTTCCGTCTGTTGTTGCTTTCAGGTGCATGCGTTCGAAAGGGCCCATTAGCTAGCTCTCGTAAGTACTTTTCAACCCACTACGCATGTACACACTCTTTTCAAACCTAAGGCTAGTTTTTGTTTCCTCGTTGTAGTAGCGTCAATACGATGGAGTACATGCAAGCAGGTCGGGTTCCAGGTTGATGGAAAGTGACGGTCCTTCCCTCTCGAAGATGGCCGAATCGTCCTGGGTACTAAATTTTGTGAGAATTACTGATCAAACTAATTGATCTGCTGGTGATTGTGCCGCCAAGCAAAAGTGAGGAACACCAAACCTGAGATTTGAGAAGAGCTATTATAGAGATGGAGGGGTATGAAGCTGGCGGATGTGGAATTCAATGCTAGAATCTCCCTACTTGGAAGGAGCTAACCACCTTCTGAAGTTGGAGACATTCAGAATGATATTCTGTTTTGGCGCACCCTTGTGAGAATTTTGCAATTTGTTAGAAATGACTAAGAGGAGGCATGAACCAGAGTTGAACATGATTAAGATGGCAACTGTCTTGGTGGCCGTCCTTAGCATGGTTTCAGTGGCAGGCCAAGATTTAGAAGCTGATAGAAGAGCACTTCGCATCTTCAGCGACTACCATGATCCAAAAGGGACGAAGTTTAACTGGGTGGACACTACATCGCCTTGTAATTGGGCTGGCATAACCTGCGCCGAGAATAGGGTGACAGAATTCCGATTGCCGGGTAAAGGGCTTCGAGGGATTATACCACCGGGGAGTTTAAGCTTGCTATCCAATCTTGAGATTGTGAGTTTGCGTGGCAACAAGTTGTCAGATCTGTTTCCTGGCGCAGAGCTGGGTAAATGCAAGAACTTGAAGGCATTGTATCTGGCAGGCAACGGCTTCTATGGACCTCTACCAGATGTCGCCGAACTGTGGCCGCAGTTGACTCAATTGAGCTTGGAGTTTAATAGGTGAGATTTTAATTCCTGCTGGAGGCAACTTCTAAGATGATCAGTCAGGTTCGATTTTGGATGTTCTATTTCAATGTTAAATTGTCAAATTTCTCTTCAGCAATCGTAGTTTTCCTGTTATTCGGATAGCCAGCTCATATGAATTCTATTTGTATTCAGGTTGAACGGCACCATACCGGAGTCGATCGGGAAACTCTCTCAGCTTTACTTGCTGAACCTCCGCAACAACTCATTCTCGGGAAGCATTCCAGTCTTGAATTTGGCGAATTTGACGATATTCGATGTTGGTAACAACAATTTATCTGGAGCTGTACCAGCACTCCTGTCCAGATTCCCTGTCGATTCCTTCGTTGGCAATGCCGGTCTCTGCGGTCCACCTCTTCCATCCTTATGTCCATTCTCAAGCGGACAATCTGCAACATCGTCGAATGGCAAGAAGAGGCTGTCAACTGTCGTAATCGTTGGTATCGTCTTGGGATCAGTAACATTTCTGATTCTTGCGCTCGTAGCACTTTTCTGTATATTCCTTAGAAACAGCGGACAGGAATCTTCTTCAGAACCTGAACTTCGTGAGATTTCGCACGCGATAACCCCTGACATCTCCCGTGACAAGCTGCGTGAGAAAGGACCCGGGGACAATGGAGATGAACATGCCGTCTCGGGGGCAGGGGAGCAGGGGGCCAACAGGTTGATATCCTTCTCCCTGGTCTCATTTGATCTAGATGATTTGTTACGAGCATCGGCCGAGGTGCTGGGCAAGGGCACTGTGGGAACTGCTTACAAGGCGATTTTGGAAGATGGAACGGTCATGGCGGTGAAGAGGTTGAAAGACGTGACTACGTGCAAGAAAGACTTTGAAACATTGATCCAGGTTGTAGGAAAGTTGCAGCATCGGAATCTAGTGCCCCTCCGAGCATATTATTTCTCCAAAGATGAGAAACTTCTAGTTTCTGATTACATGCCGATGGGCAACCTCGCTGCCCTTCTGCACAGTAAGTTTCTACCCTAATCACTAGTTTTTATTTTGGGATGTTATCATATCGAGTAGGTTTTAAGTAATACTCCATACCATTTTGTGTTTGTCAGACAATCGAGGCAAGAATCGCACACCGGTGGATTGGCTTACAAGAGTCAGGATCGCAATAGGAGCTGGCAAGGGACTTGCATATCTGCATTCACAAGGAGGACCCAGTTTTGTGCATGGGAACATCAAGTCGTCCAACATTCTGCTCAACAGAGACCTAGAAGCTTGCATCGCCGATTTCGGACTCGCACAATTATTGAGTTCTTCCTCTTCTGGTTCAAAAATGGTTGGTTACCGAGCACCTGAGGTCAGCGCAACTCGCAAAGTGACACAGAAGTCGGATGTGTACAGCTTTGGAGTGGTATGTTCCATTCCTGCAGTCCTATCACTCTTCATGACCATGAAACTTCAATTGTGGCTACTGAGCCTCTGTAAATTACACACCTAATATTCCAATTCTTGGTTTTGCAGTTACTACTGGAGCTTCTGACTGGGAAGGCACCGACGCCAGCGTCTTCCAATGATGAACCCGTCGACTTGCCACGCTGGGTGCAGTCCATCGTCCGTGAAGAGTGGACAGCCGAAGTGTTCGACCTAGAGCTCATGCGCTACCAGAACATAGAAGGAGAACTGGTGACCATGTTGCAGATTGCAATGAAGTGTGTAGATCCTGTGCCTGAGCGGCGACCAAAGATGCACACCGTGGTATCCCAACTTGAGGAAGTGCACCCATTCTTCATCGAGGACACTGCCGAACCGTCTCGACAGTCCGCAACCATTTCGGAGGAGATCATCAGGAACAGTGACGACGACTCCAGGAGCTCTCCTCGCACGCCTCCCACTCCACCCACTCCTGGCACTCCCACTCCACCCACTCCTGGCACTCCTACTCCACCCACTAGTCGCACTCCTTGACAGTCTCTTCATCGCCGCTCCGCATCATGTTGCAAGTGAGATCATCGTCATCACCATCACATATCACGCCACTCACTGTGGGACTGTGAGCATCCATGCACACGTCGATCGACAGGGACCCCATTGTGACCCGCTCAACTCATTCTGAGCCGATTGTCCCTAGTCTCCTTGCCAGACCAAACCTCTGTAGTCGATTGATGTCTGCTTTTGACTGCAGTCTGGATAGAAACAGAGGCAGCCATTCTTGCCACAGTTGATTCTCCAGGTGATGAACACCAATAAAAAAGAACAGAAGGTTGGTCTGTAAGGGAGAGCGTTAAAACAGGAGGGCCTGTTTTGTTGATCATCTAGAGGCCACTTGAATTTGTCGCCCTGTGAGTGTTGACAGGCTTCCCTTCGCCGTGTATTGCTCTCTCTCTCTCTCTCTCTCACCTGCTGTTCAATGCTGGTGGATGTAAAGCTGGCTGCTCACCTCATGTGTAACTTTCTCCCTCGCCCACTTCCTAAGCCCCGCATGGTGGTTGGTTTCATTTCTCCATTCCTTTGTTCGACTTATTTATTGTTCTTGTTATCACCAACTCTAGAGATTTTTATCTCTTATGACACATTCTGCGTCTTCTAGAAATGCCTATGACGCTGAATTTGAATAGGCTTGTCATAATTTTGGAGTTAATTTCACGCCATGTCACTAGAATTTTTTACTTTCGCTTCCACCCGCTTCAATACTCAATTGGTACGAAAGTTTGTTTTCGGTCACCTTCCTTCCAGTAAAGTATTTTTTATTGATTTGGCTCAATTTTATATTTATGTGGTCTGTACGTGGATGAACTAATTGAGTATTTGAAAATGATAGTGGTACAAATATTTGGTTGGTTCTGACGTTAACTTTTTTGTAAACCTCTTCATACTACTTTTTATCGTAAAAAGATTCTCAAATGTCTCATAATTGGACATTTAAATATCTAAACTAACAATTTTGGCCATCGTCTACTTATCCATAAGATGCATCCCTCAGCACGAACTTGTGTCGAAACATCTAAAGTAATTTCAAACAAGTTATAGAAGATATTCTTTCAGTAAAAAATATAATAACAAATGAAAACGGCAAAAATCAAAGTAATCACGTACAATATTTTTATATAGTCTCAAATCTGGTCTTGCTTCCAATGAAATATCTTACTTTCTTGCATGTCTTAATCACTTGATTTTATGTCCTTGTATTTTGCTTACGATTAAACTTTTTACCAAATAAACATATAATTATTTTTGGCTCTAATTATATAAAGCTACTTCAAACAAAGACAGTGTTGATTTTACACTAATAAAATTTTATGTAAATAAAATAAAATAATTTTCCAAAGGGTTGTACACATAATTAAAAATAAATGAAATATCATATTAAATAATTATATATTTTTTTAGAAAATTCCATCCATGACAAAAAAAAATTAATCGGTTATTTTATATTGCAACAAAGATGTTTGTTCCAAAAATTGCTGAATGAATTCATTTTGATCATTTTTTGTAAAAAAAATTTTCCTAAAAATCTAATTAAAATTTTGATCCAATAAATCTAATAAAATATTCTTATTATACAAAATATCTTAGAATTTTCCTAGTTATTTTGTAGTTTTATAGTTAATCTAAGATAATATCAAATTCTTTTTTATTCCTAATTGAATCAAAACCTAAATGATTATAAAAGACATCATTCTTTAAAAGCTGCAATTAATGTCAATAGACCATTGTTGTAAATTTTGTATTTGTTGTTTTTATTTCTAAAGTTTTTTTACTAAACAATGCAAGTAAACAATGCAAGTAAGGCCACAAGCCATGCCTCACACTAACTGTATAGTTTTCTACAATTGTAATGTAAGATCCAAGGCATTTTTTTAGCATACTAAAGAAATGGTTGTAATCCATGATTATAAGTTATAGATGAAAGATTGGCAAGAAGCAATCTTAATTAAATGATATGATAAAAAAAATCTTTTTAGAATTAGGATTTGGTCTAAATAGACAAAAAATGATTGTGTATAGACAATTCTAAGAGGATGCAAGTGAAGGGGTTTCAATACAAAAGTTCTAGAGAGAAAATTGAAGCAACTTAAGTTGAGAGAGGAAAATGGCCTATCATCAGCTCTAGGCAAGTTTAATTAAATACATAGATAACATCTAACTCATGACTTTAAAGAAACAAACTTCTCTAGGGTTTTAAGACGAACTACAAAAGTTTCTTTTTGAAAACCACACTAAGAATAGTTGAAGTTAATTAGGCTTAATATGTATTAAAATCAAATATTTCTATAATCATGTTATTATTATTAAAGATCAACAAAATTAGGATTAATTACCATTCCTTAGAGTTTAATCCTACTAAGTTGTTAATGGTCAAAAGGCAAGAAAGACTCAAAATAAGTTATTAAGGTAGTAGCTAGAGTAAGAAGAATCGAGGGTTTGGTTAGATGAAGTAAAGTAGGATGAAGATGATTGTAGATAAGATTCATTTATATTAGATGTGATCTCTTTCTTATAAGTAAAAGATGTTTGGAAGTGAGAGTCATCTTATACCATACTTCTTTTTTGTTTACAACCTTCTTAATATTAATTGAGGATACTTCACACTTTTTTTTCTTCAATAGGTTAAGTTCTTATATATATTTGTTTGTGATTTTTGAAATTGTTTGAAGAATTTTTTATTATAAGGAATAAATCATCTTATTTTTTTATGATATTAAGATTTGGAATTTTTAAATTTTATTATTTAAATTAAGATTTGAACTTATTTGTGATTAAATGCATTTTGAGTTTGGTATTTGTTATACATATAAAAGAGATGTTTTAGAATACTTATAATTTTTTGTTGAGTTAGCTCTTTGATGTACTAATTTTGTGATTTGAAGTATTAAAGAAGCTGAAGATATTTAAAACACTTCTTATGGTGTTAAGTGGTCATTTGTAATTAAAGAAGTGATCTAAGAGTATTATATTTGATTTGAAACATTTTTATTTTTCATAAAACTTATAAGAAATCTTAAAAAAAAAATTGAGAGTATTTTGAGTAAATTTTTTTTTATATTGATTACAATTAATATTGATAGAACCAATTTTTTTCATACTATTACTTATAGAGGATCAAGAAGAGTGTAGAAGATTCTTTACAACATCTATAAAAGAAAGAAATTATCTAATATTTTCTATATATAAAATAATAATAATAATAATAATAGTAATAAAAACTTCATTTGCAAGATAGAAGAAGGTAAAAACATCAAAGTACACATTAATAAGATAAAGGCACTTGCAAACAAGCTTTCAATTATAAATAAGCTAGTAGAAGATGTGGATTTTGTTATGAATCTACTCATGAGTTTGCCACAATCCTACAACTATTTCATTGTGACATTGAAATCCATAAAAATAAAAGAACTTAAAATAGACTATGTAACAATAAGACTTAATTATTTAATGGCCAATAAAAAAAAAGGATATTTAAAGTGAGGATTTATTACTCTACTTAAGTTAAGACAAAAAGGAGCTACTTAAATCAATAAAATAATATCAAAACTTGCTTTATTTATAAAAAATTATAATAATTTTGTTGATAAGTGGTATAAAAGTAAGAAGATATAAGGAAATGATTCAAACTATATCCAAGACAAGTTTGGATGATGAAATTATATATTCATGGCTAAGAAATGAAGCTATTCTAGTAGTAAATGTGATATTGGTGGCTAATGGTACTGCATTCTATGAAAACTAACTTAGGAATGCTTTGAACATTTAGTTGTGGCTATAGTAGAATTTAAACTTACTTTAAAGTTTGATTTAAAATCTAATACAATACATAAGGTATTTAGAAATATCCTTTTGTATCTTTGAATAATTAAATAAGCTTCAAATTACTCTTATTACATCCTATCATCTTTAGAAAAATCCTAAATGTATCTTATCACATTCTAATAAGTTCTAGATAAATCTTAAAAAATATTTTACATACTTAAATTAAATATTAATAAATCCTTATAAAATTCTAAAATAATACTAATAAAATTCTAATCAAATTTTAATTTAATTCTAATTAAGTTTTAATTAAAAATTAATTAAATCTTAATTAAACATCAATAAAATATAATAAAAATCTTAATCAAATCTTAACTAAATCTTAATAAAATCCTAATAAAATCCTAAATCCTAACAAAATCTTGATAAAAATCTTAAGTAATCATAACCAAACTTAAATCAAATCCTATAATAGATTAAAATCTCAATAACTAAAACTTGAAATATTGAACTTAATTCAAAGCTTTTCTTCTCTCAATATTTTACTTAGAAATAAATACAAAAAAATTCAAGAAGATTGAACTTATTAAAAAAAGAGATAAATTGCATAATTTACTTGAATATTGGTTGGCTTCTTTCTCCAACCTTAATGACAATCCCAAACAATAACATCTCTTCTTTTTACTATTTAATTACTTAAAAATTTTACACAATTATTAAAAATTAAGTTTACTACTAATACAATAAAATTCTTCTTCATCCAATTAGCAAATTGATGCAAATCTTAGAAACTTTTATTGGCCTTTAAAACTCCAATTTTCAAAATTTCAATATACTTGAGTTCTAAAAATTGTTTGATCTAGCTTAAACTTATAATATATATTAAACATAATTATAATCACAAATTCATTAATTTTTATTTGAGATCCACTACAAATCTCATAAAATTCTCTAATATATAAACCTTTTTTGTTTTCCAAATACTAGAGTCATTCCAAAACAATCTTAACTTTGCAAAGCTCTTATAAAGTTATTAAAAACTTAAACCACTCAAAAACAATGGCTTAAGGACCTATTTCTTGTCTATTCTTGAATTCCTTTATTTAATGAACAAAAAAAATTCTTGCATTTGCCATAAGAGTGCAATTTTGTATATTAAGATCTGATTTCTATCCAAGTTTATAACTAGTCCTCTCTAGGTACCAATATCTAATTTTTTTTAGATAACTATTACTAGAAATTACCATTTATTTCTACATTAAAATGCTCATGATACCAATTTTACTAATCTACCTAATTTAAAAGTATATTTTGAAATAAGATCTTTTATAATATATATATATATATATATATATTTTTTCTCTTTTTTACCTATTAGCTATGTTACAATATAACACTGATATACATGAAGCCATTATAATTGACTCTATTATAATAGAGGTGGTTATGAATGGAGAAACCAATTTGATAAAATTTAAAGATGTCCTTCATATACCAAAAATGAAGCAAAATCCACTTTTAGTGAATAAATTTATAATAGGAGATTTTATGATTCATATCAATAGTAATGAATATTTTATGAAAAAATGAATGTAAAGATATGGTTGCTAAGAGATCAAGAGAGAAAAAAATTGTACTACCTCAATAGTAAAAAGATTAATAAAGTTCATGTAGTCGATTTTTTTGAATTTATTGTAGAAGAAAAAAAAATCAATGTATGACATTGTTAATTTTGTTATTTGAATATAAAGAATTCTAATCTATAGTATACAATTCAAATATTAGCAATATAAGCCAAAATATATTAAAGCTTACATGTAAAGGATATAAGACAAAAAATATCATTTAATAAAATTATAATAAAATTCTAACAAAAATCCTTAAAAAATTATAAAAAATTCAAATAAAATCATAAAGATATCTTACAAACCCTAATAGAATCTTAACCAAAATTTAATCAAACCTTACCAATCTTAGAGAAATCTTAAAACATCAATAAATTTTGGTGAATCATTGATCTTATTTAAAAATTTGCATACATTGCAATCTAATAGTTAACAACAAGCATAAACAATTCAAAAAAAAATTAACTTATCACCTAGGAATAAATGCTCATTTATTTCTTCGGTGTCCACCATCTCTTTTTTTTAACTTTTATATTGATATTTTAGAATTCATAATTTCTTTTTTAAATATTTAATTGTATTCAAAATTAGAAAAATTTATGAAAATTAAATTCATAATCTGTTCACAAAAATTTCTTCAATCTAACTAATAAATTATTCAAGATCAAAGAAATCCTTATTAATCCTTGAAATCAAAATTCTAATACTTTAATCTAATTGAATTTCAATAAACTTTGATATAATAATTAGATCAAATTTAAATTTACAAGATAAATATATAATTTTATAAATTTTTATTTGTCAATATGCTAGAATAATTCTTCAATTCATTTCTCGAAATTCAGAACCATATAAATTACCTTTCACTTTGAAAAGCTTTCAAAAATTTAATATTAATTTGAATCACTTAAATCAACACTCAAGCAAAACTTAGAAATTTTTTTCTCTAATTTTATTTTGCAAGCAATAAAAACACCTCTAAATTGTTGTCGGAGCATAGTTTTGTCTATTTAGGTTTGATTTTGATCCAAATTCATAACCATCTTCAAGTATTAATATTCAAAATTTCTAGATAAATTTTATTTTGAGCTAAAATTTATTTCCATTTTAAGATATCTACAATACTAATTTTTCAAATTTACCTTATTTTATCTTGTTTATAGTCTTACAAAGTAAGTAGAAGTCCATTACATAAAAAATCAGCATTAGAACTTATTAATTTTACTACCTCCTTGACTATTATCTTTATTTTAAAGGTATTTTTTTTTTATATTTTAAAATAAGGTCTTCTAAAATATAATATTTTTTTCTATTTTTTATCCATGAGTCATATCATAACAAAATAATGTGCTACCAAGTTGTTGGTGATTGTCCATTTTGATGTATGTGGACCTATAAAGACCATAAGTATAGAAGGAGTAAAGAATTTTTTTACTTTTATTGATGATTTTTCAAAAAATATCTAAATTTATATTCTTAAGGCCAAAAATGAATAAATTTGGAGGTTTGAGAAATTTATAGCTCTTATTAAAAAATAAAATGAGTCCAAGATGAAGATGTTGTATTTAAACAAATGGATATGAATACATGCCTAAAAAACTTGATAATTATTTAATAAATAAAATAATCATTAAATAAATCATAACCTTATATATTTCATAATAAAATAATATTATTAAAAAAAATTATACCATTATAGAAATGACAAAGAATATGCTTTATATTCAAATCTTTAATTATGAGTTTTGAATTGAGGTTGTTGTAGATGTAGTTTACATAAAAAAGGGATCGTTAATAAGTGCTCTTGTATTAGTAATACCAAAATATACTTAAAATAGAATAAAATCTTATATTTTATATTTAAATATCTTTTAATGTATTGCATATGCAAAAATACTACACTATATGAGGTCCAAACATAATGCAAAAGATACAAAATGTATGTTTTTGGCTTATTGTGAAAGTACCTATTAATAATAAGAATTTAAAGAATATAATTATATAGATGAGATGAATCTCAAAAAAAGATGACATATATATATATATATATATATATATATATATATATATATATATATATATATATATATTCAAAAAGAAATTAAATTGACTATTGCTAAAGATAAAAAAAAACTATAAATTCTTGAAATTAAATTAGAAAGAAAAAAGGAGTTTATAAGAGTAAAAAAGATTTAAAAGAATTATTCTTCATACAATGCACAAGAAGATCAAAAAATATACTTAATTGATTTAGTCAAAAAATGTTGGATCAAAAGAAAATATTGATTTTATTTCTTAAAGATGAAATTATTTTAATTTAAAAAAGATTATTTATTTTTGATAAAAAAAATATAATTTTAAAAAAATCATATTTATTTCTATTTTTAGAAGAAATAAAAATACTTTCTAAATAAAATTTTAAAAAATTATCTAATTTTTTTTTTTAAATATCATTCATTAGATGTTAAGAATCATTTAATACATTTATAAGTCCAAATGGCATGACATTGTATTAAAAATACTCATATTAATTTAAAATTTAGTCTTCTATCCAACTCTTTTTAAATGCATATCAAATTATATATTCTTCATAGATCAATTTTTTTATAGATTTTTACTTCATTCAATTCGATAATAAATCTTCATATCAAAAGTAGAAGGTGCTTATTCTTAATAATAATCTTGTTGAGTCCTTGATAATTTATACACATTTGTAGTGATCCATCTTTTTTCTTGACAAATAAAATAGAAGTTATTGCTTAAGATTTTGAATGATGTATGAAGTTCTTATCTAAGTTTTCATCAATGTAATCTTTGAGTGAAAATAATTCATTTTGTGATAAGTTGTAGATTGGTCCAAATAGCAACTGAACTCCTTCTTGAAGATCAATTGAAGAATCATAAGAATAATAATTTAGAATAATATCTTTTTTTTTTAAAAAAAGAAGTCTTGATAATCTCTATACTAAATTAAAATATTTCTTGAAGTCTTTTTTTTATTAGAAATAGATGTTGCATGAATAACAAAAGATGATATTTTTTTGTAACATGCATGGAAGCTCTTGCATCTACAAATAAATGTTTGATTATACTAAATTAATGATTTTTTACTTAATTAAAAAAATTAATTAAGCTATGGAAAAAATTTAAATTAGAAGAAATATAATCTATTTAAATATTATACTTTTTTAACCAATTTTTTTTAAAAATAATTAGATTTAATTAAAATACAATCATATTAAATATTATTAAGCTATTATAACTATTTTTTGGTATATCTACAAGAATAATTTTATAGAAAATATTTCAAGAAGACAAAAAAAAACCATCTATGACTTCTATATGCACAACCTTGGTTTTTATTACTAAGAATATTTTAGATCTTTTAATAAATTATTCATCTAAAAAACAAGTCAAGGCTCTTCAATCTAATAAAGCAAAGATTTTATAATTTTCGGATCTTAAACAAACATCTATTATAAAACAAGGTAATGATTTTAATAAGAGAATAAGACCCTCAATAAATATTGCACAAGATTTCAGCCATATATTGCCTATTGTAGTTGAAAAAAATTATTTTTTGATACATTTTCTTTTTCAATAGTTATAGTCCTCATTTTGTGCAATATTGTTGTGTAACTTCTTTAGACAATATTGAGTAATAAGCTTAGGTTATCTACCATATAAGCATAATTATTTTAGACATTATTATATCTTTTATTGCTTAGTGAGATATTTAAAATGTACCATATCAATTTGCATGTCTTCTATTTCCAAATGTATGTATTAATATAACATTGATGTTATTATTGAATTATAAAGATGCTAAAACATACTTATGCAGCTCTCAAATCAAATTTAAAAATTTAATTATTATACTTCATTTTAAAATCAATTATTTGAATTAATGTTCGAGGATCACATAAGTTTAGCATTAATTTCTTTATATCATATTATAATCTATATAAAAATTGTCAAATGAATTCAACATAATTTTTCTTAATATTTTTTATAAGTTGTCAAAATAATGAAACATATTATAATACTAAATTATTGCCTTAAGTCAAAATAAAAATCTTATTAGTTGCAACACAAATTGTATAATGTTCTATATATATTAATCAATATCCCACCAACAAAACTTCTAAATTATCTAATATTGAATGATATTGTTTAATAAATAATAAAAAACATAATAGAGCTGAATTTTAAAGTAGTATTTTAATAAACCAAACTTGTCATCTTGGAGTTGTATAGCTTTGAGGTTAAAGCTTGATCACCAATTGTACTTAATTGATATATCAAGGCTTTGATCTTGTATTATCAAACTTTTTAAGTAAGAAAATTCTTGATTTTTTGACTCTTAAATAATATTCTACTATAGAATAAATAATTTTATTTAATAGAAATAATAAAATAGCTCTAATCATCTCAATATCTCAATTTTGATCCAATTTTATTACTTATTGTGATAGTAAATTTGATTGATGTATTGCAAGTATTAATTACTTTATTTACTATTCTGTCTTTTATTTTAATTAAAAAAATTACTAATATTACTTAAATTTTTTTTAATAAAAATACTTAAAAACAAAGAAATTTTATAAAAAATATTAAATTAAATGTAGATAATCCACAATTTCTAATATATTTATTTCTAATTTAAAATATATATTTTTTGATTATAATTAAAATAAAATAAAATTCTAATATTATAATTATATTCTTGTTAATTTTTAACAATTAAAATCTTAAAAAATATAATAAAACAAGTGAGATTTGTCTCAAAAAAAGATAACATAAAAAAAATGAGAAAACATATATATCCAAGAAGAAATTGGAATTGCTATTGCTAAAGATAAAAAAGCTATATACTCTTGAAATTAAACTTAAAGTATTACATTCTTACATCTATATATATTATTTAATTTAATATCTATGTGTCAATATTTTATAGATCATTTGTGACTTATCTAACTTGTGGAATACATATCTAACTAACAAGGTAAGTTTCCAAAATTTGCGCTACATGGCCAACTTGTACAATAAGTAGCCAATTTGTACAATAAGTGGCCAACATGTGTAGCATGTTGTGAACTTATAAAATAATTAATTAACATACTTAACACATTGTTGTAATGCATGTATTCTTGCTTAAGAATGAATTACATACCTGGCTATAAAAGATAAGTAATAATGCAACAATAATTCTACCAAGTCTAATAGAGCCTTAAATAAACTTCAAGTAATCTTTAGTAACCCAATCAAACTTTAAATTATTGAAATAAATTTAAAAGAAGTTATAAAAGAAACACAAAGAATCTTTAAAAAATACTAAAAATAAAAATTTTAATATAATTCTAATTAAAATTCTAATTAAATCTTAACGAAATCTTAGGTCAAATCCTAAGTCAAATTCTAATTGAAACCCTAATTGAATCTTAATCAAACTTAAGGTCAAATCCTAATAAAATCCTAATGAAATCCAAAATCTTAAACAAATCTTAGATAAGTTTTAAATCAAATCTTAAGAAAATTCTAATTTTAACCAAATCCAAGACGAAATTCTAAATCAAATTCTAATCAAAACTTAGATCTTAAATAAATTGTTAATAAATTCTATAGCAAATGGAATCTCAATAATTAATAATCAAGCTACTGATATCAACTCAAAAAAATTCCACTTCTTAATGTCTTATCAAAAACAAGCAAAAGAAAGATGAAATTAATTGTACTTACTAATTGAGAGAAATGCAAGATAATCCAATTGGGCGTTTAGTAGCCTCCTACTCTAATCTAAATATTGAACTTCTAATTCCAATATTTCTTTTTTAAACCTTTAAGTTGTTTCCAAATTTCACACTAAATATTAATAATCAAGTCTAATTTCTATACAAAAAAATTCACTTCAATCCAATTGAAAAATTATTGAAGATCTTAAAAATATTCACTAACCCTCAAACTCCAATTTCTAAGACCTCAACCTACAAAAACCTTCACACACTTTGATCTAACTATTTAATTGATCTCAAAATTTTCATATACATTTATAACTAATACACCAACATATTATCCAAAATTCATCTATATATACATTACAAAACTTAAGAAACCCTCACATTTGTAAACATATTTTTATTTCTCAAAATCAAAACCGATTGAGAACATCACTAAGTTTAAAAATTCCTCAAAAACTCAATATTGAGCTCTTTATTTCTAAATATAATTATATATACATTAAATATGAGCTAAAATAAATCTAGTAATAATATACTAAAATAATTTAACTTGTAATAGTACAAACCAATTGCAACACATCTTGATGCAAATTTAAAGTTGATAAAGCTTATAAATGAGGAGTTTATACAAATTGATGATGAAATGTAAAGGATTCTATATAAAATAATAATAAATATAATTATATATACATTAATAGCTACAGTAGTTGATTTCATATTTAATATAATTTTATCATAGACACACATAAATATCAAGATAAGAAATATTGGATAAAAAATAAATGTAAGTAAATTTAATAATATCTAATACAAAAGCTTCTTAAAAGCTTTATAAATGTAAATTTTACTATTTTTATTTTATTTTAGAAATAAGTAAATTATTCTAATTTATTTTTTGTTATTTAAATAATAAGGTCTATCTATCTTTAAATTAATATTTTTTATTTTCTATTATTGATTCTTTTCTTGAAAAAAATAGATTATTGCTCCTTAAGAAAATTTTATTTAATATTAAGGATTGTAGATAACCTTCTTCCAATTTAACTTATGGATAATATACTTGAAAAAAGTGAAAATAGGTTTGCAACTTTTAAAGATCTTCATAAGCTTGTCAACATTCTTAAATTATTAATCTTACATATTATCAACCTCAAACATAGAAATATTATTCCTACACCAATGAAAGAAATTAAACATAAAGTTCAAAATTCACACCAAAAAGTTATGTAATTGAGAGAAGTAAGTGGATTAAGCTTGTGATTAAATCCAAAAAGTCTTGTTATTACAAATATAAGAGATATAAGAATTAATATATCAAAAAAATTTGATGGAATTAGATTAAAATTTTAAGGATTTTTAAAATAAGTCAAGCTCTATCTAAAGTTACATCCTTTTCAATACCTTCATGGATTTATTTAAGTTGGATTCATAAGTGCATTTCTATTTAAAAGTGATCTTTAGTAATTTTTACCTTTGATAGAAAAAGATTTAAGACTCTTTTATGATTTAAATTTATTCTTAGAAGTATCTACTACCACATTTGGAGAAAGTGACTTAGAAATGATAGAAGAGATTAAACTCTTATCTTTATGACAATGATCACATTTAACTACCATATATATTGTTGACTTTTAAAACCTTACTTGCAATGTAGATTGAAATGATAAAACCCTTATCAACCAATTTTGAAATGACTAGAAAGATATGGTTAAAAAATTATTATTGATCACATCAAAAATAAATTCAATAGAAATTTATTTTTTTTCAAGGTATTGTATGCTTTAATCAATTTTTTAAAAGATTCTAAGAATAAAAATTTAGTTGAAGAGATAAAAAATTAGATTATGGCAATAATTTTTAAGTTTTTAAAAACTTACTTATTAAGGTTGAAACCAATGCAAATTGATATGGTACATTTTAAACTTCTTTGCAAGCTAAAAAAGACTTGATATGATCAAAAAGGTTTGTACTTATATTATTGAAAACCAAAACATACTACTCAACATTGTCTAAAGAAGCAATGCAATTAAAAAATAAAGAGCATGGTTGCCAAAAAAGATGACGTGTCAAAAAACTAGTTTGTCTAGCTACAACAAAGATCATATAATTAAAATCCTATGCAATATATAGTAAGGATCATATTTTGCTCTTAGAACCCTCATCTTATTTTATAATAGATATTTTTTTAGAACTAAAAAATTACAAAGTCTTTGCTTTGTTAGATTTAAAAACCTTAGCTTATTTTATAGAAAAATAATTTGTTAAAGAACAAGAAATAATTTTAGTTAAGAAACCTTTTTTTTGTAGCTTAGTAATATTGAATATGATTAGATCTTCTTCCAACTTAATTATTTTATAATTATTATAGCTAAAAAAGTATAATCTTTAAATAAAGTAGATATCTTATAACCTTAATTTTTTCCATATTTTAACTCAAAATTTTATTATTTAAGTAAAAAGATATAAATTTGATATAACCAAACTATCATTTATAGGTACATGAGCTTTCATGAATGCTAAAAAAAAAAATGGTCATCTTTTGTAATTTATACCATATCTATTTTTGATGGATGAAAGACTTCAAGTAATATTCCAAGTTAATACTAAGATTACCAAGACATTTTTGAAAAAAAAAATATAGATATTTTTTTAGAATATTATTTTCATGATTATCCAATTGATCTTTAAGAAAGAATTCAACTGCTATTTGAATCAATATATAGCTTATTATAAAATGAATAGGCCAAACTCAAAGAATACATTGATGAGAACCTAACAAAAAACTTTATATGTTATTTTAAATCTTTTGTTGTAGCTTCTATCTTGTTTGTGAAAAAAACTATAGATCATTGTAGATGTAATTGAATTACTAAGAAATCAACAAGATTACCATCTAAAATAGATACTTATTATCTTTGGTATTTAAAATTTAAAATTAATTGAATCAAGTCAAGCTCTGTACAAAAACAGATCTATAAAAAATATATATTTTGGTATGCATAAAAAAAAATGAATAGAAGGTTACATTTTGAATTAGATATAATCATTTTAAATATAATGTCATACCTTTTGGATTCATAAATATATCAACTAATATTTAATATCTTATAAATAATATTTTTTTAAAAAAATTGGATGCTTTTGTTGTCTGTTCTAAAGATAATATTTTAGTTTTCTTTATAAACATAAAATGTTATAAATTTCATATATTTTGTATGTTATAAAAACTTAAAGATGAAGGATTCTATTCTAAGATAAAAAAAAATATATTTTATATACTTCAAGTTTATTTTTTAGAATATACAATTTTAAATGATGGTCTTATAATGGATCTTAAAAAAATTAAACTATAATAGATTAAATGATTTTAAAAATAAAAAAAAGATTTGTAATATTTTTTAATATTTATTAATTAATATCAAAAATTCATCAAGAATTATTCTCAAGTTGTAGCTCAAATTGTACATTTGACTTACAAAGATATATTTAAATTAAATAAATAAACAAAACCATCAATTAAAGCTTTGAAGATAATTTTTATTTTTGTATTAATTTTGATTTGTTTCAACTTTTTATAGGTATTTTTATTTTTAAAAAATTATATTTTGTATTAAATTCAATATTTTCATAAGTGAAAATAAATAATAAAATTCATTTAATAATTTTTTATTTTAAAAAAATAATTATAAAAATCAATTATAAGATTCACAACAAAGAACTTCTTGTAATTATGGATTCATTTCAAGAAAAGCACCAATATTTGAAAGGTTCTTCTAACTTATTTACTATATATATAAATCACAAGAATTCTAAGTATTTTATTTCAGTACATGTTCTAAATTGTTGCCATGCTTATTGAAGCACGTTATTATTAAGATTTGATTTCAAGATCATGTATTGTCTAAGAAAAAAATAAGATTTATCAAATGTCTTTTCTAGATGTTCTTATTTTATACTAAAATAAATAAAAAAACAACTTTTGATCAGGAACATTAATTCTTTTGAAGCCTTAGTAATTTTATCTTTAAACTTTAAAATCAACATTGATTGTTGATTCAATTTCTTTTGAGCAAATTTAATCAAGTATGTCGTTAAATCTTCTTATTTAAGATATTTTTAATTTTAAATTAAAAAAAATTCAATTCTATTTAAAAAAATACTTGTATATTCTAAAAGATAAAGTATAATTATATACTTTATAAGCTTATTACAATTTTTAAGCTGCAAGTCATTTTAGATATAATAAGATTTTGGAATCAATATGCAATGATTTTTAGTGGCTTCAAATGTGAAAAGAAATTAAATCTTTATAAAAAATTTTGATGTCTTTTTTAAAAAAATAATTCCTTAACATTAATCTTGCAGACTTTTTTAGCCATTATTAATATCAAAATAACCATGGACTTTTGTTTCTATGGATTTTATCACAAATATTCTAATTTCAAATTCATATGATATTATATTTGTGATATTAGATTGTTTTACTAAAATGGCATGTTATGTATTATGTACAAAATCTATCAATGGTGAAAAAATAGCTAAACTTTTCCTTCATAATATTTATTGCTATCATGGATTTTTAAGGAATATTACATCCAACAAAGAAAATTAATTTGTATCAAGGTTTTAGAAAATTATTTTTAAGATATTAAAATTAAATATAAAATTATCTTTGGCTTACCATCCCTAAATTGATATATAAAAAATAAATAAAATAAGTTTTGGAGCAATATTTAAGGTATACCATCAACTACCATTAAAATGATTGCACAAGTCTTTTACTATTAGCAAAGCTTAGTTATAATTACATGATATATTCTTCTATTGAACAATGACTTTTAATTTTTATTTTATTTATAAAATAAAAAATATTAATAATATCTATATTAATCAAATAAAATAGTTATATATATGTATGTATTCTTTTATATAAAATGTAGTATTTTTAAAAAATAAAAGTATAAACAAGAAGTAGTATTAGATCAAACATGAAGGCTATAAAATCTTTTATTAGATTTTTAAAATTTTAAGAAACTACTATAAAAATATTCCACAATAGAAGCATTTTTTTGACATATCTTTTGTAATAAAGAAGTTTTTATATGATACTTTTGTTTATAAAAATATACAAGTCTAAGATTGTTATCTATTTTGGTAATTAAAAATATATATATATATATATATATATCTATATATATTTAATAACTATTTTTATTTAAATATATTACTTTAAAAATATATATATTTCAAAAATATAAGTTTTTTAGTAAAATAAAAAATAATCTAAAATATATCCTTTATTAAATTACACATTCAATTATTTACAAAGATATTTCAAGTATTTAAAAGATGTATTAGATAAAAGTTATCTCTAATTATAGTAATTTAGAATAAATAATAAAAATTACTAATATATATATATATATATATATATATATATGATTCTTTTTTTATTAAATTTTAGTGCTTAATTATGAAAAAAATAATTTAAATACTCAAAAAATATATTAATTATTCTATCAAGACTTTTTCCAATTTACTATTACTAAAAATATTAATTTTAATGCTAGAAATATATATATACATTATTGATTTTTTTATAACATAAAAATAATTATAATTTTAGATGGTATTAATATAGATTTTTACATTTATAGAGAGATTAATCTATTCATTTTGAAGATATAATAAGAATTTATTCTTTAGCCACAAAAGACCTTTGTATAATAGATAAATCTACACATATATATATATATATATATATAGGTATTATTTACATCTTGGTTGGATTTAATATTTTTTTAAGATATATATATATATATATATATATATATATATATATATATATATAATTATATTAAAAAAATTTTTTATTTTAATAGCATATTTTTTTAATTTTTAAAAGTTTAACTAAATAATTTTTATATATTGTTAGTTTTTCTCTACATTTGATGTTAGTATTTGTATCATATACAGAAAACTATTACATCATTGTATTAAAAAGGCAAACAAATATGGTTCTAATTGACACCTTACAGATTCTTTTTTTGTCTCCGAAATAGATTAAGTTTCAACTACTTTTATAAGACTACTCACAAATCCTCCCAGAAACAATAGTCTTTCCTTTTGCACTTCTTTGAAACACAAATACAAGTGTTTACAGTTGTATGTTTTATCTCCTTAAGATTGCACATAGCGAGCGAGTCTTGACCACTAATCATTCATTCTGATACGACCCCCAGCCGATAGAGAAGTATGTACTATTCTGCTCTCCACAGTCCATTCTCTTAGTTTCCTCAAACGTCACACTCTTGCCTTCATATTTCTTGCCATACTTGTGTACAGCTGCAGGTGAAGTGCTAACTCCGAAGTGCATACAAGTCTGGCCAGAATTATGGCCTACAGTTCAGTTATGAGTACAATACAGCAGAATTTCTGGCCTAATTAATTTTGTTTGAGTACTGTGACCTAATGAGAGTGCGACCTGCTTTTGCTTCTGCGTCTACTGCGGCTACTGGGGCCATGACTGAGCAGCCATGAGCACGGTCCAAGCTTCTAGGATTTGTGAGGTGTGATTCTTGAATTGATGGAGATTGGACGCATTATTCAGAAGATTTCCAACGGGTATTGTCAAGCACTGAGCTGCAGGAGAGCAACCAAGCAGGTCTAAAACAGCTGGATGGCAATAGGACATTTGTATTCATATATATATAGTATTATATATATATATATATAAATGAACTTACAGAAGTGCGTGTATGTGTAAACTGGTGCTTACTACGTTCATAAGGACCTTGGATGCAGTCTGGTGTGAAGCTTTTACATTCGTTGTTGAATATTTGAGTACGGTGCAACAAATCTATCCAGAGTGTCGATATTCTGTTTTTCATCACATTGATCATGGGGAGACGTAACACGCAGTTTCGACTTGGCTACCAAATTATGCAGCCTCGTGGCGACTGCTCTGAAGCCCTAACTCATGCTGCTAGATAATTACAGTAGTTATTCCATATTTGTAAAATTAATGGCGCAGGTGGTGGATGAGCAAGTACATCGTTTCTCAACAGCCGAATTAGTGTTTTGTACTTTCATACATTGAACGAAACTGTTGTACTGGAGCATCCAAAGCCCATGAATTCCAGGAGATTTTTCCAAGCAACTTCTTTGTCACATGCGTGGGGTCATGATCGTCTCAGTTGACTAAACTCACAGTTCATTATATCCACGTGAAAATAAATTAAAATAACAAAAATCATAAAACCCTGTTCAGAGTGTCAAAGGCAGGCAGAAATGCCTCAATCGCAGATGCTACAGCAAAGGCTGCAAATTTCAGAGTTCGCCACCACATCAACATCTCACCCAAGTTGCTTCAAGAAGCCCCAGCTTATCATACGAGGGACACATGACCCGGAAATCCAATTGGACATCTCATCGCCAAAAGATGTAACTGGACCGTTTCGTCCCACCGTAAGCTTCTGACTGCAATAAGTGGGACCCTATTGACATGAGCTGGTTGGCATGGCACCGCGGCCACATTTTGCGCATTGATGGGTGATGTCGTGATACTGTGAGGTCTCTTAAATGCACATCGATGGAGCAGACGAAGTTCCCGCCGAGCTTGAGTGCTGCAGGCAGTCCCCTAGTGCGCAGGCCGAGCCCAGCCCAACCCAACCCACCCTCGGCAGGAGGCTTGGAGGTGGCTAGTGTCAGGTCCACTCGCGGCAGCTAAACACAGTTGTCCGATTAGTCTGCTTGATGGCGTCAGTCAGTCAGTCAGTCATCAATGCTTGCACCGCATAATTGCATCGCCTGCCATGCCAGACATACCAGTATGGAATCAGGGCTGCAGTCATGAAGATCACTCAAAAGATTTCAAATCTCTACAACGTAGTCCATCTTTGTTTTGAATGACTCACCCCTCGAGGCAAAAACTCATGGAGGTTTCGGCGAATGCGAGCTTCACTGAGAGGTGTCTGATTAAAGCTCACAGCTTCCATGTGTCAACCCTTGCAGATTTTATTCTTATTAATGTATAAAGTAAAAAATACCTATTTCATTGGATATGTACATTTTAGGAGGCTTACCATCAATTTTAAGCACAAAAGGACAAATTGAGTTGCCAAAATACAATATTTACCACAGAATTATATTATTCATTTTGTATTATCATTTTATTCATTCTGTATTATTATTTTACTCGTTCTGTATTATTATTTTACTAGTTCTGTATTATTCTCATCACTCATTCTTAAATCTACTGATTTTTTACAATAATATTTTATTAGTATTATTATTAAAAATGACTTCTCAATAAATAAACATATTTATATTTATACATAAACATATGCCCTTCAAATTTAGAACATTGCCCACCTACTTTTTCCTTCTAATATAGTACAATTAGGATGTCTACAAGTATTTAATGAGCTTTAAATGCAAGGCTACCCCTCTTCTGCAACTCTAACATGCACTAGAATTGAAGCTTTTGACATGCTCTTTACTAATGAGGAAACCTTTGTCCTATATTTTTTTTGATATAAAGCAATTAGAACATTAGAAAGGCCATAGTATACACATGTTTTTTATTTTTTATTATTATAAAAAATAAGAGATATTTTGCACAAAAGAACGTTTAATATATATATATATATATATATCTATTTTTTTTATATGTAATCACTATAACTTCAAGAAGCAAGTTTTACATGTAAAATTTCATTTCATGCATTGACTTTCTTTGCATTACAGAATCAAATCATATTGTTGTAATTTATTTTGAAAAACTCCTATTAATCTTGGAATGTAATTACCAACTTAAGCACACAAACTAAATTTTTTTGAACTTGTACGACTTCTTCATGTAGATGAATATTGCTTTCAAATATTCATCCTCCCTATAACCCATTTACGAGGTCGATTCTTCGTGATCACCTTGCTATCAATAAAAATAGAATAACTTTAATTCCTTTAAAAAAGAGAAATTAACCCAGAGTTGCTTAACATATTTGGCAGTCCACAACAAAAAAACAGACTTGTGAAGCATTATCGCTCATCATGCACATGAACCTACTATTTGGTACGAAAATCCAAAACAACAGCCCACCGGGCAACAATACGACAACGAGTATGACAACAAACCCAATAAAAAAAAACACAAAAAAATAAAAAAAATAAAACAGAGAGAGTAATAAAAATTCCTGGATCAAAGCCAGGCTGCATGCTAAGGGACCATGAGTAGGCTCGCACTCATTCCTCGAAACCGACAGTCACATAAAGCAGCTTTGCAAACCTAATCTAACGAGATCAGGAGGCTGCAAATTCCATCAGCAAATCAACCCAACGCAAGGCCGCATTGAGGCCGACAGGGAGGTGGTGGAGACAGTCCACTGAAGTCGATAACAGACTCTCCATATCCATCATCCATGCTGCATCTGCTGCAGTCCTGCACCCTGCTTACACTTCAACAGTCATCTGTTGGTTATGAAATTTGCGCAACTCCTGCGATGGTGGTAACGCGAGGGTACGCCCTCAGTTTCAATGCGTGGAAGACTACGCTGTGTCGCTGAACCAAACCCACCCCTGCTTCTGCGCTGGATTATTTGCCTAGTGACCATGTAGGTGACATGCAGGAACAATCGCCGATATAGCAAGCAACAGGTTCTGGAGTTGATTAACCTTGGAGTGCTGCGGCTAATCAAGTTGACTGTGTGTACCGACTACATGGGTGTGAAGGTTTCTTCACAGGTGTTCAACTACTTCGTGGGTTTGCTCGAGGTTCTCATCTTGGCAGTTTTGTTGTGTCTTCACAACTTGCCGGTACGGCTCCAGAATGAAGGAGGTGTATATCGGGAATCAGTCGTGGACTAAGTGGGTGACGTTCAGGCGGCGTTTTGCACACGAGCTCGTGCAGGTTTTTGGTTCGGCTCATTAGTTGCTAAGTATTCTTCGTAGGGGGTTCCTTTGTCTTCAACGCTTCGTTCGGTGCTTTCTGCAAAGAAGCGGAGATTGCGTTCGTATGTGGAGATCGAAGTCAGTTGTTCTACTAGGGTTGCCATGTACTGTCCACTCGCGGTTAACATTAGAAAAGATAGATTTGGAACGAAGGGAAGTGGCCTGCAAGGAACCACTTGAAGTCGAAGCTAGCGCGCTGGATCAAGCTGCAAGGTGCCTTTTTTCTGGACTGAGGTTCGACGACGTCTTGGGTGCAGTACAAGCAAATCCCAGATTTTTATTGGATCATGGTGTCGAATTGCATGGAATACCCGATAGCTCGTCTCACATGGTTGTATGGAACATTGGTCTAAAATTCATGCCAAGGTTTTCAAATAACGCACTTGAGGTTTGTACAGCGCCCAGATTTGAGCATTGAGCTATTTTTGGACGCTACAGTGATATTCAGTATTTTTTTCGGTAGAAAGAAAAGGGGAGACATGAAGAGTCACTCAAAGCAGCTTGTGCAGGAAACAGAATCCTCGGCGGCTGTATGAGGCGTCGGTAACAAACCTTTGAGTCGGTGGCATCGTTTCTGAAAAAGAAAATGGGGACTTGGAATGTGATACTGACATTATTGCCATTGCTACTCGCGGTCGATGCACAAAGTGGGTCTGTGAGTCCGGCTCCAAGTCCGGTCCCTGTCTCGTCAGGATATAATTGCAGCACAGGCATCGCTAAGCTCAAGCCAAAGGAGATAGACCCATGCAGCGGCACGGATGCTTATGCGAAACTCGGTGCATGTTCGGAATACATGAATGGAAATGTGTTTACTCCGTCTGCCAATTGTTGCGTAAGCGTTCAGAGTGTGTGGTCTGAATTGCCAGCATGCTTTTGTAAAGTCACTTTCCAGTCCAAGTTTGCACCTCCCGGACCTGCTCGAGCGCGGGCACGTCCTTTGGTATGTGGTATCAAGGGAGACTTATGCCACGACTGTCCACAGCATTTTGGGGGCCCACCGGATTTGGAATGCGCCGCTAGCATCGCCACACAGTACAAGCTTCCTGAACAAGATGCATGTAATAATACGACTGCATATGCAGACCTTGGATCATGTTCATCATACATGAGTGGTGACGTGTCCATTCCGTCTGCGGAATGTTGTGACAGTGTTCGTCAAGTGTGGAGCGAAGAACCGGCCTGCTTTTGCAAGGTCACATTCTTTTCAAGATTTCAAAGCCCTGCAGCTGCGAGAGCGCGACCTCTGCTGTGTAATATCACCGATGATTTCTGCACCCGTTGCCCTGCACACTTCGTCAAAGTTTCCGCTCGTAAGTGTACAATCAGACTGTCGGCTTGCATCAAATTCGCATTCTTGAAATCATTTTGACGCATTCACGAATGTTACCGATACTTTGGTCATAGACGTGGGACAAGGAGACACTGAACTGTTTCTTTGCCTCTCATCATGTTAGTCTCACGCAAGCTTTAAAGTCTAAACCATATTAATCAAGATTATGCGTGGCACGTAGTCATATCATTGACAACAGCCTGCTTGTTATGCATGGCATTTTTTGTGCTGGCCGTATTGCAGGAGTTAAGAGGAACTACAAGGCGATTGTGGCAGGCATTTCTATTGGCCTTGTGCTTTTGATTGTTGTATGTTGCGGTCTGCTGTGCTGCAGAAAGAGAATCTTCCGCAATTATTACGAGAAAGTAGATTACGCCCAGCAATGCAATGGTAATAACGATTCCTCGCTCGCCATACCACTCTTCATCTTAATCTGATGGGCCCTGCCTAGTCTGTTCTTGAAAGTGCACTGATTATTATACTGCATGCGCAGAAATCCGAAGTATCGAAGGAAAGCCCACAATCTTCCCTTACAGTATTCTTAAGCATGCCACCAACGACTTCAACTCGGAAAGCAAGCTTGGAGAAGGCGGATTCGGCTCGGTCTTTAGGGTGATCGAAATCTTCACCATCCCGCCTGGACTCTACACACTTCTGTGTTTCCTTCTGACAGAATCGCAACCATAATCTCACCGATTCTGCACATGATCCCCATCTTTTATTTTTCGAAGTTGATCATGTTGTTTTCTTTGACTCCTTGCTTCAACATGTACACTCCCTAAATTCGTTGTTGATGACACCAGGGAGTGCTTCCAGATGGTGTGGAGGTGGCGGTCAAGCAGCTCTCAGCGAAGTCTCAGCAAGGAAACGATGAGTTTCTGAACGAAGTGACTCTCATCACTAGCGTCCAACATAGAAATCTCGTGAAGCTAAGGGGATGCTGTCTCAAAGGCAAGGAGCGGCTTCTTGTATACGAGTACTTGGAAAACAAGAGCCTTCACCAAGCCATGTTCGGTGCGTGATATCGTCAAGTTTTCTTTTACCAGTCCAAGCGAATGCCCAACAGCTGTCCGTCTCGTAGATGTCAAATATTCTTCTGTTGTGGAAGAGCTAGATGAACTGTATGGCTCGCGTCAAAGATAGTCTTCGGCAAATTCTCACTCGATCCTGGAGACCTGACTTGCGCATATGAAGACCTCATACCTCACCGCTATACACGTTTATACTCCAGATAAACCACGAATGCAGATGGATTGGCAGACCAGGATGAAAATTATTGATGGCATGGCGCGTGGACTTGCGTACTTGCACGAGGGATGCCACACTCGAATTGTGCACCGTGACATCAAAGCGAGCAACATTCTCTTGGACAGAGACCTGAACCCCAAGATTGCAGACTTCGGGCTGGCTCGCATCTTCTCAGAGAATGACACCCACGTCAGCACTCGTGTTGCTGGCACGGCGTAAGTTTCACCTATCCAGAATCCAGTCAGTGTGCAAAATGTGGACCTATTCTCAATCATAGTTAAGTAGCGGAATGGAGCCTTTCAACAATCAACATTCACTCAGGAATTATTTGACGATGTTTTCTTCCGGACCCAATCAGTTTTAGAGATAGAAATACATTTGTGAAGTGGCTGATAGCAGAGATGGCATCTGATGGGATTCTCAGGGGATATCTAGCGCCGGAGTATGCGATGCGAGGACAGTTAACAGAGAAAGCAGATGTGTTCAGTTATGGTGTGGTCGTACTAGAGCTCATCAGTGGCCGTCCTAACCTTGACCTCCACGTTGCATCACATGCCACGTACTTACTCGACTGGGTATGTGATGTCCTCAAGCTAATGAGTCCCTCAAATGCAAACATCTCCAAGCTGATAGTTTTTGAGTTTAGTCCTGCTGGGACGTAGTCTGGGATGGACACCATTGCTTTGAGCATTCACGATCGAGGACTGATGTGTTGTTGGTGCAGGCATGGGAATTGTACGAGGAGGAGAACCTGATCGATCTTCTAGACGGCGCAGTCACTTGGTCCGAAGACGACAGGGAGGAAGCACTCCGAGTCGTAGAGATGGCTCTCCTGTGTACGCACTCACGCGCTACACTACGGCCCAGCATGACAGCCGTGGTGTCGATGCTGGCGGGAGGGAGCGAACTGATCATTCCCAAGTTTGCGAGGTATGATGTGCGCAATTACAGCGACTTAGACTTCAAATTCTCAGGGACGAAGAGCGACAAACAGATCTCAGGGTCCACGGTTCGATCTAACAACTCTCACGGTGAAGTTTCAGCCTGTAGCACTAACAATAGTGGTGTTGTCAGTTGTCTTGAGCCTCGGTAAAGATCGTGGGCACGCGCATGAAAATGGAACTATTCTGTGTATTCAGTCCCCAAATTTTGAATTGAACTGCTCATCATTCTCACCCCACAGGTCATGTCCTGTGGCGTATAAATTCTGCAAGCTAGACGTTGAATTCAGTTACATGCCAGTGAACTCCATTCTCTGGTCAAGTCACTGGAGTAGGTGGTATTATGCCACGAATGTCTTCTGAGTTGAGTAGAGCAGCCTTCGTTGTCTGCCGCCATAGGCACATATCTAAAAGAATGAACTGGATTCAGCTTCGGACAGTATCCCGAAGACTTCAGCAACCTCAAGTTGGTTCTCATACAAAAATGGTCATGGTCTAAGTGGTAGGGATTGGCAAGTCAGTGATTGGCACGCCAGTGGAAGACTAATGAAGGCGAATAGGTTTCCTGCATGAGAGTATGAGGGCAAGTTCTTGGATTGGCAATGAGGCTTTGAGCAGTGAAGCAAATTTAACAAAAATTCAATTAAATTATTTAAAAAAAAATTGTTTTACTATTTGTACTATTTTTTTTAATAGGCATGATAAATAATATTATTTAAATTAATAGTCAACATACTATGTTAGTTTATGGGGGTCATTATCCACTCTGTAGCATGATAAAGTAGCTATCTTAGTAGTAACAGGCTCTAAAAAGCCCTTCCACGAAGACTTTCAAATCCTTATAACTTTTAGTCCAGAATAATCAGGCCATGTTTTAAAATATGTCAAATAGACCAATATATGACATTTCCTTTTCAAAACGTTTTCAAGAAATAAATATCTTAGTGCTTCTTCAGTAGGACCTTCAATCAACAAGTTTTTAAAAGTTTTTTTTTTTTTTTTTTTTTTTTTTTTATACTTCTTGCTTGATTCTTAAGACTAATTTCTATTAGATATTTTCTACATAAATTTCACTTCTTAGAAACTCATTTATAATAGTTAGTAGGTTGGAGAAGCTTAATAAAAGTAATTTTAGTTATTAATAAAGTTAATAAGATATTTATTTGATTTAGATTGTAATAGTAGTTATACAATAATTATCAAGGTATAGAAGAATATTCTTAATTTGATAGTATAATCTTAAAAACAATAAAATATTTATTAAAATTAATAAAAAATATTTTAACAATAATTTAAAAATACTTCTTTAAAATTTAATAAAAATAAATATACCTACTTGATAAGATTTTTCTATAGAATTGAAGTAAGATTTGAATTTTTTTACCAAGTTTTAAACTAATATAGTATCTTTTTAATATCATAATAAATTCAAATGTACCAAAATATTACATTTATTATAAAAAAACTAATATAACCAAAAACTAGTAGAAAATTGAATATATTAGTTTTTCATATGTATTTACTAATATCTTGAAAAGAATTTTCTTAAACAAAGATACAATTTGATCCCATCTATCTAATATAATATCCCTTCGCAAGCTTTGATAGCAATAAATATTATCAAAAAAGAAGCTTTTTATTTTTTTTATAAATAATATTTTTTTAAATGTTACAAAATATGTCATCTTAGTAAAATAATCTATTATAACAAATACAAAGTCATAAGAGCTTGAGATCAAAAGATTGGTGATAAAATCTATAGAAAAAATTGACCATAGGTGTTTTGATATAGGTAGTAGTTAAAAAATGCATAAGACTAATGATAAGGAATTTTTGATCTTGAACAAATATCATATTATTGTTTAAAGTCTTTAATTGCCTCCTATATTTGAAATTATTATAAATTTTTTAATATTAATTTTAAGGCCTTTTGTATCCAAAATATCTTATAGTAGTGAAATTACAATAAGCTTAGAGAACATGTAATTGTACTTCATTTTTTGGAAAATATAAGCATCTCTTGAAATAGAAAATATTTCTTCTTAAATTAAAATTTAGAAGTATGACATTTAAAAGAATTGTTCTTAATATCATGTATAAGAGGATCTAAGGACATATTTAATTGAATTGGATCAAAAAACATTAAATCAATAATAAATATTGATTTTATTCTTCACACATGAAATTGATTTAGCTTCAAATTAATTTTTTTATTATTAATTAAAAATAATATTTTTCTTTTTTTGGTATAAGATAGAATTGTAATTAATCAATCTATGATAGATTGAATTTTTTTCAAGATCTATTAAAAGATTATTATTTGAGAAGATATATTATAAGAAGTCAACTTGAGTTATATAAAATATATATATATATATATATATATATTTTATCTTGGCATATAATTCTATATCTCCAAATTTTTGTAATAAATAACATTTGTGGAGTTCATGGTCTTTTTTGTTCTTAGAGTAGATTAAAATGTTGTTAAGATAAAAAAAAATAAAAAATAAAAAATAAAAAAATGACCAAATCATCAAATTATTTTTTTTAAAAAACATCATCATTAGATGCTAAAATAAATTTAGTATATTTGTGATTCCAAAAGGCATGACATTATATTCAAAATGATGTTACTTAGTTCAAAATGCAACCTTCTATTCATTTCTTTTTTTTTAATGTATACCAAGTTATATTATCTTTGTAGATCTATTTTAGTACAAATATTTATTTGATTTAATTGATCAAGAAGTCTTGATATTAAAAATAGAAGGTATCTATTCTTGATGATAATTTTATTAAGTCTTTGATAATTCATGTACATTAGTAAAAATCTATTTTCTTTCTTCACAAACAAGATAGATATTGTTTTTAGAAATTTTGAATGGAATATAAAGTTCTTAGCTAAGTTTTTATTAATATATTTTTTGAATGAAGCTAACTTATTCTTTGATAAATTACAAATTAATGTCACAAATATACATAGATATTCTAGTAAATATCTATATGATTAGGTAGAAATAGATAAAAGTAGATAAAAGTAAGTTAATTTCATAATACCTTCATAGATGTAGCTTTGACTTTACATGTATTTATAGTTGATTGATAGATTAGAAACTTAGTTAACAAGTTAATCATATATTAGTAGCTTACAAAATAAGCTAACTATGTGGCATCTATATAGAAAACTTTCCTCACAAGTTAAGATACGTGTCTTGCAAAGTCAACATGTTTTGGAGGTTTTATAAGATATTGCCACATAGCTCCTAGTTAAGAGTATATATAGAGGTAAGAGTGAAGCCTTCTTCACTCTTGTCAACATCTTTTTAGTCCTTAGTCTTATTTCAAGACTTTCTAATCTTTTTATTTTTAGAAATAGTCATTCTAATTTAATATTATATCATCTTTGTATGACTTTCTAGTTCTTTTCAATAACTTAAGAGTGTATTGAGGATTTTCTTTCTTCAAGATTCATATCCTTGAAAGTTTGACAAGAGTTCTAATTTATTATTTGTATCTTGTATTAGAAGACACTGGATTACTTCATTTTTATTATTGTATTTTGAAGGTTGCGGAGTATCCGCCTTTAAGCAAATAATATTATTTTTTAATATCGATCTTTTCCTTAAAGAGAGTAGATTATCTCTCTTTGTAGAAATTTTCATTAGAGGTTGCAAATTACCTTCTTCTAATTTAATTTTTTGAATTTGTTTGAGTTGTCTATGGAAGAAAAGATTATCGATGCTAGTCTCAATGGAAGTGAGGATAGATTTGCAACCATTGTAGATCTTCATGAGCTTATCAACACTCTAAGAGTGAAAATCTCATGTATTTTTATTGTGAATCATGGAGGTACTTTACCTACACCTATAGAAGAAGTTTAGAGTCTACCGCAAGAAATTGTATAATTGAAGGAAGCAAATAGATCAACCTCACAACCAAATCCAAATCACTTTCTTGACCAAGCTCTTATTTTTATGGCAAGACTTACGGTCAGCCACCATATATGCTATTGAATTTCAAAACTTGTCTTGTAATATGGATTAAAATGACAACGCTCTTATCAATCAATTTTGATATAAGTTGAAGGATAATGTCAAAGATTTGTTATTGACAATGAGAAAAGGAAAAATCTTTCAAACAATTTATTCTTTAAGCTATTACATGTAACAATTAATTATTTCAAAGACATCAAGAACAAATATTTGGTTAAAGATGAATTAATCAAATAATGATAGTAACTCCCAAGTTTTCAAAAACTTATTCATAGAGGCCAAAATCAATGCAAATTAATATGATATGTTTTAAATCCCTCACAAATTAGGAAAACACTTGATAATGTCAAAAAGACTTGCATATATTATAGAGAAGCTAAACGCATTGTTCAACATTGTCTAACAAAACAACCCAATTATAAAATGAAAAGCATGGTTGCCAAAAAGCATGAGGTATCAAAAAATGAATTATTTTAGCTAGAATAGAGACCGTTGTCATGATGTAACACAACTAATAGGTGAAAAAGTGTGAAAATTATTATAATGTAGGAGATCTTAGTTCAAAGTATTAGAGCAAATTATCTTAGAAATATAGTTAATAGTCAAAAGGGTAGTAAAATTAAAAGGTACCAATGCTGCCTTTTTAGAAAGGTGACGTCTACTTACTTTGTAGGACCATAAATAAGGTAAATCAAAGTAGATTGGAAAAATAAATAATATAGGTATCTTTAAAAAGAAATTAAGAGTAAATTCTAGCAAAATTTATTTAGAAAAACTAGATATTGATACCCAAAAAGGATTGATTATGAACCAAGATTGAAATCAAATCCTAAGGCATAAAATCGAGTCTCGACAATGATTTTGGGATTCTTTTGGTAGATTGAAGAGTGGAATTTGATAGCAAACTAGATAAGGTTTCTATAAGCATTAGTTTTGGAAAATTTGGATTTGTTATGACTTTGTAAGAGCTTTACAAAGTCAAGTTTGTTTTCGGATGACTTAGATTTTGTGAAATAAAATAGGATTGACGTTCCTAGTGATTTCAAGAGTTTTATAATAGATCTATTAGTAAAATTCTGTGTATAAATGGTTATAATTGTGCTTAGTATGTATTGTAAATCTTAGCTCGATCTAACAATTGAATTGAGGATTATTGAAGGTTTAAGTGGATCAAGGACTTAGAAAGTAGAATTTTAGGTCTAGTGAGGGTTTTTTAAGATTTCTTGCAATCTACTAGTTGGATTGGAGTAAAATTTTTATATAAGGATATTAGACTTATTTTTCTATATATATAAGAATTTTAAATTCAATCGAATAGTGAAAAAGAGAGATATTGGCTCTGAGAGATTGGCATCAAGGTCAAAGAAGGAGGCTAGCCAATATCCATGCACGTTTTTGAGGCTATCGTCTATTTGGTAATTTCAATCCTTTTCAAATTTTTTATACTTGTTGTCAACTTAATTTTTAAAAAGCAGGCAAATTTTGAATTAAGATCAATGGTTCATTCATTAGTAATTGAGGTATAAAACTATTGTAGGAATTATTAGAATTTGATTTAGAATTTAGGATTTAGTTTAGGATTTGGTTAAGGTTTGATTTAAGATTAGGATTTGATATAGGATTTAGGATTTGATTAAGGTTTGATTTAGGATTACAATTTTGTTAGGATTTAGAGTTTGGTTAAGATTTAATTTAGGGTTAAGATTTAGAGTTTGGTTAAGATTTAATTTAGGGTTAAGATTTAGAGTTTGGTTAGGATTTAATTTAGGGTTAGGATTTGATTAGGATTAGATTTAGGATTGGTTAGGATTTGATTTAGGATAAGATTTTAGTTAAGATTTGATTTAGGATTAGGATTTGGTTTAGTATTTAGAAATTGATTAGAATTTGATTTAGCATTAGGATTTGGTTAGGATTTGGTTTAAGGTTTAGGATTTGGTTTAGAGTTGGTTAGGATTTGATTTAGGACTTAGGATTTGCTTAGGATTTGATTTAGGATTTAGAATTTGAATTAAGATTTAAGGTTTGATTAGAATTTGGTTAGGATTTGATTTAGGATTTATTGAGAAAAGAACACTATAAGCATAACACAAGTAAGTAGAAATCAGCAAGGTTGCACATAAGAGAAGTGTGGAATGAGGTGGTTCTCTCTTCCAACTCTCGTTACTTATAGGTGGTGGTTGCTGCCCTAAAAGGACTTCTTCCACCATTTGACTTTTACACATATGCTCCTTGGATCCTTTGACTCATATCACAAGGGTATCCAAGGATCCTAGGATCCTATGGCATCTTACATACCACGAGGGTATCCTATGCCATATACTAATTACTCTTACCTAGTTCTTTGGATATTCCTTAGGACACACTTTATCCTCTTGACTTTGACTCTTTGTCCTTGACTGCATCCTATGTCCATAAGATGCTTTTTCTATATGCCAAGAGTCAAGCCTTTGACCATTAGCAACTTATCTAAGATAATATCCTTTACGAGGTAACTTATTTTACTTTAACTATTATCTATTCATCTTTATCTTTTACCTCAACACTCCCACTTTGCTAATTGTCAAAGCCCTTCAAACCTAATACCTTTGTCAACATATGATATCTATCTTTGACCAATGCCTTTGTTAACAAATCAGCAAGCATATCTTCTGTTGCACAATACTTCAAGTCAATCACTCCTATTTCAATCTTCTCTCTTATAAAGTGATGTTGAATGTCAATGTATTTGATTCTTAAATGATGCTTTGGATTCTTTGCAAAAACAAGGCATCCTTGATTGTCACAATTCAATGGAGTTGCTTCCAATTACACAAGTCCAATGTCCTCCAAAACTTACCTTAACCATGTTGCTTCCATTGCACCCTAGCTTGCTGCCATGTACTCCGCCTCCATTGTGGACCTTGCAATTGTAGGTTGCCTCTTGTAATTCCATGAAATTGCTCCCACTCCAACAAAGAATACATAGCCCGTTGTTGATCGCCTATCATTTGCAACTCCAACCCAATCCGCATCACAATAACCATGCAAAGCAATACTTTCACCTCCAAGGTACAATTTGAAGTCCAAAGTGCCTTTCAAGTACCTCATGATCCTCTTGATGGTTGCCCAATGAATTGGTCCTGCTTTTGACATGTGTTGACTTACGACACTCACCGCATAAGCAAGATCTACCCTTGTGCCAACCATTGCATACATGAGTGACCCAACTACTGCCTTGTATAGAACACCTTGCATTTGGCCTTCAACTTGTGCAAACTCTTCATCCGTGAGCTTCATCAACTTCAAATTGGACTCCAAAGGTGTTCCAATAGGCTTGCAATCCTCCATGTTGAATCGTTTCAACACTCCTTCAATGTACTTCTTTTGGCTCATTGTAATGGTCTTATTAGCACGATCTCTTACAAATTCCACTCCTAAGCAATAATGAAGCTCTCCCAAATTACTCATCTCATATTCCTTTTCTAACTTTACCTTCAACCAATCCATCATCTTTAAAGTATTAGTTAAGATGATTAAATCATCTACATAAAGAATAACAATCATCAAGAACTCTTTTCATTGTATCACATACATAGAATGGTCAGCCTCACTTCTTTGGAATCCCTCATTAACAAAGAATGTGTCAATTCTTTGATACCATACCCTTGGAGATTGCTTGAGTCCATACAAGGATTTCTTCAACTTACAAACAAGATGTTGCTTGCCTTCTTCTACAAATCCTTGAGGTTGATCCATGTAGATGTTTTCTTCCAACTCTCCATTCAAGAAAGCCGTCTTCACATCCATTTGATGCATCTCCAAGTCCATTGCTGCCCCAATTGCCACAATGGTTCTAATTGTGGTGAACTTAGCCACGGGAGCAAATGTCTCATTGAAATCAACACCAGCAACTTATCAGTATCCTTTGGCAATTAGCCTTGCCTTATATCTCACAATATCATCCATTGCATCCTTCTTGGTTCTAAACACCCACTTACAACCAATTGAAGATTGATTTGGTAGAAGTTGAGTCAATTCCCATGTTCCATTGCTCATGAGAGATTTGTACTCTTCTTCCATAGCCTCCTCCCACTTCAACGCATTCGTAGACTTCATAGCATCACATATATTCAATGGATCAGCAAGGAGTGCAACATTGGCATGTTCTTCACTTACTTGAGGAAAGATGTGGTCCTTCCACCATTCACCACGTTGTTTTCTTTCTCTTGTAGGATATCTCCTATCATTTGAAGAAGATTCACCTTGATGCTCTCCAACCTTCTTTTCTTTTGAACCTTGTCTCTTCTCACTCAAAGATTGGTATTCCTCATCATCATCATCATCTTCAACTTCTTCATTGTTTGTCATTCCAATTGTATACACTTTCTTCTTCTTCTTCTTCTTCATCTTCTTTGGTTCTTCATGTTGATTCAAATCTCCACTATCTTCATTTTCTTCATCTTCTTCTTCTTCTTTCGTTGCTGAAATTGAAGATGTGTCCACAAACACACCATTACTCCCACTTGGACACATCTCCAAGTGCTCACAAGCACTTTTATGCTCCATAAATTCAACATCACGACTTTTGATGATCTTCTTGGTATCCAAACACATTAGCCTATATGCCTTGGTACCTTCACAATATCCAAAAAACACACATTTTGTACCTTTTGCATCAAATTTGGACCACACACAATCTGGTACCTTTGCATAAGCAATGCATCCAAAAGTCCTCATGTGTGAAACACAAGGTTTCCTCCCACTCTAAGCTTCTAATGGAGTCATTGATGTAAGTGCATTTGTAGGACACCTATTCTTTGTATACACTGCATTCACCACAGCTTCCGTCCAAAATTCATGCCCAAGGTTTTGAGCATGAATCATACTCCTTGCCATCTCCACAATAGTTCGATTTGTTCTTTCAGCAACTCCATTTTTTTGTGGAGTATAGGGAGTAGAAGTTTATCTTGCAATACCATGAATCTTCAAATACTCATCAAAATGCTTTGACAAATACTCACCTCCATTGTCTGTATGCAACATCTTGATCTTGCACTCACATTGCTTCTTCACAAGTGCCTTAAATTCTTTAAACTTTGAAAAGCATTCACTCTTGGATTTAAGGATGAAAATCCACACCTTCTTTGAAAAGTCATCAATAAATGTAACAAAGTACCTTGATCCTGCCATTGATGGTGTCCTCATAGGTCCACAAACATCAAAATGCACAATCTCCAACAATTTAGTTGCACGTGTTGCAACTCCACTTGAAAATGAAGCTCTTTGTTGTTTGCCTTGAATACAACCTTCACAAATAAGATTTGTGCATGATTGACCAAGATCTAAGCCACTAACCATGGATTAGAGCTCCTTCATACTTTTGGCATTCAAATGACCAAGGCGTCGATGCCAAATGCCAAACTTGTCTTGATCTTGTGGAAATTCAGCAAATGCCGTCACTTCAACTCCATTCACCTTCTTACAATTGATGAAGTAGAGATTGCCATCTCTAAAGCCTTTCAAAAGATTATCTCCATCCATTGTCTTCACAAAGCATCCATTCATATCAAATTGCACCTTACAACCATAAGAAACAAGTTTACTCACCGAAAGAAGGTTCTTCTTCATCTTTGGTACATGTAACACTTCTTTCAATCTGATCTTCTTCATTTGATTCTTCACAACAATCTCCACTACAATGGAGCCAATTCCAATGGCTTGCACCATGCCATTATCTCCTAACCATACTTTTGTTGTTAGAATAGTCTCATAAGTGTCAAATCAACACTTGTATGGAGTCATGTGCTTGGTAGCACCCGAATTAATGATCCATTTGGACATGGCAGCCATAGACGTGCCTTCACTTGCCATGAATGCATAATCATCTCCACCAACTTCATCACATGCATTGTTAGCATTTTCTCTATCTCCTTTCTTGGCCTTGTAGCAATTTCATGCAAAATGACCCGGTTTTCCACAAATGAAGCAAGTTCTTGCATTGCTTCTCACATTGTCACGTTGGTTGGAATAGGTACCTTTTCCTTGTCTTGAGAAGAGAGCTGAATCTTCACTTTGATGCTCCTTCTCTTTCCTTTTAGTTACTTCATGTGCAAGTCTTGATGTCACATAGTCCATTGTAAGCTCCTTCAACCCCAAAGACTCCAACACCACAATGAGGTAGTTGTAGGACTCGGGAGACTCATGAGTAGAGTCATGACAATGTCACCATCCTCTAAAGGCTTGTCAACAATTGCTAGTTGATTTGCAAGGGCCTTTACCTTATAAACATGTGCCATGAGGTCTTCACCTTCTTCCATCTTACAAGTGAAGAATTTCCTTCTAGTGAAGAGGATGTTGGACAAGTTCTTGCTCTCATATATGTTGCAAAGCATCTTCCATGCTTTCGCTGGTCCTTTACAATGCTTAATGTGAGAAAAGTTGGCTTCATCCAAATTAGTGGAAATCATGCCAAAAGCCTTCTTTTCACATCTTTTGAAGTCCTTGTGGTCCTTAGGGCTTGCATCTATGCTTGGAGGGTCTTCACTCTCTTCTATAATATCCCAAAGGTCCAAAGATGCCAATAAAAGTTCCATTTTGACCTTCCAATGGTAGAAATTGTTGCCTCTAAACTTCTCAATCACTCTCAAACCTTCACCCTCACTAGAAGCCATGTCTAAGGAGGAGTGTATCAAAAAGTATTGAGAAAAGGAGTCTCTAAAAGCTTAAAATTACCAAACGAAGTTTGCACTAGCAGAATCTCAGAATGCCCTGTTATGAACAAAAGAGTGGTATCTCACTGAAAACACTTTCAACTCAACTTGTGAAGCTTTCTACAAGTAATTGCATCCTCATGGAACTCACAATCACTCGTCTTAATCACTTTCTCATCAAAACACTCAAGAATAATGAAGAAACTTCACCAACTCAAAAGACACTATCAAGGTCTTTCTACAAAGTCTTAACCTCACAAAGCAAGGAGATAAGAACCTACAAAGCAATGTTAGAGATGTATAAGCTTAATACCAATAGCCTCCTTATACCAACAAACCTAATATCAACAAATACCATAAGATCTAATCCACACAAAAGCAACAAAGAGAAAATGACTTCAACTTACTTGAATAGCACAATAAAGAGTGTGTGGGCTCATAACCTATTGAGAAAAGAACACTATAAGCATAACACAAGTAAGTAGAAATCAGCAAGGTTGCACATAAGAGAAGTGTGGAATGAGATGGTTCTCTCTTCCAACTCTCATTACTTATAGGTGGTGGTTGCTGCCTTAAAAGGACTTCTTCCACCATTTGACTTTTACACATATGCTCCTTGGATCCTTTGACTCATACCACAAGGGTATCCAAGGATCCTAGGATCCTATGGCATCTTACATACCACGAGGGTATCCTATGCCATATACTAATTACTCTTACCTAGTTCTTTGGATATTCCTTAGGACACACTTTATCCTCTTGACTTTGACTCTTTGTCCTTGACTGCATCCTATGTCCATAAGATGCTTTTTCTATATGCCAAGAGTCAAGCCTTTGACCATTAGCAACTTACCTAAGATAATATCCTTTACGATGTAACTTATTTTACTTTAACTATTATCTATTCATCTTTATCTTTTACTTCAACAGGATTTAGGATTTTATTTGAATTTATTTAGGATTTAAGATTTACTTAGTTTTTGGCCTAAAGTTTGAATGAATTCCAATAGGATTTCAACTAGGATTAAATTAATATTGAATTGAGATGTATTTGAGATATATTTATAATCATTCTAATATTTTTTTAAGATTTCTTATTATTTCTTTGTAATTCCTTTGAGGTTTTTCTGAATTTGATTAAAGTTTGTTTAGCATTGTTATTGTTCTATTAGAATTAGGATTTTGTTGTAGCAATTTCCATTCTATCTTCCACAGCTAGGTGCCTAGAGCATTGTTAAGCAAGACTTCTCGTATTGTGAGACCATTGTCATGATGTAACATGGATAATAAGTGAAAGGGTGAAAAAAATATCATGTTTTGAGGATCTCACTTCAAAAATATTGTAGAAAATTATCTTGGAAAAATAGATATTAGTCAAAGGGTAGAAAAATTAAAGGTGCTAATGCTGCCTATTTACAAATTATGCTTCTATTTACTTTGTAAGGCCATAAATAAGACAAAACAATGTAGATTAGAAAAATAAAGAATATAGGCATATGTAGGGAGGAATTAGGAGTGCAAATTAGTAAGAATTACCTCAAAAAAACGAAATTTGATACCCGAAGAGGACCGGTTATGAACTTGGGTCGAAATCAGACACCAAGGCACAAAACCAACTCTCGACGACGATTCCAGGAATCTTTGGCAGATCGGAGAGTGGGGTTTGATAGAAGATTGAATAGGGTTTCTATAGGTGTTGGTTTTGGGTGATTTGGATCTGTATTGACTTTGTAATAGCTTTGCAAAGTCAAGGTTTGTTTCAGATGACTTGGGTTTTATGAAATAAAATAGGGTTTACGTTTTGGGTGATTTCAAGAGTTTTGTAATAGATCTATGGGTGAAATTTTAGGGATTTATGGTTATAGTTGTGTTTAATATGCATCGTGAATTTGAACTTGATCTAATTGTTGAATTGAGGGATATTGAGGTTTAAGTGGGTCAAGGTCTCAGAAAATAGAATTTTAGGTCCAATGGGAGTTTTTGAGATTTCTTGCAATCTATTGGTTGGATTGGAGAAAAACTTACGTAAGAAGATATTAGACTTGTTTTTCTATGCGTATGGAAATTTTGAGATCAATCGAAAGGTGCAAAGGAGAGATATTGGCTCTGAAAGATTGGCATTAAGATTGGAGAAGGAGGCCGGCCAGTATCCGAGCATATTTTTGAGGATATCGTCAATTTGGTAACTCCGATCTTTATCAATTTTTTTGTATTTGTTTTTAACATATTTTTTGGAAGTATGAAAATTTTTAGTTAAGATCAACGGTTTATTCATTAGTTATTGAGTTTTAAATCTGTTATAAGAATTATTAGGGTTTGGTTTAGGGTTTGGTTAGGATTTGATTTGGGGTTTAGGATTTGGATTAGGGTTTGATTTAGGGTTGAGGGTTTGGTTTAGGGTTTAGGATTTGGATTAGGATTTGGTTTAGGATTTAGGATTTGGATTAGGATTTAGTTAGGGATTAAGGTTTGATTAGGATTTAATTTAGGGTTTAAGATTTGGTTTAGAATTTAGGGTTTGTTTTAGGATTTAGGATTTGGATAGGATTTGGTTTAGGATTTAGGATTTGGATTAGGATTTGATTTAAGGTTTAGAATTTAGGATTTGGATTAGAGTTTGGTTAGGAATTAAGGTTTGATTAGGATTTGATTTAAGATTTAGGATTTGTCTTGGGTTTGATTAAGGTTAGATTAGGATTAGGATTTGGTTAGAATTTAAGGTTCTATTAGATTTTTGTTAGAGTTTGACTAAGTTTTTTTTAATATTCTTTTATATTTCTTTAGGATTTCCTTGTGTTTTTTTTATAACTTTAATAAAATTTAATTGAGCTTGCTTAATGTTTGATTATGATTATTAATATTTAATTTTAAATTTTTTATAATCCTATTGGATTGTTAGGACCTTTTTTTGCAATTTTCTTTTACCTTCCACAGCCAGGTGCTCAATGCATTCTCAAGCAAGACTTCACTTAATACGACACCGTACAGATAGAATCTAGTATAATTCCTACTAAAGGTCATATTTTCTCCTTAGATCCTTCACCTTGTTTTAAAATAGAAGTTTAATTAGAACCAAAAAATCACAAAGTCATAGCTTTTTTAGATTCAAGAGCCTCAGCCTATTTTATAAACAAAGATGTCAAAAAACAAGAGATATTATAGATCAAAAACAATAAACTTGTACATGTGGAAGTCATAGATGGTCGTTTGCTATCTTTTTGACATGATATGTATAAGACTGTTCCTTTAGATATAGTAATTAAAAATTATAATAATATAATAATTTTTAATACAATAAGATATTTATATAATATGATTAATTTAGGATTATCTTGGTTAAAAAAATATAATATTCAAATAGATTGGATTTTTTGTAACCTAAATTTTCTTGATAGTTTAATTAAAAATCCCGTTAGTGAAGTAAAAATACATAAGTCTAATACATCTAAACCCTTACTGATAGATGCAAAAGCTTTTATGTATTCTATAAAAGAAGAATTATCTTATATTGTATATACCATGTCCATTTCTAATGGTGAAAAGATGTCAAGTAGTATTCTTAACTAGTATCAAGATTTTCAAGATATTTTTGAAAAAAAAATTCAAATATTATTCTAGAGCATTACCCTTATAATTATTCTATTGAGCTTCATGAAAGAGTTCAACTACCATTTGGACCAATCTATAGCGTATCACAAAATGAGTTGGTTACATTCAAGGAGTACATTGATAAAAACTTGGCTAAGAATTTCATATGTTATTCTAAATCTCTAGCTTGGGTTCCTATTTTATTTGTAAAGAAAAAAGATGGATCTCTACAAATGTGTATGGACTATTGAGGACTCAACAAGATCACCATCAAGAATAGGTAACTTCTACCTTTGATTTCAAGATTTTTTTATCAACTCAATCAAGTAAAGATCTATACAAAAATAGATCTATAAAGAGTATATAATTTGATATGCATTAAAAAAAAAAGATGAATGGAAAATTATATTTTGATCCAAATATAAGCATTTTGAATATAATATCATACCTTTTGTACTCACAAATGCACCAACTACTTTTCAACATCTAATGAATGATGTCTTTTGTGAGTTTCTTGATGATTTTGTCATCTGTTATTTGAATGACATTTTAGTCTATTCTAAGAACACAAAAGAGCATGAAGTTCATGTTCACTGTGTGTTATAAAAACTTAGAAATGTAGGATTATATGCAAAATTAGAAAAGTGTGTATTCCACACTATTCAAGTTGACTTCCTAAGATACATCATTTTTAATGAAGGGTTAATGATACATCTGAAGAAGGTCCAAACTATCATAGATTGGAAGATTCTAAAAATAATAAGAGACATGTAATATTTTTTGAGCTTTGCCAATTACTATTAGATCTTCATTAATATTTTTTTTAAAGTTATAGCTTCACTTATATTTTTGACTTATAAAGACAAACTTGAGTGGAGTAGAGAAGCCAAAGCATCATTTGATACTTTAAAAAAGAAATTTACTTATGCATCAATCTTATATTGTGTCGACTTCTCCGAGATATTTTTATGGAAACAGATGCATCAGACTTTGCCTTGGGTGTAGTATTATCACAAATGGAAGTAGATGACAAATTCCATCCAGTAGATTTCTATTCCGAAAACTTTTCAGTAGCCAAGATTAATTATGAGATCTATGACAAAGAACTCTTTGTAATCATAGATTCATTTTAAGAATGGTATCATTATTTATAAGGTACCTTGAGTCCAATCACCATGTATACAAATCATAAGAATCTTGAGTATTTCATATTAACACATATTTTAAATCATTGCGAAGCTCGTTGGAGCATATTTTTATCAAGATTTGATTTTAAAATTACTTATTAACCTAGAAAAGAACAAGTTTTGTCAAATGTCCTTTCTAGATGTTCTTATCTTATACCAAAAGAAAGAAATGTATCTTTTAATCAATAAAGAATGATTCTCTTGAAGATAAAACATTTTCACCTTCGAGCAATAAAAATCAACATTAACTGCTGATTCAATATTTGTCAAGCAAATTCAATCAAATATGTCTTTTAATCCTCTTGTCCATGATATTAAGAATAATTCTTCTAAGTCTCATGATACTTTCAAGTTCGAGTTTAAAAACAACCTACTCTATTTCAAAAGATGATTACACATTCCAGAAGATGAGATAAAATTACATGTTCTTCAAACTTGTCATGACTTTCTAGTAGCTAGACATTTTGGATACAACAAGACTTTGGAGCTAATATCAAGAGATTTTTGATGGCTTCAAATGTGGAAGGTAGTCAAAGTCTTTGTATAATCATGTGATATTTGTTCAAGATCCAAAATTCCTTGCCATCAAACTTATGGACTTCTTCAGCCTTTACCTATTTTAGAACAACCATGATCTTTTTTTTCTATAGATTTTATTATTAATCTTTTAATCTTAGATTTGTATGATCCTATATTTTTGGTAGTAGACTATTTTATCAAAATGACATATTTTATACCATGTACAAAATTTATCATATGTGAAGAAATAGCCAAGTTTTTTTTTAACAATATGAATCAAGTTTTGAAGCAATACTTGAGGTATACCATCAACTATCATCAAGATGATTAGACAACTTTTTTTACCATTAGTAGAGTTTGTATATAATAATTTGGTACATTCTTCTATTCAACAAATACCTTTCTTTACCAACTATCATTATCATCTACGACTTGACACTTTTGGCTTTTTAAAAGTTGATAATTTTGTAACAAAAAATTTGGCAAATTGTTTGTCAAAGGTATATGTAACAATGAAGGTGTAGTTAAAAAGAGTTCAAAAATGGAAAAAAAATAATATAAATGCCTATTATAAGGAACAATCATAATTCAATATAGGTGACAAGATATGGTTATTTTATTGTAATATGAAGACTACTCGTTCTTGTGACAAGTTAGCCTATCACAGATTCGGACCTTTTCTTATGAGCAAACAAGTCAATCTTGTTGCTTATTGATTATAACTATTAGAGTCTATGAAGATCCACCTCGTATTTCACATATCTTTTCTTGAGCCATACAAGATAGTGAATATCTTAGAAAAAAGATAGATGCCATCTCTTCATATAGAATAAGGATAATAATCAAGAATTTGAGATAGAAGAAGTATTAGATTCAAAGCGGTGCCAAAATAGGTTGAAATATCTTATTTATTGGCATGAATATGATATTAATAAATTCACATAGGAACCAATAAAGAATCTTATAAATGCAGCAAAGAGAGTTAAAGCGTTTCATCGATAACATCCATCAAAACTAAAATAAAGAATAGCAAATCTTTGCTACAAAAGAAATAAGATCAAAAGAGACTTCTAATGTTTGGTGATTTTATTAGAGGTAGGAACAACTCCTAAAAATTTTCTAAATATTTTATTTAAAAGAAGTTATGAAGACCTTAACAAAAATTAAATAATAGGGTGGTTTTCTTGCTCTGGTATGGAATACTATCAATGGCTGAGAAGACCTATCAATCATCTTAAAAAAAAACAAAGATTAGAATATATGGCAAATATAATTTGTTGTATCTTAGATTTCTTCATCATATGAAGATCGCTCCTCATGGAACTCATCTCTAAAAAGGGGGATAATGTCACTAATATATATAAGTATTCTAATAAATATCTATATACTTAGATAGAAGTACATAAAAGTACATAAAAGTAAATTAATTTCATAATACCTTTTAGAAAAGCTTTCTAAAAGCTTCATAGATGCAACTTTGACTTTACATGTGTTTGTAGTTGATTGATAGGTTAGAAACTTCACCAACAAGTTAATCACGTATTGATAGCTTACAAAACAAGTTAACTATGTGGCATCTATATAGAAAACTTTCCTTACAAGTTAAGATATGTGTCGTGCAAAGTCAACACATTTAGGAGGTTCTATAAGACATTGCCACATAGCTCCTAATTAAGAGTATATATGGAGGTAAGAGTGAAGCCTTCTTCACTCTTGTTAATGTCTTTCTAGTCCTTACTCTTGTTTCAAGACTTTTTAGTGTTCTTATTTTTGACAATAGCCATTCTAATTTAATATTATATCATCTTTGAGTGACTTTCTACTTCCTTTCAGTGGCGTAAGAGTGTATTGAAGATTTCCTTTCTTCGAGATTCATCTCCTTAACAATTGGTCCAAATGGCAATTAAATTCTTTCTTCAAGATTAGGTGAACAATTATAAGAATAATATTTTAAAAGAATATTCTTATTTTTTTGTCTTGATAATCCTTCTATTGGCTTAGAATGCCTCTTAAAGTCTTTTTATCATTAAAAATGATTACAGTATAAATATCAAAAGAATTTTTTTTTTTTTTTTTTTTTTTTTTTTTTTTCCAGTATGTATAAAAGCTATTGCACTTATAAATAAGGATTGTATTAAACTTATGAATTTTCACTTACATAGCAAAAGTTTTTGTAATAAAATCATTGTCTATAAAACAAACTAAGGCTCTTGAATCCAATAATATAAAGACTTTATGATTTTTAGGTCATAAGAAAAATATCTATTAGAAAATAAAGTAAAGATTTTGAAGAAAGAATATGATCTTTTTTAGATATTATACAAGATTCTAGGTGTATATTGTTATATTGTAATTGGGCTATAAGGTGAAAGATAAATATATAAAAATTATACTTTACAAAGACATATATTAAAGATAGAGAGATACTAAATACAATTGATGGTAATATATTTTTTAATAAAAATACTTCTTATTATTTTTTAGGACCATAAAAAAGATTATTTTAAATAGATTAGAAAAATAAATAGTATTGATATCTTTAGGAAGAATTTGAAAGTAGTTTCTAGCAATAATTACTATAAAAGCTAGAAATTAATACTTAGAAAAGATCAATTATAAACTAAGATTGAAACTAAACCTTAAGGCAAAAAATTGTATGCTTATGAAAATCTTAGAGTTCTTTTATTGATTAAAGAATAAGATTAAATGGTAGAATTGATGGGATTTATTTAGGTATTTATTTTAGATAAGTTAGATTAATATTAAAATTCAAAGTACTTTTCAGAGTCAAATGTGTTTAAAATGATTTGAAATTTTGATTTTGATTTTGATTTTGATTTTTTTTTTTTTTATGTATTTGAAAATTTTATGAGTATTGTAGCAAATTAAAAAATAAAAATTTGTGTACTTATTATTTATCAATAGATTGCAATGTGAATTTTTTTTGAAGTAAAATCAAAAATTCAATTAATAATTATTGAAGTTTTAAAACTACTATAGAATTTGATTAGAATATATGTTGGATTTTATTAGAATTTTTTAAAATTTGGCTAGGATTTTATTAAAGTTTATTATTATTAGATTAAAATTTGATTAATATTTTTTAAATTTATTTAGAATTTTTTTTAAAATTATTATATCTTACTTAAAATTTGATTAAGATTTGATTGAGATTTTTAGGATTTATTTAGAGATTTTTATATTATTTATAATTTTTTAAATATTATTTAAAATTTGTTTAATTATTTATTTAGGATTTTTTTAAAGATTCTTTAGAATTTATTTAAATTTGTATTATTATTTTTAATATTTAATCATAATTTATTTAATAATTTTATTAAAATTAATAGATTCTTTGTTAGGTGCAAAATACAAATTTTCTTCTACAACTAGGTGCTTAATGCATTTTTAGATAAAGCAACATATAATTCAATGATAATACTTATAATAGCTAAATAATTTTTTTATGACACATCATCTTTTTTGATAGCCATGCTTTTCATTTTGTGGTCTTTTTTAGACAATGTTTAGTAGTATGCTTAGATTCTCAACAAAATAAATACAATCTTTATTGATAACTTTGAGTCTTTTTTTACTCAATGAGCAGTTTGAAAACTTATGAATTGTTATTATAACTTGATTTTTTCTTCTTTAAAAAAGTCTTTGTTCTTAGCATCTTTCAAAAAGTCGATTGTTGCATGCAATGGCTTGAAGAATAAATTCTTTTAATGTATTTGCTATTAGCATTGTTAATAATAAATCTTTGATACTATCTTTTAAGTTTTATCAAAACTAATTGTTAAGGGCTTTATCATACCAATTCACCTTGTAAGCGAAGTTTTGAAATTTAGCAACCTAGATTCTGATCCTTATTGTAAAAGATAGAAAATTTATTTTTATTATCTTTTTTTTATCACTTTCTTCCAATGTGCCGTAAATACTTGTAAGAATGAATTTAGATCATAAAAGAATTGTGAATCCTTTTCTATCAAAGGTGCAAATTAAAAGAGAATACTTTTGTATAGAAAGGCATCTATAAATTTAACTTAAGTAAATCCACTACTATATTGGAAAAGATATAACTTTAAGTAAAACTTGGCTTATTGTATAAATCTTCAAAATTTTGATTTTCTTCCATCAAACTTCTTTAGCATACTAATCTTATCTTCTTTTATACTTATAGTAGCAAGACTTTTTGGATTCACTTGTGAAATTAGATCTACTTGCTTCTCTCAACTACACAACTTTTTGGCATAGACATTGGACTTCATTGTTGATTTTTTTTAGTAAGCATAAAAATAATATTTCCATGATTAAAATTACAAATGTGTGAATTTTTTTTAAGACTATTAACAAGCTTGTGAAGATCTATGATAGTTGCAAATTAATTTTTACTTCTTATAATTGTAGCATCTATAGTTTTTTCTTTATAATAGATGATTTTAATAAATCTTTAAATTAAATTGGAAGAGAGTAATCTACAACCTCTAATATCAAATAAAAATTTCTACAAAGAGAAATAGCTCATTTTTTTAAAGAAAAAAAAAATTAATGTTAGAAAATAAGAAATATTAGTTTAAAAGTGGGTAATCCACAACCTATAAAACAAAATAAGAAAAGTGGGATAATAAATTTAATTTTAAAACAAAATAAGATTAAAAAACTACCACTCTTGTCAAATGATTAAGGTGTCAAGGACAAGAATTGGTGAATGTAAATAAAAAAGTGAAATAGTTTTTAAAAAAAATGACAAAAATGAAAGAAATAAATATTTATATTTAAAAAAAAAAACTAGAATGGTTGTTGCCAAAAGACAAGAAAATCAAAGATGCTTGAAATTAGATTAGAAGTAAGACCATATTCTTACTTCTATATATTATCTAATTAGGAGCTACATGGTGATGTTTTATAAAACCTCCAATATGTGTCCAATTTGCAAGAAAAGTATTTAACTTATAAAACAATCTTAGTATATATGCAACACATATTAAACTTATATCATAAATTACCAATATGTGCAATACGTGGCCAACTTGTTGGCCTAGTTTTTGACCTACCTATCAACCATAGACATGGATGAAAGTGAAATTGCATCTAAGAAGCTAATCTACAAGATATTATCAAATTTATCTATTTTTACTTACTTTTATCTATTCATATAATCCAGATAATTATTAGGATAAATATGGACATCCATGACATCAAGTTATGAATCACAAAAAAACCAAAGAATCAATATATTCTTATATCATTAAGAAGACTAGATATTCACTCAAAGTTAGTTATTTTATTAAAACTAACATGACTATTGCCAAAAATAAGAAGATTATAAATTCTTAAAACAAGACTAAGAACAAAAAAAAAACATTAAGAAGAATGAAGAAGGCTTATTTTTGCTTATATATATATATATATATATATATATATATATATATATATATATATATATATCTATTATCTAACTAAACAGCTATATGGCAACATTCTATAGGTCATCCAACATAAGACTAACTTACAAGATAAGTTTTCAATATATGCACCACATAGCCAACTTGCACAATAAATGATCAACTTGTCCAACATGAGGCCAATTTGCAAAGCAAGTGGTTAATATGTACAATATGTGGCTAATTTGTTAATTAAGTTTTCAACCTATCAATCACCTACCAATACTTAGAAAGTCAAATTGGCATCTATGAATCTTTTAGGAATTTTTTTCACAAGATATTATCATATTTACTTATCTTTATTCACTTCTAATTAATTCTTCTACTCTATGTAATTATTAATTTATTTTTGTATATTTGTAATAATCATCATATATCATTAAAATATTCATCTTTTACTATCATTTTTTTAAAATATAAGATATTTGAGTATTTTCTAAATTACTATAATATTTATAATTAGCTATTTTATTTAGCATATATATATATAATACAAAATAACATAAAAAATTAATTAGATATATATATATATATTTATAGAATTAAAGTATTTTTAATTTTTATAAAAAATATACATTTCAAATTTTGTAGTTTTATAATTCTATAACATGCATGATAATTATATAAAACTTATAATTTATATAATAAGATGCTTTAATTCTTTTAAAATTTTAGTTTTAATTAATGTACTAGGTTAGACATGTAATTGCATTTTTTCCACTAGCATTTCAAATATTAGGTTTCTATAATCTTATACATTTAAAGTATAGAATAAATTATGATCATCAATTAAAAAATTTTCTTTTCAAATTGTTAAATCTATATATATATATATACATATATATTTTACTTAAAACTCACTATGAATCAAATTCCATTTTAAAATTTACTAAGTATAAAATCACATATTTTTAGAATTCTCAATTCCAATTTTTACCTCAAAATAAAGCAACTTTTTTTAAAAGTCATTAGGTATGATATGTGACACAACCAAAACACTCAATTTATTTGTATGTAAGAGAAAGCAAGTGCTTCAAAAATATAAGTGAAAAATGATTTTTCTTTTCAGATTCACCATTTTTCAAGCCTACCATCGACTCATTTTCCATCCCCAATTCCACTAACTTAAGAATTATACAAAAAGAGTCAACAACAATGCACTCCAACAGGAAGTCAGAATAAACGAACTTGTGACAAATATGTTCTATCCATTTTTCTCAATTTTTAGTCCCATTTTAACAACCCTTTAGTTATTACGCTCAAACGGAACGGAACAGGATGGAGAAATTGTGAAGTCCCTGATGAAGGGTAGGACATAATTTCTACATTCTCAAAAGCTTCTTCTTACTGGATAATCCAATAAGATCATTTGTGATAAACATCAGCCAATAAATACTTCCAGAAGCCAGAACTGCCAACGATCCACACAATTCTAATAGAAGAGCTAGAATCCATTGGTAGAATACAAATATGTGGATACAACATACATTCTGCTGTGCGAAGGTGCAGATTCTTCACCCATCTGGGTCGATCAACGGTGGGTTGTATTGAGGTTTACATACAGAACTCGAATCCAGTCAGTGTTGATTCCAAAATCCACTGTTAAGTATTGAACCAATGCAGGAGTAGAAGGATTCTTCACAAACAAGAGGAAACTTTATTTAGACAGTGGGTGATGCAATTTGCAAACTGTCCGGCTCTAGTGCGCAAAATGGACTACTTGTAATACAATGGCTTGGAGCAGTGCGACGGGGCACACGAGACCCACAAGCACACATTCCAGCGTTGGTGATAGATCAAGATGAATTGTGTAGAATCTCTACATTACAGTCACCTTTGCTTGAGAACGGCACGGTGATGAGGCTTCACAAGGTATGGGCAGTCCGCTGTGAGAGCTGCGAATACCGGCGCCTCTGATACCTCCTCTCCCCCTGGGGTGTTGCGAGACACATGGTAATGTTAGAGTAGGTGCCGGACAGAAAATTCCAATGAAATACGAGAAATGGCACTTGATCTGGAGTTTGACGATGAGTACAAGACGCTGCCTCACCGAAGGCTCGTGATTCTCGACATCGCGAATGGAGGCAGCAAGACAGGAGCTAGATGCTGGTGGTATCTACTTGTTGGCGTTAATTGGTTTCACGATCAGTAAAAATGGAATCTCCATACGAATATCTGAGTTAACTAGATTACTTGGAATGTTAAGTAGAGCTTCTATGTAACTATTGAAACGACGAGATGACTAGGAGGTGGAAGGGGGGGGGGGGGGGGGGGGGCTCACTTGATTTTCAAGCAACTGGGTGAGGAGATTGCTCAGTCGTTGTAGACGCGGCACTCATCAGCCTCGGGGTTGTCGTTGCAGAACTTGTCCAAGGGATCGTCAGTCTTGGCCTTCTCCTTAGCAGCTGCATCCACCTCGTCCCATGCTGCAGCGCACTCCTCCGACTGGTTATCACCCGCGCAAATCTCCTGAGCGTCCTCAATCTTCGACACCACCTTGTCGTCGGTGTTGATCGCGGGGCCGGAGGATTTCTGGGGCGCTGCCATGCAAACAATCCGCATCCCCGAGGTGGACCTGACGCTTGGGCTGGCACCACGGACGTTCACGCGGGCGAAGGAGACTTGTGAAAGCGGCGACGCAATGAGTTGAGTGGCAGCGGCCATAGTCAGCATGGTAGCGGCCATTTTTGCAATTCTACTGCAAACCAAAATGCGACGATCAGAGTCTTCCTAGAAAATCTCTAACGTGAAATTCTTAGGTGTTGATTGGATTGCTCGGCAATGCCTCGATGGTAAGAAGAAGAAGGATTGTGAGAGGGGACGGTGGCGTGAGCGCCGCGGTGAGGCTTCCAAGGATAAGGTGGCAACCTCCAACGAAATCCCGCGAATGCAATCACTTTCATTTGTCTGGCTGGGCCCTGCCCCTGTCTGCCACGCGGCAGATTTTCTTTTCCTCTATGGGCACTTGTGACGTCTCTGTTTGAGCAATAGTGCACGCAGACTTGTCACATATTTCTGTTCATTCGAAAAATCAGCTGCGCATTAGTCCAGTCCATTTCATAGTTCTTGCTGAGCCATCTGTGACTGAGAAGCATCCACTTGGGCGATAAACTAGTTCTGCACAAGTCTCTGCTGAACAATTTTTCTCACATGAACAGATTGAGCTGAACACTACTGTAAATTATTTTACCGCAAGATAGTTTTACCGATAAGCTGGAATTCATAGAGCGTTAACAAATTCGAAGACTTGAAGTCCGCAAATTAATTGCCGCTCCAAGATCACTTCAAATTTAGAATATATGTCAAATTTCGATGTACAACCAAGCGATCAAAGCTTCCGACGCTGTTCTCTTTTCCAACGTAGCCAAGGTCAACCAGCTCCGAATGAGTCTCTCTTCACTTAAGGCAGCGGAGCACTAATATGGCAGGAATGAGCAACAAGTTCAACACCTCCATGTTTAGAGACCCACAAAATGGGATCAATTCGTAAATTTTGTACACACAACCCTACTTGTCTGCTAGATGAACATATCCGCCGACGGATCCTATGATTCACTTTAATTGTCACACAGTGGAGTATCACCCAACTATCACTGGAGGGCTCAAAAATCTGTCGTAGGTTTGTGACCCCACACTTGCTTCCGTTGCTGCAGCACTTGCGACATGAAATATTCTACTGTCATCTCTTCACCGAAACCCTCCACCGCTGGGATAACACATTTTTGGCGAGCTCTGAGAAAGAACGGCATACTGAAGCGGGGCTTCGTGGGGGTGCGCTCATCAACAAAATGTAGGGGAGCAAGTAGAGAGCCCTTCGTCAACTGCGCTAAAGTTTCGCCAATGAACACGAAAACGTAGTTCTTCAAGTCGCTGCCATCTGCACACGTCGAGCCATGCTTCATCTCCACGTTCACCCATCGGCTTGCATCTGAGTGCTTGAGCACAGTAAGTCCAGGCAGATTCGATTGAGGGCTCACTGTGAGCAGGCCCATGTCAGAGTGAACGGTGGTCGCCGCACCAAGAAGTCCGGGAGGTTGCGCATCCTCAACTTGGGGGCCTTCACTCCGATCCTTGGAATCGACACCATTAGGTTGCGCCTCCCGCAAATACTGATAAATCCGAAAAACGTTGGTGCCAATGAATTGATGATGTGGAACCGACGGACACTCGTTGAAAGCATTTAATGATGTACAAGGCGCGTCGAGAAGAGAAGAGTATAATTCAGGGGAGAGATGCGACTCTGGCGTTAGATGAGGATGGCACAAAAGCTTGAAGAGCTTGTAGGCAAGATTCTGCAATGCAAGATAAGCCTCCACCAATTCCACATCGAAAATTGGCACTTCTTTAGCAGTTTTCGTCACCTTCCCTTTCGTTGTCCTCAGCTGAATAAACTGTCGGGCACTGCCTTTGACGTGGCTGTAACCCACAAACTTCTGTTGGTTAAACCCTAGAAATTTCCTCCGCTTCTCAGCTTCAGGTTTAGAAAAGTAGCCACGAGCTGATGCGGTGGCGCATTGGAAGATGTCAAGAATGGGAGAACAGGGGGGCAAACGCAAACGAACATACCCATACCGACGAAGAAGACCGTAGAATTGAGCTGCCAGCAACGCTGAGGCTGAAGACGAATACAGCTGCTCATCATCCTCCCCACATGATTTCATACATTCTTCAATTTCCGCCCATTCCAGTGTCGCTTCATTTTGCTCTTGCTCATCGGGAGCACATCCCCAGTTGCCAATTGAAAAATCCTTGATAAGTGCGACCACAATGGGATACGGATTGTCTGACTTGTTGGGATGCAAGTACGGTAACATGAAGAATGGCATTAGAGGGCCAGTGACTGTGACAAGAATTCCGGACACTACGTACGTGGAGTCTGAAATTCCAAAAGAGGAAAGCAGAAACAAGTTCAGATCCTCGAGCACAGTGGTCTCGCTGACAACCGTAGACACTATCTGATTTTTGTAAGCGAAGCACAAGTTCTTCGGATTCGCAAGAGGATGAGGCGCTAACAATGGTCGTTTCTGTGCATTCCGGGGACCAAACTTCGAAACATCGCCGTTGCAATCACTGCTGGATCGGTGTGCGCTCTGCTGAGGTGGTTTAGGTTTCTCGAGGCCAGGATCATGCCCGCACGATACGCAAGCCCCCATACCGTTACCCCGATGAAACTAAATTCGATCAAGTACGATCAGCGGAATTCTCCACTCTACGAGACTAAACGACAACCCCACAGCTGCAAGCGGCAACCGACAGATGGTCCTCAAAATTCAGATCAAAATAGGCCAGATTTCAAGGCCTCCGAAGCGTCACGACTAGCTCAGCCTCTCTCTTACTAATTAATTCCACTGTTTGCCAGTATTACTGCAAAATCCCAATCAATAGAAAGCTCTACAGAGTTTTCATGAAATCCGCACCTGCAGAATCTGCAACCTATCCATCACGAAAAATCTCGAAAACCGAGAGAAACAAGAGTTAGTCTCCTTTAGAACCCACCTCGAAATGATCCCACAATCCTAGGGTTTAATTCCACGAGGGTCCAACACAGCGCAAGGGAAAGAAAAAGAAAAAGAAAAAGAACTGACATCGCCAATTGAATAAAACGGCTCCGAATCAGCCATCAACACACTCCGAGGGACGTCCCCAACGTCGAACCCAATTGGCCCCCAACACGAACCCCTGAAACACAGACCTGTGAATGAATTGTGGAGAGTTCAAGGCTTGTGGGAAAGGTAAGGGCTCGCTATGATTCTCCGACCACGACCCACCTGAAACGCGGTGCATCACTACGTGTCGGAATGGCGAATTCGTGGAAGGCAATGGCATCGCAATTCACTCGCAATTGATGCTTGACGATGGAGGCGATGCGTGGACAGGTGCGTTGTGGGTCATGGCAGCACACAGCCCCCGCCCCGTTAATTAAACTTCGAAGAAGCTTTCGAACTAGTGCACGGGCGGATTTGATACCCTGAGACGAAAAGGGTATATATAGAAGTAGCATACCCGTGCAGGGTCTATATCTTAGTGGAATGATCTCATGGGTGTCAGTGTGTGTGCCCTCTTTCCTTTGCCCTTTCAGTTTCTCCCAGTTACTTGTTAGTTTGAGAGTGAATTCGTGGCCAACAATTGGAGTTCTTGGGTTTTATGTGCACAATCGTAAAAAAATTCATGAATTTCAATTTTCTTCCTTTTAGTTTTTTAAGAAAGATTGGGGATTTGAATGGTAAGTTGTAACTTTGAGAAAGGTTATAGAGATTTGTTGTTTTGGTTGGTCTTCATTGGAAACAATTTGGTTTCTTTATCAAGTTTGGATTGTAACAAGTGAAGATGGTTACGATATGGTACCTAGAGTATATTTTGGTGGAGCATTCCCTAGAAGTTGTTGTTATATTATTTCTTATAAATTACTTTATTTAAATTCTTGTTGGGACATGCAAAAGAAGATTTTTTTTTGTTCATGTGTTTTGAGAATTTGGATTATTACTTGCACTTTTGGTGATTGAAAGGTATTGAACAAAATTGTGTGATTAATTAAAATATGATAATTTTGAATATTTGACATTTTGATAATATATTTTTATATATATATATATATATATATATATATATTTGGTATAACTGTGAATCAATATTAGCTACTGTTGTGGATTTTAACTTTCAGAGTCCTTTTTAAAAGATGTATCATGTTTTTGAAATCTTTAAACTGATTTGTAGGATAAATCAAATTTTTAAACTTATGGCTACTATATATTTAACAGAATTTTTATGATTTAGAATATATATGCTATTATTACAATAAAAATTATTACATGAAATTTTATTAGGAAAATTTATTTTTATATTGAATTATTATCACTCTAATGCAATTGAACTAACCTAAAAGTTTTAAAAACGTACAGGTATACACTGAACCAATGAATGTTTTAAGTAATAGTCAAAGAGTAGTTCAACTAAATTACAATTGCAAGTAGTTTTCTTATAGTAATTGTATCTCAAACTTGTATACAAATTTTCAACAAGCAAGTTAGAATTGCACATAATGATAACAATAGTATATGGATTATAGCTAATACCCAAGTTGCATCACAAAAATAAGGCTCCACAACCAATGCTTCTTTTTGCATCTATTTGTTAACTACTTTAACCTTCCTTAACTGAGGATTGAAAAGTAATCGATATATTAAAATCTGAGCTTGACGAGATTAAGAACAGTCTATGCATGTAAGGGTGGCAGATTTTGTAGATGTAGTAAAGATCCTACTGACCTGAGTGGAGGTAGAAAAAACAGAAGCAAGCGAGTTGAAATTGGTGATCTAATGAACTAGAAAATCTAAAAGCATGAAAGTTTGCAAAGGGATGAGGAAATTCTTAAAGGACAGCTATGCCAGCACTTACGCAGCAAACAACGTGAAGAGGGCATTCGACAAGCTGATGAAGGTTCTTTTTTCCCCGGAGCAAGAGCGAAAGCTTGTGATTGAACAGGCTGGCAAAAAAGACCATCAAGCTAATCCATTGAAGCTCTCCCTTGTAACGCCATTCAACACTCCTCTTCAGATAAGAACGACAGCCACCTTGTTTGAGTTTCCGCAATATTTTGACTTATACAAGTTTGAATTCACTCAACAGTCAAGCGCCAAGCAGGCTGTAAAAACGAAGATGTCAAGCTGTGGTGGAAGTCTGGCATTGGGAGGCAGTGACTCTGGTTGCTACATTCCGCTAGTGGAGCATACCCATGTAAAAAACCTCTTCAACTCTCTGTAATTTTTGTAATTATTTTTGCAGTCCTATTTATTCAGACAGAGATTGCTGATGCAAATTGGATATGGGAGGTGTTCACTGGCAGATGTGGAAGAGAAGCCTGCGTGACTATCCGACAGTAGAGAAAAGCCGACATCACAAGTTTCCTTGACAGAATGCTTCAGACCCACGTGAATCCGGCTGGGCCAGAGTCCCTTGTAAATCTGGAGGGTTCGATTTCATAACATGCTAATCTATGGCTATCTCCACTGGAACTGATTTTACAAGGATTTACCACGTTAGTACACGAGTTTGTAGTCAAATAAAGATCGCAGAGGGGGCTAGCGGAGAATCATGAGTTCGGTTTGTCGTCGACCTTGCGATCCAGAGCCACTCATCGAAAGGTTCACCAGAAATTATTGATTATTGTTGAAATTTACAAGAAAAAACCCATGTTACATTATAGAAAAAGGCGAGTCTTCCATACAAGCAAACGCAATAAATGAGATCAAGCAGTTGACCACCGATTTACAATCTAAAGCATACTGGTGGCTTTAGCCATGTCTGCTGAAATTTGTACTCGAACAGAACTGTTGTTGAATAGAATTATGCTTTTGTAAGACCAGTCCTACTTTTCTGGTCTCTAATCATTACCTGGTACTCATAGTTTGCAGGGTGGACTCATAATCGTAAATTAATGCTCGCAGCGCTTATTTGGGTTACAGTGATTTTTGTCGGTACATCTGAGATTGCGCTGGAGTGTGATCACTGCACTGGAATGTCGTTTGTTTGCTTTGATTGCAGATTAGGCATATTAGACCAGGTCTACATAGTCTACCAAGTTCTTGTGCGTAATTTGTATGTTTGGATCGGTGCTTTGTCACTTGTTTCAGTCAGTATTTGTCAGGATTGCACTGAGGACCGATGAAGTTTGCCTGTCTTGAGCATTCTGTGTAGCGCCGTGGTTGTCGCAGGGTTAGAATTTGCAAAAGGAAGTGATCATTTGTTTTACTAAAATAGGATAAGTTATGAAAAACGAAGAATACCATTTGTAGCAAACTAAATCTGCAGAAAGCCAAGGAAGGACACTTCCAGTGTCTTAGTTAAGAATTGGTTAAGTCACAGCTTTTGGTGCACATAATATGTGACATTCAACACGTTCAACACTCCTCTAAAAGTGGGACTTAATTCTCTACCAAAACAAGACTTAATTCTCTGCTGAAACAAGACCTAACATAGCCTTGAAAGCTAGAAATTTATTTCTAGGAAGAGGTTTTGTGAAAATATCTGCAGCCATTTGCTCCATGGGACAATATTCTAAACTAATTTGTCATTTTTTCACACATTACCTAATAAAATAGTGTTCTATATTCCAATGCTTTGTACAGCCATGGTGAGCTGGATTTTTGGCAATAGCAATGGCATTCTAGTTATCTTCATAAATGAGAATCCTTTTTGGCTTAGAAATGTCATAATCCCTATGTACTTTACAAAGCTACAAAGTCTCTCTTGCTATAGGAGTCAAAGTTGCATACTTTGCCTTTATTGACAAGACAAAAATTAAAGATTGTTTCTTACTTGACAAAGTAATAATTGTTCCTTCCAATATAAATCCATAACCACCAACTAAACAGCGCATCCCTATACAACCTGCCCCATCTATATCACTGTAGCCTACAAGTTGCAAATTTGCTTCTTTTCCACCATATTGCAATACTGAATGTTTTGTTCTTTGTAAGTAATGAAATATTTGTTTTATTCCTTACCAATGTGAAATATATGGATGTGCCATATATGGAGCAAAATATTGATAAGCAAATACAATGTCATACCTTATACCATTTACAAGATACAATAATGAACCTAAATTCTTTTGATAAAGTTTGACATCTTCTGTATCCAAAAGGTCATCATTCTCATGTTTAGTGATATGACCTTGTACTATTGGTGTAGCAATTGACTTTGCATCTTTCATTCCAAATTCTTCCAATTTTCAACAAATATACTTGATATTACTTGGCTCAGATTAATGATATTATTTTTTTTATCTTACAAAAAATCAATACAAAGAAAATCATTAGATTCACCAAGATCTTTCATCTTATAGCACTTTTGCAATTCATCCTTGTATTTCACAAGGATCTCAAAGTTCTTACCACCAGTAAGTACATCATCAATATAAATAATTAGTATAAGAACTAGCCCTTCAATGTACATTGTATATAAACAAGGATCTAATTCTAAGCACTCCCAACCAAGATTCAATAGAAATATCCAAACTCTTGTTCCATCCACATATCACGAACATACATATGTAAACCAATAACTACCTATATGATTAGATAAAAGTAGGTGAAAATAGGTTAATTTTATAATATCTTCTATAATAGCTTTTTAGAAGCTTTATAGATACTACTTTGACTTTATAGGTGTCTATAATTGACTTTTTAGATTAGAAATGTGGTCAATAAGTTAGCCGTGTCCCATACATGTTGGTAACTTGAAGAACAAGTTAATCATGTGGCGCATACATAGAAAACTAACCTTTTAAGCTAAAGCATGTGTCCTCCAAAGTCAACACATATTAGAGGTCCTATAGAACAATGCCGTGTAGCTCCAAGTTAGATAGTATATATAGATGCAAGAATGAAGCCCTTTTCACACTTGTCAACTTCTTTCTTGTTTCTAGTCTAGTTTCAAGAGTCTCTAGTGTCTTTTTCTTTTGGCAATAACTATTTCAATTTCCTTTTAATATATACACTTCTTTATTTCTATTTTTTTACTTTTTTTTTTATACAAACTTCCGAGGTTTGTGCATCTTCTTTCAGTTTATGTCCTTGACACCACATCCATATTGCTTCAAATCATATAAATTTTTTAGCAATTACAACACGTTGCCTTTGTGCTTTGATGGAACTTCCAAACCTTTTGAAATCTTAATTTAAATGTTCTTCTCTTTAAGTTCACCATTTAGATAAGTTGAAACAACATCAAATTGTAATATATTTCAATTAAAGGTAGCAATAATTGCAATAAACATACAAATTATTGGAAGGCGAGCAACTAGTACAAAAGTTTCTTAATAATCAAGACCTTTCTATTGAATAAAATCTTTTGCAACCAATTGTACTTTAAAACATTCAATACAGCCATTGCTAGCAAGTTTTTTCTTTAAAATCTATTTTGAATCTACAGCCTTCTTACCATTAGATAAGTAAAAATTCCCGTACACCATGATCTTTCACAGAATTGAACTCTTCCTTTATGGTACAACTCCACTCTACGCAAAAAGGTGAATTCATGGCTTGCACAACAATCTGTACTTCTATATATTAATCAACATGAACTACATCTACCATTTCAATTATCAAGTCATAATCTCCTCAAATAAAATTATTGTCTTTTTTTCAAGACATGCAATATATCCTATTGCCACTTATAATATTTGCTAGATCAATGCCACTTACATAACAACGTTTTGGTGGTAAAGCTTGAGTAGTTGCTTCAACTTCTAATTGATGGAATTCCATTGCATTTATTAGTATAAGATTTACTTCATCTTCAATTATTTTTCTATATAATCTGTCTTGCATGTGTAATCTTGAGACTTGAGATTGGAATATTTCTAATTCTCTTGGATGCTGAAAATCTAACAAATGAAGATTGTTCCTATCATCCATCTCTACTCCAATTTTTTCTTGAAAGGTTAATAGTTCTTCAGATAACTTATCTTTATTATCAAGAAAAATCACATGTCAACTAATAATCATCTTTTTTATTTTAGGTAGAAAAATTTCATACCTTTTTGCTACTTTTGAATATCCAACAAAAACATCCCACCTTGCCTTTGCATCGAGTTTTTCATGTTCTTTCTTTGATATGTAATACCAAATAGGAAAATCAAAGTAATGAGCATTTTAAAATGAAGATTTTTTACTGTAAAAACTTTGTGTGGTATCTTGCCATTGAGTCTTGCAAGTAAAAGGTAATTACAAGTCCAAGTTATAAATTTTGTTGTAAATGCCCAATATTAATAATCTAGCTTAGCATTATTTAAAAGTGTTCATATTTCTTCAAAAATAGTCTGTATCATATGCTCTACCATACCAACAATTTTATGTGTATATATAAGAGTGGTCATATACCAAATGCCTTTAGCTTTGAAACAGGAATCAAAATTATTATTTAAGAATTCAATGCCTTTAGCTTTGAAATGAGAATTAAACTTATTATTCAAGAATTCAATGCCTTCATCAGTGAGAAACGTTTTTATTTTTCTTCTAATTCTTTTTTATGCCTCTGCTTCCCAAGTCTTATAAGCAATATGTACTTGGTCCTTAGTTTGAAGAAATGTAAGGCTACAATAGCCAAAATATTCATCAATTCATACAGCTAGCCATTTAGTACCATCAAAGCTAGTTGTATTTGAATAATCAAGGTCAAATATTATCACATCCAAAATATCATTGGCATACTTATACTTATGTGAGAAAGATTATCTATGGGCCTTGCCAACAAATGCATGACTCACAAATTGGTATTTTATTCTTTTTTCCCTTGATCTCTAATCTTTCAATATAATTTATGTACTTTGCCTCCTATAATATATGCATTGAAGCATGTGCTAATACCTAATGTCATTCAATAAATGTACAATTGGAAATAGATAAAGTCAAAATTGTAGCAACTTCTTCAATTTCACAAGGCATAAGATAAGCTTTACTAGCTAGTGTGCCTTGTGTAAGTAAGTTATTTGGAGGTAGAATTTAATCAACTCCATTGACATCCAAGTTGAATTTGCAACCTTTCTTGCATAAAGTTGCAATTGATAATAAAGTATTGTGTGCTCTAGGAATCCAATGGATATCCTTCACAACTACATGAATATATTTTTTCTATAAGATCTAAAAGTGTGAGATGCATCTCACCTAAGCCTTGTGATTTGCTAATGCGACAATTGTAGCCTTCAAGTTGAATAATCATATTTTCATTGAAGTTGAAAATTTTATTCTTATCTCCTTGGATGTGTACATCTATTGCACTAACAATGTGGACATAATATTGTAATTGAGACAATGATGCTTTTTGAGTTAAAAGAATAACAACAACTCTATCATTTACTATATCATTGCTATTTGTTTTAAGACATTCTATATCACCTCACTAATGTCTTTTATTACTACAAGTCTTATAAGTACTTTTAAATTTATCAATCTTAGGTTTTTGTTTTTATTGTAGATGGTGCTTCTTAGGGACTTATTTTCTTCTTGCATGCACTACTAAAGCAAAAAATGGAGAATTAGTCTTTTCTTTCTTTTGTAACTCCTCCTCAAAAAGAATAGATTACAGTATCTCTTCCATAATCTCTTCTCTTTTTTTCAATGCAATTGACTAAACAATACATTCTAAGTTTCTAGTAATGCGGTAAGTATAAAAAATGTCATACTTTGTTTGCTTATTTTACCATTGACTAAAATAAATTGATCCCTAAGATCAAAAATATCTCTAAGAAAAATCTCCATAGATTCTCCATCTACATATCAAAGATTATACAATTTCTTCATTAAGTATATCTTAGTGATGACTTGTGGAACTTAGCCAATGTATCCCACATCTCTTTTGCACCATTGCATTTGCATATGTGAGTCAATTGCAAAGACTTAATATTCAGTGCAATCAATGCTTGTGCTTCTCTTTTACTTGATTCCCATTTTAATTTTCCATCAATACTCGTAGGACATTCTAATGTCCTATTTACATGCATGTAGAGCTTATAGATGCGCATCAAATATTTTATAATAAATATCCATGTGCCATAGTTTTTCTCATCTAATCGATTAATGCAATTATCCATTGAAGATGTCATTGCCAAATATAATTAATGCAATAGCAACAAATAACTATAAGAGAATAATTAATAAATGATTTACAAAGTGTGATATTTGAGAAATAGTAGTATCAAGCTATATTAGTACAAAACAAACTTGTTTTTAATTCTAACAACAAATAAATTTTGATTAAATTAAAATCAACTTCAAATAGAATCAAATTCTAGTTCTAGTAGCTCCAACAATTGCGGTAGCTCTAGCAACTTAGATAACTCCAGCAACTCTAGCAACTTCAGCAATGACAAAGTTCTAGCAATAAGCAAATCATCTAAATTTTCATCCAATAAAAATATGTAATTTTTCATCCAAACTCTGTCCAACAAATTTTTATCCATGATAATGTTCATCTAGCTTTGATACCATGTTACAAAGATAGGATAAGTTATGAAAACTAAGAATACTATTCATTGCAAACGAAATGTGCCAAAAGCCAAGGGAAGGGCACTTCATGTTTCTTAATTAAGAGTTGATTAAGTCACAGCTTTTAGTGCACATAATATGGAACATTCAACATATTCAACAATTTGTAGACAGTTTAGTCTACGATGGTGGGGATTTGGGCCTAACCCTAAGAAGTTCTACTTATAGCCTCTATTGGTTTGTGTGATCTCATTGAGAAAAGAGTTATTCAGCTGCAACTATCGTCAATATGATGAAATTAGATGATTCACGTAATGCAAGATTACTAGATCCCTCTACACAGTATGCGAGCTTAGAAACTAGTATGCAGATGTTTGAGTTAGTTTTACCTCTCTTTAGGAGGTTGAAAAGTTGGTCAAGGTTCTATGCTATCAGCGCTTGCATTGCTCTCATCTCCGTCGCGGCCATAGTTAGTGGAATTACAGTAAGAGGTGGGAGGAATCCTTCCAAAGACCACCACGTTCTACGTGATCACAGGAAATTGTCACCAGGTCCCAGTCCTGTACAGAACTCGGACATTGGAGATGGCTGGACGACCTCATTCCATGCCCCTGCTGTAGAAACCTTGTCGAAGCCCGTCTCATCTGCTCTACGATCGCCTGAATCATCTCCAACACCATCCTCCTCACTGTACCTTTCATCATCCCCTCTTCCTGTCGAACCCGCTCCGCAACAACGGCTTGATTCCTCTATGTCTGGGCAAATTTATGATCGGAGTCGCTACAAGATCATCTGCAACAAGACGATGTAGGTAATTTTCCAATTTAAATTGTTCAAAAATCACTATCTTGTTCACAGTTCATATTGTGCAAAACTTAGGCGACTGATCTCCTAATCTCCACAATGCAGGTCATGGAGTTTCACTCACAAAAATATCGCATTCATGTGAAACTGGACCGCTCACATTCATCAAACGTCTTACCACAATGACTCTGGACCCGAACTCACCCCGTCGGCTCATGCAAAACACGTCTGCCGAAGAAGGGAGACCCGTTCTGAACCTCCGAGTATTCACACCGTTGTGACCAACGATATCCATTCTTCTTCGTGTTTGGTGAGTTCTGGTTCAATTAATTCTCACCGTGATCTTCAATCTGATCTATCAAATGTACCTATCTCAACTGTACTTCACATTCTGTCCTTGATAGGCTAACTTCTTTCTGCAGCCATCCTACGCCAGTATTCTACTGTTTTTTTTCTTTCCGTGGTGTTATGTTTTGTTGTCTTGCTGTGCATATATGTTCCATGCAGCCTTGACTAAGATCTGAATATATTCATACTTTTCATGGTATTTGCGGGACGTTGATCTGCTGCCACTTTCTCGATTTGCTTCGCTAAAAATGCGTGGAGACAGTCAGTCAACCCACAAGAAGATGCATTCACTAACTGCCTGATTGGAAGATGAATCGTTATCTCGTGTGTAGAGGATGTGCTCCATTTGAGCCAATGAACCTGGCCGCATGAATGCAACAGATTGTTATGCTTCGTATTTGTTGTTGTTGGTTTTCCATGCTCATATCAACTCTCTTGTCGTTTTTCATTACTTCCAAGCATCGATCCAAAGAAGTTCAACATTTTTGCCAGAATTTATGCGCTTGTGTTTGTGATATTGCTTCCGTGTGCATGAAACGTCCAAAAGAGTTATCCATGAAAAAGATATCATGAAAAACATTTCGAAGAGTTAAATTCTTGTCCTTTGCTTAAGACATTACATTCTCCTGTGAAAAATAGGGTGGACTTTTCTCATTAACCACAACAATAATTTCGACCATATCCTTCATTGTGTTCTCCTCCTCTGCCTTTGCACCCGAACATTTTCTCGCAGTCAAGTGAATTCACTAGGTGATAGAGTTTGCCGCACTTGTTCACCACAATTCCTCCAAGATGCGATCCTGAACAAGTGTTCACTACCAAGGAGCTTGATCAGCTTAAAAGACGCCCACGAGAGTGAGGTATTTTTGAATGAGAGAGCAAGGCTCTGTGTTCGTTGTCGGAATCAATAAGTTGGAAATTAGTCTATTGACATTGACAAATGCATGCATTAATCTAATAGTCTGTTGGCAATTAAGTTACTTGCATGTTTGAACTGTTTTAGTCTGTTCACTCACAACATTGTGCAACGTTTAAAAGCAATAGGAAACAAAATTCAACCAATTTTAAAAATTAAAACAGTAAACTTAACTATCAATTAGAATTAACTATTCTTATTATTTGATCTTATAGCAATTGATAATTTTTTCATAGGTTGGTTTTAATTTGGAATACTTGAATAACTAAAATTTAGTTGTGTTAAAATTTTCTAAATGATATTAATTAGAATTATTTTAAATTGAATCAAATTCTTTATCTATCTTCTTATTTACTTGGTTGGTTTTAATTATTTCTATATAAATTATATAATATCTTAAATTTTTTCTATTTATTTTATATATTCTCAAATGAAATTGAAGCCTTCTTCTTGTCTTTTTAATCTAAACTTGTAATTATTTTTTATATTGAATCAATCTTGCACTTTAAAAATTCTTTGCATTTTCTTCTATAAAATTATCAACTTAATTTAATATATATATATATATATATATATATATATGTGTGTGTGTGTGTGTGTGTGTGTGTGTGTGTCTTCAACCATTCTTTGATTTGGTTTTTTTATTTTTATTTTTTATAACATCAAATATAAGACTGGTTTTTTTTACATATATCAGTTCCTATCAAATGGTAATAAGTTCAAATATAACAGGATTGAATTGTTACTAATTATCTACTTTTACTATTGATTAGTAGTTGAAAGGTTCAATTAATATACATATTATTAGTTTAAAAAGATCTATCCAAAAGAAATATTATTAGAATATTATTATGATTCCTCTTAAATTGCTAATTAAATACATAATCAAAAAATAAGGATAGAAATAAATAAGAGTTTAAATATGATGCTTCTAAATAAGAGTTTAAATATGATGCTTCTAAAATAAATAAGAGTTTAAATATGATTCTATAATTCTAAAAATAATGGTTCTTACTCCTTCATCTTTTGTTTTTCTGCAAAGTAGAATTAACTTCAAGACTTCTTAATTACCTTGATAAATGTTATTATTGTTTTATTTACCTATAAATTATAATAAAATTTCAGTTTTTCTAAATTTTCTAAATTTTTATCTATTAAAATGAAATAAAAAATTATAAAAATTAAACGAAAAATCAATTGCAAACATAAACCATTTTATCTCTATTCTTCTACAAAGTTTTAGCTCTATATTTACTCTTTTCAATTTCTCGGCCTTTACTTTGTATAAAAAAAATATATGAATTTCCAATTGGTTGTATTCTAATAGCAGTTTAATAATAAAATCTTTTCTATGTATGTATGTATATATGTGTATATATATATATATATATATATGTATATAAATTTATACTTTAAAAAAATAAAGTACAAATATGATATTTTTATAAATTAATCAATTCTATAAAGCTATTATGTATCACCAACAATATAACTTCTAAGATAAAAAAAATAATCTAGTTAATAATTATTACCAATATAATAATAAGCTAGTAGAGAACAATCAAAAATCATATAAAGCATTTATACTCTATAAATTTTAAATTAATTTTTAATTTTTTAACAAAAACTATTTTTAATAATAATAGTTTATAATTATTTTTTAAACTCTTTTAGTACACATAATTAAAAATATAAAATTACTTAATTTATTTGGCAATAATGTCAAGTTAAAGTACTTCTATCTATAAAAAGTAGTTAAAGATGTATAATTATTCAATTCATTTAACTATAATGTGAAGCTTAAGCACTTGTTCATATAAAAAGTAATAAGAAAATTATACTTGTTAATTTATTTAGCAAAAATTTTAAAATTCAGGGTTTTTTTTTATCAATTGTAGTAAAAGATGTAAAATAAATAATAAACATAAAAAAATCAAATAAATCAATTTAAAAAAAAAACTTCTAATATTCTTGGGTGTTGGCTATCCTCTTTTTCCAACTTGGATGTTGATTTTATAGTAGTGATTACTTCTTGTTGAATTTTTCAACTCTTTTTTAAATTAACAAAACTAAAGAAGCTCAAGTTTATTGAGCTCTCATAAAATTTTGCTTGAATTAAACCAGCGGATTTCTGAAAGTCACATAAAATCTTATTGATTCTTAAATTTAATTATTTGATATTCCAATCCAATGAAATTCTCATATCCTTCAATTTAACCTTTAGATTGAACTCAAATTTTAAAATCACATTTAAAACAACCACATTTAAAATACCATAAAATTTCACGTGTACATCTAATAACATACCCACAAATGTCTAAAGTATATAAACCTCTTTCAATTTCTCAAAATCCAAAATCATGGAAAACATCTCTCATTTTGAAAAGCTCTCAAAAATTCAATATGAATTCAAATTACTTAAAAAGAATGCAAAAACAACTGTCTTAAAGCCTTGTCTATAATCTTATTCTTTAATCAACAAAAAAAAACCTCAAAATTGCCATAGAAACATAGTTTTGTGTCTTAGGATTTGATTTTGACCATGGCTCATAATTGGTCCTTTTTGGATATCAATTCTTGGTTTTTTATAGTAATTTAGCTACAAAATACTCTAAAATTTATCTTAAAATTATATATATATATATATATATATATTCTAATCTACTTTATTTTGCCTTATATATGGTTGCATAAAATAAGTATAAGCCTTTTTTATAAAAAAATAGTATTAATACTAAAAAGGTTTTACTACCTCCCTATCTTTTATCTATATCTTACTATTACGTTTTTTAATTATGCTCTTCTATAATAGAATCAATGTTATTATCTTTCACCATATAGTCATGTTATAATATAATAATGCTCTACCATGACAACAATCTCATGTGAATATGGAAACATAATCATGTATCAAATGCCTTTAGATTTGAATTATGAACCCACCTTTCCTTTAAAGAACTTAGTATCATGATTAGTAAAAAGAAAAATCTTATTTTTACTATATTTTCCAAGTCTTATGTGTAATTGATATCTTGTCTTTAGTCTAAAGAAATGCAAGACTATATTAACCAAAGTATTTGTCAATCCACTCATTTAACCATTTGGCATCATCAAAACTAGTTGTATTAAAATAACCAAGATTGGACACTATCGCATCTAAAATATCATTGGTATACTTATGCTTGTCTAAAAAAAACTATCTATGGGCCTTATCAACAATACATATTTTACATGTGAATGCCTTATCTTTTTTACCCTTAATATTCAATCCTTTAATACTATTCAATCATTTAGTCTCTTGTATTGTTTACATCAAAGCATGTGCTAATACTCAATGTCAACAACATATGATACAATCATTGCTTGCATATAACTTAATGACAATAACATTAGGACTTGTTGCACCACCAAAGTTCTTTCTTGTACACTTTGTATTGCCTTGCCAATGTTCCTTCTATCGACAAGTCCTACAACTACTTTTTAGACTTTTTAATTGTTGATTTTTGCTTTTGTCAATATTTAGAATTGTAAAATTTTGGATTTTTTAACTAATTACAAAAAATCAAGTTATGTAATTATTTATTTGATATTTATTAGAATACCATCCAATTTTATTATATTTTAAATTTCAAAAGACCCATCCAAATGTTTCACTGTACACAATAAATTCTTCTATTTTATCTATATTTTATTTTAAAGTTAGTTCTCAATCTACATACCATACACATACCATACAGTAATGACCATTTCAAAACATAAACATATAAATCTATATGTAATTGAAATGAGAGTACTACGTCATGCATATATTTTTTATTCATTCATTTTTCTTTCCACTTGTGAATTCGTACTCCGAAATCAAAGCCCTAGAAAGGAGAAGTCAATGGGGAAGGGCTGCCCGGGGGCAGCCAGAAGAACATATCGGGCATACCGGATAAAAACATCGCACAGTGGCAGCCATGAACAAAGCAGAAGCTCGACGCGAAGTGACGCAACGCGACGTGATGCGACGCGACGACAGCGAGCGGCGAAGCAGGAAGAAGGATAGCGAGGGCGTGGGATCAGCGTGGACGAGGATGCCCCCACAATCACGCTCCTCATTCCCTCGTACGGTCACTGATGCGCGATCCTCCGTGACTTCAATCTGTCGGAACCTCACCCACTTGGTATGCTAGCGATGGCGACAATGCGTTGTAACTTCCGCCGTCGCGTTGGTCACGCGAACCGAAAGCTTTGTGTATTCGAGGAATACCCTTATCAACGAATTCCGACCAAGAAAGACGAAGTTACCTTTGGCGGTGGTGACGCTGATGCTTCAGGAACCAAAAGAACAGTAACCATAAAAATAAAAATAAAGGCCAAAAATGGAGGGGCCCGCTTTCTTCGTGCAATCATGTGGTGCAATTGCAAGCTCACAACCACACGAGCACAGATACGCTGGGGTCTCACGGCGGGATGCAATTGCAACGGACATTCGGAGACACCCACAGAGCCTGTCCATCCTGCCACGAGGAGTGCAATCGTGATTCGCACTGGCATGGTCTAGGTAACGCCGCAATCTTTGTTGCGTTTTGACGTCGGTGTCTGAGTTCGGATTCTGTACAGATAGGTTGAGGTTCTGGTTTTGTGATGACGTTTTTGGGTTATCCTTGAAGATTTGTCGCGTTTCATTTGCGGGAGGTTGTGGGTTTGTTCAGACTTCCTGAGAGCGAATCTTTGGCAGTAGTGGAATTGTGGGTGAAGACGAGGGCGAGATTGTGGAAGTTTAGGGTAGTAGCGGACCATGATGGATCGGACTATGGCTATGTGGGGCGGAGGTGCAGCCATCACCCTTGCTTGTATGCGTCCGAGCTCCGCTAGCGCAGCGTTCGATTCGCCGCAGGTGCGTCCCAGTCTTGTCCAGGTGCATGGCTATACTGTCTTGTCTCATTCTTATGAATTTCTTCTTTGAAATTCAAACAGCGGTAAAAACTTCGCAAGAACATGTGTCCAGAAAGTGTTCTCGTTCCGCGGAAAACATTTTCTGTCTTTGCAAGTTTCAAGTCTCAGCGTTGAAGCCGTGCTCAGCCGATTTGAGCAATGATCTGTTGGTAAGCTATCAAGGATCTTATGATTCATCTGTTTGGATTTAATGTGTCCGGGAAAATAGCAAATGCTAGCCTACTCCAAAACGCAGAAACTAGTCTCTGAAAGCTGTTTTGCGTAGAGCCACCTGTTGTTGAACGGAGTTTCTGAATTTCATATTCACTGTTACCATCACGTCTCCCGGAAAACTATCACGAGTTCTTCTTGCTTTCTGTCCGTGTAGAGGCAACTTATTTTGGCAGATGTCTGGCATCGCCTCCAATTCATGTACATAGCATAGCTGCGCGATGACTGCTTGAGAATTTGGCTTGTGAAACTGTAATTAATGTGCCCCTAATTCGTAGTGAACAATAGATTCATGGATTGAAGGATGACCGAAATGTGTTTGAAGGGTCTCGATTACAGCAGAGGAAGAAGGTGCCAGGGTTTGTGGACATTGTGGTGGAAGTGCCCAAAGGGAGTTTCGTGAAGCGACTGCCACATGGTGCTGTGGATTACGTGGGACCGGTGCCTTGCCCGTTCAATTACGGGTCCGTGCCTGCAATACCTGCACCTGATGGTAAAGCACTTGCACATTTAGCTTGCATCTCTCAAGATTTTTTTTTCAAAGCTCATGCAACATCGTCTTATTAAGCTTAGAAATAATTACTCTGGAACCGAATATCATATTACACTTCTGATATTATTCCATTGTAAAATCAGATCTGGGTAAATTGTATCAATTAAATCTGTGGTTCAAACTGCTCTAGTCCCTTGACTCTATTGAATCCACTCTGAGTTCAGCTTCTTTTGATTCAGGCGATCCTTTAGATGCCATAATCCTCGGCAATCATCTCCCATACGGCTACACAGGGAAAGTGAAAGTCAAAGGTGTGATGAAGTTCATAGATGCAGGATTGGTGGACGACAAGCTGATCTGCACGCAGCTGATACCTGGTTTGTCTTTACCTCCAAGAGCCCATGTACTTCGGCATTGCACACATCATTCAATTACAACCACATACTTATAAAGTTGGTGCGTGTTTTTCGTGCAAGGATTGCCCATGGCACTTTACTCTCACACAAGAGCCAAAAGTGAGAGCTCATAATTTTTGTGTAATGTGCAGGAGCTGAGAATGGCACTGGCAGAAACGGTGAATTCTCCGATCCAGCATCTGAAGACCTAACAATGCTGGACCTGTTCACCCTCACGTCGTTTTTCAACGTATATACTGCCTGCAAAAGCACATTAAACTTGATGAGAGGTAAAGCTGGGCGCACAGCTTATGAAGGGTGGGAGCTTTTTGAACAGTAATAACAGTAGCTGGCAACCTTCTTCGTATATTCTTATAATAAGAATGTGGGGTAGTGCCCATAGTTAATGTTCTGACATTCCCTGAACTCATCAAGTCTTTGTTTCCATGTAACATAATTCTGGTAAAGAGTTTCCTTCGTAGTGGTTGCACTTGTTTCTTGCAAGTTTTGTGAAGGCACACCAGTGATGTTGAATTGAGTTGGGTATGTGCTAATTCATCTAGGTAGTGGATAGGGAGGTGTGTTGGTGTGTATACATACATTTAATGTATGCATGGTCTTTAAACTTAGTTGTGATTTAACAAACAAGTTAATACACTAAATACTTTTGAAAAAAAAATATTTTTGATTTAATTATCTTTGAAACAATTCGTGGTATATTAATGTGCATCTAATTTTTATTATTAAAATAACACATTGAAAATTTATTAAGAGAAATTACAAAAATAAAATAAAAACAGGCTAAATATTTTAATCAATGTGATAGGTTTAATGGATTAAAGACACGGGTAGATAATTTAAAGTTAATCAAGATTTTAAAACATGAATAGGATTGTTAAAACTTTTTTTAATGATTTTGTTGCTAAATAAATCAAACCCTTATAAATAATATTATTAAATGTAATATATATATATATATATAATTGATATCTTTGACATAACTTATAGTTGCATATAAATTAAATTAAAAAAAAATACTAAAATATAGCATATATGTCTTGTCCACATTAGTATTTGCACAAGTATGGTTGTAATTTTTGAACTTAAAATGTAGTAGCTCTGTTTTGAAAATAAAAAATAAATCATATAAATAAAATATAATCTAGATTATGCTATTTAATTACAAGATTTATTTGATAATAGTCAAAACATTTGTAGAATATAACAGAGAAACTAAAACTACAGCATTGTATATTGTGTCATCAAATCAGTATATATATATATATATATATATATTGATTTTTTTTTATTTACATACAGAAACAAACATTCATATCAATTTTATTGTCTTAAATTTAGAGTTCTCGACATTTATAGATGCGCCTATTATTTTTATTACATTTATACCTTGTCGTTTTGCAATAAATAAAATAAATTTGAAAGAAGACAAATTATTGACTCCTTCTGTTTGACATAAATACTTTGATGTTGAAAAAATTATTGATTTATGGATGAAACTAAAAATGTTCAACTACCTTATACTCAGTGGTGTTATAATATGAATAAATATTTGACAAAACCAACACCAAAGTAATCTAATGTAACACAAAAACAATAGAGAAATATTGTTAAATACTTTTAGTGTAGCCAACAATTAACTATCCATAGAGAACACCAAAAAAAAAAAAAAATTAAAAGAAAAGAGAATTACTTTACTTTAATATAATAAGTTGTTTATAAAACTTGTAGTTTTTTGAAAAAAGTATATGCATCTTTTGTTTTTCATGATGAAGATTTGTTACAATGGAAGAATGTTAATTATTCTTTAATATTTTTAAAAATATGCATAGTAACCACCATTTTATTATCTTTAATAGTAATCAATATGATTTTCTTATCTAACCATTTGAAAAGAAATAATTAAATAAAAATTATAAAAAGATGAGTAATTTTAAGTGAAATCTAAAGGCACAATGATTTAGAATCACTAATATTAGCTACATATTTATTATAAAGTGATTTCAAGTAAAAATGTTCCAAGTTAGCAAGTGATCCTTATATCACTTTTGAAGGCATTTACAAAAATTCTAGCATAGACTAAATTTAAAATTTTAATTATGTTGGAAAATGAAAAAAAATAAAAAAATAAAAAAAGAGAGAGAGAGAGAAGAAAAAATTAAATATAAAATTCTATTATAAAACCAATAAAATATTTTACTCTTAAAAAATCCTTATTAATTTTGAGCCATGTAATAGTTATTAAAAAATACAAATATATCACCAGTAAAATATATTTAAATACATTATTGTTTGTATATATATATATATATATATATATATATATATACACACACACACAAAAGTTGGATAAGTGTGCATATATATATTTACAAAAGTTGGATAATTGTGCACATGTAAAATCACATAAAATTAAAAGAACATATTTAAAATACAAATAAATTTATATCATTGAACTATATGAAATTCATGATACAATTGGAGTATAAAGATGCATCAAAATTGTTTTGAATCAAAAGATTTTTTTAAGTGGTTATTGCCAATTGTTTTAAAATAGATTTTTTGGTATACTATTTTTTTTTATTGCTACAGCCAAAAAATACTTTATTATTAATCTAAAAAAAAATAGATAATCAGCAATGAAATAGTAAATTTATAAAATAACCAATTTTAATAAACAAACTAAATATAGTAACAATGGTTGTTAAACTCTTAAAGTTTTTGGTATACTTAGTTTTTTTTTTAAAGTTTGTTCACAGTGGTTGTCTTATCTCAATATGAACAAACTTTTAAAAAATATTGGTATGTGATGCTCTACAATAAGATATTTTGACAACTACTTTGCATGAATTCTATATAATTCATATTAGATAACAATTGACTGAAGCCAAGTATATGGTTTCAAATAATTAGCTGTTGTGATGCAACAATTGTGCTCAATGTCTGATAATTTGAAAAACAAGTGATTTCATTGTTTAGTGGTTTATATAACTTCTAACACAATGCATGCATTGAGTTCTTCTCACATAATGCAAGGAAAGGTATGATTTGGAGGCAAGATAAATGTTTGTAAGTAATTAGAGAGTGGACTCTTGCATTTGTAATAGTTTCAAAACCAATCCTTTATAAACTTTACTAATCCGAGTCTCTGTATGAAAAACCAGAGTTGCCACCAGGGAGATCTTATCATTGAGGATACGCAATCTAGCGGCAAATACAAAACATGTTCTATACAACTTGCAATGCAAACCTAACGAGCATTGCCTTCCTGTTTCGCCATCTTTCTTCCAGCGATCAAATATCCTTGTCACCGATTTCACAGTCATGTAAGACATTGAAGTTTGTGCACGATATCGAATCTACTTTGTGTCAATTCCTTAGCCTTTTTCCATCTAAGGGTGAAATAAGTTCTCTTCTCACACATATTCTAGAATTCATTCTCATGTTGCTTCGTACAAGCAAGCATGTTGATGGAAGGCACTACGACGTTTTTGTGACCTCATTTACAATGACACATTTCACCACATGCGAGGCAACCGTCGCTCTGATGAAGCACAACTAATTCCCATGTACTTTTTTCCGGAAGGCAGGAAAACTGGCATTGGGCATGCTTTCACTTGCTCACAAATACCTGGAGACAGTTGCTACCTCTTTTATCTCCTTGCGCTGGAACCTAGTGTGTTTTACAAATATCCCTTGTATGCAAGCCACGGCCTCCTTTGCATAAACATGTTACAAAATGTTCAACAAGAGAAATTGATTGTCGTCAATCCCTTAACAAGAAAGACCAAAACGTTACCATCCTTGCACTTCCGCTGCTTCCCTGCTCTTTTGCACATGCTGTACAATCCCGCCGATCAATTGTACAAGGTCATTGTGTTGGGAAAAACTGATGACCGGCACTCAAGAGAAACGGTGTTCAACTCTCCTGCGTCGATGTAGACGCTTTTTGATGACGTCCAAGGCCGGCGATGGGCTCCGGATCCGCGTCAGAATGGAGTATGTGTCGACGGAGTTTTGTATTGCATCGCATTCTTGAACCGTGACAAAGGAAGAGTAATTGGCTACAACACAAACAATGATATTTGGTTGCCCAATGTCAAATTTCTACTCCCCTGCCTAAGAGAAGGCGCCCTATTTCAACTGATACAGAATGATGCAAAGCTCTACCTGTTCTCGGAGCGAGTAACAGAACACAAAGCGGTGCGCCGCGTTCATCAACTGAACGGTACCGAAACCCAGGAACGTGTCGAAAGAACCTGGAGGGCTGTGGTGCATGACGAGACTGCAGTCCAATGGTACCGAAAGAGCTATGAGGCCCACAAAGCGAGGCAGGTTCATTGTCTTCGGCTGTTCTTATGACACTGGCACGGTGTACGAAGTGCAAGATAGAACCAGATCGAACATTCAACTGGACCCACCTATGCATCTGACAACGGAATTGAAGGACTAATGATTTGTTATTTAAATAACGAGTAAGTAATAGGTGATAGAATGGTACACATTACATTTGTTTTTCCAAAAGTTGTAAAGTTGTAAATGAAGGAAATAATGTGGAGTGATGTTCCTCATTTGGAATTGTATATTGATTGTTTATAAATTCTTAAAATTTAGAAAATTAGCTAAATTTAACAAGATACATATGCATATTGTGTTTTTTTCTTTTTTAAAAGATACGTAAAAGATGGATACCTTATGCAATGTATGGAAGTTATAAAAAAACATTTTAAAATTTTAAAATTTAAAATTTAAATATAATTATTCTTAAATACTAAATTTTAGCATGTAAGTAAATCAATGATTTATAACAATACTAGTATTTATACTCACTCTTATTATACACTATGATAGTTTTAAATACTTTGAATCTTCTCAAATTGTAGAGTGACAATTTAACACATCAAATGTACATAATATACTTATTTTAATAATGTAATATACATATTAAAAATATTAATTAAAAATAAAGTAAAATCAGAAATAATTCATATAAAAATAAAATAATTATCACATTCAAAGATTTTTTTTCTATGCCTATCATAAATATCCTAAAATAATAATAATAATAATAATAAACTTTAGTATGTAGAACAATTTTCAAAAAAACCACTTTTCTCTATTTATTTATCACAATAAATTAATAAAATTAGACATTAAATTCCCGTATATATATATATATATATATATATATATACATATATTCTTATGAATACAAGTAAATAACTATCATATACACACAAACGTCTACCCCTCGAAGAAATAAAACATTTCCAAAACACCCCCATTAACAAAACGGCATCACTTTTACTTTCGGGCAGCGAGCACGGGCTTTAAAGTAAAAGGATCCAAAGAACCATCGGAGCAGGTTCCTGGTTGTGGTGGGGGCCACTCTCTCTGTCTCTGTGTCTGTCTCGTCGCCATGGCTCTCCTCGCTTCCGCTTCTGCCCCATCGCCCTCGCAATTCTTCTCTGCTCGCGACGTCTCGCGAGTTTTGTAGGGTTCCATTCAGCGTGTCCTCGCCCTGCCATGCACCCCGTGCGGATTTTACTTGACACCCACAAAACCCAGTTGAACATCACGCAGCTTTCCCTGCGTGTCCGTGCTTTTGTGGTTTTAGGTTTTGATATGGTTTTGCGAGGGAGTAAGGAATTGGGTGGAGCTGTGAGACGATACGCGGAAATGGGGTTTGCGATGTGCTGACGATTCGTGGGCGGGGAGGGAGGGGGTTTGGAGGTGCTCTTCTGAAGTCTGTGGCTCTGCCGTGCGAGTCGAGGATGGCGGGCGCCATGCCTGGGCAGCTGAATCTAGACGAGACTCCAACGTGGGGGTCGCGGAGCGTTGATGTGTATGAGAAAATTGAGCAGATTGGAGAGGGGACTTATGGGTGCGGTGATCTCTCCTTGCTTCTTTTTATTTTGTTTGTTTGGGATTGCTTTTCATGGATATGTACAACTACAAAAAAAATCTTAGGATTTTGCGGAAGTTCTTTTTCTTTTGCAGGCAAGTTTACATGGCGAAAGACAAAGTTACGGGCGAAGTTGTTGCGCTGAAGAAAGTTCGTATGGACAATGAGAAAGAAGGGGTATGATGATTTTATTATTATTATGTAGAGTACAGCAGTAGTTAGTGGAGAGTGTTTTCTAATTTCTGGGCTCTGAAGATATACTCATTTCACTTGTCATATCTTCTTGAGTGGCGATTCCGGAAATCTCCTGTTCGAAGAACGGAATGAAGAATGCATTAGAGTAACCATAGCGATCCTTGTATTGAGGGCTATCAGCTATTTATACTGCACTAGGCCATCTGCTCGAGTGATAGCTAATTTGTGAGGTTTCAGGATATACAAGGCCCCTTTGATAATATGGGCTACTGTACAGGTTATATTATTTGTAATTAAGCAATTAGTTCTTGTGATTGTGGATTGGGAAATGAATTCAACGAGTCAATTCTGTTCTCGAATGCAGTTTCCAATTACAGCCATCCGGGAAATCAAGATCTTGAAGAAGTTGCAACATGCCAATGTCATCAAATTGAAGGAGATTGTGACGTCTAAAGGTAAATAGTTAAAACTATCTATTGCTGTTGTATTTTGGGTGTACAGAGGAAATGTAATGGCAGTTGGCAACAGACGCTTTGCAGTTCTTGCTTGTTAACACATGTGAAATTGATAATCACCACTACTGGGTAATGTCAACTGGAAATTCGTGCTTCGATAACAGCGTGTGAAATTCTCCCTTGGTGAAAGAGTTGTCTTTGGATGTGAACAGGTCCTGAGAAAGAGGACAACATCAAGCCAGGTGATGCGAGTAAGTTCAAAGGCTCTATTTACATGGTGTTTGAGTACATGGACCATGATTTGACTGGCCTTGCTGATCGGCCTGGGATGCGCTTCTCTATTCCCCAAATCAAGGTACTTCGTGGGATCAAACCTTCACTGCTTGAGCGAATTTTCTCTCTGTTTCCTTCCTTACTTTTCTGTCCTCGTTTTGCACAGCCCAGTTCCAAGTTTTAACATGGATCTTCTTCACTGCAGTGTTACATGAAGCAACTTCTCACGGGCTTACATTACTGCCACGTGAATCAAGTTCTTCACAGGGATATTAAGGGTATAATGTTAAGCAGCTTCTCCGTCGAAACATGTGTTCTTCTCATTTAGAATAGGTCGTTCTTTCATTGTCCGTTGCTTAGAATCAAATAATGCATTCGGAGGTGTTTGAAATTTCTGAGGTTATTTTTCCAGGTTCAAATCTTCTTATTGACAACAACGGTATTTTGAAGCTTGCCGATTTCGGGCTTGCAAGGTCTTTTTCTAACGACCAGAATGGTCAACCATTGACTAATCGGGTCATTACCCTTTGGTATAGGTAAGGTATCAGTGCTCTATTTCTGCTATTGATCTCCCGAAACATATAGAGCTTTAGATGTCTTCTGTTGGGGTATAGTACTCTAGTTATTCGACGGAGTATAGACATTGATTGCGCTATTATGTGTAGCAGACTACAACTAGCACGTCACCTGGCTTTCTAATTTCACTTCTTCCTGTTTCAGGCCCCCTGAGCTGTTATTGGGTTCCACCAAGTACACTCCAGCCGTGGACATGTGGTCAGTGGGATGTATTTTTGCCGAGCTTCTCAACGGGAAACCCATTCTTCCCGGAAGGAACGAGGTGTGATTAAGGAGTCTTCTCGTTGTCTTTCTTCAGTTACGCAGAACTTCAATGTGTTAACGTGGATTAATGACTCTGCCTTAGATTTGGATGAACTTATCATACCTTCCAGGTCGCAAGCCTTACGATAGCACCTAATTGCCAGGACACACGGTTGTAGTTCTTGACCTGATCAAATGACATTCACACAGGTTTAACACATTCTTACACTGTGTAGGATACGGAAAGGTTAGATGCCTTAGGCATAAATTTGTCATTTCATATGTTTGTGTGAGAAGAGACTAGATACTGGTGCCAAGCGTATTTGATTGTAAAATGAAATACTATAGCGTTAACTCGTTTGTCTTGATTCATCCAAACGAGAAATTAGTTCATACAATTATTTCTTGTCAAAGAAGGCTATATAATATTTAGCCTTTTTTTATTTTTTATTTTTATTTTTTTACTCTGTTTGTACTATTTTTCATCCCCTCGTCTCCTGTCATAATTCATCTCAGTGGTTCTAATTATATGTCTATTTCTTGACATTCTTCATAGCACTCTTTAAATCCATTAGGTTTACTTCCTAGGTATACTTCTAATTATTAGTTCCTGGATGCTATAATTTTGGAATATGTTGGTTTTTCTCGGTTGCTATAACGCGGTGCATGTGCTGGCTGCAGAGCGAACAGTTTCAGAAAATTTGCGAACTCTGTGGGTCTCCAGATGAGACCAACTGGCCTCGTGTCAGCCAGTTGCCTTACTACAATCAATTCAAGCCTGAGAGGCTAATGAAACGCCGTGTGAAGGATGTTTTCAAGCAGTACGTTTGCTGTTTCTTTTTACTTTTTCTTTTTCTATTTCTTAAACGTCCGTATTTTCTTTGTTACTTCTTGGTCATTTAAAGGTGGATAGTCTGTTGTGTGTTAGCGCTGTGGCTTTCTGATGACTGTTTTTCTGAACTGTCGCGCAGTTTTGACCGACATGCTCTTGAGCTCTTGGAGCGCATGTTAACGTTGGATCCTGATCATGTGAGTATGATAACGGGATTCATCTTGTTACTTGCATGTTTTGGGTTCGAACGTCGTCATCATTATCATCATCATTTATTTTTTGCAATTAAATTTGCAACTAATTTTCATGATATTTGGCCCTTTTTCATGGCGCTTATGAATGTTAAGTCATGTGTTCGTGTCAATTATGGCTTTCGTTTCTGCAGCGAATTTCTGCCAAGGATGCTTTGGATGCTGAATACTTCTGGGTTGAACCTTTTCCATGCCAACCTAGCAGGTGAGTGATATGTCTCATAATTGTGTATTCTCGAACTCGTGTGTTTCTACTTTGAGAAATGTTCCCGATAACAGATTTGACATTCAAAGATAGAAGTTAAAAGTTTGTCACTCGACTACGAAACTGAAGTTCCTGTCGAGGTTTGCCATGAAGTTAGTACCTTAGTTTGTCATGTACGTCGAACACGTAGATATTTTCAGTGTTAGTTGATTGACCAGTTGATGTGGTTGTGATAGTTTGCCTAAATATGAAGCTTCTCATGAATATCAAACCAAGAAGAAGAGGCAGCAACAGCGGCAACAGCAAGAGGAGCAGGCAAAACGCATGAAAGTCTTACACCACCCAGCTCCACACACACGATTGCCACCAATTCAGCAACAACCTCTACGTCCTGGTCCTCATCAACCTGGACACAACCTTGGGCCACCAATTCATGCAAATGGCATGGCTAATCAGCACAACAATTACAATAGGTATTGCTGATCACAAGCGTTTCGCTTTCATCCACTTCGACCAACTGAATTTGTTTTAGTCGAGGGGAATGTCGGTTTTTGTACTGGAATGTCAACGGCATGACTATACTTTTTGAGGTTCTAGCCAAAATATGTCCTCCTCTTTGCACCTGTAGTATCTTTCTGTGTATCACGTCTGACCAGCTGTATCCGATATCAGGGGTCAAGGAGGCAGTAATCAAGGCCGAGCTCCTGGAGGTGGACGCCCTCCACACGGAGGACCAAATCAAAATGGTGGATATGGAGGACCTAACCGTGGTGGACCTGGCGGGGCTTATGGAGGGCCTGCCCAACCTGGTGGATTTGCAGCTCCCAACATGGGGCACCAGGGTGGAAGGGGTGGCGCCTACGGTGGGCCTGCTGGAGGGGTTTATCCTGCTGGTCCGTATGGCGGTGGTAGAGGGCCTCCAGTCGGTGGTCGAGGACAGCAGTTTGGGTAAGTATTTTGGAGTCATGTGCACTGAATTGGGGTATCAGTTTGTTTATTTCTTACGCTTCAAACTTCAGGGAAGAGTCAACTGAATGCCCCTAGTTGATGTAATGTTGTCTCGACTCAAACGCAGTAGATGCAATCTATTTTAAGCACTTATGTGAAGATTTTGCACTCATAGAACTTTCGGTTTGTCTGCAGTGGCATGCCTGGTGGACCTCAGCCTCCTGCTTATGGTGGTCAGCATTACATGCAGCAGGTATCTCTTCTTAGTCCTGAATATCCTTGAACTACGATGTAGCTTAATATTATCAAAAGGCATCTACAGTAATACATCAACCTAGGCAAATTATCCACTTAATCTTGAGGGTTGGTGCCTCTACCGAATTCAAGTTTTTGTGAAATAGTTCTAATTGCTTCTGCCTAGCGTCAGGTTTCATCCTTCTCATCTGTTTTTGGATGCAGCCAACAGCGCAGTATGTAGACATTGATGGGGCATATGCCCGAGCATCTCACTCCGGATTTCAACCTCCCTCTCCTCATCGACCTGATTACCGGCAGCAACAACGTTAGTTGTGCATTGGATTTTTAAATGTTCTCGTCTCTGGGTTCAAGGAAGCTAGGAAGACGAAAGATGAAAAGAGGGTTAGGGAAACCTGTTGTAACTTTATACGCTTTTTGTACAGTGATTCGCAGCCACATAATTAGCAGTAGGTCGGAGTTTAGGTGGTCATGTATCGAAAAGAAATGCATGTACGGTTGAAAGTGCTCAAATTATTATTCCTCCCTTTTCTTGGACTTAATTATTCATGAATTTTTCCATTGCCATGACAGCTCTGAACTAATGTTACTTGATACTTTTGCAATTATAATAATTTGACCTTGTCAATGCTTCATCTCATTGTGGATATAATGGTGGAATTATTGCTAATGTCGGTGGACTTTTTTCCAGTTAGATAATTGTACAAGAATCTCTAGTTATTACCTAGACAATGGTGATTTGACGCAGCCTCGAAGTATATTCCATTCCTGGCCCAGATCTCCCTGTGAGGTCAACCGTTGATTGGCAAGACTACCGGGAGAAATGTTGGAAAAGTTAGCTGGGACCTCAATTTATAACTCTGTTCTTAATCATTTCTCCACATATTACTCCAACGTATATACATGCTACAATTTACAGGCTCACTATGGTGTTTGAATAAAATGTTATAAAATAATGAGTTAGTTTAGAATCTCAATTATTGAATGTTTTAATATATGTATTTGTATTAAAATGCAGTTTTGCTAAAAAGTGTGATGTTATAGAAAAAAATCACATAAGAATATTGTCATAAAATAAAATTGAACATTTTTTAAAATATAAGGTTTTTTATTATGTTAACTTATGATGTTATTTAGAATCTGTCTTATCTCAATTAATATTTAGTCTTCTGTAAGCCTTATTTTTAGATTAAATTTTGTGGTTTGATATTATTTCATCTTATTTTGATCTAGATTCGACCTTTAATACGGGACTTGTTTAGTATATTTTTCAAAAATTCCTCACAATAGTTGCATTATTCATAATTCATTTAAAATTTATACCAAGTATTATGACAAAGAGTGTTCATTGCAATTGTGATAAACATTTTTCTCTAGTTTGCTTTTCAAATTTAATTTCTTGAGTGAGAAACAAATAATGATAATAAAATGGTATATTTACAACTAAATTCACATTTTTATAAGTTTACTAATCAAAAATTAAAATATGACTTCAAATTTTGGTAGTTATTACCATGATAATTTATAAAGGGGTGATATATCCACTCTTCTAATCCCTACCAGCTAGAGTATCAACTTTTATTGTTTATAAGAAAGGCTTTCTTTAAGCAAGAGTATTAATTAGAGTTCACATGGGATTTAGTGAAGATTTATTTAGGATATTGCAAATGTCACCATTGTTTTTGCTATTACCAACACAACCTCATAAAATTTATTCAAATTTTACTCAAAATCTTCTTTTTGCTACATTTTATAAACCATTTCATTACACTTCAATATATATTAAAAATATTAACAATATCTTTTTTTATTGAAATCAAATATATAAATAAATAAACTAAACTAAACTAAACTAAAGAAGTATGTTAAGTGGGTAGCAAGTTTTAGTGGCAAGTTGTGGTGGCAAAAGCAAAAATGTGGTGACATTAGCAATATCATTTATTTAAAGTGAGATTAATTTGAATAACAAGAAACAATTTTTGTGCACCATGATGTGTTTTTTTACTAATAGAGTATATAACATAAAATAACTATAATAAGGTCTTATCAAATCTCTTTCAAAACCCACATAACTTTTAGTTAGCACTCTTGTGTTTTTATTTAATTTTTTTAAAGTATTAAGGGAAAAAAAAAAAAAAAAAAAAAAAAAAACTCTCCTTGTAAATAAAAATAGTTGATATTTTTATTGATAAGGATTTAGATTAAGAGAATAGAAACAATACCTTATTGATTTTTGACAACAAGAAATTGAACTTTAATTTGTTGGTTGCCTTATATTTTGAACTATAAAACAAATTTTATTTTTAGTATGCTATTTTCTTTGGTAAAGGTGTATATTAAATTATTTCTCAACTACTTAAAATAAATTTTGTGAATATTCTTAATAAAAAATTATGAGTTTCTTTATTGACTGAAAATTATTGTGTACAGCAAATTAAGAATCTTGTACTAAATCCGTAATATTTAAATGTTACATTGTATATTAGAATAAGAATAAATAATTGGCTTTAAATTAGATTTGTAGTGTATATATGTATATATATATATATATATAGTACACAACAAAAGTAGAAAAAGATTTGAAAAAGAGTTTAAGTAGAGGACTTGTTGAATCAAATTCAAATTGATAATTTCAAAAAGGGGCATGAAAGTTGCTTACTAATACATTGACGTGTAAGCAGAATAATACACACAATTTTATTTTATTGTGTGAAAATTATGAAAATCATTTCAAAGAGCTACTTGCATTCATCAAAAATGATAGGAGGACCCAATGTAGTTTGAGATACATATATGATAAAATAACCGATATTTAATACTTTAGAAGGCTTACATCTAACAACTGAAATCTCTTAGAAAAAAAAATCAAAAAAGTATTTATTGAACTTTTCTTTTGCAAGAATAAGTCTATTTCAAAAAGGTCACAAAAATTTGTTAGAAACAAGATTATTGCATAGCATAACTTTATAAGCATCCGCAATTATCTAAATGAGCACCTTAAAATATAATAATAATAATTAAATAAATAATAAGAATATGATTTTCAAAATAAAAAAATTAAATAAATAAAGCAAAAATAAGAGGACAACAGGTTCTTGGGCAGAAGAGTTTGTTGGATGAAAGTATGTATTCATCCGAAAGAACCGAAACATGACGCATCCATTCCCTCATCCATCCACAAATCATCCATCCATGAACATTCATCCATTAATGTATCTATTTATTCATCCATCCATCCCCCCAAGAAGGAAAGCGTGGGGGCGGGGGGTGTAGCAAGACAAAGGGGAGGGATCGGTCGGTGGGGTGGGGGTGGGGTGGAGGAGCTGCTTCTACTTCTGCTACTACTGTTAGGTCGAGAGATCGATGCGGCGAACTTGTTGCTTTTGCAGATCCGTCCAAAATCGCGCTTCCACGGCCTCCGAATTCAACGCACTGCCGTTTTTGTGCGGCAATCGAGGCCAGCATTCGTCGAGATCGGTGTAATAATCGACCGGTCTGCGCTCAGGAGCTTTCGTCTCCTCCATTCAACGATGCTCAATTTGAGGCTCCGCAGCATCGATCGACGCAGGTTATCCGAGGCACACATGGACTTTAACAATAAGGTTCGGATATTTTCGCGCTTCTTGGATCGAGACTCTGTGCAGTTCGTGGAGCGATCTCGAGTCAACGGCGACCCTGCTCGGTTGCAATCACTGCTTGCTGAACAGGAACTTTGTTGATCCGTGTCCACGACAAACGAAGCGTGTAGTTTTATGCCGACCTGGGAGATCTCAGGCACGAAGCTGCGGGCGCGAAAGCACGTTTCGAATGTGGGTGAAATCGGGGGGGGGGGGGGAATGGAAGATCTGGGACTGCATCGGTACACAACAGGATCGTGTCCAAGGCCGCGTGCAACGAGTGAAGATCACAGGCTAATTTGGATGGCAGTAAATCTGCTGCTTGGAACTGCCGCAGGTAATGATCTAAATCAAGGTGACCAGTTAACACCCAAGTTCAGCGCCAGTTCAGTTTCTCGGGGCGAATGCCAGGTGTGGTGTGCATAAAAAGAAACAGGGGTTGATCAGAGACCCGTCATGGTTGCAGCACTAGAAATACAACGGTCTTTTTAACTTCGATGAATGATCTATACGTGATGACAGTCTCGCTCTCTCAATTTTGTGTTCCCTCTCCGCCGGCTGGATCCTAGACATGTGTTTTAATAGGTAATTAAACTTACTGTTGACACTATTCGCCGTTCACAATGAAATTCATGAGGTCTCGCATGCACATCTCAAAACTGGCAAGAATGAATCAAACGTATTTCAAAGGGCGGGGGAATTGAGCAAGAAGAAATAATATCATAGGTATAAATAAATGGAGAGAGTATTCTGACAACCACGTTACAATGTGACAATGAAGCCCAGATTCCCGATATGATCCTCTGGGACAACATTGTGCTGCGTCGTTGTTGCTGATATGGCATCACGTGGGTCACTCACAGCTCCGCAGGAGCGGGCTCTAGAACATGTCGACTTCGATGCCAATGCTGGCAATGCAATCGACCGAAATGAAATCCAAGCTGCTGCTACTACATCTCTCTTATGTGATTCAATGTTAACTAATCTAGAAATTGTAGCAGTCTATCAATTACTCCCACAGTACTTTTGATCTACCAGTGCTACACTTGAGCCAACGAAATCGAAGCTAATCTCTAGTACTTTACAAACAGGGGTCATTATCGTCTTCGTGAGCTGGCCGAGCAGTGACGCAGCAGGGCGTTTCAATTGAACAAGTACTCTAGCTCGACAGCTATGGAAGTTCTGCTGAGTGATCCACGCTTCATCCAAAATGATTCGAATGAAAAACAACCACCGATCTTATTGTGGACCAAATTCTTTAACTAACAAGGCTCCTGAGAACTCAGGCGGCAACTGTGCCATGCATAGCGGCATGGCAGATTGTGAAAGCTCAAGATGTCGCAGGCGGTTGATACTTAGTAAGCAGAATTTGGAGTGTCGTTGAGCATAAAGACTTGTCAACCGCATGGGAGGAGAAGCGTGGATCGTAGTTGATCAAGGTACATCTGAGAAAAATGAAGAGGTGCATCTACTTTGCCAAGAATTGCAGATGTCATGAAGGTTACGGCTTTTTTCCTACAGTGTGCTTGTTGTTATGCATCCACACCTTCAAGACATGCCGCTTGACGCCGACCGTCGTGCAGAACTCCTGCACGGCCGCTTCGTCGTGTTTCTGGATGCGCCAACCGAGCTCCTCTGCAAACGCACACATCTGATCCTTTTGCTCTGTCGAAAATTTCGTCCGGAATCGCTTCTTGATCGCAGAGGGGGACCTCATGGATATCATCATGCCACCGGCACTGTTACCAAGACCGTCGTCTTGCTCGTCGCTGTCGGTGAGACCGCCAGCGCTCAATGCAGCCGTCGTCAACGGTGTCATAGCGCCAGCGCTGGGCGGGAGCGCCAGAGCTCCCATTGGGGTAGATGTGTTGGTCCCGCCGGGCAGCTGGTGGGGTGTGACAATCCCTGCACCCAGTTGCATACCAGGCTTCGGCTTGCGCTTACACTCGCACAGAACTTCGCCTTCGACTTCTCGACGATGGAAGTTCCGGTGGCAGTCGCAGGCCGCGCACCGGAGCGCGCCCACCGTACCTTCTTGGCCACCGGGCATAAACTCCCCGCAACCATCGAGGGCGTGTCCACCAATGCTGGCTGCATGGTTCTTTTGGCACTCCCGGTACCGGAAGGCACCCTTCTTCACATTTGACAGCTTCGCGGATGCCGATTCTGAGGCTGCACCCGCAACCTGCACTGCTTGACGTACGATCTCGCGAGCCTGATCTGCGGCTACATGGTCGCTCTTGGATTGCACCGAGCCTCCGTTGCCGCTTGGAGTATTCAGCAGCTTCGGCTTCGCAGCACCTGGCATCTCATGATGCTGTTGGTGCTGCGGCTGCACTGAAACTGGAGTGGGGTGGTAGTTGGATACGGCCAGCGCCGGCGGCAGTAGCAAGGGAATAGAGGTAGGCAACGATGCGAGTGGCTGGGGTTGAGGTAGTTGCTGTTGTTGCTGCTGAGTTTGATGCGGACCTCGCTGCTGCTGTTGCTGTTGATCGGTGCCGTCACGGCCAGACCCCAAATCCATCGCACTATGACCTGCGCTGCCTTTTTCCGCCGTCCCGGCTTCCTAATTCTCCCACCACCATATGACCTTACTTCTTTTGCACACCTTTCTACGTCGTCCAATGCCTTCTCCACACGGTAGGTGAGCAAATCTTCGGGATTGTAAACCCAGTCGTCGTTGTTATTGCGCAGATATGAGCTGACCATGCCCCTCTTTCAGACGGTGCAGGCTTTGCCTCAAGGCCACTATCTCTCAGGTCACTCTGCAACTCGTCCCTTACTCCGCTAGCTCCCGCACTAAAACCCCAATCTGCAGCAGCAGTAGCTCTTCTCCCAATGCATTCTATCTAGACACTCCTTCACACTTTCAAGAATTAGTCGGGATAACACGAGGTCGACAAATACTGACACTGAACTTCTCGAAAACAATTAGAGTAATAACCTAAGACAAGCCAAAAACTCTAGGGTCCTTCCAGTGAGACAACAGTCCCAGGTCCTGTCCTCCCTACACCGACAATCACACTTTGTCTTCGAAACGCTCGTAAACTGTAAGTAAAGTCTCCAGGACACTTCACATGCTAAGCGCGAAGCTCCTCCGCAGGTGCAAGGCATTAAACACACTTGAATCACTTCATCTGCTTGAAGCAGGAAATGCAGTTGAGATGTGCAGACACGAGCGAGGAAGATTGGCTCAGCAAATCAAAGCAAGGATTGTAAGACCAGGCTGAGTTACACGAGGCGCTCGATCTGTAAGTGATGTGCAGAGCTCGAGACAGAGTCACACAACAGTAGCAGCTTACGACCACTTACAGTAATCAAAAAACTGTCATCTGAAAGCCAAGTGCGATTTTACATGCGAGCCTACCCGCACTGTTAACCTTTCCTGCTCCCTCGAGCGCTCTCTTTCTCTCTCTCGCTCTCTCTCTCTCTCTCTCGTTTGTCACACACCTGCAGGGGATCGCACTACAAAAAAAAAAAAAAAAAAAAAAAAAAAAATCAAAACAAAATCTATCCTCGTTCTAAAAGTAGGCAACCAACAAAATATGAACAGTTGCAGAAGCAGAGAACTGTGTCAAGGCGTGTACTCTCCCGCTTCTCACTGTCTCCCTGGTGATGTTTCCTTCTTCCTCACGACCCAACACGCATCAGTAATCCCACCTCCACTTTAGACAGAATCTAAGAATCATCAGAGCTCATCAAAGTCCACCCCCTCCCGGACAGAGCTGTCGGACCTGGATCCGGCCACAAGCGTCGGGAGGGAGAATAGAAAATTCTGGGCGAAGCTTGGAGGGGAGGGTAAAATCACCACTGTGAAATCTCACCCTCATACTGGTACTAAGGCAAGGATATCGTACAGGCAACCTACAAAACCACGCGCCTGTAACCAAAGACACTCCCCGACCCTGTGCCTAAGGTATAATACTGTGTACCCCGCAGAAGCCCCATCTCTACACCCTGTCTACACCCCTCTACAAGTACCATGCTGATTAAATTTGCCAAGCAAGCAGACAGGGTAGCAAAGCTCATCAAACCTGGCCAGGCGCACAGAAACCCAATTTTCCTGCCCTGCGCTAGGTACTCCAATCCTCGGCTCCCTCCCTCCACTTCCGCGGGCTCGATCAATCAACCCCCTCAAGTGAAACTATAATTCTGTCACACTGGCAGAACCCGCATCATGCAAAACACAGACTTGAAAAAATGTAAAAGCCCTCACGCAACAATCACCACTGCTGCGTATGACGATGACGACAACGTCCAGCGACGCGTACACAATCGATTTCCTTCTGTTTAACTTGTTTTTTGTTTTTAGTTTTCTTTCTTTGCAATATTTTTGCTTTCGCTCTCCACTGCCTATCACTCCGGTCGTAGGGCATCATCACCCAGTTCTGGAATTGATCACTTCCAACCACAACCCAGGAGGGGGTAGTGACAGAAGGACATTGAATACAGAAAGAAAGCACCTCCCTTCCAATAATTTTCTACCGTGGCTCGTCAGCCAAGTGCTCTCTCTCTCTCTCAATCTCTTCCTCTCCCTCTCCCAGTCCCCTAAGAGAGCCCAAATCCAAAATTTCCTCTCTAACCCCACAGATATTTAATCGACGGACGCTGACGATCCATGGAAAAGCCACCGCAGCTATTCCCAGTGGACGCATCGACCACCACGAATTGCTGCTGCCAGGAAGACGGGGGTTACCTTTTCGGGAGCCAGACGGCAATGGATGCAACAGCAAACCAACCCGATCTAGAATGCGGCAAGCCGCATGCGCAACTAATTTAACGCGACACACGATTACTTCCTCTTTTCTTCTTCTTTGCAATAATACTCCGGTTTACTGAATACCCCAATTATAATTATCATTATATAACAATAAATTTTAGATAATAATACTCCCCCAACCGTAAGAGACATTCTCTTTCTTTCTCCCGCATCCTCGTCGTGGTGATTACCTCCATCTCCGCCTGCCATGCTCAGGCTCAGGCTCTCGCTCACTCACGCTTCTGCTTCCCCGTATTATTGCTCCTGGCGTTGCCCAGACCGGGTCGGGCCGGGCCGGGTTGTCCAGCGCTGGTGATGGAGGCCGGGTGGGGCGGGGGGTCTCTTCACGTCTGTACTCTTTGGTTACCTGGAGGTCAGTCAGACTGGTCGGTGACCGGCCCAGCAGGTCATGGTCCAACTCACACCCGCCCCCTTGCATTTTTTCACAGCCAAGTGTTAGATCATCTCCACTAATCCTCCACTAATCACCATGTGCGTCTTCGGTTTCGATGTGGGGCGCTTCATGGAGTGTGAAGCTTTTATACTAAAAAACAGGGAGTTGCCCACGTTTAGATTTTATTATTATTATTATTATTATTTCTGGGTGCATGTCCGTCCGAGGGGGGGAGCAGTTATTGACAATTATTCTTCCTAGGTTAGGTAAAGCCCAATAAGTTGGGGGGGGAGGGGAAGGTGGATGAATGTTCCATGGATGAATGAAACAAAGACGCAATTGTAAGGTCCTCATCCTCATCCATCCCCCCCTCCTCCCAAAAGGGAGCTTGTCTGCGAAAGTCCCTTTCAGTTCGGTAGGGATGTTATTCACACCTCGTACAACCCCCTAGTCCAATTTTATTTACAATATGAATGAATGTGGATGAATTGTTGTGGATTAAATTCATCCATTTATCAGAGTGTGTCATTTTTTTACCTTCTGTGAGGGTGATGATGGTGATGTGAGCTCCCACAGGCTTTTGGCAAATGCCTTGAGGGCCACTCTTCTTTTTCATTCATCCATCCATCTGTGTTGCAGAGGGGCCGGGCAGTCGCACATCTCGGGCTCTACCCCTCCTCCTCCTCCTCCTCTCCTGTTCGTATCAGTGTATTGTTTTGTTATAATACTTATTTATTTCTCATTTTTTATTCGTGTGATTTTTTTTTGTGTACTTAGCACCAGGAAAAAGCTAAACCAAAAAAAGAGCATGCCCACAACCTCACTCCAAACCACATGTGATTCATCCCACCACTCATTGTTGCAATATCTATTTTACTCTATATACAACATTAAAGTAATAGTTAAACTACCCCTAAGCCTACTAATACTAATACTACTTCACTACTACTACTACTACCCTTCCAACAGCTAGGGTTCTTCGTTGTTTTTGCATGCAACACCCATCCAACTCTCATTTGTGGTCTTCATGTGGATGGATGAACAGGTGGGGATGAGAAACGGCACACTCTCAGGGATGAACCCAACACATTTGAGGATGAGAATGCCAAATAAAGAAACAAATGAATAAAAGCAAGTGGGGGAATTAAAAGGGGATTGTCGAATGGGTATTAAGCAGGGAAATCAGGTGGTGCAGGGTGCACATCAAATGAGCAAGAGAAAGAGAGGTGTAAGCACTTGTGTGTACAATCCATCCATTGAAATTCATACCTTCATCCATCCACTGGATCTCCGTTCATCCCTTGGATTCTACATCCATATACATCATTCGTTATCTCTTTTTCATCCATCCTGTTGCGGTTGTCATCCATGGGAAAGAAACAGACAGAACAGGCCAAATGGGGTTCGTTCAGGCAATTAGTTATATTTAAAAAGTGAACACTTTCATTCTCAAACGAGGGTGCAAAAAGGCTTGTGAAGGTGGCAAAGTCATCAAACTACTAACATCAAGTGAGAAACTTATTGATAATAAATATTAATATTGTGCCTCATTATGATACACACTCACATCACACAAATAAAAAAATTAATTAATGAACATCTGTAAAAGTCTATATATATATATATATATTTATATTTATATATTTATATATTCTCTTTTCTTTATTTCTACGCATAGCTGTAATGATGGGATCTAGATAGATTCACTTGCTTTTGAAAGAATCTTTAATGTACATATGCAACTTGTATTATTAATGTATGGTCCATTATTAAGTTTATTATGTATTTAAGTTTTAATAAATTATTATAATGTTATTCAATTGAAATAGTATTATTAAATTTACACTTATAAGTATACTTATATAAGTGTGTACCTAGTTAAAACACATGAATATGTATATATATTATTTTTTGTACAAGTTTTTTATAAGTATAATTTTGTCAACATAATCATGTGATTGCAAGAAACTTCATTTTCTGAAGAAATGTCATATGCAATAATTTTCTTACTCAAGTGATAGTAAGATGATTTGTTTGCTTGACCAATAATAGTGGCTCAAATCACACATTCATTATAAACACATGGTAATTTTATGAATAAATATATAATTACATTATATTTGTAATATTATATATATATATATATATATATATATATGGCTAATGCAACCACAATTTTATTACTGCTACTACTATCCACTTTGACATATTTTTTGAAGTTTTTAATTCTTATTAAATATAATTAATATAACCGCAATTTTAGTATCCTAGACTCTAATTTTCATAACATCATGTACGAAATGGATATTCGACATTTTAGGTGGTTTTAATCTTATTCATTATTTAAATTTGATTTTTTGTATAGTACTAAGTTATAGTTGTTGTACTGTCTGGTTTCTACTAAGAAAACAAATGATGCTTATAAATAGTTCCTTCAGAAAAATACTTGGAGTTTTGTGGTGTTTCATAGAATTACATTTTAAACGGACATTTCTTGATTTAAATTAAGAAATTTTCTTCATTAGTTACATATCATACTGTAAATAAATTCATGAAATCCAGAAAGATGAAAAGAGTGTTGTGCGATGGGTATAAAAGCTATTGATTTTCTCCTCATGAAAATAAGAATGTGAACATGAATCAAGTTGACTGAATCAATAAGATTAGATAATGAGCATGCGATTTAAACCAAAATATGATATGATTGTTAGGAATGAGTATTATCACTTAAATTGATTTTATTTTTGATTTTATTTTTATGGGTATATTCATTCATTTACTTGTTTATTATCAATGATTGTTTATTTTTTCTAAAAAAAATGGAAAGACAGAAAAAAATGGCTCAATACTGAAATTGATTATGTAGTTGGAAAATGGTCACTCGTAACTTTAAAAGCATGAGTAGAAATGAAAAGATGAATAGCTACCCAGTAAAATTACAATTTTGAATGGATTTTTTTATACTCATTTGTATGTTTAATTTAATAAACTCACTGTCTTTAGTGGAAAGAAACTAATGATATTCTTTGCACTTTCTTCTGTTGGGTACTAATAATATCCTATGATAGGCATGAATGTTTTTGCAGTGTTATCAACAAAGATATTGCATCAAGTTTGTTGTTACAACTTATCAATACATGTGCTATCCCTTGTATGAGGACTCTGCTATGGAAATTTTACTTACAAACACACTTTTGTGTCAAACATAAGTTTGTGTATGTGTATGACGTGATTTCTTTTCTCCTCCTTCTCCTTTTCAGAATGTGGTTTCAAATTTTTGATGCTGAGAAAATTTAACCTCTGCATCAAAAAGGCATGTATGTGACACTAAATAAGAGCGTTTTATTTGATACAATGTTATTATTATTTTTACTTTATTGGTATTTTTTTAAAAAAAAAATCCTTACAGCGTTTTGATTTTGACATCAGTGAAATTATTATTATTATTATTATTATTATTATTAAAATAAATACATTAGATACATTTGTAAGCTTAAATAAATTTGTTAAACAAAACCCTGTTCTTAATTGATATACATATTCTACAGGCTCCTCATTAGGGATTCCTCATCAAGCTACTACATCCTTAAATGTAGGGCATGTGAATGACAAGTGCAACAACTAAGTAGAGTATCACCACTCATATTCTTTGGGCCAGTTAAGAATTTAGATTCTTAACCCTAAATATTGTCATTTGGTGTTGTTTCTTCCTCTTACAGAATACTATGCAAGAAGAACCTTATCTTAGGAAGACACAAATTATCTCTTAGTTAAAAAATATGTAAAGAAATAAACTAATAATTGTCAATTTTTTTACAACTTTGCACAAAATTTTGATTGAATTTTTCTTTTAAATTCATATATTTCATTTAATATATATATATATATATATATATATATATATGTGTGTGTGTGTGTGTGCGTGTGTGTGTGTCCTTTGGTTTGAGAATTTTTAATCTTTGACGTTAATTTTTGGACAATTAAAAAAAATATTAAAAAAAAACTTCAAAAATTGACAAAGTCTTAGTTTTAATTAATGATGGATAGTGCATACGTATATAGTATCAATTGTATATGCATAGTGTATGTATATGTATATTAATACAAACAATGGACCTTTATGACAATTAAAAATTTAAAAAATTAAAAAATCTATTCAAAAAATTGAATAATTTCCGAAACCTTATTAATGCATTTTGGATTCTTAATATTGAAAAAGAATGTATTCAACCAATAACTTGAACTTCCTTCAGAGACTTTCCATTCTTGAGATCAGTTTCAACAATTGCTTCCTAGCATTCATGCATCACCCATTTACCTATCACCACAATAAATAATCAATCAATCGAACTTTTTAAATAAGTGTCTATCTATCTATATATTCACATCTACATACATACACTATAAAACTTCAATAAATATATATATATACGTGTGTTATAATCTATTAATCATCCTAAAGGAGTATTCTCTCATATAATTAATCTCGAGAATCCAAATTAAGATCAGACACAATAATGGCTTGTTTCACAATAATGGCCTGAAAAATAATTGATACACATGAAAACACTCAACAGCGTTGAATTACGATTTTTCTGGAAAAGCTTCAGTTTTACTTTATTTCATTAAAGTTACAGGTCTCATAAAATATACCCCCACTTGCGCGACAGCATCGATCAAATATCTTTTTAATTTTTTAATTTTTTTTGCCCTCAGCCAATCAAGCTCCACTAGAGGGGCCTCAACTTAAGTTTCTAAAGCCCATTAAGAAGCTCGCTTTTGAGAATGGATTGGAAAACCAATCCATATTATCCACGTGTCCAGCTCAGCTTTTGTCGTAGTGCTGATGTGGCATTCTAGAACCCACCTCATCCTTGGCTGACGTGGCGTCACTTTTACATTACTAGAGTTACATTATTATTCAGGTGGAGATTCCTTGGTTTCAAATGTAATGAGTTGTTTAATGTTATTCTTTGTTGGTATTGGTTATCCTGAAAATATTAAGCCTTAGAAAGTGAAGATAAAGTATATTAATTTTTCCGATTTCAATTTTAAGAGATAGTTACAATTATTTAATCAGAATTATGTTTGGAGGATTTTTGTTTTCATGATTTGTTGGATTTTTGCTAATTGAATGTGGCTTTTGGAGTTTAATGATGATAAAGTGTGGTTTTATTTTTGTTTTGTTTTGTTTTTTTTGTTTTTTGTTTTGTTTTGTTTTGTTTTTTTTTTTTTTTTTAAAAGAGAAGAAAAATTCAGTGCTTCAGTTTGCTTGCATCGATAATAAATCATCCGTCCTCAAATTGCTCTAATATTTTTTCTTTCATAAAGAATAAGCTTCCAGAAGTATTATAAAAATTTAAAATATTTGTAAGTATGATTCTACCTACCATTTGGAAAGCCCATAATTGCATCAAGTGAGTTGACCGTAAATTGAAGTACCCATTGCAAAAGATGCCCCAAAATAATTGGTGGACAATCAAATTAATTTGTAATCTCAAATCTTGGAAAGAATTATTCCAAAGTCTACAAAATCTTATCAACGTAGTCAAATTGATGCTTAATTCTTGTCCAAGTCACTAACAATCCCACATGAAACAAATAAAAAATGAATATATTTGCAAGTTTTTTGAATCATATTTCATTATTTTATGTATTTAATGCTTGTAAGCTCACACACACAAACATAAGCAGAGATGAATATATATGTATCATTCAACTTGATTTTTCTACAAATATACTTTGATGTATTTGATTAATGTAAAATCTTCTACCTTTCATTACAAATGAGATAATGTAGAATCTTTCTTCTTTATTTCAAATGATATATTTATTTACTTATTTATTTATTAAATATCTCTCTCTATATATATATATATATATATATTGGCACCAAAAGTAGAAGTTCAAGGACACTTTAGAAAACACACATTCCCAATCACATGTTTCAATAAAAAAAACAAAAGACAAAAAGGAGAGATTCATTAAAAAAAGGAAAACAAAAGGAAGCACATGGAGGTGGAGTTCATGTGTTTACTGTTCCCAAAGCGCAGCACATGTTCTCAAAATGGTTCTCCGCCATTCCACACTCCGTTCCCGCAGACACCGATACTAAACCCTAATACCGCGCCGACGTGGATCCGACTCTCGTGACCGCGTAGGCTGAGTGGGTTCGCCACGTCACCAAGGTTTCTCCAGCGTGGGGTCGCTTTTTCTCCTTCAGGGCAGGCCGAACCCTGCCCGAAATATTTCACATAGTAGCGGAGTTTTCGAGGCTTGTCCTCGCAGCGCCTTTTTCTCAGTTCTGAACCAGGATTTTACTGCGATGGCTCATTTCGAAGGTGGATTTTAGTGCTTTCTGTGTCTTCTATGTTCCAAGTGTTCTGTTTTCGTGGTGCGTTGACTTTGGTTAACTTAGCTTACGTCGATTTGTTTACATGGCGCTTTCGGTTTTTGCTAAGTTTCATGTCATGCAACATCGCGGTTGATGGATTGACCGTGTTCAGCTTTTGTAACTGGTGTGAAGGTTAATAGATGACTGTGCGCACACTCTTCATCTGTGAAGTGTTGTAGTGTGTTCGAAGTGCTAGCTCTGTGGGTTGGGTTGTGCTGCATTGGTTGCTCCAGAAGACTTGATCGTCGGAGTGTTTAGAAGCGAGTAATTGGGCGGTGAAGGTTCTAATGTTATGCAGTTGCTCTGTATGTCGTGGAGGACAAGCACTTTTCTTTACGCTCTTTGGATCATTTTGAGGTGAAAACCAACAATTTGTACACATAGCCCAAACGGGTCGACTGTTTTCTCCAGAATGAATAGCGACGTCGGTTGCCATTGGAGGCACTAAGTGTGTTTTTTCGATATGAAAGGGATTGATATTAAAAAAGAAAAAAAAAAGAAAAGAAAAAAAAGAAACCCAGATTTGATTAATGCTGAACTTCTAGAGGTACAGTGAAGGCTCCAGACCACCTGAAAGCGTTGAAGAGAACCATATTGCTAATGATGTTCGTAAGGTAATGCATGTCAGAATGTGTGGTAAACTGTTTCGCAATAAACTCCACAAGCACAAATACTCGCAAATAGTCATGTATGCAATGCAATCACAACAACGAAAAAAGTGTACGACGTGTCTTTTCTATCGTGAAACAGTAGTAATTAGGTACTAGAGTGTAGTAATGTTTTGGAGTGCCGCGAGAACACTGAAGATGATTACAACTTTTGGGAGATTATAAATGGTCTGGAATCTAATATGCTGTCAGGCATTAGGAAATTTTGTATCCAATCAAGATTCATTCAAAAACTTGAATTGTTTCGACAGGCATTGCCAGAATAACCATCGAAATGAATCTGTTCTATTATTCCTAAAATATGGAGGTGGTATTCTAAGAACGTGACAAGAAATGGAGTACGATGATTGCATAATTCAAAGAGATTCTCAAGAACAGCAACGCCGCCGGATAGCAACGACACGACTTGTTCTCCACAAGCTCCGACCAAAACTCCACTCAAGCAGTGATCGAAAAACATCCAAATTTGTTGCGGCGAACAGCCACGTAGCATCGAAGCAAAAGGGGTGGGTTAAAAGCGAAACATCAGAATATGCTTCGAATTCCTAGGCAATAGAGCTTGGAATGGTGAGCGAGGAGGAGAGCCACAAATGATCTCAAGGCCCAAGCAGCGGCACAGGCTACTTAGCAAAGGCTGCAGTAGGGGGACGGCACTCTCCCTAGACTGTGAAGAAGAGGAAACAGAAGTGGATCACCTCGCTCTCTCACCTTGGAATGATCGACCTCGAAATGGTGTTGCTGCAGCCCCTGGTGCTGCACTGAGATGCCTCAAGAATCGCAGTTCTAAGTGAGATATCTATGTACACATTTTGGGGTTGGGGCCCCGTCTGGCCAAAGGGAGAAAGGATTCAGGATTCTGGTGAGCCCTTAGTGACGAGGGTGGGCTAGTGCGTCATGCCGCAAAGGGATCTCGACGTCGCAGCGTGATTGTGTGCGCGTGATCTGCCTCAGAATCTGTCGGTCTGGAGCGTTTGTGTGCACCTTGGACCTCTTTCTCTCTCTTTCTCTCTCTTTCTCGTGGTCTTGAGCCGTCGTGCAAGTCCCTTGAACGAGGCCACAGCATGTCTTCTTGCACCCAATTCGTGAAGCACCTGGTGTGGAGACAGCCCCAGTGGTGCACTCTTTGGAATTGTGTGCTGACGTAGTTGTGAAAGATAGAGTCACCGCTAGGTAACGGCTTCGAGGAACTGATCGATAGCCACGAGTGCTGAGGTTACTAGTGCCGAAGTTCGTCGGCTTACCTTCAAATTGAAGCTTGCCTGCGACGTCGCCCCTCATACCACTGAAACCACCTGTCAAGTGAACTGTTTACTTACGCTTTCTACTGCATAGGGCAATCTCCAAAGTACAATGTTGCTTGCTTGCGGGATTGCTTGAGGATAACATGGTGTGAAGCAAAGTATTGCAATGGACGTTCAAAGGTTTTCGTCAACGATTTTCGGTTCCAGATCGATGAGGACCCATTTTTGAAATTGGAGACAATGGGGTTTGATCACATGAGCCTTGCTCAATCTTAGCTGTGTAAGGAGCAAAGCGAGATGTGCGAGGTATCTAAATCGTAAAGCAGCAACGACGATCCTCCTTGCATAGAACAACTTTTCGCTCCTGTGGTTTGAGGATGCGTTGGCAACATGTCACACCCTTGCTTGCACTTCATAAGAAGATAATTACTTTGGTTAATTGTACATCGTTTCTGTACGTTAGCCGTCTGCGGTGGCACACTGCCTTCTTCTGAATAACCAGGAATAGCCAAGCACGTAACGATCCCCGAAATGGAGACTTTGACGAGCTGGCCAGTTCATCGCAGAATGTGCGTGTCTTCGGTACAGGAGTTCCTCAGTCTTTCTAAACCCTCTCACAGTTGGGTATTCTTAAACAACGGCCTATTACTTCCGGTGCAACTTACAGTAATTGGCAACCTCTGCGAGTAACGATGCTGATTGGAAGCCATAACCAAGACAATGATGGCTCAGGTATAATTGCCGTGATTATTACCTCTGAGGTTTGTTAGCAAGCCAACTCGATATCCTAGTGGACACATTTATTGTTTTGCGGTTTCAGACCAGGTTTGAAGATAAGCTTAGTTTCACCAGGCAACCCCAAGTTTCTCTTTTAGTGTATTCCTAGCACAAGCTGCATGCAAACCTACAATGGATAGAAACGAGGATTTGGATTAAAATTAGGTAGGCGTTCAATGGTTGCAACTTTTCAGCTTGCCTGAGGGAATGTTGTTGAATTTCCTCTGAATGGAAGGGCCGTCGTTTGTGTTCCTTGATCCGTGTAACTCTTTGTTCTAGCAACCAAATCAACCTCCTGAGTACGTTTGATTTTGGTGTGTGTTTTCCTTCCGATTCTCGCAGTCTCTTTTCATCGTTTTGTGTCCATCTGGATAATGTGCAGAAGAAGTTAGGAAGATGAAATGACTCTACGAAGTTGATTTGTTTACCGAAATTCTCATTACAGAAAGTTGATTTGAAGATACCACGCCCGGTTTGCTTTGATCGAAAAAACATGAGCAGCTTTGTTTTGCCTGTGGGATCTTTGAGTATGCGTGTGTGAAGTTAAACCAAGTACAATTTCAGAATTCCAAAAGATAAATCTCAATTCTGGCCAGCTATAATCTTGTTTTGAAAGCTGTGAATATCACTACCTGAGACCACAACCATGTTTGATGAATCCACTTTGCCACTATTCGGTGAAGGAGGTCTATGCTTGAAGGTTGCAATTGAGCAGGTAGGAACTAATTTTCCATTGAAAAATGAGGATATCAGCAAAAGCCATTTGACGTGCATTTGTAGGAAAACATGCAATGATATCCATGTCTAATGTGTGCAACCAACAAATTGGGTTGTTATTACTTATGTGTTATGATATTTTCCTAACACAAATTTAAAAAAATTCTTATTTGGTTATTTGTTCATGTAAATTGATTGATTTATAATATTCAAATTGGATCAATAAGTATTTCTTAATGTGTTACGAAATTATTATTATTATTATTATTATTATTATTTTCTTTTAAAAACACTTCTAGATTTAAATGTCTATTATAAGAGTGATTTACAAATTGGACAACTTATTTTGTAAGCCTTATAGTCTTTAGAAAACTTGTATGTGATCTTTTTTTTAATGATATATATATATATATATATATATATATATTTGTGGATTGAGGCCATATATGATGGCCATATTTAATCTTTCTAATTTTGATTTAAAACTTATTAATTTCTTTGTATGTGACAAAAGTCATATTGATTCTTTGTTATTTTAGAAATAAACCTATTTTCAATGTTAATTATTATTATTATTATTATTATTATTATTTCTAACTATGTGTGTATTATTTGTCATTTAATAAGTTTGTATAAATTTATTTCTAACAAACATAATTTAAGAGTTTGATTTTTTAAAAATAAGTGAGTATTTATTTAAATAAATTTAAAAACTAAGAAATTATATATATACATTCTATAAGAATTTTTACTACATCAAAAAACTTATATTTATGAAAAAATTAATAAAAATAGAAGATAACATATGCGAACTTAAATGCAAAAAAATTAATTAATTAATTCTATTCAATAATATAATTAGCAATAGTATTAACTAGTTTTAAAGGATTTTTTGAATAATTTTATTGTTTAATATAAAACATAAGAACGTCTTTTAATTTTTTTTAAAGAAATTTAATCGTATAAGATCTAAAATTTGAAAATTTATCAACTAAATAAAACCTATTATTAAATTTAAACTATATAATTATCTAACATTGATATTATAAGTTAGGTTTATTATAAATTTGCTAAATAAAAAATATATTACCTTAGTTTCTATCATTTATAAAATAAAATATCAAAAATTAGACAAATTAGTAGTATTTATAGAAAAATCACAGTATATATATATACACATAGACAAAAGTATTATGTAGTTTTTCAAAGGAACATTTGTATTTGTATATGATTTATAATTTTTCTTTCTTGTAATTAATATCAAGTAGAATAATTTCTAATTTAATAGCCAATTTTATATATAAATTACAACATGATGCAAAAACATTAATTCCTAATTTTCTTTATTTTTGAATATTGAACCAAAAAGTTAATTTCAAAGTCAGATATGACAATTTGTTATTAATATTTTTTTAAAAAATACATGTTGGCAATTTTATTTTTATTTTTATAATTTTCTATAACTTATTAAGTTTCAAAAATCAACAATAAAAGATATGTAAATTATCATATAAAATTTAAAACTCTTGTAATATATAAAATATCATCATTGTTTAGTTTTTTGGTATATCTAGTTATAAAACAATGAAATGTATTCTAATTAATATTTTTCAATATAAAAACTAAATCTAAACCTTATATAATACCAAAAATATAATCACATTAGAAGATAAAAATTTATAAAGATAATTAATATAATTATGATAAATTTTATGCAAATAGTTTTTTTTACAATATCATCTTATAATATTCTTATATTATCATCTAAACCTTGTCTATAATCTAAAATTTAAAATCTTTAATCTTATATTAATCTAATAAGATTTTAAAAGTATTTTTTTTAAACAATAGATTCACTAAATTTACAAAGCATCATCAATAAAATTAAAATAAAACTAGCATTTGTAAGAATTATAGATTAACAAATTTTGTCTTTAAGAGATATTATTTATAACTTCTTTATATTAAAAGTGATTAAAAATGGTCATAAAAATATATTAATATTTAATAGGCTCAAGCTACAAGAACACCTCAAATTGCTATATATATACCAAAGGCCTCTAATTGGCTACTTTAGATTCCTTCTTCTTTGTCCTAGTATTGATTCCAAACAACCTTCTTTTATTCTTTGTCCCATCAACAAGAGTAGGAAGTTGGGGAGGAAATCCAAGACTTGCACTAAGATAAAGAAGAAGGGGAGGAGAGGACTAGGATCTATATTAAGACAAGAAGGAGTCTAGAGTAGGCAATTAGAGACCTTCAATGTGTGTATTGATATAATTGGTGTTTGTATAGCAATTTGTAGTGTACTTGTAGTCTAAGTTTGTTTAATGTTATTATATGATAAGTTAATCATACAATTTTAGGCTTATTGCATACACAATGCATGGCATATTTAAGGATACTTATTTAATATTGCATGGTTCATAAGATTTATTGCATTGCATGGCATATCTCAAGATACTTATTGAACCAACTTCTATTTATATGAAGTTTTTTTGATATTTTTTAATCAAAAAAATGTATTATTGACCAACTTATATTTCTACTTACTTCTACCAATTTTTATTTATTTATATTTATTTCAAAAACACAAGTAATTATTTTCAAAAAATCATAGAATAAGTTGATTATTTTTTAAAAAGAAATTAACAATAGTCTTTCAAAATAACTAAAAGATATAAAAATGTTTTGACAGAACACCAATCTTGAAATACCTGATAAATACAAATGCACATGTCAAAATAATTTCATACAAAAAAATATAAAAAAGAATACAAGTGCACTTGTCAAATACGAAAGTATACAAAAAGAATACAAGTGAACACAAAAGAAATCAAGTACATTTGTATTCACATTTTCATAAAAGATATATTAAAAATGACTTGACAAATGCACCTATCCATATTTGTCTTCACCTTTAAATAATGAAAAGGTGGATACAAATATGTGTTAAATATCGTGAACTGTGCATCTTGTGCATTAAAGCGAAAAGAAAGAAACAAAACTAGAAGGAAAACTGGGGAATGTTATGAGCGAAGCACATTATTTCGTGAGCCGCGTGCGCCAGCTGCCGCGAGGCGAGCCGCACGCAGAGCGAAGGAGAAGACGAAGCTGGGGATGGTGAAGCCAGTGAATTGGGATCCATGGCCACGATGTCGAAGCTGGGTTTGCTTGCTTTCTGGTGTGCTAGCCAGGCAATGTGGTGGTGGTGGTGATGCAGAATCCATGACGCTACAGCAGCGTCGCACTACTAAACGTAGCATCCTCGCATCCCACAGAATCAGATAATTCCCACTTTCTATTCCTATCATGCTGACTCCTGCTTCACGTCACAGTCTTGGATCTGTTATCGTCAGTTTCCTGTTCAGTTGTGGGCTCGACTTCGGAGCTGGAACCTCGGAGACAGCACCATGAAAAACTTGTCATTACGAAGGTTTTTTTTGTGATAGTTCGCTTTCTGAGCGGTGCAGAGGGTTGGCAGAGTAGGGCGGGATTCTGATTCCCCATACTGCAGCGTGTTCATGTGCTGTTGCGGTGCCTGGCGATATGGTGTTCACACAATGGGTTCGTTTTGCGGCCTTGGCAATTCCGGAGGATGTGAGAAACGCACTTGGGGTGGTGTTACTTGCTTTTGTTGCTAGTGCGATCGTGAGAGTTGTGTTTTCGTTGGTGAAAACGTACTTGTATGATCCGCTGAGCATAGGGCGCATCATGGCGAAGCAAGGGATTGAAGGACCCCCTTTCCACCCGATCTTTGGCACCACGGCTGAATTGAACGCGTATGTCAAGTCGGTTCCTGAGTCTTTGCCTCTTGATGAAGACCACGACTCGATGCGGACCGTCAGCCCTCATTTTCACATGTATTTTCCCAAATTCGGTGAGTTTGCACATTGTACGATTCATATAGGCTGGTTATGGCCTCATTTTGGAATTCGTTGAATGAGGGACAATTGAATGGGTTTTAACATTATTTTGGATCTCTGCACAGGAAAACGATTCCTGTACTGGCGAGGACCGCACGCAAAACTGGTTTCGAAAGATCCAGGTCTTGCCAAAGAGGTCCTTTTGTCGCAATATGAGTTTTTCCAGAGGCACCCTCAAGATATCAAAATGTTATCGAATTTTGTTGGCATGGGCTTGGATAACTTAACAGGTGAGAAATGGGCTATTGAGCGACGCACACTCAATCCCTTCTTTTACCACGACCCCTTAAAGGTAACTCGCACATCATCATTCCAGATATCCTCTTCATCGTACATGGTCGTGTCATAGCTGAGCACTGAAATTTGCTTCTGAACATTGAGTTGCGTGTGAGAGTGTGCGTGTGTGTGTAATTGGTTAGAACTGGTGGCACTGGCAGGGCATGGTAGAGGGCATGGTGAAAGGCGCGGAGCCGGTGTTGAAGAGCTGGGAAGAGGAGGTGGCTAGAGCAGGTGGCACAGCTGAGTTCAACTTGGAGGAGGATTTGCATACAATTTCTGGCAACATCATCGCCCACACGGCGTTCGGAACTGATCACGAAAAGGCGAAGGAGATATATCAGACGCAGAGGGAATACGTCAACCTTCTCTTTCAAAATTTACACAGCGGGTGGTACTGGATTCCAGGATTCACGTAATTAGCTCACCATCCACGCTTTCTGAACGGTTACTGAAATTGAAGCAACTTGCTCGACTGCGCTGTGGAATGAATGCTTACGAAAAGAATTCTGCAGGTATCTTCCTACACAAACGAACGTCACTATGGCGCGGTTGAGATCTACAATCGATAGTTCGCTTCACGAGCTCATCACAGAGCGGCGGAAAGCAGCGGAGCGAGGAGACACGGCGTCTTACGGTAATGATCTTCTCGGGATAATGCTAGCAGCTGCATCCAATTCCACAGATGAGACAGCTACCGAATTCAACCTTGCTTCTGTTTTCAATAACGCGAAGCTCTTCTTCTTTGCGGGGCAAGACACAGTCGCAACTGTGCTTACCTTCACACTCCTGCAGCTTGCGAGGTATCCTGAATGGCAGGATCGGGCTCGACAAGAGGTTCTCGAGGAGGTTGGCGAAACGGAAGCATATGACTCCACCACACTCAATCGACTGAAAATTGTAAGCTCACTGGATTTCCTTCCAATAAGATCCACCCTCCACGTTCTATTTTGCATTCAGTGTGAAGTGCACAATGCATTTACTTACCATGACATCGTTCAAAGCGCAGGTGGGGATGATAGTGAACGAAACCATGCGGTTGTTCCCGGCCGTCATCTCCGTCTCCAAGGTAGCCACAAAGGATATGCAAATCAACGAATTGTTCATTCCGAAAGGGCTCACAGTGGAAATCCCCATAGTATCATACAACCAAGACCCTGAGATTTGGGGAGATGATGCCCACAAGTTCAAGCCCGACAGATTCGAGCACGGTGTCTCGAAAGCTTGCAAACACCCACGTGCGTTTCTGCCGTTCAGCATGGGGCCCAAGATGTGCATAGGCAAAGAATTCGCTTTAATGGAGCTCAAACTGGTGGTTGCTATGGTGCTTCGGCGCTTTCGGCTCTCGGTGTCGCCGCATTACAAGCACCACCCTTATTCAAGCTTGTTAACAAGACCCAAGTATGGCATGAAGCTTATCTTCAGTAGCAGACAAGCATCTAAGCTTGAGCACTGAACTCGCAGTGTCGCTGCCTTCACCACACCCTTTGAAAGCTTCTTCACTCACTTTGATGAGAGCACCAAGTTTGCAAGCAACTTTGGATCTGCTGTGCACAAACACACAGACACACTCACAGACACATACTGACACACTCATTCACACAATTGAGCTCAAGAGCGGTGCTTCTGTCAACGCTGTGAATCTCATGATCTATCGCTGGTTTTGCTTCCAGCGTATGCTTCTTCATGATGCATTTAGTAGGGTGTGGTCTTCTGAGCAGTCTTCGAAACTGGGTATATATTTGTGTATATTTAAGTATGTTTTTGTATACACTTGTCTCCTTTTTCTTTGTTTCATTTGTGAGTTTTGTTTTGCTAGGTAATGGGAAAATATATCTGTGCTCTGTTGCTTGTTCATTGGTGCCTAGTTTTAAAATCATTTCTTTGTCATTTCATGGCTTGTGTTTGTTTCTTGTGCGTTAACTTAATTGGATGTCGATGAAGAATTAGGTGAAGATGAATAATAATGTACACCTATATACTTGCTTGGTGAAAAAAATTGGTAGTGTGAAACGTTGCTTTTGTTTATATTATTTTTTGTGATTGTATTTTGTGAATAAAAATATTTTAATTTTCTACAAGTGGTGAGATTTGCAATATTTTTTGGTAGAATAATACACAAGATTTAATCTATATGTACATATACTTTTATGTAACTAAAATATTAAAGAGAAGTTGGTTAGAGTTGTGAGATGAGAATTCATAGATAAATTTGTGCAAGAAAAAAGAAGAAATTGAAAAAGATCTTATAAAACTTTATGGATTGTAACATGAGAAATGATATTATGCTTGTATAGTGCAGAGATGTATATTAAACCATTATTATCAACTATTGTTGAAAGTGTTTTTGCAAAGTATCTTCTAAAGAAATTGTAATGGTCCTAAATAAGGTTGGTCAAAACATAAAAACTCTTTATGTTTTTCTTATAATTATCAAAATGTGTGTTTTGGTAACAAAAAAAATAAAAATAAAAAATAAAAACTTTATAATATTAAGAACCTTCACATAAACTTCTTTTTAAATTTAAACAAGAAGTGTATTAGAATTTATAAATTTACAAAAGTTACAAATTAATTACATTAAAGAAAAATAAACTATAATAATAAATTTGTGACTTATTTTATTAAAATTTTAAAATTATCTGCAAATATATATATATATATATATATATATATATTACTTTATAGTTCTAATTTAAATAAAGAATTACCAATACTATATCTTCAATTGATATTGCTATGTTCCACACTACTTAAATTGACAAAAAAACCTTGCTTCTATGCTTAGGACACATTTGGCAATCCTATATTTAATCCCAATATTGACCCAAAAATAGAATAAATTACAAAATAAGTTCTTTTGCGTTTTTAGAAACCAATTTTTTTTTAAATGACTTATTTTTTTTGGAAAATATTTTATTTAAAAAAAATATCTCATAATTTATGTCTTCACAAAATATTCATTGTCTCCCTCACAATTACCATACTTTCCTAAAGCAAAGAAAGGAAAAAATGTACAAAAGTAAATGGCATATTATTAGCTAGTTGTCTACATAGCAATATCAATTGGAGATATAGCATTAATAATTCACTTTAAATATCATTTTTTTTTTATTATTTAATTTTGTATCTTGTTGAAACATAAAACAATTGTCCAAAATTTTATGAAATTAACAAAAATCAATCATTTATTAAATTTAGTGCATGTGACTTGCAGTTTTATTGCTATTTTTTTCCATCTTCACAAAATAAGAACAAAGTTATTTAGTATATTAATTTAAATTACATATATTTTTTATTTACAATAATATCAATTTTGTTTAGATCCAGTGCTATATCGAAAACATTTACCATATTCAGCAAAAAAATAAAAGTAAAAAAGTAAAAAAGATAAAAGTGTACAAATACAATTTCTTGAAAAATAAAAATAAAAAACACTATCCAAACTTCTAATACATAGTTGTTATGTAAGATTAAAATCAAAATATTCACTGGAAGGATTGACATGTACAAATACACTTTTAATAGGAAGAATAAAATAGTAGAAAATTCTAAAACTATTTATTAGTAGGAAAATATCACGTTTAAACATATTTAAAAATAAATTAAGAAAACTATGATCTCAAATAGAACCTACCCACACACACTACCCATCAGCACTAACCCTTGCCCAAAAAATCACAAAATATAGGCATAAACATTACATGACCAGTTTCTTCTGAATACAGCTGGGACAAGTATTCCATCTGCTGAAATAAAGTAAAATTAGAATAAAAACATACATAACTTACTCATACGTAGTTTAGACACCATGACGTTAACGAAACATGTTGCTTCTTGCTCCAATCCTTGCAGTTTTAGTGCCATTATTTTGCATTTGTCTGCAGTAAAGATTTCTGCATTGCTAACACAAACAGTCAGACTAAGCATCACATCTGCTGGGTCTTGGTCACCATGGAATTATCTATTCTAATCGACAGTTGTTTGAGTGCAAGTTAATTCATCCCTTTTCTTTTCAAATGTTTCATGATCCTCCATCAAATGCTGATTTCTTTTAAGGAAAATAATGGACAAGCATCAATAAGAGGCAAGCATATTAAAAAGCAAGCTGAACTTTAGTCGCTTTTTTGATTATGAGAGTGAACTAAACCATGATCAAGGACCATGTCATCTTCATTCTTCCTCTTCGGCTAGAGATCCTAAATTAGGAATGTCTTTGTAAAATTTCTGCACATTGTAAGCACTACCACAAAAAAAATGTAAACAACACAGAATCATCGAGTGGTTTCCAGTCGCAGATGTGAGAAGATTTGCACCATTAACAAAACAAAGCAGAGCAAGGTTTCTTGACTGAATCCACAGCCTGAGGCGTATGGCATGCCACAAAAAACTACGTGTTCTCAGAATGAAACCCTGACTATGCCACGGAATGAGACTTACTCCTTGATTGTGCGAAGCCCAACACCCATCTACGAAACCTGACACCACCTGCATCCACGAGTACTCCCAACCAAACGGTTACAATTCCGCGTGTATGCTTCTGAAAGTTGGCGTTTCCTAAAGATGAGCAGCCCGCAGTCATGCTAATCTCGAAGCCCGGGCAGATCCATTTTCAATGACAGAGGCTTCTGAGATATTTGTTGGCCATGACTTCGTCACATGCACATCTTCTGTAGAATGTCATGAACACGGAGACTAATGCAATGCAAAGCTCAAGTGCCTTGACCCGAAAATCAGCCTAGAGGTAAAGATTGGGTCAAACCTCATGTGACATGTTTTACGCCTGTCTGAGATGAACAACGACCCGGAGCACACGCCGATTCCATATTGCAGAACATGGCGACTCAGTTTTCTACAAACATCCTTATGTGGTTCCGATTGTAATGCTCAGAGACGCTCCAAAGACGAATCACTGACAGGACGGAGGATTTTATAATGGCCAAGATCAACTGTAGAAATTCTGTCCAGCTGAATGTTGAGATCTTTACCCTTTCTCCGACGATGGCGCCAATCATGATCACTGAGACATAGACAGAGTTCTTTCGAGTGAAGGCACGATATATCTGCTCTGCCACAGACTCACTCTGAAATCGCCCCATGCCTGACAGCTACAAGATAAGTGCAACACGCTCGCTATGATAAACCTAGCAGGATGGATGTGGGAAATGCAAGTAAACTCGGAAGAATCAGTAACCGCGTTTGGTCTATGAAGTGGTCTAGTATCGTGAAAATGTGGAAATCCAAGGAGAGCAGGCCAGAGAGATGTTATGAGACGGTTAGCTGGAAAGGGCAACTACCCATCTCAATCTGGTCGATTCACCATTCTCTAATTCAATTAGTGAGGTTCAGACGTCCATGCTTTCGCGCTCAATACATTCACCCAATTGAGCGCCCAAATGATTTGGCTGGTTGTTGTCTGGAGTGATCAAGTGTAGCGCCAGCATTCCGTTTGGATATATGGCAAACCCCCCACATGCTTAGTAATAGCGGTTTGCTCAGCTTTGACAGTGAGCCGTTGTGCTTCACAGAAATGTTAGGTGAGCCTGCTCTGCAATAATTCATGCATAGAAGAGAGAAAATAGTGGGTTCTCTTTAGTTTTGATTATAAGGTGCCTTATTTTGATGAGAAAGATTAGAGAGTTACATGAATTAGGAGAGTAGGCGCAGTGCTTGGTAGTGTTACTTGACCAATCCCTTCTTTGTGTTCGTCAATATTCATGAGATCGGAGTTCGTGGTCATGTTTTTCATGTACATTACGAAGGTCGAGTGAGCGTCTTGATTGAGGTCGAAGTTAAAAGATCTGGAGAGCTGTCGCATTGAAGCTCCAACTCTACCAACTGAATTGGTTGCCAGTGAAAGGTACTGAATCGAGATAGAGATTCAACCAGTTAGTGAGGACGGCTATGGGATTCGCAATTATCTGAAGTATCTTTTGAAGGAACAGTGGGCATCACGTACCACTTTTATCAATGCATTTAGTAAAACCAATTGCGCAGGGTAACAAAGTAATCAGTGACCAAACTAGGTTGGTTGATAACAGATAGCCCCAGATCACAGTTTAAGTTGAAGCAGAAAGCAACAACAGATCAATGCTGTATTGAATGATTTGCTTGAAACTTACACATTCTTCTTAGCATCAAAACAAGGGAAAGCAGCTCTGATCACGCCGAATGTGCCATTGTATGAATTTATTACATGGTGATTAAAGAAAGGAATAGTTATCAACACATGCCATGCCTCACAACTTTACAGTTCGAGCATTTCGGAATTCAGTGATGGAATTGTAAAGAGCTACCTGCATTGCCGAAACTAGGAAGCGCAGAATTTAGTAAGTTATGGCAAGAATAATTATAAATAAAATTCAAACTACATGTCAAAGCTTGTATGCAAAAGTGTGATGTGATCTGCCAATGCTACATTACACACCAAAGGAAATGTGATCCGACAATTGGTTGCCTCGTTGTGGAAAAAATAAATAAATAAAATAAAATAAAAATCTAGTCAATGAAAACATTAATCTTAGATGAGTATCAAAGCAATATTTATGTAAAATCAACAAGTAGCGCAAGACTAATTTAGCATGGAAGTGAGAATTATGAAATGGGTAAAAAAAATAATCTTGCTATATTTCTTAACCTTGCTTTATTTCTGTCTTTTGTAATTTTGAAACAAAGCAAGAGGTTTAAGAGAAGTAGGTTCGAAGCACTAAAACCTCTTTCAGTACTTTTTTCTGGACCCCAACATATTTTCATCCACTGTACTCTGCTTTTGCACTCTGCTTTTTTATTCTACTTTTAGAATAAATGAAACGTCAATACATTGATGAAATTGAAATGGGAAGATAAAAATGTTGAGTGGAGCACAAACAGAAGATGCCTAAGTGCTTGTTTCCATGAGCTTATACCGCTTTTCTTGCATTCCTGCTACTCCCATTTGAATCTCGATAATAGTATGCAATGGCACCTGCATCCGAACAGCTACAATCTCAGAACCAAAGCCAAACCTATTTCTCCATCCTAGCCTCTCCTCATCAGCTAGCAATCAGATACGAACTCCTCGGAATAGAATCATGTACATATTGCACAGATGAGAATGTGAACCTGAATATGAGGCACTTCCTTCAGAGGTTTGTCCATAAAGTAAGCATATAACGAGCGAAGGATTGCCTGGTGGCAAATTGTCACATGGCACAAATATTAAGTCAATAACTGATATTTTTTCGTAATAATATAACAATGAAAGTTGCTGGAGTACTGCATTCTTTCAAAATATCCCACAAGATTAAACGTTCATGTCCCCAGACGCCTGGCTAAAGCAGTTTGGTAAGGAAAGTGCAAAGACAGTGCACGGAGACATATACTTGATGTGCAATGACTACCACCGGTGAGCGTTGTCTCTCAAGCTCCACAATGACAGGCTCGACCCTGCAGGAAGCCCATGGTAATCATCAGATACTACGGGGCGTGCAATAACCAGCTCAGGAGAAAGCATCACTAATGTTTCCTATCTAAATTTAATTGCAGTTCATAGACTTACCTTTGAATGACGTCCAAATAAGATTCACCGCGAGGATAACGGTACCGGAGTTTATCTGCCTTGCGTGCTCTGAAACACACTTAAATCAGAACCATATTAAAATGGAATCGGAAAGAGGAAGGATTCTGAATCTACAAACGTTTAATCGAAGGTTTGATCAGTAGTAGTTCTGAATTACACAAAGATTCAATGAAAGGTTTGAACCATCAATATTATTTAAGCACTGCTAGTTTCACAAGATTGAGTTTCTTAGTCTTGTTACATCAGGAATAACTAATGAGTAGAGATGTAGATGGAGGATACAGATGATATAAAATTATGTGTAGTGGTGATACATGTAAGAGCATCGTTTCTTACGAGTATTCTTCTGGCATATGTTGCTTGATCTCCTCATAAGTCATTCCATCGCAAACACCTGCATTAATTTCATCTAGCACTCGCCATTGAACCTGCAAGCTCCCCAAAAAACAGCAACAAATGATATTCCTGCGCGAGGTGTCTTTCTCGTAAAAGTTTGACATTGGATTGCTTACCACAGTAGCGCACAACTTCAAAAATGATTACCACTAACACTGATTCAAAACAATTTCAATCAAAACTCAAGGAGCGATTCATAAGGCATCATTAACTTTTCAGAAAACGAATAGTTCTACGGCTCGTAACTCGTTACAGCAAATGTGCTTTGCTCGAGAATACTTACTTTTGGAAATTCTTCGATGTGCCTTGCCGTGATACCTGTCCTTTGCAAAGTGCTTGTCCAAATCTGCGAGACAGAGTGTTGTTAGTACAATTTAAGTATAATCTATGAAGACATGCACCTGGTGTCTCAAAATGCTGACGTAGACATATACATACTGCAGATACCATCTGTAAGAAGTAAAAAATGAGATTGTTACAGAAGCAGCCGACTCGTTCTTCAGTCGCTTGTGCACAAAATCAGCCAGCTTAAGCGCATACTTTTCCCCAGCTTCGCTGCAGTCAAGAAACTAAAGGTCATTCACGTTACGAGACCTGTCCTATAATGTTTCGAAGTCTCATAGGCAGCCTTGTTATCATCATGCATGCTTTGCTTTGCCACAGACTGGGGCTTAAGTCTTAATGATGTTAGAGCATTCTTTAAGATTGACGATCTAAGCTCCATGAACCATGCTTGGTTTCATCCAAGAGTGTCTGACTTCCACCTTTCAATTTAATCGTTACGGCATGATTATCGACACCATGTGAGCTTTAAAAGCAGCTGGAACGTTCTAAGAATTGGAAGGCACATCTACCAGAGAAGGAAATCCACCAAAAAAATTATGCAGTCAATGATACTCTGGGGGGAACACACAAGGTCAAGAAAGTACCTAAGTACAGGATCTCCTCCAATACGACCCCTCACATTATCCTCACTTTCACCATGTCGAGTAAGAAATATTGGCCGTGGAGTGATATGAGTATTGACCTAAAAATACAATACTGTCGTTAATACAATTTCAATACAACTTCAGGGTTACGCCTTGCTTGGACTACCATGATGTTATGGTATTGGGGAGAACAAGAGCACAAGAGGTCTTACCAAAAAGAACACGATACGGCCAGGGAGATACCCACTTATATTGCTCACCTACATATCCAGACACAATATGATCAATGTCCACCAATCTGAACCAGTATCTCAGAAAATCTAATCAATGGAGAGAACTTATTACGAAAGTCTGACTTTCCTTAAGACTGTGTGAAAACGATCAGCAAAAGGAGAGCGTAAGCTTACTTGCACATGACCGCCCTGTCCCCTGACCATGTCAATCAATTTTATGTACGAACCCTCAGTAACTGGTTCATACATCTGCAACGGCACGAGGATTAGAATCGTAATGACAGAGGCTGAATTATGGAAGTTCACTTGAAATATATCTGTTAAGACTTCTTCGAAACGTGCTGAGAAAAATGATAGTGGAGCACGTTACAGTTAGGTCGTTTACTTTTTCGTAGTGGTCAAGCCGGGTTCTGAAGTCTTCGAGAGCAGTTTCATAGTCGGGCCTGTCATGATAGACATCATTCACAACCATCAAATATTAGCTAGGAAGGTTACGAAGTATTAGTATGATAAATGCGATTTCAGCACGTGAAGAGTTAGCGTGCACATCACTTCATTTGTAGAAGTAATGTATTCTTCGCATCTGTGCATTCTCTCCAATAATCTAGTGCAAGCGGCAACTCACATGTCAGCATAGTCCGGACTTCCAGTACTCTTTAGCTCAATATTAGCCTCAATCACTGCACGGTCGTTGCAAATTATCTCCAAGAAGATCACCTGTAAAAAGTTTGCATAGATACTCGTGAAGTGAATAATTACAGTAATTGTTTCTAGCCACATGTATCAATGTGATTAAACATCAAATTTAAGTATGGTGAACAAAAATCTCGGATTAAAATCACTCCTCGTCTTCTTCATTGGTAGCTGTGTGCAAACAACTGGGTATTCATATTGAAACTCACGGGAAAAGAAGAGTTGTATTCACGTGGAGTTTTAAAAGATACCAAAGAAAATAAACATCGATCGCTGTTCAAACCGTCAGGGAAAACTCAGGGTACGCTGGAACGTGTCTAAACATATCTAAACGTGGACGGGATAATATTGTTCACCTTGCATTTGCCTTCAGCCAAACTCAATAACAAGTTCCGACGGGCTTTTGTACTATTAGTGGCATCAAAGACACCAACCTGAAGTCATCCACAAAAGTTATTAGTACTCTTAAAGATCACAGATTCCCTCATCAAGAAAATATTCGTCAGTGCGCAAACTTAAACGATTCACGTTTTTGAGATTATTATGCTATGGCCATATTAGATCCTAGGATAATAATTGGATCATTGATCAACTCAAGTTGAACTCGGGAGCTACCAGACACCCTCTCTCATGCTGACATTTGTTCAGAAAAGGAAAAAACGAAATTACATCAGAAAAGAAAAGAACTGCCGCAAGACGTCGAGTTTCAATAAAAGCACAAGTCTCTACTCAAGAAAAGTAAAAAGAACACAAAGTAGATTGCAGTCACCTGTCCTCCTTCATCCATCCATGCTAGCATATCCTCCATAGCCAGGACTGCAACCTTCACAACTCAGATCTTGTTGAATCAGTCACATAAACATCACCAATAGGAGATGAAAGGAAACTGCTACACTGTCTCCCAAATGTAACGCCATGAGAGTATCATCAATACTAATGTCATTCTGAGACTATCAAAAACATACCAATCAATCAAACAATTCTTATCTAGTCCAATCAACATTCGTCCAAGCACACATGCTATTCGAAAATAAAACGCACGGGAAACCTGAATAAAAAGGGGTCTATGGTTTTTATAATAATTGTTTTACCTCGTTTCTTGCTTCAATACCTTGTTGATTATCACCCCGAAAAAATTCCGCAGTCTGACATATGCCTGATAATTTGTGAGCACTGGAAGGGCAGCACTGTTCTAATGATAACATGACATGAATAGACCAAAGTTTGGCGTTTTCAATGACCAAAGAACAATATTTTAAGTCCAGTAGCAGATTCACTAGGTCCCCAAAGTGGTTCTCACCTGGTTACGCCCATGCTTCAAGCGTCGATACTGGTTCATCGCAATGAAGAAGTTAATTGTCGATCAATACTCAGGATTTCAGTGATTCCAGAGAAATTTAAATAGCTAAAAGGCGGCGAGAACCTCGCAGCCCTCGGACATACAATTCATCACACAATCGAGAGTTTCGTCATCAAACTCTGAAGAACTGAAAAGCCCTTGATCAAGATAGAAGGTAGACCACCCCTCAAAGTCTTTGGGGACTCATTCGAGTGCAAAATTACGTGTAAGAAATCTTAAAGCACACCCGTCCGAAAAATATATGAAATTTATGAAACAAATCGATGTAGGCCTAGTGCGAAGCGTTAACGTAAGTTCATTCGACCAAAAATTCTGAAAAACCATGATGAGACCAGGATTTGCTGTGAGTTACGGTTCCCTACTGCTACGAGGATTCCAACTAGACTATTATTCAGAATTTACATAACACATACGAAAACATACGCCCATGACTAAACACCAGAACCAAGTAGACAATGACTGTCCCCCTCACAATAGTTAAAGCTCAAAATACTACTTTCACTGTCTACTAATGAGCAGACTAAGCTTACCTTTCCAACATTGAAGTGTTTGGTATCATGGCCAAGCCACCTGAGATATCTCGTCAGCTTAGCTGCTGTAAAAGTCTTCCCTCGAGCAGGTAGGCCAACCTGAATCCACCATGACAAGTTCAGTATGTAACATGCTTGAAGAAGCTATGATATTTTCAAGCAGTCGAACTTAAGCTTGTAATGTAAGAAGTTCGTTGTAAGTAATATTAGAAAGTGATGAGGTCAAATGTAATTCACTGACAATCGTTGATATCTAGACCTGCTTGACATTATTGAGCGCATGTGTTCTGAAGGAGAAAGTTATGATTGGAACTATGCAGAGATTTCACCATAGAATGTTATGGTTTCAACTACCAAATTTCTAGTATGTCGCTTTAGCGAGGTCAATCTGAGAACTGAGAAGAGCACGAAAAGCGGATGCATACCAGAATGATTGCTAGCTGGCCACGTTCCTTGGACCCCAACATATGGTCGGCAACAGCTCCAGCAGCTACAGCACCAGCGGCTTCTGGCATGGCCTACACAAGCCAAACTTGACCATCATCATCATCCACCACATTCTATGAGTGTAGGAAGAGATTATAAGTATCGTTCAATCAACACCAGTCATGGCTGGCCATAGCCATTAGAATCAGAAAGTACAAGGTTGACATCTGGACGAGCTCTGGTAAAACCACTAAATATGAAGCTTTGTAGTCCCGCCTACCCCAATCACACTTTCCAAATGAGCATCGCCATCGGTCTCACTGGAAATACTGACAACTCTTGAAAGAGGACCGACAACTATCTCAGTTTTATCCAATTCAGCTCCATTTGATAAGTTTTGGGTTGATTGCTTATCAGCTGCCTCAGATTCCGTCTCCAACGGCACCAGGTCCTGCTCAAAAATGACACATATCCATTAGGCGTGGTCATAATTCGCTTGACCTCCTTCTTCAAAGTGCTTTCCATATACGGCTCTAATTTGAGTTGAGAAGGGAGATTGTGTAACACATAAATAAATCAGACCATCTAAACGACGACAAACAGACCAGGAAGAAGAAAAAAAAAAAAAAAAAAAAAAAAAGCACGCACCTTGATAGGAACAAAGCGATCTTTGAGAACAGCTTTCCTTGCTATTTCTGCAGAATTCCTACGCGTTGAAACACTTTTATCTCCGCCTCTAATCCTGAAAAGGCTACTTTCTCCATAAAATGGAGCAGGAAGAGAGAATGAACGCTGCAAAGTAGTAGAATCAGGTGTACTAGGAAAGGCGTCCTGCGATGCAGAATCTGAAATTGCATCTGGCGTAGGCACCTCATACTGCTCTAAATCCAGCTCAAGAGCCTGTGCTTTCTTTTCAATTTCGCTTGAAGCTACAGGATATTCTCCTTCCACAGCAACGTCCGGAATTCCCAATACCATCGAGCCATGGGACTGTAAGTTCTTTCTAAGAGATCTCCAGCTTGAAGCAAGAGCAAATGGGGAAACTGAGTCAGCTTGAATACTAACAGCAAGTTGCAGTAACTGTATTCCATTCTTCGTGGGGAATTTAAATTGAGCAGTGGGACCAGCCTTCCCCTCCATAGTGCCTGCCTGAAGCATTCTATTTGCTCCCTCTTCAAGGATGCATACATTTCCGTCACCAGTACTTTTAAGAAGAAACTTAAAATCCAGTAATCCTGCAAAATTCAAGACTTCACAATCAAAATCTCAATACCAATTTTGTACTCTTGGAAATCAAAATATTGCATGGAAAAGACAGAAACCGATTCAAGTCCGTGTATCCTGATGAAATTGTGGAACATACATGTAAGACGCACACTCCACCACAGCACGCGCCTCATGTGTGGTGCACACGTAATAGAATACAACAGAAATACATTTGCAGGAAACAATTAAAATACCACCAGCAAGGCAGGCTAGTGTGTGCTGAAAAAGAACCATGATCACCGGGCACAACGAAACTAAGCTCCCATGCACTTGTTGACTCACGCTCCAGTGCAATCTGGACAAAGACAGTCAATTATCGCAACCGGTGAATTTGCATCATACGTGTGGACACTAATTTGCATGTGAAGTCTTACCTCAGATATACGATCGAAAATCTATTACACACATTCGTTAAAATCTACAAAAGAAATATAAAATTGGGAATGGATTGATCCTTGAGGATACAACCAACAATCTTGACATATTAGACAAGCTTCGCAGCAAATCAGGCCTTCTAAACTAAATCAGTCACCCTGTATGCATAAAAGAAATGAAAGTTTGTCTTTATAGAGCTCACTTACAGCCTTTGCCTCGTCCCAGCCACCTATGATCGGCAGAGAGCCAACGACATGAGGTACAAAATCCAATGGCCAGGGCTGGTTGTCCGGCTTGTTCATCTTCAAGACCACGAACAACTGATGCCCTAAATGAACCACTTCATCGCTACTTGCGGTCACCGGCTGAGATGATCCGCCGTTACCCATGTTGCAATATATTTTCAAAATCCCAGATCACTTCATTTGAACTAAGGATCAATACGACTGGATGGTTTTCGAAGGTTGCTACTACTGAGACTATTTGTCCAGTTACTTGCCACCCAGATGTGAAGCTTGTTGTCTGAGAGAGAAAATGGTGTGCAACGATTGTTGTATCCCTTGTAATTGGATAGTCCGGGAAAGCGCAGACTCATATATTCGTTATCCTGAAAAGTGCAGTTGTACACAACTAACAGTCAAATTCACTAAACGTCTATTGTATCCTCTACTTATGCTGAAAGTACGATGTTTGACAAGAAGAGCGTCGACGTTGTACCTATTATAAGGTGTAAGAAAGCCTCGCAATAACATTAACACGGGCCTCTCCCTCTCTAGAAACTTGAAGCATTACGTCTGCAACTTGAAATATGACGCGCGTGTATGTCAACATTTGGCCAGTTGGGCTCACATTCGACATCAATGACAGAAATACGGGCACAGACCAGCACACGTGATGGAAAGCCATGGCCAAAATCTGTGAGTGAGCCAATGCAAATATCAGCACTCTCCCATGCACTCGGTCCATTGACTACCTCATACATGACGCTCTACACAAGTGACGACTTTTTAAGTAGGTATTCACAAGAATGCAGCTACGAAGGCTTAAAAAAATATCATGGGCGACCAAATACCCAACCCCTCCAGTTACCAATTGAGAGCAGCTTAATTCTTGTATTGGTCCATGATGACTCAATCCTCAAAGAAGCGCCAAGCTCATCCCGCATACACTACCAGCATTATAACAAAGGTACGACGAATCCCATCATCAACAATTACACAAAACAAAGAACGCTTGTCATGTCCAAACAGCGCCGCGACCCATCGTAACCAGCGCTTACACCACAACCACCTCACGTAATCCAAAACCCCCCTATAAAAACATGCACACAATTGCACCAAACACGATCACGCTAAGAAATCCGAAGCTCTCTGGGGGAGAAACCTGATTCGAAGCTCACCGTGAGCCTCTCACCAGGGAAGTTGACCCCGACCGAAAGTTGTTTCCAACTCTAGGACGTTCTCCAAACGGTTTTCGTGACGTTGTCGCCCTGATGAGAACACCATGAACCCAAATTAAACGAGATCGTCAGCAGGTGGTTGAAGGATGTCGAGAAGTGCGGGATAAGAAGCGCATGGCCTCCGCTTCCGCGCAAGGCGAGAAAGAAGAGCTTGGCGCCCCCTGCTTTTCACCGCCGTGAGAACTCTTGTTTCGTTCATTTTCGAGAATTTTGGTTTTACTCATGAGATACTGGAACGGGTCATTTGCCCACTTGTGCGGCCATTCGTGGCTGTCGAGCAACACAAACTCGACAGCCCCAAACAAGCATCGCGGATATCGCCGAAGATGCTGCGTCGGTAGAATTGCAACAACAGGAGCCTCTCGAGATGGGACCAAACAGTGTGCCGGAAGGATGAATGAGGTGTGGATGATGATGTCAAATGGATGTATGTATCTAATGTTCACGAATGAATACTCTACATCTAGGACGAAATTTTTCATTCGTTCATTCATGCTGCTTGCTGAGAAGACTGAAGAGACTGGGGGAACAATTTATCGGAGGGGTTTTAGAGGTGCTTTCAAACTTTTCTTCATCTTCCTTTTTGTCTTCCTTGCTTATTGTTTGTACAGTGTGCATTAAATGTGATTCTGACGTGGCATGTAGTGTAAATAAATAAATGAAATCAAGGTGTGTTGTGTGTAGAATATTTTATGGTTCCCTACTTTCTCTTTCATTTGCAATGGTTGAAGCATAATAGGTACCCAACTGGCACCTCATATTGGATGCATAGATTATCCAAATGACTTGTTTCTCCATAATGTTTTAATAAACCCTAATTCTGAAGCACTTAATCATGTCTAATTGATTTTATATGTATTTGTACTACCATCCATTCTCTCATTCATTCATATTCCATTGTTTCCATGTTTGGCCAATCAAAAGATTTCTTTTATCTCTTTGTCTTTATGCCCAAACTGTTTTATATAATAGATAGATATATCTCTATTCAAGTATATTTTTTCACAGCATATGTTGTGCATCTTCTGCTAATTTAGATTCTTGGCATCTAAAGAACATGTAAGAATACAAAGTAAAGTGCTTGACTTGCAACACCCCAACGAGAGAAAAAAACAACAATATTCAAAAGAATACATCTTACATTTATGGAGACCTAAAATTGTTTAAAAAATCTTTGAATAGAGGTGCCATGTGTTTCAAGCATGCCAAGTGCTCAAAATCTCCATATATAAGTTGGTGAATTGATTATTCTTTCAAATCTACTTACAATTCTTGACCCAATCACTTTTGTTTCTATCCTAAAAAAATTGGAGCATACACAACGTTATTTTTTATTTTTTATTTTTTCATAGATAGATAGATAGATTTATTTATTTGAATTAAGAGAATAATCAAAGTCTCTTGACTCCCTTCCACATCTTTCTATCTATGTTTTTATCTATTTATAGTAGTCCCTCCCTCATTTTAAATTAACTTATTCTGGAGGGTAGCAGCTCAAAATAGAATCAACAAAACCAACAGAATCAAGTCCCCCCCCCCATTGGAGAAGAACATCACAAGCAAGCAGCGAAGTTGGAAGCGAGCACACATTCTGATCTAGCTCATAGATGAAGAAGAAGAAGAAGAAGAAGAAAAGTAAAGGTAAAAGGCACAAAGGTGGAAAAAGTAAAAAGGAACAGTGGGGGAGGGGTTTTGAGGCTCCTGCGCCTCGCGGTGGTGTGGCATCGCATCGCTGCATCGCCCCCGTTACTCGCATGCGTGCGCGCGGATTTTCGGCGATGGCTGGAGGGTGAAGAATACACACAGAGACAGAGAGAAAGAGAGAGAGAGAGAGAGAGAGAGAGGGAGGGAGTGGAGGTGAGAAGAGCAGACAGAATCGGGAGGGAGGGAGGTTGAGAATGTGGGCGGCAGCGGCGGGGCGTCGAGTCGCGAGCGTTGTGCTGAGGCGCTCGTGGGAGTCGCTGTGCACGCAGGGACAAAGGGCACTCTTCACTGCGGGATTCAGAGAATGCGAGGATCGCAGTGACAATGATCGGATGCGGGAGCGGGGAGGAGCTGCGGAGGTGATTGCGCGTGGGTGGCAGGTTAGCCCTGAGAGTGAAAGCGATTGGCGGAGCCATGCAGCTGCTGTGGCTCGGTCTATCGATCTCATCAAAGCTCGCCTTGAGGTGATTTGGTTTGCGACCGCCCTGTCAGGACTTGGGTTTTTGCGCATTGGTTTTTTTGGGCTGGGTGCGATGTCCTCTGTTCCCAGCGCTATGCTCTTGTGTAGTCTTCTTCAGCAATTTGGACAATTATGTTTGTTGAAGGCCTCGATTAAGTCTCTAGAATTTGAGGATGACATCTGAGGCACGAGGTCATTGTTCTTCTGTGTGAATCTGTATTACATATCATGCACAGTTCTCATTCACACCCGGATAGGAAACTGATTGCACCCAACATCTGAGAAGGTTTCGTCACTGGATCATAGGTCCTTTGGACGATCTCATGGTATTCGTGGGGATGGGCCGGTGGCTTCCTGTAGGGTTTAGGGTTTATGGCCAACACCTGTGAAAAAAAGAAATTTGGCTTTTTCCTTTTGGCAGAAGATTACAAACGTCAACATTGTTAGATGGGTGTATGCGTACAATAATTCCACCATCGTAACATTGGCACATTTTGAGTCACGAACCCAATGAACACTTGCTTACTTTATTTGTGTGTTCATTTATTTTCAATTTACTTTGAACTGTGATTAGTTTTCTTTGCACAAGGCATTTCCAAAATTCCATGCCTATATCAATTTCCGTTTGACGTACAATTCTCATTCACACCCGGCGAATTTTTCAGATTTTTGAGTATTTCTCTTCGTTGCTATGCTGTGCTCTGCTTTGTGTAGTGGAAAAAACTGCTTGCCAGGGTTCAGGAGTTGGACGTCGAATTAGCAAAGCCAAATCTATGGGAAAATGCTGCTAAAGCTGGCCAGTTTAGCCGAGAGAGAGGTGCGCTGTCAGGTCAAGTGAAGTCTGTGATCAGTATGGAAGACGAGTTGCTTGAGCATGTTGGACTTGCAGAGCTTGCCCACGAAGAGAATGATACTCAAGTAGTCACAGTAAGTGAGTGTCCTCTTCAGCATTGTCTGTCCTATAGTTTGAGCGTGTATACAATAGATTCCAAATTAATTTACTTCTATATTGCCTCAAGGCCAAGGTATCTGAGAATGGAAGAAAACCTTCCAGTCTGACAGCTGAATCGCAAAACAGAGCCAGATATCAATCACGTTTTCGTAATACCATGGTGTGTGTGTGTGTGTGTAGATTATTGTTTGGGCCTTCTTTATAGTGTGGTAATATGGTCTTCTAGTGACTGCTTTTGTTTTTGAAATATCGGTTACTCTACCAATCAAGTACCTATAATTGAAAAGTTATGAATAGTTGGAATTGCCTGACTTTGCTAGGTGATGTAAAATCATCTCATCAGCATGAAGATACCGTCTGTTTGTGCTGGAAAATAGTTTGGGTTTATTTACGGTTATATTAACTGCGCATAACTTGATTGCAGGATGTAACACAAGGCCTGGCGGAACTCCGTAAGACCGCTAGCGAGAGGGAGTTAGTGGCGTTGCTTTCGGGAGAACATGATTCACGCTCCTGTTTTATAGAGGTGAACAGGCTCGCTATGTGAATGTCCCTACACTCGATCCTGCTGCCCTCGTGTATGGTCTTCATTGTGTTGCTGCTGGGTGCATGGACAACATTTGTAGTTCCTACCCCAGCTAAGAATATGTTAGCAACCTTTTCACGGCTGATCATCGTCCTGACCTGCGTTTTACCCAGAAGTTAGTAACCGCTATTGGCAACATCTGAAACTTCACTGCGTATGTCTTCCTGATTGAAGGGTGCGCTGGATTGTAGGTCCAGGCGGGGGCAGGAGGAACCGAAAGCATGGACTGGGCAGCGATGGTCATGCGGATGTACAGAATGTGGGCTCAAACTCGTGACTACGAAGTAACAGTGGTAGATGAGATGCCTGGTGAAGAGGCTGGCATAAAGGTACTTTGTTACGCTGGACAACATTATCCTTTTTTTCCAGCTAGCCTTCTCACAATTGTTTTGTTCTTTGTTTTACTTGTCTGTGTTTTTGTTTCAGTAACAGGTGAGATTGAAATATAGGTACCGTCACATTATCCATTTCGGTCTTGGACTTTCGTAGACATTACTGTTCATGCGTGTTAACCGATCTGTTGGTGGTGACGACCTCGTGTTTGTCTCTCACAGCCGGATCTACTTGCTATTATTTCCTAAATAGCCTGTTTATAGCGCATAACATCAAGGAATCTGTGTTGTCTTTGGATTACCTTACTAAACTTATGGGAGATGTATGGGGTTCAGAAAATTAGTCGGTCAAAGAAGAAAGTTCACGTGTTGTGGAATTTGATGTTATGCTACAGCGGGCAACAATACGAGTGGATGGGCTTTATGCATATGGATATGCTAAAACAGAAGCAGGTGTCCATCGTCTCGTGCGCATTTCTCCTTTTGATGCAGGCAAGCGCCGTCACACTTCCTTCGCAGCGGTTGCAGTGATACCTGCGCTTGATGAGTCGGAAGTAAGCATTGAGATTGGCGAAAGTGATCTACGAATAGAGAGATTCCGAGCTGGTGGGGCCGGTGGTCAGCATGTCAACAAAACAGAGAGTGCTGTCCGCATTATTCACATCCCTACTGGTATTGTTACACAATGTCAGGCTGACAGGTATTGAATACTAATTATCCTCGGCAATTTACTGCTGAATGCAGTCAGTCTGTAGAATAATGGTGAATGTTTTATCGGGAAAGAGTAGATTATGTATTACTATTGATCGTTATGTGCCCACATGTGAAATTTATTTTTGTGTTCCCGAGCGATGCTTACCTATATGTTACATGTAGATCACAACATCGAAATAAGGCAACAGCCTTAAGTATGCTGCAGTCTCGTCTTCATCAAATGGAAGTGACACGTAGGGCAAAAGCCAATGCCCAACACACACAATCCCTTTCCGATGTTTCGTGGGGCAATCAAATCCGCTCATATGTTCTTCAGGTCAGAATGTTTTTTGTGATTTATTTTAAAGTTCTTAATCGTAATCCTTAGGTGTGAGAAAATAGACTTCTTATTTTTGTAAATTTTCGCCCTATTTCAACCACAATCTTTCACCTATTTTAAAGACGTAACAAAGGAAGTTGCATTGTATGCGAGTACATTCCAGCCTTACCAGATGGTGAAGGATTTACGTACGAACTATGAGGTCTCGGATCCTAGTTCAATATTGGATGGTGAAATCGACGGCTTTATTATGGCCTACTTGGCGAGCTCTTCTGCTCCTTAGTCTCGCAGTAGTTCGCCCGTTGTACGTTTGACACTCATGATTCCAGCAAATTTATCGAGGTAACTTTTTCCTCTTTCCTTTTTCTACCATCTTTTTAAAAATTCAGTCAGTGTTTAGTTCAGCACACGTATTGTGAGATATAATAGAAGCACTTCTGTATTGTTCCAGATGATCGTTGAGGGTTTGTTTCAAGGCTTACTGAGATCGTTGAGGTGCTCCACTATTGATAAGTCTTCACCAGAGGCGCAAATCGCCGTCTTTGACATGAAGGGAAAAATAGGGTCAAACTTCGATTACAAGTCATCGTGCAGAGATTGAACCGATGGAAGCAGCGTTTCGTTGCACTCCTCAGAGTTGCCTCATGAACCTCGAGATGTGCAATTTGATAAAGCAATGTATAGCGAGGAACCATAGAGGCTGTTCATTGAAGGTATAAGTTAGTGGTGGTACTCAAATTGTGAACGCAATTCTGGACGATTGAATAGATAATCTCAAGTTGTCATTTGAAGAGAAACCATGATGACCATGATGATACTGAGATCTGTCCAAACTTGTTCAAACCTAGATGGGTTGTTTGGCTGGATGGAACTTCGGCAACCCGTTCTCATTTTGTCATCAGAGATGAATACGCATTTGTCTGATCAAGTCGATTGCTGCTTGAGCTCCAAGTTCACCGTACCTCTCGTTCCCTCATTTGTCTTGTAAATGCAAGCTTTTTGTGATCAATCAGTCATTCCCTTCTATCCCTCTTCTGGAAGAGGCCTTTTGTATCGGCAATTCAGATTCAAATCATGTAGAATCCAACTAGAATCCAACGTAGTAAGGAATGTACTACATTTTTGTAGTCCTTTCTAACTTGTTCATATATGTGACATGAGTGTCAAGCTTAAGATCATACATCTATTTGAAAGGAGATCACCAGCGATTTTGCTGGCTTGACATAGTGTTATGTACTTCCAATTAATAAATGAAATAGCAAGTTCATTACAATATTTGGAAATAAATCTATCAATATGTAACCGGATGTGGTGATTTATAAGTTATCCATAAAAGTAGATTTCAGACATAATGATCATAATATGTAATGAAAGGACTAGAAACATAATATCTACACTTGTATAAAGTTGCTAATCAAAAGCCTTCTAATAAAAATTGATACAATTGGTTGCATTTAATATCAAGTATAATCTAAATCTTATAATGTTGTAACATCTAATACATAATTTTGAAGCCCACTTATTATTTTGAGGAAATACTAACAAACATGGATTTTGAATCTTTGTCTATTCAAATCACAAGTTAAGTTGCTAGTTCATCCAAATGTTTAGTTACATTCTTCTATATATCTTATTTTATTGGAGTTTATTTAATAATCTTGTAATCCAATGGAAACTTTCAATTGAGAGTAACCAAAACATCTAATTAGCACATTTATTTTTCTTCTAAAGAAAATGGGTACACATTTTAATATTTTTAGAAGAAAAAAAAAAATATATATATATATATATACTGATGTAGTATCATAGAAAATATATATATATATATATATATATATATATATTATACACACTCTTAAGCTTTAAGTATAATCTATTTTAAATAATTTTTGATATATAATTGTGGAACTCCAAAATAACTTTTTTATGACATTATACTCATAATCACAATGTCTTGGTAGATATACTTAAATTAGTGATAAATAATGTTTAACTTAATGTTATTTTATTTTTATAAATTTTATTTTTGTGCATGATAATAAAAGGAATCAAAATGATAGAATAGAATAGAGAAATAAAATTTAAAGAATAAATAAGGTCAATTAAAACAATAAGGGATTGGATTGGCCTTGATGCTTCTTATAGGTGCAATATTAACTAATACTAAGAAATTAGGGATGCATCTTGTTCTTGCATGTAACTGAAAAGTTCTTTGTATTCTAATTTAATTTACTTTGATTCATAGAACATTCTTCAAAATTATCACTTGTTTTTTATTTTTATTTTATTTTTTGTAGTTGTTACTTCATTAGGTAGATTATCACAAGTTAAACTTCTATTTGTCTTACAATCCTCTATGAATCATCCTCTAAACCATTTATGCTTCCTAATACAAAAGATAGAAATTGTGCTATTAAGTTTGAGATGTGTGAATTGATGTGGTTTAATGTTATGGTTGCACTTCTAAAGGCAACTAAAAATCAAATTTATATGAAGTACATTAGACGATGAATATTTAAAATTGGTGATCATCCAAATAAACAATTTGAGTTGGTCCAAAAAATTTGAGCATGTCTACTTAATTTAGAAGCTTATTTTATGAAAAGAGGCTAGAAGTGAGAGAAGCCCAATCTAAAAAAACTAGAGATAGAAAGAACTTAAAGAAAGACATAATCTTCTAAGGTAGAATTTATAAATTAATACATTAGATGACATTATGTAGATGCCACTGATAAGGATCAAACCCAAGACCTCCAAGATCACAACACATCTCTCTACTACACATACAAACTTTTGTAATACTAGTTTTGGAGCAAAAGTATATACTTTTATACAAAGTAGGACTCTACCTTTTGCATGTTCCCTACATGTTGCTCCTAAGCTTAAACACAACAAGCAAAAAAAAAAAAAACTAATAACCTATCCTTGACCTACCATAGCTAATATTTTGCTAAGCAATATTCATCTACAAATCAAACCTAGGGATTGTTGTACAAAACCTACATCTAAAACTTATGTTTCAAACACTTAAGTAAAATCATTTCACTAGCATTGTTGTCAATGCAAACAATGCTTATAAAGCCAAATATTCCCGAAAGTATTTTTACAACCCTATGTACATCATAATGACCATGTTTTAAGTATTTTTGTAAATATCATGTTTTCACACACCATGTAGATGTTCTTCTCAACTCCACTACCCAACTTTGATGCCCATAGATGGTATGTCGGGATTACACTGTTGCAGCACCAGGTGTGAACACTGGGACCTCAATAAGAGTGAAACCCTAATTTCCCCTGCGAGGGGCGCTTCTGTCGGTGAGAAACCCGACCACACGGTGCGAAGAGAACAGACCCAACAAATGGTGACCATCCAGACCTCCGTCGACGAGGTGATGCGGAGCTCCTGTGCTCTTTCTCTCGTCGTGGGTGTCAGGAATTTTCTGAGGGGATCGATAAGTGGAAGGGAAACTAACCAATACAAATATCACACCGTCGATTGAATGATTCGCCGACCATGCAAGCGGAAGGTGTTCTGTGCAGCCGAGCTGCGGGAATCCGAAAATTGGACAGGGGGTGAATTCGAATTGTGGCAGTACATGTTAGGAACTGGCAGAGTGTAGGCCGTGGATTCTCCAGTGTTGTTCCAGATCCTCATCTGGGGGTTTTGAACCCAATTGCCGGACTTTTATGTAGATTTACGAAACGCCGTCTTCTGCATTTCCACGCAAAAATCTAAGTGGAGCAGCCTTTCTTCGAGGTCTATGTACCAGACCTGTACATCTGACAGTGGTGCGTGGCCTGTCTCGCTTCAGCTACGTGGTGCTTGAGAGTACATCTACGTTGCACAAGGTGAGAGTGGAAACAATGGTGTCGTGGTGGAGACACTGGTAATGCGTAAGGACCTGATTTGGGAAAAGTAGGAAAAGGGTTTGCAGAATTGGGTGTAGTACTTTGAGCATCATTTTTCAGGGTTTGCGGGCGTCAGGAGGATTGGTCTCCTATACATTGAAGTGAATTGTCGTTGCGTGGGATTGTTTCGATTATTCGAACGGTTAGAAAGCTTCTGACTAAGTTACATGCAAATTCAATTTCACGTTTGTAGCTACCTGGAATTTTATTTTAGATTTTTGTCGATAGAGAGGTAATGCTCGACTGTTTACCGGCAGAGAGGGGTTTAGGGTTAAGCAAGGGCTTTGATAGTAATGAGACTTGGCTCCGTGTTGGAGAGCCGCTCACATTGCATTTTAAAAGTAGCTGAAAATTTCGAGAGCGATATCTAACTAAGTGTACGAAATTTGAGTTGGGCAGGGCAAAATGGGACACGGTATTGCGGTAACTCCTGAGGTGGCCAAGAAAGTTCTGTGGGCTTGTCTCGCCATGCCCGTTGTAGCTCTCGGCGCACGTTTGTTCATGGATCCCACTCACGAAGCGCAGACTCATCACGAGGATCAACTACCCATCCCGCCTCACGTACCTCCACCAGTAGCCGATTTCCCTGACAAGCAACACCAATCTGCGGAATCAAGCTGAGATGACGGGAATTCCGTGCTTCAGGTATGTTTCTATTACGTAGCGTAGCTACAGAGAAAATTCTACCCTCCAAAAGAAATTAATTAGATCGATCATCAGTGCTAATACTGTGACATCCTACGCCATCCCTATAGTCTATCTGCCCAGCAGATTTTGAAGGTTTTATCATATAGACTGACTACAGTTTTTACAGTTCTGGATTTTTCAGTATTGTAGTTTCCAGCCCTCATGTGAATTTTGTTCCATTCTGCAGATTTAGTTTATTGCGATAATGCCTGTGGATTGGAGGGAAGTTAGATGTAGTTGTTTAACAGCTTCAAATGATGGAGCCTATTCCCTACACAGTATCTGTGCCAATATTATTTTTGTGCAGAGAATAAGCTTGCACGTTTCAACGTTGTGTTTTGAGATGCTTGGTGTGCTTAACCGGTTTTGCGTCTGACAATGCCATTTTCTCTTTTTCGATTATACTCTGTTAGGCATGGATCAATGACTGATTCGATTTGGAATACTGGATGTTTTATTATTTAATTTCCGAGTTGATTTACTTATAAAACCGTACAGAGAAGATGCAGGACTTCAACTTATGCTCTGAAAGTTGATGACCAGCTGTGGAGCACATGTCCTCGTTATTATCTGGATATGCTGCTATGTGGTTATTGCTCCTAATTGCTAACAATCTCTAAGATCAAGCTTTGTGAGGATTGCAAACAAGAGCAGCCAAGGTTAAGGATCATGTATTGAATTGGAAGGAAAGTAGAAGGTAATTGGCAATTGATTTTCTCAATCTCGTAGATGAATGCCCCAAGTTATCTTGACGCGGACTGCTAGAGTAATAGTTCAAATCGACATTCTAGTTTCTAGCGACAGAATTTTCTCAAGAGAGGTGAAAATGGAGGTCAGAGCAAGCGAACGAGGATAAAGTTTCTTGGAACGTTGTAGACATGAATAAGGGGACATGAATTGGAGAAAATAATGTACTTAAGGGAATTAGTCAATGTTCATTGAAATTATTCTAGGTATCATCATTCGTCACTACACACTCCATCCATTGATGAAAGAGAAAAATGTCCGCACATTTCTATTACTGTTTCGATACGGCACAGATCAACGATCATATTTTTTAAGCCACTAAGCAAGGTACACCATCAAGTTCATAGTTTGCAGTGACACCGTCTGCGGCGAATAAGTTAGGATTTCAGGGTCTTTAGCTGTCTGGTGCTTAATGGCAGAGCTTAATCGCTGCTTCTGTAATTTAAGGAATTGCATGTATGAGTATAGTGTTCCATGTTAGAAAGCAAATTCAGAAAACACATTCTACGACACCAATTGCATCATCGTGATTGTATTGCACATTATATTGGTTGTGGTTTCAGAGTTATCGTGGTAAGCAGCACTTTAGACAGGTGAAGAATTGTACCAAGATCTCGACAGGATCCACGTGCATAAATTATGACGAAAATAAACAAAAAATTATCAACCTTTTAAAAAGATTGATGGTTAATCATAGGCCATTCATTCCGTTCGTATGTGAATTGGATATAAATTTCAGTCTCAATCAGAAATAAGGTTCAAAATCTCTTCAGAGGTCAAGAATGGAAGTGACTAATTCACTCTCATGGCGCTAGCCTCTGTGGGTCACGAGGGAACAAGGACGTCTTTCGAATGTTATTCAGAGCACAGAAGAGCATTACCACACGTTCTAGGCCTACACCAGCACCTCCATGTGGGGGTGCTCCATATCTGTGGACAAATGGAACAAGTTGAAGGTTAAAAGTTATTCAAGGACATTAAGCACTGAAGCAAAAAGTAGTGCATCAATTAGCCAGTAAAACGACGGAACCATCCGCCATGAAAATTATGAGGCACAATATAACAAACTTGGAAATACCTGAAGGAGTCGATATATGTGGTAAGGGATTTGACATCAATTCCACACTCGGTTGCCCTCTTCGTCAGCAACTCTGGGTCATGAATACGTTGAGCTCCCGAAATAATCTCCTCCCCTAAAAGATCACAAGAGTAAAATGTAGCATTAGAAAGTTTCTAATTATGTGTCTTTTACAAACTTGGTGAACCCACATGTTCTATCTACAAAATCAACTGGATCACAAGCTGAAAGACTTCAAAGATAATCTAATGCTTGGTTACAATGCACAGATTTCGTAAGAATTCTCCTTTCCTATTAATCGCCAAATTTAGGTTTAAGTTAAAGAACTTCGAAGAGAGTATAAATCGAAAAGTCAAACATCACATTTTTTGACGCGAAAATGTTGCCTCAAATCTAGCATTTGGTTTTTAATGTAGATAGGTCCTCACCTCGAATAAAGACATCAAAAGAGTTGCTGTAGCTTTTGTCGTCCCAGCATGGCATCGTGTAAAATGGCCTGATTCCAGAGGGATAACGGTGCAGAACATAGAAGTCAGTCTTGTACCTGCCAGACACAAGGAACACTTTGTCAGATATGCTAGTAAGAAAGGGCTCAAAAGCAATAATACTCGCATGATTAGGCATTATAGCTGTAAAACTGATTCCAGCACTAGTCGAGTTGAACCACTGTGATCAATAATAGCACATCGAGACAACTGATGTAGTTTTGAGAATTACCTTTCTTTCACGAGTTTCCCAAGTGTTTTCTCGGTCTCGGTATTGAAATCAGCCATAGGGTCTACCTCGATACCCGCTTCCTAAAACCATTCAAAATTGTAAGACAAAAGCATGTAGTTTGATGCAACTATTACATAATTAAGGCTACCTCGACACTCTAGCATTGCGACGAGATCCAATAATATGATTCAAACTGCTGATGAAAACTAACCTTAAGAATTGCAACGCCCTCAGCAAATGTAAGCCTCAATGTTTGAGGCAAATACTGCAGAAAGCATAAGATGCACAAGGTCAATAACCGCAACCACGGCATGCTATCGATTTCTTCGTTGGATGCCTACCGAATCAAATTAAATCTAGCCTTTGCTAGAGGGAACTTCATCATGTAGTCATCAGAATTTTTGAACTTAGCATTAAACGTCTTACAGCAACAAAGCTGAACAAACCTTAAGAGGCTCAAATGGATACTGCTCATTGATAGCCTCCAACTGCTTGGCACACTTCGTGTTTAGACCATCAAAAATCGTGAGAAATACTTTCTCAAGTACATCCAGAACCTGCAATCGCACCATTCCAAGCTTTAAGCGCAACTACTACGAAACCTTTCGATAAGATGCCAGAATGAAGTCCTCCGTTAAACCTACATTCGGAGAAAATACATGTTATGAACGTCAGCAGGATTGATTAAAGTAATCCACCAGAATAAGGTGCTTATAAAGTTTATGAGCATGGTACGGTAGCTTTGCAATTCGTGGGTTAGCCGGTACATGGCATCACAAGCTACCTCAAAGTAGTGCTCCTTGATCTCCATCTCAAAATCGAGACCTGTGAATTCACACAGGTGTCGATGGGTGAAAGAGTCTTCTGCACGGAACACTGGTCCAATCTCAAAAACGCGCCCAAAATCAGCACAAATGGCCATTTGTTTGTGCAGCTGTGGAGATTGTGCAAGACATGCAGGCTGGCCCTTGTAGTCCAGCTTGAAAACTGATGAACCTCCCTCACTGGCTCCAGCAATCAACTTGGGGGTGTGTAATTCCACAAAATTCTCATCTAGAAGTGCTTGTCTGAACAGCTGCATGATTCAATATTCAAATAATGAATACATTTGAACGATCGAACACGAGAGCCGGATGGCACATGCCGAGTTACCTACGAAATTGAGGCAAATAATATACGTGGAACTCTATACAGAAGACCGTCTTAAAGATACCAAAGGTAGATAATTCTCCGTTAACCACTACGCACTTGATAGAAATAAGACAGAAGAAAACAACATTTGCCATAGTAAGAGCATACATAATCGTAACACACCAAGTTATCAAAACATACGACGAATGGGCGAAACCAAAAAGTAAAGGCTATAAATACTAACAGCTGAGACTTGGCACTGAATGCGAAAGATAGCCTGATTGGCAGGCGTGCGTAAATCAATAACGCGATTGTTCAGCCTCGTGTCCTGCCCCACTCGCACATACTGGATACCTTCCTGCAAAACCTCATAACCAATATTGTATCAGTGTATCGACATAGTGAAGGGGTTAAAACATCACGAAAAACGTAGAGCTATTGTGATCCTTAAGAAACCACTCGCAGCAAGTACTTGAAGAAAAAACTGTGTCAGTTGTTCACAATGTGTAAGCTGAACAATGTTGAAGTACAGTGTGCGAGAAATCAGTTACCTGTTCGCCTTTCTGAAGGTCTAGTTCGCTTCTAGCAGCATCTTCCAAATTGATGGGGAGCTGAACCGCAGCCTTGCTAATACAATAGATCTTTGAAACATGTAATTCGACCTGAATTCACATTCATAGTGTCACGTTAAATCGATAAGCTTCACCGTTCATAAACCCTTAGTGAAACTACAGTTACTTTCTGCTTGATACAATGATCAAACACAAAAATCCCATCGCCTCACATAAGACATACCGGTTGAGAGGTCCCCTCCACGGGCTTGGGCGGAACAACCACGACTCCCTCCACATCGACAATGCTCTCCTTGTTCAGCTTCCCCACATACTTGATCATGCCCTTGCTAACCACGTTTTCCTTCACCGCTGCAACACACTGAACTGTGTGACCCGCCTCTCTAACAACCAAAAAGCCCAGACTTCCTTTACCACGAACAGTGTGAACTCTCCCGCGTACCAACACAGTCTGACCCGAGTGATCTTGCCCCAAATCCCCAACGTTGGTCCACACACGACAACTCTTCTCTTTACTCTGCAAATTCTCCATGACAACATCACCGTAGTTCCCTGCCAATGGATCATCCTCTTCCTGGTTCAATTGAGCCGCTGCCATTTCCTTTTTCAATTTCTTCTCAGCAAGTTTAGCCAGCTTCGCCTTCTCCTTTTTGCTCAGAGTCGGAGCAGCCGTCTCCTCCATTGCAACAGGGGCGTTTGTTCCCTCCATCTGAGGATTCCGAAATAAGTAACAAAACCTAGATGAGACTTGGAATCCTTATTAACTCAGCCCTAAACCCTGGCCAACACGTCCTCGCGGCACAACATCTGCCTTCGAGATCAACAACAACAACAATAATAACTCAACTTCACTTCAAAACCTCCCAAACAAACCACGAGTTACGAGATTCTTCAATAACACAACAGAAAACTTGAGAAGCACGAAGCCGCACACTCTTCCCGTGTCCGAAATCCAGCAGAAATTCACAACAAAACACACACCAACTACGACACAGAAGTCAAGATAACGAGCCAACGCATACAATGTCTGGTTCGATCGAAAGCTCTTCAACCAAGGCTCCCTCTCCGACCTAAAAAAGGCCACTCTCTCACTCCACGACAACCTTCGGCGATGCCCTAGCTCTCTCTCACACAGACAATTCCACCACCATATCCCTACCTCAAGGTTCAGAGAGAGAACAGAAAAGACCTTTCGCGTGGCGCAGTGTTGCTGAACCATAGATATTCAAAGCTGCGTGTGGATGAATGATAGCATTCGTCTTTTGAGATGTTCGCCTTCGCTTTCTCGTCAGATGGATGATATATGGACGAAAGACTTCATCTCTCATTTCCTCGTTGATTCCTCCTTACGTTGACTACTTTGGACCTAATGAGGATGGACCCCTAAAAGTTCATCTTTAAAGGAAAAGTTTGTTCTTTTAAAAGAACAAAACCCCTCAAGTTTTACTATATCTCTGTTGAATCAGCTCTTGATAATTAAATATTTTTTTATCATCATGACCTCAACAAAACAGACTCAACTTATAAAACATCTAAAAATGTTATACAAATCTTCATTATTTTTTCCTTATGTTTTATCTACTTGTTATGTAAATACTCCAGATACAAGTTTATTTTTAAAAAATTAAAAATATAAAACAAATTTAACTTAGAAAACAACTTTGTAGAGATTAGTGACAGATGTATCGACAGAAAACCCTCTCATTAATCAAAATTAAACAGTAATTGATACTTTTAACAAATGGAATATTAACTTGAGATCTAAATCAAAAGAACATCAACTACAATTCACATGAAGTTTCAGTTGAATGTTTTCAAAGTTTATTGTGAAAAGCATCTTCAAAACATAAATTAAACGGAGTTCACGTGAAGTTCACAAAAATTATGTATGTTCAACAACGCAAGTTCCCACTTTTATCTTATAGCAGCATGTATGTATGTATGTATGTATCAACAATTTTTTTTTTACATTACACCTAACCAAAACAAGTGAAAATATTAATGAATCTTTGCTCAGATATCACCAGAATTTTATGTGATAAAAATACACCTGCATTAAAGAATAAATAAACCAATGCAAGAATGATTCAGACATGGTTGAATTTTTAGCACGATCTTTCTAAGCACACATGACTTCTAAGGAAGAGTCATCCGTTCTGAAAAAGAATGAATCATTCATTGGAAAGTGTGTTCACTTACTACAAAGTTAACCTCTACTCTAACACTCAAGAGAAATCACCATTTTCACTTCGAGGCTTGAGAGTTTGTACTTAGAATATGCAGCAACGATGGCCTGTAATGGAACGGAGTGAAGAATCAAATGGTGTCCATAAATGGGTGTGCCTAATGGAGATGAGCTGAAAGCAGTGCCACCATCACATCATGACTGGCCCAAGTCCAGGTCCAGCTGCTTCAGAAGCCCAGGAAGCTCGCCAATGTTGGAGATAATGTGATCTGGAGTTGCTCCTCCAGCAGGTAGACCCTCCAGGTTGTGCACATTCACCCAGACAGTGGCAAGGAAGCCTGCGTTGATGCCACCCTGCACAGTAGACATACGTTGAAACCATCTCTTCTTTACTTATTGAATGCTAACTATTCAACTACGAGTGGAAATTAAATTATTACATGACTTCGATCCAGCTCCCATGCCACCACCCTACGCAGTGGAGGCAATATAACTGGGAGAAGAGAATGCCTAGTTTGCAGGTCTGAGCTTGGAAAAGAACGAAAGAAAGCAATGGTAACTTGTTTTAGAGAGACGGGGAGCGAGAAAGAGTAGGAGAATGGTAATACATCATTCAGATATTGAAATTTAAATACTAAAGCATCAAAGGATAGGAGCTACAGGATACCTGTATGTCAGTTTTCAGGTTGTCACCGACCATAATTGTTTCTTCTGGACTGCATCCTGCAAGCCTGCAGGCCTTCAGGAATATTTCCCTATGTGGCTTTTGATTTGGCTCTTCTGCACATTTGAACAAGAAACTTGAAATACGCCCTCATGTGACTCTTTTAGGTGATCAGAATTTGATCGCACAGAACGACGAGCTCATCATACATTTGAGTTGCAATACGGAATTCCAGATTACCTCCGCCCACAAGTATAGTATCAAAAAGTAGATCAGCCTTGCATGCTTTCAACTTGTCTCTTTGAACCTGCAATAAAGATAGTTCCACCTCCAACCTCTCAAAAGAGCAGTTCGAATTCGGGATATAAAATTATCCCCAGACTGACAAAGAAATTTAGGAGAAATTGAAAAACGCTAGAAGGGGCTAATGGTTGTACACTGAAGTGGCCGTTGGTTATAATGCCCACTTTGATGCCTAGTTCATGTAGGCGCTGTACCATCTGCGATCAGAAAATAGCGCGTAAGACTGGCTTGCGAAACTATTGCCATGTCTACATGCATTTAATTTTGTTTTTGTTTGTTTGTTTGTTTGTTTGTTTGTTTTCTTTTCTGTTTTTTTATCAGGATGTATGAAATTCAGTTTAGACATACCATTATTTTACCACGTAAATCACAATGAAATTATAAAATAGTGAATATCTGACAACTTTCAGAATTCGTAATTACGAATCTTTCGCATGTCAACCGCGACGTCCATATAATCCTGAACTTATTCCTCGCACCCAGAAAATACAGCAAATCCAACGGGGCTTGCCTGAAAGAAAGCGAAGGAGAGTGTTGTACCGATTCAACTCCCGGCGCCCATTGAAAGGACAACAATCTCTCCTTATCAAACAAATCTTGCAAATTCTGTAATACCACACCATCTCAACTGGTCAGATTAAATGGTGTCACCGAGACTTGACGTGCTTGTTCACATCGAACAACAGAGAAATAACCAGTTCGGTTGTCAAGATACACTCAAGTTTGTTGTCATGCATTGAACCAACTAAAGATTCGGAACTTACTCTAGCAAGCGGCAGATCATCAACGCCTTGGCTTTGGAGAGCTTCGTTCCAAATCCGTGCTCTCCATTCCCGAACATCCACCTGTAGGGAGGAAAACACAAAAAACCCAGAACTAAAAACTTAGGGGTCTTAGACTGGCTATTTGTGTTCCAATCAAGCATGGTCAGACAGACATCTCTTTCAGCGCTGATCTCCATCACTACATCGGGTACTGGTATAAAGTGACAGGAAACAAATGCGAAAGTGAATAACCAAAACCTGGTGAGTGCGATCCCACGGAGAAACGTCAAACTTTTCTACAAACACCTTCACCATCTCTACTCCATTGATGTGCGGAACATTTCGCTCTGCCAAAACCTGGGCAATTCATAGGATCTATCAGTCCTTACTGCCTTTCTCACAGAAACCATTCAACACTCGATTACACAGACGACTAACGCATCCGTAACTCCACGCCATTATTGGTCACCTATATTTTAATGAGGGCAGTGGGGGGCTACGTCTAGGAAGTACAACACCATTCCCAATTTCTACAAAACCAGAGACACCCAACTGTCTAATGCCAATGGAGAATCTAAACGCTTCTCAAATCACGCACCAGAACGGCTAGCTGTGCAACTTTGTCAGCAGCATGCGTGAGCACGAGAGTGTCGTCCAAATCAAAGAACACAGCCTTCACACACCCATCCTTCTTCACTTCCGCTGCTCCAACACAATTCTCGTTCACCTCCATGGCAGCCGATCCTGCAGCGCCAGTCACACCGTCCTCAAAGACAGCCACCAGCGTAGCTACCGACCCACCTCTCCTGCGGTGCGAAACCTCACGCGCCAAACACTTACTCTCCTTCACGATCCTGCACCGCGACTCATCACCCTCAAACTTGAACAACGTGACACGAGAAGGAGGGAAATGCAGGAGGGGCGAGGGAGAAAAAGAGGAAGGGAGGAGGCGAGGTGCGAGTGCGCGGAGGGTGGATGCGGATGCCATGTGCGACACAGCAACAACAACAACAACAACAACAACAATACCACCAACCTCAGAGCTCTAACTTCTACAGCAAAACGGCAAACAGCCTCTTCTTTGACGAGGGAGGACCAGCGTCACGGCATGGGCGCCGACCTGGAAGGTGTGTTCTCTGCTTCCTCGACCGCCGGACGGCGTCCAGTTCGTTGCCCACCTGAACTGCTGAAACTTGGATGAAGTTTTCATATCATTTAGATGGCGCTTGGACGTGTATTGTGGATGACGTTTTGATGAATGTTTCGGATGTATATTTTGGATGATATGTGGATCAAAAACTTGGATGAAGCAACACAAGCTTGCAATGCAAAGAGGGGAGGGGTTGTAAGCGAATAATGCAAAAGACTAATGGAGGTTGAGTTGATGAATGGTTTGTTTGAGTGAATGGGGATTAGAGTTTGTGTCTTTTTAATAGGAGTTGAAGAATTGGTGTCTAAGTAGAGTAGTAAGATGATGTTGTTTCTAAATTTTTATTTCTTTTAAAGTAAGATATTATGGATTAGGTGATAATCTGAAACGTATCAAAATAAATAAAGGAAAAATATCATAAATATTCCTGCAATTTGCTGAAATATCAAGAATATCCTTGTATTTTTTATAATAGCAAATCTACCCTTCACTTTTATGATAATTACAAATATATTCTTGAACATGATAAGTTATATTCGTAATCCTTTTTTTAAATTAGAACTCGGTCCAAACCGCATGCCGCACACATTTTACTAGAGTGCTAGTGTGGGTGTATGCAAAGCCTTCATTTGTTGAAAAAACAAGAGGAAACATTATCTTTATATTCTTTATTGATGGGTAATATTTTCTCAAACTATAGGAAACATCATCAAAAATCCAACAAACAAAACTTCTTGCTCTCTTCATACAAATGTAAGTATTTTCAACTTCAAACTATCTTCAAAAAACATGATTTGCGGAAGCAGCCACAATGCAACAAATTGCACCAAAAAAAAGATAGCAAAAGAACAAAACAATCATCACTAACTATATATAAAGGAAAAATAGAAAACAAATCCAAACTCTGATTGACATTACCTGATTTGTTCTACATTATTTGAAATTGTTTAGATCAATGACAGTATGAGATGATACAAACAAGCTTCACATGTTAAACATATGGAACACTTGTGCAAAGAAATTAGAAGTTGCTGAACTTGTTGGCATCATTGGTGTTCTTCTAAGTCACCTGTCATTGCCTGTTGTAGAATGTGGATTCTTTTGCTAGGTTTTGGATAGTGTCAATGTTGCTATTCTTCCTCATGGCCATCACTCCCACCACTGAAATGAAGAGAAGCAACTTGTCAAAGAAGATGTTGTGCTGACCCACTCTACTATGAGCTAAATATTGTGATGGGAAGTGTCTCAGCCCACTTGGTATTTAAAAATTAGTGGTGGGATAAGAAGCATGGAGGGCTTGCCATTCAAAAGCTCCACCTTTAGAAGGTGGGGTTACTTCACCCACACCCACTATGGCTTAATCAATGTGTTGAACATGACCATGTCATTGTTATGTGATGATTCTGGGTTTGCTTCAAGCAACTTCCCATGCACCACCCTATGTGACAGACATAGTCAAAGAAAAAAAGTCAAAACAAAAAGGCAAGTGAATTATATGAACTCAAATTAGAAATATTTGAAGTGGTTATTGATATTCTTGTTCTAAATCTCAATGTTTCTTTTTTATACTTAATAGAGTTGCTCATACTATTCATCACAGATTTAAAAACCAAATTAGTATAAATCAATTAGCATAGATATATATATATATATATATATCTATATATATAATAGAATAAATCTTATATTGGTTTTAATACTATTACTTAAAAGAAGGAATAAAGAAAAACAATAAAAAAATGCAACTTTGTATAATCTTTTACAAATGTTTCTATAAAACAGTGTACCGAAGTTTTTTTTTTTTTTTTTTTTTTTTTTTTATGATTTCTTTTAAATGTAAAGTATCTTTTGTTGCTTGTTCACTTCGGGCATTTTTTATTCCTAAATATGCATCATTATGAAAAACTTTAAAGTTGTCAAAATTCAATAATGATATCATATTGTTTGAATATTAATATTTAATGTTATAATATGTTTTCCAATAACTTGGTATGACATTTTTCTGACAATTTGATTTGAATTTAAGACAATCAGAAGTTGGTGTTTAGATATATTATATTATGTAGATAGCACATAGAATATTGGTAATGCCACCAAAACATTTGCTACAACCACTACAACTTGCCACCACCTTGACATGTTTTGTTTAATTATACAAAACATTATATATAAAATATATTAATTTATTTATGGAAACATTATTTATACATAAAAATTTTAATAAAAAATTATGTTTAAATCAAATTCTTTGAAAAATATTGAATTATGAATTATCTATTAGTTTAAAAGGTATTGAAGAAAAGTAGTAAGTAGTGGATAGGAGGTTGTAGAAGTAGTAGTAAAAACTAAAGTGGCATTAGCAATACTCTACCATACATATAAATAATATATATAAAATTTAAATAATACTGACAATTTCTCATCAAAAAGAAATGTTTTAAAATTTATTTAACTCTATCTTTTCACAATATTTTGGAATCATCGGTTATAATATCTATTTCTTTAAAATAAAATATATATTATCAACACTTGTCTTTAAAGAGTTATTGAATTTATACTATAAATTTACTATGTTTTTGTTTATCCTTCATAAATGTGTGTGTATATATAGAATGAATAAAATATAGTTTTTACAAATATTATAATAACTAATCATTTATTAATTTTTATTTTAAAATTATAATTAAAAAAAAAAAAAAAAAAAACTAGATGAAAACTTTAATCAACAACTTCTCAAATTTTCTATATTATAAGTCAATATTATTGGATAACTATGGTTGAATTATAAAGAAAATATAACTCATCAATAAAATTTTAATTGGTTTATTACCTTTTTGTTTTTAATAGATCAATAAATATATAAATAGGGTTTGATGATATAAACTGGTATATAATAATAAAGAGTATGAAAATTACTTAAAGTTTTATACAATAACAACTTAAAATTCTAAATAGTTAAAATTAAAAATAATCTATTTAAAGAGATATCTCAAAACATACATCAATTTATTGTAATTTAACTATACACATATTATCTATATATATTAGTAAATTTTATTTAAATTTATTTAAATTTATAAAATAAGTTCATTTAAATAAAATTTAAAAATTAGTGACAGATTAATTTATTTTCATTCTAAAACACTATGGAAAAAATTCATCTACAATAGAATGTATTTAATATGGAAACATTATTCTAAGTAATATTAATTATGATTTTTTTATGATTATTTAAAATTATATTACATGATGTTTTTATAAATACATGCTTTGATATTTATAAATAATGTTTTATGTGGATTTTATTTTTAAATATTAATAAATTATTTTAAAATTACAATATTAAAAACTTACTGTTTTTATTTTACTTATTTTTACTTTTAATTCAAAGCTCATTAGTTTCTTACATTTTTCATTAACCATTCAAATACATTTATGTTTTCCAACGATATTTTTAATAAACTTTTTTTTTTTGGTTTCTAGTTGTTTATAAATTTAAAAAAAAAAAAAAAAAAAAAAAAAACTGTTTGTATTTTTATCTTTGGAAATCTATATCAAATATTAAACATGCACGTCTAATTTTAAAACAAACTATATATATGCACAATCTTTTGGTTTTTATGAAATTGATTGAAAATAATGACAGATTATTTTACTACTTATCAAAATTTAGAAATAAACATGAAGTTCATGTTAAATTAAAAATTTGAAACTAAAACTCATAGAAGTATTTATATTATCATTGTTTTTTAAAGAACATCTTATTTCTTTAAAATTCAGATTTCAATAATGAATAAAAATTTAACACATTATACAAAACATTCATTGTAGTATTTATCAATTTTAGTGTTAAATAATGTGAATCCAATATATATTTTACATCAGAAAGTAGATAATAAAGTAAAATCTCGTTTTAAAGAAATATATGACAATATAAAAATTAACCTCAATCACAAAATTTGAAAAAAGATTAGGATTCTAGTTATTGATTAATTTTTTTTTACAAAAATTATTTTGAACATAAATTTATAATAATTTAGCATTTAGAGGGTTTTCTATTGAAAAAATAGATTAAATGCCACAACTTTTAAATCCTTTAGTTGGTTAATACTAAAACACATTCTAATTTTTTATTTCATTTGAATTCTTTCATATCTATCTTTACAACTTTTAAATTTTGTATCTTTTAGTTTATCGATGAAGAATTTCTTATTAAAAATATGCTAAATTCATTTGAATCTTTCAATTCTTTACATGTTCTATTTATACAGTATTAAAAAATTGCTATTTTAGAATTACTCTAGAATGTTTTGTTAAAATTTTCCAGAATCACATGTTCTATCACAGGTTTGAAAAAATATTCACTACTCGACATCTCCAAATTCTTATCGATTTGCTGCCTTCAGTTGGAATTTTTAATTTACTCAGTAAAAACACAACAAACAGTTGTTAAACAGCATAACGTGCAACATGGACGAATGAAAAGGAAAAATAGATGGACGAAGTCGAGAAACTCTGATGGATCGGAACAACAAGACGACGAAGCACAAGTTGGAAGCAAGCACAGCCACAAGCGCGCGCAAGCGATAACTTTCTTCGGGCGATGGCGATGCGAGCGATGGAAATGACGAAGGCCGCGAGCAATCAGGGGGAGGAGGCAATCACCCAAGCACGCGCACGAGCAGCAAGCAAGCAACACCACGAATTGGTGTACAGAATGGCGACCAATCAGCGATTCAGTCAGTGCCAACTGCCCCTCAACATTTGGCACTTTCAGCGGGGCTGCTGCTGCTGCGATGTGGAAAGAGCTCGGTTGCCGTTAATCCCGCATCACTGCCTCTGCCCCAAAATCTCCTCAGGTGCTCCTCAAAAGGTACACGCTGCATTCGCTTCTATTCGCACTCTTGCGTATTTTTGGGTCGCATTCCGTTTGTCTTCTTGTGGAGATCTCCGTGTTGTCGTGTTTTATTAGGTGTGGACATCTGTTTGTGTTGACCGGTGCAGTTATGGTTGCGATTCAATTGGGAGATGGGTTGTTGGAAAGGTCGTCTGGGTTCGGTCGGAAGCGAAGCAGTTCTATGTGTAATTTGGCGACTCGGTTGCGGTGATTCTGTCTCGCGTCTTTGTAAATCTTCGTGGTGCTGTGGGCGAATGTTGCTACCACCTTCGGGCGTTCATGCGAATCGAAAGTGTTTTCCGCTTTCCTATTCGTGGTAGCTAGTTTGGCCACTGTCATGGTTTACTTTTAATTAGTGGGATTGGATTGCCTTCCTTCGGTCTCATGCGTTTTTAGATTTGGTAAACCTCAACGCTGCTTGCGTTGTCCAACAATTTGTGAATCACTGAAACGCCGTGAACGCTTCAATAAGTCATTTAGTCACCTACCATGTTCTAGAAGTTGTATCTGAAATGGTTCTTTACAGAGGACCTTGAAATGTTGACATAGCTATTTATCGTATGGGGAATATTAGAGTTGAGGATGAAGAGCTCTCCCTCTTGGTAACCCTGATTTGTACAAAAACTTGGGTTTCCAGATGGTGCGATTGCGTATGGTTGTGTCTGATAATAGGGGTCGTCCTTATCAGCTACGGGCTTCATTGTACGTTACATTTTTGGGTTTATCTTTGGGGATTTTGCATTATGCTTGCTCATGTTCTCCGTCTTGGTGATCGCAGGATGGAGGTGAAGAGTCCTAATTTGAGCCAGCTAGTCGCTAACTAGTATATCGTATCGGTGATGTCCCTGCAACTCTTTGACGAATTGTTGGGAGATTCTAGGGCCGAGAGCTTGGCTGACCACTTGACAAAGAAATCCAAAGTGTTGTCATCCATGGGGTTGGTTGTACCTCTGCAGGGGATGCTGGGAGGGCGTTACGGGCTTGCACTTGGCTGCATTATTCCACTGGTGAGCTTTTATCTCATTCAGTTAAGGCCCAGAAAATTCCTCCCGCTGGATCCAAAGCCTGCCCAAGTAAAATCTCTTGAGAAGAATGAGGCGGTCGAGGTGCAACCACCAATCTCGGCAAGGGCAATGTCCGTGATTTCTATACAAGAGACCCCTTATTACATTGGCGGGAAGGAAATGAGTGAGAATGGATACGATTCGGTCCTTAATCCTACTGGCTGCATTGAATTTGGAACATCAGAGAACAAGGTATTGGAACTCTCCTTGCATCATCACTTCTCGGGAATGATACATTGTCTGAAGTAGACAATGAGCGGGATTTACGTGTACAATACCAAGCTCTTGTCCTTCGCATTACTTTGTGCAGTTATCTTTGGATTTGTTACAAGAATGGCTCTCGAAGTGGGGCGATAACCTGCTGGATTTGAATGAAGCGGGTGGCTACGTCGACTTTAGTGGCCTCAAGTCCTTGAAATCAGTAAGCATGGTTAACCTTTCACTCTTTATATTTCGTTTGCGTTCAGCAAGGAGATTTTCAAAAGGTCCTGTTGCTTTTCGAAAATAACAAATGTGTGTTTAAGGGGAACTACTACTTTGTTATTATGCTGCTGTTAAATCTGTGTTTGTGAGGAATTGTATGCTAGGTTTTTCTTCATTTGTGGTTCTGGATTGAAGAACTGGAGGTTAGGTGCTTGCAAGGTTCATGGGATCGGTGATGGGAGGCCGGGTGGAGTTAGAGCCATCGCAAATGGTGTTGACTGCTGGAGCCACTCCCACATTGGAGATATTAGCTTTCTCCTTGGCTCAGCCTGGAGAGGCTTTCCTAGTTCCTTCTCCGTATTACGCGGGGTACGTGCTTTACTAAGGTTATTCACAGACCTAGTATTTCTCATCACATCTTTTGGTGTGCTCAGTTAATTGTTCTCGTAAGTCCCTGCAGTCTCTGTCGGTTTGGTTGAGAAATTCACTCCGATCCAACCATTGCTTACTTTAGCTAGTGTTGCACACTTCAGGTTTGATAGAGACATAAAGTGGAGGAGCCAAGTGGAGCTTATACCAGTACCCTGTAGCAGTGACACCGATTTCAAGTTAACACCCGACGTTTTAGAAAGTACCTTTCGAAGAATGTCCAGGAAAGGTATTAAAATACGAGGAGTACTGATTTCAAATCCATCAAATCCTGTGGGCAATGTGCTTGACCGAGCTGCTTTGACTTCCCTCTTAGCCTTCACGCAGGACAAGAAAATTCATCTCCTTGTGGATGAGATTTACGCAGCTTGCACTCACGAAGAGTATGCTTTCACAAGCATTACTGAAATTTTAGATACTCCAAAATCTCATTACAATCGGAGTTACGTGCACATCATTTATGGTCTCTCCAAGGACTTGGGCATTGCAGGTTTTAGGGTAGGGGTTCTGTACTCTTGGCACAAGCAGGTTCTGGAAGCTGCCAGCCGGATGGCACGATATTGTGCAGTCTCCACAGCAACACAGCAGCTGTGCACTTCTTTACTCTCCGATGAGCAGTTTATGAGCATGTTCTTGTTTGAGAACCGGAGAAGAATCACCAAACGGTATCGTAAAGTTGTGGCCGAGTTAAATAAGATTGGCATCCAGAGTAAGAATAGCATGGGTGGGCTATTTTGCTGGATTGATCTTCGGCATGTGTTGGCGTCACCTTCCAAAGACGAAGAGATGAAGCTGTGGAAGCATCTCTTGTACAAAGTGGGGTTGCATTTAACTCCTGGGACGTCGTGTTGGTGTGAGGAGCCGGGGTGGTTCAGGCTTTGCTTTGCAACTGTTGACAATGAAACGCTTATGGTTGCGTTTCTTCGCTTTCAGAAGTTCATGCAGAATTCTGTATATTGAAAGGGCTTCTTATTGGATTCTACCTTAAACCCTAAACCCTTGCTTAGACATATATGGATGGAGTCGGATGTAATGTGGAGGGAAGGTCTACACCAGTGTGATTGTGTCTTTATTCAAAAGGAATTAACATGGACTAGAATTCAAGAAACAACTCTGCACTTATTCAGATCTGTTATATTTAATTTCGTATTGGCGAAGTTGGCTCTGTCATTAGTCATTTTTTGATAGCTAGTTGTCGTTGCGGACAGACAAGGGTACTTTTATATTGTTTGAACATTATTTGCGGGATGTATCTCTAATAAAGCGTAGTCTGATTCCGAGATCTGAGTAATAGTCTTTTCATTACGGCGTTGCTTGTGACATTTGTAAGGTAAAATATGGTGCAGTTGAAGCATGTATTGGTCATCTTGTTTTTGTTTTTGAAAATAAACCTGAGATAAGAAATAATTTTGAGTAAAATTTTGATGTTTTGGCATGTTTTGTGATACCTCAAATGCGAGGTCCGATGTGTTCAGAACTATCCATTGAATCTTGCTGCTTCTGACTAAATTGTTTTATAGACACTTCATTTATTTCTATTCAACTGAACTTGCACTATGTAGTTCCTTAGAATGCATCTGTGATGCTTTAACCCTCCACTGTAGTTGCATGATATATTTTTAGCAGGGCAGTCAAAATTATAACGTACAGGGGATTTCCCATGTGTTACATCACCATCTTATAAAAGTGAACGGAAAATTGTTAAATAGATAGATTTAATGTTTACCATTTCTGACTTGAGGAGGGAGAAAACAAAGTACTTCATTACATTCCGTAAAGAACGTCCAATTTGATAGTTCCAATTTGTTCCAACATATTATTATAAAAAATAAGATTTATGAAGGAATAGTTGTTGTTTTATAATCTTTGTGGAATAGTTATACACGTGTATTTTTTATGTTTTTCCTCCATTTATTGGCTTGTTCATACGATCTGCAAGAAGTATAACACATATCATGTATGTGTATAAAATAGAATTATTGATAGACAGAAGCCACAAGAACACTAAGAATGTCTTCTTTTTTATTTTTTCAAAAAAGTCTTTAATAAAGAAGTACTTATTCACCACTCCAAAATCTGAGATGAAAATAGAAATAAAGATCAATTCATTATGCTAGGGATGCTAACATGTAAATGGTTGTATCGTTCTTTTGTCCATCTTGAAATTATTTCCTTCAAGCTTTCCAACAATACAAACCCTCAAAATACGAACTCAACTTCCAACCAACATATGAAAAAATTTAACTCCACATAAGAATGAACGGAGAAAGATTATTTAGTGTGACAATATATGTTTCAAACATAGATTGGACATATCACACATCACCTTGAAGTATTCTGTAGCTGTTAGCGTTGCTTGTACAATAAATGTGGTGCACGGTGCTCCCTGTAACCAATTTGTGGCAACCACCATGACATCGACAGACCAAGCATGTCTAGTAAAAGCAGAAACATGGCTTTCTCAAACTCCCATTTGGATAGAACTGCACTGTGATGAGCAGTACCCAGAGCCTACTACTTTGCGCAATTTAGTCATTGAACCCAATGGTTCATTCCGAAGTCGCACTCCACATTGCTTTCTGTACAGCAATCCACCATCACAACACTCTAAAGTCAGTCCTGACTTGGCATTTATAAATCAAAGAAATACTGAGCCAAAATTTATTTTGATGTCAAAGTCTTGAGCTTCATCTTACCACGACATTACTGAGCCAGTGTGTCCAAACTCTCTGGCTAATCTTTGATGGTTTCTAGTTGTCGTGTTGCATAAATGCCACCAGGCTATTGGTTTTAGAATGTCCTGGTAAATGCACATCGCAACAAATCGAACAGCTGTTGTCCTCAGGATCTCAAGAACATGTTTGCTCCCCTTATATAGAAAGGTTTACACATATCAGAGCTTACCACAACAAACTTGAGAATGTGGAATACTATCACTGCATCCGGAGATTCCAATGCTTACCACAGAGTTTGATGTTTAGACTGGGTCAAGGGCAAACTAGCACAATTGCTCAGAATTGCCAGCAGTCCTGTGCATATTTGCACTAAATCGGCATTGGCAGGGCTCCAGCAGCTTGTCCACTGCAAATTTCCAATGTTAGTGTACAAAAGCTAGTCAATAACGTGCTCTTTGCTCTCTATCGACGTTCGAACATACTTGTAAGAGGAGAGTCGTACCAGTTGTACAATGGGAGCCCATAGGACAAGAACAGCAGGGACTCCTGCTGATAAGACTTCAAAGAACCGAGTGGCTTTGGTGGGTAGCCTTCGATATCTTGCCTGAGATAAGAGGAAGTATGTGCAGCACAACCTAAGAATCATGTTCTGCAGAGGTTGATGAAGACCTTCGTGTTGTTTGCAACCATGTTCTAATAGAATGCTTCCTAATGATGCATATTCATAGAAACCCTCGCACTCCTTTAGCAACCAAGAACACACTTCTAGCTCACCACACAGGATGATGGTGTACACTCTAGAATGAAGTGTTTTGTATGAATGACACGAGCTTCACCCTCTACAATTTACTCCTACCGCATCTGGACTCCAATTTAAGTTTCTTAGTTCATACCAAGCAGATGGGTTTTCAGCTGGAGGTGGGTTCAAAGTTATACCAGAAGTATCATAATCAAGGCAAAAGTGCCCGTGTAGGTTCCGTTGGGGATGAAACCGAAGTCTGATAAGTAAGGACGAAATATTGCCTGCATTGCCTGCAAATGACCATTTCACAGAACACAATTGTCATTCCAAATTACTTGCACGGGCTGATCAGTGAGTATGTGAGCACACAGCGCGATCATCAGCATTCAGACGAAGGAGGTTTTGAAAGATGTGGAATCACCTGAGGCATCAGAGAAAAGCCACCGATCTGCATGGCTTCCTTCCATAACTTGGAAAACTGCGGGCTTATTGTAGAACAACGATTCAAAAAGACGAGTCTGCTCACAACTGCTAGCCCCGTCACGCCAGTGATTAACACGGGGAGCCCTCGGGTAACAGCCAATTGAACAAGTGTTATCAGAGTGGACACCACACCAACGCCATTCAAAGCCATGGCTACTGTATCTCTTCCTAAAGCTTCCTGAGACTGAGTCATATCTCCATGATTCACAACGGCTTTCTGTAGCAAGTTAAATCATTTAAGGCGTTGTAAAACCAGAACCACAAACAATAATTCAGCCCAGGAAAACGTATGCAACCAAAATGACCTATCTCCGAAAACCTCATATGGCTCCATCGCTGAGACGAGTGGGAGTTCCTGAATCTGATACTGAAGGATTTACAGGTTAAATATGTACTCATGGCACGTATGTTGCATTGCGAGTGCAGGGGGAGGACTTGAGGAGATTGCGTGTTCTTGAACATTGGTAGCATCTACTTCGACTCGGTTGTCAAAGATAAAACTACGTACCTGAGACCCAGTCTTCTTCTCGAAGCTCTTGTTCTTTCTCCAAAATCTGCCAACAGCAACAAGTATGCGCTTCGATTTCGACTTCGTCAGCTGACTAGAACTTTTAGCTGTTTTCTTTACGTGATTCGTGTGATTGCTTTCCTTATGCTTGCCACGGATTCGAAACCAGAGATTGCGCAACCGAACCTGCAGTGAGTAGCGAACCTTCGAACTCTGACGTCGGGTAAGGGTAGGATCAGAGGCAATAGAGCTAGATACGCCCAAAACTTGCAACAGGGTTAGGCTCACATGCAAAATCAAGCTGAAAACACGTGCATTGATGGACCCAGTAACGCGGCGCGCATGGGACACAGGAGAGGTCCAAAAGGCTGCTATGAATCGTACTTGGAGACTCAATGCCTTCGACTTCGCAGTGATATCAATCTGAAACCTACCCTCAGACGACATGGCGAGAAATTGCCTCTCCAGAATTCAAATCCGAAAGCGAACAGCCGTAGCCGCTGCATCCACGGAGTGCATCAAATGTGCCCCAACGTCCTCACGTGCTAACACGATTCCTCAAATCCCCACACCCAAATCTCCATCACAACAAAACGCACTCCTAAACCAAACACCGGCTCCCACGAGCTGGACTATTTTGACAGCTTCACCCCCAAAAGCACCAACTCTGCGTAATCCCTATCAAAACCCTCCAACTCGATATCTATGCACAGAAGAAACTACCCATGAATCTTCTTCAATGTCGCTCACCAGTAAATGCATTGACAACGTTAAATGTGCAACCAGTACTTCTGCCGCAGGCCACTATGAAGGCCATACCGACACGGGATTCTGTCTAGATACGGGGCCATAAGTCGACCACCGCGGGCTAAAGTGATTGTCTGCAAGACCCAAATGTGGAGGACCTTCAAGTGGGCAACCATGCATTTGCACAGAACCCACTTCGCTGATCCTCGTGAATCGCGATCCTTTGCTCGCTCTCTTGTCGACGAAGGTCGTACCGACAGCGTAATCCTCCCGAAGTCTGCGATCAGCCCAGTGGCGTAACGTTCTAGCGATGAAACAGGGGTAACGAACGAACATAGTTCATCTTGGGAGTGATTTATCATTCATTTGTCGTATCTGTTACTGGTTTTGTCGATGGGAGTTATCCCAATTGACTTGAATTTTGTACAAAAATATGAAAATTGTAGAACCATCCAAATGTGCTAAGATTCTTAATGCACAATCTCTGGTTGCTTAAGAATGCACGAATCCGTGGCAAGCATAAGGAAAGCAATCACACGAATCACGTAAAGAAAACAGCTAAAAGTTCTAGTCAGCTGACGAAGTCGAAATCGAAGCGCATACTTGTTGCCGTTGGCAGATTTTGGAGAAAGAAGCTTCTGTGCATAGATAACATAGTATGTAGTCATCTACAAATTAAATAGAACAAGTTTCAAAAATAATGATTTTCTCGGCATACTTTTTCTAACAAAGAATTCTTGTAATAAAATATTTATAATAAAAAAAGGATGTTACTTACCAGCGAATTGAAGATTATCCATCCAACTTAGGACTTGCTTATTGATACACTATAATTCAGGTAAAGACACAAGAAATATAAAAAAATCTTTTCTTACAAAGACAAATGCTGTATTTTATTTTATGTTACAGATTTTTTATTTTTTTATTATTACTTTACTTAGCACATGTCCTAGTTCGTTACAGGTTCACAAATCTTATTAAAGTGGTAAAACAAGAAAAATAAATAAAAAAATAAATTAAAAAAAAAATCGAACAAACAAACAATATCAAAATGAAGAGGAGGCCATGGAATGCTTGTTTGAGGATACAAAATTATTATTGTTTTTCAGTTTTGAATCAAAGGTATTCAATATTTTTGTCATAAGATATTGATTCTAGAATGGATTATAATAATAATTATTATTTTTAATGTTCATAGCATTGTTGCAATTAATGAAGAAAATAAAATTTATCTACAAAAACATGGAATTGAACTTTAATATTGATAATAAGTTTTTTTGAAAATGATTACAATACGTGGTTTAGGATTTTTTTAAAATAATACTGAAAATATCATAATTTAAAATTTTAAGAATTGAATTGAGTTTATATTTTAATCAAATTTGAAATCCTGCAATAAAATTTAATATGACTGACTGCATCAAGGATTTCAAAAATGCTACCCACCAAAATAATACCATTTACAATATTTTCATAATCAACACTAAAATGAATGTTTTTGGATTTATGCTCTTCAAATATTGAAACTAGAAGTGCCATTATATTCTTCATTCTGATAAATTAGTTTAAATAAATATGACATTTAGATTTTTAAATCTTAAAAGGTAAAAAATACTATTGAAATTTTAAAATGGTATGGCTTTTAATGGTAGATTTGTATAAAGATTTTTTTTTAAAATCAACTAAAATTAAATCAGACCTGGTAACTAGTTGTGTACTTGATATGAAACTTATGTAAAAAACAGAAAAATAAAAGAAATTAATTATCGTTTATTTTATTTTATTTTATTCTTGGTTCCAAAACATCTCAAAGAAAATACACTTTAAAATTAGTAGATACATTAAAAATCAATTGGTTTTATTTGCATAATATGTCCCCAATAGGTGGACACCACAAATTAAATTATATTAAGAAACAAATATGTGTAGTGCCAACTTATTTACATTGAAAATTTTAATATTAAAAGTATTTTTTGGAATAATATGAATGATAATTGAATCTCCGTAAATTATTAACACTTCAAAATTTGAATATGATATTTTTAATATTAATTTATTTTTGCAAAACAATTAGATTAACATGACTCAATTTGAAACCCATAAAATATAAAAAATATGTATTTTTATTGGAATTACAAAAGAAGTCATTTTTATATACACCAAACCTAAACCTTGTTAATATGAGAATAAGATTTTAAACAAATATTACTAATTGCAAAGTTTTTGCATGCTATTTGAGTAAAATTTTAACACTCTAATTTTTACTTAATACTAGCAAACCCAATATAGGTTATAAAATTTTTAACATTGCTAATTAATTTAGTCAAAGTCAGGTGTGTCTTGAATATATAATTCTAGATCATCCTGTAATTTTCTACATTTTTTCAAGCCATTTGAATAGTAAAGTTATTTTGGCTGAAAAATTTGTGAAAAAACTTTTTTTACTTGTCTAGTTACAATTATTTTTACTAACATATCTTTTAGGAAAATCATTAAAGAGTTAAGCTAACAAATCATCTTTAGAACTTTTTATTTGATTTTTTTTTTTTTTTTTTTTTTTTTTTCTTGTTACGTAACTATCAAGACATAAAATTTCTAAACTTTGAAAGTTTCTGAGCTTAAACAGCATGCAAGACAAGGCCAAAAAATCTTTTAGTTTTGTTAATTCTTATATTGAATCTTGTTTTATTCTTAAAAATTGCAAGTCATTATGTACTTTGGCTTAATAATTTGATTGTCATGTCATGACACAAGACATTTGTTAATATAATTATCCTCAGCGCCAACAGAAGTGTTGTGTGAGCAATGAATCAACCCCATGCAAATCTTTTTAAGTATAAACTTTACTCATTTATACTGTTCATGAAAATTGTCATCACCAAAATATGGTGCACTAAGTTAGGCAACCTGGGAGAGGGGGTTGCAGCTAATTAACACGAGCCTAAACATGAGTGGGCGTCTCAGTTCTACTCGCTAATGCAAGTGTATGCCAAAGCTTTCTCCTCCACAAGCTCGTCGGCGGTGGCGTCCAGCTTTGCCCTCGACTTTTCATCAATGGAGAGTCCTGCGCAGAAATATGAACAAAGCAAAGTAAGCCTCTGCATATCGTCGTTTTAACGCCCGTTGTTGAGGTTAAAAACCAACTTTCAGACCCAAAAGAAGGAAATCAAATATTCTACATACCTTGTACAATGGTCCAGTCTCCATTGGCACATGTCACAGGGTAAGAGTAGATAATGCCTGGTGGCACATTGTAAGATCCGTCAGAGTAGACTCCCATCGATACCCATGATCCCTGAAACACGGCAAAATCTATTAGAATCCAAAAGCAAAATCAACAGTGCCGTGATCGAAAAGAAGGTTATAAGCCAACTGCACCAAGCCAACCCATAAGTCAGATTTCCTTTTTCTTTTTTGTTTCAGAAGCGCTGTTCTCTTCAAAAAGTGATACCTTGGGAGTGCCTAGAACCCAGTCACGGATGTGGTCACAAGCAGAGCTGGCCGCAGAAAGGGCACTTGAAAGCTTGCGAGCCTTGATGATAGCTGCACCTCGTTGTTGAACCACTTTGATGAATTCTCCATCCAACCTGCGTAACAAAAGTGTCAATTCACAAATTCCAATAAAAAAGTTGAAACATGAATTCCTCATTTATGTACATGTATCGTTAACCATATGGTTTTTAGTAGGCTGCAACAGAAACTTGCTTCACAATGTAGTCAGGTTACTTACACGAACTAACCCCAAAACCAGATCATGGCTTGTGTAAAATACCAAAATCAACTTGGGCACACTTCAGAAGCACTGGATTACATTTGATGGAAGCTCTCGACATTTTTCAGAGGATTCACTGACTCAATACTTAACCCAAGGTTGACTCTAGTACCTCGTATTTTTTAAGATGAAATCCAGGCTACTTTTAAAATGGCAAGATAAATAGCGAGTTAACTAAAGTTAGTAAAGTATACCAGGCATCGTCTGAAACTGCGTCACGCACGGCCTTTTCACCATCTGGACTGTCAATGACGGCATGGTTGACATCCGGGTATTGCGATGATGAGTGGTTACCCCAGATGATGACATTCTTCACAGTGGACACTGGCACATTCAAGCGCTCGGCAACTTGCCCAAGAGCCCTGTTGTGGTCAAGCCGGGTCAGACACGTGATGTTTTTCTCAGGAATAGAGGGAGCGAACTCCTTCAAGATCAGGGCATTGGTGTTTGCTGGGTTTGCGACCACCAAGACCTGTCGAACCAATCACAACACTAAACCTTTATTAAGGAGGCAAATTTCTTATTAAAACATAATAACATAAAAAAACAATAAAGTAGAACAAGAAGAACAAGAAGAAACTCACAGCAATTATAGGACCATATGTGAATGCATGAATTTAGCCTTACATTCAAAATAAAGTCACATATATCGCGCTTATGAATTTATGACGAACACCTACCTTGACATCTTTTGCAGCGTGCTGCTCAAGTGCTGAGGCCTGAGCTTTGTAGATGGAAACATTTTTGGACATCACATCCTTGCGCTCCATACCCTCCTTGCGAGGAAATCCTCCCACCATGACTGCGATGTTCACATCCTTGCAGGCCTCTGCCACATCCGTTGTAGCTACAACACCTGTTCAAGGATCAATACAAGCTAAGTTAATTGAATGGATCAATTTACATGTACAACTTCGAATCAGATCAGTATTCACGTACAACACGATTGTTTTGTCTGTGAAAAAGATGTCGAAATTTAGAGACATCATACACGAAGCAGCTTGAAATTTTTGTGACATATGCCAGTATACAACATCCTTATGCGTTTTGACCTGACAAGATATCATCGATGCTTAAAAATTAATTAATCAGTTAATAATATTCAAATGGTCCTCAGAAACTTCACATTTTTGGTAAACAACTACAGGCTTGACTTCGATAAGCCAATCGAAACAGAGAAAAACTGAAAGTAAACGAAACAACTTTTTTAATCTCATTACATTCTCTTATACTAATTAGTGAACAATCACGAGTGAGTTAATGTTTTGACATACCTTTCAAAAGCGGGAAAGCTGCATCTGTAAGCTCCATCTTCACACCATTCAGGGACTCTGTGGCAGGGGGAATGTCCAACATGTGCAGAATGACGGGCTGATCTGGGCCCAGCATGATTCCTCTAGCGATCATGGGCACCAAGGCATACCCAATTTGTCCTGAAACATACAACAAGAAATCTCAACCACTTCAGGAAATAAATAATAAATAAATAAATCTAGCATAAGCAGTGCTAGCTTGGATTCATCGTCAAGGCTCTATGGGATTTCTAAATTCCAGTTAACAGGTGGTTTCACCGCTACTCTAACCATACATGCAGAACCCAATCAACCGAGTGCCCGCCGTTACAATCCATACACTTCAACGAAAGTACGAAGGCACTAAGATATTAACTTATGGTGCCAAACGTTCTTTGCGACGTTGCTGAGACCTGTAACTCGTCCAACGTCCGCATTCAGAATCGATCCAACTTTGAAAAACAAACCAACAAATTATTCGCAGTGTATCGGATCAGCACCGTTGAGGAATAATCCGTAAAGATCTAGCACAAATGTAGCCTCCTTCCAATTGAAAGACAGGCGCATTGGTTTAACGGGCTACATCTATATCTACAGATTTAAAACGTCGCGAGAAAGCTGTAAATTGACTTCCAAAAAAAATATCGTCACAAACAGAGACATCTTCTTCTCTCAATCCCTCTCCAAAATCGTGAGTACATCAGAAAGACAACAGTGTACAGCACCTCCGCAACTTCAACTCAACACTCCGGGGTCGATTTCCAAAAACGAGTCTCACAACATTTAGAAACACAGATATAGGAGAGAGGGAAAAATTGTTCATATATATATATATATATATAATCTACATTCGAAAAACTAAATTAAAAAAAAGTTACAAAAATAAATAAATAAATAATCGAAACCAAAATCGAAGTTTTCAGATCTTACAGAAACGCCCATCAAAATCGCAATGGTTGCAGCACACAAAACTAATTCTCGAAACAAATAAGGCAAAAAGCCTCTCCAACCAAATCACCAACAAGATTAACCCGAACCCCGACCACCCACCTAAACACAAAACCAACTACAAACCTCCCTTGCACCCCTCCCACTGGTAATCGCATCCACTCACAACACCCACACACCACAACCAAATCAACAAAACACATGAACAAACATAAAGCAACCCAGTAGGAGACCCAGAAGAAAAAGACACGAAGAGAAAGAATACCCGCAGCTCCAGTGACCAAAACGCGCACTGGGTCCTTCGCCATCGCTGCAAATTTGGACAAATTGGGTAAACAGAGAAAGGAAGTCGAGAGAGAATCGAGGAGAATAGCAAGAGATGGGAGTGAAGAAGCGAAGCAAAATCAGGATTAATGGGCTCAACTACGTTCCAGTCCTCCCCCTTCTTTAGAGGCCAAAGCCACCTCGGTGCACACGACGCTGCAACGACGTGCCCACCCCTCCGGCCGGGCCGGGCCGGGCCTGGATGGGAGCTCCATTCTCCTCGCTTGGCGCTTGCTGCACCCGGCCCGAGATCCAAACGGCGGCCGCCGGTGTTGTCGGGAAGGGGGTAGAAAAGGAGAGCATAATACCGTGACCCGGTTTTTGGTGCCGCGCCCTCGGGGGGACTATACTACTACCAGTAATACTAGTACTACTATTTATAAAATAGTGCGGGTGAGTGAGGTGTTGTGTTGTGTTTTGTGTGGGGGGGTTTTGTATGAGTGAGTCAGCACCGTTCCCTTGTGAAGAGGGTCTGCGTCAGAGAGTTTATTTTTATATTATTCTATTTGTGTGTATATCTTTCACCGTTTGCTTGCCTTGAACTCCTCGCCTTTGCACACTCACTGGGTGCTTCTTCTTTTTTTATTTTATTTTTTGTTGTTGTTGTTGTTGTTATCCTAATTCCTCATCCGTCATTTTTTCTGTTGGGAACTGTTTCTCATTCATCTGTCCGTGGTTACCAGTCCACGCTATCCTCCATGCTTTGAAATTTGTGGGGTATAGAGTGAGGCCAAATTGCATAGACAGGGACCACATTTCTTTTCTCCATTTGACCCACCAATATATTCATTTGTTGTGTGTGTGGGTATGTAATCAACAGTGGTAATATATTTGGTTCTGGAATGTATTCTTGTGACTTGACAACCTTTGAATTTGAGAATGAGTGATGACTGCAGTTCTGAGGAAACTATTTTTAAAACATGAGCACAAATCAAGGTTAGTAACAAGAAACTCAAATAATTTTTATGGTTTTGGGGTCTTCACTATTGAGATTACTGTATAAAGAGGAGAGGGTTTTTTATGACATTTGTTGTTTATTTTGTTGGGATGCACTTCATCTTTGTATTATAACAATCATCCCAGATTTCAACAGTGTTGCTAAATTAAGTGATGACTGTTCTTAATTTGAAAGAGAATATAGAAGACATATTTTGCAATACACGTATATATATATAAAGGTTTGCATTGTTTTATGATTTTAGAAAACTATTGTAACTGTAATGTTAAAAATAGAAAACATGTATCCACGCAATTAATGCTAGCCTGATTGGATAAAATCAGACTTGGTTGTAGACTTGTGGTATTGTTTTGCAGGATGGTTTCATTGATTTTATGATTCAACACTTAGCTGCTAATGTGGACGTGAAAAAGATCAGGAAATTATTTGCAATTTTGTTCCGGATTAATATGAAAATAAACAAGCTGAAAAATTTAGGAACAATGTAATATTTGGAATTCCATTGAGTTTTCAGTGTTTTTGTTTTCTTTTTTCTCTTTCCACGAGCAAATCAAGTATCGATTGCAGAAATAAATGCTGAACAGTTTCCATTTACAAATAACTTGTCTATCAATTCCTCCTTGGTTGCCAACACCAAACCCCCACAAATGGAAAGTACTTTGAATACCTTTTTAGGCAATATTAGATTGCAGGAATCAAAATGTTGAAATCAAAGCATATTAAGGAGCTTACTTTCTACCACAATTCATATAAAAACCCTTTAAAATAATGCATAAATGTTTACCTTTTTCTAATTTAGCACCACCAGTTGAACATGTCTACAAAGGTGAATATCATTGGAACTAACTAAATTTTTCTATTTCATAAAATACTCAAATGAAGTTATATACATGTTCAATGAAAAGATGCCCATCAATAAAAACAAGAAATATATATATATATATATATATATATTTTGGATATTAAGCTTATATATATATATATATATATATATAAATATATATACCATAAATCCTAAATTTAGTTGGATCAAACACATTGTTGGGAGTTCCATGTTGAAGTTGAAGCTCTTCAACTTGAATTCTAACAATCACAGAAAAACACCCAAAAACTTGTACTAAGGGGTGTTCACAATCACCAAGTGAATTCTCGAACCAACACAACAAGCAATATACATCAAAGAAGAAAACATATAATAATATATTTGTTTTGTGTTGTACAACTTGACTGGGAAACATTTGAATGAAGTCAAGACAACCCTTCAATGTTGTTTTTTATGATGAGAAAAGTCAATCCAAGCAACCTTCTCAAGGTCAAATTATGCACCTATTCAGAAAAGAATGGACATTCACATGCTTTTTTTAACTTTAGAAGTTCCACAAAGTGTTATATCAGAAACATAATTTTAAAACGTCAAGGGACCTATGGCCATGATAATTAATCAAATTAGTTGATGTGTTTTGATGTTGTGGCAACCAATGGATAAAAAGGTGCATTTATACACAGAGATTGCTTAACAGTGAGGGACAAGCATTGAGCGATGGTAGAAGCCAACAACATATGCAAAGACTTTGCAAGCTTCTCAACTGTTTAGAAAGTCAGTACAACATTATAATACCAATAATAAAATGGAATAATTTGTACAAGAAATACATTTCAACAAAGTTCTTTACTTTTTATCATTGAAAGTTGTGAATTTGGTTACTGGATCATGCCATGTTGATGTTCCACAAAATTGTGTGTGTGTGTTGGGGGGGGGGGATTTTAGGGTTTGGGAGAGATGCATGTTGGCCAAAGAAAAAAACAAAGTTATAATATGAGTTGCTTTCAAGCATGTTAATAGTAGCAGAGAGCTTTCTCAAGTTTGCAACAAGTCTCCATGACAAAGTAGTAGTTGGGTCTTAGAATCAAAGTGAATTGTATCCTAAAGTGCTTAAAAGAAAATATGTTGTGCATCTATAACATATGTTGGCTTTTAGGTGGTGAAGCATATTATAACTTTGTTTTTTTCTTTTTTTTCTTTTCCATTATTATCACTATATTCTGTTCTCATGATTACATGTCATTAAGCATGTATTATTTTATTCATTAATATTTAACCATAGATTGCAATGAAACATTATAGGTAAATAAAAAATTATAAAAATTCTTGCGGACAAAGTGTTTTTTTTTTTTTTTTAAAAAAAAAATCCAAATATTCATTTTTAAATATATTTTAAACATTTTCTACAATAAATAACTTGGGATGTATGTTATGGTCATATATATTTATATATATATATATATACACACACACACACACATACATATATATATATATATATATATATATATAAAAACACAAATAAAATCATAATAAAAATATCAAATAAGGTTATAAAATTATTCAAAGATTGAACTTAATAAAGAAACTTTGTTGTGAATACAACTGCATCAATAGAATTGCAATCTGAGACTTTTCATTTTAATTCTATCAAAAACAAACATTTGTATTTTGATAAACTAAAGTAGCTTTTGATTTGATCATGCAAGAAATTTAAAAAAGAAAGAAAAAAAGAAAGAAGCACAAGCATGTATATTAGAATTATTAAAATTTAAATTAAACATATATGTGAATATACCCTTATAATACATTAGGATGAATAGAAGCAATAATATTCTATATTATAAAAACCAAAAAAAATAAAAAGACAATGCTTTTCTAGAAAATTATTTTGGAATAGTATTTTAATTTAAATTTTTTGAAATATGATTATATTTGGCAAAAAAATGTAAATACAAGAAAACATTCATTCAAGATTTGATGGAATAAAGAAAACTACTTATTAAAGCACAATACAAAATTTCTACTTTTGAACTTCATAGAACAATACTATTAATTTTTTAGTATTTTTATTATAATCAATAATAAAAAAATACATGAATTGATATAATTATCTCATAATCTCAACAATATATGTTTATTATCTTTTTTTGTTTTTTTGTTACATTCAATACAATTAGCATACTTTATTATTCACATTATAACAAAAACTTAACATATGTAAAAATATACACACATACATAAATAAAATTTGGATATATACAGAAATTTAAAATTTGATTAGGATACAACATGTATCAAAATTATCTTAACAATCTGCATTTAAACAATTATTATATCTTCATCACTATAATTATCAGCATGTAAAGGATCATTTTGGACAGCATCCAAAAACTTTTAAAAAGTATAAAATTATCAACTTCCACATTGATATTATATTTTTTTGTTGGCTTGGAATTTAATTTTTTTCAGAATAATATGATTTCTTTGTGTTTATACAAAATCAAGATCTAGACAATAAAAAAACACTATAAAAATTTTAAAAGAAGGAAAGAAGTGTATTAAACAACATCAAATCTGTACATTCTCAATAAGAGAATGGTCCAACAAACAATATAATCTTGTCAAATGTACAATACATCCTAGAATTATCTCTTTTGGTGCATTTATTGAATAAATCCTAATTTCATTATAATGAAATATGAATTTCTTTTTATCAAACATATATTGAAGGTGTAAAAATAATTTTATGACATAAAATAGCTAAAAAAATAATGATTTGTTAAAAAACTCAAATTTAGATATTAATATTTATAATTTGAGTTTTAAAAAAATTCCATTAGTAATCATGTGCAAATAAAAATTCTAATTCAAAAACCTTTTGTGAAAAAATAAAGAGGAAGTGTATTGCTAAGATAGATGTTTTATGAAGCAAATACAAAATAATTCTGTACTTTATTATCAAAGATTCAAGAAAACAAATACTTAAAATGAACCTATACTTATACTCCTAATATAGCATAAGTCCATAGTCTAACTACATAGACTTTCTAAAGTGAATATATAAACAACTAGCTTAGTCAATAATGTCAAATTAACATGTAGACACTTGTTTTGATAGGCTGTATGATGGCTTGATAGGCAATGGCAACTAAATGGTATTTCCACCAACAAATGGTAGTTATAACTTGTCAACTGCAAAGCGGTGTCAACTGCCCATTCTACTTTATATCTAATAAGAGTTACACATACTATTAACACTCCTACTTAATGACATATTAGACTAACTCAATTTGATGATGTCCATCATTTCTTTGAATTTATAATATTTCTCACGAGTTGGACTTTTAGTGAAAACATCCGCAACTATGTTTCAAGTCCTATAAAAAAACTAACTTGATATTGCTTCTTTCAATCTTCTCTAAAACAAAGTGATGTTGAATTTCAATATGTTTAATATGAGCATAGAATGTTGGATTTCTTGAAAGAAAGATGCAACTTTGATTATTACTGCAAATAGTCCAAAGACCGTCTTGTGAAAATCCAATGTCTTTAAGAAAACTTAAAAGCCAAATTGTCTCTTTTGTAGCATAAGTAGTTACTATATAGTCTGCTTTGGTGGTAGATAATATGACTGTTGGTTTCTTCTTGTTATTCCAATTAATTGCACCACTATCCAACAAGAATGTATAATTAGTGGTTGAACATTATGTATAAATGTCTCTTGCATATTTTGCATCACAATAATCAACCACTTGCAAATACAAAGAACTTCTATGATATTGTAGTACATGATCTGATATGCCTTGAAGATATTACAAAATGCGTTTCATTGCTATTCAATGTTGTGGGCCAAGATTTGCCATGTATTGGCTAACAACTCCCACTACATATAAAATATTGACCCAAGTACATATCATTGCATAGACAAAATTGTCCATTGCATTTTGGTATGGAATCTCTTTCATTGCTTCAACCTCCTTAGAAATCTGTAGACTCATATCTCTTGACAATTTACTATTAGAATCCAAAGGTGTAGCCAAAGATTTACAATCTTTTATGCCAAACATTTCAAAGATATTTTCCACATACTTTTATTGACTAAGTTAGATCTTATGAATCTTTTGGTTCCTCATAATTTGCACATCCAAAATATAGTGGATTTCTTTCAAATCCTTCATGTGATACCTCTTAGCTAAGTTTCTCTTTATTTTTAAGAAAAATTCTTTGTTATTAGATATGAGTATCAAGTCAATTACATAAAATACAATGATGATGAAGAATCCATTAGTTTTCTACAACACATAAATATTAGAATCAACATGGCTTCTTTTCAAATTTTGTGAGACAAAATAATCATCTATCTTCTTGTATGATGCCTTAAGAGATTATTTGAGCATATAGAGAGTTTTAGACAGTTTACACACCAATCGTTCTTCACCCTTTGATATATAGCCTTTTGGTTGGTCCATATATATCTCTTTTTTAAGATTTCTATTTAAGAATGTTGTTTTGACATCCATATGATGAACTTCCAAATTTTCAACTACAACTAATATAAGAAGTGTACAAATTGACGACATTTTTGCAACTAGAGCAAAGGTCTTATTGTAATCAATACCTTCTTTTTGTACATAACCTTTTGCAATGAGTCTTGCCTTACAGTGCTTTATTAAATCATTTGCATTATATTTGATTTTGAAAATAGATTTACAACCAATTGATTTTCTATTTCTTAGTAATGGTGTCAAAGTCAAAATCTTATTGTCAATGAGGCTCTAGTAGTCTAAATCCATTGCTCCTTTGCACTTCTAATTATCATTCCTTTCCATAGCTTTAGTGATAATAGCTGGTTTTTCAATGCTTGTGTAAAAAGCATGTACCATACATGCTAAAGATATGAATGACTTAGAAAGAATCGAAGCCAATGTTAATTCATCAATTACTTATTGTTGTATCAAAAGTCACGCTCTTATACGTATCATTATAGGTGAAGGTGGAGGTAGAGGTAGGATTGGAGGTAGATTTAAAACTCCATATTGTTATCCAAGTACTCGAGCTTGTATTCAAATATCACAAATATAAGATAAAGATTTAATAGTTGATTCTTGGTGACTTTTTATTAATGTCCAAATCTTCCATTATATCCTCAGTATCACATTTTGAATCTCATGAAGATTCTATAGGCTTAATTTTAATCCTTGTTTCTTGAGGTTTATCAATAGAAACCTCTAAAGTCCCTTCTATTTGCTTAGAGTCTTTACACTCAATAAAATTAACATTACAACTCTTAATTATAGAGCTATTTTTAACATCATATAAATGATAGTATTTAACATTCTCAACATAGTCCAAAAATATATATTTCCTACTTTTGGAGTTAAGTTTTGTACATTTTTCATCTGAAACATGTGCATAGGTATTACATTCAAAGATATAAAGGTATTATAATGAAGGTTTTATACATGATCAATCTTCTTTCGATGTTTTTTCTTCCACAATTGTAATAGAAGCTTGATTAAGGATATATATTGCAATATTAATGGCTTCTACCTACCATGCATTCAAAAGTTGTTTATGCTAGAACATACACCTTGCACTTTCAAATAATGTTCAATTCTTGTGTTTTGCAACTCCATTTTGTTGAAGCTTATTAGGCGTTGAAAATTATCTTTTAATGCCATATTGTTCATAAAACTATTTGAAGGCCTTAGATGTGTACTTTCCATCATTGTCACAATGTAATTTTTGAATCTCTAAGCCCATATTTTTTTTCAGCTAGAGCCTTAAAAATCCTAAAGTTATTCAAGATTTTAGACTTTTCTTTTATGAAATATACAAAAAAATCTCTTGAAAAATTATCAATAAAAGTAACAAATTGTTTTGCTCCTCTATGAGATGTTGTCATCATAGGACCATTTACATTGGAATATATCAACTTCAAGAGTTTTATTGCACAAGAACTACTTTTTGTTGGAAATGCATCACAATGTTGTTTTCCATAAATGCATCTTTTGTATAACTCTAACTTTGTGTTCATGCCTATGTCCAGATGAGTAACCATATCACCTGCTTGTAGTTTCTTCAAGCCTAAAATGCGAAGATGACCATATCATTGATGCCAAAGATCAGCCTTGTTAAAAGTTTGTTTTGTCTTAGTAAAAAGAGAAGACTATTTATCTTTATTTAAAGATTTCAATAACATGTATAAGCTACCATATCTAATACCTTTTATGATTGTATTGTTTTGTTTCATAAGATATGTATCAACGTTAAAATTGATTTTATTACCTTGATCTATTATTTTACTAACAGAAAGTAAATTCTTGGCCAATCTTTCAACCTGTTAGATATCATGTACATCCTTGCAAATATTATTTGGAAATTGGAATGAGATCTTATCCTTTTCTTTGATGGCAAGTCCAATATCATTGCTTAAATAGACTTTAGGGCCTTGAAGTAGGTTTTTGTAACTTGAAAATCAACTTCAATTTCCTATCATGTCTTGAGAAGTACTAGAAGAGATGTACCATTCTTTATCACTTATTGTAATAGTATATAGATAAGATATTTTTATTATTGACACATAGAAATAGATAATTAAAATCATATTTGAAAAGTTATGGAAGTTTTTAGAATTAAGGCTAGGTTAGTAGATTAGGTAAGATCCATTGTGGAACATTCTAGAAAGAGTTTAAGGCAGTTATTTAAGTGGGATCTATAACAAAATCTTCTAAAAAAGGCTTAAGATAGTTAGACTACTATGGAATCTTCTAGAAATAATTCAAGGCAATTACCTAAGTATGGTCTATTATCTAGGAATATTCTAGAAAGTTGAGGATAATAAAACAAAGTATAAATAGGACTAGCTAGGACCTTTTGGATATTTGGTGAGGTATGGCTTTAGACCTTCTATCTTAGTAAAGTTTGATTTTGCATCTTTTTATTTAATTTGATTTTTTTCTATTTCCATTTACACAGTTTTGTCTTTTGTATCTTATCCTATTTAATTCTATTTAATTTTATTCTAGTCTATTTTGTCATACTTTGTGATGAGATTTTATATTATTGTAGATTAAAAGAATCTTAGACCTTCAAGATAGATTGGTCTTGTTTTATTAGTATCTAATATTAAATGATTTTATGATAGTGCATTGATAGCTATTATCTAATTCAAGATCAATTGTTGTGGTTATACTTGATATTATATTGAGACTATTACAAAATATTTTTAAAAATCAATCAAAAGATGAAAAGGCATTACAATAAGTACATACTTTGGAACTTGAAGACAAGAAGATGTATGTCAATGGCTCTTTAATATGCGATAATATATCTAACTATCTAGAACAAATACCACTAAAGGAATTATGTATGCAGTCAACTATTTGAAAGATACAACAACCATGTGGTCACAACATTAAGTTTAAAGCTATAGAATTCAAAGTAGATTTTGTGATTGGGAGAAATTTGAAACCAAGTTTAGAAATCATTTTTGACCCATTAATGCGGAGAAGATAGCACGCAATCAATTAACAAATCTTACACAATGTAAGTCAATGTAAGATTAATTCTCTTGATTCAAGTCTCTATGTCTCCAAATTGGCAATATTTCAGAGTCAGAGAAGATAGAACGATTTACACGAGATCTGAATTCTAGGATCGAGCAAGAAATGGAATTAAGGCATCTACAAATGTTTGAAGAGGCAACTCAAATTGCAAAGAAGATCGATGCTATAGATTTTAGAAATCATGAAGCACAACCTATAGCATAAAGTTTTATGCTGCTATCTAATACTATTGCATAATAATCAATGCTAATAGAAATTCATGCCTTACAAGGATCATTGATACTACAAAGACGACAAATATTGGTGCAAAAGGGATTAAGTTTTTATTATTGGGAATGAGGCCATCAAATTGGAGATTGTCCAAAATGTCAAAATTCAAGCACCTACAAAATAAAACATGTTCACAATCTTAAGACTTATCAAGTTGATAATAGAACAAAGTGGAGAAACAAAGCTCCCTAGTAAAGGCACCAAGAGCTAATATTGGGGATAACTATTATGTCATAGAGACAAATGGTATGGCCTCAGATAATTATAAAAAAGAATCGACTGGTATATCTAACGGAACTACTAACAGGATAGCCATATCAAGTGCTTGTGAATCATGGTTCTACAAAAAATTGCGTCTCGATTAAAATTATAGACCAAGTTAGATTAAAACCAAGGTAATCAAGGGAAGAAATATATACCTTGTATATGACTAAGAGAACATATTAGGTGAGACATTATGAAGAAAAAACTTTGAGATTGATTCATACTTACATCCTAAGAAAGATGTTCAAGGTAACAAAGCTATAATATGATATTATTCTTAGTATGCCATGGCTAGAGGTGAAAAATAAGCAAATTGATTGTGAAGCAAGGATGATCTCTTTCAAAGATGGTCAAGGCAAGGTGACTCTTTATACTTCTACATTAAGTGAAGAAAAAAAAACAATCTATAATTAAAGACTTACTCAAAGAGATGACCTTTATGAAGAAGCAATTATAACATAAGCAATCGATGTCGTGATGTAATATGACTATATAGTGAAATTATAATCAAAATTGAATTTTTAATTAATATCTAATTATCTTAGTTTAATTATAATTTGAGGTATCTAAACATGGCTTTTATAAAAGCCTCTTAGATTATTTTTTTATCTTAATAATTAGTAGGTTGAAGGTTAGTTAGTAATTTTACCTTCTAGGTTGTAGAGACTCTTCTATTACCTTAGAAAGACCATAAATTGATGAAGTTAGATTAGAAGAGGTAAATAATTAATATAGTTGATACTAGGATTAAGTTGAGAGTAGGATTGGGCTAAAAAATCATTAGGATAGGATAGATTGATACCCGGGGATTGACTGTTTGTGAGACAAGGTCGAAATCAAACCTCTGGCCACTAATATGACGGCCTAGGACAAAATAGGGTTTCATTCAAAGATTGGAGGTTAGAATTTGTAAGCTAGATTAAAGTTCTCTCTAAAGACATAAGAATTATTTTGAGAGGATTTTGGAGGACTTAGCAATTGTTATTCAAAGTCAGGGTTTGTATTAGTGATTTGGATTTTATATAATATAATTAGGGCTGGTAATTTTGGCTAGTTCGTGGAATTGACATGACATCTACAGTTGAAAATTTAATATTGATTGAATTATTGGATTTACTAAGTGTATACAAAATTTTGTAATAATCTAACGGCATGGTTTAGAGATATCTAGTTTTTAGGACAAGAAGGTTTTAGAAGGTGGCAGTTTGAGGTTGGGTAGGGATTCTATGATATTTGAAGATCTAACCGTCGGATTAAGGTGAAAATTGGCATGGTGTTGGAGGACTTAAATATCAAACTACATACCTATTTTAAGATAAAGTTAATGATTGGAGAAGAAAAAATCATTGCTAGGATTTCTGTTTCACTTTCAAGTTGGCAGCCGAGTAACATTGGTGCAATTTTTGGAGGTTTTCTCACAATCTATAAGTTGGATTGGGCTAAAAATTCTTGAGCATTTAGAAGACTTGCATTGAAAATTGCATGCAAAATTCTACATCAAGTGGATGGTCAGATTGGATGTTACAACTTATTAAAGCTCACTGATCAGAATTGGGGTTTACAAGAAAAATCTAAATTGCTTAAATATGAAAGTAACAAGGTAATTGGGATTTATGTATGGTTAAGACTACTAAGAAGAGTATTTTAAGTACTTTTGAATTGAAATTCAGATTGCATGGATGAAACCTATTAGAATTTCTTGGCTACTTATGAAACATAATCTCACCTTCCATAGCTAAGTGCTTTGTGCATTCCTAAGCAAAACAACACGTAATACAACACCGGTATATATTCTGGTTTCAAATCTTACATCAGTGGTGGACCAAAAAATCAAAGGAGTAGAATGGTCAAAATAATTCATACAAGAATATTGAGATGTCTTCCTAATTGATCTACCTAGTGGCGTGCTTCCTGATCGATGTGCTTTCCTTAAAATATAACTATTGTATAGAGCCAAACTAGTAAGTCAGCCAATTTATCACCTAGCACCAAATGAACTTAAAGAACAATAGATAACATTGGATGAACTCGTAGAGAAGGACCTTATTTGACAAAGCACATCACTTGGAGAGCACTTGTACTCTTTGTATCTAAGAAAGATGATGATCTTTGACTTTGCATTGACTATGAAGGCATTAATAAGCAAATTTTTAAAAATGCATATCCACTTCCATACATGGATGATCTTTTTGATAAACTTTGAGATGCAACCATCTTTAAAAAATTAGATCTTTAGAATGGATATTCATAGATACCTATTATAAGAGAGGATATAAAAAAGACGACATTTTGCATGCACTATAGATATTTTGAATGGCTTGTTTTACCTTTTGGCCTCACTAATGCTCTAGCCTCTTTCATTGGTCACATGAACAGATTGTTTTGGGACCTTTTAGATAAGCATGTAGTTATCTTCATTGATGATCTCCTTGTATATAGTAAAATCTCTTAAGAACATGAGCAATACCCACAAGAAATACTGCACCAACTATAAGATAGTTGCTTTTATTTCAAGCAATCAAAATATGAACTTTGAAAGTCAGAAGTCACCTTTTTGGAGTATGTGATAATATCCAAAGGCATGCACATGGAGCATATGTATGGAACATGGTAAGATAAAAGTAGTAGAGGATTAGTCAACTCTTAAAGAAGTTTTTGAAGTTTGCTCATTTTTAAGCCTTACTGGATATTATTGCTATTTTATTTGGCAATTTACACACATTGCTACTTCATTGACAAACCTCTTGGAGAAAAATGCCTCATTTAAATAGAAACTAGAGCAACAAAGTACCTTTGATAGGTTGAAGGAGGCACTCATTATTGCTCTAATATTACAACTGTATAATCTCAACCTTCCTTGTACACTTAACAATGATGCTTTTGACTTAACTATTGGAGGGGTCCTTCAAGAAGACTTTGATAGGGGCCTTTAACTTATGGCATATGAATCATGCAAGCTTAAAAGGATATAACCAAATTACTCTGCACATGATTAAGAAAAATTAATGATTATACACGTTGTCATATTACATGTTGGCTTGTTAGAGAATGCTCAGGCATCTAGCTGTAGAAGGTGAAGTTATGTTTCACAAGTATCTAAAAAATCCTAATAGGTTTCATCCATATGAGAAGAATACAATCTAAATTTCAATTCAAAAGTGCTTAAAAAATATTCTTTTTAGTAGCCTCAATCATACCTAAATCTCAATTACTTTCATATTTAAGTAATTTAGATTTTTCTTGTAACCCCTAATTCTAATTAGTGAGCTTTAACAAGTTGTAACTTCTAATTTGAGTATCTACTTAATGTGAAATTTTTCATGCCATTGGTAATATAAGTCTTCTATATGCTCAATTAATTTTAGTCTAATTCAACTTATAGATTGTGAGAAAACCTCCAAAAATTGCACTGTTGTTACTTTGCCACCAACTTGAAAGATGATGTAAAAGTTCCAATAGTGATTTTTCTTTTTCCAACAACTAACTTCAATTCAAAATTAGCATATAGCTTCATCTTAAAGTCTTCCAACACCATACAAAATTTTACCTTGATCCAACTTGTAGATCTCTAGATATCGTAGAAATCCTATCCAACACTAAACTACCAACTTCTAGTATATTCTTGTATCAAAATCTAGATATCTTCTAATTTTATTGTTGGATTATTACAAAATTTTATATATATTTAGAATACCTAATTAACCAAGCATTATCAAAATTTAAACTATAAATGTCAGACCAATTTTATGAACTAGCTGAGAGTGCTAGCCCTAATTTCATTGCATAAATTTCAAGTTGCCAATATAAACCTTGATTTTCAACAAAAATTGCTAAATATTTACCTCTTCTAACTTGACTTTATCAATTTATGGTCTTTCAAAGGTAGTAAAAGAGTCTCTACAACCTAGAAGATAAAAGTAGTAACCAAGCTTCAATCTACTAACTATTAAGATAAGAAAATAACCTAAGAGGCTTCTATAAAAGCCACATTTAGATACCTTGAATTATTTTTGAACCAAGATAATTAGATATTAGTTAAAAATTAAATTTTGATTATAGTTTCACTATATAGTTATATTATATTACAACAATGCCATAAAAATATGGCAACACTATTTATTGGAAAAATCAATAGTTGTTCAAACTAACCATCGACCCTTGCTATATGATTTGTATTTAAAAAGTATGAAATCATGACATTATTGTTAGGAAGAATATTTAAAAATTTTTGATATTCAACTTGAGTACAAATAAGGGCGACAATATACTGTGTTAGACAAGTTATTGGACAGACCAGACTTAAAGATTGAATTAAGAGATAAGACAAAAGTTGTTACCTTTAGTAGTATCATTTCAAACCTAACCAAAGAGACAAAAAAGAAAGAAGCTACGCATTGAGATGCTTATTTCAAGATGATTAGTAATCGATTGAAGGTGGGGTAATACATAATATTAAGTTTACAGTCTTTGTGATGGCTTGCTCTATTTTAAGAAGTGGATTTATATATTTGACAATACTATATTTTTGACTCGTATACTTTAAGAGGGACATGACATTCCAATAACTAGACATCTGAGATAAGAAAAGACTCTAAAATAGATCTCAAAGACATGATTTTGGACAGATTTGGATTATAATGTTTGTACCTTTGTACGCCCCTATAAGTCATGTCAATGTAATAAAGCACGTAATATAGCATTTCAAAGACTATTGCAGCCAATTTTGCTATCTATGACACACTAGAAGCAAGTAATTATGGATCTCATTAAATGTTTGCTACAAATGCTTCATAATCATATCGTGGTTGCTATCTTTGTGGACCAACTCTGGAAGCAATTTCACTTAGCCATGATGCATTTGGATATTGATATCCCAATGCTTGCACGAATCTCCTTTGATACTATCTTTTGTCACTATGGATTATTTTGTATCATTGTTTTAGATTGAAATCCATCCTTCATGAAAAGTTTTTGACAAGCCTTATTTAAGTTATTAGGCATACAATTTACCATGTCTATAGACTTTCATCTCCAAATAAATGGGTTAATAGATCTTACAAATTGGACCTTAGATGATATGCTACAGATATTTGTCGTGGTTCATCATAATGATTTGATGAATACTTGATATCCTTGGATTTTGCTTATAATAATAGTATTGAAGCAAGTAGAAATTATTTACTATTTTTTTATAATATTGGTTAATATCTGATTATGCTAGCAACTTTTGATCATTCCATCAACTTCAACAACTTAACAATAGAGGAATTTAAACAATAGCTTACAACAACCTTACAAGAAGCCTGGCACCACCTCCTTATTGTAAAAAATTGATAAAATTGGTATGCAAATAACTACTAATAATATAAGTTCTTCTCAGAGGGTGATCAGGTGTTACTCTCCAATGCCAACTTGCCACTTGTTATATCAATTCAAATCTGTAAACTAGCACCTCAATGGCTTCTACCTTTTTTATATTTTTACAGTGATTTGTGATGTTGCATACCACTGTTAGAATAGAAAGAGTTTGCTTCAAGAAAACATAGGATTCTAAATTGCAACTAATTGCTCAATCAAGTCTTGAGATAAGAAAGACCAAGTTTGTATATATATATATATATATATATATATATATATATATATAACACTTTTAGGTACTATTACATCAAATATACAAGTCTTAATTTTCCAAAAATATCCAAAATATGATAAAAAAAAAAAAAAAAAAAAAACTCTAAATCCTTATATATCCTTATGGGATATTATTTCCAAACTTCAAAAATTCATATCTTCTAATTGGACAATTCAAACATACTCAACTTTTACACAAAGTACTGATGTATTTTTAACAACTACCACAACAAATTTCAACCACATATACATTATAAATCTTAAGATATCACCAAAATCCTAACAGTAGCTTCAAATCCTAGATTTTATATTCCACGTGAAAATTTCTTCATATCTCATATTTAAACACCTAAATGCCACAAATTTTGTATTTATAGTTTTTTAACACAATAATCTATCTTCTCCAAAATGTTTGAGCCAAAAATTCGTCTAGAAACTCAAGATATGGCTCCAACCATTACTATGAACAAAATCACTTACTTACTGCCTTTGATTTAGATTCATTGACTTCAACCCTCTCTAATTTCTTTATCCAAACTCCAAATTCATCAAATAATATATGAAAAGTATAATTGAACAAGTTTTCTCTCCAATTCTAATTGCCGATCATTTTTTGCTCTCTATAAATATATTTTATGCCCCAAATAGTGACAGTAGGTATAAAATTGATACCTTAACTTTGAGCACCAATAACTCCTTCATAAAAACTACAAATCATACAAAATTTGCACTCAATTTGTATCCAAAAATCTAAACTTGCTGATTCTAGCCTTCAAAGCTCAAATGACTTCAAAAGAAAAATACTAATCCCTAATAAGGCCTCAGGCGGCCTCCTTGAAGCCCATTGGGCATGGCCTTCGACCAATAGGAATGAAGATCTCCATTCCTTACCTTCATCCATCCATGCCTTGCTTTCATCCCTTCCAATAAGCCTCATACTAGTTAAGAATTTCTTCTTTAAGCTCTAATATTTTCTCAAGGCTTCATATTAAACATTTAGGTCCTATAATTTTTTTAATTACTATAATCAAAATAGATAAAATTCAATTTTTTTTTTTTTATATCCACTCTCTTTAAATTAATCTATTAACCATTCTAACATACACCAAGACTTATGAACATATTATATGTCCTAATTAAATTTTACATACTATAAGCAATTACAGTATGACATTGCCTTGAGCTTTTGCCATATATTTCGATCCATCCAGTCTTCTATGTATCGTAACTAAAGTAATTTTATACCAAGCCAAAGCACTTTCTAGATCCATGTCAACCACTACCACCACTAATTGTAGTTGATGACCAATAAGAATATGAAGTGGATAGTATTTAAGAACATCGCTTCTTTTGCCATGGCAGTAGACATCTACAACTTCACTACAAAGTTTTTTGGAAAGATTATTTCATCTATAATGCAACATGAGAATTTGCACAAAACTACACACATTGCCATGAGACAATTTGGAGATACCATTAGAAGCAAAACGAGGACATTCCAAGTTAATGAAGGAAAATTAAGTATAATACAATATAGATAAGATATTTGTATTTTTGACACATAGAGATAGATAGTTGGAACCATGTTTGAAAAGTTATGGAAGTTTTTAGAATTAAGGCTAGCTTAGTGGATCAGATAGGATCCACCATGGAACATTCTAGAAAGAATTTAAGGTAGTTTTGTAGGTAAAGTCTACCATAGAATCTTTTAGAAAAGACTCAGTATGGTTATCTAGATAGAGTCTACAATGGAACCTTCTAGAAGGAGTTTAAGGTGGTTATCTAAGCAAGATCCATCATCTAGGAACATTCTAGAATATTGAGGGTAATAAAACAAAGTATAAACAAAACTAGCCAAGGCCTTTTGGGTATCTCGCCAAGTATGGCTTCAGACCTTCTCTCTTAATAAAGTTTGATTTTGCATCTTTCTATTTAATTTTATTTTGTTCTATTTTTGTTTGCACAATTTTTTTTTTATATCTTATTCTATTTATTTCTATTTAGTTTTTTCTTAGTCCATTTTATCCTACTTTATAATGAAGTTTTAGATTATTATGGATCAAAAGAGTCTTAAACTTTCAAGATAGACTAGTCTTATTTTATTCATAGTGATAGAAAATATAGCTACAAAGTCAAATTTATCATCATTTAAATCTTTTTTATCTATTATATTAACGTGCTCTTTTTGAAAAGCTTTTTTTTTAATTTTCTTAACTTCTTGTCCTTCTCTTTGATTTGACATTTTCTTTCATAGTGATCTTTCTTGCCATAATATCTGTATATGACATCCTTCTTATAATCATGTGAAGATCCTACATGAATATGAGTATGAATATAAAAATATGACTTGGATTTTCTTTCTACAGTCAATGCCACCTCAAAGGTTGATCTTACATTCTTGTTGTAAGATTCTTATTGTAATAGTTGAGTTGTGACCATTTGTAATGTTAGTTCTACTAGAGGTCTTATTCTACTATCACCACCAATATCTGGTATGATTCTAGGAGACTTCCAAGTAATCCCATTACAAAGTGTGTATCAAAAATATTCTTCCTAATAAAAAAAAAAATTCTCAGCCATCTTCCATAACTAGCCTACATACATGACAATGTTGTCACCTCTATTCATTTACATAGTCACAACCTCTAAATCGAATATAATAGGCTTGAATTATTTATTAAGTTGTATATTGCTTTTAGACCTTGCAATACTGTCTATGCACTTTCTGCTTTATTCATGGTTAGAAATTCTATATCTTTATGATGTAGGCAAATTGTAGATAATATCCTCTAATTTATATTCTCTCACTTTTCTAACTCTTTTAGATCTATGCGTTATCCAATAGGTTTCTTATATTTTCTACAAACAACCTTCGATAAATCCTTATCAATGAGGATAAATTAGATTTTTTCCTTCTACAAGTACCAATTGTCTTTGTCAAATTTTTCTATAATCTTGTACTTTGTTGCCATCTTACAAGAAATATATCCTAAATAGATGAAATTGAAGAAATAGAGGATAAAATAGAAGGTGAATAAAAATGAGATTTAAGTAAGATTTTACACCTACTTATAGACTTTTTGAGTATTAATAAAAAATATTAAAGAATTTTTAAAATTTTCTAAAGTATTTTTAAAATATGTGAAATTATATTACTAGAATTTTTTAAAAATTCAATTCAAAACTCCAAAAATTATAATTTCTAGAGCTTTCTAAATGAAACTATGTCCAAAAACTTGAAAAAAATCAAATTGGAGCTTCATGGTCTTGTTAAAGCTCCTTAGACTATGCTGGCTCCACTTCCATTCTTCGATTCCATTGTTGCTACCACATCTTGCTTTTGCTATCAAGTCCTTCTACTGCTAATAGGCTCCATTTTTAGTCTGATTAGATCAACATCTACAAGCTCAAGTATCTATTGCTTATAGCACTGAAATTTAAAAATGTTCTTTTTCCTTCAAAATTAATGCTTAGTTGCTTCAATTATAAGCTATCCAAAATATTAGTGGCTTAAGTTCTAGGCTCATGAGAGGTTCAACTCTTCTCAAATTAATGCAAAAAATAAAACTTTCTTAAAGTTGATCAAAAGATCAAGTCTTGCAAAACAATCTCAGTTGATTCATTCAAACTCATCAAAGAGTAAATCTAAATTACCAAGGCTTTGATACCATGTTAGAAAATAAAGAGAAAGTGTATTGCTAAGATAGAAGTTTTATGAATCAAATACAAAAGAGTTCTCTACCTTACTATCAAAGATTCAAGAGAACAAATACTTAAAATGAACCTCTACTTCTACTTCTTATATAGCACAAGTCCATGATCTAACCATATGGACTTTCTAGTGTGAATATACAAACAATTAGCCTAGTCAACAATGTCCAATTAACATATGGACATTCATCTTGTTAGGCCGTATGATGGCTTGGTAGGCTATGGCGACTAAATGGTATTACCATCAACAAATGGTGGCTAGAACTTGTCAATTGGCAAAGTGGTGTCAACCGCCCATTCTACCTTATGTCTAATAGGAATTACACATTCTATTAACACCTTTGATACTTTTAAAACAATAAAATCAATATTATATATTATATTATATTTAGAAAATATTCAAAAATTAATTTAGTTTACACAATTAAAACTTACAAATATATTTTTTTATAGGGATTTCTAACATTGCAAATATAATATATTTTAATTAATTGGTATTATATTTAAAATATGATTAATTTTTTATTATCAAAAATGAAGTTTAAAAAAAATAAATATAATAATTATAGTTATTTTAACTATTATAATATAATTTTGATAAAAAAATAATATAAAAAACTCATCATTCTCTTACAATAATCAAATATACTATTAACATAAAACAAGAATACACGAATCTTTACAATGTAATAATCTAAAAGTCATAAATAGTTTATATTCATCATAAACATTAAAAAAATTATCCTATTTGAAATCAGTATGTTAATATATGTTCTTAAATAATCAATGGTATGAATTATAATATCATCATAGAAACAATAAAATAAAATACAAAACATATCTTCATGTATTATTACAATTTTGTAAATAAATATTTAATTGAGATCATTATTATTTTTTTTAAAGCATAATAATTTTCTTCAAAAACCAAATAGTAAAATATTGCATGTTTGAATTTAATATTTGCAATATTTAATCATGCACGATATTATTAAAGTGGTATTATCATTATTATTATCATTTTTATTATTATCTTAATTATTATTCTATACTATTTAAGTAAGAGTTATACTTTAAATTATACATATATATATATATATATATATATCGTTTGATGCATAGAATATGCACACAGAGAATACTGCACAACATGATATTTGTTCTCACTTTAACAAATAGCCAATGCATGATAATACACATTCTAACACTTTAAGCATATATGTAAAATTATAAAGATATTTGTATTAAGATATTATTGGGCAATTATTATTGACATGATTTTAAGGAAACCAGTCCATGTTTGTCCAACAATAAAAAGTACAACACTATTTCACTCAACACATTAAAGTTGGCCTAATAACAGAACAGTTGCGTGAATATGAAGGGCATCATACTAGTGCATAAAGACATCCAACTTAACGTCATTCATTCAAGGATGATATATCACGATATTTCGAGGTTATCGTGGAGCTGTCTGCGGAAAGCCCCACGAAACCTCGAAATATCTAAGGAATATTCCATTTTCACGGTGAAACACACATGGACATTTTCACACGGATCACCTGAAGTCTTCCTCGAAGTCCACTGGAAACGAGATATTTCGAAGCCTTGTACGTGTGCACAGGTCCAAGCCTCTGCGTACGTGTCAGCACCAGTGGTGACATGTAATAGTCTGGTGTGGCAAGTCTGATTTGGACAGCGTGGCACTACTTCTACATGGGGAATCTTTTTCGTCACGCTTGCCCTCCGATACGCGGCTCGCTCCCTCTACTTAATCTGCGCGCATTCACTTAATTCAATCTGTCTGTCTGTCTGAAAAAGTATTGTGGCGGATTTCGGACAAAAGTTGTTGTTGTTGTTGTTTTGGATTGGAGTGGTAGCTTTTGAAGCCGATTTGAATTCGTCGGATTTGTAGGAAGTCGGTTTAGTAGACGCCAGGGATTGTTGGCGTAGGAAAGAGAGCGAGAGAGGGGTTCGGTTCCGATGGGTCCGCAGCGGGAGCTGGAGGTGACGGTGCTGTCGGCAAAAGACTTGAAGAACGTGAAACTGACAGGAGGAGTGATGAACCCTTACTGTGTGGCGTGGATCTACCCCCACATGAAGGTTTCCGGTGCCGTGAACAATGGCGGAGGAGTGAACCCGACGTGGAACACCATCATTAAGCTGGTCGCGGAGGAGAGCCTGATCCAGCAAGGAAACGCTAACATCACGGTCGAGATTTACAACCATGGAAAATTCTCCAACAAGTTTATTGGGTCAGCGCTTGTTTCCCTCTCAGACGTGAAGGAGCAAAGCAAAGGCTCCTCATATCAGGTCAGTTCCCTTACAACCCCCCAACTCTCAAGATCATCACCAGCTACATCCCTCACTGGCTGCGCCGCCATGTTCTGCAGCACATGAAACACACTGTCCAAAAATCTAGTCTGATTAACTCCGTTAACCCCGTGCAGGTCCGGAAGAAATCAGGGAAGGTCCAGGGTTTGATTAACGTGGCAGTGAAGGTGGGAAGAGTAGTATCTGAAGAGGAAGCGGCGAAGTACGCTCCTCCGAGCGTGGGAGTGCCATACGCAAGCGGCATGGGAGGAGGGTCACAATACCAACAGCAACAACCATACTATCCGCAACAACAGCATCCACAATATGTACACCAACAAGCGCAGCCGAGGAGGAGGGGCGGTCCCGGGATGGGCTTGGGCGCTGGATTGCTGGGAGGCATGTTGCTGGGCTCGGCTCTAGATGGTGGCGGCGGGTGCGGTGGTGGATGCGGTGGAGGCTGCGGCGGTTAATCCATCCCTCCATCGCCATTATGTTTTATAGTTAGTTTTGAGCTAGATTGTGGTATTCCCAGTGAAGCTGTATCCACACGTACACAAACTATATGTGCATATTGGTTTCGAGATGTGCCGTCTGTGGCATGGTTCTGAGGTTGCAGGTGCAGTGGGAGCCAGATTGCCATGCAATTTGTTCACATTTTTCAAGTGACTGAGTGAATGAGAGTGAGTGAGTTCGGAAGGTTAGAAGGTAAAACAAGGCACTCTTGTAAATCATTCCGTCTGAGTCTCTCGAGCGTCTTCCTTGTGACCTCACAAGTCTGCCTTTCAAGACTGTATTTATTGTCATTTCCACCTGTTGTTTCTGCACAACTGATACACCTTTTAATGCTTAGGTATATATGTTTCAAATATTATAATTAATGCCATTTGGTAGTTTTTTCAAAGTTTTAGTAAGATTTTAAAAACTTGCTTTAAACCTGTGAGTGAGGATTATGAGGATGCTAAAGTTGGTAAAGTAAATATTCGAAATTCTTCCCAAAATGTTCTCACATAATTTAAAGTTTGATCTTTGTATATTTGATTTTAGAATGATGATCACTATGGTGGTGTTATCACATTAATATCACTAACAAGATGAAATGTAAAATATTTCGATTATTTTACTATTGATATGATTGTACTCTTATTGTCAATTTCAGTAGTTGGTTAATCATGTTTCAATTTTAAACAATTACTAAGACATATTAAAAAAATCTCTTAAGTATGTATGTATGTATAATACAATCGAATGATGATTTTTGTTTTTTTATTTTTTATGTTTCGTAGAACAAAATCTAAAGCATAAATGCCTTTATAAATCATTTAACAAAATCTAGATAGATTAAACTGTTGATGATAAAGCCAACCATTTTTAGATGTTATATATTGTATACTTTGCCATATTACTCGAACTTGTTTTTTTTTTTTTCAGATCTTTTTTTATAGTAAGAATGATCACTATATAATTAAGAAGAAGGTCCCATCTATTATTGTCTTTTAAAATTCTCATTTCTTCACAGTTTCATTTTATTTTATGGATAGTACATTCTTTAATAACTTCAGATTAAGTAACTTTGAAATGTAATTCAATGTAGTTTACTTCAACTCAACCCTAATTCATAAAATAAAGGTTTTTCATATATATAGATAATTATCACAATAATAATAATAATAATAATATGTACTGTCAATTTAAATAAAATTATTCACACGCTCGTCAACCTTTGGAACAACATTTATCATTCATCCGAGGTTCAGAACAACGAGCCGTCATTCATTCATTCATCCATAAATAAATCATCTATCCACCCATTCATTCATTCATCCATAAATAAATCATCTATCCACCCATTCATTCATTCATCCATAAATAAATCATCTATCCACCCATTCATCCATTCATCCGTCTGGGACCGTCACGCAACAGATACCTGAAGTCTCCGTGAGCTTCTCGAAGAAGAAGAAGTGTTGTCGTTGCAATTCCTGCGAGTGATCGATCCATCGATCTCCATTCATGCACCGACACCCTCTCAAACCTTCTTTCTATACTCACTCGATCTGTACCCATTTTGGGTCTTTCTCGATGTAGTGCGGAGTGTTTTAGTCAACTTTGTTATCACATTGTTGTCGTCGTCGTCGTCGTCGTTGTAATGCTTAGAAATCCGGATGGAGCAAGCAGGAATGGAAGAGGTGCTCACAGCCATGGCTGCCAGTGTTATGCACAGCGCCTCGGGGATGAGCAAATGGAGTATGGCCGATTTGACTCTGGGATTATACAAGCTGTCAGGTCGGCACGCATTGGAAGGCGCTGTGGATACTATCAAGGGTGCTCCTATCGTGCTTCGGTGAGCTTGTTCATTGGCCAATTGGGAATCGTATATTTGGTGTGATTTTGCATTTTTCTCGGGATGAAGCGTCTTGGGGATTTGGATTTTGTGAGGTTTAGCGATTTTTGTGTTTTTTTTTAAAAATTCTAAGTGTGACGTAGTGGTTTGCATGTGCAGAAGTGAGTTGGAAAATATTTTAGAATGGTTACAATGGGCCAAAGCTGCGTACAAGAGGGATCAAAGATCACTTGCTTCAGTACTGCGGGTAATTTTCTTTTGTGCAAAATCAGTCCATAATCATCTTTTAATGTCGTATTGGTTCGTCCTAATAGATTCGCTCAGGGCAATGGTTTGCTTGATTCGAGTGAAGACAGATTCGGGAGGAGGACATTGTGACGCACGTGGGCACATCCGATGTGAAGAAGCCTGCTTATTATATTATTAAGTATCACCGCAAACGTTGTATAGTAATGGGTATCCGGGGTACAAGTGCAGCTCACGACGTCCTAACAGACCTAAATACCCATTGTGAACCTTTTGAAGGAGGGTAAGATAAATCTCAATATCTTGTGTTTTTCGAGTGTCGGATTACGATTTTGTGCTTCTAGGTTTACGTTCTTAAGAGGTACATTGCGGACTACTTAATGCACTTCGTAAACTTATCCAAAATAATGCCTTGACGTGATAAGCTTCAATTCTGGATTTTCGTGAAGTAGTGCCTTACGTTTTTCCCAAGTCTTTCATGCTCGACTTGTCCACATTGTTCTATTAATAGATGAATCGTATTTTAGTTTCTGTTTGAGAGCACAGTTTACTGTCCACAATGAGCCTCATGATCTGACAAACAAATAATGTCTGAATTTAGGTTTGCACACTCAGGAATGTTAGCTGCCGCACAATGGTTGCTCCGAAATGAAGGCCAAACTTTGCAAAACGTTCTCAAAGAAAATGAGGTAAACGGTTGTACAGAACTTGTTGGTATAGTACTTTCATTGGAGAAATTATTGGATTTTTCATAACTGCATGGGAGAGGCAACTATATGTTCGTTAGGTGCATGGATGACTTACCTCGATTGCATGATGCTATTATTATTTGTCGTAGCTTTTGTTCTTGAATGATGCTATTATTATTTGTCGTAGCTTTTGTTCTTGAATGATGCTTTTACGCCTCGTTTATAGCTGCCAATGCATGATCCCAAAGCATAGCTTTACATCTCCAGTGTTCCAGCTGGTATTGAATATTTATCAAAGTAGGATTGAATATCTATCAAAGAGAGGTTCTTTGTTCCCTTAGAGCTCTGGCACGCACGCATGGTAACAATCCACATTTTACCGGAGTGGTGTGACGAAAGGAGAAATGTTTGACAGGGTTTTCGTTTGGTGCTTGCGGGCCACTCAATGGGGGCAGGCACAGCTGCCCTTTTAGGTCTCCTGCTAAAGGAAACATCTGCTGAAGAGGCTAATGTATCGAAAATCTTAAAGATCCCAAATGAAATGATAACATGCTGGGGATTTGGAAGCCCGCCTTGTGTTAACTTTGAGCTTGCCATCGCGTCATCCTTTATACACAATGTCGTCCTTCAGGTCTTACACCTACCTTGGAAGTATCTCATTCGCTTATTCACATATGTTTTTTCCGTCCTTCACTGCTGTAATCTACTAATTGTGTTCTGTTGCAGGATGATGTTGTTTCCAGGGTTAGTCCAGCTGCATTAGAGGACTTGCGGTTAGAGGTGGCGCAAACAGAATGGTAGGATCCTCCACAAAAATGTTGCGTAGAGGGTGTGCTGAAACTTGTGTTCTGACTGCAAAATGATCTCTGCATTTGTGTTTTTAATGTAGTTGGATAGTACATATGGGGAAAACTTCAGCATTGGGAAGGATTGCAGATAATTTTACGAAGAAAGAACCCTTGGAAATTTTCATTTTTGTTGGAAGTTGGCACATGAAAAGATAGATAGATAGATAGATAGATAGATCTAAAACAAATCATCTTGTACAAGAGCAGTCTATTTCAATCCAATATCCATGATGAATATTAAGAGTTCCTATATCTTGATGCAAACATTTTATTTCTTTATTTGAAGTGATTTAGGGTAAATCATGTAGAATTGAGGCGCATTCCATGTCACTAATGTCATCAATCGGTCTTTGATAAGTGGGTGTTTAGGAGTCAGGCCTTCAAGGAGGGAAGCACGCAAAGGCAATTTGTGGATATGGTCCATGAAACAACTCAGCGAATCAGTGCTCTTCCGATAACCCCTCCAGCGTTAGCTGTCTTTAATGTTGCGAAGGAGAAAGGGTTGAGCAAAATTCTGAGCGCTGGAAATGCTGTAGTGTCTCAAATAGCTGGAAAATCTTCAAGGACTTCAAAGGCTGGTGCTTGGCTCTCGCTAGGGACTGCAGCCGCCGGAACTCTTTTGCAAGCAGCTCATAAGAGAGGTTTGGATTCCTGGATGCTATCTTGTAGAATTGTCATTAAATTTTCTGTACTTCTATATTCTATCTTTTCCTCCCCTGAAGTGGACTTTTCTCGCAGTTTTTAAGACTTCATGTATTTAGCTTTTGTAGTAGCTTTTAAATCTTCACAGAAATTGGAATAGATCCAGCAGGCTCGGTGGTGTAATATGGGGTTCCACCTTGCATTACAGTTTCTCATGGCGTTCAAAAGTCCCTGTCTGAAATAGAGGAAAAGACCCGGAGGTCGGATCAGCAAGTAGCAGTGTCTGCTCTGGCAATCCAGGCAGGGACGAGTACTACAAAAACTGAGGTACTTCTGCAACGTCGGTTGCATCTTCCTGGAACACTTTATCACATTCTCCGGCAGCTCCTCCCACCGGGTTTGTCCCCGACAAATGTTGGTGGAAATGGGGCTAGGACCGTCACCCACACAGTAGTGAAGGGTACTGACCCCAACTCAAGGTTCAGCCGAATCGTATTGTCCAATACGATATTCTCAGACCACAACTCCCCTGCTTATATTGATGCTATGGTGGATGCCTTACAATGTGCTTCCAGAGGTACAACAATCCTCCTCTATGGTAGCGGAAGTTAGATAGGACCGTATCATTCACATTGATTCATAGTAGGGAATGTTCCCCACCACCACAGAATCTCTCGTACGTAGAGAATTTCTAATTGTAGGTTATTCTTTTACTCAGAATGGTGGTCTCCAATACATGGCTAGACCTGAAGATCTGAGCTGGAATTATTCAGAATTTTATGCAGTGATACTTATCAGCAACATCAAATTTTTCTTTTATAGATACATTTCTACAACAGGGTTCTTCTGTTGCTTACTTTACAGATGCCATTCAAAAGCCTACTTAATCTTCAACTGGTTGAAGAGTTCAGGAAATTTACTAGGGCAAACACGAAATCCTATATAACCGAAATGCAACATAGTCCAGAATGTGATGAACCAGGCACTGAAGGTTTTTTATCATTGTAATTAGAAAACGCACCGTCATTTGTGCATTCTCAATGGTCAAATGGCCCTTTTGTACAAGAGTCAAGAGGACCATTTCTCAAATGACAAATTAAGGAATTGTTGATGTTCTACAATGTTTTCAAATGAAGATGATTCCTTTTTTATGATAGATATTCATCTCCATTGTCTTTTCTTGTGAATAAGAAAATTAAGTTTGGGAGGACATTTTTTGGTAGAACCCATGACTTTAAGGCCTACTTTTGATGTCTTAAAAAAATATACCACAAAAAGTATGCCACATTTTTCTCATAGCTTTCTAGCCAATAATACTCTCTAGTGGTTTTCTATGTTGCCATCTCATTGGCTTCTTAATTTTTAATTAAACCTTCACTTACTCATTCTTTTCCTTTGATACCCACTAGTGTAGAGTGTCTACAATACTCTTCTTCTACCTTCCAAAATGATTACAATCACAACATATTTCTTGATAGCATTTATGAAGTAAAAATATGCTAACCATGTGCTTTGTGAAAATAAACAAATATGTAGTTGTCAAAGAAGACAAGTGTTGGCTATGGGTTTTCAATTGCCACAACTAAAATGGAAAATTTATTACTCTGGGATTTTTATAAGGAAGATTATCTTATTAGAATAAATCTACAAAAAAAAAAAAAAAAAAAAAAAAAAAAACCAAAACTTGAAGAAACAAAAATAATTCACAAATTTTGTATTGTAAAAATTCTTGTCACTTTCTTCTAAGCATATTTACCTCCAAGCTGTTTATTTATAAACTATTTTTTAATTATTTAAGTCAAATAAGACAATGCATTAAAATCAAAAAATACAGTAGTATAAAATTGAGAAAATAGCATTATCATTCAAATTTAAGTGGTTTTCAAAGTATGAAAAACAAAATATATATATATATATATATATATATATATATATTAATTTTCAAGTAATTTACTATGGAAAATCAAATTTAAGCTATTCAATTATATTAGTTTGTATAAGAACATAACATATAGAACACTATTCTGAATTATGTTTTGTGCATTAGTATAAAATTATGTTTAATCGATTGGTAAATAAAAAAAGAATACTACAACAAGCATATTTGTAATCAAGTAATTCTGCTTCAATGGAAAGATGTTGGAGATACATATGCTAATATCCTCATTTTATTTTATTTTATTTATTTTTACTTATTTTTTGACTATTCATTTTTCCTGACCTTTCACTACCATGTTCATGGTTGTTGTCAGCACCAACAAGATCCATATTTTTAGCTACCTTTGAATGTTTGAGATTTTGAATGCTGTGCACAGGGGATCAACTTCCCCTGCATACATTGAGAACTGGCATTGCACCAGTACTCTTCCGTACAGACCCTACATGTGGAATTTCCATAACCTTCAATAAAACTGCATACACATTATCATTATGGACTTGAAATCCACAGAATAGAGACAGAATCTTGATTTGCAATTTCTATTGAATTTGGAAGTCTCAATCATGTTGATATGTACATTTCAAGTGTGTTTACTAAGGGATTTCTCCACAACACAACAGAAGTAAAGATAACATGCACGTTAAAATACTTCTAGAGATAATAAAAAAGTGGAAAAACCAAAACATTTCAAACTAGCATCAGTCCCGAACACAAGGAACACTAATGGCCATGATACAGATATAAGACACGTAGCTAATCAAGCCCCCCAAAGTAGAAGCGAGATTCCAGTGGGAATGCGCTGTCAATGTCAGTCATTTAAATTGCACAGAATTGGAAATATTATGTGCACATCATGATAAAAGTAAAACCAAGATTGCTTGAAAACCATGTGACAAGGACAATAGTGACACATTTTAGCGCACATGCTACCCATTAACACATTGCAACTGGGAATGCAATTTCATTTTGAAGGAATTCATCGTTTGGATAACACAGAAAAGCAGCTGAGCGAATAACCAAATCGTTTTTCAAGTTTATAAGCGGTTGATATCTCCACCACACCACTCATTCCTTCTCAAGACAGCGTGGGTCCTCCGTGTCAGAGGTTCATCTCATGACGAAGAATTTCGATGGAAAATGAGGGTGGATGTAGAGTAAAGATATAACGAAAAAAAGACTCCAGCATAACACACGGAAAAGAAGAGATTTACAAGTTGCAAAGCTGGAAATCCAGGCGCACATCAAAGAAGGTCCCATCCACAACCTTCACCTGCACCCTCTTGAATAAATAAATGAAGGTATCATCTACAAAGTTAAAAGCTAAGCAATCAACTCAATCTCTGTCCAAGTATACGACGGCAGGAGGCCACTTGCCTTCTTCATGCTGAAGAACGACGCTAGGAGTCCCCTGAGCTGGGGGTGTCATCTGCGGAGGAGCCTGCCTAGGCCCGCCCAAGTCCATCCGCATCCCAGGCTTCAAACTTTGCAATCCGTGAGGCCAAGATCGTTCACCTACATCTGCGTCTGCTTTCTTAAGGAACTGGTACTCATGAACTTCGTTGCTAGGTTCACTAGGTGGAGTAGAAGAGGGTCGCCTAGTCTCAACATCACATTCAATATCGGAATCTATCTCTCTATCGTAGTATTCATTGAAGTCTTCGAGGCCATCATCGGACTGACCATCCACTCCATCTTTGGCTCCCTCCCCAGCAGGCTCTGCTCCCTCTACCTCATCTGCTTTTTTCTTACGACCTGCCGTCTTTCGTAGAGGTTGATCGAACAGGGCGTTACGCATGTCTACACAGAGAATCTCAATCTCTCGCAATGCCTTCCGAACCCGAAGCCCAGCCGATTTGTTTCCTCCATAAGCTTGAATAGCATCCCCTTCGTTCTCGTTTACTGTTGCACAAATCTGTATTGGCCAAATGCAGTCAGATGGAGACGCATACTCTCGATGCAAATATGACCAGACAAAATCATAAACTTTACTCCATCACCCCAACTGAGCCTCTCAACTCGATTATTGCAATGTTTGAGCATTTCTTAAACAACACAATAACCAGGTGCCGCTTGATTCGCAGAGTTGCACCAATTTCTTGGGGGAATGCAATTGAGTCTATCCGAGAAAAGAATTGTAGAGCTAGAAACTCTGCCAATGAGATAGCTAAAGAATTCCACCACGATTTGAGAGACATAAAACTGCCACCACTGATACAAGTCCCAAAGAAAGATCATTGAGCAACGCAGAAGTGAACTACTCAACAAGAAGCTGCACACCTGATTATATATTTGAGCAACTTTCAGGCGGCCCTCTTCATTGTCGTAAGCATTTGCAGCAAGTTCCTCAGGAGCTGAAGCCAAAGAAAGGTTGATGTCAGTAACTGAATCGTTCACGTTCAAGATTCTTATTTTCCGATCCACAATCGCGCAAGTATACGTTGCATACACGTCGATATACGACCTTTGAATTGCGATATTACACATCCTCTACATTTAACCAGATCCACCGAGGGCCCAGTGTATCATGTGAAAAGATCGAAACCTAGATCGAAACAATGTCGAATATGACGATAGTATTGTATTAAATTACACAAGATATCATGCCCCCAAAAGTAAGCAATTACTCACAAATTATCACAGGATGTCGAGGTGGAGGATGGCCGCGTTCCTGCACAGGAGGTCGCATTTGTTGCATCGAGTGATAATGCGGTTGCTGCTGAATTCCCATCCCCACACTACTATTCATTGTTTGTGGCGACTGATAACCTCTAACCATTGGGTCATTCATCGTCATCTGCGGTGATTGATAACCCCTCATGCCAGGATCGTGAATCATCGTTTGTGGTACTTGATGACTTCGCACATGTGGATCATTCATCATCATCTGTGAAGATTGATGACCTCTCATGGCTTGGTCATTCGTCATCATTTGTGGGGGAGCCTCCTCAACCTGAACTACGTCTCCCCCCTGTGTATACATAATTTAATCAAATCACTTTAAAACAAATGAATAACAGGACCTTCTATTAAATTCTTGGTAGGAACTCAATACAGCTAAAGGTGAGACTGGTCGACTATTAAAACTCTTCAGATGCAGGAGACGCGTAGTGCATATATACTATCATCCAAAACCATAAAAAATATGTTAAACAAACAGTGGATAATGTACACAGTAAAACATACCGTGCAATGGTATTCTGCATTCAGGACCTTCTCCAAGACCAAAACCCTTCTCTTTACAAAGTCCACCATCCGCTTCTGCAGATAAGCTTCTCTCTCTTCTCTGTCAGCCTCAGCCGGCAATCCAGATGGTCCTTCGTCTTCCGCAGGAACAGGCGCTTCGCCTTGACATGCAACCAGACAGTTCAATTTTAGACCACAATCGCATTCGGGACTAAACAAAGTTGGAGATACAGTAAGTAACTCTTTCTGACTTATATTCTAGGTTCCCAAAAGGATATAAGCAAAGCTAATCACATGTGAAAGGGTCTTCAGGTGTGGTCACTCGAGCGGGCATTACCATTTTTGGAAGGGCCCGCAATGTCATTGACACCTCGTAGAAGCAGTTCACCGCGAATAACAGGACCCAATCCCAGCTGGGGGTCTTCTACAATCGATAGCCATCTCCCATAGCCATGCCTCCTATTAAGGAATTCCCAAAAATTAATCGCACGAGTTATTAGAAAATATTTAGCTACATATAATGAATACAGTTAGCTCTAACAAGCTGCTTTATTCCTACCCGAATGCTGGAATACGTCCTCAAAATGAACAGTCCGAACAAAACGTTTAACTACTTACGAGCATATTGCGTACAACAGCTTCCGATCATGCTCTTCCTTCCAAACTTTCGTGTTACGAAGAGAATAATAACGGTATATGTGTGACCCTGGAGAAAAAAGAGGTATTGATGGGTCTTCTGACAGAGCTTTAACCTGCAAACAGCACTGGTCAAATTTAACCGTAGGAATAATGTGCAACAACAGAAATGAAATAAATGTGCACTAACCCCAAGAGATGAGTGAATTGAACAATGTTTACGTAAAGACAATAGTAAACCTGAGAAAATAAAGAGTAGGAAAGACATCTACCTTGTCACGAATGAGGTGCAAAATCGCTAGCCGTACCAAGACATCTTGGATGCGAAGACCTTCCTTAGGGACACCATCTGCAACCCAATAATATAAGACCGTCAGGATTTTGGCATAATGCTGGATCTGCACTATATATGCATGCAGCTTTCTAATGAAGTATTACGTTCAATTGTAAAGGAACGAGAAAGCAGCAATAGGAGAAGGAACATCTTACCAGAGAAAAAAGGAGAGTCGTTTATATCTTCCGCAATGTGGCTTAGGAATAGAGTCCCATAACTGCCAACAGCAATTGGAGCAGACAGAGTCAATGTACCAAAAAAGTTAACATTAAAATAAACCCTGTGATCAAATAAGCAGTATAATATCAGAAAGAAAAATATGCGTTACAATTATTCCTTACTCCTTAATTTCCTCAGGCGTCTTGGGTTTCAGACGAGGAATAAACTCAGACCAGCTAAAATCCCCCAAGCCAAACCTGTGCATGTAGAAAGTACATTGATTTAGAATAAACTAAGCATCCATTCACTTTTGCATCTCAAATCTTGACAACATACGTCTTGAACATTAGGTCAACTCGAGAAAACCCGACGTACACAACCTGAGTTTTACACATAAGGCAGATATGACCAAGCATCTCTAGTAGATCTGAACTCAATGCTCACCTCATAAGAACGTTCACAAATATGGAGCGTTGCCTATGATTAAAGCCAAGGATCCTAAGTTCTCGGCCTTCTCCCTCAATCAACGGCGGTGGCTCGCCTGTCATACGCTCTATACATCATACCAACGGTTGTAAGACGTAGAAGCAAACTCAAAATAAAATAAAATAAAAAAATAAAAATAAAAATAAAAATAAAATCCACAAATCTTTAATAAGACACTGGCTAAGTACTAAGAAAAAGCTTAAACCTGCGAAGGTCTATCAAAAGATTTCTCTTCATGTCAATATTCAACTCGCCAACAAACCAAACCACCATGACTTCGTTAAATCGTCTAAGTTGGCAGTCTCAGCGTTTTAGCAAACTCTAATCGTAGATGATTACAATGCATAGTATTCAATAAGACTCCTGCGTGTACCTTTGACTCTCTTTCTTGACGAGGGCAGCTTTTTACTACCCGAGACTTCGCCAGGTTCTCCAAAAGAACCGGGAGAGTCTGCGTCCGTAGTAGGTGCCCACTCAGGTTCTTGCCCATCATCGGAATTCACCTCAACCATTCCTGCTAGATCATCTTCTTGAGAATATAGCCCAGGCTTCACCTATACAAAATTAAATCATTGGAATGATAAGTGATGACTCAATAATGCAGATCTCCATTCCCAGATATTCACCACCAACAACATTAGCTCTCAATTGTTCTATCTGGAACTTCCAGACTGACAGGCCAGTCTCGTATCCCCGAAGATTTCCACCGTGAAATAGATTGATACATTCCATAAGGGAACGTCCAGGGGGACACCAAGGAACAAGTATTGCCACGCGTGATACCTTTCACCGCTCCACTATATGCACACTTTCGGAAGATTGAATTAGCGCTAGACAGCACATCGAAAACACTTGAGGGATAAGGCAAATTTGGTCATCGCAAGTAATGAAACAAGAAGCGTAAAGGAGAATGAGTAAGATAACTACCTGTCTACGACTTCGCTTGCCTTTCCCAAGTTCTTCAAATTCCTCTACTTGCTGCTCGACAACTCGGTCCTTCAAAAGGTTATCCCAAAACTGTGCTCGTCCTTGTCCCTCCATTTCTGCTTCCAGCTTGGCACGGGCCTCTTTCTCAGCCTCTTCAGCGGCAGCTGCTGCAGCATCTTCTTCATTTATATAATCAAAATTTGCTACCTGCCGCAGACACAACAGTCCAACAAAATAATTTAATGTGTGAAAATATGAAGTCTGACAGACAAGATTACAGGTGTGCGAGCAAGTTCAACGACATATAACGTTAATTACAATCAATTACAATTGTCTTAAGCCAGAAGTTACAATAATGAAAAATAAAAATACCTTAAAAGCTTTCAACAAGTCACTGTCTTCTTCATCATCTGCTTTCTCTTCCTCGTCATTAACTTGGGCTCGATCCAAAAGCCTGCAGATGTTCACCAGTTAACAGGATCATGCATGATCAAGCGTGTCAATTCAGCTTGCCAGATGCACACTCGCAAATTCAGGCCACACCATTGCAATTTCAATACCTCATAAAAAAAACAAATATTTTAATAGAAACCTTTCGAGCATGAGAACTTGACGTACTTCTCTAATACAGCGTGAACAAGGTTCTCTTCACTAGATACTGACAAGACGACAAACAAATCACTCTAATAGAAATCACTGAGTACCAATACTTGAGGAACCGTACAGGCAAAATATAAAATAATAAGACAATGAAGGCAAATTAGAATTAAAAGAGAATTACTAAACAGAAGATATCAGCAACCTCCCAGAGGACAGACCTATCAATAGCAGAATCGTCGTAGTGAATTTGACGAGTTTTCCCATCTTCGTCCTTCTCGCTGAACAACTCCATTGCACCATACCGCAAAATATCATCCAATTCCTCCTGAAGAACGTATTACAATGACCACTCTAAAATCAATAGCAAAGCATGAGTTGAGGGTTCACACATTAAACATCTCACCATGATCTAGATGGGTTGACATTCAAAGTCTGGAAGTCATGCTACCGGATGCACACTTACAAGTGCCATGATACACGTCTTATCAGGTTTAACATGTAATATGGTCAAGCAGCATCAAAATCAAAAATACTGTGATCAACACGATGTGTACCTGATTTATATTTTCCTTCTTCATGCGACCCACAACCAAGTGCTCTAAGACCATTTTTTTCTTTGTCATCTGCATCATTCTTTCCTCAATTGTTCCACGAGTAACAAGACGAAAAATCATCACCTGCTCAGAAGTGTGAATTATAGATGAGCTCCAATCAGTGTGCAGCAATTATTCTGTGCTTCTGAGAGTGCTATGAAGACCATGGTTGAATTTAACTACTAACTACACGTAATAAACCTAATAAATCACCCTAACTAGAAAAATAAGAACTTCTGAGCCTTTCCATTGGACCTACAAGAAAAATAGTGAACGAAGAGCATCCCACCCGAAAAAAATAATCACACAGTGACCTGCATTAGTCTATTCTCTACTCCATCAACTCAAACTTCAATGCAGGAGTTATGGATAAGAAGAGAGTTCTATAAGTATGGTATTGTGCAAAATGAAACGAGTTTGAGATTGAAATTTTAAATCGTTACATACAACTGAGGACACAAGTATTTCACCTTGTTCTGTTGACCAAGTCGATGAGCACGAGCCATAGCTTGAAGATCTGCATGTGGATTCCAATCACTGACACAGAAGGCATCACTCTTAGCACACGGGGTTACATTAATCTGTTTAAGTTCCTCAAAAACTCTGAACAGGTATACATTACGCTATATCAAGGAACGAAAAAAAACATAGAATCATCACGAGTGCATACTGGGTAGCCTAATTTCAAGAATCACATACCCTTTAATAGTTTATCATAGCAGTAATAAAAACATAAAAGCTCGAATCCTCTAGAACTCGCATCTTACAAGACTTAATGACATTGATAGGCAGCTCAAGCTCTTCAGAGGTTTGATAAAAACACACGTGATGAACGAAGCACTAGGATCCGTAAAAACTTTTAGAACCAGAAACTGCTAACTAATGTTACCTATCATATATGATAACGGTGTCTGCTGTAGCCAAGTTGATACCCAAACCTCCAGCTCGAGTTGACAACAAGAAGCAAAACTTGGTAGAGTTGGGTGAATTGTAACGATCGATTCGAATTTGGCGTTCAGACCCACTGATTTTACCATCTATTCGCTCATAACCCCATTTCTGCATCACGGAATTCAGAATAAGAACATTTTTTCCTCTGGTGAATTAGAGGTTTCCTGACAACATATGCCATTAATGACGACACATTAGCTTCAACATCAACAAAAGGTGCATAACCGTTATGTACCTTCAAATGCAGCCAATCTTCCAGAATATCAAGCATGCGCGTGAACTGAGAATAAATAAGTACTCGGTGGCCTTGAGAGTGTAATTTTGTCATCATCTTATCCAGCAGTAATAGTTTGCCCGAATTTTCTAACAACTGCCTGCCTACCACAGAGCCAGTACTCTCTGTTAATACGCACTTCACAGTTGAGAAAAAATTGAAGGTAAACAAGGAGACTTCGAAATCCGGGAAAGTAAAATATGATAACGCTGCGGACAAGAACAGGTCTCCAGAGAACTTCGATTTCTTCAGTAAATTCCTTTGAATTGGCCCCAACCAAAAATCAGAAACATCCCAGCAGGCTCACTAACTTGAGAAAACCAAAGCCCACCTGTTAGCTTCAGCCTGATTTCTCACAGTGGGCTCAACCCCCTCCAACAAATAAGGATGCCCACATAACTTGCGCAGTTCCATAACCACATTTGTAAGCGAAACCTACACACGGAAACGATATTAAACAATGAACACTCTTGACCTAAGAAAGTTCTTCTTGGAGAGTAACTTGGGGGTTTCAAAATAGGCAGATGAGTGGTAGTGGCAGCACAAAATGCAAGCTTTTGAACAAGAAGGAATAGCACATGAACAACTAAGAGAGACTAAGGTGAGCGGCAATTATGAAAGAACAAGTGAGCTTCCTAAAAACGAAGGAGAGCTCATAAGAAATTAGAAATAATAAAAATAATAATAATAAGAAGAAGAAGAAGAAGAAGAAGAAGAAGAAGAATTTAAAATTTAAAAATAGAACAGACAACAAGTTCTTAGCAAGCATTCCATCCAGCTGAGCAGATCCCAACAGCTACAAGTTGGCAATTTAACGACAATCCATCCCCTTGAAAAGATCAGCGTAGAGAGGTCAGGATTTCTTTCTAAACCTGAGGACCGCCCTGCTTGGCCAATATCTGGTAATTTTTTGTCAAGATTGCCTTATAGAACTCCTTCTGAAGGCTGCTCAGTTCTACTCGCAAAATAAGCTCCTTCTTTGGTGGCATCTCCTTCAAAACATCCTTCTTCACTCCTGAAACAAGAAAATTAGCCACAACTAATCAGATCGACCTGCATCTGTAAATAGGGTACACACAAGATCTAATATCCTCAGATCTTGCAACTACAGTGTCTTCAGTGCCTCTGCAAGCATAGATTGTGTACAACTTGATAGCAGCAGTTCTCTTACTGCGTAATAAATGAGGTGCCAACATTTTGTGCAGCCGTCCAACTTGCTCCTCCTGATTAATGTCTTGGAATTCTTGCTGAAACTCCTCTAAGCTATTAAACTACAAGAACACATAGCAACACGGAGTGCAAATCAGCCAAGGCAATAGAGATACCTTCGGAAGCATGTTCATGTGAAACACATTAGTGCTTGGGATAACGAGGAAGTAGCGTCAGACTAACCTTGCCTGCATCGAGAAAATGCATCAGCATAAAGAGCTCATCCAGGTTGTTCTGCAGCACACCACAAGTATGTATGTCAGGAATAGAACCACAAGAAAATTGCTTGCCTAACAACTGTTTCATATGGGACACTTGAAGTAAAGAAGGCTAACAAAAAAAACAAACCTGTAAAGGTGTTCCTGTAAGGAGGACTCGATGTCGCGTGGAGAAAGTTGTGAGAGTTTGGAAGAGTTTAGAATCCTTGTTTTTCAAACGATGCCCCTCGTCCACAATCTAAAAGTGGCAAAATACAAAAAACTGGTAAGTAGCAATCTTTTCAAAGATTAAGATTGCATATTAAAACTCGTTTTATGCTTCAAAAAGACCTTGAAAACTACTTAATTCCAACGGAAAAAGAAAAGAAGGTGACCGTACCAAACACTCCCACTTGAGAGCTTTAAGAATCGTAGTGTCAAGATTTATCATCTCATACGAAGTCAGCAATACGTCAAACTTCACTCTATCCTGCTTGCTCTCCCCTGCCATCTTTTTCTTTCCTTTGTCTTTTGATTTCTTTGAACTCTTTTGAGGGAAAAAAAACTCATACTGACGAAGAATGGCCCGTGCTTGAGAGGACCCAACATACATGACCTGAATGTGCACGATATAAAAGGTGAGAAACAGGACTTTGTCTAACACGTAGACAAAAACCCAAAACAGTAAGAGAGAGTACTGAAAACCATCTTACATATTCTTTTTTGGCGAGCAGCACAGAAGTGCATTGGTCTAAAAAATTGAAGATCAAATAGACACAAAAAGTACACAAATTGGAGGGACAAAAAAAATTAATTAAAACATAAATAAGTACATTAAGAAGTAAAATGTCTGAAAAAGTAAGAGAATGTAAGATACCGAAGGAATAATGCAAAGGCACAAGAGCATACCACGTTCATTTGAGGACACCAAGTGGCAAATTCTCGCTCCCAGTTTCGTAAGGTTGAGAGTGGAGCCACAACTAAATGGGGGAGACCCACATTTTCTTCTATTAGAGACCCCAAAAGTGAGATACTTTGAATCGTTTTTCCTGTAGAAAATGGAATACTTAACCCACATTTCAAAACCGGAAATAGTACGACTGAAATAAAGTGTGAGGATATCACGTTCACAAGCTTTCTAGGAGCGGCTACTTGTACAACTCTAAGATTATACTATGTCCGCAACAAGAAAGTGGCGAGGAAACTGAAGCTGAAATAAAAGTGAAATATTCTCATACCCAGGCCCATCTCATCGGCTAATATAACATGCTTGTTCTGCTCCCATGCAAACCGCAAAAAGTTCAGGCCCTCGAGCTGATAAGGATGCAGTGAACCTGTCCAGGAGAAATTCCATCCCATCCTTTAATTTCCAACCCACAAATTGAATACACCAATATTCTGCCTCATCCAGTCCACTTATTTGTAGAGAAAATTTGTTCATTCAATATTATTATTAACTCTGGCGAAGGTCCAAAAACTAAAAGTTCAGTTAACACTTTCACTCCCATTAGAGTTGACGTTTGACTGCATAAACAAAACCATTGGCACTACCAAATCAGGACGTATAAGCACCAATTTAATATGAGTTATCTAAAGAAAAATTCTCGATTGAATATTCAATAGAGACGGCAGTGCGAAGGTAGAAACAAAAAATGACTCAGTTAAATATTAAATACCTCCAACCAAAAACTTGGGGGTCTTTTTAAAGGGTTTGAAGTCCTTTCTTCGCCGCTTAAGATCTTTGTTGTCAAGGGCTGAACCTTTTCGCTTTTTCAATGCTTGACGACTCATTATCTCCTTGAATTTATCTACCTCTGCTTGAAAAGCTAAGACGTCCTCTTCAACTTCCCATGTGGCCTCATCATAACCAAGTTCCTTCCATTTGACCAAGTATTCAGTGATATCACCATTGTGCCTACAGCAGAAACACATGAAATTACACCAGTTACATGAGTCTCTAGTGAAGATTAACTAGTATGCCGTAAAAAAGACCAGCGAGGTCCAAACAGTGAGCGAAATCGTAAAATCGAACAAACATGTAAAAATTCTGTGTTCAAAAAGATGAATCCAACGCATTCTGCACAAAAATTTGCACATGCATCCTCAGTGCCTAACACTAAATACAACTTTGCTGAAAAACCAAAAGGAAAAAGTGCCAAACCTCATGTCAAGAACTCGGTCAACAGTTGTCCACTCAGGTCTAATCGGCATGCGATCCTCGTCGGGTGTGTTCCAATTTTTAGATCCATCGAGCATCTTATGGAAATGATTCAGTTTCATTCGAAGGCCCGCAAAAGTCTTCATACCCCTCTCTAGGTCTTCTGCAGTAACCCTGTTACGTGCCAATCAAAGAAATTATCAGAAACCTGTACACGTGACCAAGTACACTCTCACAGGAAGGACTCCTACGGTCATGGAATGAAGCCACACACCAAAACAACTGAACGAACATGTGATTTTTTAAGTTAAAAAATTAAAAATTACCAAAGCAACTTGACAAAGCAATCTAAAGCAAATGGTGTACGACTAATGACGAAGACAGTGTTATACCATGAGCAGTGCAGATAAGACCTTGACTTCCACTTGACCAAATATTGCTTTACCAACTTTGGTGGTTGGTCTTCTGAAACTTTTTCTTCGGCATTATGAGCTATTCTACCGGGAACTTTCATTGGTCTCATCTGGGTATCGATGAACTTCTCCACGTCACCAAGTGGGTCTGCCTGTATAATTCATCATTCAGAAACCAACAAAGAGTATTTGAAGATCGTGTTAATACTCACAACAGAAGCACCAAAACAGAATAAGATTAAGGTTTCCAAAGCGGCCATGCGCAAAAATTAGCAACATAACTTCCCACATTCATGCTAAAGATGACTAAGTAAAGTTAGAAGCTTCACTTCAAAGCAAGGGAAAGTGAAGCAAGAAATACGTCGATGCTGGACAAGTATACACGTCTACGCACAAAAACAAATAAATAATAAAATAAAATAAAAGCCGCTCTACACAGTAGGAGAAAGTATTAGAACTTACACATTTGGGACAACTCCATTTGCCACGTGGCACAACCTTCATGGGCGGATCCAAACAACCAAGATGAAAGACTGCTGTACATGTATCACAACATAATAAATCCCCTCCCAGATGGCAAATACTGCAGAAGTCTTCACTCTGCGATTCAACAATTGCATATCATTACTAACCAACGAAGACATAAAAGAGATAAGGAAAGAAAAGGAAAAAAAAAAAAAAAAAAAAAAAAAAACGCACTACATGAATGCAAGATACAAACGGCGATACTACATTCCAACAAGAAACTGGTGTGTAATGCAAAACAAGGTCAACCTATCAGTCTTGCGAGGCTCAGGATATTGTGATTTCGAGACCAAATGAGGCCACGGGAAGCCCGAGAAGAACTATTCCAAAATGTTGTAACCAGTTCTAATGTCTTCAGGTCAAGCCTGTTAGTGAACGCTTCGAGGACGGCAGACGGCCTATGCCACTATTACGAGTTAATGTTTATTAAAATCTCAAAATAGATTTAAAGCAAAATTTGGAACAAATAGAGCCTACTACACACCCTTCAATCCATCGTGCACCGATGATTACAAATTAAAACGCCAGGCCCTCCTAGTTTAAGAGGTTCTCAGAATTACAAAATGACAATATTGATCTCACAATATCCACAACTCTTACTTGGAACCACAGTCGAAAGGACACAAGAGTGATGCATTAATAATCAGAACTATGACGGATGAGAGCGCATTAATCGGACCTCGATAACAGTCCTGTAGTCCGTAAAGGTCATACCTGTTCCATTTTAAGGACCTCTTTCTCTTCATCTTCCTCTTCTTCAAACTCATCTGCTTCCTCTTCCCATTCATCTCCTTCCATACCTTCCTCCTCTTCCACATATATGGGTTTCCTATTAGTACGCTGCCTCAACCTCTCCGTAACAAGGCTGTACTCCTGTGGTCCTCACAACAAAATCCAGTACCGTGAGATCTAAGGAAATGTAGAAGAAAGGGTCAAATACATCTACACTCAATCGACAACTTTAGAAAACTCACAACACGAAGCTACTCTGACCAACAAATCGAAGTTAAGTCAATTCGGGCAGAATATTTAACGGCAGCTCATGATATCAATACTCCACGACAGTCAATATCACAACACAGCGAGTGACAATTAACGCAAGCTCACATACCTCGTCTCCATTCCCACCCTCGTTCACGGAATGGTCCATAAAGTCCTCTTTAGTCATGCTGATGAATGTCCTCTTCCCTTCTCAGATTAGAGCAATTCTGATGGGACAGGGCCTCAGACCAACGGAAACCCTTACATTCACAACAGCCACGATGCACGTCTTGAATGGTTGCAACGCTGATGTCGCTGTAATATAACAACATCGATAGTTGAACCCGACTATAAATCTAACTTTGGATCCTCGAAAAAAATAAATCAAAATAGGATGTCCTTGATGCTTAAAGCACACACTCGTAAACCACGAGGGTGTGAAGTGTATCCAGCGAGATTACACTATGCCATCCAAGTGGACTCAAACCATGCACCACGGAATTTAAATTGATTCGCTTCGAAAACACTAAGCTTCTAAAAGTAGACAGTTTGTAAACCGTGATGAATGGGAGTGACCAAAATTCTTCAAGAGTCGCCGATAAGAACGTGCCATGTGTTAGGGCATTGAATTAGGACGAGGCTAAGGAAGTGGACCAAGACCCACACTGCATTCTAGGAGCGTAAGGGATGCTGCCGCGATCTCTTTGCACCTGAGGAAACACACATTCCGACAGCAAAAAGTTTAAAATGCTAGTGAGACAGGTTTTAGAGAATTTAGCATTACATAGCACGTCTAACGTGTAAGAATATGAAGTGTTGATTCGAAATCCAACGCCGCTTCTTATATTGCAGTATAAAACCTAAAGTTAAGAAAAACACTCAGCACGAAGGACATATTCAAGAATACAACTGAGCATAAGAAAACCAACGAACTCCATTGGCATCATCGCAGCAGCACTCTACCTAAAATCTCCCTTCAGTTCATTGGGTGCAACTCTCTGTGCGTAAGACTTACCGATCAGGTGCTTCATGAAAATTTTAAGTGCTTGACATCGCTCGCACTGTGAAGTAAAACCTCAAGCCATAATCGGTCCCAAAAACCTAGAGACAGAATGGAGAAAACTAATTAAACCCATCTTTCTGGCATTGTTATACAATTGCACTGCAGCACCTCATCGCACACGTGCACACGTCCTCCCAACTCCATTCGATTAAAACATATCGTAAATCGGCTCGAAATCAGCCACCTTCTACTTCCTTTTTCTCAACATAGCGAACCGTTTAATTCTCAGAAAAAAATCATGCTGTATTTCCAAATGTCCCCGAAAAACCAACAACCAAAAGTACCCTTTCACATTATAGCTACACGAGAAGCGAACTACACCACTCAATCTTGTTTCCTCCAGATTCACTAAAAACCAACACTTACCTCATTATTAAAAGTATTCAGATGAACAACATTGGAAAATAATAATAATAATAATAATAAACGAGACTAAGAGTGTATCCAACGCAATCCATCACAACATCAGCAACCACCGCCGGAGCACATCACGAGACTTCGAAATGGAAAATGTGACAACACCCACAAAAATGAAGAAGACAAAAAAACACAAAGGACCCAAGTGAAGAAACTAACGAAGCACCACACACTACACGGCAAACAACGCAAAACCCTACCTACGCGAGTACTGCCTACAAGCTGCGCAAGCAAGACACGCCACGAAGGGAGGGAAAGAGCCCAGCAAGCAGCAGCAGCAGCAGCAACACCAGAGGTAGTGAGGAGAAGTGGAGGGGGAAGGAAAGGCTCAACAAGGGCAGGAAGAGAAAGGAAGCAAGGAAGGAAGGAAGAGGAGCAGCATCAGCAAGTGGAGCCAGCAGCAGCAGGGCGGAGGAGGAAGAGGAATAGGTAGAAAAGGAGGAGGCTCTGATAATCTCACAGGGATTGTGTTATTGTACAGCAAAAACATGGATGATGATGATGCTGATGCTGCTAATACCACACACAAGAAGAAGTAGAAGTAGAAATGGCCCAGCAGCAGAATAAGAGAAGACAAGAGAAGTGAAGAATAGAGAAAACAGAGAGAAGAGAAAATAGAGGAGTGAGAAGAGGGGGATTCTTCTTCTTCTTCTTCTTCTTCACATTTCACTAATTAATTATGTATTCATTATAATTACTATTATTATCACTCTTCTTATTCAAAGAAGCAGGAGCAGCAGCAGGAGGAGGCTTTTCTTTCTTACTGCAATATGAGCAGCACCTGTGTACAATCCCCCCCCCCCCACTTACATTAGCAAAACCCAGCGTCTCATGGCGACTGGTAAGAGTCTCATATATACATATATATATAGTTACATTATTATATAGAGATATCTGCACATATTATATCATCGACGACGCTGGCCTCCCTGCGTCATTGCCTTCCTGCCTGACTGCCTGACTGCCGCTGTCTGCCGCCCGGGTGCGGCCGCGGCCTACCCCCCACCCTGGCGGTGCATGCCGCCGCCCCTGCCGTGGCGCGGCACCAGCGTCCATCGCGCCTCACTTTGCGAATTGTATACTACTAGTCGTATGTTGTATTGTAGTCATATATGTACTGTATTGGTGTGTGTTAATGCTCCGTGTACTCTTCTGACACTTTGAGATTCCGCGTTTTCCTCATCATTACTAACCACAATGTTTTGGTTTGTATGATGGACGATGGAATACACAACAAGATGCAAATTTTAATTTTTGTATCTTTTAATTAAAACCACTCCTTTTTATTTAAAGTATGTTATGTAATGGATTTTTGTTAACTCGTTTCTAAAAATTCCGAAAATGCATATTAATGAGAAAAGAATGGCATAAATTCAAACATACATACATCATAAGTAAAACTTAAGGTATTATAATGTTTTTGATACAAGTTCAAAACATCATCCAACATTGTTATAGTTGATTATTACACTCATATAAATATAAATTTACAATTTCATGCAAACTTATATTCTTATATATTTTTGATTCCAATAGAATGTTATATTTTAAGTTTTAGATTTCTTCATACGAGCTATTCATTTAGAAAAACCTAAATGCAAATGAATTTATTAAATAGAATTGAAAATCGTTTTCTTTAATGGCAACAGTGATAGTAATACAAGAAATAAATGTTGGATTGAAAGTAATTTCTTTGCAAAAATCAGTTGAATCTTTTATATGTAACTGTTGGAATGGCCAATTTACACAACAACAACAACATTAATAGTTGGCATGGTAATCCATCACCATCATCATCATCAACATCAAGCCAAGAACTATGTGTTCGAGCACCTCTATTAAGAGTGGTACAATATTCTTCCATTTTCTCAAAAAAATCTGTAAAAGCTATTATATAATTAAACATATTAAAAAAAAAAACAAAACAAAACAAAACACAAAAATATGAATATAAATTTAAGTAACTCGGCTTTCTTTTCTTATATATATATATATATATATACAGATGTTTATATAACAGTTACATGTAATAAAATGACAATATTTTCCAGGGAGCAGGTTTATCAAATTTGGGCAACACTTGTTTTTTGAATTCTGTGTTGCAATGTTTAACTTACACTCCTCCATTGGCTGCTTATTTGGAAACTGGGCAACACACTACTATTTGTAAGTTAAATAGCTCTTCTATTTTCTTCTGACCTATTAAGAAGATAAATAATAATAATAATAATAATAACAAAAATAACACAAATACACAAGTGATTCTAAAATAAATTATGCAATTGTAATTTACCAACCATTATCATGTATATTTTCTTTTGTACCTGTATGTTGAAAAAATATAGTTTGGAATCTACACCTAAGCAGACCCTAAAATCCAAATCAATGCTTGTTCTCTGTGCTACATAATAAATCTCTTAATAGAAGCTCAAAGCCATTAGTAAAATCACATCAATCCCACACATTGTTTGCATTTGCAATCTACAATCACCAATCAAATTCTCTAATCAAAACCCTAAAACTGAAACATTTCAAACTTTGGAAAAGAGAAAATTGACAACATTGATGATGGATGTGATGACAATCAAGGCCAAGAGGGAGGATTTTGTGCAATGTGTGCATTGCAAGAGCACATTAGACAAGCATTGGCATCACCAGGAGGTGTAATATCACCAACATACATTGTGAAGAACTTGAGATGTATTCAGTCTCACACACCCACCACCCCCCTCTCTCTCTCCCCACCACTCTTTCACATTCTTTGCAGTCACTCAATTCTTAATTTCATTATCAAAAAAGAAAGTATGTTCAAGTACATGTGTAAAAGTGTGATTTTGGGTGTAGATTGTGACATGCAGGCAAATGCAATGCAAGTCCCTATAATTTTCTTTTTTCTTTTTTGTCATTCTTCATGTGGTTGAACGAGAGAATGTGTGTGTTTTGGGGGCTCAATTGGGCAGGTATCTCAAAGAGCTTTCGGCCATGGAGGCAAGAAGACGCCCATGAGTACATGCGCTACTTAATTGAGTCATTAGACAACTCATGCACAAGTGCAGGAAGAGGAGAAAGAGGAGTAAGAGGAGCAGGAGCACAAAGCTCATCATCGTCATCATCCTCTTCGCCGCAACACCCCAGCCTCATCCAGCAAATGTTCGGCGGCCAATTACGGAGCCAAGTAAACAAGCTCTGCAACTGTAACTGCAACATCGGGTTCACTAGCGTGTGTGCTTGGGTGCATGTGGGGTTTGCAGGGTTCTGAATGGGGGAGGGGGTACATGGTGCGAAGTGCATGCGCAGGTGAAGTGCACGGTGTGTTCAACATGCTCCAACACATATGATCCGCTGCTGGACCTGAGCCTGGAGATTGTGAGGGCAGACTCCCTCACCAAGGCCTTGAATCGATTCACGGCGGTGGAGGCGCTGGAAGGGGACAATCAGTACCACTGCGCAACTTGCAAGCAGAAAGTGTGCGCTCTCAAGCAATTCACCATCGACAAGTCCCCCATCGTCCTCACTATCCAGTTCAAGCGCTTCAGCGCCTCTGGGAGCAGCTCCGGTGGGAAGATCGATAAGAAGATCGACTTCGGGCGCACGTTGGCCATGCGACCTTATATTAGCAATCCTGAGGTGGGTGGTCGCTCATCTCTCCCTCCCTCTCCCTTTTGCTTGCATTTCTCTCGAATGGAGAAGACGGTGGAAGGAGGGACGATGTGACTGATCAGAATCTTCTGAGTCCATGCGTTTCAGGACTCCGACGCCAATTACTCACTGTATGCGGTGCTCGTCCATGCGGGCTGGTCCACTCATTCTGGCCACTACTACTGTTTTGTGCGGACTTCCGGAGGCTTGTGGCACAACCTCGATGATAGTCGGGTATGTTCCTTCCTTCCTTCCTTCCTTCTTCTGCTTCTCATGAGATTTGACTGTAGTGGGTCGTTTTGCTTGAGTCTTGATGCACAAGGAGATGTGCCAGTGTTTCATTTTGCTATTTTTATCTTTTATTTTAAAAAAATGTTTGTTTATTTTTTTCTTTTTATGCGTATGGTTCTCTGTCAATGCATTGACAAAATTTAATGCAAACGTTGTTTGCTTGTCTAATTTTGTGCTCTCTCGCTTCAATCGTACGTGCCTGACAGATTCTTCGCATGCCTTGCTGTGTTGTAAAAGGTTGTGTTTGAGTTTCAACTTCAATTGAATCGTCTGCAATTATTGTTGATTGAGTGATATTTACAATATATATATGACGAAATGAAAAGTGTGAGCTAACTGTATTGGAATACCTTTTTTCAAAATTTACCGAACTAACGTATTCTTTGTTATTGCAACTGTTTGTGAGCAAACATCAAATTAAAGGTTTTTTATGCATTTTACATTCCATACTTGTGAACCACATTCACAAGGGGTTCAGATGCATAAAATCTTTTCAGAAACTGTTAGATCATATTTATTCACTAACAAAAAAAAATTTAAAAAAAACCATAAAAACCATAAAAAAACCATAAAAAATTTAAAATGCAGTACCTTGATTTACATTAGAATCACAAAATTACTTTTCCTTTTCATCTTACAATGGAGTCCCTCAAGAAAACATCGTCTTAACAACGTGAGGTAGAGAACGAGCCTCAAAGTTTCTGCACTTCGTGTTGCCACTGAAGAGGCGGAGGATCACGCCGCCCCCACATCGAGCGTAACGAGAAGCAACACTAAAAAGCAATACTGACAAGTTCTAGATCTGACAAGCATCATCCGTGTGGGATCGGCCGCTCGTAATAACCAAACTTGCATGCATCGGGCATCGCAGGTGAGACAAGTCAGCGAGAAAACCGTTCTAGAGCAGAAGGCCTACATTCTCTTCTACATCCGGGATCCTCCGGAGTCGGCGGCGTTGTCAGCAGATCCTCCCTCCTCCTCGTCACCGACTACGCGGAGCTGGCTCTCCGACGGCGCTAACGGCGACCCCGACCGCATTGTCGGTGGCGTCGAGGAATTCCCCAGCAGCAGCAGTTGCACTAGGCCCAGTGACTGCGGCGTCTATCGCAACAACAACAACAACAACAACAACAGTCACGCCTACTTGGATGGATCTCGTCGAGATGTCGGATGCTCCTCCGCCGGGAGGCTCTCGCTGCTGCGCCCTGCAAGCAAGCCAGCTCCGGGGTGGCGGATCTGATCCAGTGGGGAAAAAATATACTTCCCCACCACCTCCACCATCATCATCAAAAACAACAACAACAGAAATTCACAAGTGTAGAAACCCAGAGTGTGTGTACCAAGAAAGCCCATACAACCGTGAAGAATATCCTGCTCATGTGGGTCACCGAGATGAAGACTTGTCGACATGCAAAGCAGCGTAAGTCAGAGTTCCAGCATGTAGCGCATCACAGTGTTTGGATTCTCATGCACTTCTTCTTTTACAATTGGCGAAGGCGGTGGCGATGCTGATAATCCAGGCCTGTTGCTGTGCATTGTGAGCTGCTTTGTTTAGGAGTACTCGGCACATCCGGCACTGTGCGGATTGAAACAATGGGGGCCAATGGTCTTGTAATGGTGATAGTTTTTGCAATATGTTTTTTCTATCAATTGTTTCTTTGCCCCAATAAGTCGTTGTTGAAAGGTCGATTGGTGTTATCCGAAGAATGAAGTGGTGTTTGTATGTAAACAAACATTTGCTTGTGTTTGGATTTCTACTTTTCATTTCTGGCGATTCAGTGTTTCAATTGTTGTTTCTGGAGGACATGTAGAGGATTGTAAAGATCGAAGTTTAGTGATGTATGTGTAGGTGAAAATATAACACATGATTACCATGATTTTCAAAGGATGGATTACTTGAAATAAATATTGGGCTACAGTTCTTATTTGTTTTTTGTTTTCTTTTTTCTTTTTTGGTGGTTTTTCGTTGAAAACAAAACAACAATCGGTTCGATTCTTCGACTGTCAATCTTGAAGTTTTCAATCAACTGGGCTATTTGTTTTAGTGAATGCAGTGGTTTTTATTATTAGTTTATAAGTAAAAAGTAGTGACATTTAAAATTCCGTCGAAGATGAAATCAAATGAAATAGACTTAGAATGGATCGAACTTTTAAATATCATTTACAAATTAATAGATAATTTTCCTACATAACATGTCCTGTTCTGGCTACCAAGGTTCGTGTTTGTTTTTGGGTATGACAAAGATGATCATAAAATCATCAAGTTTAAACTCAAGAACAAGAATGCAAATTTAAATTAAATATATTTGACTCTAACAGATTTCGATATGTTTAAGGTATTTGGTTTCCTAAATTCAGCCTAAGAACATCTACAATAAAAGCCTTAAAACCAACTAAAAAAAGTCTTACCAATGTAAAGAACAAATTATCCACTTCATTGATTTCAACTTCCAGTTTGAAGTGCACAACCGGAGGATCCTCTTCAAGCACATGGCCAAGGAATGAAAGAAACTCAATAAGACACGAAGAAAAAAGAAAAGAAAAACTAAGGTCTTTACTGTTTCTAGTTGTGCAATATCACAATGCACGACACAACATAGTTTCCATGAAGTAGATAAGACCATTCTCAACTCTTATTTGGCGATTGAACTAGCGACGACCAGACTAAACTGCACGCACAGAAAACTATACAGCTAGTTTTTGGAAAACAAAATCACAGGCAGTGAATCAACGATATTTCAGTTGAAAAGAATAGCTCCTGTGGAAGTACTGTCTACTTTCTCCAGCAAACTAGAGGGGCTTGTAGTTACCCCTTCACCGATAGCTAATAAGCATGACCTTCCAAGAGTGCAGCCGATGATGTGTACGCTTCATGTGCCAAAGCCCTGAAACACCTTGGCGTCCTAAAAGACAGTGTAGTCTTTCTTTTACTGTACGAGCACCACATAGTCCTCATATCAATCTGCTATTCGGTAGGCTCTAATCCCTCCCCACTCAAGACCCGCTTCTCTATAACTCACTTAAATCTGACGCGGTATCATGGAATCTGGTTGTATCCCTTTGACCCTGCTGCCAACGTCTTCCAGCAAGCACTGCAAGTTCTGAAACAAGAGGACAGAATCTTATACACAAAGACCTTAGTTGCAACATGTTTAAAGTGGTCTTCGAATCATAGCAGCGATATCCTCCCGCATCACACCCCTTGCAAACGCGCTGTGAGCTAAAGGTGCCCTAGGTAGCATTGCATAATCTGAACTCCACCTTTGAGTTGCTGGGGTCCCTCTCGTCAAAGCAACCGCAATATTCTGACGAACCGGCTGCCACCATAACCCCATGGCAATCACTGGGATGGATTGAGGTCTTGTTTTAGATGAGAGCCTGCCCAACCTATCACCAAACCGGCTTCGGAGAGAATTGCCAAATTGAACGCCCAAGTAGGCAGAGTAAGGAGGATTCTGCTGGTCGCTTTTGTTGGCTGAATTTTCCTGCTTTACATCCGACTTGGCTCTGTTATTTCGAACAAGTTTTTTGGAAACAGAAGATCCTTCAGGGGTAGGTTCTGAGCCTCTAATATTGGCCTGTGGACGCATACGATCAAGGAACCGCAAGATACGATTGCCGATATTTCGTCCTACAGAGATATCTCGTCGTTGAACCTCCTTGTGCACGTTGAGAGCTACTGTAAAGACAGCCTTCGTGCGCCTGCAAACAGCACCCGACCAGAATCCTCGTCAGTGAGCTACGCAAGATTCTATTCAATTGTTGCTTAGAATTGGAACTCCAGCAATTAGCTCAAATAACAGCAAATGGAGCTATTCATTGTATGCGCCGACAAGAAAACAAACCCCGAAGTAACTCGGGTAATAGAACAGGTTGAAAACAGTAGATAATTGGAGACAGTGACAATTTAAGAAGAATATTTTAAAGGACTGCTAGAGAGGTTTCCTGATACTTTTCATGACCATACGTGAGGTCGTTGAGATTTCGTCCCACATGATCATGAATGCGATTCCCTCCTGAGTGATCTTGAAGAATACCCATGCAAATTTATCCTAGCGAATCCAATAAACATCTTCCCAGTTGCGCAGGAACATGTGATCGAGGAGATCATGTTCGACGAGAGTGATTCATCGTGTTTGGAAAGATTACAATCAGTTCAAATGGTACCCTTGAATCTAATTCCGTGTACAACTCATTGGAGCTGAAATTTCAAGCTCATTCTGTGTACAACCAAAGTTCTCGCTCAGCATCCGTATGTCAGTTAGGTTGCTCCTAATCCTTCTCCACAATTCAACATCGGCAAGTCTAAAGTGAGATTGCCTAATTTTCTAAGATCTTTTTCCTCCACATTCGACCTTTGAAAAAAAAAAAAAAAAAAAAGGGGCGAATAATAAGGGAGTTCGAGAAATAAAAATATGATGTCATGGCCCCCCTGACAGCGAGGCATAACCATTCACAACTAGGATTCGTATCAAAGCTGTTATCCACCACCTAGCTACAAGAATTGAATTCGCACTCCAAATGCAAATATCAAGACCAAAAATTAGCTAGGGAGGTCTGCTCATCAACTCTGAAGAACAGCAACAAGACTGCAATTCTCGTGACTATCAACAGCGATAGGGCGCCAAACGGGAAAAAAATCTCAAAGTGACAGCCCCAGCGCGGGATCGGGGAGACGCAAACGAAGCGAAAAAAGAGACACGGCTCTCAGCCTACCGTACCTGTAGACAAAACCGCGCAGCTTCGGGTACTTGGGAGAAATCAAGCGTCGCTGCAACCGCAACGCAAGCCGATAGGTTCTCGGCAATCCCAGCACGTAGGCAGTGGCAAGCGTGAGCTCCCACAACACCATGGCTGCGTCACACCGTCTGATTCTTTTACAAACTAAAGCCTCTTTCGAAACCGGAGAATTACGACAAAATGACGTCAATCCAACTGCGACTAGTTCGTAATATCCTTCAACGCCGAGCTCTTCCTCGGCGAGTGCGGGCACAGGAAGTGAGGACAACAAGAGTACAAGCAGGGAGAGAAGGAGAGGGTGAATGCCGGGAAACCCTAACGCGATGGATGATGAGATGCATGAAGACGGTTAATAAATCCCCGCATGCAGCTTCACCAGCTTCACCACCAGCACCAGCATCACCATTTTCCTCCTTGTCGTCATCGTCGTCGTCGTTGTTCTAGAAGCGACGACCACGACGACGCTCTTCGTTCTACGTTCGTCTCTCTTTGTTTTTCGTTCGTCGTTCTTCGTTCGACATTCGTCGCTCTTCGTCCCTTTCATCTCCTGGATCCTTTTCGTTTTTTTGACATTGACTTTAAAGTGGTTGGGGTGCTCGATGGTATTTGTTTGGAGTGAGTTAGTGGGTGTATTTATTTTATTTTATTTTGTTATCCAATTTATTTATTGGGTTCATGGAAAAAGGGTCGCATGGGGTTCGTGTTTTTAATAATTCTCATTTTTGTGTGCCTTTCTGTAAGTCCAAGTATCACAAATGAGTCACACAGAACCCTAATTTTTAAAACTCACACACACACACACACACATCTATATATATATATATATATATATTCATTAATTTGAATTTTAAATGTATCTGTATAGCACATGCTTTTTGTTTCAATGTTCATGGGAAATTACGTCCTCCAGTTTTCATAGCCATGGCGTCCTCAAATCATTGAAATTGTAAGAGAATCATATTTTGGTTATTTGTAATACTTAAAATACTTTTAATTTATACTTGCGTACAATGTCCATTTTTTTGTGTTCATTTCTAATGGATTCAGTAGAAATAACCATGTTGTCACTATATTTATCTAATGTGCTAAATTAAAAATATAATTTACAATTTCTTTATTTTAAAAAGTTGCTATCTCATTTTCCTTTTTTAAAAAAAATTAAAGTTCTAACTAATGCATTATCAATATTGTGGTTTTGAAAGATTAAAATCAAGGTACCTAAATAACTATCATTCATGTTCACTATTTATTTTTTTCATATACAAAATTAAATAGTCTTGTCTAAAGTTCTCCATTTTTTCATAAATATTAAATTCAAAATATATGTATATTAAACGAACTATATTAAAATAAAGTTTATAGCTTTAATCGTAACAAATTTATGAAAACCGATAATGTCAGAAACTCATGTGATATGACAATGTTATATCACAAAGTATTGATTTTAAACATGTTTTATTTGCTTGATATTATCAAAAGAACATAAATTATAAAACAACAAAAATCATCAGATTTCTTATCATAGCTTAAAATAAATAAATAAAAACTCATAATATCTACAAAATAATGACAATCATTTTTAACTGTTAGAAATAATAATTTTCATTTCTTGAGATCTTTTAAAAGTTAAGATTACTTCAATTTGAAATGTATATATATATATATATATAGAGAGAGAGAGAGAGAGATATATATATATATATATATACTAGTTGTATTTTTTAAAAAATAAAGAATTTTTTTTAAATAGTGAAAGAATAAAGTTAAAATTTTATTATAAAATTTCATTTTTAATTGATAAAAGCCCAAATCTTATGTAAATTACATTTTAATTCTATAAACTAATACTAGGCATTAAACAATGTGAAGTTACAAAATCACATAGCAATTTTACTTAACTTTTTGCCAAATAGAAAAATCCAATAACTAAAATGTAAAAATTAGTAAAAAAATTGATATACTCAAATGTATTATTCTATCTTCTTAACATTGGATGATTTGCAACACTTATATATATATATATATATATATATATATGTGCATATGTGTTTACATGAACGATATACACATTTGTGTATTTTAATTAAAAAGTAAAAAATAATTAAAAAATACAAACCAAATATAAGTTGAATTTGATAATAAGATACATTGCATTATTATAAAAGTACAAATATTTTTGACAATGATATTTTAAAATGATTACATTATCATAATTAATAAATTATAACATTTCTACACAACCTCTTTTTATTTTTCTTTTTTCTTTTTTCTTATTACGGTTTTGGAAAAATAACAAAATTATAAGTTAAAAAGATATATCTGCAAGTTGAAGTACCAATTTAAAATGATATTGTGATGTAACTTGATTCGACATTTTTTTAACACTTGTTTTAAATTATAATCTATTATTGAGATATTTATTTGGGACTGTGCATGACTTGCTTTCCAAATTTTTAATTGTAATACAGAAACAAAAAAGCAAAACAAAGCAAAAACAAAAACATAAACTTAACACATTTATTGATTCTCATCACAATTCTCATTCAAAAAATCAACATGAAATTGAAACATTGTGTAATTTTTTGTTTTCTAGTAAATAAAAAAGTAGCAAGTAAATATTGTGTTGAACCAATCCTTATCAAAATTCATGTGTGTAAAATAAAAGAATTATGGAAACAGTATAGATCCAGAAAGATTGAATTGTGAAAGCACTACACATTTTCATTATGATTATACAATTTGAAGTGGCTCATAGAACCAGCCTTTTCAATCTTCGATATCAAAATTGTTTGTTAAAAAATTTGAGATTAAAAAATTATGTGGTGAATGATTGGAAGCAGTAATTTTGAAAAAAATGAAATAAAATAAAACATAAACAAGTAAACGCTAGAAGACTTCCAATTAGAACAAAACACATAAATGGTGAAAACGATTCAACACGACTTTAAAATCCCATGTTAATCTATTTTTATTTTTAAATTATTAGATAGCTAAATATGCAAATAGTAAAAAACATTCTCTTAATTCGTTTACGAATTAGAATTGTTTTTCAAAAACAAAGTTTACCAAACATTCTCAGTTTCACTGTTTTTTCTTTTTGAAAAAGAAAAAGAAAACAAAATATCAAAGAAAATATATATAATTTGACAGTTTTTGCAACAAGAAGTTTTTATTCTATTTTATTTATTTATTTTTTAATTTTAGTTTCAAAATATCAAACCATATTATAATTCTTACTTCGCAACCCTAATTATTTTAAATATTATTACAATAAATTCAATCAACCTGTTCAGAATGAAGGTATTTTTCATGATCATCTTGGAGAACACAAATACAATATTACATTGCAGCATTACCATGTTATATTTCAAATGTTGTATTCATTTTGTCCCCACAAAACAAAAAACATTTATTCTGTATATACATTTAAAAGTAGAAGTTATATTTTTATGTTGTAAACTTTCTGATTGTATACTCTAATCAAGAAAAGTCAAACACAACATTTTAAGAACATGTGGAAATGTGCCTCAAAATATTGTAGAACAACATCGAGTTATTATTTAAAAGCTTGTTGTAAGGCCCTTGATGGTTGTCTTGCAACATTGCAACACATGCACCACTCTTTTAAAGTTTTTGATTAGCAAGGAAGATCTTACATATATGTATTTTCATTTTTACAATATAGTCACCAATTAGGAAAACAATTTGACAAAACCAAGATTAAATGACATATTAATCCGAATTTTTAAGGCTTGTTGGAGTCCCAAGAAGTACAATACAAACCATCTTCCATAATGGTGCTCTTTACCACAAATATAATGAAGGAGAGTAATCCTTCATACAATAAATTTTATGAGATTTGGCATCTTTTTGGAATTATAAAAAAGATTTTCATGCACAATTGTTTTCAAAACAACTCAGAATATTGATGGCTTTATAAATCTTTCTATAAGTCATATTTTAGTTTATCATATATTTTATTTTGAGCAATTGAATACACATACAATTATTTACATCTTACTAAATTATTTTAAAAATGTATTTTTCTCTATAAAATTCTAAAAATGTAGTCAATTTAATGTATCTTTGTCACAATCTAATTAAATGAACTATAAAACTCTATTAGTTTTATTGAATAAAAATTTTACATGCTAAAATTTTATTAGTAAGTTTTCTTATGTTCCATATAACTACTAATAATTTATTTAAATTTAGTATAATTATTTTCTCTCAATAATATGTCTACATTTATGTAAGCTAATATACTTCTTTATTCAATTTTATTTCTTCCAATGCAATTAATATTTATGCAAGATATCCAGATCCCCAATAATGTCGAATTTTATTCTTGTTTTTCAAGGTACAACTTGCACTATAAAAACATTAGAATTTTAGATTCATTGTTAATTCTTAATGTGTAATTGATAAAAAGAATAATGCCTATATATATAAATAAATATTTCTATTATCTTGTAATGAGATTCTGAATATTTTTTGCATTAATCATGTATTAAACCATGAATTTTTTAAACTATTTATTTTTCATTACTTTAATCAATCTAATGCATTTTTTAATTACATTATATGGTAGTCAACTAATTCGTTTATTCATTAGGTATTCAATGATTTGATCAATTTCTTCAATATACATACTTAGGTTTAAAAATATTAGCAATGATATTACAAAAACAAACTAACAAACAAACAAATAAGTACATATAGTGTAAAAAAGAGAAAAATAATACTTTGAAGAGGTAGAAGATATATTTTTACTCTTGAAGAAGGTAACCAAGATTTTAAAACAAAAACCAATAAATTACAAACATTTATGAGTATGTTTGAAAGGATAACAAAGACAGAAGTGTCATGTGTGGCTTGAGAAAAGATGATTATTTTTAGGAGTTAGAGGTGCCATTTAAAAGATTTAGATATTATTGTCACATTATTCTGCTAAATGTAATTTTGAATTAGTTTTTTGAATTCAGTAAATAGAAAAATGTAACAGTACAAGCAGTGAAACTTTAATACATAATTAAGAAATTATTATTTTATACATAATTTCAACAAATTATTACATAATAATAATGATCATAATCATGAAGTATACATAAATTGGAGTAAATTTACAATTTTAAGTCAATTATAAAATGTTAATTTATTTTTAAAATGTTTGTACGACTTGTAATAAATACTGAAAAAAGAATCGAATTTGAGAAGTTTGTTTGCTTGGTGTGAAAAAATTTACATTGAATTGTGGTCTAAGTTCTGATTTGGAATATTTACTTTTTATTTTACTTTAATGAATATTATATATTATATATGTATGTATAAAATATTAGAAAAATAAAAATAAAAAACGAAACAAGAAGAAGAAGAAGAAGAAGAAGCTCTTGGACGTTATAGAACTTTGGACTATACATTTGTTGTTATATCATCATGTACAAAATGTATTATCAACAACCAAGAGAGTTTAGAAAATTGAGAACAACGCAACAACAACAACAACAACAACATGTAGTATTATTACTCACAAGAGGGAGGGGGGATGAATCCCAAGGAGACGGAAGGAATGTATGTGTGTATGACATTATTATTATTATTATTATTATTATTATTCATTATTTATTTATTATTCATGAAACCCAGAATAGGAAGGCACAAAAGGGGGGCCAAGGGCAACAAATAATGAACCCAAGTGTGGGAGGTGGTGGTGGGGGGTCCTACACTGGACGTGGACGAGGAACCTAATCCAGCGGCCCAGCGTGGCATCAGCATCTCTCATTCGGCTCTCATCACCGTGCCCCAACGACGCGCGAAACCAAGTACGGAACCAGGAAGCGGGTCGGTAGTGCACACGAATGTGTGCGCACCATGGACACCGTAACGGGGTCGGCAACTGTGCTTCGTGATGCAGGTGCTGCAGCCCAGTGACGAGGCAGGGGGAGGGGGGGGGGAGGGAGGCGTGGTTCCCCGCGTGGTTGTTGTTGGATGTCAGAAACAGGGCGGAAGCAGCATAGGAAAGGTGGGGGGGGTGCGTGGTCAGACCCTGTGAGGAGAGGAGGGCAAGGCAGACTAGACTGGAGTAGACTAGAGTAGCCCCATTAGGACTGTCTCATTCATTTCTTTCTTCTTCTTCGTCTCTCCTCTTTCTTGTGCGACTCACTGACTAGGGCTGCATTTGTATGTGAACAGACCCCGCCCTCCTCCTCCAGCAGCATTGTGTTCCCCCCCCCCCCACCTCCCTCCTTCCCCACTCTCATTCCCATTCCGCTGCTGCAAACCGGGGCCTCGCTCGCTCGCTTGGGAGCTCTGTTTTCTCCTCCCTCCTGCCTCACTCCTCCACACCTCGCCCCTCGTCGCGAGGGGGCTGGACTCCTCCTCCTCCTTTGGGGGTACTTCTCCTGCGAAGACACTTTTCCCTCTTCTGAGCTCCCTTGGTCGCAGGATAATGATGAGGTGAGAGTGGCGCAGGATAATGATGTGGTGAGAGTGGAGGAGGGTAGTAGGTGGAGCAGGCAGGGAGGGAGGTCGAGCGGGCGGGCGGGGGGAGAAGTCGGGTTGTGGTTCTGTGGTGGTGGATTGTCGCTGAGCATGGTCAGGTGGAGGAGGGCCTGGTGGGGGCGAAGTGTTGTGTGAGCCGGTGAGGAAGGGGCGGGGGCTCTAGAGACGAAACGGAATCGGAGGTTAGGCTTTTACGGGTGATCTCTCTCTCTCTCTCTCTCTCTCTCTCTCTCAATATATATATACATATATATATATCGGGGGTGGCGGTTGGCGGTTGGCGGAGGGAGCTGAGAGTAGGTTTGGGGGCAGGGGATGTGTAGTGAGAGAGGTGGTTAGCCACTGTGAAGGATCGCAGTGACTGGGGTGGTGGAGGTGGTACGTTGCGCGCGGGGACGTTTTAGACGATTTTAGTTTTGGTCCGTGCTGGCGGACGGGTGTGAGGTTGCGAGTGATGTAGTACTGCCGCTTAAGGAATCGTCAGAGAACCAGAGATTGAGGGGGAGGATCAAGGTGGCAATGACGCGTTCACCGCGATGATAGCCATGTTTGACGCGGTAGTGTAGCCGTTGCTTGCATTGTGGTGAGGAGAATGTTTTAGATGAATTATGTCTTCACCGGATGCCTTTGAGTGCGCACTCCGAAGTCGAGGCTTTTGAGGGCACTTGGAGACGTGGCGTGGCGTGGTGTGGGAAGTTTCGTTGCAAACCTATCGACATGGTTGTGCGGGAAAGGAAGATGAGCAGAAGAGACGTGGTTGTGTCGCCTCAGAAAATTGAACTAGCATTGGGGCTTGCTGGCCTGCTCGCGCTTAGTTGCGGGTTCCCTAGGACTGTTTGCAGGTATTTCTACCAGCCTTGAACTATGATTGTATGGCACGGTCATTACCAACCATTTCGCATCCCGTATGTTGGCTTCTGAAAATCTGGCAATGGTCTTTGTGTTGTACGTTGTCAGAATTTTCAACCAACTTACCATTTTCAAAGCTTCGCAGTGGCAGAAACCATTCGTTTTTCAATTTAACAATATTATACGATTTTATGTTTTTAGGTTGTGTAGGAACACTCTGCCCGAAGTGATTGATTTTTCTGTTGGTTTGCAAGTTATGGAATGCTTCTGCACATCTGCTTTGTTGCAGTTTGTAGAAGTGATCAGGTCTTTTCGTTATTTTACACTTACAGTGCGTGCCTTTATTAAGTGTTATCTTGTATTCCCCGACGGACTTGTTTAACTAGACATTGATTAAAATGTCGACTTTATAAGTTTTTTGTGGAACTGGTTCTGCAGTATGTGATCGATGCAGAAGTGTGTGTCCTCATTGCAAGTCTATGTTTCTCTTGCTTTGTTATTTGATTGTCGAACTGAACCTTTTCGTTTGAGGTGTGTGTGTGCGTTTTTATTTATTTATTTATTTATTATTATTATTATTTTTATTGGAGTAAAAACATGCTTCGTTATCCAAACTAGTGTTGCCGCGAATCGTCTTATTGATGGTTTAGGTCTTTCGAAGTGAGCCCTTGTATGCCCCACTGGGACCGGAGATTTTCTTGGTTGTCTTGTTGCAATTGTGGATGACCATGATGACAAATTTTCTCTGAAGGAGGATGGTTTTGGAGATCCGTCTTAAGCGTCCATTCTGTATCTACAGTGGATTGTGCTCGATCATTATTATTATTATTGATTATTTTAATTTATTTTCTCTGATATATTTTTATTGTCCTCTCGCATCTCTTTCTCTTTTATGTAGTAATGAAAAACATCCGTTTGTTAATCAGTAATTGCGGATTCTTGGCCGTGATGACATTATGAAGTTCTCTATACTATTTATTACTTATAATTGTTTACAATGTATTTTATTAGCTTTTATCTATGTGTATGAATCGGAAGTTTGTGACCAGCGCTTAACATATTACTTACCATATTTAGCACAATTTCCGACTTACACGAATTTTAACTGCTTGCAGTATGTTTCAGTTTAGTCTTTTTCTCTGTCTCTTTATTTCATATTCTTCGCTTTTGTCGGGGTAATCTTTTTGCTCGACTCTCACTCTCGTGCTTGATGGGTTACATTACATTGTTCTTTCTGCTGCATCCTTTTAGTGTTTGATAGGATCGTTTCGTTGAAGATAATGTAAAATATTTTATTAAGCTTCACGCATTTCCTTAATTTTGTTAGTCTCTTCTTCATGATTCTATCTTCCTTGGTACTGATTATCATGTCGTCTGTTGACCTCAATGCAGGGAAAGATGTTTTGGGATGAAAGAGTACATTCCTTTTTGATTACATTCGTGAAATTCTTGGATTTCAGAGTCAAATAGAACGTCGGGTAAAGGAAATCATCCACACTTCAATGCTCATTTGCTGGAGATCTTAGTTAGAACTGCTTCAACATGATAGTTATCAGGGTTTTCATGAAAACCTCAGTTTATACTTCATAGTTGAACATCAAGTCGACATTGCATAATCAGGAGGCTTGAAGACGAGATAGTGCCTAATCTCTAGAGCTCCGTTGGTGATACCAACAATCACTCTATGGGATACATGTGTACATAATAGTTCAATTGGAAGGATCTAGGCTCATGCAGTGTTTACGTCTTCTGCTTCGGTGTAACTATTTCCATGGCTTCGCAAGGTCTGAGACACTTTGTGGACTGGGAGGAACAATTTATTTCACATGACAGAGGGAGTCGTGTGGTTCACTACTACCTGAGGGATCGCCATGGCCAGAGCTCGCTGGCTGTGGTCGGAACAGAGCGAAGCCTTCGACACATGGTGTATGTCGTGTGCGATGACTTCCTACCTCTTGCTGGTCTGGACAAAACAACAACCTCCGCATTCAAATGGAGGGCTCGTCGTGAAGTTGTGGAGTGGCTCCAGACTTTGCTGTCAAAAACTCGCTCAGCTTCTTCTGAACAATTTCTTAACTCAGGTATTTGATTTAGACCTTGTCGTTTGTCTAACTTAGACCGTTTTCAAAGGCGGCCCCTTCATAAGTCGAAGGTATGAGATTGGTTGCAATTCATGTCTTGCTTTCACGTACAAATGTTTTTAATGTATTTTCATATTATTTATTGATTTTTCTATACTAGTGCTAGTGCGAATGTCCTAATATTTTTAGGAATACAGGGTCTCCAAGCACGGAACCAGCATCTTCTGAAGTCGATGCTGTGATGGAGGACACTGATGAAGCCTTGGAAAGTGGTCAGGAAGAAAGAAGTCGCGGCTACCTTGTACGTCAATTCACCTGTTTCTGGCCACTGTTCTTCAACACGTATCCTTCTTTTTTCTTCTACTTTCTTTTCTTTAGGGGGGGGGAGGGGGACATTTGCTTTTGTTGACTTGTTTCATTAGTGTGTGATCTAGGTTTGTGACGAAAGCATATGCAGAATTTCGTGCTAAGACCGTGGTCAAGAGTGTTATTGGTGTAAAGTACTGTCTGTGTTAACACGAAATTAATTGAGGTGATACAGGAACGTGATGTGAGACGTCAAGTGAATGTCGAAAAAGGGGAATTTTTGTGGGGACCCAGCATCTGGCGCAAACGCCTCCGGCATTTTCAATCTTTTATTCGCAACGGCATCACTATTTCGGTACATTATTTTATTTGATTTTGAGTGAAATACACCGTTGTCCAGGCTTATATGCTGAATTACGTACTGGGTCTAGATTATTGTTACTAAATTTTTCATTGTAATGCAATTAATTGTAGACCCTTGTTTGCAGGTGCATGATTTTGTTTATGTGTTGACCGAAGAGGAACGCCATATTGCTTACGTTGAGGACATGTATGAAGATAGAAAAATGAAAAAAAAGTTGCGAGTTCGGTGGTTCCATAAAACAAATGAGTTAGCTTGCAAAATCCCTCCTCCTGCCCCACATGTTCGAGAGGTGTTTTACACGTCTTTTCCTCAGGTTTTGAGTGTTGAATGTGTGGATGGTGTAGCAACAATTCTAAATCCAGATCACTTCGAGTCATGTACCAAAGTGTTGCACATGGACGCTCTTACGCACATTCATTTGTGTTCCCGCCAGTTTGACAGCAGTGAAGGTATCAAGCCTTTTAGTATACAGGAGGTGAAGGGATACTGGCAACAAGAAATTTTATCTTATATTGGTGTGAAAGCTCCTTCAGGATTGACTTGGTCTCTTTCACACCCTGAGCCTGGAAGTGAAGATCTTGAAATGGACGAGGAAGAAGAAGCTGAGCCAGGGAATGTCATAAGGCGTGGACCACGGACTGCGAGGTCCACTAGACGGAGAGTAGGGTTTAGTTCTCGAATGCGAGGTGGAGATTCTGGAAATGTTTCTACATGGGTAACCTCCCCGGTAGAGAGGACATGCGGAACTGGTGACGGAGCTGTTGTCGCGGATGATGCAGAACATACTTTAATTGATGACGTGAAACCTCCTTCTAGAGGGAGAGTTGACAAAATTGAGGAAGGAGTGAGCTCCTTTGAGCATCGACTTGATTTAAAAGTTGGTGATGAAATTGAAATACTATCTCAAGACAGTGGATTGCGAGGTTGCTGGTTTAAAGCAACAATCACGAGAAGAGTGTCGAAACGTTTGAAAGTGCGATATGAGAAGCTGCAGAATGAAGATGGTGAAGGAAATCTTGAGGTAAAATACTTGATTTCAGTTTACTCCGGGTTTCACATTTCACGGATAGTAAGAAGTTGATTTTCAATAGCTAACGGTGAAATTACTAACGCTGATTAATTTTTCCTACTCATTCTGCTCTTTGATTTTTGCAGGAATGGGTTTCTGCTTGGCGATTGGCAGGGCCTGACAAGTCGGGGATGCGTGTGGCCGGCAGAACAACTGTCCGGCCTTTTGCTTCATTTAATGTGTCTCCTGGAGAATGTAATATTGGGCAAGCTGTTGATGCATGGTGGAACGATGGATGGTGGGAAGGGATTATAATCAACAAAGAGCCTCCTGGTGATTTTCAAGTTTATTTCCCAGGTATCCAATTGATTGTGTTTTCAAGCAGGGAACGTGGTAGATTTACTATTACTTCTAGTGTTTTCTGGAACGGGCTGTACGTCGCCCTTCCTACCCTTATTTCCTCCCTGGCTCTCTGTATCGTATTACGGGTGCTGCAGTGTTCCACCAGTGGTAGTAGTGGAAACATATATTGTATCGCTTGTGAAGAATTTGCTAATTTCCTTATGTGTTAATACAGGAGAAGGAGATTTGTCTTCTTTTAAAATAGAAGATTTACGGACATCAAGGGATTGGGTAAACGATTCATGGATCGACCTTCTCTGCAATCCTGATGCAGCCAAAGTAGCCGCACATCTTAAACCTGAGACACCTCGAATTGTAAATGAAGTTCGAACATCCACCGTGAAGCAACAGCCTCGTGCTGTTCCAGTTCCATTGAAGGTACTATAAGAAATTACTTGTAGATTAATATTACATTACTTAGGGAGGATGGCTATAATTTTGTTGCAGAGGTTAATGGTTTCCTTTTTGTACCTCTAGACTACTCCATGACTGAAGAAACACTGTTTTTGCACGGTTAAATTCAATTTTATTGTCATGGACTTGACCTCTTGGTGGTACTTCCACTATAACTTTCTCAGACTGCGTCGTGCTAGCATCTCGTTCACCGGGAAAGTTCAAGATTGTGAATCCTATTTAACCTCACGAGGTTGTTGATAACCTTCGTTGAAGTTTCACTTGTTTTCTCGTTCCACTGTAGTGGATATCAGAGGTTGTAGAGTAGTTTGGTGGTCCAGAACTCGAAAATGAACTCAGGCTGTACATTGTAATTAGTCAATGAAAATATCCTACAATCATGCCCATTTCCGCCCAAGCAACTGGCTAAATTTCAAGAATGCATTGACCAAACACAATCAAATAAACTTAAACCTTTCAATTCATTTGGGGCTTACACAAGTGACACTTTGCTGATGAGCTATGTTATTGTAGTTGTTGAGATTTGTTTATGTGGGTTTTCATTAAATGTGTATTGACTTGTAGAAATGCATGTGAGTTGGGGCAGAGTGACTCCTTTCTCTATTTTCCATCTTACTTTTGTTTAATGCTATGATGAATTACAACTTTATCTCAATTTTCAGATGTTTGAGTGATAGTTTCATTCAAATGCTTTAAAAATCAAATTGTAAGCAACTCAAAAAACATATTTTCTATTTCAAATAATGTTAAGGTAGTACATTACAAAATTGTTAAAAGAATCGTCAAACTACATATTTTTAAAATATTGAATAGAAAGTTACTAATTTTTATTGTATGTAAATATATATAATGAAGGGAAACATAAACATAAATGGATTTTAAGGAGTAAAAGAAACATTAGAACAATTTATTAAAATGGGGACATCAGACTAAAAAATTAACTGAAGAGAATGTTCAACAAATGCTATAAATAAAGTAATTATACTAATTGGTACAATAACTAGAGAGAATGTCCTTTTGATCATTTTACACTAACATCATTTGGTTAGAGTTTGGGTGTAATTAATTTTTATAATCATCAGATCAACAAAAGAGTAGACAGACGCATTAGTGAAGCTTTTTCAAATTAAATAATGTACTTAACAGGTATATGTTTTTTTCTTACCTCTAACTAACATATACATATATGAGCAATATGCATTTATACACGAATATTGTCCAATATTTTATTTCAAAATCAATCACTATTTTTTCATTGTTTAACTATAATAGTTTCAGTAGCAAGGAGAAAATTATTGAATTGTTGTGGTCGAAATTCTGTTTGTAGCACATAATGAAATACCAACATGACTTCCTCACTCATACTGTGTAAACAATTTGCCAGCAATATTACTGATTACTCTATCATCCGACAAATGGCCCAATTACCATTCACATGTCTTCTAGAAGTTGTTTCCCTTGAGAGTGCATACGAAACATATTTTCACATGTTCAGCTAGAATACAAATTGCAAAAAAAGAAAATGTGTGTGAATTGGTCTGATTTGCAGCCAAACGGAATGCGCCTCTTTGGGCTACTGATCGCCAGCAACCGACTAAATTAGACACAACATTGTGATGATTACAGAGATGTAATCAGGAGGGTACAATCACGGTGAACAACAGGGTCTATTAATATTCAATTGTTTCCATCCAGATAATCAATCAAAAGTGTAGAAATGGACCGAAAAAATCCATTTCAAATCTGCTGGTGTAACAGGGGACCACACAACAGTAGAACACACCGATGGCGAATGAAATGAATTCAATTTCATATCCAGTTCAGCTCCACAAAAACGCTAAGCTACGTATGAATGATTCCTACATTTACCACTCTCTCGGACGAAGGTCGAGGTTAGTTTGAATTCACCAGCTCCACAATAGGTAACCTAAATAGTACAACCCCCACAAGGATCATTCTCGCCACAAAGCCATCGTGGACGTCTGTTACAATAGCGACCATAACCGAAAGCAGGCGTAGCCAAAATTCTCAGGGGATGCTAAGTTAACATCGTGTTCCCCTGAGAACTACGATGCTAAGTTCTATAGCATCAATGTTTAGTTAGGCTTCCTAGACTAATGGCACAAATCAAAAAGGTCCAGTGGTAAAAGAGTTAAATAACCGTCAAACCGGGCACGTTTCTAAGTCCCATCATGCCAACGGTCTTTTTCAGCAACGCTGGTGGTTGCCTTAGGCCTAGTGTAGAGCTAAACAAGTTTGCTCGCTTCACGAGTGTCTGTTTGTCCCACTTTAAGAGTCTACATGAATTGTAGTAACCCAACCATGCTTGATATGCTTTGCTCTTTGTATCTTCATCAATATATCCCAAAGCTTTGTTCACCTGAACAACGATTACAGTTAGAAATTCCGCTCATGTGATGTATTTCTTCTGCATCCAAACAGAACAAGTTGGTTGCATTGTCCCGATCAAGGCAAGTATCACCATGCATCTTATTTTCACAATTATGTGATAGCATTTGAAATGGAATATACAATTCCAACCAGAGCCTTACATACGTTTAAGTTCCAACTATTCTTTAAAACTGTCATGCGCAGAAAAATTGGGCTAAGATTTTGAATTCAATCAAGTACAAACCTTTGCTTCAATATCCGGAGAGACTTCCGTGCCCTTGGATTGAGTGATTGTAATGTCATTCAAAGACCTCAAGAACACCTCCTCCCAGGGCGTCAACAGAAGCAGTCCTCGCCCTTCCTTACCGGCTCGACCTGTGCGACCAAGTCTGTGAATGTACTGCTCTCGACTTGCTGGTGTTCCAACCTGCATGTCACCATCCAACATACTGAATATAGATGCTCATAAATCTTCAGAGATGATGGTTCAAGAAAAACTGAATAATAAATAATCCCTCCATGTGCAGAGCAAATAGAGGGATGGCATCTTGTGGCAGAAGTTTACGGTCACGGATGAACCGTTTTACACACTCAATGCAGTTCTCTGATTTCCGCAACGAGGATAGTGACACTCAACAGTCTTAAAGCGATTCCTCAAAAATAAGAGAAGACACATGTATTAGAAGATGCTTAAGGTCTAGGAACTAAGGGAACTTAGCATGACCAGAAAAACGTACCTGAACAACAAACGTGACGTCTGGATAATCAACACCTCGGGCTGAAACATCAGATGTAAACATGATGACGCCACCAGGGTGATTACGAAATTCATTTGATGCTTTGGTTCGGAAAGACTGCGACTTCCGAGAGTGAATCTCAAGGGTGTTCATACCAAGTTTCTTGTAAAATTCCGCAAACAAGGCTGTACATTTGGCTGAAGTGCAGAAGACTAGGACCTGTAAAGATTTGAAAAGGAAAAAAAATGTCAACAGACTTGATCAACCAACTTAGAAGAATGCACAACAGATAGTACATAACCTGAACGTACTTCTGATCAATACATAAAACTTCAGAAAGCCATCAACTAGCACCCTAACATGAAACATCATGCTTCACTCACCACTATTCTTATACTTTCTAATCGGTAAGGGAGTGAGAGGACAAGAGGAGACCTTGAAATCGGGGTCTTCAACTGCGTGCTCCTTCAGCAAAGCATAGAGAATTGACAATTGCTTCTCTAAAGGTACAAGAAGATACTCTTGTTGGACCTGGAAATACACGAGAACATTGAGAAGAATAAATGCATTTGATTCCAAACGGTTCAATACATTTGTCTTGATTCAACGCAAATCGGCCTTTTGAACGATTATATATGGCTTTACTCCTTAGACTAAGCATCTCAACCGTATGAAATATGCGAAACTAACCTTCATATGAGTCTCAACGTTGTCCTCTCCGACAGTATCAATATACGTATAGCCTTTCTTCAAGGCAATTTCACACATGCTTTTCACCTAAAGTATCACCACAGGAATTTAGAACTTTGAACAAGAGACACTGCAGCATTCTCTAACGCAGTCTAGAACACTTCCTAGTTCGATAGCATTAATTTGGCATTTGATTTGCATTACACGTGATCTCTTTTTATGAAACTAAAAAATCATGATTTGATTTCTCAGCAACAATCGATCATATAGAAATGATCGAGGTATTAGAGAGAAAACAGTAAGAATTCGGTATATAGTCTAAACAATAAGGCACGACAGAAAGGAACGCACAAGAGAACCTCATTAGGAACAGTTGCTGAGAATAAGAGAGTTTGTCTCTCCGTTGGCAACGCTTTGATGATGCCATTCAAACTTTTTCTGAATCCCATGTCCAATAGCTGATCGGCTTCATCCAGTATTAAAACTTTAAGGTCTTCTAACTGACTTCGGACAGCTCGATCACTTTGAATATGGTCGAGCAGCCTTCCCGGAGTTCCAACCAGAATCTACAAAAAGAATAGAGACGACGGTATAAGGATAAGGTTATGCCATGCCAAATTGGTACGTCTAGCAATCTGAACAATTGATGACTCTTTTTGGAACTTCTTTGTTATGCACAATCCTGCTAAAAAACCAGATACCGCAGAGGGGCAAGATAGCTGTGTCGAAATTTGACATTTTTACTACTTGCACTATCACTTGCGGTTTAAAGAAAGTTATCTGACTCTACTTACTTGACATGGTGATCTCTGAAGCCTCGCACTCTCCGTGGCCATGTTAGTGCCTCCAATGACGACTTGCACTCCTAAATCACGGTGGAATGTAGTTAACATCTTAGCTTCGGCGGCAACTTGAGTAGCCAATTCTCGAGTCGGGCAAATGGCTAAAACATTAATTGAATTCCTCTTCACTTTCCTAGATCCTTCTCGTAGGATAGACTCAATAGCTGGCAACTGCACAACATCGACAAGCACTGAGCTTCGAGAATAGACTTTCTGCAATGAATGATGCCCATGACTAATTCCAGACGTCATAAAATTAAAATATAGTAACACAACAGAATTGATGAGTGAAAAAGTCTAGACCGAATTACTATAGACTAGTCGAGACGTTTACCAGAAAAGCAACAGTTTTGCCAGTGCCCGTTTTCGCTCTAGCTAGCACGTCCGTTCCTGTGCCAGCCAAACATAATAAAATCAAATCATACAACTTGACAGAGAGAATCAAGACCGTAATAATCAACCGTAAATATCTCCATCTCAGATACAACGAAACCTGAGTAATTAGAGGTCAATCACCTTTAAGAATTACTGGTAATGTCTCGTTCTGAACAACTGTCATGGTGTCAAATCCAGCCACCTCATGTAGAGCTTTAAGGGAAAGTGGAGATATCTTAAAGTTGTCAAACCTGTCACACACCAGCACTGTCACATTAACACATGACATTGACTTTCCCAAACTAAGCAACAGGTCACAAAAATAAACAACATTCAAAACGAACTATGTACAACATTCAACATTCACGAAAAATACAAAGGTAGGTTGGGGATAAAATCCTTCGTTTTGCGTACAGCTTCACATTACCTGGTTTTTGATAAATGAGAAGCAGTTTTTTCTTCTATGACCAGGGGTTCTTCGTCACTGCTTTCTGGTGACTCTTTTAACTTCTTACGCTGTACAACATCATCGGCAAGAGGCATGTCCGTGTCTACAATTACTGGTACAGGACCACTACGACGTTTGCTTGAGCCTGTACAGTCATGTTCCAAGATACATGATCATTTAAATCAAGTGGTACTTAGCTGCTGTTAAGAAACCTGAAGTTAAATGACATTTCGGACTAGTTCATTTCCGACAAACTCAAGGGAGCTCCTAAAAAATATCATGCTGACGTTAAATGTACACCACCTAACACGAGAAATTACCGTTTCTTTTGCCATTGCTCGAAGAGGATCCTCCAAAACTCCCTCCCACAAAATTGCCTTGACCGCCAGCCTTCGGCAAAAACCTTGCGGAAGGCTTCGGTTCAGTTCTCGTAACAGCACCATCTTCCTCTGTCCACAATTCCACGGCTCCTGGTTTTACGAATCTGCTAGCAAGTGCTCTAACCTGAGGATCCTGGCGAGCTGGAGGAAGAGGAGACGCAGGTGATGAAGAACGTGGCTCCCACGGCTTCTCTAGCACTGGGGCAACACCCATGGCCTCATTGCGGCGACGCTCGTCAAACAATTGCTTCTCGCGTGCAAGCCGAGCCTTCTCGGCCTCTTTTTCTTTCTTCTTCTGCGCATATCTCCACTGCCATTTGCTAACGCCACCAGGAAACGTTCTCTTTCCACCGCCCATAGCTCGGGCACCTTCCACAGAAGGCATGGTGTCTGACATTGTCCCCTGCCCGTCTAAAATCAAGGTTTGCAGAGGCTGAAGCTTTGGTCGTAAGCTGACACCCTCAAAAAAAGAAGCCCCAGAACTTTGTAGCGGGGATCTAAAGACGGGAACACGGCCAATGGATAAACGTGCCACGAATCTACCTACACTCGGAGGCGGTCGCGTAAGGTGGGGTTGCTGGACCACAAACGGTCCACTAATGGCACGGGAAAGAATTCTTGCCCCGGCCATACAATTCGTCTTGATGTCCAAAATCCTGTCTCAAATCTGCAGTCCAGGAACCACATATTACAGTTGTACACACAAAGACTGTTTCAGACTACTGACCGTGGCAAAATCATCCTCTGGACACTTGGTCTCGACATTTGAAAGTAAGCTGTAATTAAAAAGGACTTGCATGGTCCAACTCTGAGACTCCAATTCTGAAGCCCAGATAATTACTAACCTTCAAAAGAAGACGACAAGAAGTACCACAACTGTCCTAATTCTTAGCAGAGTCCATCTGAAGCCACATATTATTAGCCAGGAACCGGGAAATATGATCATAGAAGCACACAGTTGACAGTGAAGATGAAAAAAAAAAAAAAAAATAAAAAAAATAAATCTAATTACAGTAATTTGGGACAGAAATTCTGGCAGTCGATCGAATACTTAAAAGAAAGTGAGTAATCTAATTGGCACCGATCTGGCTTGGCTTTGAGTCACATTCCTACAGAAGTCTAAGTGCCATACGGTCTTAAATATTGAGTTTAAAACAAAAACCTAGGTGCAGAAACACCACAGACCCAGGCAAGGCACAAACAATTCTTAAAATTAATCAAGTGAGAAAAACGGGAACCGATTATCCTCGAACCCTACCTACAATCCTCAGAATTAGCTTAATGATGGCTAATTGAAACACTATACGCAAAATAGCAAGTGCAACTCACCCTCATAGACAACACATCCATACAAAGCCTCGAGCCCACGAAGTCGAATGCGACAGAGGCTTGAACGCTACGAAGCGGCAATAAGGCAAAATAATTCACCACCCTAATCGCTTCGCCAGTACAAAGAAATTCCAGAATCTCGCTGAGGTCGAAGAGCCAGGATATTATCCAAAATCTAAACCGGAACCAAAACCAGACGTCCACGAAAAACCGAACAGCTTAACAGTTCAACACAACGCGATTCTCACCGACAATGCAGCGCTAAAGAGCTTCAGGAAATCGAAAGGACTTAGGACAAGCAGAGTGAAAGCTCAACCTGCATGACCTTCAAGGATGACGCCAAACGAAGCCTGCGTAGGGTTTTTAGGGTTTAAACTTTAACAGCTCAGAAACAAGCGGCTGCGAACACCTCAAGATATTTCCAACCTTTAATGCGATACTCGTATTTCCTTTAGGGCATATAACGTATACACACATGTACAATTTCAGTTGTACTTAACGGATACTAATACGTATATTAATACGGTGTCACTGATTTGGGTCAATTAATAATTTGGGTTTGTTTATTTTTATGTTTATGTTAATTTTTATTTTTGTAACTTTTTGAGGTTTTGAAATCTATTCAGTTGACGCGAGCACCTCAACCGTTCTAGCCTATCTTTTTTTCTTTTCTTTTCCTTCTGATAATCTTCTCGTTTTTTCTTTTTCTTTTTCCCTTTTCACTAATTTTTTTGGGGCTTTTTCTACTTCAAGAATAGAAGAATAGTCACGATCAGGCGGACAAGCGGAGATTTTTGCGGTAAAATACTCTTACATTTTTTGATTTTTTTTGATGGTTTCCTGTTTTTGAAGATTTACATTTGGCTTTTTTTCGGAGGAATAAAACCTTTTTGCAAACTTGCGGTGAAAACAGTTTGGCGTATGTGTGAAGTGCGGTTGGTGATGGCACTAGATAGAAACAACTGGAAGCGAGGAATGCACTGCGTAGCTTGCTAATCTTTACCAGGAATATCAGCTTGCATACTGTTTTCTGGATCTTGTGTTCATGGGAGTGGCACAGCGGAGGCTTTGTGCCGTTGGGCCCTTTTCCTTGGGTTTTCCTTGAGTTTTCCTTGAGGTGTTGAGAGTTGCTGATCAGTTGACGCGAGCACCCAAGTGAGCGATCAGGTGGTTGTAGTGGAATATTTCCAGCCTTGCAAGTCGCTGGAGTGCATGGGAACCCCGGGTTTGGTGACAGTTGTTAGGATAATTGGGTACCAGTTCCTTGGTGAAATCCAATCTCGTTGGGTCTTGTTGGTGTGTAATCTTATCATCACCGATGTGCCTTGATGATTTCACACTCTGGTGGAAACAGTTTTAGAGCACTCGCGTGGAAAATTGGGAGAAGTTTCTGGTTGTCACTTTTGTTGGTGGAATAAAGGTTGGATAACCATAATCAAGGAGTGCCGGGATCAGTTTAGGTTCTGGCACAAGTGCTTCTGGTTTCTGGGGATGAGGCGAGAAGAAGTGTAGCAGGCAAAGATAATATATTCATGTTCCCTTCCTTTTGTAGCATTTTTCTCAGTTTTGTCAACTTCTTATTTCTCATCCAGAGAAGGCCTTCTCGTTTCTGCAATGGAATTGGTACCCATGACGCCGTATCATTCCTTCATAGGAGGCAAGGTTTTCTTCTGAGGTTGCGTCACCGGATTGTTCCTCGATATACAGGACGAAGCTTAGATTGCATTACTTTGTACGGGAGTCTTTCATGTAGTGGTGTCGGTGAATTTGAGTAAGGAAGAGGTGCAGGTGATTCGGAGAAAATGTACTTCTGGAGGCGATATTATGTTGTGGTTGTGGCTGCTTGTTTGGATTACCGGGCATTTATGGACACCGCATACGATGGACCTGTGATAAGGAGGAAACATGGGTGGATGACAGGAGGTGCTGCAAGTGCGATCGAGCGTCGTTAATGAACGGAATAAATTTTTCGACAACGAAATCAAGGCTACTGGAGTGAAGGGAGGCCTTAAAGCAAACTGGGTGAAGCGTCGACGTCTGGTGGTGAAAGGGAGCGGGTGCGGAGTTGTTCGATGCTACGTTCGTGGTTGTGAAGTTGGTGTGTATCTTGAGGACTTCATGTATTTATGGAAAACAGGTGGAACTCGCTGGTGGTGTAAAGTGCGACCAGTCTGCGGCAGCTCCCGTGACTGTGGATTTTTTCTTGTTGTAGGATATCTTCCGAGGAGGACGATGTCATAGATGCCGAGAGTTAAATGAGTACATTGACGGTGTCGGATCCCAAGAAAATTTCGGAGGTCTAGATGGAGTCGGGAGCACTAGAGCTGCATGTTTCTAGTGGAAGTTGTTTTACTGTAGCCGAGGTTCTACGTTTCGGTTTCTCCTTCCGAATGCGTGACGTAGCTGCAATGAATTATGGCCGGATTGTGGTTCGAATTAGAGGGCGGAGCTTCGAGGAATTGAAGTGGAAATGATGCTTGGCTATGCGCATAGACTCATGATTTTGAGTTGGAAATGCTGCATGTGAAGGATGTTAAACTTGGACAGGAATCCTCATGTTTGAGCAAGGAGCCTGAGATAGTATTGGATGTGAGGGAATTTTTTGAATGTTTGACTTGAAGCTAAGTTTCCAACTAGCTGGGGTCCAGCGCCGTGAAGGCCAGTTTGTTGGAAACAGACTTTATATCTCATGTTAGCTAAAATAGTAAATGCAGACTTCTAGTTCAGACTGGTCTTTAACTAGTTCAAAGAAAGAGACGTAAGGTTTACTGCAGTTACACCCCATTGAGTAAATGCAATCCTTACCCTTTGGCAACCCCACTGGGCACCATATGTTTTGCTAAACCTCACAAGGTTCTCAATGAATTATCTAGATTTTTTAATCTCCAGACAATTTATATTTTTGCCTAACTTTGACCACTCTTTGACCAGTTCTATTTTGAATGTGATATTAGAGCTTCCACAGCTTTGAGAACCTCATAGAGTAGTTCTAGAGATATGATAGAGAGGAGAGCATCTCAAATTAGGAGGGTTGTGTTTAAAACATTTTACACAAAAACTGAGGCACCAATAGATCCTTCTTCACCAAAATTCTCTATGTCACTCAATTACATATAAATGTTATACAAATCCACCATAGACTAAGTAGTATCAATCCTATTGATATTGTGTAATTTCTATGACAAAAAATTAAGAAAGACAAAAAAGCTCACCAAAAAGAAAGCAAAAAGAAGGATGGAATACTTATACTTGCAAACAACAATGTCAACATGGTTACCAACAATTTCACTACTAATAAATGATTGAATTTTGATGACTCATGGTATATTATTTGGAGATAAAAAAATATAGATGAAGTTTAAAATGGAAGAAATATAGGGACTATTTTAAGGCAAAAAAACAAAAAAATAAAACTAGTGCCAATTTCACAGTGGAATGTAGCAACTAAGGCATAACCTTCAAATGAAGCAGCCATCACTACTTGAAGAAAAAAAGATCACATTGTGCTTACAACATTTTGGAATTGTATAGACAAGTCTATATTCTTCTACATTATAACTTACAAAACAATCAATAAAGCATAGATGACTTTGGAAATTACATATTTTGCTAACAATATTATAATTCAAGCCCACATGCTAGAAAAGTTCAAAACTCTAAAAATATAAGTATAAAAAACAATAATGCAACATTTACATAACTTCAAGAAACTATTCTAGCAATATTATTCTAACTAAAATAGAAGTTTTGACTTTGATGAGGCCAATGCCAACATAGTATAGTATAATTATCTAAATATTATAAACAATAGGCATAATAATCCTAAAAAAAATGATTGCTATCTTTCTTCACAAAGAAATAACCATAAAAGTACCATCTTTTGAATTAAAAGCCTTTTTTATAGGACATAAGAATAAAAACAAGTAAGAACTTAAAATATTTTTAAATAATCCTAAATAAGACTATAAGAATACAAAAGAGAAACTAAAATCTACTACTTCATGCTTTCATTATAAGAAAATGAGACTTTGATGAATGAATTATTTTAAAAATAAGTCAAAGACTTCAATTAATACCTTGAAATCATAGAATGAAAGCAAAAAGCAAAAATATAAAAAAAAACAAAAAACTATAAAAGAATTTCTTCTTTCCTTCTATATTCATGTCTACTTGACATAAGCATATTGTTCCAAAAGAGCATTCTAGCTAAGAGCAATAAAGATGTACATTGATACATTAACATGAGAGCTATCTAATATCTTGCTCATAATTAACAATAATTCATCAACTTTGAATCCTTTTTTACTTAGAAACAAAAAAATAAAATAAAAATGGCAATGATACAACTCTCTTAATTTGTAAGTAAGGAAAGGTCAAAATCTATATAATTAATGGACAAGTCCTTCTACCAAAAAATATAATATATGTCTCAAATCTGCAAAAAAATAAAAATAAAAATAAATTAGTTAATAATTATGACTAACAAAGTAGCAATATTATGATTAAAAATTAAACTTGCAAACTTTAAGAAAAAATACTATAATCACATACTATCTATTAAAAAAAATTATGTATTTTGAAAATATTCGTTGTGTGGATTTGCCATATTAAAGCTAGTGCAGCAATATCACCAGCTAGAAGAATATGACATAATTCAACCTAGTTCTCTAAAGAAAGTAGTAATCTTACATCTCAATAAGAACCTATCTAATAGACATTCTTGTTTGATTACTCCAAATAACCATTCAATTCTCCTAACAATGATAATTCACATATATTAATTAATGAGACAATAAATAATGAGAACAAATAAATTCTTGTCAATACAAACAATATCAACAGTAAGAATTAATTTTCTTTGCAATACACACTTCTTCTAAAGACTTACTTTGGATGAATATGAGATATAACTTCAATTTTAGATACATATATCTTAGTCATGAAACATAAGCACCACAATTACCTATTATATGCATATGAAGCAATGATAACAAGATAATTATATATGCACAAGTCAAATCATACAACAAATGATAGTGAGAAAAAAAATAAAAAATAACATAAGAATTCTTATCAAGAAAGAGAGTATTGTAAAGAAAATAGATATATAACTTTACTAGAATTTTAAAGCTATGGAGTTTGATCAATACAAGATAAAGTGAACGTAAGTTCTCTTAATTATTAAATTTATATATATTTTATGTTCAACAATTAAAAAACATATGCAAATCATTGATATAAGTAAAAATCTTTTAATTCTACAAATATGGAATGAAACTTCTTGTCTTGACTAATAGTTCTCTTAATCCCCCAAAAAACAAAAATTACCATCAACAATAGTAATTCTTTACTAAAATAGATGCCACCAAAATATCTTTAAAAATACTTTGCCACTAAAAACACATAAAATAACAATTCTATAAAATGATCTCCAAATACTCTTGTATTATGCTTTAAGTAATTATTTTAGTGGCTAAAATATAGATCTATGAGCAAGGGCTATAACCTTCAAAAGACTAGTAAAATAATCATTTTAAGAGATGTCATCTCTTAGGAGGAGTTTTTCTTATAAATAATCTCTCTACCATTAAGACTGACATTAATAGATGAAGAAATACATAATGACCTTTTATTTTATTACACAATTAGAAATACAACAAGACCTAAATATCAAGCTACTTGACTACCAAGAAGTCTAAGTCAACATTAACTACTACAACCAAGTATAGTTCTTATAAATACTCCTTCTTCCTAACCTATATAATCACCAACTATGACACATCAATATCTTCTAATAGAAAATACTAATTACTTGGAAGTGATACTTTCTATAACAATACCTTTACTTTGTATAAATATTGTAATTTCACCTATCAATTGGATATTTTGAAAGTAAAAATTGATTAGATAATTAAATATTTTTAAAGAAATAATAATCAATTAAAAATTTTAAGACCACCAAACTCTCATCTTTTCCAAAATCTCTTTGAAAATAAGCAAACTCTTCCATTATCATCCATATCCTATATTGACCCTAGATCTATTTTAGAAGTGACATTTTATTTGAAAAAAATATACTAAGTTTTCTTAAACTTCAAAAGAAAAAACAACCATCAATTAAGAAATTGAAGAATTTTCTTCTTTGAAATAACAACCACCAATACAAGCTTGGCAGTTATCTAAAATAAATAAATAAATTATACATCTATATGATCTAATAAAAAACTATAATATATCATTTTATTACCTAAAAAAAGATCAAAGAAATCTTCAAGTAAACAACAAGAATTACTTATATAAATTTTTATTTTATCCTTTAAACTAACAACATATGCATTTTTTAGAAGCTAAATAATAATAAAAATGCTATTAAGAAAGAATTAAATTTATATATTACTAATGGTATGTAGGTTTTTGTAAATTTCTAACTACAATAACAATCAATTACTTGTAGGTAGTTTTTAAAACTTTAGTTAAAAAAAAATAGAAGCATTGAAAAATTTAAAACTATATTAGTTGCTAGAAGATTTAATCAAGTTTAAAGACTTAACTTCTTTAAAATATTTTCACTTGTGGTAAAAATACCATTGATTTAGATGATCTTAATACTTATTGCTATGTAAAACTTTTATATCTATCAATTGGATATTAAAACAATATTTCTTATTGGTCTCTTTTGTAAAGAAATCGACTTAAAAATTCAATAGGGAATTTTCATTTGAAGAAAAAAATGATGTCTCATTTAAAGAAGATATTTAATAAAATGAAAAAATCACTTTGTAAGAGGCATGGTATAATTGATGTATTTTTGGCATCACTTAGATTGTTAAACTTTAAAATAGATGACAAAGTCTACTACCTCTACAAAAGAAATAAGTTTTTTTATCTATATACTTTATATTAATCATATATTTATTGCATACAACTATGAATCTTTGTAAAAAACATTAAAACTAAGCTTAATGTTAGATTTTTTATATATAAGATTTACTAAGGCTATATATATAAGTTACAAAAACTTTTTACAGTGAACAAAAATTAATAGGATTTAAATTTTATGATTCATCTCATGTATCTATATCAATTGCATCAAGATTTTTTTTTTTTTTTTTTTTTTTTTTTTATATACCTAAAAATCAATATACAAAGTTACTTTATTCTCAAGTAATTCAATCCCTGAATTAAATAAGCATTTGTATACAACTTGATATGTCATTTTATAATAAAGATACTTACTTAATATATGCATAATTTTAGTTCAATACATATTGTCAAGGACATGAATTTCAAAGAAAGAAAATCCTCAATACACTCATGTATGACTAAAAAGAACTAGAAAGACATTCAAAGATGATATAATATTGAACTAAAATTGCTATTACCTAAAAGAAGAAGACTAGAAAGTCTTGAACAAGACTAAAGACTTAAAAGGCATTGACAAGAGTGAAGAAGGCTTCACTCTTACCTCTATATATACTCTCTAACTAAGAGCTACATGGTGGTATTTTAAAGACCTCCAACATGTGTTGACTTTGCTAGCTACATGACTTAACTTTCAAGGCATGTTATCTATGCATGCGCCACATAGTTAGCTTGTTCTACAAGCTATTATATGGAGTAAACTTGTTCCACAAGCTACTATATGGAGTTAACTTGTTCCACAAGCTACTATATGGAGTTAACTTGTTCCACAAGCTACCAATACTTGATTAACTTGTTAGCCAAGTTTCTAACCTACAAATACATCTTAAGTCAAAACCATGTCTATAAAGCTTTTAGAAAGCTTTTCTAAAAGATTTCATGAAATTAATCTAAATTTACCTACTTCAACTTAATTACATTAGTAAATATTAGAATAAATATATATCTCTGCCATATTATACATTCTTCTAGGGACAAGTTCCAAAAGGAGCGATCTTCATATATTGAAGAAATCTAAAATATAGTAAATTATATTTGCTACATACTCCAATCTTTGTTCTCTTCAAAAATGGTTGATAGGCCCTTTGAGCCATCAATAGTATCTCATACCACAATGAGAAGACTACCTTATTATTTGGTCATTGTTAAGGCCTTTGTAACTTCCTTCAAATATAACATTTGAAACACAGGTAAGACTTGTTCCTACCTCTAATAAAATCACCAAATATCAAGACTCTCTTCCAAGGTCGTGATACTAAATAAGTTGTATCTTGCCATCTATTCGATAAAAGATATATTCTTGAAGATCTTCATCTTGATTTTGTCAACTTAAAAGTTGTAACAATTACAATATCTCATCTGTTAAGTCGACAAATGAAAGCTCTTGAGTTGAATTTGCTAGTTGTTAGTTCTTCTTCTTCTTAACTACACACAAGCTATAAAAAAAGATAGAAAATAGAGTATTATCTTCTTTTGGTCTTATTTCTTTTATAGCAAAGATTTTCTATTCTTTATCTTAATTTTGATAGATGTCTTCGATGAAAGTCTTCAACTTTCTTTGTTGTATTTACAAGATTCTTTGATGGCTCCCATGTACATTTACTAATATCATATCAGTGCCAATGAATAAGATATTCTAACCTATTTCAGCACTGCCTTGAGTCTAAGACTTCTTCCACTTCAAACTCTTGATTATTATCCACTTCTATAAGGAGAGGTGGTATTTATCTTCTTCCCGAGATATTCATTATTTTTTACGGCTCAAAAAGAAATACATGAAATATATAGCAGATCTTTATAGAATCCAATAGATATAATGGATAAGCAACAGGATTGATTTGTTCACAAATAGGAAAAGGTCCGAGCCTACGATAGTCTAACTTATCATAAAGACAAGTAGTCTTGATATTGTGACAAAGTAACCATACTTTGTTATTTATGTTTAATTGTAGTTGCTCTTTACAATATGCATCTACCTTGGTCTTTCATCATTTTTGAGCTTCTTTTAATTGTGTCTTCATTATTGCATGTAGCTTTGACAAATGATTTGCTAAATCTTCTATCGTAGGATTATCAACTTTTGAAAAGTCAAAAATATTAAATCATCGATAATAACCATAATTGGCAAAGAAATGTGTTTGTTGAGTAGAAGAATGTATTGAATTATTATATGTAAATTCTACTAATGGCAAAAGAGTTGTCCAATCATCTTAATGATAGTTAATAGTACACCTTAAATATTGTTCGAAAACTTGATTCACTCATTTTGTTTGTCCATCAATTTTAGGATGAAAAGTAGAAGAAAGTTTTATATCCACCTTTAAAATATTGAATTAGGTTCTCAAGAATCTTAATACAAATTGAGTCCCCCTATCCAATATAATATCTTTTGGCAATCCATGATAGCAATAGACATGGTCAATGAAAACCTTAGTTGTAACTTCACCTAAAATAGATTTTATACATAGTATAAAATGTACTATTTTGGTGAAGTAATCTACAATTACGAACATAGAATCATATGAACTTGAGCTTGAAAGATTTGTACTAAAAACCATAGAAATAAAAGACTATGGTTGTTTGAATATAGGGAATAGTTGAAAAAATCTATGAGATCAATGATGAGGAGTTTTTGATCTTGAACAAATATTACATGAGTAGACAAAGTCTTTTACCACTTTTTACATTTGTGACCACCAAAAATCTTTGGATATAAGCTCTAAAGTCTTCTTATATCCAAAATATTCTATTTTTAGAAATTCATGATATACTTAAAGAATACGTAAATGTACTTCTTTTTTTGGAACATATAGGCATCTTTTGAAATATAGAAGATTATTTTTGAATTTGAACTTTGAAACATCATGAGACTTAGAAGAAAGATTTTTAATATCATGAATAAGAAGATCAAAGGACATACTTGATTGAATTTATTTGATAAAGGTCAAATCAAAAATCAATATTGATTTCATTACTCGAAGATGAAAATGCTCTGAAAATATAAAGGATTGTTTTTTTTTGATCAAAAGTTATGTCTCTTTCTTTTGATCCAAGATAAGAGTATCTAAAAATAGTATCTAATAAACTTTGTTATTTTTTAGATCAATATGTGATCTTGAAATCAAATCTTGATAATGACATGCTTCAACGGACTTAGCAATGATTCAAAACACGTGCTGACATGAAATACTTGAGGTTCTTGTGATGTGTATATATTGTGATTGGATTTGAAGTGCCTTCTAGATAATGATGCCATTCTTAAAATGAATCTACAATTACAAGATTTTTTTTGTTGTGGATTTCATAGTTAATATTAGCTACTAAAAATTTCTTGGAATGGAAAGATATTAGATGGAATTTATCATCTATTGCCATTCGTGGCAATACTACACCTAACGCAAATTTTGATGCATCTGTTTCCATAAAAAATACTTTAGAAAAGATGATGCAATATAAAATTGGTGTAGAAGTAAATCCTTTCTTCAAAGAAATAAATGATGCTTTGACTTCTTTATTCTACTTTTGTTTGTCTTTACAAATCAAACATACAAGTAGAGCTATAATTTGAAAATATTTCTTGATAAAGAGTTGGTAATAATTACCAAAGCCTAAAAAGCATTATACATCTCTTATTGTTTTTAGAATCTTCCAATCTACGATAGTTTGAACCTTCTTTGGATCTATCATAAGACCTTCATTCGAAATGATGTATTCCAAAAAAATCAACTTGAGTAGTATGGAATATATACTTTTCCATCTTTGCATATAATTGTATATCTCTTAGTTTTTGTAATACACGACAAATATAAATTTTATGCTCTTCTATATTCTTAGAATAGATTAAAATATTTTCCAAACAACAAATGATAAAATTATCAAGAAACTCACAAAAGACATCATTCATTAGATGTTAAAAAATAGCTAATGTATTTGTGAATCCAAAAGACATGACATTATATTCAAAATGTCCATACTTAGTTCAAAAAGTAGTCTTCTATTCATCTCCTTCTTTGATGCAAACCAAGTTATATGTTCTTTGAAGATCTATTTTTGTATAGATCTTTGCTTGATTTAATTGATCAAGAAGTTTTGAAATCAAAGATAGAAGATACATGTTCTTCATGGTGATCTTGTTTGGTTATAATCTACACACATCTATAGAGATCCGTTTTTTTTCTTTACAAATAAGATAGGAGCCCTAGGTAGAAATTTAAAATAGCATATTAAGTTCTTAGCCAAGTTCTCATCAATGTACTCTTTGAGTGTAACCAACTCATTTTGTGATAGGCTATAGATTGGTCCAAATGGTGGTTGACTTCTTTCTTGAAGATCGATGGTACAATCATAAGCACAATGCTCCAAAAGAATATCTATATTTTTTTTTCAAAAACGTCCTGAAAATCTTCATATTGGCTATGAATACCACTTGATATCTTCTCACCATCAACAATAGATGTTGCATATATAATAAAAGATGGCCCTTCATTTGCACCATGCATGAAAGCTTTTGTATCTACTAATAAGGGTTTAGATATACCAAACTTATAAAGTTCTATTTGCCTAGTATGAGCTTGGGCTAAATTATGGAAAAAATCGAGATTGTGAAAAATCTAATCTATCTAAGGATTATATCTTTCTAACCACAATAATCCTAAAATGATTAAGTTAGAAGGAGACTTAATCACATTAAATATTACTAAACTATTATGACCACTAATTGCTACTTTTATAAGAATAATTTTATATATAACATGTCCAAAAGATAATGAATGTCCATCTATTACTACTATATGCATAAGTTTGATCTTCTTAACTAAAGATATATCTTGTTTTTTGAGAAAGTCTTCATCTATAAAACAAACTGAGGCTCCTGAATCCAACAAGGTTAAGACTTAGTGATTTTTTGGTCCTAAATAGACTTCTAATGTAAAAAAGGTGAAAGATCAGAGGAGAGAATAGGACCTTTGCTAGATGTTGCATATGATTCTGGCCACACAATTCTTATTGTAGTTGGAGTAACTCATTTTTTGACACATTGTTTTCTTTGGTAATTGTACTTCTCATTTTGTAATTGCATTGTATCTTTGAACAATGTTGAGCAATATGTTTAGCTTCTCCACAATGTAAGCATAAGCCTTCTTGACGTTGTCAACTCTTTTTTTGCTCTGTGAGGGATTTAATACGTAAAATATTAATTTGCATTGGTTTTGGCTTTAATAAATAAGTTTATGAAAATTTAAAAAGTGCCATCATTACTTGATTTGTTCCTCTTCAGCCATATCTTTGTTTTTGACTTTTTTCAAATAATTAATTGTCACATGCAATGGCTTAAACAATAAATTATTCCAAAGATTTTACCTTTGGCATTATTAGTAATAAGTCTTTTGACATTATCCTTCAATCCATATTGAAATTAATTAATAAAGGCTTTATCATTCTAGTCCACATCGCAAGCAAGGTTTTGGAATTTAGTAATATATATGGTAGTTGACCGTGATCTTTGCCATAAAGATAAGAGCTTAGTCTTTGTTACTTTTTCTCAATTAATTTTTCCAAATGTGACTATAAATACTTCTAGGAATGAATTCAAATCATAAAAGAGTTGTGAATCTTTTTCCATTAAAGGAAAAAACCAAAAGAAAGCATTTTCTAATAGAAGTGCATCTATGAATCTAACTTGAGTAAATCCATCTGGGTATTGGAAAGGGTGTTACCTTAGATAGAGCTTGACTTGTTGAAAAAATCTTTGAAATTTTGATCTTGATCCATCAAACTTCTCAAGCATACAGTAGAATAGATATTAATTCGTTTTTGAAAGATATTGGTAAAATATATTAATAGTCCATATAATAGGAAATTCAGGAGGATGGATGAGTGATTTAGTTATTAAAAGTGATTAATTACAGAATTACGGTTAGAATCTGGAGAATCAGGAGAAAGTATATAGGAGTTGTAGAAGTTAATTAAGGTGCCAAACTGTGAGAATCGTGAGTCGAGGGCCATCGCTGTGATAGTGTGAGCCTGTGTAAGCTTGGTGCTACTTCTTTTCTTTTGTTTGTTATTTTCTTCAAATAAGAAGATTGAAAGTTTATGAATATTATGAAGTGAATTATGAAATGGAAATGTGATTGGTATTATTTGAGAAGAAGAAAGATTGAATGCTGAAATCTGATTGTAGTTCAGTAGAGAGAATGAATCTGTGTTTGTGTGAAAGACCATAATGTGAATGGCAATTGTGTGTGAAGAATTCTAGTGATTGGAACAAGGGTAATTGTGTGCTGAAAGCTGTGAGGGCACAGTATTACACTTGGAGATTATGAGGGTGAATATATTGGTAGAAATAGCAGTTATTGGTATGACTGAATTGCTGTAAGGAAGAGACCGATAAGATGAAGGAGGAGATTATAGTTTCCTTGTGTGTTCAGATATTGGAAATAGAGACGATATATTCAGGAGGTAATTGATTGTGTGATCCTAATGTGAACACTTAAACAACTAGTCATTTCTCATATTCGAATCCCCCTATACGGGTTTATGCTGGGAGGTTTCTTTCGGAATAAGTAAAACGAGCAATCACATTTTGGCACCGCTGTTGCGGAGTGATAATAGCTTTGAGTGTTAGGAATTAATTACCAAACATGTGAGAAAATTGGCAATGGAAGATGATTTCAGTAGTATTTAAAGCAAGATTATGGTTAATAAGAACGAGAGCATTGCATCGAGGAAAATAAATTAGTTGAGAGAAAGACAGGGAAGAGTGGAAGGAAGGAACTTACTTAGAGAGGAGCAAGAATGTAATCTTAAAAGGAAGCATCGACAGAATTGGATTAAACCATGATTGCAAGCTTGTCGACGCATCCGAACATATCAAGAATCGGATAGACTGTTGATTCTGCAGTCGTATGTACCATTAGAAAAACTGCCAAGAACACTTGCGGAAAATTTTGTTAACATTCCAGTAGAAATCTTGAGGCCGTTAATTGAAAGAGAAAGAGGCGTAGAAGAATTTGGTACTCCATTGGGTATTTTTTCAGTAGGGGGTACCGCTGAAACGAGCAATAGTGGCTCTTCAGATTGGCATAAATTGGTCGTCAATAAAGATAACTATATTGTATTTCAAAATCCGACGTTTTCACCTACAATTCAACTAATAAAACTAATTGCGGAAAATAATAGTAAATCAAGGAGCACTGAGAGCTCGAAAATTAGAATAAGAAAAAAGAGAGATTATTTAAAAATGGAGTTTAACAAAACAAGAAATTCAATGACGTCCAAAGGACCAACAGTTCCAATTGCACTTCAAATGGGTGTAGTGGGCGATTGAACGACTAGTGTCGTGCCACTACTTACTTTTCAAGGTTTGCCAAGTGCGGATTGAGATCAATATTTGTTTCAATTCTTGACGGCGTGTATAGCCAATAATAGAAGAACAGAAGATATTTGATTAAGATGGCTGCCAGCGACATTGAAAGACATAACATTTGAGTAGTATAACCACCAACCTGTGGGACAATTTATCAATTTGGAGGCATTAAAAAATACATTTTTAGCCCATTTTTGACTAATTGGTTTTAAAGAACGTCTTAGAGAAAAATTAATGACCAGCAGAATAGTACCAAGAGAAGCGGTACAGTCATATTATGGTTGTGTAGCGAATATACTTTGAAAATGGCCAAATAACCAAATGCTGAAATCATTTGTATTGTCCATATTGGTTAATGGACTATATCCACCAGAATTGAAGATGTTTGTAAAGGAGGCCCAATCAGCCACCATTGCATCATCTCTTGAGCAAGCAAAAGTATGGGAGGAATGTCACTATGACAAGAACTTAACAGTTGGAGCCATGATGATTCCATCTCAAGGATGTTATCAAATAACAAATTGGAATGACACATCGGAAAGTTATTAGAGAAGGAATGATTATGGTACAATTCCACAGGGAATAGTAGATGCCGTTCCATTGCAAGCTATACCACCATCATCATCACACCCGTATGCACCTTATTCCGCATATCAAAAACCAATACCTACAAAGAAATTACCAAATGCATTGATATCAAGGGATTCCAATGAGTCATTGCTGTTAACATTGACAAAAAAAATAGATGAATTGGTTGTGAATCTGGCCAAGGATAAAGAAAAAAAGGCATAAACCAACCAATATGCATCCCAATGTCTAGTACAAAAATTGTAAGAGGCAAGGTCATTTAGTAACAAAATGTCCTTCACCTCCCCAAATGACTATACAATGTACTTTTTGCGGGGGCAAGCATATTACCACCAACTGTTGGAATTTACGGAAGCAACAACAACTTAGTAACCAGATAATGACTCAACCAACCCAGTGGGACATCAATCAAGTGCAAACGGAAAATAGGTTTGGCTGGAATGGAAATCGAGTGAATAAACAAAACAGGAATTATTTCAATTTCCTAAACTCTGAATTTTATCAAGAAGGTGTATCCAATATTCATGGATTGGCGATGAATCAACTAGGATACCATCAATATCCACCCATGACGAAGCCAATGCCAGACTCTACAGTAATAATGGGTCAACCAAGATCCTTTACTCATCCGACATGGAACAGACCTAGCAGTTATATACCCGTAGAGACACCTAATATCTTTGAAGGAGTTGGTAGGAGACCACTTCATTGCTATCGTTGCAGACAAATCTGACATTATGCGAGTGAATGTCTTAATCCAAGGGCTAGTGATGACTATGCTCCAATATGTGGAAATTGTAAGCAATCTGGTCACACTTATCAGCAGTGCAATGCCCCCTTTAATTATAATAATCGAGACCATCCAATTCAGGTCCTGTTACGGACTGTGTACCCAGTATGAGACCTGAATCAGTGGCAGAACCCAATGAGGTCCCAATTACGCAGGCTTCAGTTGGGTTCTAAGCAGTTCTGATCTCTACACAGTTTCGAGAAATGTCCTACCCATTGAAAGATCCTCTCGAGGGCGGGAATTCCAAAGAAGCCTTGGCTGCTGTTCCAATTTCGAGTCCAGGGCAGAAGAATATCTTACCTCACGGAATAAAATCAAAACCAATGAAATATAAAAGAGCATTGAGAATTACTCTCAATATAGAACCCTACGACATTTTGAAGGATTTAGATGTTATTCAGCCTTCAATTACAATGAAGCAACTTTTGGCTATAGCACTGAAATGTCGATCTATATTGAATTCAGTGTTAATACGACGAAGATTCCGCACTAAAGAAATTCATGAAGTTAGCTTAAACCCAGATCCGGGAGCACCAACAATCGATGTATCAATCGATGGCGTTTTAATTCTAGGAGTATAAGTCGATGGTGGCTCTAGTGTGAATTTAATGAACGTGGATATAATGGAGGACTTGGATCTAAAGCAATTACTACCTACGACATTGATATTACGAATGGCAGATCATAATTGAATAAAGCCAATGGAAATCTTACGCAATATTGCCACTGTAATCGTAGGATTGACATACAAAATCGATTATATTGTATTTTGATTACAGAGTTCTACGTTATCATATCCCATTTTATTGGGCAGACCTTGGCTTTATCAAGCCAAAGCTAAGAACGATTGGGGCCAAGGTAATTGACATTTGGAAAAGATCGGGACCAGATTGTTCTACAGATGTACCCGGTATAATATCATGGAGAATCTCAATTGCCAAAATCAAAATTTACATCGGACAACAAGAGTCAATCGATTGAGATAGATGACGATGTTATAGATTCACCGCAATTTAGAGTAGGAAAAAACACTTCAAAAACAAAGGCAGGAGTTTACCAATGTAGAAGTTGTGGCAAATATTTACTGCATCAGGAGAATGCGACTAACTCAGATCATGCTATTACCAAATGGATGAACAATTTTGCAGTCAATAGAATCAGCACATTGGAACCAGATTTGGATGGTTCCCATATGTTGGATAATACAAGATATTCAAATCAGAAGAAGACAATTAAATCAGAGGTTGTTGAAGACCCTGTGTGTCAATCTATTAATCTGGGCACCAACGAAACGCCACAGCTAATTAAAATATATGTCGGTATTATAGGTACAGAATTCGATGCTTGAAAACAGTTTTTTGTCCATCACAAATCTGCCTTTGCATAGTCATATGCGGATTTGAAAAGGATTCTAATTGACGTGTGTAAGCATCAGATAATTCTGAAAGAGGGTGTTATGCCAGTTTGTCAAAGACAACACCGGCTTAACCCAAAATATTCTCTTTTACTAAAAGAAGAATTGGATAAACTTCTTGACATGGATTTTATTTATCATGTTCCACATAGTGTATGGATGTCGCCAATCGTGATGGTACGGAAGAAGAATGGAAAAATCAAGATATGTCAAGATTTTCGAAAGTTAAATGCGGCCACCAAGAAAGATTACTTCCCATTACCTTTCATGGACAGTATGGATAACATACTGGTATTATCACCAGGTAGTAAAAGAATAGGAGTGGGGCACAAGTTAAAGTCATTCTGTGGTGTTGTTTTGGGTTGGCTGGAGTGCCATTTTCTTGTATTTCTTGTGTTTTCGAGAGTAGTAGTTCCAAATAAAAGTTAACAGTGAGGAGTCTGTCATAAGAAAGAGAACGCATGGTAGAGATCCACAGACAAGAACTATTTCAGGCTCGCAGTAATTCAATTTTGGAATTGAAAAAAGCAAAGGGTCAGTTGGTAATGGAACGAGAAAAAGCCGAGTTATTGGCGCAAGAAAAATTGGTATTGAGTGACTAATACAGATATGAAATGGAGCAGTTAAGGGCTGAAATTGAGGCCTTGAATGCTGAGGTGATAAGATTGGCAGAGAATTTAGTCAATATTGGTCAAGCACAAGTATCGATGTTGCAAGTTCCCGAAATTCCAAAAGAGAAGAGTCACTTTCAGTGCCAATTAGAATTGAGAGATGCCCAAATCTTGAAATTGGAAGCTCAAGTTCATAAACTGGACGAGTACAATGAAGACCTTTCAGCTCAGTTGAGGTAGGAGCCGATAGAAGGATTGGAGGAGGACAAAGATTTGCAGTTGGAACCGGAATCGGTGGAACCAATAACAGATACTGTGGCAATTGATTAATTAGATAGGCCAGAAGGATTGTAATTTTTGTAGAGTTTTGTTAGATAATTTTTAAATAGGTATCAATTGAGTGTTTGCGAGGACACTGCACAAATAGGAGTAGGGCTATGTAGAATAGATATTAATTTATTTTTCAAAGATATTGGTAAAATATATTAATAGTCCATATAATAGAAAATTCAGGAGGACAAATGAATGATTTAGTTATTAGAAGCAGTTAATTACAGAATTACGATTAGAATTTGGAGAATCAAGACAAAGTATATAGGAGTTGTAGAAGTTAATTAAGATGCCAAACTGTGAGAATCATGAGCCGAGGGCCATCGCTGTGATAGTGTGAGCCTGTGTAAGCTTGGTGCTACTTCTTTTCTTTTGTTTGTTATTTTCTTCAAATAAGAGGATTGAAAGTTTATGAATATTATGAAGTGAATTATGAAATGGAAATAAAATTGGTATTATTTGAGAAGAAGAAAGATTAAATGCTGAAATCTAATTGTAGTTCAGTAGAGAGAATGAATCTGTGTTTGTGTGAAACACCATAATGTGAATGGCAGTTGTGTGTGAAGAATTCCAGTGATTGGAACAAGGGTAATTGTGTGCTGAAAGCTGTGAGGGTACAATATTATACTTGGAGATTATGAGGGTGAATATATTGGTAGAAATAGCAGTTATTGGTATGATTGAATTGCTGTAAGAAAGAGACCAATAAGATGAAGGAGGAGATTATAGTTTCCTTGTGTGTTCAGCTATTGAAAATAAATACGAGATATTCAGGAGGTAATTGATTGTGTGACCCTAACGAGAACGCTTAAACAACTAGTCATTTCCCGTGTTCGAATCCTCCTATACGGATTTATACTGGGAGGTTTCTTCCGGAATAAGTAAAACGAGCAATCACACATACTAATTTCTATCTCCATCATACTTATAGAAGCAAAACTCCCTAGATTTGGTTGTGAGGTCAATCTACTTGCTTCCTTCAATTGCACAACTTATTACCACAAACTTTGAACTTCTTTTATAAGCATAAGCATAGTACCTCCATGATTCACATTAGAATTATGTGAGATTTTTATTCTTAGAATATTCTTAAGCTCATGAAGATCTACAATAGTTACAAATCTATTTTCACTTCTACTAGCAATAGCATCCATAATCTTTCCTTCCATAGACAACTCAAACAAATCCAAAGAAGTTAAATTAGAAGAAGGTAATCCGCAACCTCTAATAAAAATTTCTACAAAGAGAGATAATCCACTCTCTTTAAGAAAAAGATTAGTGTTAGAAAATAAATTTTTCTATTTAAAAGTGGATAGTTTGCAACCTTCAAAACACAATAATAGGAGTTGGATAATCCACTCACTTCTAAAATAAGATAAAAATAATATGTTAGCACTCTTGTCAAACTGTCAAGAATATAAATTTTAAAGAAAAAAAATCATCAATATACTCTTGTATGACTAAAAGGAAATAAAAAATCACTCAAAGATGATATAATATTGAACTAGAATGGCTACTACCAAAAACAAGAAGACTAGAAAGACTTGAAACAAGACTAAGGACTAAAAAGGCATTGACAAGAGTGAAGAAGGCTTTACTCTTGCATCTATATATACTCTCTAACTAAGAGCTACGTAGTGATATTCTATAAGACCTCCAACATGTATTGACTTTGCCAGCCACATGTCTTAACTTAAAAGGCAAGTTATCTATGTATACGCCACATAGTTAGCTTGTTCTACAAGCTATTATATGGACTTAATTTGCTCCACAAGCTACCAATACATGGTTAACTTATTAATCAAGTTTCTAACCTATAAATACATCTAAAGTCAAAACCATGTCTATAAAGCTTCTAGAAAGCTTGTCTAAAAGGCTTTATGAAATTAATCTATATTTACCTACTTCTATCCAATCATATAAGTAACTATTGGGATAAATGTATATGTCCATGACACATATTTAAGTATATAAGCATGTCTTCAAATGCTTCAAAGATACTTTCACATATTATATTAAATATCAATAAGATACTAATCTTTATTTACTTTACAACTTTAACAATACTAATTAGATAAGAAAATTTGATAAGTACATATCTACCTCTAACTATTATTTTTTACTTTCATATAGAATAATATTTTAGAGATTTATTAGACAAAAGTCATTTATCCTATTAAGCATAGAATCTAAATATATGGCTATGGAAATTGCCACCTCTAAAGTTGTGTGGTTTTGATACTTGTTTCATGACATCTTACAAGATATATCACAATCTACACTAATATATTGTGATAATCAATGTGCTTTAGCTTTAGTCAAATACTATTAAGTTTTATACATGAACTAGATACATAACTATTCAATATCATTTTATTAAGCAATTAGTTGCACTTAAAAAAAATTACAATCCAATTATTTCCTTATTCAAGACATGAGAGTAAACATCAAAGTCTTATTAGGTCCAAAACTTGCTATTCATCTACCAATCCTTGGCTCATCTACCAATCCTTGGCATGTTTGGAGGAGTAATGTTACTCTGTTAACTATGAGGGAGTGTTAGAATACAAACTTTATATTTGATGTTAACTAAAGGAGTAAATACAAGATCTTAATGTAGAAATAGTTGGGGTGTGACTGGGATATAGTGATGTCTTGGCGGCTCTTAGGTTCCCCGTACACATACTACACAGGCTCGCCTTGACTTTCACAGGTTCCTGTGAGGTTCTCTAGAAGTTTTTCTAGTGCAAGTCACCAAAGGCTTGCAAAGCTGGTCTTGTCGGTGGCAACTGACTAGTTCCTTTGAGAATGAACTTGGAGATAAAGCGGATTCAGAGAGAAAGACATTCGCGATCAGGAGAAGAGTTCGGGAGAGGAGTTTGAAGATTCATAGGTGAACCAGAAAAGGTGCATATACTAGAACAATTCAAGAAGCTTGAGAGGTTGGATTTAGAAGATGTTGCTGGATACGTTTCTCGAGAAATTGCAATAAGCAGAGGTGTTTGGGATGAAGTATTTCCTCGTATCTAGAAGGAGCGGCTGCTGGTGTGATGAGTGGAGAAGCTATGGGTGCTCCGAAGGGACTTCGTGTACCGATTTTTTGTCTGATTGGTTGGTTTAGCAGATCGGCAGCGAGGAGCTTTTGACGGTTATCGTCGCATAGGGGCATTCCCTCGACTTGCTTCGGGAACTTTGGGGTTTGTATTGGGCGAATGTAGTGAACACATGAAGGGGAACCGATTAGACGTTGCTGGTATTTTTTACTTGGGTTTGAGATTATGGCGCGTGAAGGTGTTTAGGACAATGTGAAGACTTTTTGCATGCTGGAATCGGTGTGCTGTTGTTTTTTGGCATTGTGTTGAAGAACGATCGAGGCGAAGACGTACAGAATTTTGGAAGACTGGTGAGGAGTAGTTGCGGAAGTGGCGCCCAGTTTTCTTTGCTGCAGAGGTGGGTTCAGGTGCAGCCAAAGTGGACAAGGACGAGACTCTGGTGGTTTTAGCAGTTTACACCTGCTGCTGTGCGACCTCTTGACCGAGGACGATCTGAAGGTGTTCAAGTATATGGATCCGTATCTAGAGGCTGGTTGTTGACAACAACATGAGACTGGAGGTAAAGGAAGACGGAGTTGTGGTGAGGCAAGTGGAGGAGGAGAGTTGGGTGAGAAAGGCAATGTAGGTGTTTAGATTTTCCATGTATAGCATGGATTTTAAATTAAGAAGTTGTAGGACAGTAGATTGTAACAATTTTAGGCAATTTTTGTGAACTGAATTGTTTATAAATTTCGTTCAACTTGATTGTTAAGAGAGATTTTATATCCATCCAAAGTAAATTTTTTTCATGACATTGTTTAATTTATACTCCTTATTTAATATTTCTTGCTTATTTGATAACATTTTTTATAACAAAGTTTGTGTCTAAGTTTTAAACTTATAATTCTACTTTTTGCGCAATTAATAATCTTGCATATGTTGGCCATTTGTTATACAAGTTGGACATTTGTTTAATGACTTATAAAACATTACTACATAGTTTTTTAATTAGATAGTATATATGGAGGTATGAATAAGGCTGTCCTCATTCTTGTCAATGCCTTTCTTGTTCTTAGCTTTGTTTCAAAATTTTATAGTCTTCTTATTTTTTGCAATAATCATTCTACTTGTAACTACCTTTTCAAGTAATATAAGAGTATATTGATTCTTAAATTATATTATAATTCATGTCTTTTTGGCAATTTGGCAAAAGTGTTAATTTATTATATTTTTAAAAAAAAAATAAATGAGAGTATTTTCTTACTTCTTATTTTTATATTTTAAGATTATAAAATACTTATTTTTAAATTAATATTTTTTAAAGTTTAATCACTTTTTCAAAAAGAATAAATTATCCTTCTTTGCAAAAAAAAAATATTCAATATTAGAAGTTAGCAATTATTTTCTTTTAATTTAAAATTTGAATTTATTAAAAAATATATATTATAAAGATGGATAGAAAATAAATTATGGATACTACATTTAGTAGAGGTGATAATTGATTTGGAATTATTGTACATCTTCACTTGCTTGTTAATACTCTTAAAAAAAAATTCACATATTATCAATATTAACAATAGAAGTATTATTTCTATGCTTGTAAAAGGAATTAATAATGAAATTCAATACCAAGAAGTTATGCAATTGAAAAAAATACATAGATCTACTTCACAAGTAAATTCAAAAATTCTTGCTACTACAAGCATGAAGAATGCAACAATTAGTATGCCTAAAACATTTAATGGAACAAATTCAAAATACCAATGGTTTTCACAACAAAACAAGCTCTATTTAAGTTTACATCTTTTTTCATATCTTAATAAATTTATTCAAATTAGATTTTTAGATGTTCTCCTATGTGGAGGTCATTTCTTTTACTTTGGACCTTCAACAAAAAAGATTCGTGACTCTTATACAATCTAAATTCATTTTTAAAAGTATTTATGGCTTTAATTAAAGAAAGATTTTGAAAAGGTAGCAAAAATGAAACTCATATTTTTACAATAAGGATTGTAATTAGCTGCTATCTAGGTTGCTAAATTCCAAAAATCTTTCTTGCAATGTAAATATTAAGGACATGAATCTCAAAGAACTAAAAATTCAATACAGTCTTATATAACTCAAAAAGAATAGATATTCATTCAAAACTAATATAGTATTGATACTTGAATGGCTATTAACAAAGGCAAGAAAATTAAAAAGTCTTTAAATAAGACTAAAGACTCAAAAGATATTGATAATAATGAAGAATTCTTCACTCTTGCCTCTATACGTATTATCTACCAGGAGCTATATAGTGACATCCTATAAGACCTCAAATATGTGTTTAATTTGTAAAACACGTGTCTTAACTTATAAAACAAGTTTCTTATATGCATGCCATATGATTAACTTATATCACAAGCTATCTACATATATAACATATGGCTAACTTGTTGGCTAAATTTCTAATCTATCAATTAACTATAAACATATATAAAGTCAAATATGCATCTATAAAGCTTCTAGAAAGATTTATTATAAGATGATATTAAATATACTTATATTTTTTCTCTACTTAATACTTATTATTTAAGTAAATGTGTATGTCCATGACATTAACTCTCCTTTTAAGAATAAGTTCTACAAAGAATAGTCATTATATGTTGAAAAAGTTCAAGATGCAAGAAATTATATTTACCACATGTTCTAATCTTCATCTTGATTATGTCATCTTTAATGGTGTGATAATGACAATATCTTGTTTGATAAGTCATCTATCAATAGTTCTTGAATTGAAACTATTAGTTATTAGTTTTCTATCTTCTTACACCAAAAATACACATAAACTGTAAATAAAAATAAAATATATAATGTAATCTTTCTTGAATTTCATTTCTTTTATAGAAAATATTTTCTATTCTTTATTTTGATTTTGATGGATATCATTAATAAAAAGCATGAACCTTCTTTGATGTATTTATAAGATTCTTAGTTGGCTCCTATAAGCATTCACTAATATTATATCCGAGCCAATGAACAAGATATTCTAACTTATTTTAGCAATGCCTTGAGTCGAAGACTTTTTCCACTTTAAACTCTTAATTATTATTTACTTCAATAGGAGGAGATAGCATTTGTCTTTTTTATAAGATATTCACTGTCTTATATGACTTAAGAAGAGACACATTGTCATATTATGTAAAGTCTACTTAAAAATACACTGAATACTTGGTTATGGAAGGAAAAATAGAACTTCCAATAATATGATCTTAACAACTCTAATAGAATCCTAAAAAAATCTAATTAAATTATAATAATGCTAATAAATATTAAATTAAATCCAAAAGAAGTCTAAAAAATATACAAAAGAAATATAAAGAAATAATAAATTAACCTTAATGAAATATATATAATATAAAAATATTAAAGAAATATAAAAAATAGATATCTTAATTTAATTTTAATAAAATACTAATATAATTCTTGATAAATTCTAATAAAATCTTAACCAAATTTTAAATTAAATCCTAATGAAATCTTAATGAAATATTATCCAAATACTAATCAAATTTTAATCATATCTTAAAAAATTCTAAACAAATCCTAAAAAAATCTTACTCAAATTCTAAACCAAATTCTAATGAAATCTTAATGAAATCCTATCCAAAATCTAATCAAATATTAATCAAATCTTAAATAAATTCTAATTAAATCCAAAACTCTAACCAAACTTTAGAAAAATTCTTAATCCTAATCAAATCCTAGATCCTAAATCAATCCTTATAAAATCTTAATCAAATCCTAATTGAATCCTAATGAATCTTAATCAAGCCTTAAAAAATTCTAAACCTTATAGCAAATTTAAATATCAATAACTAATGAATAAGATGTTAATTTAGATTTAAATTTTGTATAATTTTTAATAAATTAGTTGAAAACAAATATAAGAAAAATGAATTCAATTACACATACGAATACAAATTTGAATGTATAATAATCCATTTAGTTATTGGAGGGCTTCCTTCTCCAACCTTAATGTTAAGCTTTTAGTACCAATATTTTCTTTATAAATTACTCAATTGCTTTCAAAATTCACATTAATATTAAAAATCAAGTCTTCTATCTACAAAAATAATTTTTACTTTAATCCAATTAGAAGATTATTGAAGATCTTATAAATTCTCACTAACCTTTAAAATCCAATTTTTGAGACCTAAACCAACTTGAACTTCAATAACCTTCAATCTAATCATTTGATTAAGCTCAAATTTTATAACATACATTGAGAAAAATTATAATTTTAAATTTAAAAATTTCAATCTATAGAGCAATTATAAATCTCAAAATATTGCATAAAATAAAAATCCTATTTTATTTCATAAAATCTAAAATCATCCAAAACAATCCTAATTTTTCAAAGCTCTTATCAAGTCATTACAAACTCAAGTCCATAAAAATTAATATTTAAAGAAGCTTAATTCCTTCTTTTCTCAAATCTTACTCTTTAATTTATAAAGAAATCCTTAAAATAGCATAGATGCTCAATTTTGTGACTTAAGTTCTGATTTTGATCCTAGTTGGCAATCGATCCTTTCTAGGTATCAATTCTTATTTTTTTGAAGTAATTTTTATTAAATTCAATTCTTAACTACCTTCAATATATTTTTATAACCTTTATTTTTTCTAATCTACTTTTTCTTGCCTTATTTATGGCTGTACAAAGTAAATAGAATCCATTTTCATAAAAGACAATTCTAACACTATAAGATTTTATTACCTTCCTATCTTATATCTATATTTTTCTACTATATCTTTTAATTAAGCTCTTCTATAACAAAATAATTTTTTTTCTTTCACCTAATGGTTGTATTATTACATGAGAATGTAGAATAAGTGATGGATTTTCATAGACTTCATTAGATATAATTGATAAGCAAGTGGATTAATTTATTTATAAATAGGAAATGGTCCAAGCCTATGATAATCTAACTTGTTAAAAAAGAGATTAATCTTAATATTGCAACAAAGTAATTATACCTTATTACCAAGATAGAATTGAAGTTGCTCCTTGTAATAGGCATCTATATTGGTCTTTTGTGGTTCTTGAAATTTTATTAATTATATTTACATTATTATATGTAACTTAGATAAAAATTATTTAATCTTTTGTTAAAAGATTATCAACTTTTAAGAAGTGAAAAACATGAAGTTATGAATAATAATCATAATTAATAAAAAAATATATTTATTGTATAGAAGAATGTATCATGTTATTATAGGCAAACCCTACTAATGGTAAAAGAATTTTCCAATCATCTTATTATTAATTGATGGTACATTTCAAATATTATTCCAAAACTTAATTTACATACTCTATTGGTCTATCAATTTGGAGATAAAAAGTCAAAGATAGCTTTATGTTCATTGTTAAAATCTTAAAAATGATTCTTCAAAATCTTGATACAAATTGAGTCTCCTTATGTAATATGATATCCTTAGACAATCCATGATAGCAATAGATATTGTCAAGAAAAAGCTTAGTTGTTTCTTCACTAATGATAGATTTTTTACATAGTACAAAATATACCATCTTGGTAAAATAATCTACTATCACATATATAGAATCATAAAAATTTTAGATTATAAGATTCTTAATAAAATCCATAGAAATAAAAAGATTGTGATTGTTCTAGTATAAGTAATGGTTGAAGAAGTCCATAAAATTGATGACAAAGAATTTTTGAACTTAAAAAAATGTCATATAATTGTATAAAATATTTTATTATTTTTTATATTTGAAGCTACTAAAAATCTTTCAATATTAGCTCTAAAGTCTTATTATATCTAAAATATTTAACTACTAAAAAATTATAATAAACTTAATGAACATATAATTATATTTTATTTTTTAAAATATATAACTATCTTTTGATATAGAATAAATTATTCTTAAATTCAAACCTAAAAATTTCATGAGATTTAGCAAAATTATTTTTAATATCATGAATAAAAAAACTAGAGAACATATTTGATTGAACTTGCTTAAAAAAGGTTAAATCAACAGCCAATGTTGATTTCATCACTCAAAGATGAAAATGCTTTGGTTTCAAGAGAATTTTTCTTTGTTGATCAACAACTACATCTTCTTCTTTAGATGTAAGATAAAAATGTCTAAAAAAGTTATTTGATAAATTTTATTATTTTTTGGATTAATAAGTGAATTTGAAATCAAATCTTAATAAAGACATACTCTAATGGACTTGGTAATGATTCAAATCACATATCAACATGAAGTACTTGAGATTCTTATGATTTATATGTATGATGGCCAGACTAAAAGTATCTTTTAAATAGTGACATCATTTTTAAAATAAATCTATAATTGCAAGAAGCTCTTTGTGATGGATCTTGTAATTAATCTTGACTACTAGAAATTTCTTGTAATATAAAGTTTTTAGGTGGAACTTATCATTTACTTCCATTTGTGATAGTATTACACCCCTAACAAAGTTTAATGCATTTGTTTTTATAAAGAATGCATTAAAAAGTTGATTTGATATAAAATTGGTGCAAAAATAAATACTTTCTTTAAGGCTTTAAAAGATGATTCAACTTCTTTATTCTACTTGAATTTGTCTTTACATGTTAGACGTATAAGAGAATTTGTAACTTGAAAAAAGTTTTTATGAAGATTTGATAATAATTAGCAAATTTTAAAAAATATTATATGTTTCTAATTGTTTTTGAAATCTTCTAATTCATGATAGTTTGGACTTTCTTAGGATCCATCATAAGGCCATTATTTGAAATGACATATGCTAAAAAGTCAACTTAAGTAATATAAAATATACATTTTTCTATCTTGGTATATAATCCTGCAACTTTAAGTTTTTGTAGCATATAACAAACATGAGACTCATGCTCTTTTATATTCTTAAAATAGATTAAAATATTTTTTAGACAATAAATAATAAAATCATTAAGAAACTTACAAAAGACATCATTTATTACATATTGAAATGTAATTAGTATATTTGTCAATTCAAAAGGCATGATGTCATACTCAAAATACCTATACTTAGTTTGAAATATAATCCTCTATTCATTTCTTTCTTTGATGCATATTAGATTGTATGTTCTTTATAGATCTATTTTTATATAGATTGTTGTTTAATTGAATTGATTAAATAGACTTGAAATCAAAAGTAGAAGATACATATTTTTGATGGTGATCTTGTTGAGTCTTTAATAGTCCATAGACATTTACAAAGATCCATTTTAATAGATCTTTGACATTATCTTTTAATCCTTATTAAAATTGATTGGTAATGGCTTTGTCATTCTAGTCCATGTCACAAGCAAGGTTTTAAAATTCAACAATATATATGGTAGCTGAATGTGATCTTTGTCATAAAAATATAAATTTGATCTCTACTACCCATTTCGAATTTTTTTTCTTTTAATAAGGCCATGAAGACTTGTAAGAATGAATTTAAAGCATAAAACAGTCATGAATCATTTTCCATCAAAGTTCCAAACCAAGAAAGTACACTCCCAAAGAAAAATGCATCTATAAATTTAACTTGAATAAATCTATCAAGATATTGAGAAGAATGCAACTTTAGATTGAGATTTACTTATTGTAGAAATCTTCAAAACTTTAATCTTGTTACATCAAATTACTCCGGCATACTTATCCTTGTCTCTTTCATATTTGTTATAAGAAGATTTTTTTATTTTTTTTGTGAACTTCATCTACTTGTTTCTCTCAATTGCATAATTTCTTGGCACAAACTTTGAACTTCATTATTGACCTCTTCCATAGGCATTATAATACTACTTCTAAGATTGATATTAGAAATATGTGAGATTTTCATCTTAAGAGTATTGACAAGCTTATGAAGATCTGCAATGGTTACAAATCTATTTTTACTTCCGTTGAGAGTAGCATCCATAATTTTCTCTTCTATTAAAAATTCAAATAAATCTATAAGTCAATCTCTAATCTGCAATCTCTAATATCAAATAAAAATTTCGACAAAAATAGATAATTTATTCTATTTATGAAAAAAATTATTATTGGGAAACTAAAATTTTAGATTGAAAGTAAATAGTTTGTAACCTTTAAAATATAACAATAGAAGTAGAATAGTTCATTCACCTCTAAAAACAAGACAAAAAAAATGAGTTGTTATTCTTATTAAATTGTTTGAAAAATAAATTTTGATGATCCAAAAATTAAATACATTCTTGTATAATTCAAAAAAATAGATATTCACTCAAAATTAATATAGTAATGAAATTAGAATGATTATTGATAAAGACTAGAGGATTGAAAAGTCTTGAAACAAGACTAATGACTAGAAAGATATTGACAAGAGTAAAGAATGCTTCACTCTTGCTTCCATGTATACTATCTATTAGGAGCAATATCCTATAAAACTTCTAATACATGTCCAATTTACAAGATACATATCTTAACTTGTAAAGCAAGTTTCTTTCATGCACACCATATTGTTAACTTTTACCACAAGCTATTCACATGTGTTACATATGGCTAACTTGTTGGCTAAGTTTTTAATCTATCAATCAACTATAAATATATATAAAGTCAAATATGTATTTATGCAACTTCTAAGAAGTTTGTGACAAGATAATATTAAATATACTTATATTTATCTTCTACTTAATATTTAGTATCTAGGTAAATATGTATGTATATAATAGTGGATTGAAATGATATAGCTTTTATAGATCAATTTTGATATAGATTAAAAGATGATATCAAATATTTAATATTAAAAATGCCAAAAGCAAATTCATTTGAATGATTTATTCTTGAAGCTATTGCATGCAATAATTAATTCTTTAAAAAACTTGAAGAATAAAGATTTGGTTATAGAGAAGCAAATCAAGTCATAGCAATAAGTTCCACGTTTTAAAAAACTTACTCACTAAGATTGGAAGCTTTCTAAATTAATGCATAATGTTTGAAAGATCACATTAAGTAAGAAAAGACTCAACATTATTAAAAATAATTGTACTTATATTATGGAGAAACTAAGCACATTGTTTATTATTTTCCAAAAAAATAACGCAACTACAAAATAAAGAGCATAATTTTTAAAATAGACAATGTTTTAAAAAAAAAGTTTGTTTATTTATAATAGGAGCTGTGCACCTAAAAACTTATACAATATCTAGTGAAGGTCATGTTCTCCCTTTAGAACCTTCACTTTGTTTTATAATAGATATTTTTTAAAAATCTAAAAATCATAAAGCCTTTAATTTGTTAGATTTAAAAGCCTAATCTTGTTTTTAGATGAAGACTTTGTTAAAAAACATATAATATTTTTAGTAAAGAAAATTAAGCTTATATATGTAGAAGTCATAAATGGTTATTATTTATCTTTTAAAAATACTTTCTATGAAATTATTCTTATAGATGTAGCAATAAATGATTACAATAGTTTAGTGATATTTAATATTATTAGATTTCTTTCTAACTTAGTCATTTTAGAATTTATTGTGGCTACAAAAGCATTATTTTTAGATCAATTGGATTTCTTTAATTTCAATTTTTTCCATAGCATAACTAAGATTTTGCTAAGCTAATAGAAAACCATAAGTCTAGTACAATCAAATTCATGTTTATATGTGCAAAAGCTTTTATGTATGCTTTTAAATATATATATATATATATATATATATATATGCCAAAACTATTTCTAATAGTAAAGAAAATTCAAGTTGTTTTAAAATTTGATATAAATATTATTAAAAAAAAATAGAAATAAAATATAAATATTTTTTTAAAGCATTGTCTTTATGATTGCTCAATTGATCTTATGATTGCTTAATTAATCTTCAAGAAAGAATTCAACTATTATTTGAATAAATTTATAGCTTACTATAAAATATGCTGATTGCTTTTAAAAAATATATTTTTTAATTTTTTTATATTTTATATATATATATATATATATTGAATTCAATAAGATTACCATCAAGAGTATGTATCTTTTATATTTGGTATTAGAACTTCTTGATTAATTAAGTCAAAAAAAGATCTATAATAAAATAAATTTTTGAAAAGCATATAACTTGGTGTACATTAAAAAAATAGATGGAACAAAAAATATGTTTCAAATTATATATGATTATTTTTAATATAATTTAATTGATTGATTGATTGATTGATCCAAATCTCTTTTTTCTTTGTCCTAATGTAGGTCTTGGTCTCCTTGTCTCCTTTTCCCTTGTCCCAATGGTGGGATCTACATTAAGGCAAAGAAGAGAGAGAGGAGGTCAAAGACCCACATTAGAATAAGAAAAAAGAGATTTGGATTAGCCAATCAAAAGCCTTGGACGTATGTATAGACATAATGGATGTATGTATGATAATTTGGAGTATGCTTGTAGCTTGAGTCATAAAACATTATGAGATTTAAATTTAAAATGACTTTTTTGATTGGTTGGAATAATATGGGAATGATGATTAATTAAAAAAAATTAAATAAATAATAACAAAAAAGATAAAAAAAATATCAAAAACAAAACAAAAATAATTAAAAAAAAATTTTAAGAAATGAAAAAAACCTAGTTCATTATGTAATTAAATGATTTAAAGTGTTTTTTTAGTAATTCAATATAAAAAATAGTGAGCCATAAATTCAAAATCAGAATATTAATAATTTAGAAAATTAAAGTATTTTAAACAATCACAAACAAAGACAATTGATTGTATTTGGAGTGTAAAAGAAAATTTGAATTTCAACAACACAAAAAGGCATTTAGTATGTACACAATAAGGTAAGCACGATGTACTCACAATCTGGATCATTTGTCTCTATTATGTAATATATATAATCATCTAATCAATATAAAGGTGATGAAGAGAAATTGGAATTGTTAAATGTGATGGAGAATCTCAGATTTGTTCCTTAAGTTTGTATTCCTTTATTTCATTTCTTTACTTCTACTTTGGAAATTTAGAAAAGTATAAATAAAAAGATATTTTAAGATTTTGGTAATTCTTAAATTAATTTTCCAATTATCTACAGAAATGATAAAAAAAAATGTCATCTTATTAAAATGCAAGACACTTACTTTCTCTATCTTTATTCATTGGTATATTTGATAATAAAATTATAATTGAAAAAATTATTCTAACTAAATATAATAATGATAATTAGCCATATATCTTGCTGATCTTATTTGATATGTGTAATGGATAATAATGTTTATATTTTCGATTAAATATAAAGCACCCATGTATTAACGTTCATGTTGTTTAAGTTTGATAAAATTGTAGAGATTAGACAAAGAAGATGAGATCTAATTATAAGCTTGCACAAATATTAATTTGGATAAATCAAAATAATTTTAATTTTAATAGTAATACTAAATAAATATACCAATAAACAATTGATGCTCTCCATGAAAACAAATCATAATTTTTCTTTTAAAATAGTTGCAATAAGACTTAAAGAAATCTTGTAGGGCATTACATGGAGCCATTCATATTTTCCACATATTATGCTCTATTTTCCTTTTCTCCTTCAACAAGTTAAACCCTCTATTAGATTTTATAGTGACACTATATCTTTGGTTTTTATTTTTATTTTTCTAAAAAGCTTTTGCTGTTTCTTCTTATGTGATACTTTCTAATATTTCAAAGCCACAGGAATACTTTATGGTTTTGAAAAATGTGAAGATTTTATTTCTAACCTCTAATTTTATCATTACTTAAACATTGGTACAAATAAAATTTTCAAGCAATTTTTTTGGCGATGAATGAGAAGGTTTGTTAAAAGAAATATATTTAAATATCTTATGTATAAATGTATGTATGTATGTATAAAGTATTATTATTCGGATATTTTTGTAGAAATAATATTGGTATTTTACATGATAATAGTAATAATAATATATTTAATTGAAGTAAATGGTTTTTTTAATAATAAATAAGTGGGGGTTTTAGTAACTATGAAAACAAATGTTTTGAATAGATCACAAATAATATGAAATCATAGTAGAAATCATCTTATGAAACTGATGACCATTTTCAAAAAGTATATCTTATTAACATGAGAATGAATCATGGATGTCAAAACATTTATTATGATCATATAAAAGATGACCTAGTAATTAAATGAAACTCTAAAATACCTCAGTGTAGTGTGATTTGACACAAAAGTGTAAATGAGTTTACACTAATAGTCCTTCATTTCTCTTGATACTCTTGGTTCCACCTTCTAGGTATAAAGAGTTAAGTAGCTTGATGTGCTTTAACTACTTCATTAGTGTATTGGATATACAAAAACAAGGTATTGGATATACCTTGTTTTTGTATCATATATGTATATATATATATATATATATATATATATCTAACAAAATAATGAAATAAATTTAAATCATAGAATTGATATATTTGTATTATTTCTTGATTATAATATCACGTATTAAGAAACATCAAGATTGTGCTTTTATTAAGATTCAAGAAAACTTCTTTAACTACAAACCATTGCAATGCATTAAAAATTTTAAAAAATTGATACAAAATTAAGCAAAAAAATTATACAATTGAAAAAACCAAAAATAAGTAAAAAAAACTATTAAGCTTTGATTTTTAATTATATGCATTTTGAAATATCAATCTGTGATTTTATGTATCTTTGAAATTTTTATTTTCTTTTATAATACACTATTAACATAAATTAAAATGTTTACAATTTTTTGGAACCATTTTAAAATATGTTTTATAGTATTAACTAATAGAAATAAAAAAAACTTGTGATATTTAACTTAAAATATTAAACTCAAGATCACTACTTTTCTGTAGTTCACAACCAAGACATAAGAAGTGGCCAATAAATACAAAAAGCCTAAAGACTACAACTATGATAGATGTTATGATTATTATTACAGATTGGCTATGAAATCATTTTTTTAAAGTAATATATATATATATATTCATTTTTTACATTATTTTATATTACAAAATAATTGCATTAGTTTGGCATGAGATGTTTAGATTACAAGTAATGTATTTGTATGGATCAAAACATATATTCAAAATATGCACTTCATAGCTAGATTTTCTCTTTTAAATACTTCAATGTCATGTAATTTTTAAATGATGTTAATGTTGACATGTTAATTTTTACATTTATGCTTTATAAGTAATTGCTACTACTTACTTTAAAATGTCAATCAAGATAGTATATAGAATTTGATTTTTTTTGGATTATCTTTTTTCTTTAAAAATTTGATATTTCCACTTATTGATGAAGTCATTCCTTCCAAAATTTCCATGTACGACTTGAGAATTCTCATTGTCATAATTTGGTGGATTTCATTGTAATTGTAATATTGTTTTATTTCCTACTAACACCAGGCAAGTAGACCTTCATACTAGAAGTATTCCAAAGTATTTAACAGAAAATACCATGATAAACAAAGGATTTCATACTGCATTACATCCTCAAGGATTGAGCCATACCCCACACATTGATCAACATGATCTAGAACCAAATTTATGCACAAATAAACCGATTTAAAACTGGATACACAAAAAAATTTAATTCTGAATCACGGATCTCTCTCCCCGCTTTGAATGCTTATTCGCATAATTCACTATACACGTTTTCGCAACAGAGGATCTGAGTTTATTAGTTAACTGCTTCAAACGATTATGATTGGAAAGGCAGCAGTCAGAAGATCAGATCAGATCGGATGATCCTGAAAGTAAAGCTGGGTGATCGTCCATTTACTTCATTTCTTTTTTGTTGTACAACTCCTATAATAATTCACACTTGACAGTAATATTCCTGATGACACTGCGGAGATTTCAGTCACCAGAAACAACTCCAAGTTGAAAAAGGTCTAAACCTAAATCACCCCTGTCATCCCACTATTCACAATAATCTACAGAAATTGAGGTACATTCTTTTTCACCAACTCTAACTGAATGCCATAGTTTCCCAAAAAGCTTCCCCCACCTCTCTCACAAAGAAATTTGCAGAGCCAGGTTTTAGAGATTTCCAGCTACAGAATATCTCAGCTGATTTCATGTGCTGAAAAATATTTGAAATGCTGACTGCTAAGTAAAGTGATTTCTATCTAAGTTCAGCAAGAGCGTGAATTAACTGTTATGTTCAGCCGTTTGGGCGTGAGTTTCGCCCTCTTCTGCTTCCTTGGACTCTAGTTCAGGAACCGCAGCCAACTCCATCTCCACTCGGTTATCTTGATCCAGTACTTTCAGGAAAATTGGATCAACTTTGATATCGCTGTTCACTCTCACCTGTAAATATATATAATACACAACCAAAATGGTTATCAAATAAGCACATCTTTCTCAAAAATATGGTAAAGAACCCAATGCTTGCTACATTCACCGTCTTGATTGCCATATGCCGGACAATGAAGATAATGATGCCTATGATTGAAGGCCAAGCAGAGGATGAAATCAGAAGCCACGGAAGGTGTGGTGACAACAGGGTTGGAGTCTCTCATGAAGTGGATTGGAATTGAATTACAAGAGTACCTCCCAGTTGTGCCTTATTTTCCAGACGATAGCATCTCCAGTAATTGTGACGACAGCGCTCATCACCATCTCACGTTTCCTAACATCCTGAAAGAGCTCTTTTAAGTGTTCTGTTATCTTCAACCCGTCCAGCTTCGCAGGGATTTCTATCACTTGGTCACTCCGGGCATCCTGACTCCCTGCTTCCACCTGTTCCAGAAAGGGGTAAGATTAAGACCTTTTACACATAAAACTACATATCATATAAACCCTCACATTCCACAACAATTCCATCAGCACAAATCAAAATCGGCCCGTACTTTTCAATCACATCGATAATGAAAGCATGGGAAGGAAATCCTCTACGAACACTAAAATGCCACGTCCGCTGTCATGGGATAACATTAAAGAAGGGAACTGCGGCATGAATCATAAATGCTGACAGTGACGAAAACCTATAAGGAAAATATTGTAGCAAATTCCTTGGTTAAAAATCCTTGGCATAATCATGGTCAGCAATGTGGTCACAGAATGCATCTCTGAAAACCCAAAATCTCCCCTGATTACGAAATAAATAAAAACAGGCCAGGTTCAACATGAACTCAACAAAATTCGAGGACAAGAAGAAAGGCTATCAAGGTTGCGTACATCAGCTGTCCCCATTTTCGTCCCCCGATAGAACATGACCATGGTGGTGCTGGTGTACTTGATCGGCGTAATATTCGGGTTCGTCACCTTGATGGAAATCTTCATAGCCACATCCACCACGGCGTAGGGAATCAACGACTCCGTCATCCACCGCACCTTAAACCCACTCAACTCTATGTGAATAACCTCGAATGAGGGGTCCTTAGGCCGAATCTGCCACAACACATACGCAGCGCCTCCAATACCCACAGCGCCAACAGCGCCCACCAAGGCCATGGCTGCCTTACTCACACTGCCACTTCTGTGTCTTCCGCTAAAATCCACCACGGTCATCAACGCCTCCACGCACACACAGCTCTCGTCCCCAGCAATTCAACAAGATCTTCGCCACCTGCTGAAACATTCGCGAATCTGCCTCAAATTGCTCCAAGGAGAAAATGCAAAACCCACGTCAAATACCCTATCCTTCCTCAATCCAACGTTCCCGACAAAACCCTACTTTCGGATTCGACGCTTTGAATCCTCGACCTCGGATTGGCTCCGTAAATTTCCATAGTTCCTCGCTTTCGGTTGCTTGCGCTCGGAGAGCCCGAGGATGCGACACGTGTTGGATTCCACGTGTGTAGTCTTGGGAATGCCACGTGTTGGGCTCAGCATTGCCAGGGGCTCACGTGGCTGATACCCGGATGGGTGGAGTCGGCGTTGCAATGGCGAGGTGTCAACACCGGTCATGGTTCTTTGATGGCGGAGTTCGATTGCTTGGGTATGACCCTCGTTGTAATATTATATTGTACGTTTTAAGAGAAAGGCTTTGTGACTTAAGATTCATATTTCATATATGGTTAACTCAAGTGCATTAGCCAATTTTAATGGGTAGATGATGAATTTTTATAGTCTAACTTGAATTAGCATTTTTACAAATGCTAGATTCCTAAATGATTGTTTAGAGAAAAGCCCTTGAGGACCTCACTAAACCTTTAAAGAATATAAAGACTTGAATGGATTGGAAAGATTGTTATAAGTTTTATAACAGTTATCTTGTAAAAATTATCTTCAAACATGATATTGTGTATTATTTTATATTTATCCTAGGAATAAAAAAATCCATAGAATTTAGGATTTTTCTACTTAATTTTTTATATATTTTTGGTATTAAAATCTAAAGAATGCCTAATAATAATAATAAAATATTATTATTATCGATTTAATAATTAAATTACTTTTATTTTTTTAATTTTAAAATATCATTAGAAAAAGTATTTGTATTTATTTTTGGAAATAATTTTTATCAATATTAAAAAATTATGAAACAAAAACTATTGATAATAGATATAATAATTAAAGAAGAATTTTAGAAGAAGAAATATAACAAAATCACATATTATTTTAATATAATAAGTATTTAGAGGATTTATTTTATTAAAATGGTGTGCCAAGAATATGTATTTTTATAACAAATTATGATTGATTTTATGTTTTGATGAAGAAAAAAATTACAAGATAATTTTAAAATTATTATAAATTTTTATATTAAAAATATACATAGTTCACATTAGAATTTTAAATTTTTTTATTTTTAGAAATATGATGCTATGGAATGTTAGATTAATGACTTCTTTTTAAAAATATTCATCAAAAAATAACCAAAGAATCAATACACTCTTCTATCACTATAAAAGATTAAATATTTACTTGAAGATAGTTATAATATTTAAATTAGAATTGCTATTGTCAAAGACAAAAAGATCAAAGATTCTTGAAGTAAGACTAAGAATAAGAAAGCCATTGACACGAATGAAGAAGGTCTCACTCTTGCCTCTATATATACTATTTTATAAAAGAGCTATGTGGTGATGTCATGGACGTACCTATAGTTATCCTAATAATATGAATAAATAGAAGTAGATAAAATTAAGTTAAATTGATAATATCTTGTGGAAAAGCTTCTTAGAAGCTTTATAGATGTAGTTTCATCTTTATAAATGTGTATAGGTGATTGATAGATCAAAAACTTTGCCAACAAGTTAGCCATATATCACACATATTGATAGCTTGTAGTACAAGCTAACAATATTATACACATATAAAAAACTTGTTTTGCAAATTAAAACATATTTCTTCCAAATTGGACATGTGTTGAAGATCTTATAGAATGTTGTCATGTAGCTCTTAGGTAGATAGTATATATAGAGGCAAGAATAAAGTCTTTTTCACTCTTATCAATTCTTTTCTTACTTCTACTCTAGTTTCAAGAGTCTCTAATTTTCTAACCTTCTGCAATAGCTATTCCTATTTTTTATTAAATATATTTATTTTATATTTATATTTAGTTTTTTATTTCTCTTTGATTAATTTTTTACCTTTTTACATATCTTCTTTGAATACTTGTCCTTGACTTATGGCATTTTATAAGTCATTTAATACATGTCCAATTTATAAGACACATGTCTAATTTATAATATAAGTTTTTAATATGTATGCCACATAGCCAACTTGTTGGTTTAATTTTCAACCTGTTAATCACCTATAAATACTTATGAAGTTAAATTTGTATCTAGAGAGCTTTTAAAAAGCTTCTCCATAATATATTATCATATTTACCTATTCTCATTTACTTCTATTTAACTTCATTTATATTAATAATTATGAATGTTGATATATATGTTAGTGGCATTATTCTTCTTTCTAAGAACAAATTTTACAAAAAGTGGTGATCACATCTTGATGAAGTATAAGATGAAGGAAATTGTATTTTTCACATACTTTAATCTTTGTTCTCTTTGAAGATAGTTGATAGGTCTTATCAACCATTGATAATATCTTATACTAAGATAACAAGTTCATTCTATTATTTAATTACTATTGAGGCCTTTCTAACTTCTTTTAAATAAAATATTTCAAATACCAAAAAGAATGTTTTTTTTTCTAATAATATCACCAAATATTAAGAGTTTCTTCAAAGGTTGTGATACCAAATATGTCTATTATCATTTATTTGAAGAAGAACATGTCATTCTTGAAGATCTTTATTTTTATTATATTATCTAAAAAATCATAACAATCTCAATTATTTATCTAATAATTCAAAAAAAAAATCTAGTTGTTAATTTTAAAATTTTTAATTCCAAAAATAAAAAATAAAAAAATAAAAAATAAGTATAAAAGATAAAGTGCAATCTTTATTATATCTATTTTAGTTTATAACAAAGATTTTTTTACTTTTTATCTTGATTTTTATAGAAACTATTGATAAAAAGTATCAACTTTTTTTTCCTATATTTGTATGATTCTTAGATTGCTCTAATGTACATTCACAAATATCATATCTGTACTAATGTATAAGATATTCTAATCTATTTCCATGCCATATTAAGTCTAAGACCTCCTTATCTCAAACTTTTGAATATTATCTACTTTTAAAAAAAAGTGGTAATTTTCTTCTTTTCAATATATCTATTGTCTTGTATAGCTTAAAAAAAAGATATATAGAATGTATGACAAATCATCATAAATTTTAGTATCATATTACATGAATTCTTATTTAAAAATGGACTAGACACTTAATTTTGGAAAGTAAATTAGAAATTGTAACAAAAAAGTTTTAACAAATCTAATAGAATCCTAAATAATTTTTAATTAAATCTCAATAATTTTAATTAAAATCTTAATTAAATCCAAATAAAATCTTAGAAATTATAAAAGAAATATAAAGAAACCATAAATAAATCTTTAAAATATATTTTAAAAATAATTTTAAATAAATAATAAACAATCATAAAAATTATTAAAATAGAGATTCTAAAAAAATAATAAAAATATTAAATTATTAAAAATATAAATACTAAGTAAATATAAATTAAATTCTAAATAAATCCTAATAAAATCCTAATATAGTTCTAAATAATTTTTAAAAATTTCCAAGTAAATCATAATTAAATCTTAATAAAACCATAATAAAATCTTAATAAAATCTTAAAGAAATTTTAAACAAAATCCTAATAAAATCTTGATAAAATTTTAATGAAATATTATATTTTGAAAAAATCTTTAATCAATATAATAACTAATTAATATCTTAATAATTAATAATTCAACTATAGATTTTAATTCAAAAATTTTACATGTCTCAATTATTTACATGACAACAAGCACAAACAATTCTAAGAAGATCAAACTTATAAAATAGAAGATAAAACTCATAATCTACTTAGATGTTGGTTGGCTTCCTTCTTTAACCTTAATGCCTATCTCCCAGTGTCAATGTCTCTTAATTTTGCTATTTAGTAGCTTTTAAATTTTGTAGAATTATTAAAAATAAAGTTTATTATTATTATAATTTTTTTATTTCAAGCCAATTGGCAAATTATTTCAAATCTTAGTAGTCCTCATTGGTCCTTTAAAATGTAATTTTTGAGACTCTAGTATTTTTGTAATTCAATAACATTCAAATGAATTATTCAATCAAGCTTATACTTACAACATATATTTAAAATAATTATAAATATATATATATTTAATACAATTAAATTATAAATTTATAAGATTTCATTTACATATCATCTATCAATCATATAAATTTTTAAAGTATACACTCTTTATATTTTTCAAAAATCCAAAGTCCTTTTAATACAATCTAAAATTTGAAAAGCCTTTATAAAGTCATTACAAAATAAAATCACTTTAAATTAATGCCTAAATATCTTTTTTCTATTTTGCTCTCAAACCCTATTCTTTGTTTTGTAAAAAAAACTCTTGAATTATTTTACGTAAGTGGTTTTGTACCTTGAGGTCTAATTTCAATCTTGGTTCATAGCTAGTCCTCTCTAAATATCAATTCTTAATTTCTTAAGATAATTTTTGCTACAAACTACTCTCAACTCTATTTTAAAGATGTCTATGTTATTTATTTTATTAATCTATATTGTTTTGCTTAAATTATGGCCCTACAAAGTAGATAGAAGTATATCTTATAAATAATAATATTAACACTAAATATTTTTATTAACTTCCTATCTTTTACATGTATTTTGTTATTATATTTTTAATTAGGCTCTTCGACAATAAAATCCATATTTTTATATTACAACAAAATATCAATAGATATTATCAATATACAATTAAATTTATCTATTTACAAATGGAAAATGGTCTCAATCTAGTGGTAAAAACAAATAGTCATGATATTACAAAAAAACAACATATTCCTTGTTGCTAATGTAGAATTAATATTCTTCCTTGCAATAGATATGTGAGTTGATCTTTTGTTGTTCTTAAATTTTTTTAATTGTGTCTTTATTCTCACATGTAGCTCTAATAAATAATTTTCTAAGTCTTTTCATGTAAATTATTAATTTTTGAAGAATAAAAAATATCAAATTATAAATAATAATTATAATTAATATAAAAAGATGATTATTAAATAAAAGAATATATTATGTTTTTATATAAAAACTTTGTCAATGACAAAAGAATTGTTTAGTTATATTAATAGTTATTGATGATACATTTCAAACATTGCTCCAATACTAGATTTATTTTTTTTATTATCTATTATATTAAGAATGAAGGATTAAAGATAGTTTTATATCTAATTTTAATATTTTAAAAAGAATTTTCCAAAATCTAGATACAAATTGAGATGTGTTGAAAGACATGTGTTGACATAGATTATCAAAAGATATTATATGATAAAGATAAAAATATTGCATGATTATATAAAGTCTTCAACTCCTTTTTATATTTGATGACAAAATAAATCTCTTGATATTATTTCTAAGGTCTTCTTGTAATCAAAATGTTTTGTAATTAAAAAGTTATAAAAAACTTAAAGACCACATAATCATGGTTCAAAAATATACCATTGTCACAAATAGAAGCACATGAAAAACTTCATATCATAGCTTTTCATTTAATCTACCAACTATTTATACAACTGACACAAACCTTGAGTATTTTATATTAATTCATGTTTTGATTTGTTGCTAAGCCAATTGAAGTATGTCTTTGTTGAATTTTGTATTTGATATCACTTATTTGCCAAAAATATAATAAATTTCTTATATTATATAGACATAATAGGTGGTCTTCTAACAATTTACACTACTTGTGTGCATGTAAAGTTAAAGATGTTAAAACTTACTATGAGATACAAAAGAGCTAAACAAATGAACAAACAAAACAACAGAAAATTCATGCATATCATGAAAAATATTATTCCATAAAAAAATGAATGATATTCTATTCTTAAGAAATGAGGTAAATAAATCTTGTAAGAAGAAAAAGGATAACAATGCACAAAAAACTACAAAATGTATCCCAAAATAATGATGGATGACTTCAACATGCAATACAAGTACAATATATAAAATCTTTTACAAGTATGGAGTGCTTGTGAAATTAATTTTTTTATAATAAAAAATGATATGTAGATATTACAACATAGTGTCAGAGGATGTAAACTGCAGTCTAAAATTTCACGATGTTAAATTTGAACATCAGTTAACTTAAATACCAATAAAACTATAATTTTCTCAAATAATTTTAGAATATTGGTTTTTTTACCCAAAGATATATTTATATTATTCATCATTGGTATATCATTTGTGTACTTGAATTTTTTTTCTTGATTTACAAAAAAAACTTCAATCTAAACATGTATAGAAAACTTCGATATAATGACAAAATCTGCAAAATTTGAAATATAAACCAAATAGGTTTCCATTACTGCTATATGTTTACATATTGAACGTCTTAAGTATTTTAAGTATTTTTATTTAATATCTAATAAGAATGATATTTTATTTTATGGGAAAAATTTTCAACAAATATATAATCACAATTTAAAATTTAAATTATTTATTTTAAATATAAATATATATATATATATATATATATATATAATTATTTTAATTTTATATATTATGATTGATAAAAAAATTATCACGTTCTTTGATAATATTAAAGAATAATGCTTTTAAGAATTATTCCTTTTGTCTTTTACACAATTTTAGTTCTTTAATTATCAATATTTTTGTAATGTGATTGTTGTATTTAATAATAGTATTTAAAATAAATCATTTTTTCATTTATTTTTATATTTTTATATTTTTTTAATAAATATATATATGTGAATCATTTACTATAAAAAGTTACAAAGTAGCTATTTTATTTCCTTCTATAATTTGACTATACCAAAATTTGACTATACCAATATTCTAATGTATAATTTTTTATCTAATCTTCTTCTTTTAAATTAGTATGTATGTTTTTATATTTGTAAAAAATAAATAAAAAAGATGTTATCCAATAAATCTTCTAATAAAACCAACTTAGATTAATAAAATTACAATAATATATATATATATATATATATATATATATATATATATATTGCAGATTTTTGAAATCTATTAATCATATATTTAAAAATAAAAACACAAATAAAAGCAATCTTATGTAGTTGTATATTCCTTTATTTAGTATTTAAAAAATAAATAATCCATCTTTTTCTTTTATCTCTAACAAGTGATATCTTTTAGTATATTCTATATTGACACCATGCCATTGGTTTTATTGTTATGATTATGATTATTATTATTATTATTTTTATTTACTAAAGAGTTTTCCACCTACTAATTATTAATGTCCGCAATTGCTACAAGTCCACTTTTACCAATTTGTTTTACTAGGCATAATATGGTGAACATGAAACTACTCATTTGTGAAATGGTATTCATCCATGAGGTCAAACCTTGAGGTAATTCTACGACAGCACCTTTGTACCCAGTATTGATTGCTTTAAAAGACCCAATTGACCGGAAAGGAATTGAACTACGTATATCCTCCGACTTTTTTGTTCTTCCACTCTCTCTTATGGTATAACTCCACCAATGAACAACTAATTGCACCAAATTCCTTGAGTCCATAGCATATGCTTTGGATTCTCAACTCTTTATGGGGTTCTCTGTCCCCAAGTGGACTTGGAGTAGTAGTTCAAGGAGGAACATGCCCCAGGACATTCCCTTCACCGCTCCCCCCTTTCTCTTCACTTTCACACACCAAAATACAAAATGGGTTACAACCCTCTCTCTTTCGGAGAAACGCATGTCTGGAGCAACTTCCAAGACGAGAGTTGTGTGTGTTTTGCTTTTGCTTTATTTATTTATTTATTTTTTGTTTATTTTTTGTTTTTTTTAATGTTTTTCCCAAAACCTTCGGTTTTTGTTTTTAAGCATTTCTGGACGAAGCTTCACAACGTCGACGCGTGTGTTTTGAAGACAGAAAATACGCTTCACTGCAAGAATATGCCGATGGAACTATCCGTTGTGGTTTAGCTGCATGAGAGAGTCTGTTTCTCTTTACAAAAGAACACAACAGAGGCTGGACGCAATCTGCTCCATCTTTGACTGACTGTGTACGGTGTTTTGTTTTTGTGTTTTTTTGTTTTTGTTTTTTCTACATTCATGTACGATGCACTTTCTAAAGAAGACCGTAACACGAGATCACCAGCGTAAAGTTATTAACCTTCACTCAAATCCCAATCACGTTACCTGTGCACAGCTTTCCAAGCCGTGCAATGAATTGAAAGTCGTCGTGGGATGCTATCCCGGTTAATGAAAAGCAGGCTTTGCTCTTTATTTCAAACCAAAGGCTACCGGGATTGATTTCGCTATTGGTAAAACGAAGTTCCCAACAATCTACCCATAGTTTAGGGGGATGCCTGCACACGCGGTTGAACATGCCAATGAGAGCTGTTTTAGTGTCGCAAGGTAGGAGTCACCGTTCTGATTGATTTATTTTGAGCTGACACTGTTTTCAGCTTCTGAGAGGTGGTGCAAAAAACCCTGGTGGAGGAGAAAGAAATGAAAATGGGACTAGCTGGGTCCTTTTGCAGATTCTGTTGCAGACCTAGACCTGTGTCGCAAGTCCCCTGGCTCTGCAACTCCACTTCCACCGGCAGGTCTGATGCCTGGACATTGTGGCCTGATTTCACCGTCAGAAAAGACAGTCGTTGTCTCTATCTTCTCCTGATGCTTCTGGAATCTTGGTACTTAAGCAGCATTCATTGGTATGTCTGGAGAATGATTTGGGTTCAATCTGTACGCATTGTGTTTCTTGGGGACGACTGGTGAGTTATTGCAACGGTAAGAACTTGAATTTTGAAGCAGAGCACGTGCAGATTGCTACCTAGGATGATTGAGTCGTGCTAGCCTTGATTATGGCCCATTCCGTGGGTTCATAATCTTGCTTGCAACATACCTGTGGCTTTGCGTTTTGAGGTTTGAGGTTGTTGGACTTCTGGGGTTGTCGTTGTAGGAAGCGATGAGGTTTGAGGAACCCATGTGGCCAGGTCCAGGTTGTGTTGGAGTTTGTCTGTTTTGTCCCCCAGTTGCTTTCCATGTATTCCAACACCTCGATTTCTGGGCTTCCAAGGTGGCCTGTTAATGCCCACAGCATTGTGGGAATAACAATGGTGTGCTAATTTCAGATAGAACATGAGCTAAATTTAGCTTTCAATAATTCGTTTTAGGAATCATGATGGGCACCTGTAGCTCTGGTCCACACATTGTATGACCCTCAAGTCGAATGTTGCGAAGGTTAGTCGTGAGTTAGAGGGTAATGTTGGTGCTTCAAATCCAAGATAGTCGCAAGTGCTCATTTTCCGCAGTTGTAGACAACGGTGATTTTCCACATCTTACTAATGTAACGCTCTCCGCATTTTTTGCTGCAGCGAGGGGTGTTTTTTGTGAAGGAAAAAGAATACAATGTATCGCGGGACATGGACGTGGGTGGTAGTGCTGCTGGCCCTGTTTCTGGCGAGATCGGCTGCGGCTGAAGTCGCTGGAAGCACCAGCCGGTACGTGAGACGATTGGCGGAGAGTGTGGATTTGCCATACGATTCACCGTACTTCTCCGTGCCGCCGGGCGAGAATCCTCCGCAACAGGTATGTTGCAGTCGAGAAATTTTGTGCTTCAAGCGTGATCAAATTGACGATGATTGAAAGATTTCTGAAAATAGGCTCACAGATGTTCGCATTCTATTAGGTCACCTCCCTCCTACAGCCGCTCGCTTCTTAGCTGATAACAGGTATCGAGGATTAAGTAGCTATGGTTGTTTTTCAACGATAGGGGACTGTCAATTTTGGATGTTCAAGCTGGGCTAGCCTCTCTCTGTGGCAATTCTTGCCCCAAAAAATATCGTCATTAATCATCGGGTTTATCTTAGTAAATCCTTAGAAGGTTAAATCGTGTAAAGGCATGTCTGCAGCAAATGTTCCTTTTAGTGTTTGGTTCTGCCAATAGAATTCTGTGACGAAATGCCATCATTCAATGCAACACATAATTTTTCTGAAACTGAATCCCTGATAGTTTCCCGTTGAGAAGACTTTCTGTTAAGTAGCTCTAAATCCCAAGTAAACCCAAGAAACGGTCTTGGATAACGAAGCAGGCAAGGTTCGGTGGGATATGATCTAATGGTGGCTCTAAAAACGTGTCAATGGGAAACCGAGTTTTAAAATTAGTTCTTGATACGATGTAAATTCCGGAGAGTTGATGACTTTTTCTCGAAAGATGCTTGGAAGAATGTTAATTCGAACTGAGATTTTCAAGTGCGACAACTGTTTGGATGCTGTGTCTGCGCCTAGAAAACGATTTCCACTAATGAAACGTTCAGTTAAGACGGTCTGGTGCAATCGACTGCAACACTGGAAAAGTGACATGCATTCGATTCAATTCATAAAAGTGTGGTGCTATGATTTCGGCAGGTGCATCTGACGCAAGGAGATTACGATGGAAAAGCCGTCATCGTGTCTTTTGTCACAATCAAAATGGCCAGGCCCAAGGTCCATTATGGAACCAAGAAGGGCGATTACCCTTGGGTGGCCAGGGGATACAGTACTCAGTATTCGTTTTATAACTACACGTCGGCTTTCATCCACCATGTTGTAGTTTCTGACTTGAAGGTGTTGATATTTTCTGCATACCCACACTCTCACTTCTCATCCAGAAAGAGCAACCTAAGTAAAACATCCAAACCCCTTTGCCAGAACTTGTCGCTCACATCGATACATTTGCTCAACAAGCACCATTGGAAACATGATAACAACAAGAGCTGTATTGTCATTCAGATGTGTGAGCCACTCCGTTCATTGAACTTCTGATTGTCCATCGGAAACTGATCATTGGTACCCTTGTTACGCTGCAGTTTGACACAAAGTATTTCTACAAAGTTGGAGAGGGGGATGATGCGCGTGAGTTTTTTTTCATGACACCGGCAGCCCCTGGACCGGACACTCCCTACACTTTTGGAGTTATCGGTGTGTTCCGTTCCTCTATTGAATTTCACAGAAGACTAGTTTTTTCATGAATCTGTGAAGCTTAGCAATGTGGCTTTCGACAAGCTCATTAGACTATCATCTTATGATTCAATCAGGAGATTTAGGACAAACCTATGACTCAGCCGCCACTTTGGAGCATTACTTGCAAAGTTATGGCCAATCAGTACTTTTTCTTGGTGACCTTGCTTACCAAGACAATTACCCATTTCATTACCAAGTCCGTTTCGATACGTGGAGCCGGTTTGTTGAACGCAGTGTGGCTTATCAGCCGTGGATATGGACATCTGGAAACCATGAGATTGATTATGTCCCTGAAATTGTAAGTATTGTCATGAAATTACTTCTAAGGTCAATTGCTACAGCTGTATTAAGTTCTACCTTTGGTAATGTAACACGATTCAAGGTATTAATGAAATAGTGAGATTCATGGTTTGTTTTGTTTCTCAGAGTGAGATTACTCCATTTAAACCTTTCAATCATCGGTTCCCTACACCATACTGGGCAACCAACAGCACTTCACCCCAGTGGTATTCCGTCAGGCGTGGACCAGCTCATATCATTGTTCTCTCATCCTATTCTGCCTACGGTATTCTTCCCTACCGATCACATCTTTCAGGTGTAGACCTTCAATATGCATCCTGAGAATCGATTACTTCATTTAATTAATCTGTGTTTGAGAAGCCTTTGGTTACTTTTTCGGGTGTGCTGATATGTTTTGGGTTGTCACAGGTAAGTACACACCACAATATGTCTGGTTGAAAGATGAGCTTAAGAAAGTCAACAGGAAAGTGACTCCGTGGCTCATCATTTTGGTGCATTCGCCGTGGTACAACTCTAACACTTATCACTACATGGAGGGTGAGAGCATGCGAGTGATGTTCGAGTCGTTCATTGTAGCTGCCAAAGCCGATATCGTGTTTGCTGGACATGTCCATTCATATGAACGCTCCGTAAGTTCCTTTTCTGTTTAATTTGACTTTTTCTTGATTGATTTCATTGATCTGAGGGTCGCTCCACTGTCTTTTTATATCGGTTGTTCAGTCCATCTTGATATTCATTGTTAAGAATACCCTCTCCAGTAGAGCTGAAGCTCGCTTGAGTTTTATCGTTACAGATTTCTCTAGCCTAATTTTACGATGTGGTCTTAATGCAGTTCCCAGTGACGAATATCAAGTACAACATTACCAACTCTATCTGCTCTCCTGATGTAAATCCGTCAGGTCCAACCTATATTACTATTGGTGATGGTGGTAATATTGAAGGCCCGGCCGCAACGTAAGTGCCCAATTTTCATATATGATCCCTTTAGACGATTGTGTATAGCAATTTTTTCTTACGATTATTTATGTGTCTTACCGCTGTTAGCATTTGGATCAATGATTTTAGTTTCAATTTCATTAGGAAGGGACATTGTCATGATTCCACTGCAAATTTCTCCATTTCTCAATTTTCATCCAAATTTTACTACATGATTACAGGTTCTCAGAACCACAACCTTCCTACTCAGCTTTCCGTGAAGCTAGTTTTGGGCATGGATTACTGGATATCAAGAATCGCACAACTGCGATTTGGACATGGCACAGGAATCAGGATGGGGAAGCTGTGTCAGCTGATAAGGCAGTTATTCGCAACAAGATATATAATTAAGTCAATGTTTACTTGAAAATCTAGAGAAACATTTGAAAAACATTGTCACTAGCTGTAAATATTGGCAACGGTTTAACGATGAACAGATTGATTTGAAGTTACAATTTGTTAACAAAGGAATTATTTACTTTTGATTAGCTTTTAATTTGTTACACGGTATATTAACAATATATATATGTTACACTTTGCAATATTTTTTTTTTCACTTCGGATAAGAGTGAAAGTAAAAGGAGAAAGTCGCTACTTTCTAAATAAAATATTGTATGCAATTGCAAATACATAGAGAGAAGTTATTTTGCTTACATTAACAAGCAAATAGTGCTATTAGGATATTACGTTTGTACACTACACAATTTTTGATTGTATACTTTTTCATTTCCGAGTGTGTCTAAATGTAATTGTATGTAATGGACAGGATTTTCATCACTAATTAGTGATTGCATTTACACAATATAATGTATGAGAAAAGATTATACCGAAAATTTATTACCTTCAAATTGAAGTTTTCATCATGTTTTGACACTAACAATTGTATGTCCAAAACTACACAGAAATTCGGCTAATGTACGGACGGGAAAAAAATCTCGCAACAATGATTGCAAAAAACTGGCGAACTATAAAATCTTCGTAAAACTTTCTACAATCGCAGCACTGCTTTAGATGAGAATGTAGTCGGCACAATCGCACAAATTGTTCGTGCAGCTTATCTCGCAGCTTACATGATCATGGCAAGTGCGACAGCAGCAGATAGAGCGACAACAGCGGACCCAGCGGTGAAGGACGAGTCAGCACCGCCGGATTCCGGAGGAGACCCAGGCACTGAAGCTGTGGGAGCAGTAGGTGATCCTGGGACAACACCGTTACCTGTGGGGGCTGCGGTATAATCATTCCACACATTGCGCTGTTAGTTATATCATGAAATGATGCCGATTACAGCAAAACTTGAGATAGAATTGAATAGGATGGGTTGAAACAACACGTCTAAAACATACCAGGTGACATTCCGGGAGATCCAACTGGTGATGGTGAAGGCTCCAAGTTGTAAATTGGGATTGCAGTCAAAGTTGTGGCAGGAAGCAACACAGTGTTTACGATATGGACGACGGAGTTGCAGACTCGAAGGTCAGCGGTGATGACCGTAGCATTACTTCCCGCACCGATGAAGGATACGACAACCTGTATTTCAGGGAACAACTTCAGGATACAACCGCGTTGTGGACATAACATACGCACTGAACCCTACTGGTGAAAATCAACTGACAGTTTTGGGCGCTTACGGTGGGCGTGGCAGTCTTGTCCACAGTCAATTCATAAGCTTTCCCGAGGGCGGTAGTCAAAGTTTGTCCGTCCGTGAGGTCAGCTGCAGTAGCGGGACTGGGGACGATGTGGTACAACAAGATACTGGCCGCACGGTTACTTCCTCTGCACATCGTCGCAAATAATTAGATAACTTCCATACACACCACTCACATACTAACCAAATGTATCAGGTACCTCTGTAAATCGGCAGCGGCCCGGGGAGAAGGTGAAGCAACTGAGTGGATGGTTGATAGAGCACACTTACGGAGCAGTGACTTGCTCCAATGTCAAGTTGTTGGCAGCAAGGATGGAGAGTAATCCACCAGTTCCATTGAAGGCATTGTTGTCTGGTGCTAGGACAGTGACATTGTCGGTCATGCTGAGTTGCTCCGCGAGACCCGAGGCTTCAATAACATCTGCGAGAATTGAGAGACTAGGCTGTGCGCGTACTGCTTCCAGGAGATTTGTATTACACTGCACGGTGGAATAATGTCAGAAAAGTCCGCCATCATTTTACAATTAAGGAACCGCAATCACATCAAGGGTTCGTTCAAGTGAGAATTCAATATACTGCAAAGAAATCTTCGCGAATAACAGTGTACTCATCCGTAAGCTGATGACCACTCTCTATCGAACAGTACATTCACTCGCAACAGTGACCATTCTCTTCTACTGGTTGCCAAATAATTTTCGGTAATCATCTACCCAATTCTGTACCTGTTGTGCAGAAATGTGTGGCACTACTGCCATCACCACCAGAAGTGCGAGCACATAACTGCGAAGTGCTGCTGAGGATGCCATTGCAACCATGTCCAAGTTCAAATCACGGTCAAGGATTGGTGGTACGTAGTGGCGTTCTGATGGTCACTGCTGTTAGAAATGAATAAATTGATTCACATCGTCGTGATAGATAGGTGCGAGATATATATATATATATATATATATATATAGATGTGTGGTAGTTTCCTATCGATGGACCTGGAAAAAGGTAATGTGGAGTAGGTGGGACGAGAGATGGTTGACGTGGGAAGCTGGCTTTCACATCTTGCTTCACGGACCACTTGGCATTACTGTTGTGGTTGTTTTGACGACGAAGCATCCAGAAAGGTTAAGAGGAGTGGGCCCATGCTTTCTATATTCGATCTGCTGCTTGCTCCGAAGGAGAGGTCAATCCTTGAAACGGTTAGGTGTACGACCACAGCTCCGAATGCTTTGTCCGTGCAATTCACAGACTTTTTCACCATAGATATAGCAGTCAACGAACCTGGTTTTGGAAACACTTTTACTACCTTCGTACCATATGCACCCACATGCAGTTTCGCCGACTTTGCACAGAACAGAGCGGAAGAGTACTACTTTTCCATTTTTGCAAGCTTCTGGAAGCTGCGGAAGGGACTGCAAAAAGGCCTGAGTTTGGCAGGATGGTAATGTTGTTGTGCAGACAACCACATCCGAATGGAAAGGAAATGAGAAAATGGCTTTTCCTCGGCGACTCTGACGCAGTGCGTCGGACCCCGCTTCCTCGAAGTTGCTGCTCCGGCCAACTCCACGGCCTTGGTTACGATGTTTCTTAGCATCTTCGCTTGAGGGAACTTCGTCACAGCTTCGAGTTTGTGGAGGATATTTCGGTGCATGTTTGGGTTTGTTTGTTTGCATGTATGTATGTGTTTGTGAATGTGAGAGAGGGAGTGAATGAGAGAGAGTGCATGTGATATTTGTTTTTGGAATTTAAACTGCAGCAGAAAATAACTTTTTTTTATTCCTATTAATATTAGGGATTACTATTTTAATTAATTAATTAATTAATTAATTAATTGGATGAGAGAAACAGTTGGTCATTTGTAGCTAAAAAAATGTTCTAAAACAGTTTTGATGTAAAGAGTATTATTTGATTGTCGACATGGTGAATTTTTGAATAACTTAGTTATTATTATAATTAGGTAATAAAATTATTTTTTTAATGTTGATTCCAATAGAAAATTGTGGATTTGAAGGATGTTTATGTGATGTTAGATTATAACTTAAAATTTTTTTTGGATTTATTTGGTATAAATATTAAAAAATTATAATGTATATTTTTGGTACATATCCATTGGTTGTAAACTTTGTAAACTATTACAAATAAACATTATGATACTTTTTTTTAGTTGCATCATACAAAGAAAATACAAAGATGATTAAGTATAGTAAAACACTAAATATTCTTTTATAGAATTAATTTAAATAAGTAGAAGAATATTAATATTTAAAAATATATTTATTTAAAAAAATTAAAAGTTTTATAATCATCTTTAAATAGAAAATTATAAGATCAAATAATAATTAAAAAATATAATAATGTTTGCTAGAAATGTTAAGTAGAAATTAGATTAGTAGTACTGTAGTTTAAAAGTACATTAAAGCACTTTCCAATCATAATGTTTTACTTAAATAATTAGAATAAACTCATTTAACCAAATAAATAATTGTGTAACTGTTGCAATAACCTTAAATTACTAAAATTTGTATTTAATAGAGATGTTTTTGTGATAAAAATGTATTATAAAAAATTACCTATTATAATGCAATCTTTGAAAGTTGTTTAAATATTTTTTGGTTGAAAATGAAGTTAATATAATAATTTAAACCTTCTCAAAAGTTTATGTTGATATATGATCATACAGAAATAAATGAATTTTATTGAATCAATTTATTGTTATTTTTATGTAAATTTATTTTTTAGAAAATATTATAAAATATTTTAAATTCAAAAAATATATACGTAGAATATATGTTAAATAAAAATGACGTTATAGATAAAATTATGCATGTTACTACATTGTAAATGTGTATTGGAAATTAATTAATTAGTTTTTTTTATAATTATTTATCTCTACAAAAATAAATATACAAAGAAGATAATTTCAAAACTTCAGAAACATACTTTAATATTTTATAATTCTTATTTATATATCATGTATATTATCGTACTCTAACTAATTCAAGCAATAATGGATTTTAAGTAATCTATATATATATATATATATATATATATATAAATACAATACATTTTACCAAGCACAAAAGTGCTCTATACAACAATTAAAAATGGAGACGGGGAGGGGAGAAACAAGAGAAAGAGGAGAGGAGGTGGGTGGGAGCATGAGGAGGTCAAGACTAAATACACGGACTGGGAACATGGACAAAAGACAAGTTAACAATATGAAGTGATTTTATTATAGATTATGTTTATATTAAGTAATATTTTATACATTCATATTCAAAAAAAAAATTAATGAGCTAAAAATTATTTTAATTAGATATTTTAACTTAAATCTTATTATAAATTTATTTAATTGGATTTGATTTATATTTATTAAGTGTCCATAGATTTACTTCTTGTTTTAAAAATTTGAATGTATCTACAAACTATATTATTAGTTAATTTAGTTATACTTAAACAACTTTATTTTCAATGTTGAAATATAAATTTTTAAATTTTTTCACAAAGATTGAAAGTGTATTGACAAAAAAGTCTCTCTCTCAATATATGTATATCTATATATAAAATTTTTAAAAAATATATTTTTTCAATATTTGTATACCTTTTATAAGTTTATAAATTAACATTTTTTTAGAATAAAGAAGAAATCGTACTTCTTTTATATATTTTTCTTCAATTTTGAATGTAATATAAAAGTACTCTACTTATTTGTGTTTATTTCTTATGTATATCTCTCTCTCTCTCTCTCTCTCTCTCTCTCTCTATATATATATATATATATATTTATACATATAAGGTGTTGCTATTGCTACCACAATCTTTGTTACTACCTCCACAATTTTTGCCAATGCCACCACAAGCTGCCCTAAACTCCATAAATCTATTGTGTTAAAAAAGCTATTCTTAAGCACCTACATTAGACATTGCTCCTGATCCCCAAAATGCCCCAGGAGCCGCCGCATCCTCATCAGTGGCACGTTGGAGTTCTACGGAGTGTTTAAGTCGGTCGCCGACAACTCTCCCACAGATTCTCCCCGTGTATCCAGAAATCGATTGAACTCACCCAACTTATGAAGCATCCCCCGTTCACTGATTAGAATACAAAGCCATCCTATTGCATTGTCGGCCGATCGTGTGGGTGCAGCTTTAAAAATAAAGCTACAGCATGGGATTGAGGATCCACAGTAACTGGTCTTTGCTAACTAAAGGCTCAATAGTAGACACATACAATAATGAGCCTTAATTTGAACCGAACCACTCCACTAAGAAGCAAGATGGATTTGAGACTTGAACTTGAGCTCTTAGTGTAAAGCAAACTCATGAACCCTTGACCTACTCAATCACGAGTGCAACTCAGCCACGTAGATGCCACATAGGATCATTATGGCAGCCACATGGGATGTTCACTCGTGAGTGAATCAACTGGGTTGTGGTGCTTTTGTGGAGAGGGAGGTGAGCTGCAGTCGCAAGCCGGTGGTGACTAGGTCGGGAGCTGCATCGGCGATTGGGGCGCTGTTTTTTTCCCTCTGAGTTCTTAGATCTAGGAACCCAATTGACCCATGTTATTGAATGTCTCGTAGTGTAGCTACAGTATGGCCTTTGTATTATCGTTCATGTTTTTTCTGGTTTGTTATGACGCACTGCTGTGAACGCTGCTAATTTGATCAGCTTTGTTTGATCGTCTTGCCCCTCGGCCGTAAGCAATTTTCTCTGCGGCCTCTGGCGCGTTGCGATTCTGTGAGGCTCCACAATAATGTCGTGGAGTCTTGCATTGCTCTTGGGTGTACTCATCTCTTTTGCAGAACGCGCCATGATAGGGACTCTCTACTCAAGGACCATAAATCTTAAACGGGGGATGATTCACCGGTGGGTAAGTTCAATTGACTTCCGGATACACGAGAGAATCCGTGGGAGAGTTGTCAGCAACGGACTTAAACACTCCGTAGAACTCCAAGGCATCACGGATGAGGGTGCGGCGGCTCATAGAGCATTTCTTTGCACAGCAACAATGTTTGGAGTTGGTGATTAAGATTAGATTTTTTAACACAAAAAATTGTTGGAATTTAGGGTAGTTTGTAGTGGAATTAGAAAAAAATTGTGGAGGTATGTGGTGGATTGCAAGTTGTGGTAGTAGCAAAAATTGTGGTGGCAAATAGCAACACTCTATATTTATATATTTATTTATCTTTAAATTATCATATATTTTACAATACTCTTTCAAATTTTATTGATGAAATTTAACAAAATAAATAACACAATGTTATTGTTAGACCATTTAATTTTTTGAATAATTTGTGTAGGTTCTATTGTTATACCTATTAAAAAACTATTTGAGATGGTGCAAACTTCAATAGTCTTATTGGACATTGTTTTCTTAGGAAGAAATAAATTTTATGTACTATTAGTGTAGATTGATGTAATTTGCTATTAAGACTTTTCAAAATTTTAAAATAATTGGATTTAGTATTCATCAATATGGTTTATAATGGAAGATGTGTATACCAAATTGAATCAAAAGATTGTGCTTGAAATTTGGTAGTTTTATTTTCAAAGTCAAGAAAATTATCTTATTATGTATTAATTAAAAATATAGTTGAATCTAACAATAGTTAAGATATATATTGGTGGTTTGACTTCATTGGTTAAGATTAGACTATTAGTATTATAGATACTATATTTACAACATCACATAAAAAATATATTATCTATTTGAGGTGATTTCAATTACTTACAAAGTTGTTACTTGTATTTATGCTGTAATACTACCATTAGATAAAAGATTATATTATAGAGGAGTTTAAATAAAAATACTATAGCAAATTATCTTTGAAACATAAATAATAGACAAGGATGTAATAAAAATTAATAATGGTATTATCTTATGCTTACTTGTAACTCCAAAAGTTTAAGTAATAAAATGTTTTTATATTAATTTTAGCATTAAATCTAATTTTGATTATAAAAACATCTTAATTAAGATAATATTGAAAGATAATATAATTACTTGTAGATTTTTTAAAATTTCTAATGATATCTCTTATTAAAAAATATTTCTATTTAGATACCAATAATTAACATCTTATATTATATTCTTTATAACAAAATAGAATAAAAATTAACATATTAGTATTTTTATAAAAATAATTATTTGTATGTTTGCATTCCTAGCAACTTGCTATTATATTGGATACGTTATGCTCTAATTTAAGAAATCAAGTAGTTTTGATGTAATTTAAAATGATCCTTAAATACTCTTCTAAATTACTACATTGTTGTTATTTTAGTCAATTAAAATGACTTGCATTCAAGTTATATAATGAAGTAGACTTTAATACCATCATTTATAAATGAATGAATAAAGTGTAGATAAGTTATAAATGGATGAATTTATAATCCATCCATTTATCATTTATCTACACTTTATTCATTATAAATTATAAATGATTTTTTTTAAGATAACAAAAGAAAAAAAAAATAAAAAAATAAAAAAGATATGAAAAAATAAAATAAGTTGAGTGAATCAAATACTAATAAGAAAAAAATATGCTTATGATTCTAAAAAACAATTAGTAAGTGTTGTCAATAGTTGTTGAGAAGTAGAATTTATCCATTAATTTATAGCTTATTGTGACTTGTAAGAAAATAATGAATAAAATTAAAGATATATATATATATATATATATATATATATATATATATTTTTTTTTTTTTTTTTTTTTGTGAAGTAATAAAAATAGATTCTTTTACAATCTTTGATAAGAATATTAAATTTATATTAGTAAATATTTTTCTAATAATTCTTATTACTATTCAAAGATTAAAAAATAAAAATTTAATATTTTAAAAAATGATTAAGAATTGCAATAAAATAAATTATGTAAAAATTCAATTAATTCATAAAAAAATTATAAAGTAAAAATATCTTATTCACAATTTTCTCTTTTAGAATATTAAAAAATATGTAATAAATTATTTATATTTTCTACATACAAAAATTTATATATAATTATATAAAATTTTTATTGCCAACTAAAAATAAACTTATAATTTTTAATCAAAATTATTTCTATAAAATATTTTAAAATTTTAATTAAATTAATATTAGTAATTTTTTCTATTTGAATCATCTTTTTTAATATAATATTTATAAAAATACATATTTTATATATTATTTTATAAAAAAATTATATAAATTAAATCCTAAGATTGCAATGATAATCAATATTTAGTTTTTATTTAAAAAAATAAAAATAAGAGATATATAGATGTAAAATGCTTCAAATATAAATAAAGTTGTAAAAATTATTGATACAAAAAAAGTATCTAAAATATATAATTTTACATATAATTGATGGTTCTTTTATTAGAACCATATTTGAATAAATAATAGCATATAATATTGATGATTTTATAATATTTTTTATTATATTTTTAGATAAAAATATGGTTAAAATCTAATTACATTTTATAAAAGAATTATAATAATTGAAGTCAATAATAATACTAATAATATAAAAGTAGGACCAAAAATTAAAAATAAAAACAAAAGAATGAGATAGAATATATAAATCTAAAATTAATACTCAAATAGATAAACATGATAGATTATATATTATATTTCTTATATTTTTATTAGTATATAGATGTATTACTTAAACTTTCAAGATTATCAACAAGTACAAGATAAGGTCCTATGAGACCAAATGATATACACATAATGATCAGAAAAGAAAGCAAGCCACTATTTATTTTTTAATCAAAATCACACGGCCTCTAGCCCAATACTATCTTAGCTTAGAGTGCTACTACTTGAAACCTATGTATACTATATTTATTCTTGATTATCCCATTCTACTTTTTTTAATGCTTAAAGAACCTTCTATCTTACTACATCCTTAATAAGTTTGGCAAACTTGTAATAGCACCTTATTTCTTTCCTTATTATTTTTCTAACCCCCTACCATCATAATACTTTGGCAAGTCTCATCCACGGATAGGTACAGACTCCTTGGACATTGTTGTCTTATAATACAACTATATAGTGAAAATATAATCAAAAATAAAATTTTAATTAATATCTAATCATTTTGGTTCAATAATAATTTAAGATATTTAAACATAGATTTTATAAAGGCCTATTAATTTATTTTCTTGTCTTCATAGCTAGTAGATTAAAGGTTGGTTAGTAATTTTACCTTTTAGATTGTAGAAATTATTTTATTACCATAGAAAGGCCATAAATTGATAAAATTAGATTTGAAGAGATAAATAATTAGTATGATTGATATTAGGATTAAGTTGAGGATAAGGTAGGCTAAAAAATCCCTAGAATAGGTTAGGTTGATATTCAAGGGTCGACTATTTGTGGAACATGGTCAAATACCAACTTCTAGCCACAGAAACGATTGCTTAGGATAATATAGGAGAGCATTCAAAAATCGGCAATTAGAACTTAGGAGCTAGCTTTAAGTTGATTCTAAAAGTGTAAGGCTTTTTTTCATAGGATTTAGGATGACTTTGCAATTATTGTTCAAAATCAAAGTTTATATTGGTAATTTGGGTTTTATGCAATATAATTAGGGCTAGCACTCTTGGCTAGTTGGTGCAATTGGTATCACATCTACAATTCAAAATTTGATAGCGCTTGGTTAATTAAATATGCTAAGTGTATGTAAAATTTTGTGTCAATTTAATAGTGAAATTGAAAGATATTTGGGTTTTGATATAAGAGGGTATTAAAAGTTGGCAATTTGGGATTGATTAAGATTTTTATGATATCTGAAGATCTACTAATTAGAATAAGGTGAAATTTGGCATGGTAATAGAAGACTTTAAGTTCAAGCCATTTATTAATTTTGAATTGAAGTTAATGATTGGAAGAGGAAAAATCGCTACTGGAACATCTGCATCAACTTTCAAGTTGATAGCCAAGTGACATTAGTGTAGTTTTTGGACTTTTTTTCACAATTTGTTAGTTGAATTGGATTGAATTTTTTTGAGCATATAAAAAACTTATAATGTCATTTGTAAGAAAAGTTTTGCACTAAAAAGATAATTAGATTAGGAGTTATAATTTGCCAAAGCTCACTAATTAAAATTAGGGCTTGCAAAGAGAAATCAAAATTGCTTAATTATGAAAGTAATAAGGCAATTGGATTTTATGTATGATTGAGGTTTCGAAGAAGAATATTTTTGAAAATATTATATTAACTTTAAGCACTTTTGAATTAAAATTCGAAATGCATTCTTCTTATTTGGATAGAATCTATTAGGATTTCTTGGATATTTCTAAAACACAACATCACCTTCCACAATCAGGTGTCCAATACATTTCCAAAGAAGACAACATGTATTACAACAACATATAGCACCTTCATAATCAAGTATAGTCATCTTAGGCAACTAACATTTATTCTTCAAAGTATTTCACATCCAATCCTTATAATGTTTATAATGCAAGAAATGTTTTGGCTTTGTTTTGCAAGAATAAGATTGAGCACTATAAAGTGGTTTTTGTCTATCATATAGTTTTTGTATTACTCTTACAAATCTCTAATGCATATAATAATATTTGTTCTAGATTTTTAATACATATAAATAAATATTAAAAATCAATTTACTTGTTGATTTTTTATAAAATAAACAATCTATTAAGTTGGCATGCATAGCATACCATTCCTTGAAGTATAGATATTTGATAAAATATTTTGATATCGTATTTATTATCCTCAATATATTATTAGTTTTATTGTATGAATTGCTATTGTATGTGTCTTTATCATTGAACTTGTGCTGAATGGCCAAAGCATCAAGTTATTACTTGTGACACACCAACAACATTGATTAGGAGGCATAAGCTTCAAATATATCAAAATTGTGATTAGATATGCTATCTATGACTTGCAATTGATTATCATAGTGGACTATTTATTTACAAGAAATATGAGATAAATTTATATCTTCATGAATTTGCTTAGTATATAAGATTGTTAGAGTATTTGATAGTATATTAGGTACAAATCATGATTTTATTAATGTTAAGTTAGCCAAAATCAAGATGGATTTGTCATAAACTTACTACATTCATGTAGTCAAATTTTTCTTGCTTGCAATACTCATTCTATGTATTGTGTTTTTAAGATATGTAAATAGTTTATTAATTACAAATTTAAATGTCACTTGTGTCTCTTATAGCATGATATTGATCACTTGCAATACTTTTACTTGAATTTTTTTAGTATTTTTTAGGGCCTCAAAAGTACCATATTTTTGCCTTATTACTTAAAGTTTATTTTGTAGCTCCTAAAACTTGCCATCCATAGTAATATAATCATACATAAAAGTAACAAGTTTATACTGCTATTAGAGTATAATGCGGTTTTTTTTTTTGAATTGTAATTGTGTGCTCTCTATCTTGTAATATATATCATCTATGTCCTATACGCTTATGGATATTAAAGAGGCATTGTGCAACTTGACTATCTTCTTGTTCAACTAATAAACTTGTATTTATAACAATATGTTGAGCTTGTAATACTTTTAGATCATGGCTTGATGTGGCCTTTGCAATGCTATAACCTTGTGCTTTATTCTTTATCCAATATTATTAACTCATGTATTATTTGTCTTAGGATTTTTTATTGAAAAAAAGTGTCACAAACTATTCTTTTGTAAGCTATTTTTTAAGAACTTTGGTATTTTGAGTAAATGAAGATGGTATTGACATCAACATCAATATAAGATTTTTTTTTGCTTGGGTTCCTCATTGTGCTCTTTATATTGTTGTTTGATTTTAGCATCCTCTTTGATTTTTTTTTCAATGTCTTTTATTAACATCTAGGGTTGTAGGCATTAGGACTTTCAAAATAATGCTTATATTCACTTCTATACATTGTGAAAAATGGGCTACTAATGCTACAAGAATATAGCTCTTATTGAAGGTATTTTAATTCTTATATAAAGATATTATAAATAATTTTTTTCTACTCAATTTATTTTCTATCTTTTGTTAGGGGCAAACATCCATCATAATTGTTGATATTATATTGACTAGCTTGCAAAAAAAATATAAAGGCAAGTATACTACAAATATACATATATTTTTTGAAATTGCATCAAATCTTGAAGGTATTTGTATTGTATCCTCCAACTATATTAATCTTGGCAGTGATAAGATCTTTGTAGTTGGAATATGTATGTTTACACTTAAGTCTATAGCCAAATATAACTTGGAGATATTTGATGCTCTACAGGATTGATTGGCCTTCTATTGTGTCTGTATATTAATTCTTACTTGGATTGCAAGAAGACATACTTTATATAAATTCTTTATATCACTTCTCATTTATGGTGGGTAATAGTTGGCAATAGTAATTTCTTAATCCTATACTATTGGCTTATTTAAGAAGTAGCACGCAAAAAAATAAGGACTGAGCTTGCAAAACTATATGGACAAAGTTTATTTGTGATTACAATAGTAGTATGCAAATTTTAGTTGTCTTGATTGATCAATAAGACTATATTGTTAAGCAACGTAAGCTGTATTCTATATGATCCATACCAAAGTGTATCAAATTTGGAATTGCAAATTTTTGAATATTTAGAATAGAAATGATTATATTGTATCTATTAAATTTGTAAGATCTATATATCTTCTAGTATACAATCAACATTTTTTTCTTAGACTATGCTTGATATTAATTATGGCATGATGGAATAATTCTTTAATTCTTTCAAGATCTTCTAAGCAAATTATAAGTGCTTTTGTAATGGATTTCTTCAAAGACATAAGTTTGTTGAATGCAAATATAATATATTTTGAAGGGAGTAACAATTGAATATCAAATACAAGTTTGAATGGTAAATATGTCATTATAGTATTATATGTAATACAATGGGTTCAAAAGACAATTAATAAATATTCATCTTAATCTTTTTTATTTTTATATATAAAGTGGCATAATATATTAATAATAGTCTTATTTATAAACTTGATAAGATTATTATTTTAAAGATAGTATATCATATATATTTAATATTTAATTATAAATTTGTCAATAAGTTGTTTGATTATCTTATTTACAAAATGTATACTTTTATTGGAAATTATTTCAAATAGACATCAAAAACTTGTGATGACATTTTTATAAAAGAATTTGGTGATGACCAAGGTAGTATTGGTTTTTTAATATACATACTTTGTACCATTTAGTAACATAATTTATTGCCACAAGTATACATTTATTATATTATCAAGTAAATAGTTTAATAGGCCCTATAAAGTTTAACTTCCAATATATAAAAAGCGCTAGTAGAGGTAATGACCATAATAAGACTTGTTCTGTTTGTACAAATTTTAGTTTGATTATTTGATATGCATGGCAAAAGAAAAAGTACTTGAATATATCTTTATAAAATATAGGCCATGATTTCTATATAACACGAAGTTTTTTAATAGTAGTATTGATTATTTAGTATTTTTTTTATTAGAACATTATGTGATGCTTAGATTAGATCATTTTGTTAGGCTATTAGGAAGTATAATCAAGTATTATAATCTATGTCAAGTTTATATAACTTATCACTAATATATGTATATAATAAAAATTTGCATGCAAAATTTAAATAATGTAATCTCATAAGTATTGGCAAGATTTATTTGCGGATAAGATATTTAATAAAATCTCATATCCAATCATTTGTTGGTAATTTTATATACAAAATATTATTATAAATGTATGGATCTAGAAATAATTTGTCAATATCTAAATCTAATATAAGATTGGATGTTTTCAAGAAATAATCCGTGATTATGTTATATTTTCTATGCATGTGAATAACTTCAAAGTCATATTCCATAAGTAATATTATCTATCTTGTTATTGTTTTAATAATCACGGGTTAATTTATCAAATAGAATAACATGTGATAGTTGAAGAAAAACTAAAATCTATTTTCAAAAAAATAATGTTTGTATTTCTTTACAACATAAACCATTGTCAGGGCTTTGCATATTATGTTTGAGTAATTTCATTTTGATGTATTTAATCTTTGGCTTATATATGATACATATTGATCTACTTTTTTCATATGTTTTTGCATAAGTATTACTCTAACAACAATATTAGAGGTATTAATATATATGCAAAAAGAGAGTTTCTAATTGGGTACCAATAATATTGGATGGTTGTATTCATGTATTTGATCTCCTCAAAAGCTTTAGTAGTTCATAAGTTTCAATGAAATTTCTACTTATACTTGGATTGATTGAATTTCAATATGTAAGAGATTAAATGTGCTAATTATTTTTTATAAAGGCGATGTTGAACTAAAAAAATCATGAATATACTCAATATTATTTTTTGATTGCAAGGCTTTAGGCATATTTTGGATTTGCTTGATTTTCTTAAGATTGAACAACTTATCCAAGTGACAAATGTTATATTCGAATATAAGTAAAAAAAAAATGTATTTATTTGTATTAAAAGTAATGTTATATTTTTGATAGACTTCAAAGATTTATCATAAATATTGTGCGTGTTCTTTCATAAATATATAGATTATTCTATCATAGAGATATATTTTAAATAATTTCTTGAGATACAACTTAAAAGTAAATTCTATCATTCATTAGAATATCATAGATGCATTTTTACCACCAAGCAATATTTATTTAAACTATATTTATTTAAACAAGAATGGCTCATAATTTGAGTGTAGTTGGAATTCATTCAATATCATTTTTGTTGAATTGGCATGGCATTTGGAACAAGATTGATCTAATATACTATAATCTCTATAAATATTCTCTTTAAATCTTTGTGTGGTCATGAAAATATATCTTGATATTCATAGAATAGCAAGATTGCAACAATTTTGATGTTACTAAATGCATCAATATTTATCTTTGTATGTTTGGATTTTAAAGGTGCTTTAAGATTAAGAAGTTCTATTTTTTTTTTAAAGATTATACAACCATCCTAAGATCATTATTTCTTTCAGTTTAATATAAATTGGTTATTTATTAATAATAAGATTATCTTAAATTTTAATAATAAATTTTATAGATAGGTCCAATTATTTTTTGTTTGTTACTTTTATAAGGTTTATTTTTACAACAAGAATTAAGTAGGATTCTAGTGCAAACACTAGTACTTTTTGATCAAGATTCATTTTGATGGATCAATCATTGCTTATGATTTGTCAAGTTGTCAAGGTTTTTTGTTTTAAAAGTTATGTAGCTATAAACATGGATATGCATGTATTAATATTGACAATGAATCATGATTTTATTACTAAACTAGTCATAGAATGTATTCATGTATTATAAATATATATGTTTATTCTAATAGTTACCTAGGTAATATGAATAGATAAAAACATGTAAAAGTAAATTAATAATATCTACTAAAGAAGCTTCTTAAAAGCTTTGTAGATGCAATTTCACTTTATAAATGTCTATAGGTGATTGATAGGTTAAAAATTCGGCCAATAAATTAGTCATGTATTGCACATATTGATAGCTTATGGTACAATCTAACAATATGGCATATATATAGGAAATTTGCCTTCCAAATTAAGACATGTATTTTATAAATTGAACACGTATTGGACGTCATATAAAATATTGCCACATAATTCTTAAGTAGATAGTATATATAGATGCAAGAATAAAGCCTTATTCACTCTTATCAATTTATTTCTTGCTTCTAGTTTAGTTCTAAGAATCTCTAATTTTCATGTCTTTTGACAATAGTCATTTTAGTTTCTTTTTAATATACATATATTTTTTTATTTATATTTTTTTATCTTTTCTTAAAAAAAATATTATTTATTTATTTACCTTCATCAAGTTCTTATTTTTGATATCATAACTTACAATTATAATCTTCTCAAAATGATTGAGAAGTGATTCTTGTTAGGCATCTCAATTATTAAAAAGATAACCAATGCTCAAATCTTTTGAGTTGTAATGATTATATTCTAAAATATTCTAAGGGACTTAACATGAACATCATTTTTCATGTGCAATATGAATGGAGTTGCTTTGGATTGAAAAATTTTGAAGAACTTGCAGATATGATTTTTTGTGACATTTATCCCAGATCTTCCATCCATAAGTATGTTAGCTACGTGATTTTTTTCAATAATTACTACATTAGGATCTATTATTGTAGCATTTAAGTCCACAACTATTTATGGTGATGGTTTGGATCATGCTTCATATTTTTAGATAAATTAGTATCTTAAGATTCAATTTGAATAACTTAACAAGTAAAATAGTAATAATAGTATTATTGAATATGTCACTAATTGCTATTTCTTTAGTATTAGAGTCAATTAGTTTTGTGGCCTTGAATATACGTAGCTCATACTATATTTTTTTACAAATCTTCTTAAGCAACTTTTAATGTTCTGAAGTATACAAGAGATAAGGTTCTTATTTCATTTTTATAAGTATTTGGAGTTGGTATTAATTAATTTAAGTACTTGTTATAGCACAATCTACTTTTATTATTAATATTATCAATAGATGTTATTCTTTTGTACTTGTGATAGTTATCCTAACTCAATACAAATTTTGTTGATTTTGATACTTTGTCTATTGTTGTTGTACATAAGCATAGTTGTTGATTTAGTGATTTTTTCTATATTAAAAATACAAAAATATTTGTATTAGTCAATTGATTGTCCTTCCATTGGATTGTAGATAGAATGTGTTACATTTGGTTTCTTCCTTCAATTCTATAGTCATAGAAGATAGCTTTCTTTTAATATCATTTAAATATTTTTTTGGATTTGAAGAATCCCACCAATAAACCACATAGTGCATCTTGTAGTAATATTTATACATTGTCAAAGTTCTATCTGAGTTCTTTTGTTTGGATTCTTATATAAATAATAATGTATGTAAATAATAATATATCATCTTAAGTTTATTACTATAGTTGGAATTGAGATAGAAGTCATTGGTATTGGAATAATGGATTGACTTTTCCATAGAATTTGATTGTAGCTTTCTTTGTTTTGTTGTTGTGTTTGAGATGCCTATGAATTCATGATTACTTGTGCAAGTTCTTCTTAATATTATAACATTTCTTATAAAGTCGTTTTCATGTAATCTTCTACTGCCATGGTATATTGTTGTAACTTATTATATAAGTTTCTAATCTCTTTGGAGATAATGGAGTCCTCTTTTGAGTTACACATGCCAAACTCAAGTCAGCTAGGAGAAGATCTTCTTGTGTCTTCTTCCGCTTTGGTTCCTTTATTCATTTTATTTTTAAATCTTGTATTCATCCTTTGTTGAATTCTTTCAAGATTTTTTCATGTGATGCTTTTTAGCATGGTTGCTAAATATTACTTGGACTTTTGAAATTACTAGAAAGTATAAAACAAGATCATATAAAATCAAATGTAATACATTAAAAATTAAAGAAATATTAAAAATTAAGAAAAATCTAACTCTTCATAATTTTTTTTTTAATTTTTTTTAATTTTTTAAACTTTTTTATACAACCTTAGTTTTATGCTACAAAAACTAACCACATGGTTTTTTTTAACTTGCATACATTTCTAGTCAAATGTACCATACATTTAAAAAATAATTTTAAAATAATTTTAAAAAGAGACTTGGAAAGATAACAAAATTCATACACATTATTCTAAGACAAAGAATAGCAAAAATATAAAAGTAGAAATAAATAAGTAATTCTTATAAACTTATTTTTGTTATATTTTTGATTGTCACATTAATATAGAAATTTGTTGTACAATGAGTGCTATAAAATACCTATGAAAATATATAACTATATAATTTTTTTCTTGTCAAATCTTATATAAGAAAAGATAATGCAAAAGCTTCTAATGAAATTAAATAATATTTGGATACTTGTTATGTATCATATTTCAAAGCATATCGAAGATTTTTTTTATTATTCAAAGATGCATGATAGAACCATGGTATTTAATAATTGTAAATTTACACATGTATTATCATTCTAATAAGAATTCATAGGAAAAGATAGAATTTTAAAGCCAAAAAATTCATATAATTATTTGTAATTTTTAAATATTATTTATATAAAAAATATGTATAATAAATTTCTAAATTATTATACTTAGAAGAAATAAAATTTGGTGCAAATAAAAGTGTGATATAAATCATATTTTTATACAAATATTTGGTTTTAGAATATTACTACTTATATTTTTATTTTTTTTGTATTTGAGGTTTTATTTTCTTTAAAGATCTTTACAGCTATAATGATGCATTTTATTCTTTATTTTATAATGTGGTGTCTTTAGTGGATATTTAAAATAATAATGATAATAATAATAATTTTATAAAATATATAATATTATTAACAATTAAATGTCAAGTACAATAAGATTTCGATTTGTATAAATTTTTCTTTTTGGAAATCCTTTAGGTGTTAAAATTTTGTAGAGTTAGATATTATCAATATAGTAAAGTAATTTAATTTCAAATGATATCTTTATAAGTATATTTTATTTAATTATGAATTTATGATGGCCTTTGGTGTATAAAAAAATTATGATTTATCATGTTATTATTGATATTATAAAATAAACATAAAAAATATTTTTCATTTAAAATTATTTAAAATTTTTAAAATATTTTGATAGTACTTATATCTTATTCTTTGTAAAATTTTAATTAAAATTTATTTTAAAACTTAATAAATTATTTATTTAAAATATAATAAAATTTTTAGATTATTAGATGTATTTATTAATTTTGCAAAAGAATATATTAGATTAAATTGGAATAAAAGTCTATTAACAAGATATCCAATCATTAAGAAAAAAAATTAATTTTAAAAATTTTAAATACTAACATGCTCAAAGTTTATTAAGTTATGATATTTTTGTAGAAGAAATAATAGATTTAGAGAATTATTAATACTACATCTCTAATTGATATCACTATGCCCTATGTGACTTTTACACAATTTATGTTGACTAAAAAGTGTGCTTCTATATATGGAGCAAATTTTGGCAACCTAATGTTTAATTCTAATTTTGATCCAAAATTAGGATAAACTAAAAAATAATTTTTTTAATTTTTTTTCAATCATATAAAAAAATTTAAATTAAATAATTTTGAAGGCAAATATTTTGTCTAAAAAAAAGTTTAAAAACTAACAATCTATTTTTTCATAAAATATTCATTGACTCCCTCTCAACAACCATCTTTTCTTAAAGCAAAGAAAAGGAAAAATGCACAAACAAATAGGCCTACTATTACCTAGTTGTGTACAAGGAGGTCACATGATTTGTAGCAATATCAATTGGGGATGTAGCATTAACATTCTCTAGATGTAAAAATTTCAATTAATATGATTTTTTAATTTTTTAATTTAATTAATTAATTAATTAATTTTTTTGTGTTAATGTGCTTGTTGGAACTAAACACAATTTGGTTCATACTACTTGATTAGCAACTATGAAGTCATCATGAGCTTAGAAATAGGTTTTGAAATTAAAAAAATTGGTATTAAAAAGAAAGTTTGCCAAGAATATTTTGGAACTGTTATGCAATCTGAACGAACTATGTCTTTGCACAAGGTGGTATGTGCTCCTACCTTATGTACTAATTACTTAATACATATTCATAATTAAATATTTTTATTGTTTTGTAAAAGAAGAGTCATTCTTAACAAAACCATTTTAGGTAAATCAACATATCTTAGTGATTTTGTTATTTTAAAAAAATCTATTCTCAAACACCATATAAATGTTCATAAATACTTCAAAGCTTTTGAAAGAAAATAAATGACATAATAAGAAGGTTGCATAAATATTTAAAATGTGCATTTTCTAGAATATGACTACTTGACATGGAAAATCTCATGCAACATAATCACCTTAAAAAAGAAAGATTCAAACCATCTTGGCTTTAAGAAGAAATGAAAAGTGAATAGCCAAAAGTGGGAATAAACAATAACAGGTGGAACTACACCTCAATAGAAAACATGAACAATAGCCCATGCCGTTTACGCAACAAATCTACCTTTTCCCAATTCTGTTGACGAAACAAAAAGTGGACGAAATATAACAATTCACCTGGTGGCACATACATATAGAACATAAATATAATTCATAAACACAGAAGAAGATAATATGAATAAATATCAATAAAAGTGGGCCTATAAACGGATCAAGCACTGAACGTGGATGCCATTGGATTGCGAGGAATTGGGTTCATGCCAAGTGCGTTGCCTGCCACCGTGGCACAGGGACCATCCACAAGTCCCGTAAGCCTAGTTCCGCGCACCGTATGAAAGTCGCGCAGCGGAACCGAGAAGATAACCACGCTGTGAAACCGGGACGAAAACCGTGCGGTGAAACTATAGCAGAGGAAGAGGATGAAGACGAAGACGAAGACGAAGCCCTGGCGAAGTTTGGCCTGAGTGATCAATTGCTGTTCTGCGTGCACACACATACACCGCCCTTGGCCAGCTCCGAGCTTAGGTCTGTGCAAATCCCAGTGCACTTGGATTTGCCAAGCTTCCACAAGCCGATCCGCTTCGTGGAGCTTCTTTCTCTGGCGCGTGCTTGTCTTCCCCAGCGCACCTTTTTTTTAAACACCCTTGTGTACGCTCACTTCAGTTTATGAGGTTTGTGAGCTGGGTTCTTCGGGATTCTTCGAGGCGGCCCTCGTTTGGGTTGCTTTGCTTGATTTTGTGTACGGTTTTGCTCACGTTTGAGTGTTGAATGCTTGGTTGGGTCATGTGTAAGATCCTCGGTGCTCTGCACGTTGTTTGGTTTCATTGGTGTGTTAGTTTGTGGGTGTTTATGAATTTGAGTTTGCAGATTTGGTGTTCCAAGAGCGGTTGGCTGTTTGGGCGGGGTAGTGTGCTGATGAGGCTGTGTGTTGCGTTTGGGGTGGGTTCTGTGGTTATGTTGAGGATGGGGAATTAAGTCTCGTGTTTCTCTTTGTATCTGGTGTGAATGGATTTTTACTGTTTACCCGACAGTGATTTGTAGCGACTTGAATACCTTAGAAAGAATCTAGGGTTTGTTATTCGGTTCAGTGGTTGTGACTTCTTATTTCGGAGTTCTTTTGTGGATTTCAACATATTACTATCTTATGTCCGTGTTTTCCTGAGCTTTATTATGTGGTATGTCGAGAAGGTGTCTGTTCTATATGAAGTTTCGTCTGGCAGCTGTCGATTTTCAATTTTAGATAGAATGTGCCTTCAGGATTATTCACAATTGTCAGGTTTAAGGCAGGGTCAATTCGCAGTTCGGTGTTATAGATTTCAATCAAATGTGCGATTTGCTATCTTATTCGAGTACATTTCTCTTAGTCCAAGTGCTTTGCCCCACCATTCTTATGTGTTAGCAGCGTCTGTATGAGCTTTTCTATGATATGGAAATGATTCAACTACTCATTAACTGGTGTAGCTCTTGACTTGTGATATATTTTTCTCTGATTTTTTGTTGTGAAATCTTGTTCTGCAGCTCGAAGGAGAAACCGACACTTGGGTATGTGCTTCAGGCTATGTTCAATAAAATTATTTGAATTTCAGCACTTGTTTGTTTATTTGTAATCACAAGTAGCATGAGCGGTTCGAAACAGTGTTCATCTATGGGATGGAAGCTATTCGATCTATGACCTTGATTATCGCTATTAGTCCAGAAATTAGACCTTAGCTCTGATCATCTTAAAGCTATTCTTGTAGCTGAAATTTTTTCTGTAATGGTTTCTCGCAGTGGCACGCGGATCAAAACCCGCAAACGCAACATAGCAGTTCCGTTGGACACAGCAACATTTGCAGATGCCGTGGTCCAAATCTACAACGAGCACAAGGGGGACTTGGTATGTCAGAGGTTTCTTATTGTCTTTTCTATAATGTCAATCTTATTTTAGAGTATGTCGTTGGGCGTGTAGTTTCTGTCAAGAACATGTTGACGTTCGTTGTCAAGTTCCAAGGATTTTTTTTATTTTTTATTTTTTTTATTTTATTAAATGTTCTTCAAAAATCTCTGCAGGAACTCATTGCAAAGGATGTGGACTCATCAGAGCTCGACTTTTCAAGATATGGCGAAACCTTCTTTGAGGTAAGATCCTTTTCTTTGGGATTCAAATACTGCGCACCTCTTTTCATCGTACCTTTCAGATGATGTATTTGGGTTTAAGTTGTATATTCATTGATTTTTTCGAAACATGTATTTCCATTGTTTCCGGTGTCGAAAACTTATCCCCTCTATCCATCAGGTTGTTTTTACTGGAGAACCCAACCAGCCAGGAACAACCAAACCGGAGGAAGGAGAACGCCATCCCTACTCCGTGTTAAACTGTGATGACACTCGGGAGAGCATCCTCCCGGTTGTGTTGTTTTTACAAAAAATCATCAGGCGCAGGCCTTTTATGATCAAGACTCTCGAGAATGTGATGAAGAGACTGTTGCAATCCCTGGTAATCTTTTTCGTCGACACTCTCTCTAGAAGTCATTTACAACACAATTGTAGTTATCAATGCCAGCCTCATGCTTCAGTCAAAAGGTCATTAATACTGTCTGTTTCCACTGTGTTGATACATGAGAGCACTACGTCCGGATACGTTTTCCATTTTCATAGATTTACTGCACAAGTTGATGAACAAAAGTCAGCGTACATCAAAAGCTTGTTTTATGTCAATTTGCCCCTTGCTCACAATGTATTCCACATTCACGTTGCCTTTTGCAGGAGCTATATGGCCCCGAGGATCGCAAAAAGCTGGCCATTTTCACGGCTCTACATTCTCACAGAAGCTGTCCGGGCTGCCACCTGAAACAATCTTCTCCGCGTTGATGAGCGATGCGCTGATCGCCAAGGGTATTGTGCTGTACTTCGTGACTGATGTTTTCAAGGTGTACCTGGTGGAGAACAGCTTGGATGACCTGGTGAGTCTTTTGAAGCGCGCGAAGATGGACGACCGGCTGCTGGACCTGTTTCCCATGCAGAAGCGGTCTATCGAAGCGTTCGCCGAGCACTTTGAGTACGGCCACTGCACCCGCTGAGATGAATGGGTTTCCGGGGGTGACATAGAAGTGTGAAGTGCTCACGTGCAGTGAGGTCATGTAGAAATGGTGGTAGGTGATGAATGGATAGGAGTGGATGGTTGGGTGTGTCGCGATGAGAACATGAGCGTTGGTTGTGGAAAGCCTGTAGTGAAGGGTGGGGTTTGTTGGCGGGTGTTGCAGCAAGGAGGGGCTGGGTGTGTTGGTGTAGTACAACACGAAGAAGGTGTTCGATGTGAAGCTGAAGGAGCTGCTGACAACGATGACGGATCAGATCGCGGAGGATGTGAACGTGAATGATGTGGTGGAGATGGTGAAGCAGAGGCGGAAGGAAGCGATGCTGCCGGACGTGGACGTGGTGCGGACGATCTGGGATGCGATAATGGATGCCGTGCAGTGGAGCGGGAAGAACCAGCAGCAGAATTCGAACCTGGCGCTTCGGCAGGTGAAGCAGTGGGGGAAGCTGTTGGGGGCGTTCTGCACTACGGCAAGGCTGGAGATGGACCTGATGTACAATATTCAGATCCACTGCTACGAGGATGCGAAGCTGATGAAGCTGTTTCCGGACATCATTCGAGCGCTGTATAACCAGGATGTATTGGCGGAGGACACGATATTGAAGTGGTTCAAGAAGGGGACGAATCCGAAGAGCAGGTAAGGGGGTTAGGTGAGGACGGTGATAATTTGAGTGCGGTGGGTAACGGTGTTGAGTAGCGAGTGTTTTTGTGTTGAAGGAGTGGAAGTGGGTGTACTGAAGCGATGGTTGTGATGGCAGGCAAACATTCGTGAAGGGGTTGGAGCCATTTGTGAAGTGGTTGGAGGAAGCTGAAGAAGAGGATTGAGATTTTCCCTATTGATCCATGGGTTTTTTAGCAGTGAAATCAATGCAATTGTTTCTTTCTGGGATCGCTTAGAATATGGTTTTTCACCTGCATCTTTCACTGGAGTATGCCATGATATGAAAGGAAGTGTTCTTTTGGTACTTATTGTTGATGAATCACATGGGCACTTCACTTCTGTATTGAAGTTCCAAGACAGTTCGTTCTGGTTTTTTTTTACCACTCTTTTAAATGACAGCCTGGTTGCTTGTCTGTTTTTTTGGGAATTGTGGAATTGCTGTCTGTAAACCAGCAAAGATGTAATTAGAGTGGGTTGGTGAGTAGTGTTTGTATGCGACTACTATTATGTCGCAGTCGTTGAGTATTCCTAAATGGTTCCAGAGGTGTCGATTTTGGTTTCAGCAACTTGATTCAGAGCATTTGCTGAGTCCTTTTCCCGGCGTATTTCACTCCAAGTTTCTGTCCGATGTCCTCACAACGAAAAAGTCAATACATCTGATGTCTACGGCATAAATTTCTGCTTTTCATCAAGTCGAATGAAATATGCTTACGTGGATGCATTCATCTTGTATTGAAGCCCTCCGAAGTTCACATGGTGTAATGAGACAAATTAATCGTCGCGTGTTTTTAAAAGTACTCTAATGTACATTTATCATCCTGCAAGGTTTATCCAAGGCTGGTTCTCAACAGGATTTCGAATGTCTCCACAACCATCAGTCTACTAGACACCCTACATGACACCACCCTTGAGTTGGTTTGAAGTGCGGAATTCTCTTGAAAAATGGATCTCCTTAGGATTGGAAGCACTTTGTCGAACATTACCGGATTTTTGGTTTCGATTACCGTGAATCTTGTGCACAGATTGTCATTGGACATACGCCATCATATTCTCATCAAATCGATGGGAAGATAAGCCTAGGCTTGTTTTTGTTGTAAAAGTGCCCAGTACGTGGGAAGTCTGCATGAACTGGGCCATTCCTGGATGCCACTTGGTTTCCCTCCTTCGTCGCCACCTTGACTGCCGTTCTCCCCCAGCATTGGAGGATCTGATCACTGGGGCTTTGTTATATACCCACCCCAGTTCATTCTTTGCAATTTAAAGTGTTGTAATCGTTTGCAAATTAATCGCTTACACTTGTGCAGACATACCGGCTCTAGAATTTTGCCTGATCAAGTACAGTATCGTTGTTTGCAAGTTATGGCAATGTCGGCAGGAGTAGCAGAGCTCACATCTGTATTTTCCTTGACAGTCATTGGGCAGAATCAGGGAGCGACATGGCAGCAAGGGCAGGAGCTGAAGGTGTGCTCCCCTTCTGGAGCTGTTTTCAAGAAATCTCGAGTTGCTGTGACTGCCGCTGCATCTCAGCGAGAATCGGTCAGTGTCTTTCACTCTTCTCCATTGCAAGATTCTATTGACCAGAGCTTGAACACATTTCCAATGTTGTAACCGAGTTGCAGAGCAGTTGCAATAATGGGATCATGGTACTATACATACGTGCATTGTCAAGATATGTGCTCAAGGTTTGTATTTAGTTCCAGACTTGCTTCTGAGTGGAAGGAGCATAATGGTTGATGGTTTGAGCATGTTGGACAATATTCAGGCTGGAGAGAGCGCACCAAAGCTTAGCACATTGATGAGCACGGCTGTGGCGTTGGCTGGGGTGGCGCTTTTGGCTGGGAATGCCGACGCTGCCATGCAGAAGGTGGAAGGTACAGAACGCGAAACGCAAGACGCTGTGACCACAGGAATTAGAGAGCCTTCGCGATTCAGTGCTGCAAAGAGCAACTCAGTGCAGGAGGCTGGGAAAATTAACTCTCAGGCTTCAGGAGGACTGATCCTCGGAGCGCCCAGGCTTGATGAGCCTGCTGGTGCGTACCGCTCACCCCAGGGCAGCACCTATGGGGTTGACGAGACAGGAGGCAAGCGATCCACTCCGGCGGGAATCCTGCAGGGTAACTCCCCAGGGAACTCCGGCGGCTCTGAGAGCTCAGAACCTGCAGTGATTGGTGGTGATGCAAGGGAGTGAGCGTAAAAGCTCTTCTTAAACCGGGGAAGATATGCATTCTAGCATAGGTTTTCCATGGTTCTAACCCGGTTGCTGAGAAGCTTTGCTGCTTGCAATTGTAAATTTTGTAAGAGGGTCTAACGTCACAGTCGGATCGTGTCTACTGATGTGACACAATTGTATCTTTGAACAAGATTGATGAAGTAATAAGTTCTGATCTGCTCGTTTTAGTACTTCCATGGCTGGCTTTTCCATGCGGTAAACTCACATCATTCCAATTTTGTACTCATTACGTTACCTGATTTTCGCAAACACGCGCACATGGAAGGAATCGATCCCAGCACTAATTTCGGCACTTACAGTAGCAGATTAGCTTAAACACGGCTGAAAACTCTGCTATTCCCTGGTTCTCTTTTCCAAAAACTGTGAGCACGAACATGAAAACGATCTTGTTCGTATATCACATTCTCGCAAGCACATCACTGGCTTCTAGAAAAGATAAACGAAAATTTTCGCGAAGCAAACAGCTATAAATGTTAAGAAGACAGAATCTCAGTTTAGAGACGAAAACGAGGAGAAAGGTGAAGTGGAAGTGACGGAGTTATTCTACACGGGGAAATAGGAAGTTATCCAAATAACTGTTGCTCTGATTCAATCTTGTTCCAAGCCCGTTTCTATGAAATCGAAACCCTAACTCTACAGTTTGAAGCGCCTAGACAAGCAACTAATCCCCCAAAACCTTGACTAACGCCCGAATATCAAGTAACCCATCATCACCATCGCAGCAATTCAAGCGCAAAGGCGTAGCTACAAACTTGAGGATATGGAAGAAGGTCGCGGCAACTGGAGAATAGTGGAGAATCCTCCTCCTCCTCGTTAGATGTTACCCTCGGCGACGGGGCTCCACTCTATTGCATCTCCATGCTGTGAGAAGGGCGATATGATATTGCGACACAGATTAGGTGTAGGTATATGACAAAGAAGCCTTCTCGTTCTTGTTCTCAGAAAGCCCCTGCATAACTTGCAGAAAGATCTCCAGTTTATTATCTATAAATAGTTCTGTGCCCAATTACATATGTTTCAGCTAAATTATATATATTTATATTTATATTCACATGTTAGATAAAAAGTTGTATTTGGGATAATATATAAAACGTATAAATTAATTGGCTAACAATGACATTTATAAGTTAAAATAATAGGAGGTTCAAACATGGCCTTTTTGGGTGATATTTCACCTATGATGAGATCTTGAAGTATCTTGTGATATTTCAAAATGACATTTGATACTTCACCAAATCACTCAAGGTAGGTGATTATGAAATCGAAATATCAAAAGAGGGCCATGTTGCTTGCCTTAGCTTTCTTCCGTCTTTGATTCCATACCACACCATCTAACACCATGCCTTAGCTTAGGAAAAAGTTTGAATGGTGAGAATTTGGTTTTGATATTTTGAGTGATTTTGGAAATATCAGGCGCTAAATCCTAGTTATTTGGATTTGCAAAAGTGCCATGTTTGAACCCCACTAATGGTTCAAAGCATATGGTACATTTTCTTTGGTAATAAGTAGATCTTGAAGTTAAATGATAGTAAACTTGTTTTTTAAACAAAATTAATTGATGGTTTTAAATCTTATAAAATTCCAAATTCCAATAAAAAAATTCAACAAAATTGAGGAAAATTAAATCACATTAAACTAAATGGATGGAATTAGATTTTTTAATCATCCATATCAAAAATAAAAATGTAAATATAAGTTCACATTTGTAAATATTAAGAGATATGTATAAATTAGTTTTTTAAAAAACTATTTATTTTGGATTGTGCGTTTTTTTTTTATGTTTGTATAAATTCTTTAGCTAAAACTTGCTGGAAAGGAATTTCATAAACATGAAATAGGAACTTAAAGATAAATGTGTATGATACTTTACACAACTGTTTGTGTTGCAACAGATTATCAAACATAATACAGAAGATTCTTAAGAGTACTCCTCTTACTCTTCTTCTTTTTAATAGCACACAACTAAATTTGAAAAAAGATCAAAGAACTTTAGAACATTTCACGAAGTTTAACAGAAACAAACGGTCTTGAAGATTTTTTTAAAATGGTCCATAAATCCATAAATTTCTTTGGAAGTTGCACATGGACATACAATTTTCTTGAAGAATCAGTTTTAAAGTGGGGTTTTAATGACAAAGAAAACAGAGTTTATACTGTGTTCAAATCCAAGTCAAACTTTTGAGATGGTTGCTTTAAATAAAATTTATATCACAGAATCCAATTTTGTGTGCATATATATATACATCTATATATATATATATATATATATATTGTGTACAAATATATATTATTGTGTATAATTCACGTTCTTGTATACAACATGATGATTGGAAAAAAAATAAATTACACTTAAATAAATGAGTATCTATATACTGATTACGTACCGTAATGACTCTCCTCAGAGTGCACGACCTCCAAGTGAAATGACGACATGTGTTAGTATAATCATAGCCCCACGTATTTAGGTCACTACTTGTTTAGTCCGTACATATTACTATACGAACGTACTCCGTAGATTATATAGAGTAATTACGGTACGTAATCAGTATGAAATTTCGCAAGTACATTTCGCAAGCAGTCCATGATTTCCCATTGCGAGAGACCCCCCCCCCCCCGATGATGACCATGTCCGATCCTGCGGACCATAACGAAGCGCCTACGCAAGTCCCGGGAACAAGAGCCGTAACGGGATCCAAGCTACGCCCCGACACATCCTCCACGAGCATCAGGTACATTCCCATCATAATCAGCGCGGCTAGCTGACGGAACACCTTCTGCCATCGCCAGTCCTCTCCATGTTTCAGATTTTGACAAAGCAGGTGCCGAATTACAGCGGATGCCATCGCCAACAACGTCAAGTACGTGTACACAACGGCCACGTTGAACATGAGCTGCGACCTCCATCCCTCAATCGACGAATGTGCTATGCCTTCCATTAGGAAACTGCCCACTAACGATAGCACCATGATGTGGCAAGTGTCTGAAAGTGCCTCCTCCTTGTCGATTTTCTTCGGAGGCGTGATTAATCCATTCCTATGAGGGTTGCGTGCAAGAGCGTTGAATGTTTCGTATCAAGGGAGAAACACCGAGATTCCAACCACAAAAAAGACAAGTGCGAAGGAAACTGATCCTCGTCGCAACGCAAGGAGTAGCCGATGGTAGCGCAGCGCCTAAATGTCCGTCACGTCGCAGTAAAGCATGGGCGCGGTGAACTGCTTCTTGGGCAACCTCCAGAATCTCCAATGTAGCAAGTTATAGCGCATGGCGTCATTATCGACAATGCCGAGGTCAAGGCATGGCGCTGGTTGTAGCGTTCCGCCATGTGGGCCATACTTGTATTTGCTGAGCTCGAATCCGGACGATGGCACGGCGCTGGGCTCGTATTCGCAACAGTACTGATATGGAACGTCTTTAATTTCCTCAGGTCAGACACCGAACAATGGACGCAGTACTGACTCGTTCCGAAACAATGAACAGTCCACCTTGGGCAAGTCCCAGATCGGACGCGTCGGTAGCATGTCAGGACCGCGCCCGACAACCGATTCCACATGATATGAAAGGCAAGCCAGGAAATTACCGAGCTTCACCAAGGTCGATAATGGCTCTAGGCGCCTCATCACAACTCTCTAGTCCCGCGCAACCTTTCCCACAACTTCCACTCGCAGCCCGTGATGTTGTTACAACCGGATCCGCAACTACATACTTACGTTCCACCTGCACACCCCGCAAAGTACATCGAAATTGTGACACTCTCTAAACGATTAAAGCTGCGAATTGACAATTAACCCCAAGCGTCTGCACTCACTCATCCCCGACCCGAGCCTTGTCCCGCAGATCATACGCAACCATGCACCTCCAAACTGCTGATCCAGGAGGCCGGTGTTTCAGCGCAAGAAAACGTAGTTGCTGGTATCTGAAGGTCAAAGTCAAGGCACAGGCTGCGGTGGTAATGGAGCATCATACCGTTGTGATGACGTATAGTGTCGTAGGGGTAGACAGCCAAGTCGAAGGTCACTCGGTGTGCTACTACAGTAATCCCTCTGGGCTTCGATTAATGCGGGATGCCCACGATCTGCACACCCCCAAGAGGCTAAATGAGGAGCGTATCTAGTCGGTAGACACCAGTGTTTCGAGAAAATAGAAATGTTGGCTGGTATCGGCGCTACTGATCAAGGCAATCAGGAAGGTCTAGTGCAAGGGCAACATTTGGATTCCTCTGCTCCGTCTGTCGCTGACGTTCATCATCAGTTTGTGCAAAAATATTTCTTTCCTTCATCTCTCTCTCAACCATAACAACCATTGCTCTTCAAACTCTTTTCACATATGAAATGGTTGTTTCAATAGGCACAATACTTTAGAGTCTTTTCCAAACCTGTTCTCATACCATTGCTATGATAGGTGATTTATTACAACTTTAAAAGTTTTTATCACTTTAGACACCTGGCTATAGACATTGGAAGATTAGTGATGTTAGGGTGCAATTGTCTCGTGACACCCTTAGTTGGATTTTTTTCATTTTTTTTCTTCTACAATTCATTAATAATTTTGAATTATAAATTACTTGACTTCTTATGCTAAGTATTTTTATTGTATAACCAAGTACTTCTTGAATAAGAGTAAAGAATCAATTCTATCAATTTGGGATAGAATTCTAACTAAAAAAAGATATTTTGTGGAGTTTAGAAAAGATCTGTAATAACTAATTAATTAGTAATCATAAATTAGTTTACTACAACTCAGTACTAAATCAACTTGTATGTATGTTGAATTAATGACTAAACACATTCAGAGTAAATATTTAGTAGCCATGCTTATATTAAATATCTAAAAGTGTGCAAACAACATTATAGGTATCTATGCATCTTAGCATCATGATTCACCTTTCACAACTACAATTGAAAATAAGTGATCCTTTATAAAGAAGATAATTGCACCAAAAGTTAATCAAAAAATTAAAAACAAAAATACAAATAAAAACACATTTGAATCATTATAGGAGCTTAGCTAAAGAATTTCTAACAAACCCTTCATATTTGTGTCTCAAATCTAAAACAAAGAAGACATAATCACAAAGTCAATACATCATTTTAAATCAAAATAATAAAAATTAAGGATTAAAAAATGAACATAATCAAATTAGAAAAAATTATGTAAAAATATAGAGAAAAAATAATTATTAAAATGATAATAATAATAATAATCAAAGATAAATGTAAGTGTAAGTAGCATAACTCTACAAACTTATCCAATAAAACGGGCAAGGATGTTGTACATGAACTGTATAAGACAAAAAAATCTTCAAATTTGTGGACATAAATAATGAATTTATTATAGTAAATAGTAAAATTTAACAAAAAAAAACGTATATATCTATAGTATTGTTATATGTATTGGTTTTTATTAAGTAAAATTCTATAATCATATTCTGTTTTATTAAAATAAAATTACCAATTATGACAAGAAAAAAAAAAATGTATGTTCATAATTTCCAATAAGAGTCATTAGAAGTTAAATATGTATTATAAAACTTATTGATAGTAGATTCAACATATAATTATTAATATGTATAACTTTTTATTTTATTTTATTTTTTCTTTATTTCTTACAAGTAAAAATGGTATATGACATAACTACAAAAAAATAATACTACCTTCTTCTTTTTTTGAAATTTATAAGAGTCCAATTAATTGGCAATAATTTTATCTTAATGTGTTTGAATTTATTAATTTTATTTGAAGAAAGAAAGAAAAGAAAAAAATATAATATTACAATGTTATTGTATTTTTGTGTTTTTAGAAGTAAAAAGGATGTATTATGTATAAACTAAACAATACAAAAAGAATTGAAAACCATATCTTCTACAAGAAAATATATGCTATGTAAAAAGATTTTAAAAAATAAATCCTTAAAGCATTACAATAATACGTACATTGCAATAAAAAAAGATTTACAAAAATTATGTAAAAATTAATGAAAAACCAAAACATGTGTAAATAAATACCTAACTTAAATGAGTCATAGATATCACAACAAAGATCTAAAGTGCATTCCAACAATATTAGTACAATATGAGAAAGAACTCAACTCTAATGTTTGACCTAGCTATTAATTTGAAAATAGAATAAATCCAAATTGTGCTAATGTTTGACCTAGCTATTAATTTGAAAATAGAATAAATCCAAATTGTGCTAAGGTAGTAAAGCAAGATTTTAACTAATTTTTGAATGTTAGATTCTTATATATATATATATATATATATATATTATCTATTATAGTAGTTCTAAAGAAGAATGACCAAATTTATTTCTAAATTAACTACCAAAAACTTCATCAAGTATCTTAGAAAGATTTACTTCTATTTTATTTATTATTTAATTTCATCAATATTATTTATCAAAGTTATATACAACTCAATTCGGGTATATTTTTAAAAAATTATAAATTTTCTTTTAGGGGAATGTTAAAGTGACCCACTATTTTACTAAATCAACCCACCCCCTCGTTCCCAGCCCCGCTCCCTCCGTTCCCAACATTCATTCTGACCCTCCTCGTTCCCAGCCCCCGCTCCATGTTCCCAACACTCATACCGACCCCCTCTGTTCCCAACCTCAGCTCAGCCCCGTCACCTTTACCAGCCCTCATCCCGACTCAGGAACGCTGCCATGGTCGCATTATCTGAGCACCGAAAGGCTTCAACCAGGGACATGAGTTGCTGCAGCAGCAAATGCATCAGCAAATCCTGCCCTGGTCTGTCATCGTTCTGGTTGCGTTGCAATACAAATCCCAAAGAGCCGGTAGCAACTTGCTGGGCTGGATCAGTGAGATGATTGTATTTCTCCATGAGTTGGTTGTAGCCTCTCTCACCAACTGCAGATATCGCTGACTCTAGCCAATCGGTTACTGCCTTCTTCTTCCGAAGCACTTACCGGCGCTGTAAGAATTAAGCCGATTGTGCCAAAGGTAATCCTCCAAGTGGTCTGCTAGCTTGCGGTTGTGGTCTACCATGTGGTGTCAATCGGGAGCAAGCTTCTGCACCTGGTTGTGCAAGAACGTCGTGTTGTCCAGCTTCCTCTTCTCCCGTTCCTCAGTCGCCACACCCTTGTAGCGGTGCAACGCAAAGTCCAAATCCGGCTGGCCCCGGAGTAGTGGCGGCGACCCGGCCATCTGTGGGTGGTGGCACATGACCACCACCATGTTGTAAACATTTGACTGACATACTCCATCTCGGTTTGATTCTCAGGTCGCTGATGATCAAGCTCGTTGTAAGGGTCAATAACAAGCTCGTGAATTCCATGTCTCATCACTGCGGCCTTCACAAGATTCAACACCCAGTCCACAGAAGGAAGCTCTTCATCCTCATGTCTGATCAGGAAAAAGTTATCCTGCAACCATTTTCCAGATCCTTTTTGTCCATTCGTGGGGTAGAATTTGCATACGACGCGTCAAAAATGGTTGATGAATATCCTTCTCTATCAGCTTCCTGGCATGCTCACGCACCTTGTTTTCCATTGAGCAGAGACTGAAAGTCCACTTCTGAGTACTTCATTGGCATCCTTGCACTGTTTCCGACTCATCTTCAGGCCACGTGACCCGCCAACTCTCTTGTTCAACTTCATTCTCTGTTTTTGCACACCTTCCCCTCCTCTCCGACCCCTTCTTCGAATTCACGGCAGACTCTCAAAACCATAACAGGGATCGGTATGAGGGACGGTGACAGCGAAGGGGTTGAGAGTTGGGGTTGAGAACGGATGGGGTAGGTAGGGACGAGTGTTGGGAACGGAGGGAGCGGGAGGGGGGTGGGGCGATTTAGTAAAATAGTGGGTCACTCTAACATTCTTTCTTTTATAGTACAATAAATAACGCATTTGTAGATTGCAATGTCTTGAATTTTAATAAATTTTATTACACTTTATTAATAGATTACTATGAGAGATTTTTAGGATTATCTAAAAACCTTAAAATGAAACTTGGATGAAATCTTTTAAATCAATGATAACATAAATATTTATTTAAAATATATATATATATATATATATATATATGTATTTTAAAAGTGTTAAAAATAAAATAATACCTATAAACTTAAGATTTTTTTTAGCAAACCAGTGTATAATTATTCTTTAATATATGTTTAAGAAAAAAAAAACAATTATCTAAAGCATCCATTTTTGTATTAATACATTAGATTTAAAAAAGTAATATTACTACCAAATGCAAAGATTTGCCCAGTATGTGTGCTTTATAAAAAAATTTCTATTATCTACTAGAAGAAAAAATAATGTACTTAATGAACTACATGACTCTACCACACTTAGTTTTAAAACTCTAAAAATATTAATAAAAAACTATTTATTTATTTAACTAAATTAATATTATTTTTTGATATTGATTTGGCTAAAATAAAATTATAATAAAATAAATATTTTGACCTAATTTACGATTTAGGTTCTAAACATATCTTAAATATCTTTTAGACAACAATTGGTACCACACTATTCTACGTAGAATCCAAATAGTTGACAAACATTTAATATTACTTCAAGCCATATCAAGTATCTGAAAATTTAACTAGGAATGAAAAAAATAAAAAATAATTTCAAAATAAATAGAAAAAGAAATCTTACATCTTGATATGAAACATCATATTACCAAGGTACAAATTCAGTTTTAGAGTCTTATAAGGTAGAAAATCTTCAAATTAGAGATTTAGTAAATCTAGAAGGAATTATTCTAGTTGATTTATTATATTGATATTATTTTTATGTTTTTTTCTTCTTTATGAGAATCTTTTTAATCTCTTAAGGTAATTTTTTAAATGATATTTTTCTTATATAAATTACTTATTAGAAGCTTATAAATAATAATCAATCTGTAAAAGGAGCTTGGTTTGTAGAAAAATATGGTTAACTTGTAATTTAAATTGACAAGTAAACTTTACAATCACTACTAAAAACATATGTAATGCCATAAAAAAAATTTACATGATATGAATTTTTAACATATGATTTAATAACTTGAAAATTATTATGTATAATTTCTATTTAAAATAATTCTTTTAATAATTCTTAGATTTAGCATTCTATACAATTAAAATTTAGAAAGCTTATCATATTTCTAAGTTTTAATAATACTTTCAATGTTCATTCATTTGATGAATTTTATACAGAATCTAAGTCATACAACTTTAATAGTTTTATCATTAATTTGAAGCATTCTAAATTCTAATCTTAATCCTTATTTAATTCTAATTAATTCCAACAAACCTTAATAGTTTTAATATAGAAATTAATATCTTAATTCTAATAATATCTCATAAATTCTAACAATATCAATCTTAATCAAAGTTTTAAATAAAATTTAAAAAATTACAAAGCCCATTAAATTCCAAACCTATTTTCTTAAACAGTCTTAAAAAAATCTAAAGTCACAAATACAAATTCTAAACTATAAGCTTAATAAATAATTTAGAAAAATCATAAATATTTAAATAAATACATAAAAATAGTAATGACAACCACAAGCCAAATCATATTGCAATTTTATACATTGAAATAGACTAAAATGCTATGTTTTTGTTAGTTTTATTAACTTACTTATTAATCAATTAAGAAATTTTAACTCCTAGCTTAGAATTCTTTCTTTATTGAACAAGTAGAATCTCCTCAATACTTTGATTTTAATAATAGATTTTTAATAATATTTAAATTCTTTAAATCAAACACTAATTGCGCTCATCAAGACCAAAATTTATGGAAATATAATAGTTGATTTTTAAAAACTATATTCTAAAGTTGGAAATAATTCCTAAGTTTCCAAGTTCTCAATTTTCTAGGTTGAACTACTACTTTCTTAGTTGAGAAGAACCTTAGGAGATACTAGATTAACCAAAGGGGTGTACCAAAATATCTATTTTCTTTAAAAAACATTCATTTTTTTAACATATATCTTTAAAAGAACTTCGATTGGCACTAAAGTGCTCTTAATATATTTCATACTCAACAATGCAAATAATAACCTAACCACTCAGTTTAATAATTTTGACAAATGCCAAACTATAGAACTTGTCAACAAGATGTTCCAAAAGTAGAATTCACTCTTCGAGATAAATGCAAAGATTTTAAACTAGAGCAGTTTATTTTATTTTATTTTATTTTCTAGACTTGGTTGTATTATTAAATTTAAAATGTACTTGACCATAAAATAAAAAAAATCATAGATGAGTTGTAAATACTATTGCCTAAAGCATCCGAAAATAAAATAAAAAACTCTTTTTCTTGAATATATGACTTTGATCTTCATAAACTATTTTTAAAAAAAGACTAATAGAAAAAAATATTCAGATTTTAATATAATATTAGAAGGTAGATGTTTTAGCCTAGATACTAATTTTCTTCCATAAAATTATTTATTTTTGATGCAAAAACTTGTAATGGTTAATAAAATAATTAAAATTCTATTTAGAATTTATTTAAACCAAATAATATATATTTATAATAAGATAAGTTATATAAGCTTAAGCCTAAAAAGTCTAGTTTATAACTTAATTAAATAATATATATATATATATATATATATATATACAATTATACAAAAAAATATTTAAAAATTATACCTCTAAAAATAGATTTTAAATTCTAATTAATTCAATTATTTTGTTATCACTTGGCAATCTAAAAAGTAAGCTTGCCTATTCCAAATTCAAATTATTTCTGTTATTATTAAAATAAAATTAAAAGATTACAGCAAACAAACCTTAAAAAGAATTAGTGCATAGTAGATTACAACAAACAAACCTTAAAAAGAATTATTGCATAGTAGATTACAACAAACAACCCTTAAAAAGAATTAGTGCATATTACATTGAACAGCATGTAATTGCACTTAAAAAGATCATATTTGCAGAATAAATTTATAGAAAACAAAGTAAAATAAAATAACAAACCAAAACAAAGAAAAATCTACTCTACAAACAAATAAAATAAATGTTAAATTTTCACTACTATTTTGTTTGGATGCATCAAATATAATTCCTATACTATTGGACACATTTGTTGGTTATCTCATTTTCATATAAATTGAACCAAGCTCCTTCCATGTTAATTTTATTTCATACCTCACTTCCAAGTTTTAAAAATGTTTTTTTTCTCATACGTTTATTAGCATAATAAAATTGGTTCCTAAAAGGGTTGGTTCTATATATTGTAATAATAATAAGCAAGTATTTTCCTCCTTACCCCTTCAAAAGTAACACAAACACACACACACACACACACACACACACACACAAAAAAAAAAAAAAAAAAAAAAAAAGGCTGTCAAAACTCAATACACAATGGAGCATTTTCAACACCACTTATTACATATTTCAATGGACAAAGTTTCACATTCTACATTCACCCACAAATTCACTACACGAAAGGAACTAAACTAATCAACTATTGCAGGGATTATCAAATACGTGATAATAGAATAGATCCCTAATGATATCTTGATTGTAATTTCGTCTTTTAAAAACAAAAATAAAACCAATCATTGACCAGAAACATATGAAAGATAGAAATTTGTTTAACAGCTCATGTTCAGGTGCTCACCAACAAAGAAAATCAAAAGTGTACGATCCTGACATATACTGGATGACAAGAGTTTGAAAATTTTGCAGGTGACAATTTTAGGTGGAACGAAGAGAACGTTAGAAGGAAGTCTAAGCCACTAATACATTTCGAGGCGGAACATTACCACAGTTCATTTCATTGTTGAGAATTTGGCACCTTTCGGCCTTGGACACACTCGTATTTTCACGTTGATATTCATTTGCCCGTGCTGACTTTCAGTACGAGAAAAAAATATTCTTGTTGGAGTACGGTTATTTGCATACGTTCAAATAAATATTTACTTTATAGTCAGCACTTCGTCTTCCATGACGTATTTCATATTTGCTGAAACACTTCATCCAATACCACCTGCTGTACACTCAAACCATCGTGACACCAACTAAATCCTTACTTCCAGTTCACTACCACACCATAGATCAACTACACGGTGCACCTTACCTTATTAGGTGTTCAAATTCTACATCGAACCCAGGTGCAAACTGCCATCTACGTTCTCAATATGTGCTGCGACTCGACGACAGCCGGACCAGTCCTGCACGAAAGAGCTGCCCGTCGAATCATTGTCAAAGCCAACAAACGGGGACAATCCGCAAAATTATATAGTCACAACTTCATGCGACCCTAACCAATCGCTTTCCTCAAGCTGCAATATCACATCTCAATCCCCTACAACTGGACTCGTAACAGATCCTCCGAACTACGCTCACAGTCCATCTCATATCTCTCTCTTGACACTGTACAGCTAGGCACCATTCTCAACCCCCCAACAGTCACCAGCCACACCAATCCAACAATCAACTGTTCCCGGGTCTATTCCTAAAACCTATCGGCTCCACATACAATACCGTACGTCGCCCAACTAACTGCACCTCGCCAACTTCACATCCACGTCTCCAAACCAGCATGCCACCCTGCAACCTCAACTCCTAACTATACCACCCCAACGCCTGCCCCCGCCACTGTCATCCCTTGCTCACCCATCTCTAAAAACACCACGCCTTCTAAATATGCCCAGCGGCGCACAAAAACGTGTGTCCGTGCCATGCTGACCGCGTTCCGCTTATTCCTGCCCACATGACAAACACATTCTCTCCGACCTTCGTCACATAAACCACTAAACAAACCCACACGAACTCCTCCCTGCCGCTTCACATGACGCATAACCACGCCACGCACCCAAGCTCATGCATCCACAAAACACTCTCCATCTCCTACGATTCACACCCACCATGTCGCGACGCCATTGCACGTCAGGGCTACTTCACATCCTCGACATCCGCTTCCATCCAAAACACACCCGACCGCACACCTCAACGTTCCCCAAAAACTCCTACAAATCTCGCTTTTCCAAGCAACCCAAAGCATAATATCTCGTCACCACTCTCCTCCACGCACCACTTAACACTTCACAGACCACGTACTCTAACACACCACTCAATGACTCAAAACTTTTACACACTAACCCACAACCCACAACCCACAACCGCAGCTTCAATGCGACGTCCCAACACACCACCAAACCATACCACCCCTCACGATTTCGTCACCATCCGCTGTCGCAACACACCATCCATGAACTCTCCCAACTCCAACCTCCAAAACATCGCATCCACACCTCCCACCCTCTACCAAACCAAACATACCATGCTGCATCAGCTACCGGGTTAATGAATAAAGAATCAAAGTAACGCCATCAATGGCAAAAGCTAACTGTTCCACCCTTCACAAAGCCTATCCACAGTACTATCACTTCATCCTCACAAATCGTCAATAAAACTCCCGATTTGTGCTACCCCTACCACCACTTATTCCATAAACGTCAAAGAATTTTCACTCCTCCCTACTTCAATGTGTCGCCCCCCTATCTTGTCCGCATCAGAAGCACGTAGTTGTCGAACCCACTGTGGCGACCCGCAGTGCGGCGGCAGGGGCGACCGCTCGTCGGCGTCTCGGCCTCGCTGCTGCTGCTGCTGCTGCTGCTGTTGTTGTTCTCGTCGTTCGTCAGAACGTGGCTGAGTTGCCATTTTGGCTGCATTACCGCCTTTGCCTTGCCTCGACTGCTTCTCTTCCCTCTTAGACCTGCTTGTGGCACCTCCGTCTCCTTTGGTGTCTCCGGTGTCACCGGCGCCGGTGGAGCTTCTGACCCACACCCGTTATCCCTGTCCAATCAACTCTTTCCCATCAGTTTCCTCCACACCCTACAAGCGACACTCATCATCGTGACTTCATCAAACCAACTTTCCCACCGTGACTCTCACACCACTCACCTCGCAACACAACACACGCTCATCTACCCCACCGTCACCCTGCCCTCCCACAATCTTCCACCCTAATCCCATCTCCACCAATCCACACAATACACCCAACCCTCCTCATCCAACGCTCTACGCAAACCAAACTGGGTGTCGTGAGGGAGGTTGCGTACTCCGTCTCCTTGTCGTAAAACTCCAATGTTTTGGAAGTCATGCATGGGATCTCCATCCCGTGCGCCTCTGCTACCCCAACGTGCTGCGATTGCTCGCAATCAGGGCACACGTACTCCGCGTTCTCCAATTCGCCCAACGACCCCCCCTCGCTTCTCTCTGGCTCCGCCAAACCCAAGCATCCGTAATGGTACCACTCCCTGCACTGGTCGCACGCTATCATGGCTTCCTCCTCGTCGTAAGGCTTCCGACATATGCAGTACACTACACTCCTCCTCCTCAAACCCTGTTGCAACCAAAACCCCATGCAATCCAACTCCCATTAGACGCTATCACTCCTCACAACGTTTACCTCCACCACAATCACCACCCCTTTCCTTCGACGCGGCCATCACCCGTTCCCTCATCACACCCACTATCGACTTCAGACACTCATCCATCGTCCATTCCTCAACTCCCAGCAATGTACACCGCAATCAAACCTGCGCCTCAAGTCCACGACCATCCATCACGCCAAAACCTCCCCATCATCACCCACTGCAAACCCAAACGCCACTGCTCATCACCACACGAAATGCTTCCACACTTACACTCAGCTCTTCTGACACTGATACCGACAACCGCTCGCCTTCTGCGATCAAATCTTCCACATCCTCCAGCGATGCTACCCCCTCGTCCCCCATCACCTGTCAATCAACATACTGTCAGAAACGCATACTGCACCAACACTCGGCACCCACCAACCGACCTTCGATAAACCGCCCGCCTTCACACCGTCCTAACATGTAAAAACGAAGTAACTCATAAAACCGCTCCAACCGCAATCTCCTCAAATCACCCACCCCTTCTTCCTAACCTCCACCATATGAACGCCATGCACAACAACACACGATTTCGCACCGCATCCAGCAAACCCACTCCTCCACCAACCCTTCGTCACATGCCTCACACACAACACACCTGCCTACCGCCACGATACATCCTCATAAAACCCTATAAGCTCACGCCACTACGCACCTGTCTTGCAGCTTCGATCCAATCTACCGCAAGTGCCTCCTGCACTCTAAGATCATGAAGTATGCAGTCTTCTTCGCTCATCGGCACTCCCGCCGCCTGCTCATTTCCATTTCCACCCCAACCACTTCACGTCAGTTCACCATGCATCAATACCACTCCAAGCAACCCATTCCAACTTTCACTCCCTCCCGCATCCTCGCTCACAACCACTTCAACACATAACTACTCTTCCTGCGCTCAAACCAACCCGCCGCTCTTACCCACCTCTTCGATGCTCTTCGTAACGTATCCTAGAGAAGGTTTCTCAACTCCATCAAGCAATATCATTGCCCGGTTCCGCCACGCGTTCGACTTGATCGCCAGCCTCAGCCGCAAACTCGATTCCTCTTGCACTTCCATGCCTTCCACAGCCTGCACATTCCCTCCACAACTTAGCCATCCCCATATGTCCACCTTGTCGACCACGCGCCCCCTTCATACGAACCCACCATCTCTACCAATCCGCTACATCATACGCCGTCAACTCAATGCATCCACCCCCACTCACCTTCAGCGCTCGCAGAAGTGAGCACAAGTTCACCACGACACTGTGAGACCGCTGCACCAGCGCCGGTTCCACTATGTCGTCCACCATCTGCCGCCACACCTCCAGCATACGCATCACATCTACCATGATCACCGCCTCTTCCATCCTGCACACTCCAACGCCGCATCAGTATCCACCACCTGCGCCCTGCCGCCTACTACTCCTCCAAATCAACCAACCCACACCTATTGCTGCAAGATTAACCACTCCCGCAACAAACCGAACCTGCACGGTATCGAGCTTGCACATTCCAGCAACTTCACGATCGTTGACGAACATGGCCTCCTCGTCACATGGAACTGCACATCGTAAAACATCGCTTCATCACACTCTGTTCCACCCTAACACATCTCAACCTCAAAACCACTGTGCACCAAACCATCACAATTTCATGCTCTCGCCTGCATCCTAACTGCCTTTATAACCTCAGGCACAGCTAAACCACACCACAAACTACCTTGCTCTGCGAATTCTCGTTCACGGACAACACGCCACTCGACAACGCACTGCAATATGCGCATATATACTGCTTCTGAACCCTCGCCTGAGTCGCTGATAGACCAAGACAACTGGGATGGTACCTGCATCAACACCCACAGAAATGAACCTCACCAAAACGCCTCCCGAATCAACTATGAGACCACCAACAACTCCACACCCACACAATCACCAATCACCGTCCACACTTGCTGCGCTAACAAGGAACGAGCAACAAAAACACCTCCCGCTACACCGTCTCCAACGCCATCTCGGCATTCCAAGAGTACTCTCCGACCCATCCGCCACGATCTAACCAAAACTCCTACATATACCCAACCCAATACACAGCCCTCTAGATTGCACCCAGCATTCCACATCACCAGCCAACATGCACATCTCCTCAACTCCCCTAAGCACACACGACCTCGCATTCATACCCACCTCCGACCACCCAACCTAACCATACATACCAGTCGTCACAAGAATCGCAGTGTAACATGCTAGCGTCTGTCTTGTGAAGAACCTCGCCGCACACGCAATTCAACTCCTCCCCTTCCACTCTCTGCAAGGCTCTCGCCACAGACTCGCGCATCTGCATCATCCAACAATCGTCCAACACGTTCATCATTAGCTGCATACCCTCCATACCTACTTGCTCTTCCAACCTCACCCACATGCCTTTACACCACACACAACTCCGCTACTCCCCTCCACCACGCAACAACCGAACAATACACTTCCACCTCCAAGGCCTCACCCGACAAAGCATCTCCTTCAGTTCCATTCTGGACTCCGTTGTAGGGCCACCAATTGCATCCCGACACCTTGACAACCACACATCCATGTCACCCAATATTGCACAAATCTGTTCCTTCTCGCCGCACTCCACCCACCTCGCCACACTGTCCTCCTGCACATCACACCCATGTTTCAGATGCCAACCCCCACTTTCACCCTTATCCTCAAAAGCCCCCTCATAAAACCACCTCCCGCACCAACACAACCATCACCGCCTGCTTCTGTGCCGTCCAATAAAGAACCAACACCCACAAAGCCACTCTCCTGCGCGTACCATCCCTTTCGTTCCAAGCCACAGGACTCACCCCCTGCCACCACCACGACCAGTGTTGCAGCCAACCTACCTGAAGATCAACCAGTTCTTGCCTCGTCAAATGCCCTCCATTTCTTCCCAGTGCCTCCCCGACTCTTTTCTGCCACAAACTACACCACACGCCACCCACTTCTCCGCGTCAGGATGCACCACATGTCAAATCTCCACTAGTTCGGCCCACACGCAATCATCCGTCCCTCTCAATCCGCACGTACGCACGCCTCAGGCACACTTGCACACCGACCATCCACACAACAATCTCCGCGTGCCCATTGCATCCAGCACTCACGTCCAACACAACATCATCTCCAGTACATCACAACAACTACTCCATGCGGACGCCCCCAAAGGAATCTGGACACCTCCGCTACTGCCATCCTCCCAAAACCCCTACCTCCAAACTTCTTCTCAACTGCCCACCAAACACACCAGAACAAAAACTCTGCTGTGGGACCAAACCACTAACCCACACCGGGGCATCAATACGCACAAACACCTTCCCCACCAAACCCAATGCTACAATCCAATCACTTCCACACGCAGTCCACCCACCTATGAAACCTCAGAGCGCTTTCGATGTACGCCTCCTCGCTCGCAACCGCGATTTCTAGACCCTGTGACACCGCACCACTTTCTCATTACGCCAAGTTCAACGCCACCACCAACTAATGCCGGAAATGCCACATTTACGAACTTGGTAACCACGGTTTCAAATACTCCAATCCCCCCAGTGCATCTCAACCCACCGTAACGATCCACAACCAAACAAACCACATGACACTCACACCTCACGTACTCCCACATTCACCGAACCATCCCATGCATTACTCCACCCATCACACCCCACCAATGCACGCCTACAACCAACCCCCTCCCATCCACCCCAACCCACCTCATCCGCTCACCCACCTCAACAAACCACAACCCACTTCACGACGCCCACTTCATCCTACCGAATGCATCCAAAGCCACCCACTTCCCACAAAAAACCGCGCACAACCACCTCTTCGTCGCCCGCATTCCCTCGTCCCGTGTGTTCCCGACTTTGTGCATGTCATAACACCCATGCTGACACCACAAACCACGCCTTAACCCATACCCTAGCGTACCTTGGCGTCCGACACCAATTGCTCCAGCTGCTGTCTGGAGCACGACCCAGCTATCCCATACGAAGGCACCACCATCTCCACCCTGCTCTTCCACGTCTCGGCTCTGCACACTGCCCCTTCCAAATATATCGCAGCTCGCGTTTTCACAGAAAATCTCAACCCCTCCTCCAACACACTTTTCGCAACCTGCTCCACCCACGCAGATGTAGACCCGTCACCACGCAATAACACCATAACAACCAGCCCGTCCGATTTGCCACCGCCCCCCACCCCCGTACCAACCACAACAACCAAAAAGAAAAAAATGACCTCACTCAAACTCGCAATCACCCAGCTTCTCCACACACCCCAACGCCACGCCTCCACAAAATTAAACACCACTCACCTCCAGCTCCGGACGCTCGTCCAGTAAATGCAACGCTCTGATACACCACGCGTTCACTCTGAAAACCGTCTCCAGCTCCGACATCAACGACAGATCTAGTCCCAGTTCCGACCCCGCCTCCAAAGCACTCTTCACCTTCATCGCCACCTCCTCCAGTTCTCTCAAAACACCGCGCCGATGCTCCGTATCGCCACTATGCTCTAATTCCGACCCCTCGCTACCCGCTAAAGCTGCTCGCACCCTTGGCATCCACTCCGCAACCCTCGCCATCCACCCTTCCGCCTCCGTCAAATAGGCTTCCAGTACGCCACTCTCTTCCACATGTAACCTCAGCTTCCGCGCTTCTCCTACCAAAGCCTGCAAAACCCACCCGTCACAACTTCTAACGTTCATGTCATGGCCAAACCCTGCCACTCTGCGCACCTCCACACCGCAACGCTCATCCGTAACCCCATCAACATTCACTGCAATCTAACTTCCGCAAGTCACCAATAACCCACACACCCCCTCTCACATCCCATGCCTATCATATCCCACCGTACTCGCTACTACCTGAAGTGTACAGAAGCTCAATCCATCCCCCGACGCCTCCCCGCGCTTCATCCTCTTATCTACATACGCCTGGGCCCGCCCCTTCCAACAACTCGCAGCGCCGTGCAGCTCCTTCACTGCACTCAACCCCTCCAACCGTGCCTTGATGTTCACCGCACAACTGCAATCCCCATTCACGTCCGAACATCCCTCAATCCTTCCTCATTCCCACGCACTGCCCTCTCTCCTCTCTTTCCACAACATCAACATCCAACCAAACCTACCCCGCATCCTACAACCTCAACTCTCTCACACGCCCTTTCATCAACCACATACCGCAGCAGCTCGTCCACGTTCGCATAACTGTCACCAACCTTCAACACCTGCGCGGCCTTGCTCTCCCACGACAGAGCCGTGCTTGCCAACTCTTGCGTTCGCATCACCAGTTTCTCGTCGCTCAGCTCCAACCTGCAGTGCAGTACAACGCCTCATGCCAATCAACCCACCACACACGACCACACCGCACCACCCCTTCGACCCACCCCACCTCAATTCGCTTGCAATACAAAATTCACTTCATTCTCGGCGCCCACCACAACAAAGACCACCAAGCTCTTACCTCGACGCCTCCTTCAACAGTTCCACTAGCTTGTCAGTGGATGGCTCTTCCTCAACCACCTGTGAGACAAAAACCCAAACCATTCATCATCCCGCACACGGCATCTTGACCACGCCTCCCCGCGCGCAAACTTCCCAACCTTCACTCAAACCCGCCATCCCCTGCCCGCAAATCCACACCGCCTATTCATCCTACTCATCCCACGGCTCACTCCTCTATCCTAACCTTCCAACCCCTCACTCGTCCGTCGCCTGCACCAACCCCTGGGCCACATACCTTTGCAGCAGATTCAAGCCATCGAACTTTCTTCAACGCACTCTCTACACTCTCCACCACTTCCACTGCGACCACGCACGCAGAAAAACAAACGTCAGACTCATGTGTTAGATAACACCACCGCATCCACCTAAAATCGACTCACGTACTGATCAACAAAGGCCACTCATGTCCGTTCTCCCCGTCCACAACGCATACAACCACACAATCCACCAATCCATCCACCACATCTCAACCAATACATTCCATCGCTTCGTCGTCCTGCCACCGAACATGCCTCCAACACAGACGCCAAGAACACACATTTTCTCATCCAAAACGATGCCGCCGCTACACCCCATGGAAACTAGCATCAGTCGCATGCGGCCACCCCTGTGCACCGCGTGCCACGCGACTTGCACACAAATTTCAATCTAACCAGACTCCATCTCTCAGCCTTCAAACATTAACATCTCCCCATCACTCAATCCCTCCCAATCAACACTCACATTGTGCCCAACGGTTTGATGTCGACGCCAGCAACTCTGTCAACAGATCCACCGACGTGTTGTAGTCGTAGTGCTGGATGAGCGTCAGGGTTGTCCGCACCCGCAAAACCCAAGCACGCGCGTCCGCCACACCTTGCTCCAACTCCTGCAGCCCCGCCAACTGCACAGGCAACTCCTGCACTACCTCAACTATTTTCTCCATCTCCTGCACGCTCAACAACATCGCACGGTCACCATGGCATCTCAATCTGCGTTCCTGCAAACCCTGCACTACTGCTACACCCGCTTGCCTCAACATCTTCGAGACTATGCGCAGCCATACAACATCCACAATCCATCCCACCACACCGTGTCCACGGTTCACACCGCTCCTCCCGCTACCCAAACTTAAACCTAAACCAAAACTCAAGTCACTCCCAACATACCTCCAGAGACAAAGATGACCCAAGCGAGGCCTTCACTTTCTCCTGTAAAGCTTCCGCTCGAAGAATCACCATGTCCAGAATCTCCTTGTCCTCCATCTTCACCGGCAAGGCCAACCCCTGCAGCACACCAACCCACCCGCGTAGCGCGTTCAACCAATTAACCAACGTAGCAGATGCTTCCCACGCACTCACAACTCACTCACCAGTCACCCATGCAAACAAAACAACTACATCGTCTCCAATCATCCCTGCATCCGCACCCAGCACATCCATCCACGCCGACGCTAATTCTCCATCCAACACATACTCCTCATCCAACACGCACCTGCTGCTGCAAGAATAATAACTCCTCCAGGCTCACGAGCTTGCGACTTCGCAGCGCTTTTATAGGCGGGAGCAACTTCCTCACTCGCTCAGACCACAACTGCCATTACCAAACCCGTCAATAACACCATTCCGAGCTTTCAGAACAAAGCTATACATGTCCTACCATGTTACAGGACCTCGGCAAACACACCAATTTTCAGCAACAATCTCACGCAGACGTTGCAACGCACAATTGCCAAAACCGACAATCCCAACACACCTTTGCCATATCCACCAGCTGCTGTAACCTTGACAACTCCGCAAACTCCACTGGAAACATCCCCGCTTCCTTGATTAGTGCCTCCAGACTCGAGCTCTGCAAACATAAAACCTCCCCCAGTAAGACCCACCATCGCACCACCATATCATTCGCCACCCAATCTGTAATCACCGCCATCACAGCCACACCGCTAACCCTCACCCACGCATATTTTCGTCCTCCACAATCATCAACAATCTACACCACCACACTCTACCACCTCCAACATAATCAACCGCAACACGCACACTCGCATCACACGCCCACCACCATCATGCTCGCGTAATCCCATACCTGCAGGCATGGCTCTGTCAACACAAACCCCGTTATCTTCTCCCGCATCCGCTTTGCGTCTTCATACAGCATCTGCGCGCAACCACAATCATCGTAAGCACACCTCCACCCACGTCACATTGAATCATCCCCACATCGCTGCTCCACCCAGCGACCCTGGCGTCACAATCTCTCACGCCCGACTTTCCACCACCTCACAACACCATCAAAACACAATCCCACGTGGCATAATGACCGAATGTCACTACCTTCACAAACGCGAGATTAGACTCGATGCATGGCACCGGCTCCGTGCCCACCAAACGTTCCAACACACGGAACGTAACTTTGGGAACCCGTCCGTCATTCACCGAAACGGCACATTCCGCCACTTCATCCGCCCACCTCCGGGCTGCTGCCAGCTTCCTCTCCACCTTCCTCACCTGTATCCACAGAACCATTGCCTCGTCAATGTTGGCCGCCCAAACCGTTCCCCTACTCTCATTCGAATCCAATCGCCCCGTCCATGCAAAACCAACTTTCTACACAACTATCATGCACCATTTACCCTCCCCAACCTGCTCCCTCCGCACCCGCCGTGCCACACACCAACCACCCCACCAAGCTCACCGCTCGCAGCAACCTACCTCATCCATCTCATGACCCCCCCATAGGAACTGCTCCGCATCTCGGAGCACGCTTTCCAAAAACTCGATCGTTGGACTCGCGTGTGATACTCGCTGCACCTTTTCCAGCCACTTTTCCGCTAGATCCGTCTGCCTCAGCACTCGGCCCAACACCTGACCCAAACACACCCCGGTTACATCTTGCTGCACTCACAGTCGTGCCTGCTCTCCGACCACAACAACGCATTACCCCCCACCCGCCCTCTGTACCGCACCTTCACCACTCCACTGCCAAACCACACCTTGCCGTAACACCCGCTAGTTAGGCATCACCAACCACCCCGCATCACACTCTTCCCACCTTCAGATCCAACTCCCACCCATATGACGCGAATAACAACCCTCCTCAGAAACACGACCTAGCTCCACGTCACTCCAACCCGAACCTCGCCCTCCTCTCCATGTGCACCCAACACCACGCACTCACTGCATGCAGCACCCATTACTATCCACCTACTCTGAGACCATATCAGATCAAAGCATACCGACCAAACCTTTTTAGACATGGACTGGGTAAGGGGAGGAGCGCCACGACGCACACTGCGTTTCGTAGGCTCAGACTGCGCAGCAAGGTCTCCAACCTTAATATCGACTGCGCTCTCTTTCTCCACCAGCAGGTCGTCCAGCTCGGCAAGAGAGTGTCGATACAACAGCATCTGCTGCTCTGCCGGACATTCGCACAGCTGCCGAGCATGCTGCACTACCACACGCCTTTCCGTCAGATACCACACACCCCACCTCGTTCCACCATCCTACAAGGCCTACACCGTCGCCCAAAGCCCACGACCTCGCCCTCCACTCGCCACCACAACACGCCATCACTCCACATACCCAGTGCTGCTGCACGCGTCATCCATGCCAACCCCACTTCCCAAAATCTTATCATCATGGCCAGGATAAACACAGGATAGAACTCGAACCTGTAAACAGACGGCCTTCGAAGGGCGGCAACTGCACACTACTGCAGACAAATGCAGGTAGTAACGGCAAATGATGCACATCGGATCCTGCCACCGAGTAAACACAATACCAACCACATCACCAAGTCAACAAACAATCGTCGCACCCCATCCCTGTGCTCCTACCTATTGCCCTTGACAACTTTGACAAAAACCCCGACAGGCCACCCCACCCTCTACCTCCTCCCCAACCCTCCATGCATCCACCTTCCACACTTACACTCCCATCCGCCATCACTGAGGTTTCGCCACACATACAACAGCGAAACTGCACTCTCTAACAGCTTCTAAGCCCCTGGACTACTCCCCTCACTGCATCCCCATGCCACAACCCACTACTTTTACGCCTACTCCACTCCAGGATTGTCCACGACACCACATATTTCCATAGCGTTGTTCAGCTCCTCCACGAAACAATTCCTGCGCTTACACAGATCCCAAACTCGTGCACCGACTGGTCTCTCACTAATCCCACCTGTATCCCGATCAGCGGGCCGCCATCTCAGCTTGCCAACCCCATTTCACAGCTCAGCATGATGCACCCCCTAACTCCATCACGCCACTGCAATCACATCACCTATGGACTACATACATAACCCAACCCACTCACCTCTTCTGTGCTGATGTGATTCTCGCATGCTCGAGGAGGCATCCGTGCACTCCTTACTACACCATTTGCCCAAAGCTGCTCGCGATGAGCGCGCTCTTTCTTGATTATCGCCACCAGTTCATTCCGCACGTAGGGCTTTGCCTCTGCACTGATCTTGTTCTGCGTGTCCACACACCAGCATTACTCCACAAACCAACCTCGTGTTCATGGAGCAGATTAGGGATTCGTGCTCCATGAACATCACCTACTTCGTGCCCCCACCCCACTCTACGCCACATGCACAACGTCCTCATTGCTGGACTTCCACCTCTCACGACCTCCCGCCACACCACGCCACACCACGCCACAACACACACACACACAAACCAAGGAATGCCGGAAAAAGCACATGCGGAAGCCAAACTCCATTCCGCGACGTCACATACCTTGGCAACCACACACAGCAACTCGTCGTGAGAAATCACGGCTCGCTTGTGGTAAAGCCGATACCGCTCCACTGCGAATCCACCCATCGGTAGCCAATCTGCTGGAGCAAAATTCACAGCCTCCGCACAATTGAACCCTGCCAAAACCATCACACATCACCCCACATCAGCGACAACGCTCACTCCACCCCTCCCCCGACTTTTCCACAACACGACAGCGTTCTCCGCATCGTGGGATCCGGAAACACACTGCTCCGCCCACGCGCGCTTCCACACACATCATTCAGCATCTCATTTTCACCTCTCAACACTCCTCCTCACCGTGATTGAAGCCCCCGTGGTACGACCTTGGAAACGTTATCACAAAATGTCCAGCTTCCTGCCACATCATCACAACCACGCACGGTTTCACTCACACAGCTGTAATCCTACACCGTGCGGCACCACCGCCCAATGATGCTGCACGTCCGCCGTTCGAACACCTGCTACTCTTACACACCTCACCCGATCGCCTCATCACGCAACAACCAAGATGCCACCTCATTTCGTCTCACAACTGCCCACACTGACCGTCACTCACATCCGACACGCTCACTGCAATCCATTTGCACCCAACCAGCTTTTCCGTCACCCACCCAAACTTCCACACAAACTAACCGCCACGCCTCACCTGTGTCGTGGTGCACACAGGCACGTTGCTGTCCCGCAGCACGGTTGGGTTCAGCATCGTCACCAACTGAAACAGCAAGTCTGGCTGTGCCTCGAACAGGTCCGGAAAAGACTTCTGCATCACCTGCACCACCCATGCAATCCATCCTCTATCAGACCACAATCCCCTCCACCCGTCCCGCAACATGTCATGTTCTCCTACCAAATCTCCCTCCACATCAATTCTGCGCTTACCTGCTCGAACTCCGTCGCAGCGCTCCCGGGAACGCTGTACCATGTCTTCGGCGCGCCTCTGCCGCATCACCACAAGTAAAACCAGTCAGTCCCACATTCCCATGCCCAACAAACACATCCCCGCAACCCCACACCCATGCCAACTACGCAGAAAACACGCCCCCTCTCCTCGTTCCACGCACAACGCCATTCCACAGCCCGGTCGCCTCCACCCATCCCAGCCTCGGAGACCACCATGCTCATCGGCACCCTCATGAACCTCGCCACGCACCCATGCTTCTATACAGCTTCCAAACCACCCGGACCCAACGCCCCTCGCGTCGCACCCACGAGGCCATCACCACCGGAACGACCAGGATCGCCCAGTCCGCTGTGAATTCACGAAGACCGTGACGCAACCAGGAACCACAGTACCAAAACATCCCCACCACTGCCGCCTACCCTCCTCCGCCGACTCACGTACCTGTGCAAGTAGTTGATCGAGTAGAAACAGTGGTCCTCGTAGTGCCAGCAGAACGACGAGAACATCATCCCCATGTACAACCACGGCACGATCACCCCCGGAATGTCATCCTGCACCATCCGCAACATCGAATCCTCCAGCTTCGGGAAGTTGTTCAGGTTCCATGGGTCCTTCACATATTCCTCCCATACTTCCGCCTTAAACCCGTGCGGTACGCGGTCCGAGGCTCGTGGAAACCCGCTCCCGTATAGCCCCGTGTCTATGTCGCTCCCGTACAGCACCTCCACCGGATCTGTCCCTCTCTCCACTATGCGCCAGAAGTCCGCCTCCACATCGGAGTTGCTCGGGGGGCTGCTCCGCGATGCGAACCACTTGCGCCTGAACCGGTCCGCAAAACGCTGGAACGACTCGTATGAGTACTCCTTCCCCTGCGCGAACCCGAAACTGTCGTTCTCCGATGCCAGGCACTCCAAGCAGTACCAGTTCCCGTGAGGTATGGCGGACAGCGGAGGGGACAGGCAATACAGATGCCATCCTCGGTTGCACCGATCGCACAGCAGCATCGATTTCTCGTACGCTCCGCTGTGGCACTGCTCGCATATCTGATCCACCCTTTGCTCCTCCATGCCCGCCGCCGTCACGCCCGCCGACTCCACCGCCACCACCTCCACTCCCTCCCCGCTCTTCCTCCTCTTTCCACCCTGCATCTCCTCCTGCTGCTCCTCCTCCCCCTGCCTCTTCCTCCCCACGTGCTTCGTCTTGTCCATCCCCCGGCTCTTGCTCATGCGCAGCAGCTTACCGGCGCTCACATTGGCCTGGTGCACCTCGTAGCCGTGAAGATGGGATTCGTACACCTCGCGCAGACACGCCAACACCGAGTCCGTGGCGACGGGGGCCTGGAGAGAGTCGTCCCTCACCATCCGAAACACCTCCGCCCACTTCTTCTCATCCCTAACATTATTGTAACCACCGTGCCGCTTCACGGCGTTGTAAAGCTTGCACAAATCCAGAGCCTCTCCATCCAACACGGGCCAAGCCTCCAACTGCCTCCCCTCTCTCTCCAAATACCTGCTGTATTCCAGCTTGAACGTGTCCCTATCGCACGCAGCGGTCCTCTCCTGAAGCTGGTGGATGGACTGGTGCTTGGTCGGGAAAATGAACGACTCCGACTCGATAGCGAACGGAGGCTTCCACGACTCGGGAGGCACAATACGACAGATGCCATACGGCTCCGACTGCTCTCGAATCTGCGCAATAAACTGCAAAGGATCGCGGAATTCCTCTTCCGTAGGGTAGAACACCGGACCCTCCTCCAACCCCAACGCCGAAAAGCTCCCGTCCCCTCCGCTGCCAGGCTTCTGCCTCCACGGCGGGTTCTCAATCCTCTGCCTCCCCCGCCCCATCACTCACCCCCTCCCCCGGACTACGCTCCCTCCAAACAGAAACACAAAACACACCGCGAGCTGAACTCCGACATCCAATTCGCGCTCTTCATCCGATCATGCCCTCCCGACCTAGCCCCGCCGCGCCACAGCCCCTTCCTAACCTCCAAGAAAAATACCTCCTCCCGCACGCTGCTGTTCCGACTCCACAACTGTAGCAAACCTCGGCAATATCACGCCCAGCCAATTCTCCCCGCCCCAGAATGCGCCACGCTCACTGCCTAAGCTCTCTACCTAACCTTCACTGGGCGGAGACGCAGGCGACGACCAGCAACTCCAAAAACTCAAACCTCCTGCTCCAGCCGCGACATCCTTCGCCATGGACAACCTCGGTTTCGATACCAAGCGCAACCAAAAATTGATCGACGAACCCCCTACGACAGATTGGGTAACCTCGCGAGCGACCTGGCCGCTAAGCGAGTGTAACTGGAAAGAGAGGTGGGGGGGGGGGAGTTTACGTAAAGTGGGTCAGGGTACAATGCGGAAGGCTGGGCCTCTACCTTGCCCTGGCATAATACTAGAGTTCCAGAGACGAAACCTCACTCCTCTAGCTAGTCGCCGTCCCGCAGTCAGACGTTCAAATGCCCCGGACGGCCTCAGTGTCCGATATGAGCAACCCTATGTCTCACCGCTATCCTAGCAAACGCGGTCGGCGACCAAACCTCATCCATCTGTCTCCGTTCCGACCTGCAATAAGCGAATCGCAAGCATTACACACTGCTGCTTCAACATCTGAACGCCGATTCCGACTTACACTAGCTGCGCTTTTTCTATCTTTCTTTCTTTTTTTCTCTTCTGTTTTCTCTGTCTCCCTGTGCTGGAAGTGAGAACGTCGATCGCCAAGCGGTTTGTTGGGTCTTTAGGAAGTGTGTGACTTTAGCCTACCTGCGATTGCATACAACTTCTCAGTGCGTGGATGAGTTGCTGGCTAGGGAAGCCTTCGGATTCCTGTTCCAAGTGTGGAGGTGGATTTCCTAATTAGGGTGCCTTCGCTGTCGCCGTTTGGAGTTCTTATCAAGACTAACAGGCTGATAACCTTGTGGTCCGGCCTGCTCATGATCCGTAGCCCCCGGCACTCCGGTAGGGAGGAGGGTACGCAGGGGAACGTGAGTGGCCACGTCTGGAACGCGTCGAGGGGATTGTTGAGCGTGGCTGACACGACTTGATGAGTGAGTGAGTGCGTGCTGTGGGGAGCTGTCTCAGTGTGACTTCTAATCGCTATGCCCTCCGTCTTATTCTCCTGTAGCCAATGGCTATGGCGTTCTATCATAGAGCTCCCTCCCCCGGCTCACCAACATCGCAACGAGCCATTATCCAGGAAGCAAGGGTCGTCGTCGTCTACCATCCATGTGCCTCGCGCTTCTCATCCATGACAACCTCTCGAACTAACTGGCTGGGTGTGACTGGTGCCACAAGGATTCGCCGTCACTTCTTGACCCAGATCCATGCCACCATCTCGGAGTCCAAAAGCTCACCGTCCTGCACTTCACTCCTATCAATCCTTGATGTGCGCTTCTAACGCAACTACGAGTCCAGGTGCTGCAAGCAATTGCGCCGTGGGCAATCGTTAAGCCCTAGCTTCGGAACTTGTGATTGCGAAAGTGACTTAATTGGTTTCCATTCGCAGAAAAACCTTCATTACAGCCTATTATTATTTTGCAAGTTGTTATTAGCAATTTTAGGCTTGAAGTTTGTTCCATGGTACTCTTTATTTTTTTAACATTCTCTTTCATCATTTTATTATAGTCCCAGAAGTAATACATGGTTTTTATGCATTGTCATTGTTGCATTCCAAAAATTTGATAATTTGCCAGATCAGACATCGGGTTGCACATATTTAGGCTTTCAAGAGTTTGGGTGTTAAAAATCCAGATTTGTGCAGGGCTGGTTATCTTGGGTTGCATGATGAAGTGGGCCACACCCACTGCCTGGTGGTTGCCTAGCAAGCTCAGTGGGCAGTGAGAATGTTTTCTAATGCCCCTCTGACTTGCATTGAACTAAGAGATGTGATGTTTTTTGTGGACACAGAGCTGAACTATTATTAGGTTTTACATTAAATTGTGATGTCATTGTTGAATGCACAAGTCTCAATGGAGTGGTTGATTTCAATGACATAATTCCCAAGGTTGTGTATTAGAGATTGATTTATCAAGGTGTGGTTCTGTACTACTAAAGATTGTGAAAAGCTTTGGAAAGAAAAGCTGTTGAAAATTTCATTGTGATGAAAATTTTATGACAAAAAAGTGTGCATGAATGTGTGCATGTGTGATGTACCCATACATGTTTGAAAGTTGGAAAATTTTGTTTACAATTTATAGATATTTGAAGAATAATGAACAAAGTTTGTTGCATGTGCAATGTTAAAATGTTTTGGTGATTTAAAAGAGAAATTGTACCTTTCATAATATATATATATATATATATATATATATATATATTGTTATTTATTTATTGAAGATAGTAAATGAAATTATGCATTGGGAGTGGCTTTTACATGTAATCCAACAATTTTAATTTGATTGATTGATTTAAATCTAGAATCATTTCACTGTTCATACATTTGTGCTTTAAGTTCTACGTTTTCAGTCTTATATCCATGTATATAATAAAACAGATAACACATTTTGATGTCCCATCAACATAAAGGTGGATATCATAAAACAAAAATTCTAAAAATCTGAAGCTGTCTGAAAATTAAAAATAAATAAAAATTATTTTGTTGCAATTAAATAAATTTGAGATTACAAAAATATGTACATATTATAATTTTTATGTACTTTGATAATTCTATACAGTGTGCATGAAATATACCTATGAAATACTTAAATAAAAAATATAATTACTTTTTAAAATAATATAAAAATCAGCATCAAAACCTGTAATGAATATCTATTGTTTTGAGCACGTTTTTCCAAATTCAATTTTTTAAAATTGTATCAGATGTTTGTATCATAATAGATTAATGCATTAACTTCTTATAATTCACTTCGTAGGATAATTTCTTACAAGTTTGCTCTTGCAAAAAGAATAATTTAGAGTCATGAATTGATATAATTGTAGAGAGATAATAAACTATACAAACATATACATTGGAAGTTGCTAATGCCACCACGAGTTTTTCTTGCCACTCTAATCTATCATCCACCACATGTTACTTCATTTTTTGCTATTGTCATCACAAATTAATCTAATTCACTTATCAATTTTTTATGTTAATATTAAAATTATTTCTTTATGTAATTTAAAAATACAATTTTTTTTTATTAAAATAAAAATAATATGTATATATTTATTTATTTATTTATTAAGAGGATGGCAAGTTGTGATGGCAAAAGCAAAATTGTAATGACATGTGGTAGATAGTAAATTGAGGTGGCAATAGCAAAAATTGTAGTGGTATTTGTAAATTTCTATATATATATAATTTATTATTAATCTAAATTATATATATTAATCTTATTTATCTTTATTATTAATATAAAATTAAATTAAAATATAAATATAATAATTTTAAAATCACATTAGTTAGAGTTTAACATTTATTTATGATAAACACTAATAAAATTTGAAATTCATCATAGCATTAAATACTATAAAAAAAGAGTATAATATGAATTTAAAAATATTTATTAAAAAAATTGGAATAAATTAGGAAAATTAGGATAGACTCATTTCTTAAAGCCATGCTCATTTGTGAACCACAAATATAGTCTTAGCCATGCCATGGCATGTTAAAACAATCTTTTGAAAATTATGATGCAAATAAGATGTATTTAGTTGTGATTTTGCTTTTTTTCGTTTTATAATTACTTTCAGGGATTCATGACATGAAGTCTTGTTGTATCAAGATGAAGATCTAAGAAAAAGGAATAAAATAATAGGACATTTGTTGAAAATAGAAGTGACAATCTTTTTGCTACCTATAAAATACTAATGGTAAGTATAAAAACAAGTTATTATTTAGAATCATGCTTTCTAATAGATTTAAACAAGAAGCAAGATATGCTAGGTATGTTTGAGATTTATTAACAATATATCTATCTTTATTCCACACAATGTAATTTTTTTTTTTTAATTTTTTTTTTATAATATCTACAGGCTTCTCAACAAATTATGTAGGATTATTATCACATATATAACTAAGAGAGGTTGTTGTAGACCAAGATATGGTGTCACAAGAAATTAAAATCTATGGTGCAATACAATTATTATATGCTTCTTGGATAGCAAAATAAAATAATTAAGCCTTATTAATTGGAACAATAAACTAAAACAAAAGTTGGATAATTCTTTCTCTTTCTATATAAATATTAGTAATATATATATCTTTTGAGTAATAAAAATATTTGGTATTTATTGATTATACTAATTTATCAATTAGATGTTGTTTTATTTAGAAATAAACCATTGAATCAAAGACTATCTTACTCCTAATAAGAACTGAGTCAAAGAACAATTGTCACATATAGAATTGGAACAAGATTTGCACCACATCACAATAGTTAAACTTTCTCTTTACCAACACTTAATATCTTCTATGTCAAAACATTGTCCCCACCTTGTAAGATTATTTGAACTAATTATGTTGTTTTTAATGGTTTTATTTTTGTATGTATAAAGAAATAGAAAACAAGAAAGGATGTAATAAGAAGACATAATATTGAGCCATTAGTTCAAACTAAGTAAATATATTTGTCATATGATTTGTATTCTACAATAAACAACTATTTCCAAGCTACAACATTTAAGCTTTATCTTCCAATTCATATGCTAGAATTCAATATGAGATCAAGTAAAAATAAATAAATAAATAAAAATATATAATTATATCAATTTATATTAATAATATATAATTTCTAATATTAGATTACTTTTCTAATTTTTTAGAAATTGACAACTATTATAGCTATAATTTCAACTCAATATTAAAAATAAAATGTTGTAAAATTCTCTAAGAATCAATTTGGTGCAATCTTTGTATAAATGTTTATCAAAGTAAATATTGATAAGAAATAAAGTGCCATCAACTATCAATACTACGCACTTGCTCCAATAAAAAATGTATATTATAAGATCAATATTAGCATCTTAAAATTATATGACTTAAAAGAAACAAACCAACAACAAAAAACCAAGTCAAAATAGTAAAAGTCATGACAAATATTTCCTTAGGTCAAGTTAATAATTCTATCACTTTATTCTAACTTTAGATGGCTCATCAAAATACAATTTAGGATGCAGACATATAAAGCACAATACTACACAATTTCTATGTTATTTTATTCATCTTACTTCACCATTATAGCATTGATTAGGGCTTGAGAATATTTGTAGTAGACTTTAATCCTTCTCAATCCTCTGACAAAATAACAAATAGTATGTTGAGACTTTCTAAATATTAAAATAATAATATATTTATAGATAGTAGTGGCATGCTTCTATCTACTTCTAATAGGACTAATGGTTTTCCATACTCTAGTTGTAGGTGAATAAGTGCTTATATCAATCTTCTAATTAAATCAAATGATATTGCATTTGACTTATTTATGAGAAGTGAAGTAATGGATTGTTTTAGAAATTTATTTCTTCTAGGCATCTAAAAAATAAAAAGAATTAAAAAAAAGAAATTAATAGCAAAAAAAGTAGAAATGTATATATCTCTACATTAACAACTCTTATATGATAATATGTCATATGATCCCTCTTCTATTAATCCTTTTTTAAATTTAAAACTTATTTTATATAATGTTTGTATATCAAATGGCCTATTTAAAATCCTTTAGGTTCAAAGATATATTCAAACCATCTTTCTAAAATGTGATATTTAATTTTTATAAAAACATATATTATGTAGTAGAAGGGCCCAAGAATTAAATAACATTCTATAATCTTATGTTGTTTTTTCATCTTCAAAGCAATTCCTAGCTATGCTAATATTTTGAATATAGCAAGACTTTTTGGATTATGCATTTTAATCTCATTATTAATTAAACATGTAAGTAACAATATTTGATAATTAATAGATAATAAGATTCTTTAGCTTACTTTCAATAGCATTCTAAATGATTTTATTGATATAATCAATATATATACATCCAATTAATAACAAGATCGAAGCAAAACTTGGCTTAAATTGGATGATATAATTATAGAAAATATCCCATTTGCTTTTGGAAGTAACATGATTTTGGTGGAAAAAACATGTAATTAATCTTTATATTATAAAAAAATATTGGTTAAAATTAAAAAATATACATGAAATTTCTTTCACTCTAGATTTTTTTTAAATAACTTCTTCAAGTATAGAAGATTTTTCAACTATTATTAGAATATATATATATATATATATATTAACTTATTAGATTAAATTTTTATATAAATATAAATAGATTAAAAAATCTTTAACTACCAAAATCTACATATTTTTAATACCCATGTCCTTCTTATCTTATGCCAAACAAAATGTTGTGGAAACTATTAGTATATATATTGTCTTGCCATTGGCATTGCTGTATATGTTTCAGAAAATGAAGTTAATGTTGTCTTTTGTCTTTCAGCACATTCTAAAATTACAGCTCTCTCATCATCTTACAAAATCACATAAAATATAAATGATGAATTATTTTTTATTTTAATTATATTAAATATAAAAATATAAAAGAAATAATAAAAAATAAAACTTTTAATGTAGATGAAATTGAAATTAAAATTTAAAAATATATTTTGGAATATTATTAAAAAAGAATATATTATAATGACTAATTAATCTCTTGAAGAAGACCATTTTCTATAAAATGTTGTAAAAAACCATATTACTTTTTTACATAAAGAAAAATATAGAACTAGACTTTGAAATTGAAATCTTATCACCATATTTAAAACTTATAAAATATTTGTAAAAGCTCCCTAAAAGAAACTATAAGTAATTCTAATAGAAGTAATAAATTGGGATCAAATAATATTTTTTTGATAAAATACATTTTTAATAATTTCTAGTTACTTAAAAAATATTATATCATGCCAAATCAAAAGCACAAGGCATTCAAAAATATTCCAACACATATTAATTTTGCATATAGTTTAGAAGCCAATTAATCTAAAATTGTTGAATATATGAACAATTTAAGAAAAGAATTACAATTTTTTGAAATGGACTTATCAATTATCAAGAAATCTCAACAAACTATTAGATACATCTTTTGGCTTATCTCTCCATATACAAGACATTAATAAATTATAGATTGAAAGAATAAAAGTTAGACTATTGATATGATGCTAAATTTAACATAGTGAGAAGTGTCATAATTGTGAATAGTATTCCATTTTCTTTTCTACATTTTTTTTTTTTTTTTTTTTTTTTTTTTTTTGTTATTTGCAATGTTACACTTGAATGGTCTTCAACAAGTTAAAAATCTACCTTAATACTATATACAACCACCTTGTATCAAAAAAACTAGACCAAAAAATAAACTTATAATATGAATTGGATATATGTGATTTTTCTTAAATTATTACTTTTCAAAAATATAAAAGCTCTCATTCAACAAATAAAAGTTGTTCTTAAATGTCAAGATTGAATTTACTTATATACCTTGAAATTAACTAACTTCCTTCAATTTTTATTTTTTATTTTTTATCTTTGCTTTTAACATATAAAGATAAAAGAAGATACTTGGTTTTGTCTATCATAATCAACCAAAAGAATAAAATGTATATACATACATATATATATATATATATATATATATATATATGTATGTATATATATATATATATATATGTATATATATATATGTATATATATCTAGAATACAATAAATAATTCTTTATTATTATTAAATTCTATCAATGAACCAAAAAAACCAGCACAACACTAAAAACGTGCCTCAAGTTGCTAGATTCTTAAAAATTATTAGTGTAATTTTTATAACGATCTTCACAAGAAAGAAGAAAATATCAATTTATTTTATAGCTTAGTATATGAGCTTACTTTTGATCTTCATTCTTATTTTTGGTCTATGGAAGAGAATTTCATAACATATTTTGACAAACTATGTAAATAAAATTAATTTTCCAACAAATAAATAAAGCTTTTTAATAGAACTAGACTTCTTTAAATATCATTATATATAGTCCAAACCCAAAGCATGTTGTGTTATGTAAAAATTTAACTTGAGAATGCATTGGCATTTAGTTGTAGAAGATAAATTACAAATGCAACAAACAAAGAACCTAACAATCCTAATATTATTCTAAAAAAACCTTCATTGAGCCTTAAATCTATAATCAAATTTTGATCAAATCCTAACAAATCTTATAGAAGTCCTTAAAGAATCATTAGATAATTGCACACATTGCATTATATAATTGATTAATCAATACAATGTAATGTGGACAATATGGATTAATAGGAACACATTTATCTTTGAAAAGAAAGTATGGAATAATCTCTATACTCAATAATTGGTTTCCTCAAGTTTATTAGAAGATGGACAAATTAGTTTGAAAGGCACAAGAAAAAAATAGAATAAAAACCAAATCAAAAAATAAATATTCTCAAGTAATAGGACAAATCTTGGACACATCAATAGAATGGATATACCCTGTTTTTATTTTTAGTTTTTATTTAAATCTAGAACTAAAACTACTTTTGTCATCAGGTCACAGCCTGTGCCAATTCCATTTTGAATAGACAGGGGTCAACTGTAAAGCATTTGCTCCACAACCCTAATTTATAACACTTGGCAAAGGGCGCTCGAATGATATAAAATATGAAACAGTAAATTTCACATATCTCAGGTACCTATCCCATGCATGTTTTGAACAATTATATACTTGGTTCTCTCGTTGAAGATTGGGGAGCAATCCTTCTCACAACCAGCCAGGCTCCGATCTAGATAACAACACAATGTGACAGCACAAGTAGATAAATTCATGTGGGATCTCCAAATGATCTAGAGCATGACATTGCTCACAATGAATGTTTTCATTTTTAGTTTAAGAAATCTAATGTGACGTTTCCGGCGACTGTGTGAACTGAATTAAGCTCAAACAATATATGTACGTTGATACAATTTTTGATTGATAGTAGGTCGTTCTGCGGTGGGTCCTGCTGCAGAAATCAATCCATCGAACTCAGTATCCATACCAACTACAGGGTAAGGTGTGACCTTATTAATCAATATCATCCATTAAATGACGCCAGATTCAATAATCCTTGCATGTAAAACTGTATGAGCATTGCGTTATACATAGATGGTCGCATTTCCAGAAAAGGGATTATCAATTTGGGGAAGTCAAACGTGCTCACATGACACGCTTCGATTACCACAACTGAGGATTCACCAAAATCACCAACCACTTCAAGCTAGTTTGTTCATAAGCAAAAAGCTAAGAATAATGCGGAATTTTGAGAGATATAATCCTCTCTAGATTTGGACTCATAAGAAATTCCTCTCTGATACACATACATGGATGCCATACAATTACAGCCGAAGGTAAAAGGGGTGCAGAGAATGCCTTCATCTGTTGTCCATCACTTATTCCTTCAATTTGTACATCTCTGGCTCGAAGTGGCTTGGCTTGTCAGGTTTCGCCATCTCCATTCCAATGAATGCAAATATGAAGAGGGCTGTGTACAAGAACAAATACTCTTGCTGCACACAAAAATCCATGCCAGAACCCGTCAGTGATCTTCGCAGGGAAGAGGCAGTGCACAGAATGGAAACCCTAACACTCAAAACATCACCAACTAGAAGGTTCGATGTCCAGAATGGTTCGCCATTATTACATCAACATTGAAGACCACGCCTGCGATAAGGCCAGGAACGAACAGCCACGATATAGCACCTGAGGATAAGATTCAATGCTCCTGAAAGTGAGTTGCTGGTCCACCTCAAACCACTAGAATTCATGAACAGTGAGCTTTACAAGATGCTGAGCCCACGCAACGAAAAACAGAAAGTAAAAAAATAAAAAGACCGACACATTTGCTACTAACTCTAGCTTCAGAAAAGAGAAAGGAAAAAATAAAATACTATGTTAGATAGGGAAAACTACTGCAAATACAAACTGTTGCGTAGAGTACTGGAAAATTCAGAATAAGGCATATGAACAATTAAATTCCTGTAACAGAACCACTCAACTTGAAATGGGAAACAAGGAAAATAACCAGGCCAGCAAATGAGCATATGTGAAATTATCCAGAAACTTTCAAAATTCTTTGAGGAATCTACCGAATTTTCCCTGAATCACACGCCAATCAAAGCCTTACCTTGTGCACCAACAGGTCCTCCAGATGTTTCAAAGACCTCTTTTATTCCATCCCACCAAGTACCTGCAATGCAAATGACATTTTCATGATGATAGCTAAAGGAGGCGCTCTGTGCCTGCAACGATCATTCTACGACTTTCAGACGTAAGCGTGAGCATAAATAATAAAAAGAGATCCGATGCATGGACCTCTAGTGAACTATTAGTTAAGTTGTATATTCCATGAGCTGTGGGTTCTTTTTCGCGACCAACTTACCGTCGTCCCCCTCGTGCCAAGTATGCGCACCATCAGCCTTGCCGAAAGGAAACAAATCTTCCTGCAAAAAGGTTATAAAAACTGGATTCAGAAGGACGTGCTACATGCAAAGGAGGTCCATGATTTCTGTTGTGGAAAAGGACACGCATAAGCCTGAATTGGCAGAAAACTTCCATCTCTTCAAATACACTTGAGCAGAAAGCATCAATCTTGTAGGACTAGGCACAGTTTCAACGATAACGTCAATTATGCAGTTCACACCATAGAACACGGCGGAAGAAACTCAAATCTGGCAACACAATGTCAAAAGCGAAACCGCAGAAGCAACGCTCGCTCCCCGAACAAAAGCTGAACACCAGCTAATCTGAAAAAACCAAATAACAAGACACGACTAGACTCCCAAAACGCCACGTACCAGAGCAAATCCAACAGAATGCCCACAAGGGCGATACTCACAGAACCTCAGTCACCTGAAATTCTTTCAAAACTCACACCACAGCTGAATTTCCTCACCATATCTTCTCCAGCGGTTTGGTGAACATCACGAAAATCCTCCTCCAAATCCGGCTCCACGCCAGTGCGGTTTCCAGCCTTGAGGACCACCAACCGAGGCGACCGCTTAACGAACGCCCTGAGGTGTTGCGAGGAGGACCCAATGCACGTTTCGGAGATGGTGATGGAGCGCACCAAGAGGGGAGCAGTTGGAGCCGCACAGAGGCAGGCAGGAGTGGTGAGGCACGCCATGGCTGCCATTGTAAGGCGGAGGGAGGAGGAGGGGTGGACAACACTTCTTCACTTCCCTGCCCAGTCGAAGAAGAAGAACTAGCTTGGCCCGCAGCCTCGCGATGGAATTCCAGAGATCACGCTCCCCATGTCCCACGTCCCACATCCTGATCTAGGTCCCAGTCCCTCGTTTCACATGCGGAATGGCATCTCGTTCGTCCTCTCAACTCCCGCACCGACCTTCAAGACAAAAGGATGGTCTCCGACCTTTGCTGGGGTGAACCTTTAAAGTAAAGGCTTACTTTTCTTCTTCTTTTGCTTTTTCAGAGAAATATATATATATATATATATATGTATATATATATGCATACACATACACTAGTGGAAACTCGTGCTGCTGGCTACTAAAAAGGTATAAAAGTGTAAAAGCTAACTAAATCCATGCATCCCTAACATATTACAATAATATCACCTTCCTATCTAAATAGAATATTTTTTCTTTTTTATTTTTTCTTTTATCAATTCCATGTAATTAATTATGTTTGGCTCTTTATATTTAAGTGAGTATTCTGTTTTTTTGCCGTCTATTACATTGCTTTATTTGTCAAATATGTGAACCTAATTTTGCATTGTTTCATGAATTAATATTAGTCCACCTTAAGGCTGACATGATCGTTTAATGTTAATTCAATCCACAATACTAAAACATTGGTATGATCTCAAACTTGATATCAGTGTAGGTCTTTTGTTTAAGATAGGAATTATGCATCAAAGTCAAGATTTTTGCAATGAGCTTCTTTCAAAAAAAATAATAAGTTTAGAATTTGATCTAAAATTTGTCAAACACTGTTTATAGGACTAAAGGTGTTTGGTTGATTGTGTCTTCAGAACCTTTTATGTTAATCACTTTTACACGATTCATCGTACATTAAGTTATTAATTCATTAATATCAATTCTGTCTCTTAAAAATAAAAAGTTAGATATATTGAGACAAATTTATCAAAGTAATAGTATATGTATATATGTGACTAATTATCTTCTCACATTCAAATGTTATGTAAGTATTGCCTTATCATGTTATACATTTTTTTCTATAAGAACAACCTTAGACTTTCAAATGTTTCAAGCCCTTTATACGTAGTGGTTAAATTGCTCTTCTACCCATATTAAATATTAATTGGTTAAGAATAGTGTTGTATGCATTAGCTCTATAAAATGTTGAGACACAACATACATGAAGGTCACAAATATATGAAGCACAATTATAAAAATCAATAGTTTCAAAAAATGATTTTATCCAAGAAAATATCAAGGATAAGAACTTAATAAATGAAAATAAACAAGTAAGATATTTCTCAAAGAAAGATGATATATATATATATATATATATATATACATATATGTTCCAAAAAAAACTAAAATGTCTATTTCTTAAAGACAAGAAAATTAGAGATCCTTGAAACTAAAGTAGAAGCAAAAAAGGAATTGATAAGAGTGAAGAAAGCTTCATTCTTATCTCTATATATAATATTTAATTAAGAACTACGTGGTAACATTCTATAAGACTTCTAACATGTGTCTAACTTGTAAGAAAAGCTTCTAATATATGCACCACATTTTTAACTTGTACCACAAGTCACCAACATATGTGACATATAGCCAACTTGTTGGCTAAGTTTTTAACCTATCAATCACATACAGACACATGTAAAGGCAAAACTATATTTATAAAGCTTCTCTACAAGATATTTTTAAATTTATCTACTTAAATCTATTACTACCTACTCATATGTTGTAGGTAATTATTAGAATAAACATAAATGTTTGTCATAACAAAATAGATTCTACACTAATACTTGATGATCATTTGTATACTAATGTCTAAAGTAATAACATCAACTTTATAAAGCAACATGTAGATTTTCATTTAAAAATTATGTTTGTATAGAGTTAAGTGTCAACAATATTTTTGTCACCAAGTAGGTTTCATGTGCTAATAATTAAAACAAAACATACTTTCTTGCTTGGAAGAACATAATGCTCATGAAAATTTAGCTTCTCTTACTTTAAACTCAAATAATTTCTATTAGTGATTAAATGTTATGAAGTCCAAGTTTACAAAGAATATTGTTACCTTGTAAAGGCAATCACTTGTAAAGATTAGCCAAGGAATTATTGGGTATACAATTGAACAAAAGTATCATATTTAATGAATTCAACATGAACTTCATAGAAGCATTTGTGCTTTGAAATACTTGTTCATATATATTATTGCTCATTCTCTTAGAGCAAATTAAATTTATAATACTCATAAGCAAACATCAAACCTCAAATCATCATATTCTTTTATTAAAAAAAAGTAAATGCTTCTAAGATTCCTGTATATTAGCTTCTGCATTTGGTAACATTGGAAGATAGGAACCTATTACTTTTAGAGCAACCCATAATAATAAAAAAAAATTTATAGCAACCTTAAAGTCTACCTAAAAGTAAAGCAACAAAAGATACTAATCAAATCATACCTTGTCGCTAAAAAGAATAGCAACAAATAAAATGTATACATGCAACCAATTACTTTTAAAAAAGATAAATAATTTAAAAATTCCTCTCACATATATTAGCAGATATGTGAAATCGTCTTCTTTGATTTTCAAAGTACTCCTATCTTCAAAAACAAAAGCAGATTTTTTAAGATCCATTGGTACAACTTTTATGTTTGTAGAAACAAAAATATATTTTTAAAAATCTACTGGCATGGATTTTATATCTGCAAAAAAAAAAAAAAAAAAAAAAAAAAATTCCATAGCCTACAAACAGGAAAGGCGAGCTGCATCAACATATTAAATGGGAGGGATTTTTTTTTTTTTTTTTTTTTTTTTTTTTAAACCTTTGCAAAGGTAAAGGCTTAGAGAGTAGAGGGTAGACTGTTAAGGCCTTGTGAATTCTAGATTTGGTTCACTTTTGATGAAAACAATAGGGTATGTAACAAATTAGAGAGGGTTTTTATCTCTTCTTGTTTATCCCATGTATTTGTCCCCCTCTCTTCTACTTGAGTTGTTTTATGTAAAAGATAGTTAAAATTGTAATGTAGACATGGTATGCAAATGAAGATATTGAATTTGTAATTTAGTATGTATGTTGTTAATATGTGTTCTAGGATTTTTCTCTTGTTAAAAATTGGACTTTATATTTCATCTTTTATAATCATCTCTAATAATTTAAAAAGATACTATTATAGAATTATTTATAATATTTTTGAAATAAAAAAGGAAAATTAAAAGTAAAATAATAAATTGAAATAGTGATATTTAATTTTAATAATGGCAGAATTAAAAAATAATAAACATACATTATTTACAAATTATAATAAAATAAATGTAAAGTGAATATGAAAGCAAAGATCTAATTTTATTTACAAAAATTACTTAAAATAAAACTTGATCAATTATATATTCCTAAGTATTAAATATTATAATATAATAATCTCATAGTATATAATTAAATAACTTTAATATACATTATATTGTAAAATAATTGAAGTAATAAGGGGTCAATACGTTTACATATAATACTTGCTGTAAATATACTAAGTTTTGTAAATTAAATTTATTTTGTAAATTAAAAAAACACATTTATTGGCAATTTTTTTAATGGGATAAAATTTCTATTTTTATCATTTTTATTGAAAATCTCATCATCAAGATATTATTACCAAGATAACTATCACAAAACGTAGTCCAAAAATGATTATGACAAATTTTTCGACTGTAAGAATTTAGGAAGACAAACATCTAATTTTAAGTATAATATAAATGAGTGACATTCAATTGAAATATAGACTTTGTCTTTTTTTTCTTTCGTCATTCTAAGAATGTTTGGTCCTGCTTACATCACAAAATTTCTATTTAATCACCATGAAATAATTTCACTGTAGACGTTCAAATTTGTTGTTTTACACGAGTGAGAACCATTTGTTATTACCCGTTTAGCTTAATCATTTTGTTGACGAAAACAAAGAATAACAAATGAATGAAATACCATGCAAATTGTGAGTTGCCTTCATTCACACACACATATACACACACACACACATACAAAAGAAAGAAAGAAAAAAAGAAGAGAACTCAACAAGTAATGGAACAAACTTATGATGATTGTGGTGTTTAACATCAACACGATGGAGGCAAGTTGCAGATATCAGAGGTTTTACTTACTTTTATCAACTTACTGTACAAATGTTAGTGAAGTTTATACTGTTTAAATCTACTGCATCAGTTGAAGTGGGTCGTCTAGATCCTGGTCATCGTCCGCCAGCACCGACAGATCGGAAGTCCGAAAAACTGGTAAACAACAAAGCTAGATGGATTTCTACGCATTCCGATCATCTGCGATGTATCTAGGCGCCTACGTTGCAACTACTGGACAAGGTCAAGGGAGACAGCGTGGATTTTGTTCTCCGGAGTGACAGTCGTCGCTGTTTCTGGCTAATCTTGCAATTCAGTTGCCTGGAAAGGAAGAGGCGATGCACCAGTCAACTCGGTAAACGCTCACCTCGAGACGAGTTCTTAAACTCCGGCAGGTAGGTCTAACCCAGCACGCCGTTCACAAGGGTGAACATGCCGCAGAACCTGAACTGCATGGTGAGTTGCGAGAACCAGTCGGCGTCGTCGATGCCGTAACTGTGCACTCAGCTCTCGTCACGCCAGATGGGCACCGCTATCAGCTCTTCTCCCATCATGCCCTGCACCGACAAGTCCAGCGTGTTGGCTCCGCCAACTCGTTAAATGCTGTTCCCCTCGTGAAAAAACTTACACCCGCCATGAGTTCTCCTGTTCAAATGCATTTCTGGTGTTTGTGTAGCTTCAGCTGGTCTCCGGTGATGTCCCGCTTGGCCACCTTGACGGCCGTGGTCAGGGAGTTAGTTATTGTTCGACAATAGACAGAGGCTTGCGTCCTTGTGGTCATGTAAATAAAACTTCACACTGTCAATTCTCATGATCTGAGGATGGCTGCTGAAGCTGCCGTCGGCATTACACTAGACGGCTGTTGCAATAGCAAATGAGGAGAATAGTAACGGTGAAAACACTTGTCAAACCAATTCCTTCTAGCAACTGCTAGTGCAACAGGCCGCTAGATCAGAAAGTTATTGATCTTACACACATCACCAGACCTACTATTTAGAAATCGCGCAACCGCTGCTTGCATTTATGTGTTTTATTGCTTTATTGTTTGATCAAAACAAGTGATGTATCCCCTCAGATTGTAAACGTATATCTCAGAATCCAGTTGTTTGTTGATATTTAGTACTTCCTTAGAGCTTCTTTGTTTCATATTTCTTGGAAGTATTTTTGTCTGTGATAAGTATTGGTTTGGTTGTATTAATTGTTTTTCATAAAATTCAATTGAAGGTTAGGTAAAATAACATTGATTTTTACAAATTGTGTGTTACCTGTAGGTATGTGTTCAGATGTATGGGGTTGATAACATCATGCTTATTTCTAAATATAAAAGTATTTTTTAAAATTCACATAAATTTATTTAGAGCTATTTTTTATACATATGTGTTTTGATTAAGATGTATTTAGATTAATATCTTTATAAGTTAAAGACATCGCTCAACATGTATACTTGAATTTGGAATAATAACTTTTAAAGATCCTAATGTTGTTATATTAAATTCAAATACTAAAATATATAAGTCAGGTTAGTTTATTTTTTTACTTTATTTTATTTTACAGTTAGCTTTGATAATTTCATTTTTTTTAAAATAAGTTGTAAATACACTATTATAGATATAATCATTAATAATCTTCTTCTTTCAATAAATTCTTGTATTCCATTCACATGCATTACCAAAACATAACACAATGAGCTACAACTTGAAAAAACACCGAAGAGGGAGTTTTGCTTAGTAATCTCGCAGACCCAGATTGGTTATCCTTTCATGACAAGTGTGTATGTGTGTGTGTTGTAGGTGTTTTGTGGATCTAGTACCCATTTCTCACTGTTCAACTGTGCATGGGATTTATCAGAGCTGCTGCACAAGAATATCTCTAATACGTAGGGAAGGACTTGGGGAAGAGGGCGTCTGTAGTTGCTCATTAATTGGGGTTGTGCAGTTGGAAAAGCAAGTTTCGTGAACTCTGAGATTTTGTGACTGTTGGTTTTCAACTCATTGTCTCGGAGCAGGAGCGTCTTCGAGTTCAGCACTCAATGCGTCGTTACTGAGATACCCGGGTTCTTCCTTCAGAACCAGGGTAGCTCAGAATATATGCTGTGGATATTGTGTTTGGGTGCGTTTTTCTAGTGCATACGAACACACACACACACACACATATATATATATATATATATATATATATATACATAATGCTTTTCACACAAGATGGATAGTGCAGTCTGGACATGAATTGAATAATGTGCAGAAACTAAATTTATCACATAGAGCATAGACGCGACAAATGAGAAGAACAAAGTAGATTCTCCAGGTTCAGGTTCAAGTTCATGTTCTTTTGTCTAAGTTACGACAAAGTCAACAAGAATAAGATTGACCAATCTTCAGTTGAAGCAGATCATTTTTCAGGTCTCAGAATCACTGATGAATCAATGTGAAGGGTTACAAAATAATGCAATGTCATTGCTGATGTTAGTTCCATCTCTGATGATTTAGAGTGATCGCAGCATTCAATGGTCACCGATTCCACACAGGAAGAAGCTTGCTCTGAGTTATGTGTCCTCTCCGATAAAGAACATCAACTCTCAGAGGGTTGGACACTGGGGCCTATGCTAACCAACTCTTAAGACTTATAATCCTCTCTAGAGACTGGCCAAGCTTGTAAAATTAAGGACAAACTTATATCTTACTGACGTTTCACTCAGGAAAAGAATGGGCAAAACAGAATGTTAAAACCTACAGCTCATGATACGATACGCATTCATGGCATGCTATGTGCTTGCACCTGTTTTATTCGAATTTGATCCAACCCAGTAGGTTTTAACCCCTATGAGTATCTTTTCACTCACCAAAGGCCCATCTTCATGGTCTGCAATACGAGTTTCCCAGCGCATACCATTTGATATCATCATCACATTGTTCAAAACATCTACTTCATCACGTATTATAATGGCACCTTCAGGTCGCAATATCCGGTCCATCTCCAGCAAGATATCCTCAATATTGCACCTGATACATCACAGAGTTAGGGAACTGAAGATGGTTCAAGTGTCAGAGTAGAACCTTTTATTACCCTAGAGAACAAAGGATCAGGTACTTCCGTGTTGGAACTCTTTCATTAAATTCATGATTTCAAAACAGATGCAGTGACTCAGCCTAGCTAAATTTTTCTAGCTTTCAATCAGGTGATTTTAAACCAGGATGTTACACTGAAAAAATTAGATCACCATGAGACTCAAACACTGATCCTCTGCAGCCATTGTAAGGTTCATTCCTTGTCCAAGTTTGTTTAGACATAATTACCGGTCCTGATACATGCTGAAGACGCCACTTGCGTGAATGAGGTCGTATGTTCGTGGATACGTTGAAAATGCTTCGCACCTGATCAAAAAAATTCATGTTACAAAGACAGCATTTCAGGGATTTATTTATATATAAAATGTTGCGGAGATGTAGGATGGGCTATGGGACCATGGCAATATTAGATGAGAGCTGCATCTCCTCAAGCCGAACAGTTGATTAAATTATTTATTTTATACAGCTACTGAAGAATGAAATCTTAGTCATGTTTACTTTTATTTTCAATCTCACTATACCTTGTGTGAAGAACTGTGCTATAACCAGTATTGAGTTAAAAATTTGGAAACCAGATCTCCTTAGAAATTCTGTTCCTTAACTCCATTTACATCGAACTGGAAATTGAGGTTTGGAGACTCACCAGTTTTGATATGTGCCAATCAGCCCACGTTCATAGATTACACCTAGAGTATTGAGCTTAGCATCAAAAGGCATGACATTCATCACCCAAACTGGATACTTCACCAGAGCAGCAGCAAAGCCTCCTAGTCCTGCGTTCATGTCCATGATGTTCCGATATCTGCCTGAGACCAATGGAGTAATCAGATGTGCAGTGTAATAATTCACACGTTTGGTCCATAAAAGATTGTCGTTTCTAAAACTCTCAGCAGTTAATCCCGGAATAGATTCACTTGAAATTCGAGGAGGTACATCTGTCAGCCTTACAGGCCACTTTGCAAGAGCGCCGCCAGCGACTTCTTTCGTGTCTTTGACTTCGGGTAGTGGGGTAATACATGTTTCCATCTTCCAATACCTGTGCAGAATCAATTAAAAGTATAATGTATTGTCAGAGATTATCCCCGCATCAACTGGTGAGCATTTCAGTCTAGAATTCACTCACACAACACTCCACCCGTAGATTGACTCACTTCTCGAGTCAAAGTTCATCTCATGCAAATTTTGCACTAAACCAGATATCATTCTGAATCGATGCCTTTGCTAACTAGTAAAGTTCATTTTGTATTTGACTCCTCCTCCTTGAACAGGCATGACATGACTTTGGGTAAATGAATCTCTTCAAACAATAACTTCAAACCAGAATATATACTACACAAATTGTGTTCGCATCATTACAGAAGCTTGAATATGAACAGGTCATTATGGTGGCAAGCGATTGTTAGTAAACGAGTAACGTTCTAGTGACTCTAATAGGAAATCAATCAAAGTTTTGTGAACGAAATAATTTCCAGAGAGCATGAAACAATCGCAGTGGGTACCAGGATCTTCTCACCAGGCCATATCAGGGTTTTCAGCGCGGCTGCATATGTGGGGGCTTGAGTCAAGCTTTCGCTGCTTCTCACATTTAGCGTGGTTTAGAGGCTTCTGCCAGATTGCAAGGTTGTCTCTCTCAGCATACTTCTTCCAGCAAAGATTTCGAGCTGCGTTCTCAATACTATCTTGTTCATCTTTCAAATCCTCTTCGCTCCGTTGCCAACCCTTGTGGTGAGTTTCCCAGTTGATTGGCGGCCCAGAAAGGATCCAAAACCCCCCTGGCCTTAACACACGGTCGACCTCAATCAAGTACAAACTATCTGCCAACCATGCAACAAAGAATGTTAACATTGAAGTTCCAAGAAATGCAGCTACTGTTCTGGGGCAAAAGCTACGTCGGCTTCACGTTCTGATAGATCAAATCGAAATTGAAACCTACATAGACCTAAATATGTACACTTCAAACCCAGAGATATTATGAAGTTACCATATTTAGCCCATGGAATAAGGCAACGAGAGCAGTGTGCCATGTCAAATGATCGTGCTGGGTATGGCATGCGGTTCTCAGCCATAACTCCAAGGATCGCCGGAACTCCTCTCTCTAAAGCAAATTGGACTTGAGAAATGTGCGTATCCCGAGGTGCAAACGACATGGTTAATACATTCTTCTTCAGCAAGTATGCACCCCAGCTTGCAACCTGGAAACAATGAAGTTGATTAATCATTGAGAGAAGAGTTAGGACTGAAGTAGAAACACTTCAGCACACAAACAAATGTAATGTTAGCCAGCCTCTTTGGAAACTGGTGTGACTTCGCGATCATAGAGAAGACATGCAGACCATATAAGAAAAACACATACTATTCAACACAGAGAGCGAAAGAGAAAGAAAATCGTGTCAAACTAAACATTACTAAATAAATGTGAAACCTAAGTAAGAAGATGAAGACCAAGGAGACCAAGTCAGATTGGATAGTGAATATGGGATCATAAAATAATCTTCAGGAAGATATGGATTTGCAGAAGTTAGTAGATCTGCATGATTCGAAAGTCTACTTGTAACTTACCCCACAGCCAGTATCGATTGCCGTTCGGATAGACCCGTCATTAAGGGGAATGAGAGCAGCGATGTCGTCGATGTATTTATCAGCACCACCAGCAGAGAAAGTTCCACCTCCTGGGAAGTACAGCTTCTCACCTTGAAACTGCACCCACTTTTGGATTGCTTTCTCAACAGTTAGTTCCTTGTGAGGGGTGTTGGCAAACCATGTATAGTCTCGACTTTGAGGCCATGGCAGCGGATTTCTGTATCCAGCCGGAGCAGGAATCAAACACTGGAGGAGCTCGTCCTCCTTAGGACAATGCCTTTCTCTGTATATCAATTTGTCTCTCGGAAATTTCAACGATCGCTCGGTGTCTTCGCATGGAGTGTATTCACTGTACTTCATGTCACATGGCTCGAATGTGGTGTAATTCGATCCGGATTCAGAGTTCAACGAGCTATGGTGGGCGCTAAAATCAAGCCCACCCGGTAATTTGCAAGGCAAACGGGCAACCTTCTGGTCTTCGAATGAAATCAGTCGGAGATCGTTAGCGCTATTCTGCCAGGAGCCTAAGATGTAGAAAAAGCAACATAAGCCAGCAACACTGACCATCCATACAAGTCTCTTGCGCTTGACTAGATCAGCAGTATGAATCTTGGGCGACCAGGGTTCATTCCCAAGAACACCTGCTAAAACAAGTGACCGTCAGAACCTGGACTTTGTGCAGTGCCAAGGAGAAGGAGCTGTTAACATTTCAATCACACGCAGTATTTGTCAAACGAATTTCGTAAATAGTACTAGCTCCTCCTCCGGCTCTTATGCATAATCATTCTTAGTCTCACACTTTTGAGCTAATATTCTCCGATAAAAAGATGCTGAATGGTTGTTCTCGAATATTCTCTACGAATTTGAAATCTAGACCATTGTTTTGCGCTAATATGGATTTCATCGAGGGACTCTTACACTAGGAAATCAGTGTCAGATTTCATACCTAGAAAAAAATCAGTATCAGGTTTCCGTTACAAGGTCATGTCCAATCATCTCGTGGAATTCCCAACAGATGTACAGTGTGTTTCACAAAGTATCCAGGGAATATACAAGCAATTTCATGCACGACCGTGCAGACGAAAAGTGAAATTTTAGAAGTCCCTATTCTACTGAAAAAGACGTCCAACCTACTAAGTGTTTCTCACAGTTGTACCATATAATTTCTCGCTATTTCGTCTGTAAATGAGTCTCTGCGTTGCTCAAACAGCTTGCTAATGCAAACTCGTTAACAAACGATAACTGTAACATAACAGCGACCGAAATTCACATCTAAAACCTCTGGTCTATTCCTCAGGCAGTCATTGACATACGAGTTATTCATTGCAAAATCACTGAAGGATATCAATAAAAACATTTGTCGAGTGAAGTGACACACAGGTATTTCAATATTACGGATCTATATGAACTTCTGACAGAAAACTAGCATTATGTTAAGGTACCTCCGATTGAAAGCCATTCCTTCCTAAACATGAACGTTGCATATGGTGCGGGAATGAGTAAGCGAAGCACTGACCAATAGCAAAATGAAACTCATGGGAGAAAGGCAACATAACATGAATCACGCAAAGCATCATAGCTAGGTTATTAGGAGATCAGAGAAATTTACCCATGAAGGTCTTTGAGGTCATGATGAGGACTTCAACTGCAGCAAGAACTGATACACCATCCGCTATGCGCGGACTGGGATATTGGTTGTTTACTGGACTTCCGTCAAACTTCCAAGCAATTTATACTGATATCCCTGAATAAAAAATGTACCCAGTTCCTCGCTCCATGTACCCTCGGAGAGTACGAATAGAGAGTGGACCTGGAAAGGACGTCTGCAGAGTGATCAGTGGCCGATTTCCGAAGTGATACGTGTGCGCAGTAACCACGAGTCCAAATCATGAGACCTCGGCGTTAACTGAATACAAAGAGAGAAGCACGGTATGACCCTTGACGTCTCATGCGTTCATGACCGATATTCATACAGGGCTGCGAATCCTACTCCTAACCTCTCAGTCTCGTTGTCCAATAATCTCCACACAAGAATCACAAAGCACAGAAAGAGCATTGAAATGTCCCCATTGTCAGGCGGTATGTCGAACACGAGTGGAGCCTGTGTGAGCTCAAAAGCGCTCTATTAGAAAAGTACCAACGATTGTCAAGTTTCCTTGCAGACGAGTCTCACACTGAACCACACAAGTTCAAAGTGAACATGATCTCCTCCTAGATAATACAAAGCTTGGCTATCACCCAGAAAAGGAAGTAGCTATATCAATACCGAGATCTCCCTTCATTCAAAAAACTCAAGAAGAAGAACGACCCCCGCAACAGAGCCAACCGTCACAACCATCCCCTAGCACCAGCGACACGCACTCTCCAACAATGCAACACCACCCACGAAATCAAACACCATTCAATCCACCATCACATTGACTCAACTCAGAGGAAAACGAAACAATAAAAAAAACAACACAGTCCAACTCAACGAACTAACACAAATACCGAATCCCAGCTCAACGACGTTATCAGGGTCCACAAATGCACACACACTGTCACCGATCAAGCGAATCAAGGAGAGGTATCTAACCCCGATAAGTAACAACTAGAGCGCACCAAGATTGAAGTAACGACGCAAAGGACGAGGCTGGACAAGGAGGTGGTGGGGACGGAAGTGGCACCGGGCGCAACTGGAATGCCGCAAATGCTGAGAGGATTCATGAAAGTAAAGAAGTGGGGAAGGCAAAGCAAAGCAAAGCATAGCAAAGCAGCACGACTCGTCGTCGACGTCGTCGACGTCGTCGTCGTCGTCGTTGCAGATTGAAAGCAAACCGGGGGGGGGGGAGGCCGGTCCAAAGCAGGAGCCGTCCCCTTCTCTGCCAGCCCAGCTCCAGCCCGGCCCAGTCCGGTTCAGAGTCCGCGGTTACTTTTCTTCAAAAGTTACTTTAATTCCCCTCTGGTAAATCATTGATTCCTCGTCCCTCCGTCCGGGGTTGCCGTCGATGTCTTCGTAGAGGAGGACTCTATCGAAGGCAGTAGCCCACTCCACTTGTCCTTCAACTCACGAAGCATGGCCAGGTTATAAAAGCCCACTCAGGCGGTGGATCATTCATCCTAACAACATTCATCCATCTGGAGCTGTATTCATTCATTCCAAGAACCCCTTCTCCATTAATTCACTATGAGTGGGACCTCTCTTCGGGTTGAGAAACCCTGAGGATGAATAACGATGGAGTGAAGGCGCCTTTCGTAGCCTTCAGATATTTAAAAGCGTAGGTTATTCATCCATGGAAGGGGATCATCCACATGTGTCCTGAGAGTAATTGTGCAGGTGCAGAGTGGAGGGATGGTACCACCCTACAGAGGCAGGGCTGCTAAGGAAGAAGGTACCTAGCGCATTCAATGCCAGCACAGGGTGTCGGAATTCATCTGGGAGGGTAGAATGCCCTTGAACGCTCCTCCATGGGCTCATTTACTCCAGCCAGGGTTTTGCTTGGTTCGTTTCATATCGCAGGTGTGAACGGGTCAAAGGGTTTGGTGGGTTGCTGCAATTAGGGTTTAGGGTAGACCTTGCAGGAAGGAGGTGGTCATGGAACCCAAGAGGAGAGAGTAAAAAGCAAGTATGTTATTTGTTGGGAGGGGCTTGACAAATGATAGTGGAACTGAGGCAGGCAGAGTTGATAATTGGGTCTGGAATGTTCTTTTTTCTAAGAGTCAGGATCCCCATGTGGTTTGCAAGTGGACCCCTTTTTGAGAGGGAAAGAGTGCTTGCTGACTCCGGGCAGCGGGCAGTTCGTATGAAGGTTTTATGGAAAGTCAATCTGTGAGTTCTTTCCCACATGACCAAGTCCTCTTTAATTGTTTATATATATAAACATATATATATATATATATATATAAGCATTGTTCCAGTGTATCTTCCAATTCTGTATTGCTATCCACTTGTTGAATAAATTTTTTCACATCTCTGTTTGTTAGGTGTTTTACTTAATTACTGTTAATGTTTTCGGTTATATTTCCTTGAGGTGGACGTGGAGAAATTAAATTAATAAAAATGTATCATAATGATTAGTGATTTTCTGAAATTGCTAAATAATTTGTAAGTCTTCTAATTGAATTTTTTTACGAATGAAGAAGAATTAATTGGGATGATATATGTCTGTCTAAAATGTAGCAATGGGTTTTGCAATTTAACTACACATTAAAAATATTAAAAAATGTTGACATTAAAAATATTTAGTATTGTGCTAAAATTAAAAATTAAAAATTAAATTAAATCTTGAAGAAAAAAATTAAGCAACTTTTTTTAAAAAAAATCTATACATAATTATGTTTTTACTAGAAATGATAAAATAAAAAATATTTATTGATACTTTTGTCAAATATTACAATAATAACATGAATTTAATTTGAATAAAAATAAATACATAATTAAGGTTTTTTTTATAGCCAAACAACAACTACGATTGGCACTTATTAAGTAGAAACTAGAATCATATTATAAATAGAAGGTTTAATGATAGCTAAGAATACAAAAATAGTTAAAATACTAACTAAGTTAATTATTCTATTTTATACATGTTTATATTTTAGTTAGATTTATTATTAGAAAAGATCAAGCATAGTCTTTTATATCATTTTAAACATTTGAAATTTTATATTGTACTTGCATTATATTTCTTACAAATATATACTCTAATAAAATATGAATCTATATTAACTTTAAGTTTTAAGCTTACTTATAGATAAACATTCTCAAAAAGAATTGGATATGAATTTATAAAGAGTTTTTATATAAAGAAAATTATTTGAGTATTTGGATACATTTTGGATTTTTAATGACTACATTAAAAATTAAAAGATTTTTTTTCAACAGACGAAATAGATCTTTTTAAATTCCAAAAAGATATACATATGTATCACTAAGAAGGAAGAAAGAAAGTAAAGAAGTGATATAAGTATAAAATAGAAAAAAATTAGAATAAATATTATTAGTTATTATGAAATTAAAAATATTAAAATTTAAATTTAAATACAATAAGGTGTCAAGGATAGTCTTGTCTTGAAATATACTAACTAGCAAGAAAGTCACATGGAAGTTTTTAAAAGACCACTAGATTTGTAGCCCAATTATCAAACTTACATGTCATTGTATCTTAAAAATTCAAAAAAATATATTTTTTGTTTAAAAAAACTTCTTTTATCTATTAAAAAATATTTTTTATAATATTTTTTATCTAAATTTACTTATTTTCATTCATGTAAATAAAATTGGCATTTATTAAATTATTATCCATTCTAAAAATAAATTACACAAAAAAAAAAAACTAATTTATAAGTTGATGAAATCCAAGATGCATTAAATGGTGTTTGCTACAAGCTTTAATCTATCTCCTATATAAAGGTGATTAATAAATCTTTTGAATTATTGATAATGTCACATACTTCAACACAAAGACTAATAATTTTTTTAATTATTAATAATGTCTTTTTTACTGATTTCACAAAAAAAAATTACATGTCATGATGAATAATACATGCTTCTAATAGTATCACCAACTATTGAGTTATATAGTTATTTTTTATCATCTCTAATATTAATAATACATAAAAATAAATTTATTTAATTTAAATATTAAATATTTCTAGTCTCTAATTATTAAGTTTATAATAAGATCAATTAGTCTAAATATTATTAAAAAATAACTAATATTTACTATTTATTTTTATTTAAGATTATTATTTCTAAATATAGATATTTTTATTATTATTTTAAAATAAAAATAAAAAATTTAATATTTTTATTGAATAGTATTATATTTTTATATCATTATCTAATAGCAAGAAAGTTATTTAATTTTTTTTGATAATTTATTTATATATGTATATTTTTTATTGATTTAAGAATAAAAATTTAAAGACAAATTTTTAACAAACTTCACTATATTATTGAATATTATCAAAAAAATTGATACAAACTAAAGTTATTGATTAGATATAACATTACTAAAATGTCTATGTTTTTAATAATATTTTTTAAATAATTTTTTATTATTTATTTTTTTAATAATTTTTTTTGTTGAAAATACCATAATATAAGTAAAACAATAACTTAAAATTTATTTCTAATAAATATTTTATAATAATTTAAAATTTCTAAAGACATTAAAAATTACAAAAAATTCTTAGAATTTTTGGATCTTTAACAATCTATATCTTCTATTAATCCAATTATATATATATATTTTAATCTTAGCATATAGTTTTGTAGCTTTAAGGCTTCATTATATAAGATAAATATATTATTCATGTTTATCTACATTATTGGAATAGATACAAATATTTTTAAAGTAACTTTCAATAAATTATCTATAAATTTATAAATGTAATTTTAATCAAATGTTAAGAAGTGGTTGGAATATTTTTGAGTCCAAAAGACACAATAATATATTTAAAGTGGTGTCACAGACATATGCATGTAAGCCAATAATTACATGTATAAATAGGTAGAAGTAAATAAAAGTAAGTAAAAATAAGTTAATTCTATAAAATTTATTATGAAAGTTTCCTAGAAGCTTTATAGATGCAGCTTTAACTTTATAGGTGTCTTTGATTGACTTTTTGAATTAGAAACGTGGTCAACAAGTTGGCCATGTGCCACACATGTTGTTAGTTTGAAGACCAAGCTAACTATATGGCCCACATGTAGAAAAACTTCCCTTGTAAGTGAAGGCATTTGTCCTACAAAGTCAACACATATTGGAGGTCCTATAGAACATTGCCACGTAGTCCCTAGTTAGATAGTATATATAGAGACAAAAGTGAAGCCTTCTTCACTCTTATCAACTCCTTTTTTGCTTCCAATCTAATTTCAAGGGTCTCTAGTTTTCTTGACTTTTGGCAATAGCCATTCGAGTTTCTTTCTTAATATACATATCAAGTTATTTCTATTTTTTCATCTTTCTTTAAGAGAAATCTCACTTCTTTATTTATTTTTATCATATTCTTGTCCTTCATAAGTGGTTACACATATTTCTTTGGACCAATTAAGAATATAATCTTTTATTTGTTTGTATCTTTATTAAATATTATATTTTAAAATCTTTTTATATCTATTTTAATAAAAATTAAACTTTGAATATTTTGGTAAAGAAACTTCTTTTTGAGACACAATTTCTAACAATTATTAATGGTTAATTTGTTAAAATCACAATAATCTATATAAATTTGTAAAGATATATTTATTCTTCACAAAAATATATATATTTGTAATATATTTTGATTATTGAATAAAATATTTTAGAAAATATTTTTAATATATTTTATTAATATTCTTACTTTTTTACAATTAAAGTGTAAATTGGTCCAAAAAATAGTTGACTCATATTTAGAAGATTAATTGCATAATCATAAGATTGGAATTTTTATAATATATTAGTTTTATTTTTTTTAAATATATATTTATATACTTTCTAATACTCCAAGATTTTGCTATAATTTTAAAATTTAAGTAAGTTAGCAAAACTTTTGATTTATTGTTCAAACCAAACTTATTCCATAAAATTATTTTGAAGTTTCTTTACATCTTCTTAAAAGTCTATCAATAAATTAGAAGTCTCAACTTATTTCGGTATATTATAAAATCCTTAAAGCCATAAAAAAATATTGTAATATATCTTATAAGAATTTATTGTTTCTTGTTTCTTTTTCTTTTAAAATTATAAAATAGAATTTCTAAAATTTATTTTATTTTAAAATCAAATGATATTATTTTAATATTTTTTCTTATTTTGTATATATTTTTATATTTTAATTTAAAATATTTCTTTGCTTATACATTAATAGATTTTTATTTTTTTTAAAACTTAAAGTATAAATTATTTTATAGGTTAAAAGTACTTTCTATCTAATATGCTTATATTTTTGGCAATTTATTTTGAAGATCTATAATATTTAATTTATACTTCTAAATAAAATAATTTTAGTATTTTAAATCTAAAATATTATAATCTACTTATAATTACACTCTTTGTCAATTAAGATCTTTAAGACTTGGCCATTTACTATGGATGTCTTTCTTGTAGTTTAATATTTAGTGACCACATAAAAAGAAGTATGAAATATAATTAATCATAAATTATTTTATTTTATTTTATTTATTAAAATTAATCTTATTTTATTTTGATAATATTTATATTTTTATCCACTATCTCAATGTCAATAAAAATAGAATTATAAATACATTAATATTTTTATTATTAATTTTACAAAATCTATCCTAATAATTTTATTTAAAATTTTTAACATCTTTATTTATTGTCCTACAAAGATCAACATAAATTTGATAAAAAAAATTAATACATATACATATATATAGCTTTATTTTTCTAAAAACATATAATTACAATAATTTTGCTCTTTATTTAATTTGGACTTTTAAATTGGATAATATTGAAACTATTGTAGAAATCATATATTTAATAAAATAAACTATCATCTTTAAAATAAAACATTACAAGCATATTGGAGTTTAAATTTATTTTTCAAAATATCTTTTGTAAGAATCTAATTTAATAAATAAATAAATAAATAAATTTTATATTATTTTAAAAAAACATAAAAAATACATTGATTTTTTTTCATACTATCTCTTCTTTTTAGGAAAACTTTCAATTCTTCATAATCCATCTTAGTACCTCTTTTTAGTCACTACAAAAGTTGGGAGCTAAAATAACTTATGGATACCACACATGTGTGAGAGTTTGTGTTTGAAGTTTAAATCAATCCAACCTTGTGAACTAAATTCTTCTATGTTACACATTATACTAAACAATCAAAAGATTAAGAAATATGCCATGGATGAATATGTGCATATGTATTTGCATTTGTGTCTACCTAATATATAATCGTCTCTTATTAATTAATATCATCTATTATATTTTTTATTTTTTTATTTTTTATTATTAATTATCAAAATAACAAGCAACACTAAATATCTAATTTCTAGCTCAAATCTATTTCTAAAATTTTGACAACTATATATATAAAAAAGAATGTTAAATAGGCCAAAATTTTTACTAAATTTATCCATCCATCCTTACTATCATAAAAAGTAAAAATGACTATTAGATTCATTTCTTCACTATTGGATCTTCAACCATTAAAAACAACTACATTCATCATAATTACTATATTCTTCATCATCAAAGGTAGATCTATTTAGTAAAAGCATGGATTTATTTAACATTCTCCTATATATATATATATATATATATAGGAATGATAAAGTAATCTAAATTTTTACTAAAGCAACTTACTCTATCTTAACCATCATTGCACCCTCTCATCCTCCATCTTCATTTCTCTCGTTCTCCAAGTTCTCAAATTACATCTTGACCTCTTCTTTGTTCTTAGTTCTATGTAGTGAGTAATCATTGTTATTCTCCTAGCTTCCAATTTTGATATTTGATTCAAATCTGGCTAAATATGAAACATGTTACCACATTTGCACCCTAATGAAATTGTTCAACCGAATCCATAATCCATGTTCGAGGAGAGTTGTCTTTTTGCGTAGCTTGATGCGGAAAAGCTAGATCTTTGACATGCTCTCTAAGACTATTCAAAGAACAAAGGACCAAGATTAGCATGAATTCAACAACAATATATTATACATAAGAAAAGGAGAGTGAGAATGAGCATTGCACACTAATTGACACATTACACAATCTCCTAGATTCTAATCAAATTAATTGTAGAATTTACACAAGAACATTGTATCTCTCATGCAATATTAGGCCACAAAAAAGAAAGAATAAGAAAGGATGAGGCTTACAAATTGTTCAATTCCTCAAAAATTTGTGCACTTATGGATCAATCCAAGTGATGAATAATTGGAATCTGCCATGAGCTAATGCAACTGTACCCAAGACTTGAGGTCACGAGTCACCAAGTTTCCGTGAAGGCTTTGGTGCTCCAGTTTGCTCTCAAAGAAAGAATTTCCAATGTTGCCAACAAATTCTGATAGAAACTTGATGGTACAATTTTCTTTTTTGTGATTTCACATGAACATTTTTTGGGACCAGCAGCTATCATCTTCTTCCCTGCCTTTTACTTTCTTTCTTTCTCTTTCTTTCTTGTCTTTCAAATTCTACCAATGGATCATTATTGATGATGGTTGTATTTGGTAAACTTTGTAGATTTTCTATGATCTTGGCTCCTCTTCCTTCTTCCTTCTCTCTTGATGGTACTTGAGAATTGATTCCATCATATAAGATAGAAGATGCATTTATACAAACATTGTTCCTTGTGTGGGATTGGATTTCATGTGGGATTGGATGTGAGTATGAATGCCATGATGTTTAACGAAGAGCATTTGAAATATTTGTCAAGAAGTTGAGTGCTTTTGAGAATATAAACACATTTTTGGTAAGTGGAGATGTACGAGAAATATCTATTGGATTGTTGAACAGTTCAATAATGTAAATTTTGGTGTCAATTAAGTGTGTCAAATCTATTGTGAACCTTAAGGAATTCAATTTTGTAGCAATCCCATGAAGTATAAGAATCCAACTGCTCATTACTACTCAAGATCTCTCACAGTTGAAGCATTGCATGACTCTTGTGTAATTGGCAATATAGCAGTAGCTCTTAGATTTTGCTAAGGGCTTTGTTTAGTTGAAATGCTTTCAATGCATGGTCCTTGCTTTGAATGATCAACCATTGTTGTGTGCTTATTTCTTTGTAGGATTATTTTACAACACAAAGCAATATTGTTGAAGTGCGGAGTGTGGTAACATTCACAGCTAGATTTGAATCAAATATCAAAACTAGGAGTTGGGAGGACAACAACAATTACTCACTATGGGGAATTGGAAATAAGAAGGGGTTAGAACATGGGGAATGAGGATAGGGAACAAAGGGTGCAATGATAGTTTAGAGTGGGTTGCTTTAGTAAAAATTTGGGCCACTTTATCATTCCCCATACATATATAAATAAAATAATATATATTTGTGGAAGTGCATAGATTTGAGGTGCCACAACAGCTCCACTGGAAAGATTAGAAACACTTGTATTGTGCGTTCAAATTGATCATCAATCTGGACAAACAACTAAGAATTACTACTCCAGATCCACGGTTTTCACAATCGGCTGTGGGTAACAAAACAGGAGCAGGAAAAAGAAAATACAGAAAAGAAAAAAACAGAAGCACAACCTCCACTGCATGGACATGCAATTCGATTGAGTCAAACAGGGAGGAATTGAATACCATCGAGAACTCCACGTCAAGATTTTAATTCGGAATCACGGGTAACAATGAAGATCGCACATGAGGACTGGTGGAAACGGCAGCATAGTCCCTCCCCACATGGCTAGTTCAGCAGTATTCCGGCAGTTTTTAGAGAAACAAGAATGGGTGTAAAGCGCCATATCCAGATCTGGAAGAAATATGAGAGGGAAATGACTTTGACAAGACGTGAGACTGAGTGTCCGGCTGACTGATTGCTGGAGCTCATAAAACTCGAAAATGCTATGTCCTGTAAGAGTTGCTCTCATGACCTTGGCTACCTATCCTGTGTTCACCGAGGAAATATTTGATTCTGTTCGGAAATGGAACATGGAAGCCCTAACTCAAGCCGTGAGAAACTGCAGAAGTAGCGGACATAAGAAGCTGTAGAAGTTGAAGACACTAATTCCTTTGGTGGGTGCTGGTTTTCCTCAATTAATCCTCCAACCGTGCCGGCTTCAAATTGCTGGGCCGATTTCATCATGTAACAGAATCTAGGAGCGGCATGTTTGGATGTATGCTGAGTTGAGGAACTGTTGGAAGGCTAGATTCGATGAATATGATAACCCTTTCGAGCTCCAGTAATGAAGAAGGGATTCCCATTCAATTTCCTCACAGAGCATCGACGAGATTGTTGAAAGATTGATTGTAATGTGGTGCTTGAGTGCCAGATATCGAAGCTTTGCGGCGCTCACCCAAGAAACTGGGCTGAGGGAGGCAGAAGCAGAGGCAGAAGGAGAGGAGATTTCGTGAACGGTATAATGATCGTGGAGCAAGTGTAGTGGGGTTATAGACGAGCAACTAAAGGAAGACATGGAATCTGGAAATTTCGCAACACAGGAGCAGTCTCATGTCGAGAAAGATGTTCTTGCAGCTGGGCGGGCTGCTTGCTACAAGGTTTGACGTAATTTCGTCATCTGCCTCTTTGTTGCTATGAGTTCGGAACAGCTCACCAGCTTGGACCGCCGCTCTTGATGATTTTGATAAGTGGCCTGTTCTTCTGCTTTTTTCTTCTAATCCACTGCCTTGGCCTTTTCCTCTCGCTCTCGCTGATGCCCTTTTGCATGGCCTTTAAAATAACAATTGTCGTCATTTCTGATATATGCCTCAAGAATCATGCAAATCCTGGACCGTGTTATATAATTTATGTTTTAGAGAATCGGATTTTGTTTCATTCGGATTCAACTTCTGGGCCGTCGGAAATCCTCTCTCGTAGTTCAAGATTGCCGGGGTTCAAGGTCCTTCGTGGCGTAGACGAGTATGCATTGTCCTTCCAAGAGGTGAATGACACCCGAAAGGAAAACACCCTCAAAATTTTTTCTAGTTAATTGTAAATAAAATTGGGACGATTGCCGATGCACGTATCTTTCTTGTCAGAAAATGACCGATATGCAGCTGGATCACCCCACTTATTGTTCTCGAAGGTCTTAAGAGTCTCTACACAAAGTCCTAGTCGACTGGCTTCTTACTCGTTGCTCGATGCTGTAAATTTTCACAAGCCGGCAGTGTAATGTGTGCTGAGAAGAGTATCCTGCGGAGCATTAGACAAGAACTTGAACGGGATCGGGCTTTCTTTGGTCCAATTATCACCAGATGAAGTCAACCTGTGCTCGACTTGGTTTTGCTTAATAGCAATTTCAAATGCTGACTTTGCATTCTGCATTTTTAGGGTGAGTTCTTTTTGGTTAAGAAGCACACATTCAAACTGAGGCTTTCCTGTTGGAGTAACACAGGCACGGGATGTATTTTTCAATTGCGTAGAAGATGATTCTGGTCTCACAACAGCAACAGAAATTGCGTCGGCTGGACTTCTCTACCCAAAGCAGTGCAAACCTGCACGGGCATCATACGAGCAGAATTTTCGGTCGACTTGGGTGAGTGATCCCCTAACACAATTATTTACGATTGGGTTTACGATGTTTGCCTCTTGTGTCTGCACATGCTCTACGGTTTCTGATACCTGCCATTGATGTGTTTGTTTGCAGGTAAAACAATTTGACCGTCAGTTTTGTGCTAAGAAGAGAGTGAAGCGCTTATTAGACACGGGCGATCGTACTCGCGGCCCCATTCATGCACCCGTAAATAGAGCTGGTTTGCAACCTGATGAACATTGACCCCTGGCACCCATTACTGATATTTTTCTATCATCAGTTGCTAACTGCCAAGCAATTCTCATGCAAGGTTAGAGTGGTTGTGAGCACGTCTGAGCAAAAGATCAACATCACATTGTGCCCAGAGGTAGACTGATGGTGAGGTTTTATCGTGACATAGTTTCATGGTACTCGTCCTAAACACTGCATCGTAGTTTGCAAATATTGTTTATTTTGTTTGCACATTTTTTTACTTATTTCTGTTGAATGTACTGGCTCCAATTTGTATATAACAAGGATCAGCTTGGTGCTGTTGATTTTGCTGAATGACAGTTGTTTTCATTATGTTACAATGTGTAGCAGCACGTATACAGAAACAGTGGGAACAACTACTGGCTATGGTCTCATTGTTGGTATGATCAAACATGTATGAGAATAGTGTTGCACTCGAGAAAATTGTGCTTAGTTTACGATGAATTTTTCTTGCAAGCAAATCACAGTTCTTCTTCATTGCTTATGAATCGTAGTGTTGATAACCCAATAGATTGTATGAAAATTGTTCTGGTTATTCTAGTGCATTGAGGGAAAAAATAATACATTTCTCTTATTATTTAGTTATTGTCCATGTGTATAAAAACCAAACAAGATCTGTCTCAAATCTAGCTAGAAACAAAAATCTTCAAACTTAACCTTATGGTTTCACTAGTTGTGGTGAACAGGTGCAGTTGAAACAAAAAATACCTCTAGGTTCTAAAATTTTAGTGAAATCGTTTTTAGGAATTTTAGAGATTTTTATATGGCAAATATCAGGAACTTTTATCACCCATGAAAAATTTCAAAATTTCTCAACATTGTGGTTTATTGCAGGCAAAAATGTAGTTTTTGGTCAATAAGTTTTGCAAAAACAATAAACATATAGTCGCCTCTTTTTGTATTCTTTGAAGTAATATGTCAAGAATCTTAACAGCTGTATTGAAATCATATAAAATTAAAAAAATAAAACACACAAGTAACACAGGTTGAAAGTATTTTTTGTAAAAAAATCAAATCAATTACAATTATTTTACAGGTTGATTCGATTTTTTTGTAACGATAATTTTTAATTCTTGATTTTTACATATAAAAAAATCATTATTAAATTATGTTTTTTACAAAAAATTATTGGTTAGTACTTAGAGACAATAATTCTCTAATTAGTATAAATCATTATTGACAAAGTTAAGTATAGGTATGATATTTCTCATAAAAATACTTATCAACCATTAAAATTCAGTTAATCATATTCATTTTAATATCAAAAATATCATTTAAAAATAGAAATATCTTTAATCCATATTACAATTAAAAATTGATATTTTGTTAAAAGTGATTTTGCATGATTCTTAAGCTTGATAATTGTGTTCAAATAATAATATTGAAGTCTAATATTATAAATAATATTTTTTTATGAATTATTTATAATATTAGACTTCAATATTATTATCTTTCAATTTTTTCTAAAAATAATATTATAAATAAAATATGATTTATGACCTATTTCAACTTATAATTTTTATTTTTATTTTTTTATTTCCTTAATTTAATTTTATTATTTTCACTTTAGCACTTAAAAACTAAAAATATTTTTTATTTATTTATTTATTAAATAATTTAATAATAAAATATTAAATATATAGCTAAATATTACAAAAATAATTATATTATTTATTATAATATTTTTTATATTATTGATATAAAATTGATATATAAAATTGATATAAAATTCATACATATCTTTATATATATATATATATATATATATATATATATACATCTTATATAAAAATCATTGTTTTGTTAGAAAAAAATATTATTTTATATGTAGTTTGATAAATTAGGCACATAGTTCTAAAGTTAAATCAAAGAGCTTTATTAGTATGGCAAGTATATGAGAAGTTAAGACATTTTGAGGTGCACATGACTCATTCTATGTTGTGCAACCAATATTGGTGGATTGGCATATATCGATAGGCCACGACATATGTTTCTTGATGTAAAGTATGTAGTTAAGTCTTATTATGTTTTAATACTTTATTATTCTAGTTGAAGCCTTTATCTATCATTATTTTGGGCTATTGTTGATCTTTGGACTTTGTTCAACTACTTGTTGTCATTTCATATGGAGCTAAATACATATAAGTGAAGGTAGAACCGAATTTTGTACTACAATCAAAAAAGTATCATACATTGTCATGCAATTTGCATTGGTTTGAAAAAAGTCCTTGGTTCTAATCTAGAGGTTGATGAATATGGTAGTCCGCTTTGTCATGGGACTATAGTCTACAATTTGTAGGCAGTGTGCTACATATTTGGATATTCTATTTGTTTTGCTACAGTGCATAGTAGAGCTATCCTTGCAACTTAGCTATTTAACAACTTTTGTCTTCTCGGTCACGGCTATCTATGTATTTGTTTCTTAATGTGAAGTGGTGTTGACATCCTAAGGCCTATCAATTATTTTAGTCCTAACACCTTAAAATATTTTTGTTATATTGTCTATAATGTCTATGCTCATTTTTGCTCCTTTTGGTCATCTTTTCAATTCTAATAGTGTTATCCATACCTTGCACATGTAGAGTGCTCTATTTATACTATGGATAAATTTTTTGTCTTTGTTGTTTGTAATTACTAATATTGTTATAGTTTTTGGCAAAATATAAATTGAAGTTTTAATTGACATCTTATTGCTATAAGTGGTGGTGATGAGTTCTAACAAGATTGACTCCATTTGTATTTATTCTTGACAAACTTGATGTTGTACTTACATTTGTGGATTCTATCAAAAAGGGTCGATTGTTGCAAATAATTCATCTATTATACTATTTAATGATAGATGTAGGATTTGAAGTAATCATATTTGTTATTATCTTACATAAAGATCTAACTCTTATGGCAATAATTGTGGTGGAATTATCATCTTTTTTTGAAGCAGCATTGAGATGGCATAGTTATTATATTTGATAGATGTGGCATAGAATAATTTGTCTTTTTGGTTTTATTCTAATAGAGATCTAATATGGCTGCAGATCTTTCTACAAGCTTTTAAGCCAATTTTTATTATCATTTTTTAGGATTTATAGAGTACTTGGTGGAAATAGTAGGGTACTTTGTTTGTATTGAAGCTACATTTGATGCACCAAACATTCTACAATATGAACATCTTGAAAATTTAAGAGGTGTCTATATTGATTCTAATGATATTTGTGAGGATTGTGAGGTTTGTCAATTTGTTGGCTTAAGGTTATTGTATAGTATTTTGTTTTAGGATATATTGATATAGTATATTGTTATTGAGATGAAGTAGTTGATTTGAATTGCAAAGGTTGTTGTATAAGTCTCATATTGACTTAACAATAGGACAATCTCAAAAGATATATTGAATTATTTTTTTGGCTCTTGTATTGTAAAGACAACATTGGAGGTCCATTACCATAACTTGGTGCCATACATCTACGAGTATGTCTTTTATTAAGGTGAGCTACTCCATGACAACCACCTTCTAAGGTATCCATGGATGCTATAATGTTCTATAGAATAACCTACAATGTTCATCCTTGAAGTGGTGAGCTTTAAGTTTAAGTTTTTTTTTTTTTTTTAGTATTAGTATCTTATTGCCATTGCCAATTCTATACCTTTTTTGTATTGAGTAGTTATAAATATGTATAGTCTTGAGGTTTTGTTGCTTTGGCCAATGTTATTTTGATGGATCAAAGGTTAGGTGCTAAATTGGACATTCTTTTATAAGTCACAAAGATTCATGGGGTTATAATGTCTATCTCAATTAAAACCTATGATTTTGTATTTTATATTTTTGATGGCTACTTATACCTTCAATAGTTTTTTTTTTCCAAAATATAAGTCTCCTTCTTAGATTGGTTCAAGTTCCTCTAATAGTATAGATATATATTTGGTATCTTATAATTTTCATTCAACAAGGCCTTGTATGTGGCACACTTCAACTACAATTCTTCAAACATCAATGGTCTATCAATTCCACAACATGTAAGATGTTACATTGTTTAGATGCCATGGTATAAAACCAAGAATTTGATATCTTTATAGTTTTTTTGTTGTGCTATTGATTTGGTATCTAAATTAAGATGTAGTATACCAATTATATGTATCTTTATCCTAGATGTTAGAAAGGGAGTGAATTTTCTTTTGTGATTAAAATATAAATCAATGAACTTTATATGTCCTCCACATTTAACCTTCTACATCTAATATTTGTAGATTGCTACAAATTTATTGATAAAAGATTCTATTCTTATATTTTAGAAGAGTAGAAATGAGACCAAATTATAAGCTTTGTGAATTCTTTCTTATATTTTACCATAGTAGGAAGCCTTCTAAATTAGTTGATAGATTGATTTCAATCAACTAGTATACATTGAGATACAAAGTTTCATATTTAGAGTAGTAAGTTGAATTCATTTTGTCTCAAAAGAAGATTTTTCATGGCTTCATTTTGACGGTGAGTTTCTAAGCTATAAGTTTTGCCACTAAGGCTTTGGCTTAAGCTTTCAAATAAAAAATCTTTAATTTTCTTCATATTTTTGAATAGATAATAATATCTTTTTTAAACTTTGGTCCTAATTTTTCTAGTGATTATATTACAACATAAGTAGTTGCACACAAAGACTTGTACTTATTTAATGATTTTTTCATTAATACTTGTACATGATATCATATACCATATATAAGCCAATATCACTTAATTGATTGTTAGAAGTCAATCGGCTAGAGAGAATTTTTTAATTCTAAATTTTATTAATTACCTTGTAATCAATTGCAAGACTTTCTTGCTGTAGTTTTTTTCTTTTATTTTGTATCCAATTAAGAATTATAAATATTATATTATTTCTTCTTTCATTTTTTAGATTGGGTTGAGGTCTATATCCTTTTATCATGTATATTGTTTTGGAAAGGCTTACATTGTATATGTCTTATGCCAGTTGGCTTTGGCTTTTGAGGCATTATAATATTAATTGACTGTTAGCATTGATCTAATGAAGTTATTTGGATTTTATATAAGAAATAAGGCGGTATTATTGACAAATATCTAATTATTGTTTGTTGAATTGTTCAATAATTATAATCCTTAAATGGTCTATTTGGAGTCTTTTAACATATAACCTACAATGTTTGGTGCAAATAAGAATAGGTATGGTATCAAAAAACAATATTAGTATATTGAGTACTTTAGATTAATTGTTAAGCCATATTGGCCATTTATAGTAATAGTTTCTACTTCTTCTTGATTTATTACTATAATTATATTCATCTATTTGCTTGGAAATCCTAACCTTATTAGTATTGCTTCAAAAAATATCCAATTGATACAATTGTTTGCTTTTTCAAAGTCTAACAGTATTAATACTATGTCTTGATTATTTTCTTTAACCTATGCCATGGATTCAAATGCCACATAAATATTATCAATGATGCAAAGTCTTCTTACAAAGCATATATGTGATTTTTGTATCTATCTTAGAAGATTCTTTAATAAATGATTTATTAGGATTTTTTTAATAATCTCATATATAGTATTGAATAGAGAAATTGACTTGTAGTTGGTAATATAAGATGGATCTTCAAATTTAGATACAAGAGTGATCTTACTAGTATTAAGTTGTTGTCATAAACCTTTATTGGTCATTACCTTACTGACTAATTAGAGCATATCCATCTATATTTTCGACCAACATTGCTAAAAGAATTTTGTGAAGACTAAATTGAGGTCTAATGCATGCCTAGTTAGAAGCACTTTAACTACCTTGGTTAATTTTTTAACTAATATTGGTTGTTCTAGTTTTTAATTTTTTTATCTTCTAACTCTTTGAAGAATACTAAAAAGGTAGTCTTTCTTAGCTATGGAGTTATTTTCAACTATATTATCTTTATTATATAAGGTGTAGTAATACTATTAAGCATATGCTGCCATGTATTCTTATTATGATAGTATCTTGTCTTTATTATTAAATTCTTTGACTTTGATTTTTCTATATTTTTAATAAAATAGTCAAAAAAATTTGCATTATATTGATTGCCAATATAAGTCTATTTTTTTGCAACTAAGTCAAATTATTTTGTTAATTTTACTTTTTGTATTTCTTGTAATTTTTCTTGTGTAGAATTAAGGGTCTTTTTTATTACCTAATTATTCCAATTTTTTTGCAAGTGAAGTTTTGCTACTAGTACCTCTACAATTTATTCTTAATAGATAGTATGCTACTTTTTGTGCCATAGTGCGACTTTTTAGACATTGTAGTTCATCTTTGCTTTTATTGATGCAAAGATTTTTTTTATCTAATTGTCTTTTAGATGGTTGTGTATGGCGTCTTGCAATGTTTTTGTTTGAGCAAGTCTTTGCTTTGTTTTGTTTGTAGTTGTTCTTTATAAAAATATAGGATTCTTGGTAATGATTTTTTTTTTTTTTTTTTTTTTAAAGTTGTAAAATAATCTAAGATGGAAGTATATGCTTTCTATATGCCAGTCATTTTATTCTTGTTCTCTAACTCAATTCCTAAGTATGCTCTATTGATGCATATAGCTATCATATTTGGATATGGTTGCATATTATCTTAGATGTATCTTTTATCATTCATATATCTAAATTCTCTCATATTGGATAAATCTTGTAGCCTAAGTTATAGTAAAAGGTTGATTCAAGTTTTATTTTCCTTTCTTTCTTTGCTAATTGAAGATCAGCCTTCTAGCTTGTCAATAAGATCTTTGATGAAGTTGAAGTCTCTCATTATGATCCATTTTTCCTTTGGAAGAAAGTAATTGGCTATTTTTTGTTAAAAACTTGTTTATTATCTTATATAGTTGTAACTATTTATAATCAAGTTACATATCTTTTTTGATGCTAAAATGAGATATGTTAGGAATTGAAGCCTATTATAGAAAGTAGCATTATATTTGTAAATATTATTGGCTATTCTTTTGGAAGCCAAGATGGTTGTGTTGTTAATGTACCTATCATTGTGTACTAAATATATTCTTATATTCTATAATATGACTCTTTTTAAGAATTTCAATAGTTTTGAGCATTTTGTACATTCTTTTAGAAGAAGACAAAGTTCTTGTACTAAAATGATATCTACTTATGCTTGACTATTGAAAAAAAAGTATTTTATTTATTGGCACTTTTTTACGTCTTCTAATCCTTTTTCAAAGAAATATATGTTGTATGATGTTATGATTAGTTGTTTAGATATCCACTAATGTTAAAATATCTTATGAAATTCTTAATAGTGATTCAAAATGACTTATTAGCTTTGGGCATAGGATGCATTATTCTAATGTTAATATTGATGTTACCTTTGATTTTGGAATGTCAAGGTGAAGTCACCATTTTGTTCTCCTAATCTATTATAATCAAAGAAATAATAGATCCATAGGATCTTTATATCCTCTTAAAGAATAAAGACATTTCCAATAAGTCCCACTTGCTTGTTTGATCTTTGTTGTAATAAAAGATTAATAAAAAAAATAATATGAAATCTATATTAAAACTTCTAAAGTTTCAACTCAAGAATAAAAATGATTTTTTTTACAAAATTTTTAAAAAAATATATGAATTTGTACTTTTACCTTGTCATAATTTGTGAAGAAATTTTTAGAAATTGTGATGTTGGTGGAACCTTTGATAATATCAATCAAACCATTTGAAATATTTGAAAAATAACAATAGTCAATCCAGACATGTTTGAATGATCAAATTTGGATTTCATTTCTTTGAAGATTTTATTTTGATTTAAAGTAAACTATTTTAGTTGGAAGCATTTGCATTTGAGAGGATTTAAGTTCATGAACTTTATTAAGAATGTATAATCTGTGAAGGCTAATATGTTCCTTATAGTGAATAAAGATTTATTTGAGGCTATAAGTTTCAATCCCATAGCCATCAATGGTTTTGTGGCTAGATACCTATAATTCTCTTTTCAATTTGATGGTCATATTATGAGAAAATACAACCTACAAAGGATCATTTCTTATAGCTTTATAGTGCAAAGTCTTAGATTTGGAATTCTTAAGATCATTACCATTGTCAAAAACCTCATAAATGAATCTATCCCTTCCTCTAATAGCATCATGTATAAACTTGATTATACATGAAGCTAGCCTCTAGCAATAGTTGTATCAATCTGAATTCCAAAGCTAACAATTGTTTAGTAGATTACTGTCAAGGACAAGAATATGATAAATAAGTAAAGAAGCGAGACTTCTCTCAAAGAAAAATGACAAAATAGAAATAACTTGATATGTATATTAAGAAAGAAACTAGAATGGCTATAGCCAAAAGCCAAGAAAACTAGAGACCCTTGAAACTAAATTGGAAGCAAGAAATGAGTTGACAAGAGTGAAGAAGGCTTCACTCTTGTCTCTATATATACTATCTAACTAGGGGCTACATGGCGACATTCCATAGGACCTCCAATATGTGTTGACTTTGTAGGACACATGCCTTCACTTACAAGGTAAGTTTTTCTACGTGTGGGCCACATAGTTAGCTTTGTCTTCAAGCTAACAACATGTGTGGCACATGGCCAACTTGTTGACCACGTTTCTAATCCAAAAAGTCAATTAAAGATACCTATAAAGTCAAAGCAGCGTCTATGAAGCTTCTAGAAAGCTTTCATATTAAATACTATAGAATTAACTTACTTTTACCTATTTTTATTTACTTCTATCTATTTATATATGTAATTATTGACTTACATGTATATGTTCGTGACATTACCCTCCTTTCTAGGGACGAGTTCCACGAGGAGCAGTAATCATATGTTGAAGAAATCTATGATGTGATGAATTGTATTTGTCACATACTCTAATCTTTGTTCTCTTTGAAGATGATTGATAGGGCCTTTCAACCATCGGTAGTGTCTCATACCAGGGCGGAAAGACTACACTGTTATTTGATCATTGTTGAAGCTTTCATAACTTCCTTCGAATAAAACATTTAGAACACCATCAGGAGTTGTTCCTACCTCTAGTAAAATCACCAAACATCGGGAGTCCTTTCCAAAGTCGTGATACCAAATGCATTGTATTTCGCCATCTATTCAAGGAAAAACATGTCGTTCTTGAAGATCTTTATCTCGATTGCATCATTTTGAAGGTTGAGACAATCGTAATGTCTCGTCTGATAAGTCAACAAACGAAGGCTTTTGAGTCAAATCCACTGATTGTTGGTTTTCCATCTTTTGAGCATCATAACTACAAAGGAGCTACAAACAAGGATTGAAAGTAGAATGATATCTTGCCTAGATCTTGTTTCTTTTATAAAGAAGGTTTTCATCTTGATTTTGATGGATGTCATCAATGAAAAGCCTCCATTGCCTTTGCTGCATTTGCAAGATTCTTTATTGGCTCCCATATGCGTTCACTAATATCATATCCGTGCCAATGGACAAGATATTCCAATTTATTTTGGCGCCGTCTTGAATCTAAGACTTCTTCCACTTCAAACTCTTCACTATTGTCCACTTCTATAGGAGGAGGTGGAGCTTGTCTTCTTCTTGATATGTCCATTGTCTTGTATGATTCAAGAAGAGATATGTAGAATATTGTCAAGAAAGAGCTTAGTTATTGCTTCACATGTGATAGATTTTGTATATGGTAAAAAAATATGCCATCTTAGTAAAACGATCTACTATCACGAATATAGAGTCATAAGAACTAGAGATTGGAAGGTCTGTAATAAAATCCATAAAAATAGAAGACCATGATTGTTCTAGAATGGATAATGACTGAAGAAGTCTGTAAGGTCGATAATGAGGAGTTTTTGATTTCGAGCAAACATCATAAGATTGTACAAAATATTTGACTGCTTTCCACATTTGTAGCCACCAAAAGTCCCTGGATATTAGTTCCAAAGTTTTATTATACCCAAAATGTCCTACTGCTAGAAAGTCATGATGAGCTTGAAGAACACGTAATTGAGCTTCACCTTCTGGAACATATAGGCATCCCTTAAAATATAGTAGATTCTTCTTGAATTCAAACTTGGAAGTATCATGAGACTTTGAAGGATTTTCCTTAATATCACAAATAAGAGGATCAAAAGACATACTTGACTGAACTTGCTTAATGAAAGTTGAATCAACAGTTAGTGTTGATTTCATTGCTCGAAGATGAAGATGCTGTGGCTTCAAGAGAATTGTCCATTGTTGATCAAAAGCAACATCTCCTTCCTTTGGTATAAGATAAGATCATCTAAAGAGTGCATCTGACAAACCTTGTTGTTTTCCTAGTCGATAAGTAATCTTGAATTCGAATCTTGACAAAGACATACTCCAACAGGCTTGGCGACAATTCAAAATAGGTGTTGACATAAAATATTCAAGGTTCTTATGATCCATATATACTGTGACTAGGCTAGAAGCACCTTCTAGATAATGATGCCATTCTTGAAATGAATCCACGATTGTAAAAAGTTCTTTGTCGTGGATCTCGTAGTTGATCTCGGCTGCTGAAAATTTTTTGGAATGAAAAGCTATTGGGTGAAGTTTATCATCTATTCCCATTTATGACAATATGGCACCTAAAGCAAAGTTTGATGCATATGTTTCCATAAAAAATGGCTTAGAAAAATCGACACGATATAAGATTGGTGCAGAAACAAAGGCTGTCTTCAAAGCTTCAAATGCTACTTTTGCTTCTTGATTCTATTGATGTTTGTCTTTGCAAGTCAAACGAGTAAGTGGAGCTGCAACTTGAGAGAAGTCTTTGATGAAGATCCGATAGTAGTTGGTAAATCCCAAAAAGCATTGGATATGTCTTACCGTTTTTGGGATCTTTTAATCTATAATAGTTTAAACTTTCTCAGGATCCATCATAAGTCTGTCATTTGAAATGATGTATCCTAATAAGTCGACTTGAATAGTGTGAAATATACACTTTTCTATCTTGGCATAGAGTCTTGCATCTCTTAGTTTTTGTAATACTTGACGAACATGAAGTTCATGTTCTTCTAGGTTCTTAGAATAGATTAAAATGTCATCAAGGTAATAGACAACAAAATCATCTAAAAACTCCCAAAAGACATCATTTATTAGATGTTGGAATACTGCTGGTGCATTTGTAAGTCCAAAAGGCATGACGTATTTAAAATATCCATATCTTGTTTGAAACGCAGTCTTCCATTCATCTCCTTCTTTGATGCGTACCAAATTGTATGCTCTCCGTAGATCTATTTTTGTATAGATCTTAGCTTGATTCAACTAATCAAGAAGTCCAGATATCAAAGGTAGCGGATACTTATTTTTGATAGTGATTTTGTTGAGTCCTCAATAATCAACACACATCCGCAATGATCCATCTTTTTTCTTCACAAATAAAATTAGAGCTCCTGCTAGAGATTTGGAATGGCGTATGAAGTTCTTGGCCAAATTCTCTTCAATATACTCCTTGAATTGAGCCAACTCATTTTGAGATAAATTGTAGATTGATCCAAATGGCGGTTGTGCTCCTTCTTGAAGGTCAATTGAGTAGTCATAGGAGCGATATTTTGAAAGAGTATCTGCATTCTTTTTTTCAAATACATCTTGAAAATCTTGATATTGGCTTGAAATGCCACTTGAAGTCTTTCCACCAATAGAAGCAAGTGTGGCATAAATGACACAAGGTGATCCTTCATTTGCAACATGCAAGAAAACACTTGCACCTACAAATATAAGTTTAATTATACTAGACTTATGACTTTCTACCTGATTAACTACACTCTTAGTTATACTTTCAAAAAAGTCAAGACTACGAGAAGTCCAATCTATTTTAGGGTTATATTTTTTTAACCATGATAAACCTAAAATGACTGGATTAGAAAGAGATCTAATGATATTAAATATTATAAAGCTACTATGACCATTAGTTGCTATTTCTATAGGAAGGGTTTCATGAGTAACATCTCCTAAAGACAATGGACGACCATCTATAACTTCTAAATGAACAGGTTTAGTTTTCTTTACTAAAAATATGCTATGTCTTTTAGCAAATTTTTCATCTAAGAAACATGCTGAGGCTCTTGAATCTAATAAGGCAGAGGCTTTGAGATGTTTAGGTCCTAAAATAACATTTATAGTAAAACATAGAGAGGGTTCTGAGGAGAGGATAGGACCTTCATTAGGCGTTGTACAAGGTTCCAGCCGCACGGTGCCTATTATAGCTGGACAAATTCGTTTTCCAACATGCTATCTTCTTTGATCGTCGTACTCCTCATTTTATGGTTGTGTCGCTTCTTTGGGCAATGTTGAGCAATGTGCTTAGGTTTTCCACAATATAAGCACAATCCTTCTTGACAACGACGTGTCTTTTCTTGCTCAGTAAGAGGTTTAAAACGTATTGCATCAATTTGCATATCTTCTACTTCCGAATGTATGTGTTGAAGAGATGTTGGTGTTGCTATTGAATTATAATTACATTGAGGTCCACTTGTACGGTTCTCAGATCGAAATTCAAAAAGGCGATTGTCATACTTCATAGCAAAGTCAATTGCTTGATTCAATGTTTGAGGATCAAGTAAGTTAAGCATTAATTTTTTTACCTCATATTATAATCCGTAGAGAAATTGGCTAATAAATGCAGCATCATCTCACTTGATATCAGTTGCAAGTTATCAAAATTGTGAAGCATACAACGTTATTGATCGATTGTCTTGTTATAAAATACAGATCTTATTGGTTGCAATACAAATTACATCATATTTTCCATATATAGATCAAAACTCTGCCAGAAAAGCCTCTATATTATTTAATATTGGATCTTGTCATTCAAGAAAAGATGAAAACCTTGATAGTGCTGAACCTAAAAGAAGCATACCAATGAATCTAACTTACGATCTTGGAGTTGGATATCTTTAGAGTTGAAGTCAATCACAAGTTGCACTTGATTGATAAATGCTCAAAACTTGGATCTGGTGCCATCAAACTTCTCAGCTAGGGCAATGCTTGGTTCTCTAACACTGGAAGGACATTCCACCATAGGAGAAGGGACATGATTTGGTGCAAATATTGAAGCAGCTCCAATCATTTCTATATCTTCACTTTCTGCCAATCTTTTTGCTCCTTGTGGTGGTAAATTGAGTTGATGCATCGCAAGCATTAATTCCCTCAATTGCTCTTGTATTTGTGCCATTGCAATCTTCATTTCAGCAAGTTCTGCTATGATAACACTTAGAAAAGAAAAGATGTCTAATATCGCTCAAGACAAATAGAAGAGAGGACTTGAGAAAAAAGAAAATACTAAGGACAATATCAGTTTAGAAGAGGGTAATCCGCAACTTCTAATATGCTTGTGTCTTATTAAAAAAAAAGGGGTAATCTACTCTTAATCAAGATTAAACAAAGCTCTCATATTGTAGGTGTATTCTTGCCAATCTGTCAAGGACAAGAATATGATAAAAAAAAATAAACAAGCGAGACTTCTCTCAAAGAAAGATGACAAAATAGAAATAACTTGATATGTATATTAAGAAAGAAACTAGAATGGCTATTACCAAAAGTCAAGAAAACTAGAAACCCTTGAAACTAGATTGGAAGTAAGAAATGAGTTGACAAGAGTGAAGAAGGCTTCATTCTTGTCTCTATATATACTATCTAACTAGGGGCTATGTGGCGACATTCCATAGGACCTCCAATATGTGTTGACTTTGTAGGACACATGCCTTGACTTACAAGGCAAGTTTTTCTACGTGTGGGCCACATAGTTAGCTTGATCTTCAAGCTAACAACATGTGTGGCACATGGCCAACTTGTTGACCACGTTTCTAATCCAAAAAGTCAATTTAAGATACCTATAAAGTCAAAGCAACATCTATGAAGCTTCTAGAAAGCTTCCATATCAAATACTATAGAATTAACTTACTTTTACCTACTTTTACTTATTTCTACCTATTTATACATGTAATTATTGGTTTACATGTGTATGTCCGTGATAATTACCATGCCAACATTGAGTGATCTATTTTACTTCATAGTTGTTACTATAAAGTGAGTTTGTTTCTCCACTATTGTATGTAATAAATAAAATTTAGTGAATAAAAAAGATAAAAAATAAAATATTAATAATAAAGAAATAAAAAAGTTCTAGAGCTAAAAACCTTGTCATTACTTGTTGTGGAGGTATGGTTGAAAAAATTGGTTCATAATTATTGGTACTAAAAAAAATATTATTAACAGTATCAATATAAGACTCATTGAAATAATATGCTTGAATAGATTCAACATCTTGAATACTATTATTCTTCTAAGCTGCTACAAAATGAGTATGAAATACTATCCACAAAGCAACAAACACAATAAGATAGAATGTAGATTTCAACAATTTGAAATCAAAATATGAATGTATAGAAAAGATATCAACATCTTGAGATTTGTAATTGAACAAAAAGGATCGAATTATTTGAAATTCTTGATACTTAAAACTTCAAAATTTTGATCACAATTAATAAAAAAACTATTGAAAGCATCTACAATAAAAATATATATATATATATATATATATATATATATTATACTCATAATAAAAATAAGATATAAGAAAAAATTAGCAATCTCTAAACTATTACATATCATAAAGAGGAGAGAGGAAATTATGTGGAATATTGTTGTTGAAGATTGGAGCAATAGATGCTCACATGTATATTGTTGGGTCATGTTTTTTGTGCATATTGTCAACTCCTAAATCACATTCTCTTGGTATGCTCCACTCTTATTTTTGGTTTTTATACCACTAATTAGTTATGGTATTTGACAGATGGTACTATCTAATCTCTATGTATTTTTAGTCATATTGCTTTATATAATTGTAGGCTCTACAAAAATCATGTTGAAACAATCGTTTGGTTTTAAGGTGGCTGAAGTCCTATCAAATACATTCCTTAATCTGCTCATAGTTTTTTTGTAAAATATAAGAATTTCTAAAAACTATAAATTTAATTAAAATAAGATATCTAATTTTTTTAAAGAATCTAAATACGATTTGATTATTGTGTTATTTCAAAATCATTCAAAAATACTACCACTATATAGTTCAAAAAATTTAAATCTCAATTCTTGGTACAATTTTAAATTTCATAGAACCACCTTATGTTCTCTTCTCTATCAATTGACCTTTAACTTGCTGATCTAAGAAGGCACTTGATGCAAACTTATGAAGCTACTACAATACTTAGTAAAGGTAGAGCTTTTTAGTAAGTGGATTGAACTTATAGCTTTGATACAAAACTCTTCAAAGTTAGTAATTATGATTTTTTTTAATCATATATTGGTTTGTTTTGAAGCACCTATTAAATATCAATGGATCAAGAGAGAGAATTCTTTATAGCTTTTAAAGCTTTACATACTAAAGCTTTGATAGATTATTGCACCACATCTAGAAATCATCTTAAGACAAATGGCTTAGTTGAATGGATTGTTTAGAGTGTCAAGTGTTAGAGTAAATTTCATCTCTCAATCCAAATTACAAGATAGCCTCAATTAAGAATTACTTATTATTGGTGATGTGAAATGAGACAAGTAAATTACAAGAATAAAATGAGTACAACTTCAAAATAAGTGAAAGAAATGTGTTCAAGCAAATACACACTTCAACACTTAATCACAATCAATTTATTGAATTTTTATCAAGTAAAAAAATAAAATTAAAATTAAAAGTTATATTTTTAGATATTTAGTTTTATTATCTTTTCAATGAAATAAGAAAAAAATAAATCCAAATTATTATGATTAAATTAGAAAAGGTTTAAAGATAATAAGTAAATAATTAAAAAGTTATGTGAAAATATTTTATCTCAATAATAACTTACTTATAGATTAAGGATTTGATTTTCACCAAGGCTCATATATACTATATATTGGTCTCTAAGATAGGCCACAAGGCCTTAGTCTTATCCTCTTAATTACATTTAAGATGCTACAATCCATATGAGACTTGTGTACCTTCTTTTCTACAAGGACTATACTAGCTATTAGTCCTCCTATTTTTTACTAGTAAAACCAATATTTTACATTTTTTACTACTAAGCATAAAAAATAATATACATAATATATAATTTTACATATTAAGCTAATTAAATATAATAACTATTAACCAATATTTATAGTTTTTTTATAAATAATATATATAGATAAAAGGCCAATATAGATATTATTTTTAATAACTAATCCTTAATACTCAAAAATAAATAAAAATACTAAACCAACTTAGATAATTGTCTCCAAGGCTTACTAAGACTCTATTTCTACAACTAACATTCTAATTTTCTATTTGTCTAAGGATGTATTGCCCAATAGTATTTTGTTGTTTAAAGGCAAAGTGAATATGTATCAAGAGTATTCATGGAATTGCGCTCTTTATCATGTTTCTATTGGTGACTTTGTACATCCTAAACTAGTAATTGTGCCAAATGGTCTTTTATGTTTTGTATGTAGTGAGAAGAAAGGGATTGCTACCATACTATTATATGATCAGTGCCAATGTAGGTGATATATGGCATGCTTGATACCAAATCTTTTAATTCTTCTTTTAAGAGAATGGATTTGTCCAATTTGTAGGAAGTCTTCTTACCATACCTCATTTGTTGATGAAGATTGAAGATTCATTCTTTCATATTTTTCACACGTTTTGGTGATTAGGTGCTACAATATTGGCTTGATTAGGTACAATTTTGCAACCATATCATTGTAACATTCATATCCAACTATGAATGTATTATTGTCCTAGTTGAGTGAAGGGATTTCTAATCAATTAGAGAAAATACTTGAGAGTATATTGATTGTACATTTGTATTTGGTTTAGATTGCATACTTCATAATTGATTTATGGCACTTAATGTATTTTGTATATCAATCTTCATTTATACAGCACCTATGAATTTATAATATCATATTATCAATTTGGAGAAAATTTCACAATTAACTTAATTTATTTTTAAAAAATTGAAAGTTAAAAAGCTATTTTTATTCTTATAGATTTTTTATGGTATTATGCAATAATAAGAATATTATAATATTATAGAGTATTTTTTTTAAAAAAATCACTATATGTACTACAAATTTGAGCATCTTTAAAAATATTTCATACTTATTTTGCAAGTTAATACCTAATTAGAATTTAAATGTTAAGTGAAGTAGAATGAATATTTATTACAATAAAATAAAATAAAATAAAATAAAAGAGAATAAATAAAGTGTATTGCTAATGCCACTAGAATTCACTATCCATCACATGCTACTCATATTTTTTATCAATGTTAAACAAAATAGTATAATTTTTTTCTTAGTTCTTTATTTATATTCATATTTAAATATTATTTGTAGTATTCTTTAAATTAAAAATAAATTTATTCTATACTAATTTTTTTAATAAATATATTTATTCTTAGCAATTCTCAAATATCTTGTAGTAAAATTTAACTCATTTTCTATGTAATTTGAAATACATGTATTGAAAATAATAAATTAAAAAAACAAAAACAAAAAACAAAAAGAAACAAGTATGTCAAGTGAGTGGCGGGTTGTGATGGAAGTAACAAACACTCTTATGATATTGACAATACACTAAAAAAAAAATCAATGATACAATAATTGATGCAACTAAGCAAGTTAATTGTTAATGAAGAGAGCATTAATACATGGACTGCAAAACCATACAATCTGATTACTTCAGCAGAATTTCTAAACACTAGAAGTCACGTTCAAATAACAAGATGGTTGAATAAGTCTCACCTCTTTGAGTGAATGAGCACAACTTACATTTCTTGTTTTTGAAATGTTATATTTTTCATGTGAGAAAGATTGTCATTCTTAATTTATTGAAAGAGTTTGAACAAGAAGAGGTTGATTTATCCAAAATAGACATCATCCCTTTCCCTGTAACATACATAAAAAAAATTCTATCCCTAAATATTGATATACTTTTCAAGGCAGTCAAAACAATCTAATGAAGTTAGTGCTAGGCTATTGTTAAATCTTTGTCTCCACTCGATTTCTCAACAATATCATCCCATAATATTTAAGTCACTTTGGTTACTAATGATAGACATCAAATATATTTTTCAATCTCATTGATTTGATTCTTGAAGTTTCCGGATTTTTTCTTAAGAAAATACACTAGACATAAATTACGTGTGTTCAGAGGACAGACGTCATCATCCAGAATGGAAGTGATGTTAAGAAGGTGACCAATGGCATACACACTCGACAAGAAAATCCGAAAGCGTCCATGCGACCTCTTTACATGTTAAAAATTGTAGACCATTACAGGCTCAACGCCTAAAGTGGAAGTTCACAATAGAGGTTTGCATAAATGACTGTTGGACAGAGATGACGAAGGGAAAAATAGGGTGGAACAAAAAAGAAGCTACTCGCTTTATGTGGCCATCGTTTGAACCAAGCTCCAACCCTGAGTAGAAAGTCCAATCACACGTGTCTCATGTTTCATGACTAGATCATCGTGAGGCAGAAAATGGAATGTAAATACAACAGCAAAAGGTGATTCCACAAAACAATTCGCCAGCACCATTGTCTTGAACTGTCTGAATCACAACTCTCTCAGTGAGGCTATTCAAACATTAGCGATTATCTCCAGGGAGATAGAACAGAGAAGATATATAGGATATACTGCAGGAAAAAGCATACATACCAGGGTTGATTTTAAATTTAAGTGTATTAGGTCGACGACGAGAAATGAACTTAATCGGATGCTCCGCACAAGGTTTGTGCCTATCGGTGGAAGATATCAACTGAAACATATAGATCAAACAACAATCAAAACCTTCAGTGAAATTCCATGCTGTAAAAATCCTCAACAAGTATCAAAGTCCACAAAAATCCAAACTCAAATGTGACAATCAAGACCGTGCACAAATCCAGAAGAGCCATCAAATTAGAAAATGAAACTCTCAAAAACAGAATCGTCTGAAAGGGCCACGATTGAGTGTGCAGTAGGAACTTCACCAAAGCAACAGCGATGCAAACTCTCACCTTCTCATCGAAGTGAAACAGGTACTGATCAAAATAGGCAGATGGACTTAGAGATTGAGAGTTGTGCGGTAAAGAGGCCAAAGTTCTTTTGATGACCTGTACGCGACAGATCAAAGTTCACAAATTCAGCACATCAACAACAGATACGACTCAAAAGTACGAATTATCGCAGGACTTATTCAAGGTCAGAAGTTAGTAATCTACCTGTGCATAGCTACCGATTTTGCCAGAAATACATGCAGCTTTCTGCTTACGCAACTGCTCGCGGGCGAAGATGTTGTTTGAATAGCTGGAGATAAAATTCATGTACAAAGGACTCTGTGGGACCACTCTGAAGTGGTCCCAGTAATGCTCCACCAACTGAAGCAACTCCTCTGATGAATTCTGTTCAGTAAAACGAAAAGTATAAGTGCTCTGAAAATGAAGCAAACACAAGGCATAACTACGATCCAAACTTTGTCGACAGCGCACTACTTCGGCCATGAGTAGAATAAGTACCGGATAAAAAGCAAGTATCTCCGTAGTTTCCATATTGTATACAGCAAAAAACGAGTTTTGATGCGATACTTCTGAATTTCTTAGTATCTGCACGCAAGAGAACAGAAGTGTTAAATAATTAATAACATACACACTAACCTGAGTTTAGTGTTAGCGCCGCTTAATATAGCAGCTGACCCACGTGCACGCAGAGGAAAAAACTGTCATACAAAATCATATGATAAAAAGACTACGTAAGAGGAGACTGAAGCAATACTTACCACTCCGTCCACACTACCAAATTTTATAAGCAGGTGATATCGATCAAGAAATTGCACCTGTCAATGAATTTAGGAGCAGTGGTTAGCATCTCAGCTCATCCAAGAAATTCAACAAAAATGCGACATGGAACAGGAACCAGCAAAAAAAACGTTGATTTCTTGACCCTCAGTTCAAAATATCCAATTTACCTTCCACATCACCAGATTCATATAGTCTTGGAAATAATAATAGAAGCGCTTAAGTTGTTGAGCTTTCTGTTACACAAAGAAAGAATCTCAATATTTAATGCCATAAATGTATAACAGTGAAATCCAAGGAGCTTATAAAGCAATTCCACGTGTCCACGAAGCATGAAAAGTCCCAACTAGAGAAACTGCACATCCAAACACACACAATCACCCCGATGTACAAAGTGAGAAACTTACAACAGCAGGAGTTGTGACCTCATTGTGAATACCCTGCAAGATAAACGACAAAAGCCGCTGCTTGAGTCCACGTAACATCTGCCTTCCATCCGGAACTCCGTCCACAGACATGCTTGCGGCAGCTTCATACTCAGATTGTGTAGCACCTCCCCTCATACTCCCAAGTCCACCAGAACCATGTGAAATACTTGAATTACTTGGACCTGGTTGCCCTAGTCTACCAGTAGAAATTTCTGTGCTAGTGGTCGTCTGCTCCACACGCTCCAAACTAGTCCGTGAAGGTCCCACAGAAGCGTCACCCAGGCTGGGCTCGTCACGGATTACAGAATCTGAACGATTCTGAGGAAGCACGATCGACCCCCCGTGTATGGACACACTGGACACTGGTCGTATCCACCTTTCACTGGTTCCTGCGTCATCTCTGTGACTAGAGAACTCATTGAGGGCAGTCCCATCAGAAGATCCCGGCTCACTATGGCTCACTACATCAGTACCACTACTACTAAACAAACTTCCACTTAAAGACAAATAGTTCCCAAACAAACGAAAAGTTGAGGTTTCATGCGTAGCGCCCCTCTCTGAGGAAAACTGACGTCCTGATAGATTCTCACGGCTACCGTTCAGTACTTCAGCTCCAAACCGTCGTCCAGACGGTGGTTCGTAGTTGCGATTGTCTCTTTCGGGGGCCAAACGACGCACCTGCAAACTACTAGGAATCCCAGTCTCCCTCCCCACAGGAAACGAGCGAACGTGATTATAGCCATTTGAATGACTGGCCGAGTCCACTCCTAATCGAAACCGACGAATGTGAAGATTGCCATTCGCATGACTATCGTACTCTCCACCAGTAAGGATCCTCATATTACCGTTGCCACTTGGCGTGCTCAGGTCCGCAGCAGGTCCATCTCTACCTGTGCCGAGCCCTCGGAAATACCCTTCGTGAGCAACGTCAATCACATCACCGTGACTCACACCATTTGCCGCACCCAGATAGTGCGAGTACGCCGGGGCTGAACCAAAATCTTCATGTGAGGCCCTGCTATCTCGAAGTCGTGGCCGCTTTCTGTCGATCAAAGTAGTCCAAGGCTTTCCCCGGGTAGTACCAGACTGAGAGACTGAAGCCAAAATCTCAGCTTCGTCAAGACGGCCTCGAGCTTTCCGCAGCAGTCGCTGCTCCTCCTGAAATTTAGCCTCTGCCTGTCATCATCAAGTACGTTTATAGTCTGTCAACAGCACATATCAAAAGTAGTAAACGATAGCGAGAGTCTACAGCAACTAGGTAATTCTAAGGAACCTAACTCGCGGTTAACTCGTGACTTGCAAAGTAAATTGCCAAAGACACTGTTGTTGGGTGAACAATGATGCACATTGAAGATACAACAACTGGGATTTAATTATTGCCCAGTAGATTCGACGAGCAGTACTCATTGATCAGCAATGCAATCACCATGCATCTGATGAAATGAATATAGAAACCCAGACACTATCAAACATCAAAAGCTGAAGCGTGTGAAAATAAAAATTTCCTCGGCAGATTATCACACACGCAGAAACTGGAGTAGGCGCACTCCGAAATATGCGAAGTAAACATACAACGCACTACACATAAGCTGAAAACTAACTAGAGAAGAAGATGCTAAAACTCCCACACTGGTCACTGCTCATGGAATGCATTCGGAGTGAGAAATAACCTGAGCCTGTGAATTGAGAATGAGCTCATCGTCATCTCGACAGAAATCGCCAATAGTGCGCACATCCAAGAAGAGTCCACCATCTCGGACCTGAAGAATATGAATACGCTGGAAGCGAATAGACAACACGGCCAGGAGGTCATCATGCAAAAATACACCAGCATTGTGAGCCAGGTGTATGTAGTCATCTTTGAAGACGGACCGTCCCGTGATGGACCCATCAGCAAAGCGGACCACGAGGAATGTTATCTTCTCAATACAGGGAACTCCAGGCACAGCACCGTTCGTTGCTGCAGCATTAGTATCTGGGGCAGTTGATGTGGCAAATATGCCATACAAATTGTTTTCCGTAGACAGGAAAAAGTCCTTGCAGATAACCTCATTGGGACCCCGAGCGAGAGGGACCTGATGCAGCAAGCTGAAATAACTCTCGAACTCCTTGGACTTCGAAGGGAGATCATTAATCGTATCTGAAGTAGAACAATACGTTGGCCACAGAGGCCGGTAGATGAGCAAGTCTTGTTGCGCCTTACTGAAACAGATCAAGTACTGCCCGTCGTGGGTAAACCGACGCCACCATTGGTCTGGACAGTCTACCTCATAGACCGTGTGGCTCGGTACGACATTCTCATATAACTCTCGTGCCCTATGTATCTGCAATAACATGCGGAAGGTTAGGGTGGTGAACGACGCTATTAATATCATGGGACATCTTGCGAAAGTGTAGACAAATCATCTGATTGTCAAATTCGATCGAGATCTTGGGCAAACTATACAATTCGCGGATCCACATAAGTCATCAAAGCAAAATACGGAATCTAATCCACTCACAGAGCATCTCATGTATTTTGAAAGAGCGCTGTCATCCTCTTTGATAACTGTTGCAACTGGTTTGTAAAAACATGCATGTACCACTATGGCTACCCGCTGCTACTTACCGAGAGTTTCAAGATCATCATGTATATTCTACGAATAACAAAGAATACTTCGGACAGAACAGAAGAACATGTTTCACACTTCACAATAGAGTAGCCCCTTGAGAGACCAATATCCCCACTCGCGCAATTATACTTCACAATTACCAGTTATCCCGCTCCCAAGTTTTGCTGGATGCTAATTTTACCAGAAAAGACACACTATAAACTGAGAAGAAATGGTTGGGCTATTAGTTTGAGGAATGTACAGTTGTGTTGGGACGGCCGGAGCTGACTTGTCGGGAGAAAAGCCGATGCACAATGTTCTCACTCTGCTTCCACATTCATAAAGCCCTTGGGGCAACCTGGGGGTATATCGGTGGAACACAGCAATTTTACTGCCATGCCCACCATGTGCACTTTACCACAACTTCACTACCCACTCATTCCTTTCAACCTTGAAAATCACCTCGCAACCTAGTCACGAAGACAAACCGCCTGTTCGAGGACTTGGTCCCACCTCCGACCACTCGCCGCACAAAACAAACCTGCTAACTCAAACGGTAACACTTCCTCCAAACACTGACCACCTCACGAGATTTGTAAAAATGTTGGTGAACACCCTGCAAGCCTAGCCAGAATTTCTTCGGTGTCGAGACCGAGTCAACAGATTGGGCAACGTTCGGCTGATTGTAGTTGAAGAACTCCGTCGAGAATAGCAGCTTCACAAAAAGACTGCTATCAGTTGCAGCTTTAACGTAAAGAAACCCAAGCAACAACCAAGATTACAACTGCAACAGCACCAGCTACGGTTTTCACATGTAACCCCCTCCCAAGTCTCTGTCCTCAGTTGGGCAACTCAAAACGTAAATACCGAGAATGCAAACTCAATCTTAACTCACAACGACGCGAAACCAAGCCAAGCGCACAAACTCAACAATGATCCTCACTCCACTCGGCTTCCAAACCCGGCAAGCTTCGCTACCAAATCTCTATTACTCCACATACACCACATTCACTCACACCTCCCCGCCACCCGACTCACCAACCCAAAAAATGTAAACCAAAATATAAAGAGAAAAAGAAAAAAGAAATCAATATCAATATCAAATACTCGAACCTCAACCACGATCTCTCAACGTGCCCCTCACTCTGTTTCCACACACTCTCCAAGAACCCACCTCCCAATCCTTCCGAAAACGCATGGAACACACCTCCTGAATCCACACGGGGAAGAAAAAAACAAAAAAAAAAAACGAGAGGATAGAGAAATTCCAACCACAGAAAAATGCGAAAGAAAACCCCCAACGACAACACCGATACCCTCTAGGTAAGGAACGAGCGGTGAGAAGGCTCCTCCGAGGATCTGTAGGCCTAACGTGACAAACTTGTGCTCAAAAAGAAGCCACGTCTGGTCCACCCGAACTCGGAGATGCGCTTGCGACGACTCACTCGTCCTCTAGCCCCGCACCATGGTAGGAATAGCAACCCCTCCTGCGCCCCATGTCTGTAAGTTAGTTAGTCTTCTTCTTCCTTCCTCTTCGTCGATTCTGTGTGCGGATCGGTTCCTTCATCGTTTTACTTTGGTCTCCATGTCCCCGCACCCCAACCCGCCCTGATCCCCTGTGTCTGCGCGCCTTGTCCAAATACATAAGGTGAGAATTGTCCATTTCGGCGATGGCGCTGCTGCTTTCTCCCATTGCCTCATGTCCCCGCCCGTGTTCGATTTTGATGTGCCGCTATTTTTAATTTCGTAATGTTTTTTTTTGTTTATATGAGTGAGTGAGTGCGTGCGAGTGCGTTCCCCAGTCTTCCTTCATCGAACACCACACACAGCGACGGCGATCCTCAGCCACAGATGGGCTCTGGGAAGGGGAATATTCCTCACGCGGTGGGGGGGGGGTCGAGATCATGTAATGTGTGTAGTCTGGGTGGTGTGGATTGGGGGAGGTATTGGGCCTGACGTGGACGCCACGCTGGTGCCTCCCGGCTAGGTGGACGCTACGTCGTTGGGATGCACCGCCCAAACCCCACGTACCTATTTTTACATAATGTACATGGTTCTCTTATTCTACTGTGCAAGGGAGAAATCTTTGTGCGGGAGAGTGGTATTTGGGTAATTCTAGTTATTGGGTAAGGTGAGATGTCTTTGCTGAAAATGAATGGATTTCACATTTTCAACAACAAAAAAAAATCAAAAAAAAAAGTGTTATGTGATTGTCCTATATATTTGAAGTATGAATCTGTGTTTATATATAGATACATATATAAATAAGGTATTATTAATGGTGTGGTATAAGAGGTATTGTTACTACCATTATTACCACCACAAGCTACTTTAAACCTATGTTATATGCCAGAATAAACTTTCCTCAATCATTTGTATTGTATTAAAAGAAAATGTTTCAACCTATAACTCTCAATTACTCTTGTCAGCCATCATTTGTAAAAGAGAGCCATGGATGGATCACATACAACAAGGGCATATGAAAGAAATGACAATAAGAATGTTTGAAAGGATTATACCAAAACATGAAGGATTATACAAGGATTAGATGGCATTTAATATTCATCTTTATAAACTTTTGTGCGACATTTATTTGATTTGTCTATTTAGACATTGCTTTATGAACTAAAAGAAAAAAACTACAAGCATGTGATTGAATACAACATAAATTGCATCATTCAACATGTATTTTTTGCATGTCGAGACACAATTACATTAATATTGTACTTCTTTTCAATCATCTTCATAGATTGCATATGCAAAACCAATTGTTTTTGCATCTTGTTATTGGTTGTAGTTGGTTGCATATGTTGCAATATAAACTATTTTATTAATTTTGCTTTCATTGAAAAAGAGACTACATTCAAATATATATGGGCTCTCATGTAAGTCAAGAATTTATTTTTTAATAGCCAATTTAAAAGAATCTAAATTACAAATGTTGATTTAGCACTAACTAGTGTCATCTCAATTCTTTTCTTTACTTCTATTATGTGTTCTTCCAATGGCATATTGACAACAATGTATTAACAAAAGGTGAGGACGTTTTTTGCAATGAAGAGCAACATGATGAATTGATGAAGGCATGAACAATCTTTTGTTGCACAAATATACTAACCAAATTTGGCAAGCTCTAGATAAAACTTTATTCCAATTTTAAAGATGTTCAAAAAAATCTTAGATATTTAGAGCATACTTAGTTTTTTATTAAAACACAAGTTTGTAAGCATATTGATGAATAACTATCTGAACTTTTGAAATACCAAAACATTCTACGTAAATAGAATTCATTTGATATTCAAAGGCTTTTCCCTAGCGTTTATCAGCAATCTATACAATGTACAAGAAAAAAAATGGATGCACGCTTATCCATGAAGCGGCTAATTTACACCAATTACTACTAAGGAATGCATACTTGTATTGCATATATTTTGTTGGCTATTTTTTTCTCAACTTATGGAAGAAGTATCATATTATGCATTGAAGTTATTAGATATTGTTGTGTTGTGGTTTGGCTATCATGTGAAAATAATATATATATATATATATATATATATATATATATAATTTATTATATAATGTAGTAAAGAACCATGTTAATTAGATTTTTGTTGATTACAAAATGTCATTAGATTACTACTCTAAAGTCGTTAGTTTAAAAGAACTATTATAGAAGTTGATTTTATGTTGATAATACTTTTATGTATTTAGAACCACCTATATTAGACATTGGAGAGTCTTAAAATCTTATTTTGTTCCTTTTATATGGTCTTTAGGACATATATTATATAAATCTTATAAAAAAAGGGTTGAAGAAAGATTTTGGTACCAAAAGTAGTAGTTAGGGCATCCATATGGATGAATGGAGATGGATGATGAAAATCTCCATTGCTATTGGCCAAAAGACATGTTCAATGGGCTTCAAGGAGGTTGCTTGAGGCCTTATTAAGAATTAGGATTATTCTTTCAAGGCCATTTGAACTTAGGAGGCTAAGATTAAGAAGTTTAGATTTTTGGCTATAGTTTTGGTACAAATTTTGATTGATTTTGAGTTTTTTTAAAAGAGATATAAGCACTCAAAGTTAAGGTATTGATTTTGTACCAACGATCACTCTTTTAGACAAACACACACATATAAAAAGCAATGAAGAATCGGAAACTAAGGTTGGAAAGAAAATTTTTTGAGCTACACTTTTCACACATTTTTTGATAAATTTTAAGATGGAATAAAAGAGATATATGAAGTTGAAGTTAGTACTTGCAATCTAAAAGCATTAAGTAATCCGATTTTCTAGTAGTTCTGTTTTGAGCTATAAATTGAGAAATTTAATAAGATTTGGCTAAATTTTTTTAAGAATATATATTATCATGTTGCTAAACTTTATATATAAACTTTGTAGCATTTAGAGTTTGGATTTTTGAAATGTAGAGAAAATAGTGTTTGAGTGCTTGTAAATTAAGGATTAAAGCATTTACTAGGATTTTTAAGATGCCAAACGATTTGTAGTAGATTTATGGTTTTTTATTTTTATTTTTATTTTTTATTTTTTATGGTATAGTTTAAAAATAAAGTCTACATTATCTAGAAATTTGAGAAAAATTAAATGATTTGTTTTAGGAACCATATACAAGACAAGGATTCAAGACCAAAGAATGAAATTAACTCGACATTAAAACAACAATTAGATACAAGGTACGAAGGTCCTCGCTAGATTACAAGAAGTGAGTTGTCAAGATTGAAGATCTCCTCAGCCTCAACTCTTATATATATTAGGTCCTAGGAAGCTTCTTGAGAAGTTTTTATGAGGCTTGAAAATAAAGCAAGCCTAGGATCCTTCTTAAACAACTTCCTAAATCATCTAAAGCTTCCTAGAACCTTTTGGAATCTTCTTCAATTGTATGTATATGACATCACTTCCTCTTCTAGCTTCGAGATCTTTGAGAAGGAATGTTGCAGCAACCTAGTATATGCACAAGAAGTTGAAGATCTGTCGCATGGTATCCGCTATATATTCCAGTTGTTTTTTGTGAGGTAAATGGTTCATAGGCCCTTGTAGCCATTGATAGTGCTCTAAGATTTCTACTTATAACCAAGCACAAACTTCAGTATCTTTATTATAGAATTGTTCTGCAAACACTCATTCTAGATGTCCTTCATAGGCAAGTTCTATCTGAAACACAATTACGAGTCACCTATTACTAGGTATCTTTTGACATCTTTGTGATTCAGGCAACTCTTCATCTTAGAGTTATCTCCGCAAGCTACTTGGTTGAGATCGTATGACCGGCATGGCTTCTATCTCTTGACTATTCATATCACATAAAGTAGATAAGATCAAAATAATATAAACATGCTATGGTCATGAACTCAAACTACTAACTTATACTATTCTAAACATTTGACAACAACTGCCTCTTCAGAGGTTGCCTCCTCCTCTTCTTTATGAGGCCAAGAATTAAGAATCTTCATGGTAAAGCCATCTTATCAAGCTACTATTCTTTATTTTGCTGCTTTTGGTCTAGATGGATATAATTGATGGAACCTTTGAACCTTCATTTGTGTATTTATAAGATTACGAATTGGTTCCTATGTACGATTGTTGATATCATATCTGGGCCAATAGACAAGATATTCAAGCCTTCTATATGTTATTCTTGAATCTAATACCTCTTCTACCTCAAATTCAACATGATCATTCATTTCAACCATAGGAGGTAGTAGTTGTCTTTGACTTGGTATGTTAGATTCTTTATACCTTTCCAAAAGTGAAACATTAAAGACTGGATGAATCTTCATAGATGAAGGTAACTCCAAGCGATAAGTTATGTAATTAATTTGTTTTTGAATCATAAATGGTCCCAACCTTTGATAGTCCAACTTATCACATGGCCTGTTAGTTTTTATATTGCGTCGAAGAAGCTATACTTTGTCACCAACTTTGAATGGATGATGTTCCTTTCTCAATTCATCTGCCAATAGCTTATAACATTCTTGAGCCTTTTCTAGGTGAATCTTCATGGTTGCTTGAAGTTTCGCTATTTTAATAGCAAATTCCTCTACTACTAGATTTGTCAATTTTGAAGGCTCTATCATATCTAATTTTGGATGATGATCATAGTTTGAGTAGAATGGCATTTGCTGCATAGATACATGGATTGTATTGGTTATATGCAAACTGTGCCAACAACAAGTAGTAAGTCCAATCATCTTATTAATAATTAATGGTGCACCTCAAATATTGCTCAAGAATTTGGTGATCCGCTCTGTTTGGCCATTAATTTGAAGGCAGAAGGCAAAAGAAAGGTTGATGTCAACCTTAAGAATCTTGAAAAATATCTTCCAAAACTTTGATACAAAATGTGGCCCATGATCCAACAAAATGTCATTTGGTAATCCATGGTAATGATAGACATTGTCAATAAAGAGTCTTACCATCTCTTCACTAGTAATTGATTTTTTGTAAGGCATAGAATGTGCCATCTTACTCAATCGATCAAGAACTACAAAGATAGAGTCAAATGAGTTTGATGGTGGGTGATCTGTAATGAAATCCATAGAGATAGATGACCATGGTTGTCTTGGAATAGAAAGGGGTTGAAGAAGTCCATATGGCCGATATTGAGGGTTCTTTGACCTTGAATAAGTATCACATGATAGCAAAAATCCCTTAACATCCTTCTACATTTTAGGCCACCAAAAGTCTCTAGACTGAAGTTCCAAGGCCTTATTGAATCCAAAATGTTCGACTGTATGAAAGTCATGGTGTGTTTGAAGAACACGCAAGCCAGTTGGTCCTTCAAGAATAAACAAATATTATTTAAAAAGTAAGAAGTTATCTTCATACTTGAATTTAGAAAACTCTTCAAGAAGGTTGTTGGCAAGATGCTTAATATTAAGAATAAGGATGTCCGTATTTGAGGCTTTACGAACTTGATCAAGAAATGATAAATCCTCACGTATTGATACATTGCTTGCTCAAAGATGAAATTGCTCAAGTTTTAACAAAGTTGTCTATTGTTGATCATATGCTACTTTTTTTTCTTTTGGTTCAAGGTAGAAATATCTTGATAATGCATCTGATAATCTTTATTGGCTTCCGAGTCAATATGTGATGCAAAAATCAAATTGTGATAAAGATATACCCCAATGTACTTGATGATGGTTCAATACTCGGACTGACATGAAGTATTCAAGATTCTTGTGATTTGTATATATAGTCACCTAATGAAAGGCACCTTCAAGAAAGTGGCACCATTCTTAGAAAGAATCTATAATAGGAAGTAGTTCTTTATTGTGGATTTTATAATTAATTTTTGCTACTAAGAATTTTCTAGAATGGAATACAATTAGATGAACTTTGCCATCTTCTCCATATTGTGACAAGATTGCTCCCAATGCAAAGTCTGAGGCATCAATCTCCATAAAATAGGACTTGTTAAAATCTGGATGTATCAAAATTGGAGCTATTCTGAAAGCATCTTTTAAGCTTTGAAAAGCTTTCTCTGCTTCAGAGCGTTAGTCTAGTTTGCCCTTGTATGTCAACCACATAAGTGGAGCAGCAATCTTGGAGTAATTTTTAACAAAAATCTTGTAGAAGTTTGTAAATGTAAGAAAGTTTTGGATATCACATATAGTTTTTGGCTTTGCCTAATTGATGATTGCTTGTACCTTCTTTGGATCCATAAAAAGACTTTTTTTGGAAATAATATATCCAAAAAATTTGACTTGAGGTGCATGAAATATATACTTCTTTAGTTTTACATGTAACCCAACACTTTGTAGATTTTTCAATACAAGTCAGACATGTTTTCTGTGGTCTTCCAAATTCTTAGAAAAGATTAAAATATCATCTAAATAGATCACAACAAAGCCATCGAGATATTCAAAAAATATGTCATTTATTAAGTGTTGGAATATGGCTAGAGCTTTGGTAAGTCCAAAAGGCATGACATTGTATTCAAAATGTCCATACCTAGTGCAAAATGTTGTCTTCCATTCATCTCCCTCCTTAATGCATATCAAGTTATATGCACCTTGTAGATCAATCTTTGTAGAGATACTTGCTTGGCTAAGTTGATCAAGAAGTCTAGATATCAAAGAAAATGGATATTGATTCTTTACTGTGATTTTATTAAAATCGCAATAATCAACATACATTTATAAGGATCCATCTTTCTTCTTTACAAATAATATTGGAGCACCAGCTCATGACTTGGAGTGTCAAATAAAATTCTTGGTGAGATTTTCCTCAATGTACTCTTTTAAAGTAGGAAGCTCATTCTAAGATAAATTGTAGATGAATCCAAATAGTGGTTGAGCACCTTCTTGAAGGTTAATCTCACAATCGTAAAGGCGATGCTTCGGCAAGATATCTATATTTTTCTTTTCAAATATATTTGTAAAATCCTTATATGCTTATGGAATTATTGTTATAGCAACTATAGGTTCTGATTGTGGATTTATATAGACATCAAATGTAATACCTTGTTTAGCCGCCCTCACAAATGTTCTAGCTCCAATAAATGAATGTTATTTAATTTTTGGCTTGTTGGATGTTAGAAGCTTTTTCATTGATCTAGAGGTTTCATGATCTATTAGAAGAAATTTTAATTTCGTGGTATCTAATTTATGCATGGATTAAATTTTTTAAGCCATGAAAATCCTAAAATGACTAGATTTAATAATGACCTAATGATGTTGAATACTACTTGGTTGCTATAGTTGTCAAATGTTATTTTTAATGGAGTTGTTTCATGAATGACATCTCTAGAGGATAAAGGTCTACCATCTATTACTTCTACATGTATGGCTTTGGATTTTTTGACCATACAGATTTTGTGTGATCTAGAAAATTCTTTATCAATAAAACATGCAGAAGCTTTCGAGTCAAGTAATGCATGACAATCTAATTTTGTGACTCTTAACCATAAATGTATAATAAAATAATGAGAAGGGCTGGCAAAGAATACATGACTTTTTTTGGTTTGTGATAGTAAAAAATCCAGTTGTACAATTCCTATTGTAGCTAAACACCCTCGTTTTTCTGTAACACTTTTGATGATGTGGCCACACTCCTCATTCGATATGTACACTAGCATTTCTTTGAATAATTATTAATCTTATGGTGAGGTTTTTCGCAATATAAGCATAGGTCAAGTTTCCTTCGATGCTTTTTTTCTTACTCAAAAAGAGGTTTGAAGCAAATTGTATCAATTTGCATATCTTCTACTTCCAACTGCTCATTAGAATTGGGTGGTGAAGAAGCTGTAAAATAATTAGTGTATACATGTGGTGTAATTGAAGAATGTTTATCTTCTTATCATTGAAATAAACGGTTATCATACTTTACAGCTTGATTAACGACTTCATTGAGTATTAGAGGATCTGGCATAAACAACAATAAGTCCTTGACATCGTCTCTTAATTTCCAATAAAATTGGCTCATCAATGCATCTTCTCTCTAATTTATATCACATGCTAATTGTCAAAAATTTGAAGCATATGTTGATGTATAGCATATTCTTTGTCAAAGGCTTCAAATTTTAGTTGTTGAAGAATGAACCTTATCATGTTTATCAAATGCTTCTGCAAATGCTACAAAAAATGCTTGAAAATTGTATAATAGAGGACAATTCTTTTCAAATAATGGAACGAACTAGGATAAAGCTTGACCCAAGAATAAGGTTCCAACCAAACCAACATGAGATGCTTTAGTGGAATATCATTGGGATTGAAAGAAGGTGATTAGTTGTACTTGATTTACAAAGCTACAAAATTTTGAGTGGGCACCATCGAACTTTTTTGAAAGGTTGATCTTTGGTTCTTTTATTGTTGCTAGAACATTGCCTTGAGTAGATGCACCTTCCATGTTTAAAGTAAAAATAGTCGTTTGAAAATTTGGAACCTTTGTTGCAGTTTGATGTGGTCGTTGAGGCACTTCGGCTCCTTGACCATTATATATGGTCATATATAGTTCTTCATTCTACTTTGACAAAGTCTCTGTCCTAATCCTCAATGCTTCAAGAACATTAATAATAGAATCTAACTTGATCTCTTTTGAGTCTATTATATTGACTTTTCCACCTTCTACCATAAAAAATTAAAGAAACACGCTTCTTTAAAAGAAAAAAATTTGATCTATGATATAAAGAAAAGAAACCAAAAGAATATTAAAAAAAGAATAATATTAGTCTAAGAGACAGTAATCCACAACCTTTAGAATGCTATAGTACTTCCAAGAAGTTGGATAATCCACTCTCTATCAAGAAAGACCAAGCTCTTAATATTGTTTCTTGGCAGCCTTTTGAAACTGTTAGGCATCAAATACAAAACAAGGATTCAAGACCAAAGAATGGAATTAATTCAACATTAAAACAACAACTAGATACAAGGCAAGAAGGTCTTGGCTAAACCACAAAAAGTGAGTTGTCGAAACTGAGGATTCCCTTAGACTAAACTCTTATATATATATATTAGGTCCTAAAAAGCTTCTTGAAAAGTTTCTATGAGGCTTGAGAACAAAGCAAGCCTAAGATCTTCTTCAGCAACTTCTTAAATCATCCAAAGCTCCTTAGAACCTTCTAGGACCTCCTATGATCTTCTAAAACTTTCTTAAAATCTATTGAAACCTCCTAGAACCTTTGAAGAGCCTTCTTAGAATCTATTGGTACCTTCTGGAACCTTCTGGAATCTTCTTCAGTTGTATGTTCATGACAATTTGATTAAAAGATATGAATTTTTAAAGTTCAAAAAAAAAATCTTTTGTAGAAGAAAAATATTTTGAAAAGGTTTTGCTATAATTTGGGTATTTTATACAAAATAAAGGTATTTTTGAGAGCCAAGACTTTACATACATGTTAAAGATGGAGGTATGGAGCTACGAAAAAATTATAGTATAAAGATGGATTTTTGTAAAGAAATTATGTGTTTTCTTTGAGCTCATTGAAAATCAAGCTTATTGGCAAATGATTTAGTTATGACTTGATATAGCAAAAGATATTAAGGTATTTCTAGATGCTTTAGAAAGCCTTATGCATAAAGCTTCTTAAATATAAAAGGATTTTATTAATAGGATATCTCTTGATATTATTATATTTATTTGGCCATTATAATAAGAATATATCACTTGTCGAAACTTGTCTAATAGGTTATAACTAAATTCTCTACATCTAGGTATCCAATATATTCTCAAATAGAAAATCACTTGATATGACAATGATCAAAGGTAATTGTTGAATATTAATACTTTGCTTCTATGAAACAAAAATATCTCTAAATAGACAATAAGCTTATCAAATGCCTATATAATTGTTGTTTTCCAAGTCTTGCCAATTTTGTTATACATTATTCATTCACACTAGTAGCTATATAATGTTGTTGTGCAACAAGTAATATATAGCAATATAAGCAACAAAATTCAAGAATATCATTATAATCTTTATCAATTTGAACATTAATAACTTCATTGGTCTTATATGCAATAAGGTATTGCATGGATATAAATTATATAGCTTGAAATAGACCAAATGTCAACTATTACAAATTAACTTCCATCAGATCTACAAAGCAAGTTCATTAGCACCATAAAGAAGGTGAAGTTATCAACAAAATACAATTTGACAACCTTTTAGAAAATAACAAAGAGAGTGCAAATGTGCATGTAATGTAAAGCCTTTGATTACAACAAACATATGTGTCCTTGCAATAAGATAAATCTCCTAACATCCATAACTGCCAAGACGAAAGTATTTGTTGTGTCTATATTCATTTCTACCAAATCGGCATGTTTTGTCATAATTAATAAAGATTTTATTATTGACTAAAATAATTGAGAGTTGCAACCTCATATAGTTAGTTTTTGGTACAATGTTGGTGGTTGAAAAAAAATACATCATGGTGTGTCACATAGATTTATGATAGCTTGTAGTAGTATGTAGTAAATGGCAAGTTGTAATAGAAGTAGCAAAAATTGTAATGACATTAGTAATACTATTTGTATGTATGTATGTATGTATGTATGTATGTATGTATGTATGTATACAAATATATATATATATATTATTTCTTTTTTATTAATGATAAGTATATGTAGATTTTTTTTTTCATGGTTTATATGCCTTAAGTTTAAGAAGTTATGTTATACTAAAAAAATTTCATAAACATTCATATATTTGTAGAACATGTTCTTTTTTAAAATAGTATTTATAATATAATATACATGAATTTGAAATATATTATGATTGAAAAAAAAATGTGAATAAATCTATTTTTTTAAAAAAATGGATAGAAATGGTTTGAAAGTGGTTCTTTGATCTTCAAATTGTACCCTTAAGTTGGTTTTGTTTTTAATTTTTTCATATATAAATGTTTTATGGATGTGTTTTGAAAGAGTTGAATTAGTAATCAAGTTGAGGATTGATTTCTATTTTAGAATTGTATGACATATTAAGACATAAGGTTAATCGTGAAACACTACTTCTCAATAAATAACATATAATACTCTTTTCTAAATAAAAGAGAAAGTAAACAACAATAAAAGTATTGATGATGTTTCTAAGAACAATTATAATGATTTATTTATATGAATTTAAAATTTGTGTCATGATTGCAACCACTAAATTTATATCACAAATGTTGTTGTACTTCTAGCTTCAATATCAATTTCTATTGTATGCTAAAATCATGTAATAATGAATAATTGATAGATAACATAAAGTATCAACAAAATAAAATTTGATTGTTTTCATTGTTATAAATATTTACCAAAAACATTCTTTTGTTATCTTTTACATAGGTAGTGAAAACTTGTTCATGTAAACTACATCCATGTATTACATATTTTATAATAAAACAATGATTTCAGTGTATGATAGTGCAGATTTGGCTAATGGAAAAAATTATATTTAACAAATATGGAGCCTAACCAATGATTTTGTATTTTTTTAATACTACTATTATTATTTTGTATACATAAATATACAGGCAGGAATAAAAACTTTGATACATGTAGATGTATGTATGTATGTATGTATGTATGTATGTATCCATGACTTTTTCAAATAGAAGTATCCCATGGAAAATATGACAGAAACATTGTTAATTTGTGGATCATATACTCCAACTACAACAAAACCAGAGTTTCAATAGAATCATAATGAGACGTTCCATTTCTATTTGGATTTTAATTTCATGTGTAATTTTTTTAATGTTTTATTTTATTTATTAACAAACATTTAACTTAAATTTACTTTTATAGAAATCAAAAACATTAGTTTAAACTTTTTGTTTTTTTGTTTTTTTGTTTTTTTTATAATTTTTATAGTGAAGGTTTACAAGAATGAAAAAAAAAAAAAAAAAAAAAAAAAAAAAAATCGGATTTTGGGGTTATAGAATAATACAATTGAATTGAAAACATTTGATTAAACTAAAAATATAATGTAGTTATAATGTAATAATATAGTGTCTGTTGGTGGAATTCAGTCAATGCCTCACAAAAGACCATCCCTCTAGAATAGAACCAATCTTTAGATCAACTGGAATATTTTTACATTTGTATGAAGCAGAAGCTGATATTTACAGCAAATATCCTTGATGGCCAAACATTAAATTTTTTTATTTCCCATGAAACATCGTTGTTGATTTAAATAAAATAAAAATGAGATGTATCAAAACTAATTTAATCTATTCTTGCATTTGCTTCTATTACAGAAATAAGTATTAATACGAACATAAAAAAATTCATAAATATAATAAAAAAAAACGGTATTGTAGCTTTACTTACCACATAACATCATAAAACCTGTTGGCTTTGTGCGACTTCCTCTGGATTACAAAAAGGATGACTCAATGATTAATCTTCAGCAACTTAAGTGTTTCGAAATACATATTTCCTCATGCCATAATGTAGTATAATATTCTGTAAAAAAGTTGAATGGATTGTCTATTGTCTGGCAACTAATCTGCCATTCCACTGCCATCAGATTAGGCTCAACCTTGTGTGATCCTCATTGTCGGTGGCCATTTTTCAATGTGTCTGTAACGATTTTATGGTGTGTCGGCAACCCTTCCCCATAGCAGTTCGATGGAAGTTTGCAATTCAATCATGCAGAAGTTTCAACGATGGCTTGCAGGGATGCGTTTTTAAGAGGATCAATGAACTTGATGTAATTTCTGGTTTGATTCCAGAAGATCTGCACTGCATGTGGACAAGAGGAGTTAACTTGAACACACCAAAAAAGATCTATTTCTTCACCGTCACAGAAGCAGGAGTATGGATGTGGACCCAGCTATCGAGATTTAAACACGAGAGAAGAGCAAAAGGAATTCCAGATATGGGACTCTTTCATTGATGGTTAAGATATCTGCTTCAGTTCGAAGCCTTCCATTTTCCTAGAATTGCAACCTTCAATCACGAGAATGAGCACAACAATGACACTAAACTGATCGATGCAATGGGAGATGATCAAAGAAGGGCTTGAACTATACACCGATCTCCTTTCACATTAGCAGTTGGAATGTGAGTGGTAATAGTGGCTACAGTTGGCTATAATATCCCAAATGATGAGTGAAAATCACTCTAGCAGATACTTATCAACATGATCCCAATGGGTTGAGTACAGGATCTCAATGTGGCAAAACTTCACAATGAATGATCAGAGAATCTGAAAGAAGTCACCGCAGATTCTGATAGGCGGCTCAATTCATTGAGCCAGTAACAGTGACTCAATCCCTGAAGCTCACTGAAGCAGCAACGAGACATTTTGTAATCTTCTGTTTCTTGTATATGACGAGGAGGGAGCATTCACTAAAGCGATATAGTGAAAGAACCCTCCCTCAACTCATAGTTTCCATGTTAAATGGATATAGTTTGTTTGGTACCTGGGAAGCAGCATTAGAAAACGAAGTCCCCTACAAGAATTCCGCCAATAGCACCTCCTATCAATGCTAATGCAGTATTTCCATGACGATGTCGACTTGGCGTTTGATCCAACGAAAGACTGTAGGGCTGCGGAGTTCGTGCAGATTGTGAGGATTCTTCCTGACGACGAGGATATTCGAGTATTCTAGCAGCAGGTCGAGCAGGTACAGGGAAATCCAATCCACTTCTCGAGGAACGTGAATTCCCAGCATTTGAAAGACGTTGGTGCACTTCATATGGTGCAGATTGGAACTGAAAAGTGTTGTAGTAAGCCATGTCAGGTGGCAGTCCCACAGGGTACCCCATCACAGGTTCTGCGCTTCGAGTTGTCCCAACCGGAACCCTAGCTGCTTACGAGAGGCTAGATTAGTACTGCACTCCATGTTGCAGGTACAAATATGTACTTTAACAAGAAGAAGGCAACAAGATGGAAGGAAAGAATTCCAAGCCAATCGTCAATGTCGTCAAAACTTGGACTTATAATGAAGACTTACTTTACCTGTTCCTGCCAGGTTATACCCACAATCGAAGCCTGCGTGCTTCTGAGAAAGGCAATGGAGCTAACGACCAGCATGAAATGAACACAAAATGAAAGAAATGTTTCGAATATAAGCTTCAAAGAAAAAAGAGATGTCTGGACTAATTTGCGTAGGATTTTACTTCGAAGTAAACTCGCTCAATGCAAAATAAAGAGCACATTCTAAACTCTTCATGTAGTCAACGTGCTAGATGGGCCACTAAATTCAGAAATTTACATAAATTCAGACAATTCTACTACACATTCCTACTGGAATTCCATACAAAAAGATGCAGATGGATAGGTGGCAATTGACCTAGAATGCAATGGCTTTGTTGCAATCGTGGATGGCCGCTAAGAAAAAAGAGAAACAGTTAACAAGGTTACCTGTGAGGCTAATGGAGAGACCAATGCAGCCCTGCACGTGGCCTGAAGGAGTAGTCAGCTGCAATTTCACAGTATCATATTCCTGGGGATCGTCCTTCAGTGCTTTGATCCTTGCAATCTCCACCAAAGGGAGGTAAGTAGTTCCCAGCAGCTTACCGTGATTTCCTCTGCGATATTTTATCACCTAACACATCAGAAGATGCAAGCCAGTATCAGATAACGACCACTTCTTGTAATGCTCCGATACAATGGACTATTTCTGTTAAACAAATTATTTCGAACGTTCACAATAATATAAAAATAATAAAAAAAAAAACTAAAACAAGGCAAACTGGTGAGCACTGCAGCAACGCAGAATCAAGGTCATGCAGCAAAAACTGAGCATAACAATCTTCGCAACAAACCCGAGGGAACTATTTCTGGACCCTCATAAGATATGAGAAATATAAGAGAGCCTTGTTCCTCAATACTAACCTGAATGGTGATGGTAGAATGTGGGAATATTAGTACTCCCTCTCCCAAAAATCAGCTCGTCATTCCAATGAGGAGACCGGCCCCCCTTCTGATGCACCCGCGTTGCTTGCTTCATGGCGGGGTCAATCCACAGCAAACTGTATACACTCATCTTTGTAAACAACCCATCCCTCTTTAACGATTCCGCCGCCAGCACCTTGATGTGCACCTCCGTCATCGCCCTCGCCTTGAGCGCGCGCACACACACACACACGGAACTACTCCTAAAATCCTAATTATCACGTTTCAATAATTTCTTCTCGCACCCTCTACTCCACCAAAACACATCAAATCACGCTACGCCGATTGCATGATGCCGGACCTTTCCTCCCAAAAACCCACAAACCAGAATCCTCCCAAGGATCACTCACTACTCTGTCCTCGATGCCCAACCCAACAACTGCCCCGCACTGAGGTGGAACAAAGAAAAAACAAAAAAAGGCAAACACTCTTCATGCCCGATCGTAGTAACACTCGGAGAAAAACACGAAACAAGCAAAATTGACAAGACAAAATGGGCAGAAGACGAAGCCCTGCGCCGGCCTTTCTGACGAGCCTTCTCCCCCCCTAGGTGTGCAAGCTCTTTCAAGAGGTACCGACTTGCAGCATCCAACTATCGTTCGTTACTGCGGCATCGACCACTTTTCCGACTTTCCGTCGATCGTATCCGAGCCTATTTCTGGTCGTCGACTGTCATCAGATACCCATCATCAACACAAGTTGATACACTAGTGACTTACGAGGCGATGCGAAGATTCCATAGTAAATAAAATTGAAGCCCACAAACACACACGCTCACGAAATTTCACACTTGCAAATTTAGAAACGCCGTGATGAGATTACTGTGCGTCGCACAGCATCCGAACGCGCTCTGTAAATCGGTCCCCGCTACTTCGAATCGTAGCCTGGTTGCGTGATTGTGGCATCGTCGCGCCCATTAACTCCACCACGGGATCCGATTCCCACACAAATCGCAGTTCGCGGCGCCGTGTGTGTGTGTGAGATTGTGAGAGTGTGTGTGTGATGAGATTGCATTGGAATACGATTGTGCAGATCCACAATGCTCCCTTTCTGGCTCACAACTCCGTCATCTGTTGTATCCATTCATTCATTCATTCATGGGGTCAAGTCCACCACATACTTGTTTTTGTTGGATATTAATTGTTGATCAATGTGGTGTTTTGGTTTTGTGTGGTGTATTGACCCCTCTCGTTGTCTCTCTCGTTGTCTCTCTCCCTCTTTTTGATGACCACATTTTTGTTGATTTGTGCACTATGACATTCGTGCATACTCTTGGTGGTGATTCATTCCCATTGCATGATTCGGGTTTTTTTTCAAGTTTAGGTGTTTTCTTTTTAAAGAAAATATTGTGTGTGTATATATATATATATATATATATATATTGATTGATTGATTGATTGATTGATTGGGCATTCAAGACTATAGATGTTTATTATAAACTTGGACATTGAAGTTTTGTATTAGCTATTGATAAAACAAGCTACAGTGTTTTATTTAGAACTTAAAATTAAATTTTTGTTTTTTTTATGTGTTTGTTTTAAGAATAACCCTCAACATTCTAATTTGCATTGATGGTTGTTTGAACCAAAAAGACCAAATAAAATAAAATATGAATGTTTAAGTTAAGGTGTTCTTAATGTGACTTCAATTTTTGCTACTACCACTACAATTTATTCTAATTATTTTTTATTAAATGTAGATTAATTTTCTATAAAATTTGAATGTTTTAAAATCTATATTTATATATATATATATATATATATATATATATTTGAATTAAAAAATTAAAAAATACATATTGAATGGATAGAAAGTTGTGGTAGAGTAGCAAAAATCCTAGTAGCAACAAGAATATCCTTAAAAAAATTCTTGATTACAAATGTTTTCTTAATGCAAGAATCTAGCCACTTATGATTTAATTTTGTTTCTATTTTTAAAATATTTCATTTATTTGATGCATATAAATATATATATATATATATATATATATATATATACACATTAGTTTAAATTATAATAAATATGTATAAGTTTTTAATATTTTAGATTTTATGTTTAATTATAATAATGCTACAATATTATATTTATTTAAAAAATACTAAAAAAATTTGGTTGTAAATCCAAAATAAATAAAAAAAAATAAAAAATATTATAGAATGAGTTTTTGTGATGTAAAAAAAATATTAAAATTAAAAAATTGTATATAATTACACATTACATACAACAATATTTTTGTTGAATTTAACAAATAAAATGAGTACATGTAAGTAAATAAGAAACCAAGATATTTGATATCTTGTGTACAAGTTTTCTTATTACTTGCAAAAAAATGATGTAAAATCATATATTTTAAGATTTAAGATATTTCATATATTGTATCAAAATAATATATGACGCAATAAATTATTTTTATGATAAAAAAAGACTAATAAAAACAAAATAATTTAAAAAGTTATTTTCAGTATTATGTTATTTAAATTCATGTTATACTTTTGTATTTCTATTTATTAAAAAATACCACAAAAGACATTCTAAATGACAAATTGAATAAACCTTTAACTATGCAGCAATTTTTGTATCAATATAGATCACTGTGAACATGTATATAATATTTTTTATTCAAATTTCCTATTTATATTACATGTAAAGTTTTATAAAATACTAAAATTGATTATATTAATTTATACTACCCATATACTTATAGAATTGTAAATATGTATGTATGGATATATATATGTATATATATATATGAAATGTATACCTAAAATGGTAAAAATAGTCTAAGTATTTGGTATTTACTATAGAATTTTAATTTTTACTCAAATTTGTTTCATTTAAAATTAAAAAAGTCAATACATATATATAATTTGTACATTCAATTTGATTTCTAATGTACAAATAAAAAAGAGTTTCTTAGAATTAAATTATTTAAATATGATTTAATAATTTTAATTCTTTTTTGAAACCATAACAAAGTTGGACATCAGTGATATAATGTATTCAAATAAAATCCAATTGTGTAGATAAAAGCCAAGTAAATTAGATAATATATATTATTTTAGTTTTATTATTTTTAAAATAAATCTTTAAAGTATAGTTGAAATAGATAAAAATTGAACTATAAATTAGTTCTAAAATATAGATTATTGGATATAAGATATTTAACGATTTTAAATTAATAATATATATTCATTTTTTTAAAAAAAATCAACATAAAATTTATATTTTAATATCTTTTATCATGTCTTGACCCTCGTTATTAAGCTACAAAATTGATATTTAAAAGAGACAATAGAGATATGCAGAAAGATATATATATATATATATATATATATTAGTAAAGATGAATATTTTATTTATATTTAGAATGTAAAAATTTAATTTTTGAAGTTTATAATCTACAAATTTTTAAATATATTAGAAAAAAAATTAAACAATATAAAATAAATATTTTAAAAAATACCTTTTAAAATATTAGAACTTGAAAGGTATAACACTTATTTTAATCTATAAAAAATTTAAAAGATTTTGTTTATTTACTTATACTTTTATTTTTATTTTTTGAATGATATGTATAATTTAAATAAAAATTAAAGATAATAGTATAAAGTGAAAGTTGGACACTATATGAGACAAGATTAAGAGTGCAACAATAAATCTTAGAGAGATTTTTAAGCTACTTAATGTAAGAATTTGTCTTCGTTGTGAAAGTTTGTTACTAACATATATATTATTTAGATTTAAGAAATTAGATAGAAATAAACAGAAGTAAATAAATTTCACAATATCTTGTAGAGAAAGTCTTAGAAGCTTTATATATCCAAATTTGATTTTTTACGTATTTGTAGATGGTTGATGAGTTAAAAATCTGACCAAAAAATTGGCCCTATGTTACACATTTTAATGACTTGTGACACAAGTTGGCCATGATATACACATATAAGAAACTTGTTTTCTAAGTTAAACATGTATTGAAAATCATATAAAATGCCATCACATAGCTTTTAGTTAGATAGTATATATAGAGGCAAGGCTAAGGCCTTCTTCACTTCTATCAATTCTCTTTTAGTTTAGAAGTGAGTGGATTATTCTTCTTCTTTTATTATACTTAAAAGTTTATGAAATATATATTTATAAATTAATCTTTTTTTATTATCTAATGGAATAATGTAAAAATTTTAAGAATTTTAACAACTCAAGTTCTATCTAAGGTTATATCCTTTTCAATATTTTGACAGATTTATTTAAGTTGGATTCATAGGAAAATTCATATATAGAAGTATTTTTTCTTAGTTTGCATCTTTAATAGAAAAAGATTCAAAACTCATATATGACCTAAATTTATGCTTAGAATTATTTACTATTGCATTTAGAAAAAAATAATTAAAAAAATATGGTAGAAGCAAAATTTCTATTTTTATAATAAAAATCACAATTAGCTACTATATATGGTGCTAAATTCCAAAACCTTGCTTGTTATATAAATTGGAATGATAAGGCTTTTATCAATTAATTTTGATATATATTAAAAGATAGAAAAAATATTATATATATCTTTGAAATATATTAAAATATCAAAAATATTCCTATATTCTTGATAATAGCAAATATATCCCTTACTTTTGTGATAATTAAAAATCTACCATTGAGCTTGATAAGATATAATTTTATTTCTATTTTAAATGAATCTAAGATCTAAATTACATGCCACACAAATTTTAGTATGACATTTTGTTTGCAAGGCAATCAAGTCCTTTATGAATTAGATGTCAATGCAGCGAGGCACAATTGTACCTTCAAATAAGATTTGATTCTTGTAAAAGATAGACACATCTTTAAACTTTGAGGTTAGAATCAATTTTCAACCAAATTGTAAGTCTAAAGATTCTCAAACGAGGTTAGTAATAGAAAACATTGCAATTGTTGAATATTATAGTCTATGAATTAGTTACATTTTTCTCAAAAATAGTAATTACTATAAGAATAATCAAAGAATCTTCAAAACAACCAGACAAGATATTGAAGTGAAACTCCTTGTTGCCTAGAATATGTGGATGTAGAGCATCAATTAATTGCCACTTTGTTCCATTAAGTCAATTTATTCAAAGGCTCAATGTGAAGCTTTCCATATTATTCAGATTGATGTAGAAGAAAACTTCCTCATGTTTATAATAATAAGTGTAGAGGATTTTTCCATAAAATGAGTTCATTTATATAATAAATCTCAAAATATAAAAACTATCTTAAGTAAAGAAACGTCTAAATTTTTTGTTGACAATATTTATTGCTACCAAAAATTGCTAAAAAATATTATAATGGATAAAAAAAAACTTGGTATGTATTAAGATTTTAAAAATTCTTTTCAAGATATTGAAGGTAGATATAAAATTATCTTTGGCTTTCAATCCTTAAATTAATAGAGAAATAAAATAAATAAATTAAGTTTTAAAAAGTATTTGAGATGTACCATCATTTATTATTGTGAATCATTGAATTGACTCACTTAGATATTTAGTATAAAAAATGCACTTATAATGCTTAGAATCACTATTTTAGTGAGTTAGTGTAGGAATTTTGAGATAAATAGCAAAAATTAGGATTTCAATACAAGACTAGGTCTCTTGTGGAATTTCTTTGAAAAGAAATTTTAAAATAAGTATTTTTTCTTTAAATTAGCTACTATAAATTTGAGTTTTTTATATACATTGTTATTAAAATTTTAATAGGGTAAGAGCTAAAATAGAATTTTTAATCCAAAAAAAAACAAAACAAAACAAAACAAAAGAAGTAGAAAGAAGAATAGAGAAAAAGAAAAAATAAAATAAATATAGAAGGGTGATCAAGAAGGCGAGAGGCTGCCTTTGAATGGCGGAAGCCTGCTCGTCGATAGGGGTCCAGCAGCCGAGTCCTCTCTCTCTCTCTCACTCTTGATTTTTTTATTTTTTTTTATTTTTTTCTTCTTCTTCTTCTGTGCGGTGGCCGAGCTCCTATTATTCCAAAGTTCTTCTCCATCACTCCTTCTATGTGTGTGCGTGTGGCTACGGTGAGGGCTGCGATGCTAGGTTGCATCCTTTGTTTTTTTGGACATGGACATGGGACTTCACATTCGGTGGTGGAATTTGTTGCTGTGCGATGGTGTCTCCTGCGCCATGGACTGCTATTGGTTATCGAATTAGTGGCGCTTCTTGTTTTATTCAACCTATGCGATGGTAGCAATCGTGTCAGAGGCACCCAATTGTGGTCATCGGAGGCGTGGATGCCAGTGGTGTCCATGGGGTGCAGTTCTTGTTTTTTCCTTATTGCAATACTAGTGGTACTGACGACCAAGAGCTGGGTTGTGTAGCTTGTGGTTTCGATTGGCAAGGTGCCGCAAGCTGACGTTTTATTCTTCTACAAGGACTTCCATTTTAGTTGTAGTGGGCAGGTCCAGATTAGTTGCTGATCCACCTTCTTCAAAGCAAAATCTGAATTGCTGCCCACGAGAAGCTTGTTACATCCTTACCAGCGTCAAAGATTGGATTGCAGCAATCCAGATTGGCCATAGGCCTTAGAAAATTTCTAAAGCAATAGCTTTGCGTTTTTCTAAGTGCTTTAACATTCTGCTACGTCTTCCTCTTTTGTTCTGATTTTTTGTCGTAGTTCACCCGGGTTCCGATTGTTACGGGCTCACAGTGGGTTTTCCTGCGGGTGTGGCTACATTGCTATCGCTCCGTAGAAGCGTTGCTGTTTTTTCTTCCATTTTATACTTAAACTTGGGTATTAAATTGTCAAAGGTGGTGCCTTTGTTCCGAAGCCGTGGTAGTGCGGACCGGGAGTTGAGCTGTTTTCTGAATGTGGTGTGATAGTGCAGGCATTCTTGTTTTTTTGTACTCTCCTTCAGTGTTTTTGTTCCCTTCCACTGATATCAATTATGGTCTTCTAGTCGCTACCATCAAAGGGTGAGCAGTAGTGGTTGTCTGTAACAATCTTGAGTCTTGGTCAAGGCTCTCTTGGTTTTTTTGTCATTTATTGCTACATTCAAAAAGTGGAGCATTATTTTTTTCCTCTTTTTGCGGAATACAATACAAATTGCGGGTTTGCGATTTCGACGATGTCTTAGCGTGCAACTAGACTGGGCTCCGACGAGGGCAAGAAGAAGGAGCTGTAAGATAGCGGAAGGTGGTCGACAAATTTCAACGTGGTCATTTGAGTATACGATCATCCGGTCGATGCTTTTGTGGGGTATCGCCTATAGTGATGATGGTGATGACAAGATCGTGGGCGACAAGACTTGATGCTGATTGGGTTGGAAGGAGCTTACGATACAGAAGTGTGTCAACTCTACAATTACAACTTCAGCAATTTAATGCTACTATCGCTTACGTCGGTCTGAAGTGGCATCAAATTCTTCACCAACAACACTTCAAAATCGGTCGGTAAAGGCAGCATACAAAGAAAACGGAGGTTCCTTCCAAGTCCTCCATCTAGGTCTACTTATTCAATAGGCAAAACCTCAAGGCCAAGCTCAGCATCAGGAAGAATTAAACAAGAACATCAAGATTTTTTTGTTTTTTGTTTTGAGATTTAGCTTTATTAAAAATAAATAAATAATTATTGAATGATTTAAATCATTTGGATTGAATTAGGTTTAAATGGGATGAATTAGGGTTTGATGGAATGAAAAATCATTAATGAATGAAATTTTATTCATGGATGATAAATTATAGTTAATTAATTTTTAATTAATAGATAAAAATTAATAAATAATAACTAATAATAACAAAAATGAAAGATGAAAAGAAAATTAAATAATTAAATAAATAGAATTAAGAATTTAAAGAAGGAATTTCTTGGATATGCATGTTGTGAGTAGATTACTATTATAAGTGTAGATTAATTGTAGAGGTTTTTGCTTAATAATTTGGGTATTTAAAATGATTGAAGAGTTAATTGATTAAGGTTTAATTAATAATTGTAACTTCTAAAATTCCACATAATCAATTTATTTGTTGTAAATTAGAATAAACTTCTAATTAATAGAGGTTTATTTTAGTTCATAATTATCAAGATTATTGGATAATTCTTTTGCTATTGGCAAGGTTTTCTTATAATAATACAATATATTTATCTATTCAATAAATACACTTTTTTATTAATTATGATTATCATCTACAACTTGATGCTTTTGACTTTGCAAAAGTTGATAATCCTATCACAAAAGATTTGACAAATCATTTATCTGAGCTATATATAACAATGAAGGTGCAATTAAAAGAAGCTTAAGAATTTTCAAAAAATTAACATAAATGTTTATTGTAAGCAACAACATCAATTCTACTTTAGCAATAAAACATGATTACTTTGTTGTAATATCAAAACTACTTGCCATTGTAATAAATTAGATCACTATAAAATTAAAAAAAAATTAATTTGTAAACAAATTAATCTAATTGCTTATTAATTATATCTAGTAGAATCTATAAAGATCCATCTCATTGTATGTATATATATTTTTTGAACAATGCAAAACAATTCATATATTTAGAAGAAGATAAATACTATGTTTTTTTTTTTTTGTAGAATTAGATATTAAGTAAGAATTATAAATTGAAGAAATCTTAGACTCAAGGCTATATCAAAATATATAAGAATAACTTGTACATTAGTGCAGATATGATATTAGTAAATACATATAAAAATTAGCTACGAATTTTACAAATACAAAATAGAAGGTTGATGCATTTAATTATTGACATCTATCATAAACAAGATAAAGAATTAAATAATTCATTATATTATATAAAGGACATAAATGTCAAAGAACTAAAAGATTAATAAATTCTTATGTCAATCAAAAAGATTAGATAATCAGTCAAAGGTAGTATAATATTAAATTAGAATGGCTATTGCCAAAGATAAAAAGACTAAAAAGTCTTGAAATAAGATTAAAGATTAGAAATTTGTTAACAAGAGTGAAGAAGGCTTCATCTTTACATACATATATACTATCTAACTAAGAGCTATGTGGTGACATTCTATAAGACCTCCAATACTTGTCTAATTTGCAAGACATGTGTTTTAACTTATAAGACAAGTTTCCTATATGTGTGCCACATTTTTAGCTTAAACCTCAAACTACCTACACATGCAATATATGGCTAATTTGTTGGCCAAGTTTCTAATCTACCAATTAACTATAAACATGTATAAAATCAAATACTTGTCTATGAACTTTGCTACAAGATAATATCAAATCTACATATATTTACTTTCTATTTAATACTTCTTATTTAGATAAATATGTATGTCCATGACACTATGAATGAAATAAAATTTAGTAAAGTTAGCATTCTATCTTCTATTTTTATTTGTGATTTCTTTGTATTTGTAGTACTAAATAGATGAAGAATCAATAACCAATGGATTTAATTCAAGGACTATTATTTGTTGAGTTATCACATGAGACATTAAGATTTTTACAACTTTTAAGATGACATCTTAGAAATGAAGTTCTTTAAAAAAAAACATATTTTTTCTTGAATTTATGGTGAGATATAATGTACTTGATATCACAACTTTAGAAGAAACTTCTAATATTTGGTTATATTATTGAAAGTAAAAATTACCTTTGATGGTGTTTCAAATGTTTTATTTTAAAAAAGTTATGAAGGCCTCAACAATGATTAAATATTAAGGTGGCCTTTATGCCTTGATTTGAGCTAGAAGGATCTATCAACTACCTTCAAAGGAAACAAAGATTAAAATATGTAATAATTATAATTTGTCGCATCTTTGACTTTTTTAATATGTGATCATTGCTCTTTGTGGAACTTATTCCTAGAATAGGAGGTAATGTCATGGACATACATATTTACTTAGTTTTAAAGAAACAAATAGAAATAAATATAAGTAAGTAAATTTTATAATATCTTGTGAAAAAACTTCTTAGAAGCTTTATAGATTCAAATTTTATTTTTTATGTATTAATAGATAATTAATATATTAAAAATTTAATCAATAAGTTGGCCATGTTTCTCAAATATTAGTAACTTGTGGTACAAATTGGCTATATGGCACACATACAAGAAACTTATTTTATAAGTTAGACACATGTCTTGCAAGTTGGACATGTGTCAAAGATCCTATAGAATGTTGCCACATAGCTCCTACTTAGATAATATATATAAAGGCAAGAGTGAGGCCTTCTTCATTCTTATCAACATTTTTTTTTTTTTTTTTTTTTTTTTTTTTTTTTTTGTTTTTACTCTTATTTCAAGAATATTTAATCATCTTGTCTTTAGAAATAATCATTTTAGTCTTAATATTATACCATCTTTGAGTAAATATCTATTCTTTTAGAATGTATTTATGATTTGATTGTTTGTGATTTATATCATTGATAAAGTTTGTATATTTATTATTGTGTGTTTGCATAAAAGTAAAATTTTAATATAGATTTTATATTTATTTTTCAAAAATATGTATAAATAATTTTTTATTTTTATTATTTAAAATCAAGGCTTTTATATTTTTATTATATAAATTTATTTTCTGGCCAAACAAGATCTTATTATTTATTTATTTATTTATTTATTTTTTTTTTACAATAGAATATAATATGAGTCACATTTGAACTTTGAAGAAGTAAAATATTACATATAATATAGTAATTTTAATGGTATCTTTAAATATAAATAATAATGGTTAAAGTGTTTTGTAAATAATTTAAAAAATACTAATTATTAAATATTTTAGTTGGTGTGTAATGGCTCAAAAAATAAAAATAGGTCAAATTTATGTCATTATTGTAAATTATACATATTATAATTTGAATAGATATGAGAAAATATAGATATTAGATATAAGTATAAATACTATATTATTGTATTAAAAAATAAAATCAATTTTAACAATACATATTATACTTATATTAATTTAAAAATAATTCAAAATTTTTTAATTGATAAAATTAATATAAAATATAAAATAATTTATTTTTGGAAAATAATAAAAGTTATACAAAAGTTTTAAGTTGAAAAATATAAAATTGTTTAGCAACAAATAAAGTAAGATGGTATACTTTGGTTAATAGAATCCTATAACAAACATGTATCTTGATATTAAAAATTCTCAATTTTGTTGAAACTAAACTTATTTATGCCATATACGATTTGGAGCACAAATTGCATAACATTTAATAAATAAATCTTTAGTGTTATGTACAAATTCTTAAACTATCTTAAAATTAAGAAGTTGTAATAGTTGATATAGTGTAGAAAATTTTTAAATATGAAAATTTGTACATTGGTTTTTAATATTACATAATAACTATGATAAATTTTTGGTAATAAAAACTATGTGTGCTATTCTACAAACATAATATTTTAAAAATAATAAAAAAATATAACAGACATGTTTTATGCTTTAACAAGTAAAAATATTAAAAGAATCTCTTGTAAGCATGTTATTTTGGTGCTTGGTAATGACCAAGTTTTACAAATTAATATAGAATTATTGTAGTCAATGCTAGAAGAGTTGTATTATTATTTAAGTTCATAGGTTTTAGCAAATTAGATGAGAAGACATGTAATTGCAATGACATACATATATTTTTCTTAAAATGAGTTGATTGATATTTTGTAAGATGTTATCAAAAGTTGGTATATATATATATTTTGTGTAATTTTTATCTTATAAATGATTTTTGTGATGCGACTAAGTTAATTCTTAAATAATTTATTTTATATAATATTAAAGAAAAAATATTGATTATAAAGCAAATTAATATCTTGTATTTTATATTCCAAATTACCTTTATTTTAAATAAATGTGATATATCTTTTGCATTGAGATATAAATAAATTTTATTATATGCCATACAAGTAAAAATAATCAATTTAATATTCAAAAAAATATTAAAATATTTTAGTTGAAATTTAATATAATTTATCTTTTTTTATAAAAAATTATATATTATATTACTGCATAAAATATATATTTAAAATTTTAAAATTTAAGATGCTCAAAGAAAGATGCACAGTATAAGTTATTAAAATTGATGAAAAATGTTGTATATAAAAGATTCTAAAAGTAAGTATACCTATTATTGTTGTTACAAGATGATTAAAAGTCCAAGTCTTTGTTTTAAAGTGGATGTTGGGATATTGATTTCAATTTTTTTTAATTATTTGACTATATATATATATCTATATATATATATATTATAATTAATAACACATTATATTTTTATAATTAAACCTAAGATTTGAATTCTTTTATTACTTTTTGAATTAAATTAATTAAGTATAAGAATTATTTACTTTAAAATAATATTTTTGATAATATTAAAGATCAAAATATTCTAAAAGTTATAATAGATCATAATCCACATGAAAATTTTGTGCACACCAAATAATATTAATGACCCCTAAACCATCTTCTTAGTTTGCATGGGCTATAAAAATAAATCTCTACAAGCATTCAAATAAATTGTAATGAAATCGAAACATGGAACATTTAGATTATTCATTAAATTAAGCTTTCTATCTAGTTCAAAATTGTTAAAGCTCATAGTATACGCAAAAGCAAACACATTCCCCCCCCCATTTCTCCTCAATGGAGTGGATGAAAGGGTAAGTGGACAGAGCCACGAAAACGACAACACATATTTTGGATGAATGTGCAAGTTCGTCGGACAATTCCAAATGGAATTGTCGCCGCTAGAAGCTAGAATCCAGAATTGGGAGAAGTGCGCCAACGACTACGACTAAGACGACGGGGAGACAAGGCGAGGAGGAGCGCCGTGTGCTGTGAAGGAAGGAAGGAAGGAAGGAAGGAAGGAAGGAAGAGGAGGGAAATCGAAGAAGGGGGATGATGAGATTGCAGGGGGATGAAGAAGACAAGGCAGGCTCCAGATTGAATTGAAGGCGCCATATGGGTTCCGTTGCGTACTCTCATCAAGCCCTCGCCATCGCCAATCTGACCATGGCCGACTCGCTAACTGCCTCGCGCTGGGCTGACCTCGATCGCCTCCTGCTTCGTCCTGGCAACCTCGTCGGCCCTGGCTTTGAGCCTGGCCCTGAGGTAAACCCCATTCCCTCCCTCCCTCACTTGCCTGTCACATTTCAGCTCGCGGTGCCCCTACCTGTGCCGCAATTGCGCACTTGTTTATTTGAGCGAAGCTGAAGTGATTAGGTCGTTTGAATTGCGTCTTTTCCCTCCTTGCTTGGTTTTGATTCAATTTCAGTCGATCGTTGCCGGGTTGGTCTTGATTTCTAACTTTTGGATGTGGAGGTGCAGTGATTGTTTTGTGTTTTGTGATTTGAGCTTTGTTTTTTTTTTTTTGTTTTTTGTTTTTTGTTTTTACATTCATAATACCAGTGCTGTTGTTTCACAAATCCTTTAAATTAGGTTTTAGATATTGGTGGCCTTTTCTCCAGTTACTGTAATTTAGGGTTGAGTGTTTGTTTCTGGACGTTCGGTGCACTCTCTATGCAGCGATTTGTATTTTTTTCATTGTAGTGTTTTATCAGGAGCATGAGAGTAAGGTGTAGTTTCAACTACAGCCTCCGCTAGGTGGTAATTGTTGTTTAAACCCTTGGTTTACTATTTACTCTCAGTTTTTATCGAACGCCCTTCAGAATATTGTGCAAACCAGTAGAGTACTATTGCATTGATGACTAACCGCTGGAAGTAGCTGACCTTGAGTAAGGCATACCATTCTTTGGTTTCTGGTTTTTAAAGGCATATATACTTTTCGTGAGCTGAAAACGTTAATTGTTAACAAAAATGTACCAATATTAACTAAGTAATTAATCTGTCTGGATGATGATGTGTACTTGTTTGTTGTCGGGCTGGTGATGATTTGGAGACATTACTTAGTTGGAAGTGGGTTTGATGGGTTGCAGCTGCTTGATTCGTTGCAAAATGATTTGCGAGTGCTGGTGATTGGAGCAGGAGGACTCGGATGTGAGCTTCTTAAAGATCTGGCTCTGTCAGGGTTTGGCCATATCGATGTCATTGATATGGACACCATTGACGTGTCCAACCTCAATCGACAATTCCTTTTCAGGTTTGTACCCTCATCATGTGGACTGAAAATTCTAGGTGTTGACTTGAGCATTTTAGGATCAGTTGCAACTTCAATTTGAAAGCGTATTTGGTTGTGTAATTATTTATGTTGTTTATCTGATGATTTCACTATTTCCCTTCAAAAGGGTTTAGAGTTTGAGTGTTATTGGCGACGCACTCCACAGTTAGCTTCTGTTGGTGTCATCACCATTTTAACTATGGACGCTTGCATCAACTTAAACTCTATTATTTCTTATGCAGAATGCAAGATGTTGGGAAGCCCAAGGCTGAGGTGGCTGCACAAAGAGTGATGCAAAGAGTGAAGGGTGTCACAGTTGTCCCTCACTTTTGCAGAATAGAGGAAAAAGATGTCTCATTCTATCAAGACTTTCAAATCATTGTCTTGGGCTTAGATTCCCTGGAAGCACGCAGCTACATCAACTCTGTAGTCTGTGGATTCTTAGGTCAGGCTTTCTTCCTTAACATCCTGTTTATGCATTGTTATTTTCCTCAATAGTTTTGCGTTTCACCAAGTTCTGTCGCTGTATATCTGCTTAGTGTTGCTGCTTATGTCATTAGCTCTTTTCGGGTTGGCTGTCTCGCTTTGTTTAATCCCCAATCCCAACCCCCAGTTGTTTGTTTCGAAGAACATTTCTACGGAGTTCTTACAACTTCCTGCTTTTTCACATTTGATGTAGAAACTTGATCCAAAAACTACGATTATGTATCTATGTTGTTTCTTGTAATACTGATCCATTTATTTGTGTTATTTTGCCTCTGGGAATGTGTAGAGTATGAAGAAGATGGCTCACCAAACCTGGCCACACTTAAGCCTCTGGTGGATGGTGGTACAGAAGGGTTCAAAGGCCATGCTCGAGTTATTTTCCCAGGAATCACACCTTGTTTTCACTGTTCACTTTGGCTGTTTCCCCCTCAAGTCACGTTTCCATTGTGCACTCTAGCTGAGACTCCTCGGTCACCAGCTCATTGCATTGAGTATGCTCACCTTATTCAATGGGGTCAGGTGGGTTAGTTGAGAGCAGAGTGTACTGTCATGGTTTTTTAGTATTCATTTGTTCCTTTGGAAATGAATATTTTAGTGCGATCATAGATAGAACACGGATTTTTTTCTTGCACCGAAGAAAATGTCAATATACACGATCTGCATACCGCACTTCGAGATTTTCGAGGTGACTCTTCTGGTATTTGCAGGAACGCCAAGGAGAATCTTTTGATGCAGATAATCCTGAGCATATGAAGTGGATATATGATCAGGTAAAATCTCCTTATTTTTGATACATCTATTTATGCTCGTTTGATGGAGGCTATCGTTGGTTCATAATTCACTGTGTAGATGTTGCAGAAATTTGTCAATAGTGCAGAATCTTTACATCATGTTATTTTTGTATTGAGCCGTGTAATTCTAAATTAAAATCAAGTACCTTAACTAATCAGTATTTTTAACGCTTTATACCTTGTTTTTATTTGCTCAAAGGCTACATTTGGCTGTTCACTATTGACACTCGGAGGGATCGGGTGTGTGGCTGCAGGCTGTGAAACGGGGTGAGCAATACAATATCTCTGGAATCACTTACTCCTTAACTCAGGTATGCAGTGTACCGTCTCATGAGATATATTTCCATTATCTGCCTAGTTTGAATTAGTATATTATCTTGGTGTTAGCATGCTTATTACTTGTGAATGGCTTTTATCAGGGTGTTGTCAAGAATATTGTACCAGCGATTGCTTCAACAAACGCCATTGTAGCGGCCACTTGTGCTTTGGAAACCCTAAAGATAGCTACCATGTGCAGCACAGGCATGGACGTGTACATGCAGTAAGTGTTTACTTCCGATGTATTGGTTTCATCATTTTAATAATTTTCCCCACGCTTATGTCTTGCTGAGCAAGTTTTGCTGATGTCGGACATATTTGCTTCTCTTATTGATACCGTGAATATGTACTTTTGTTTTTTAGAAGGGCTTTTTCATGCAATCATTTCGCAGTTTGCCCTGGCATTTGAATTAGAATAAGTTTCCAGAACGTTTCTGGAATTCCTTCAGCAACAGAGGGCTCATAGGTGCTCATTTAATTGCTTTAATCGCTGCAGATACACAGGTACAGAAGGAATTTACATGCGTACTGTGCCTCACGACAAAGATCCTAACTGCATTATGTGTAGCCCAGGAGTCCCTGTGGAGGTTGACAATACTATCACACTGCAAAAGGTATCGTGGTTTTTTTCCGAAATTTATACTTATTCATGCTTGTTGGTGCTCTTGCATCATCTTGGTCCCGTTTCGTTCTGAACGCCCCTCTCAACTCTGTCTTTTCTTTTCTTGCAGTTCTTAGATCAACTATTGAAGGATTCTAGATTCAAACTGAAGTTGTCGAAACCAAGCGTGTCGTATCATGACCATAACCTCTACATGCAAGCGCCTCCTGTTTTGGAGGAAATGACTCGACCAAACTTGCAGCAGTCTCTTCTTGATCTTATGGACGGCAACACAGTAGGGGTGCTAAATATAAATGATCGAAGATTGACTGGAGTTTTGCGAGTGCGCGTCACATTTAAGGAGGGTCTTGATTCCATAGACATGGACACAGTTGGAGGAGGCTGATGCACCCTCAAGTAACGTGGGATTCATTAGTGAAATCTTCTGCTCTCATATGGCTTTTTTGTATAGTAGCATGGACTATTGCATCTGAAAGAGCATTTTTGTTAGACAGACTGTTGAGCAGAAGCAAGATGTCTCTTATCATTACCCAATACGAATCACATATATTGATGAAAAGAACCACGAATCTCCAGGAAAATTTCTTTAAGGCCAGATGTGTCCCACCCAGACCAGTATGCATCAGGGGTTGTAGATTATCTGCTAGGGTGTTAGTAAGGCGGACACGTTGATCGTCTGGTGCTGAAGTATTAGCTGGGTTTTCTGCAGGGAATTGGAATCGACTGTCCGGTGATGCTTCTGATAGATTATGCATGGGTTCTTGATATTTTCATTTCTTCACATGAAGTTCCAGAAATTGTTCAGTTTCTCTGGCCTTGATGATGCACTCGGTTCGAAGTTTTTCCTCCTAAATTCTTGATCTAGACAGCTGATATTTAGAGTTAATCCAAGCAGAACCCAGGAGTGGATCATCTTTTCAACATCTCATTTAAGGATTAGTCACGTAGAGGTCAGGTGGCTTGCTTTTTAAGTCGAGAGTGCATTGGAAGCCCCACAATTTGTATTTGTTCATGACTATTAAACCTCTCTTTTACGGAACATATTACTGTATGTTCTTATAATCCTTAATAAGAATGCCTGAATTTCTACTTTGATTGGTACATTTTGCTTTGGTTCTGTAACCTGAATGATTTGGTTATCATTATTGTTCTTGTGACGATTCTCTGAGCTGCCTCATCACTGGCGACAAATTCACTGGTTCTGTATCATGTGACTGAAGACTCGCAGGTCTCGCTACTCATGAGACATATAAGGTAAAGATATCCAAAACTTGGCTGCGCAGTATTAGATATTAGGTTTAGAAGTTCTGCTATGGTGGAGTCGAGAGGATCCATAATCTAATTCATACTTCAGTCCAAGTAAGATTATTTGACTATTTTGGCATAACACTCGCATCATGTTCTTAGGAAGCCATATCGGTCTCTGTTCACCAAATAAGTCGGCATGTCTCCAGCATGTCAATTCAAAGAACGGTTGTTAGTCTGTATCTGAATACATCTCAAAATTACACGTAATTGCGAATTATCAGTTAAGGCAACTTGCTTGCCTGATTTTAAATCATAAAAGGTGGCATTATGAAATAAATCTTTTACTGGTATTGATGATGTGGGGATCCGTGGTGGAATCTGTCGAAGCGCGCTCGTGCAATCCGCACACGAAGTTCCTGACACGAGTATTCCTAGCTTGGCCTTCGTCCCGATTGGACAGCACCCTCCACCATCTAGTTTGCTCGTCACTGCATGTGCTTCAGTGTTTCGTTTCGGCGGATTATTTTGTTTACATGCCTGACTTTTGAGGTGTGGGGAGGTCTTGGACCCTTAGATATGCCAAGCTTGGATTTCGATGTTAGCTTTTGACCCTGTGATGTGTACATTTGAATTTTGGATGACCAGTTTGATAAGTGGAATCTGTATATCTTGCACAATTTCCAGAGGACATTGACCTTAACGGTTATTCGAAATTCTTCAGCACGTCAGGTGATTAAGAAAGTTTCACCACACAGGGATGTGGAGATGTCAGGTCGGATATCCTGTACTCGTCCTCTCCACGGACTCCCTCCTGTCTCTATTTTGAGTGTGGATTTGCTGGACAACGGATGATCCTGATCCACGTCTTGCTTATTGCGAATTTGTGAGCGGAACTGCACAATCTCAATGTCGACCGATGGGCTTCCTTATTGCACCAGACCTGGGGGTGGACATATAAGCCAAGGTGGTCACGCGTACACATTCGACTACCCAACAGCAGTCTGCGATGGGAGTAACCATTCTGTGAGTTTCATATCTCTATGACAATTGCTCTGAGTGTTTTCGGCATCATTTTCAAAGGTGTCTTCTGCTATGATTATGTAGCGTCTCTGTGCTGCTACAATGGTTACACTACATCAGAATCTGCCGGCAGAGGATTGTCAAGAATTCAAATCGCTTTCTTTTTACCATCAAAACTTTGTAACCGCCCTTGGGAAGGCTAAGGTTCTACATCTGCATGCAGACATTGTTGGGATTCAAAGAGGATTGTAGTGCTTGTATAATCAATTGCAGTCATCATATTGTTATTACCTCAGAAGTTTGCAGAGCCTTTGCAGTTTTTTTTTTTTTTTTTTACTTTGAATAAGTTATATTAATATTTTAACCTTTCTCCTCAGTGATCATAGAAGTCAGCCTCAATCCTCTTGTCACCCTCACAGTTACCCCATCAGTCTTTCCAAACTCATCTTGTGCAGTTTTATGTCCATCACCTGCAATTGCTATTAGTTATGTAAACTGTAGACACAGTAAATATATTACCAGTGAAAAGCAACGTTGTTCAGTATGAAAGCAGTTCATGTGAATTGTGGTATTTTCTGGGGGATTTCATCTAATATTTTAGTTGATTGGATAATTTATTTTTTGAACCAGTAAATGGGTTATATATGTATGTTGTTTTTTTAGCAAATTCTTCATTGTATAGATTAGAGCATAAAAAACTTACAAAGTTACAACTTCAAATAGCTCCCAAAGAGACTAAATAATGGTTTCTGGAATAGCAAGGATAAGATTTCATGATCTCTCTTTCTTGCCCATTGTTTTTTTTTTTTTTTTTTTTTTTTTGAATTTGTTTGTACCTTTCACAATGTCTACAGTAAAAAAAAATAAAAATAAAAATAAAAAACATTTCTCCAAGTTTTACAATTTGTTGAGAGAAAAAACGGTTCAATAGAAAGTCATACCAAAATTTAAAATTTTAAAAAGATACACTGAAACCATGTTTAAATAAAAACATAAAAAGAACTCTGAGTACAGAAATAAAAAAAGAAGAAAAATTAGTAAAATTGATTCTAAAGTATCCAGCTACAGTAGAATAAACAGATGGTTTTACCTTGCAGTTCAATTTAAAAAAGAATACTAAAATTATTTTCATCTATCATTTTTATATCCAAGTAATATACATGTAAAAATAACAATGTTGATCCCACATAAAAGAACACAAATTGGATGCCCTTAAGGTTATTGTATCAAATTGTTATTAATAATATTACATCTATTGACCATGATGTTTTTGTAATTGAAGAAGAAAGCTCTTAAATAATAGTCTCTTATTCCTAAACTAAAGAAGAAAATAGTTTGTAACAAAGGAAGTTATAATGTGGTAAATAAATGTAAAAGATCAAGTTTTAAGTTATAAAAGTTAAAAGGATTCTTCATGAAAATTATTGAAAAGATTTTGTGATATAATGGTAAGAAAAATCCTTTACTTAATAAAATGTCAATGTTTTAGTTAGACATCTATTATTGTTAGAATCAAGAAAAATGGTAAAATGTAGGTCTTGGTGTCAAAACTTTAGATTTAAGATTCTTGTATTATTCTTTGTTATCATCTTTGTTTTATTCTTTGTACCTTATCTTATGTAGCAAGTATCTATTTGTTTATTTCATAAATAATTATTATAGATGATTAAAATTTATAAAACTTATCTTTGGAAATTTAAAGTAATATTTTATGCTAGCATATAATATTTGTACAAGATAAAAGTTAAGAACATTGTATTAAGACAATTTTCAATCAGCAGATTGATTAAAAAAAATTTCTAAAGATATTTATGATGGATTTTTTATTAGTTTTTTTAATAAAAATTCATAAATCAAGTCTTGTAAATAGATTGTGGTATGTTTTAGGATTTTTTTATAAAATAATGTATAAAATTTTCTTTAATTAGAAAATAATGAGATTTATTTTTTGAAAAATAAATTATTTTAAAATAATTAAATAAATAAAAATTCATAACCATACTAAAATTTTAATTTTTAAATACGTCATAATATTATAGATGGTTTAGTTAGTCATATTAAATAAATTCAACTTACATTAGATAATTTTTATTTAGCTATAATGCTACTAATTTAAAAAAATATGGATTCATATATATATATATATATAATAATAATAATAATAATAATAAAAGATGATAGTATTTGTATTGTTATGTACATCTATCTAATGGAAAAAAAATCCATTTAGAATTTTAGACATTTATGTTTTAAATAAGACAAAAATTCATAATAATTGAAGAAATGACAATTAATATTGAAAATTTCCAATTCAAAGACTTATTTGAAATTTACAAGTATCTCTTCAAAGGATGACAACTATTTATGTGTTAAGACATAGAGATTGCTGTTACAAGTCTCTATTATTAAGAATTATCTAAATGAAAAAGATAAATCTCCAACACATGAGGTCCTTTCAAGTAATAGATTTATTCTAAGCATAGGAGGTAAAATCTTTATACATATGGTGATATATGAAAAAAAATAGAAAGTCTACAAAACAAAGATCAATATAAATATACTAATGTAATATTGTAGGATCTAAAAATTGTTATTAAATAGTACTTGCTAATGGGTAGTAATTGCCATTGAACACTTAAGTTCACTAAGGCTTGATCTTGAAAATTTCTAAACTCATGTAGAGTAAATTGCCACTATACACTTATGGCCATTAAAGCTCTATGTTTGTATGATTATATTTTTATATCTTCATTTTATTTTTGTTGATTGCTAGGAATATAGATATAATCTAAAATTTATTTAGATTTTATCTTTTTGGTTTAAGTTCAAACATATGTATATACAATTTATACATATATATAATATTTAAGAATAAAAATTATATACTTTTAGTGCTTATATAAATAAGAATATTATGTGTTTCTATCATTTAAGAATCAATTATAATGTATTGAGAACTACTTATAAAATCATAACTATATTCAAATGAATATTTATAAATTAGAAATTAAATTAAATAAGCTTAATTTTAAATTAATGCTATATATGGTACAGTAAGAATCATATGAAAAATTATGATATCATAGCAATATTTTATAAAAATATTTAGTTATTATATCTAAAATACCTAAGGACTCATTTTAACTTTATCAAATAATTCTTATTAATCTAACTTCATCGACCAAAGTTTAAAAGTTAAGTTAGATGGAATTCAACAATAAAAGTTGGTCTTATTGAACTAGTATACTAAATTGCAAGGTATATAATTTTTTTTAAAACTTTATTTTTGTTTATATATATATATATATATATATATATATATACTTTATATATTTATTATTTTTATTAAGTTTTTAAAAATAATGTTAAAGAACATAATTAATTCATTTGTGTATTTATTGTATATATAATACTATTTTAAAAAAAAAATTGTAATATGAAATAAGTATTCATATATTTATTGAATATAATAAGTCATTATAGAAATTTGTATAGCTTGATTGAATCACTATTAAAAGCAATTACAATAAGATATTAAAAATGTATATCTGAAATTTTTAATAATAATTTTATATTTTATGTTTAAAATAATAATAATAAATTAAAAAACCACACCAATATATTATCAATTATTATCTATTTTATCTACTGAAAAAAGTAAAAAAATAGAATTTTGAAAGAGCTATTTTGATTATTTAAAAAATAAAATAAACTAAAGTAATTTCATAAAAAGAATTCTTATATATAAAAATTTCTCTAAAATAATAGCCGAAAGAATGCTGTTGTTTTTTTGCTATAGGTGTTTAGAAGATAAAGCTTTTGGTATATCTAACTTTTTATCTAAAAATTAATACAAAAATATTCTATAAAATAATGATATAAAAATAGTAATATTTGATATACTAAAAAGTAGAGAGGATAGTTTTTGACAATTTCTTGAAATAAATATTTTGAATTTATTAATCATTTTATCTTCTGAATACTTTGAAATTTGCAGGAAAGCTCTGAAGATCGCCACCTCTCCATTAACACTAACGCGCAAAATTGAAGCTCAGCGACCGTCATTCTACGGTGCTATTTGCTTGAAGAATGTGGCAACAACTTGAAGATGTGCAGAACAGTTACTTTGTGTGTGTACATGTGTGTTTGCAGGAATTTGTGAATGTGTGTGTTTGTTTGCGTTTATTTGATCTCGTGTACATGTGTTTTGGTTTGTGCGAGTGCACATATGTGTTCATATGAGTTTGTGGGTGCGTGTGTGTGTATCTATTCATGTATACATACATATACATATACATATAATATACGTGTATTTGTTGAGTTTGTGTGTATGTATGTGAGTTTGAGAGAGTGAGAGAGAGAATGTGGGGCTGATGGGCAAGTTGTGAGAGGGGAGTGGGAAGAGTCAGGGAACACAGTCTCCTCCCTTACAACCAAATCTGAAAGAAAAAGAATGAAAGATCGTATTGCAGGGAGAGTACTGATCCGTAGATCCCCACCAAGTTGGCCGGCATAACTCAACCAGGGCCGTGAGCGCAACATCCATGCTCCCGGGCCTGCTGTTAACGTCGACCTCTGCAACTTGCATGTAGAGTCCGTGACTCAGAGACGTTGATAGGGTTAAATTGGGGGATTAACGTTCCCTGGTTGCTAGCCCACGTAACCCGTTCCCCCTTCTCCAAGGTTGAATTTTCCCTGCAAGTCCACAAACTGGCCCCTGCCACAGAGTTCGCCAATACTACATATCCCGGCACCAGGTGACACTGTGAAGGTTGTACGCCCAGAAGAGACTCATCCGTCCACAGCTTAGTGAAGAATTTTGTCTCTTCGTGTTCAACGTTGCCAGAAGCGCTTGTGCACCCAGGTTTCAAACCAGTGTTGATGCTTCAACTCACGATCCCGCCGGAGCGGGTATAACAGTCGGGGATTGACTGTGTTATTACCACTTCAGGATCAGCCAGAAATCAGATCCTCTCGGCCCACTCAGAAGTTAGACTGTAGGTTCTCATTTGCCCGATCGTAAAAGGAAGATGTATTTCACTGGCGTGTTACATTCTGAATACTGTGGGTTACGTGGACTTGAAACAGCTCCCTTTGATCCGCAACTTGTTTCTCTTGATCGACTGATTCGTCGACATAGATGGCTGGTCTTCCCGAAATTGCTTCCGCCAGTGAGAAAAATGCTGGTTTTGAGGAAGCTTACTATACTTTCGATTTAAAAAGTGGAAACTGCAGTGGGCTACTGCAAGAGGGATTTCCAATTGTATAACAATCTCGAAGTGATGAACCCTTTGGTCAGGAGAAGTATGAAAAGAACTGTGTGAATGAATTTATAAATAAAGTCTTGGTACTAATATTCAAAGATATGATAAGAAGCACTAGCAGTACAGTGACGAGGAAATCAAAACAACAATGGGCATAAAACCCGGCTGCAGAGAATGAGGCAGGTACATCAGAGAGCAGGTTAGACAAAAAATCTATGGGCTGTGACTCTCTGACTCTGAATCATTCTGCCCATCGGTACATTGACAACCGAAATGTTGTGACAACACACATTTGCCCGTTCACCGTGAGAAGTCGGAGTGTATTTTACAACAGAGGAAAAGTTGGATGGTGACTTTTCAAGCTTGTGTGAATCTGAGCAAATTCTTTTCCAGCAACTGTTGGCTTCGATCCTGCACAAACAAGAGCTACGCTTTTTTACAATGAGTGCTAGAAGTCTAATCTAGGAGTAGGATTGTAACAATCGCAGCCCTGTAACCAGTTAAGATGGACACGAAAGCATTGTTCTGGTGCCCTTGAGCATGATTGACACATGCTTCCGAAGTTATGGCGCCACCTGTGCTCCCCCCGGAGCTTCTGGTGATGAACATTTCGATAACTATGGACAGTTAGGGAAGGCAGTGAGACCAAGACCCAAAGCATGTGGATGCGTAGAAATGTCCTCACCTTGTCAGCTTCTGCGCACATTTACTGGGTCAGACAAGTAATACCACGAACTTTGACTACATACATTCTTCGGGCACAGATTATGTCTCAAAGCAGGATTTGTACTGAACACCAGCAGAAGCAGTAGCAGCAGCAGAGACTGAAGGCAAAGATCCTGTGTAAGGAAGACTGATTCTTTGATAATGAATCCTAATAAAGAATTGAACACCGACTCCAGGTTCAAGAAAATCTAGCAACAAGAACAATTCCACCCAATGGCAACACCGCAGCAGAAAAAGCAGGTTCCTCAGCTGCTACGGAAGCCCTGCATTGACTATGGAAGGGTAGAAGGGGCTGATAGTTGGTGGGGGGACGAGCTTGACGTCGCACTGAAGAATCTCCGAAGTATGTCAGACATCAGCAGCTTTTCCTCCCCATCCTCACCAAGCTCTGTGAAGCCCCCCTTTTTTCCCTGCAGAATATACCCACACAATTGCTTCACTCTCTCAAACTAGATATCGATATTATCAATATCTAAAACAAGTAATTTAATTTATTGAAAAAAAATACAAATACACTTGCTACATATTGGTTTTTTCAATTATTTTTCTTATCAAAGAAATTGTGGCTACCATACAAATATCTTATATATAAACAAAAACTATAGCTATTAAAGTTTAATATAGAAATGTTCTTCTGAATACACATGCCTTCTAGGACTGTATTAAAATCCGTGTCATATTTCTTATAAATAAATTTAACATTAATTTCAGTAATTTATAATTATTTTGGTTTGCTATATTATAGTAAATCTTTTATCTAGACAACTAACTAAAAGAAATATTTTCTAAATGTTTTAGTTACTCCTAAAGCAAATTCTTGATTTTGGTTTTAATTTATTACACTGGAAATTACTTTTTAACATTAATTATCTTGATTAAGTAATTTATTAATAAATTAGTTTTTTAAAATTATTTTCATTAATTTATTTTTATAAAAAAGTAAAAAATAAACTCTAAGATAAATTAGTTAATAAAATATTATTTTTTAAATTAAATAATCTATAAAAGAAATCAATGAATAAGATTATTAACTCGCTAATGATAATTTTTAAAAAATTATGTTTGTAATTGCAACCAACTACTTATTAGATGAAATAGTATATAAATCTTATTCACTAATTTTAAAAAATAAATACTATATATGTATATATATATTTTTTATAAATATGTTTTTTATGATATTATAAATAACTGTGTACTACAACATCTATTATATAGATGTTAATTAAATAAACTATTGAATTTTTTAAAGTATGATTAAAATATTTTACAAATTATTATTTATTAATTTTATGATAAAATCTATATTACCTAAACCATAGAAATTTTTATTAAACAGAAATAAAATATTTTAATGTAAAATATTTAAAAAAACAAAGATACCTACATAGCTAGATATTACAAGCTTAAAAATCACTTTTTCTTAAAAATTATACTATTTTTATTGTTTTATAATTCAAATTAATCTAAGATACAATTTTTTTCTTCTTAATTTAGCATTAGAGCTTGTTTGTTTTTTTAAATTGATTTTCTAAAATTACAAAAAAAATATTATTAAAGGTTTTGTTGCTAAACTTATAAAACAAATCTAGAATATTTATTATTATTATTATTATTATTATTATTTATTATTATAAAAATATTAATTTACACACATATATATACATACATATATATATATATATATATATATATATATCAAATTTAAAGTTCTAATTGAGGTTGATAATACCATAACTTATACTAGGGTGCAATTATAAGAGAATTGGTTAGAAGATTAAATTTTAAATAAGACACAAATATTAAGGATATTATATTAAGATTTTTGAATTAAAAAATACATTATCTATACATCAATATCAATTGAATAATTATTTAAAATTTTTTAGAATGTTTCTATTTTAAATTAATTAATTAAAATTTTAAAAATTAATAAAATATTTTTTTTTGATGAATTATGACCACATTTTATGCTACTACTACTCTCTATTAATCTTGAATTACAAAAATTAATATTGTGTCTAGATACTCAATGTTTTAAAGAATAGAATATTTTATGTTTGCTCATGTTTGGATTGACAATAAGATTCTTAGACATCCACAACCACCTTTCATCTTCTACTCTGCTAGAGTTTAGTATAAATATTTTAGTATTATTTTTTAAAATACTATTTTTATTAGTTGACTAGTTTATTAAAATAAAAATATTATTTACTATTGTAAGTCAGAAACAAATAAAAATCCATCACTAGTTTTTCCTGAAAAATAAACTCAGTATATTTTTAGGTTATTTAACAATATTATATATGATTAAGATCACTAACATGTTTTTAGATTTAAAAATTAATAATAAAAAAACAAAGAAATTAGAAGAATTGTTTAGCTTAAGAATAAGATATGGCTGATTAAAGTACTTGGTTCATTAGCACAACTATAAATTTAACATATATATATATATATATATATATATATATATCTAGAAATTAGTTATATTATTTATTTATTTATTTATATACAAAAAACACAATTTTTATTAATAACATCTATTTAATATAAATATCTAATATCTGGTATTTATCATTAATTTTTATTAATAAAATATCTATTTCTAATGGTAAATATAAAAAATATTATATATATATATATATATATATATATATACATATACATATATATATATACATATACATATATATATATACATATACATATATATGATATTAAATCTTTGATCTAAGATCATTCTATAATTAGTAGTATTTTTTTTTGATGATAAAATAATGGAATCTATTTTTTAAACAACATCTAACTCAAAGACAAAAAAATTAAATAGCTCTCAAACAGAAAATAATATTGTGGCCAAATTTAAATATAAATTCATCTAAGACTACTAATTGAAATATACAACAGTTTTTTTGATGTTTTATTTGAAAGATGTGGTCCTTTCAAGAATGCATTTTATTTATTACTTTATGCCATTAATTGATTAAAAAACCAATAATTTTTTGCTTGTATTCTAAAAACAATTATAATTTTAACTTATAAACAATAAGAAATAATTTTGTAATATTTTTACTTATGAAAATATTTTACTTTCTATTTTCGTCTTACATTATTTTTTATATTTTAATTCTGATTTTTTGTACAAAATTATGTATTTAAAATATATTTAAAAAATAATAATATAACATAAAAATTAACTTAAAAATAAAATTTTATTTATAATTAAATTATTTTATTTAAATTTATTTATTTTTAAATTTTTTTGTGTGAAAGTAGTTTTAATAAATAAAATAAATAATAAAAAATTAAAAAGATCTAATAACTTAATTTTATTCAACTACATTTTTACCATTTTTTTTGTTTAAAATAAATGTTTGGTATTTTTTTCAAAGATTAATTTTTTTATTACTCCATCTACAAGATTTTAACAAAAAAATTAACATTTTCGATTTCAACATCATATCTTGAATGGTATTTAAACTAAAAGTAAATAAAAAAATCATAATTGATTGTTGTATTATTTAGTAATGCTAATTGATAAAACAACTGCCGAAAAATAAATTGTCTAAATTTCTACATTATTTGGTACCACAGGTTTAGATTAATTAGAAAATTTTAAAGTTAACATTGTTGGATGAAAATAATAACTCTTTAAAACCTTAAAAATATCATTATGTATATATACGTATATAATTGTTTTTGAAATCTTATTATCTAAAAAAATCAAATACAGAGTATTTTAAAGATTATTTAAAATTTGTTTTTAAGAATTGGTATTAGATCATAATTGAAATCAAACAATAGCAATTTTTTTTTTTTTTTTTTTTTTTTTTTTAATCTTACAAAAAAAGGCATAAGTTTTTTTATTTACGTATTTTTTACATTACAAAATGATTTTTGTAATAAAGATTAAATTTTTTGATATCAAAATTAAATTGATCTAGTCTATTTAATTGAGAAATTTGTACTACTTATTGCTAAATTGTTCTTTAAATTAGTAGTAGTGACCAAGTTAAATATACATTTAAAAGCATAATCAACCTCAAACTACTTTACACAATTTTTTTCCTATAGTTCATAATTTATCTAGCTAATATTAAAACAAGAAAAAAATCACTCTTATATATTTTCTTCTTTAATTGACTCGCTTTTGAAAACCATTAATTACATTTGATAAAACAATGAACTAATTTATAGATTTTATTTTTCTTTTAATTGGAAATAATTCAAATATTTTTATATTTATATTGAAACATTATTAGTCTTATTTTGCCTTAAGTAAAAAACTTATCTTTATAATTTCAAAAGAAATAATTTAAGTCAAGGAATTCGATATAAAGAATATTTTAGATTGTAGAATTTTAAAGAATAGATTCTTTTGTAAAATAAATATTGCATAAATTGTTAGAAAATGATCTTACAGATAAGTTTAACAAAGAATAAAACAAGATTATCTAAAGAATTTTAAGTTTTATTTAATTAAGTCTTATTAATATAATATTATATAATATTATAAACAAAAACTTCATATTAAAACTATAGATAGTAATAAAAGAAATTATAGATATCAAAATTATTTTAAAACTAATTATACCTAGAGTAATTTTTTTATTTGATGATGATAAATAAGTGCTAATATGGTAGATTACTTTGATTTTTTTAGTAAATATTTTTGACTTTTTTACTTTTATTAATTGAATATATGATTACTATTCTATTATACAATAAGAACATAATAAAACCAAAAGAGGTAATTGCAACGCACTTATCTACAAAGGTGAAAACATAACATTATACCATACAAGAGTATTGAAATTAGATATGATTTTTGTCAATTAGATATAATTTAATTCAACATATTGAATTTAATTATAAAGACATGCTCTTAAATTACAAAATAATTTTATTTTTTTAGATACATCATATTGAATTGGTTACAAATAGGCAACAAAGAACAAAGTTTTAAAGTAAATTCTTATGGTAATAAAATACAAGAGCATTAAAAACCTATACAAGTTTGTAGGAGACATTATTATCATGTACTTTCCACAAATTTCACATTATCTCTTCTCACAAAAACACCCATATTGAATTCATTAAGGTGCAATAACCAAAAAGATCTTACATCCAAAGAAATGAGTTAAGTAGTCAATATATAATAATAATAATAATAATAAGATGCAATGACCGAAAAGGTTGGTCTTGCAAGTGAGGCAAGAGGGCAATCAATCAATAAATATATGCATATATCTCGAAGGAGTTGGGATTGCTTGGTGAATGAGTGGGTAAGGGGGAGAGAGAGGAGGGAGAGAGGGGATGAAGTCCGAGGTGCATGAGAAGAATCAACGAATGAGGGGCGAGTGGGTGAGGGAGGTTTTGCAGAGGGTGCGGGGAATGAAGAATGAAGGCGCCGTGAGAATGAAGGGGCGACGGTGATTGTCACCACCCGAGCGTGGGATGGTCAAGACGGTATATAAAGAGAGGCCCCGGAGACAGACAGACAAACAGACGGAGAGGAGAGAAGGAGAGCAGGAGATATATATATATATATATATATATATTTGTATATATAGATATGAAGTAAGGAAGGAAGGAAGGAAGAAGGCATCAGATCAGGATCAGGAGGAGAGGGAGTCAGCCCTCTCTCTCTCTCACTCTCTCTCACACTCTCTTGCAGTGCATTGCATAGCATTGCATCGTCTCTTCTTCCTGCCCTCTTTCAATGCTTCCGTGCTTGCTTCCTCACTGTCTCATCCTCATCTTCTTCATTGCTCCCCCCTTTCCTGTTGCACTTTGTTCTTCTCATCATCAGCTTGTTTGCTTGCTGGGTTCGAGTTCTGGACCTGCAACATCATGGCCAGGTCATCGGATAGAGAGTCTGTGGGCAAGTTGGTCACGCTGCAGCAGCCTGGACATCGTGATCCCAGGTTCTTTGACGCGGCCGATTCCATGATGAGAGACTTCTGGAGTCACACCGCTGACCGCGAATCCCGTCAAGGTGAGCTGAGTGCCTCACAAGGTTTCGAGATAGAATATAGATCGTCATAAAAGAAAAAACCAGACACAGTTAATTTTTGCGAAGAGGTTTGAAGGGGGACAACAACCAGTGGCCAGACCTTGTGATTGTCAGGAGCAATTGTCTGAAGTGATGGGGGAGAATTCACGAGAATTGATCGTTGAGGTTCAGTGTTTGTGCGCGTTTGTCGCAACGGTGTGTAATTGATGCAAGTTTGCAGTCGTATGCACTATGCATACTACGATTAGGACTTATTGCTCCAACCTGGATTGTTGAATGGTATCAATGCAATGCGTACTTGACGAAAATGTTTTAATTCGTCAGTTTATTCTGTTGCCTGTTTGCAGCAGAGATATTGAGAGGATCGGGGTGGGCGCCCAGCGCGCACCAACTGGAGGAGCATCCGAGCTTCCGCCTGGAGACAGCATCTGTGAACATGGGGGACGCTCTGTCCAGCTTGATCACCTCGCACAATGTGTACTTCGAGTGTTCACAACCTAATTACCTCGACAACACATCCTCCAGCTCATCGCAAGCAAACGCTTACACAAATTTTTTCAACACAACGGGATGTTTCCCGTCGGACCATAATCCTGTCGCTGTGACTCAGATGTCCTACGTGACTACCGAGATTCACGATGAAGGAAGGTATTTGTCACTACCTCCTCGCATAGCGACCAATGGCAACTTTTCCACTGGAACCTGCAGTAGGGTTAATGTGCAATCAGAAGGGAGTATAAATCGAGACATGGAGTTATTCCGGCGAGAGATTGCCTTCAAGTGTCCCAAATCCTCCGACCTCTTGTTGGCAATCACAACATCTGCGGACGCTGCTGTTCGGGAACATGGAAGTGGTTCGGCTGGGTCTGCGCACTCGAGCGACAGCGAGGAAGTTCCTGATGTGCAGGCAAGTTCTCCAGGTCAAATTCTTTGATTAGAGTGGCAGCAATAGCTTGCAATACTACCTTTCGCAAAGCAGTAATTTCGTAGCATTGAGGTCATTGTGTAATAAGGTGGGCTGTTCTGTGTTGAACAGGGTTTGGAGTCGGAGCAAGTTCCAGAACTACGGGCTGCGATCATCGATCATCCTTTCTATCCAGAGATGGTTCTTGCCCATGTCAGAGTCTTTAAGGTAATGACGTCAAACGTGTTACTATGCAGTTGGCATGTCGATTCAATGTAAATTTAAGCCGCAAAGGATTGGTTCATGCGATATTTACTATCGTAAAACATTTCGCTCTGCGCTGCAGATCGGTGCCCCTAGACGTCTGATCAACAAATTAGATGACCTGACGAGGAAGTTTCAACAGTACCAGAACTGCGACACGTTGAAAATTGGCACCGACCCTGCACTCGATCACTTCATGGTGCATTTCTCACTCTTATGTACTCATCCTTTGCATATGAAAGCACGTAATGAGTAAGAAAATCCAATCACGGACCACTTACATGAGCACATTCACTAACATTTCTTTAAAACCCCTCTTACCCCAGAACCTATCCTGGATGTGGCAATTGCTGAGCATCGTTGTTGTCAAGTTTTCCATGAAAAACTACAATAGGTTGACGTATGATTTGAAACTTCCCATCTGCAACATGGAATATGTGAGTTAACGTCATCTAGTATCTTCGGACTGAGGCTGGCATTTTTCACACTATACTGTTACAACAGAGGTCATACGTGGACATGCTCACTAAATTCGCTGAGGACTTGGAGGAGCCTTTCAACAAGTTCATGCAGTTCAAGGATAGCACTACCAAAGCTCTGGAAGGCATCTGCGGCCACTACGTTGAAAGTAAGTCCATAGTCAGCTGGTTTGTAAATGCGTCGTGATTATTGGAACAAAATTTTTCTGGCTTTGCGTAGGATTGTGCCAAGTCTTTTCAGAAAGTAGAGATAAGTGTCCGTATCTGAGCTGGACTTGAATTCTTAGAATAAGACTCCCTAATGACAAGTGATAACATTGCGGTGACAATTACTGGATGGAAGAAGGCTATCGCATTCAGTGTCCCATGGAAACCTGAAACAGATCATGGTGCAATCTCCAAACCAATTGGACTGGCTGACGGTAAAAGCGACACCCTGATCTCCATCAATCCTCGATTCCTTCAACTCTCTCTCTCTCTCTCCCCCCCCCCCCCCCCCCCCCCCTCGCCCTCCATGATATTTGTTATGCCTCGCATATTGTTGCCCGATGAATTTCCCATGAATCTTAATCTTCTAATTATGCATACTAATTTTTCTCTACTCCAAAGTGTTCTAGCAATATTAGAAACTGCTGTTTCATTTATTTTATGCACAAAAATGAGAATAAGTTCAGGCCATCACAGTGTAATTTAGGTTGTAGGATTATCTAGAGTTCTCACCCATAATATTTGACCACTAATGGTTGTACTAGTGAGCTTGACATGTTACAATCAGAGATGACGTAGGGTACTCGAGTTTACAGCTAGAAGAATTAACTTGCTAAATACAGCAGATGGGAGTTCTCATGGACTGAAGACGTTCTAATTTGCTTTGAGTACTGAGCTCATCATCATTACATTAATGTGAAGGACTATTGTCGGACTGGACGTAGACTGTAGAAAGAGGTCACAACCATCAACTTTGAACGGTGCCTTACCTTTGATCCATCAGCCGTGCCGAACACATCGGAACCGAAATATTCGAAATATTTAAATCGATATAAAACTGCTGTACTTATTCAGGCTGCACATCATGAAGCTTTTCACTGTAACCCAAACAATGTGGGATTCTTCTTACCAGCTATCAGACGTAGTTCTTGCATGAATTGGGATTTTTTTCTACATATGAAAGTGTGGCAAGGGAAATTAGTTTGCTGCGCCCTCAGTGTGCCTTCTGCGTAGATCTATGGGAACCCACCTGAATTCTAGGGCGGTGTTTGCGTGATATCTCCACCTTTTGTTGTCTAAGCTAAAGATGATTGACACAACTGCCTTAACTACAAGATGTAGGTGCGGGGTCTTTCCTGTGCCTACATTGCAGTCGGGGCAAAAGCAAAAAAGTTATCCAGCTTCTTTACTTGCTTAAGAAAAAATGCACTGATTATTCTACTTGTTCACTTCAAGAAATGAATATTTGACAGAAAAGTTATGTAAACATGTGCAGCCACACCAGATGAGGACGACAACAACGGATTCGACATCGGCCCCATGGAATACGGAGCACAAGCCAGCGATGATCTGTACCTGCCGGCGGATGAGAACTTAATGTATCCCTTAGATATAGACGAGAGTGTTGTTGTTGACCCTATGGCATCTGACGAAGAGATCAAGAAAGCCCTGAGGAAGAAATATGGTCGCCACATCGGAGAGCTCAAAGCTGAGTTCAATCGTGTGCGCAAGAAAGGGAAGCTGCCTTCCAGTGCTCGCTCCATCTTGAAGGACTGGTTCAACCGCCATTCTTACTGGCCTTACCCTTCAGTACGCACATCCTCTAATCTCTCGCACGGGAAAGTTGTTACAACAATGTTGTTAACGATGAAAACCAACTTAAGTCGTTACGATATGGTTAAAGTAGCCCATACCAAGTTATTTTAAGGAGATATCACCATAGAAAAACAATTAAAATAATGACGCTGCTTGTCTTCTAGAAGTTCTAACCAACTGTCAAGTGCACTCTACACAGGAGATGGAGAAACAGTACCTGCAAAAACTCTGCGGTCTAAACCTAAAGCAAATTAACAACTGGTTCATCAATGAGCGCAAGCGGCACTGGAGCTGCGAGGGTAAATGTATGCACCCCAACACTAAGTTTTACAGCAACGCCAACGGCCAGTGCAATGGTCATCTGGAGTAGGAACAAAGGATTCAAGTGGCCTAGGTGAAGGTGATCTGAACAGTCTGAATCAGCCCAAGTGCCGTCGCATTCGACAGTGTCCTTTTATAATCCGCCCATACTCGCAGTGCAGGCAAGAATCCAGCATTTAGCAGCTATGTAATACCGCCCTCTCTTAACGAATCGATGAGCAGACTCACCAGTGCTCATACTTCGACTGGACTGCGACCAAAGATCTTCGACCAGACTCCTGCAGATAACTGTTTTGAAGGATATTCGTTTTTTCCAACTTTTCGAAATGAAGTGGGTCATGTTTTTAGATACGATGAGGTTCAAACTAGATAGACTTCATGTATCGGACCCCTCCAGTTTTTGAAGCATGTAGATGGTAAAAAAGAGAATAAAATACCTGTACCAACATGAAAACATGGGTTAGATGATGTCACAGGAGCTGTGTCAGAAACAGCTTTCTAATGAAATCCTCAGGCTCATAGTAATCGTCGCTTTGCTCGAAGCTGAACTGCAAACACTGAACTACAATGATGAATGCCTTGAAACAATATTATGAAAACAGTTTTCATATTATACCACAACAATGGCATTTTCAGCCAGTTTTTCACAGGAGGTGCATTCGAAGCCAGTTGGGTTCACCGGTTGACACTGAAATTGATCTTATGCTGTCAACCCAACTCAACAATCCAAGTGAATTTGGCAAAGCTTGAATATGTTACATCACAAACTTCATCGACTGTAGTTTGCATGCTGGGTCGATTAAGTGCCATGAGAGATGCACAATCAGAATTGTTTTAAAATCTCATTTTAAAAAATAATAATAATCATCAATGGTGTACATTATGCAACTATATGTGAAAAGAATGAAGAATTGATTTAGAATTTTCTAGGTTTTTGCAAGTACACATTTACACATATTATATTTAATGAATTTTTATACTTTAATTTTTTATGGCTAAGGTGTAATAATAATAATAATAATAAATCTAAAGATTACAACAAACCTTAATAGCCTAAAGAGACATCTAATATAGGATCCTCTTAAGAAAGATACAAGATGCATAGATAAAATAAAGATGAAATGTTTGGATCCAAATAAATTGTCTAAAAGAGATCTATTACAAATTGATCACCACATAAATTATTGAGAAAATAAATCTTGATGCATTCTTGAGTGCTTAACTACTTTTTGTTGTACTTTGAGAATCTTATGTATTATCTATATTCTAGACTAATGACATATTAGAGACATACATATTAATCTTAATATTTATTTAAATAAGAAGAGTTAGGAAGAAGTAAATAAATTTGATAATTTCTTATAGATTTGACTTTCTAAGTCTTAAGCAATAGTAATTTTAATTTCTTCTTGAATATACATATTTTTTCATTTTTATATGTCATCTTTCTTTGAAACACATTCTACCTATTTATTTACATTCTTTAAGTTCTCATCCTTAATATGAATATATTACATAAATTCATTTGATATATTATTTGATTATTGAGATAGCTAAATTATTTATAATATAAATCATGCAAATCAATTAAAAAATACATAACTTTATTATTTTTAATAGGTTAAATAATAGTAAGATGTGACAATTGGATCAAAGAATAAAATGGTCTATATATATTTTTGAATAGACAAGCAAATTTTGGATTCAAAGTATTGTATAGTTTGTAAAAAATCTTGTGTAAATCAAATATAGTAGAAAATATAATTTGACTTAGATTTTTATTATTATAGATTATACATGATTTTTTTGTGAATGTAATGGAATAACTAACATTAATTAGTTTTTCTATAGACATTAGATTTCAACATACACTAAGCACATATAAAATATTAGATAAAGCTTTATTATCAATACAAGAAAATTTTCTAAAAATATTAAATTATATTTTATTAAAAATTATAATATTAATACCAATAGAAGTATTTATTTTTTATTTTTTTTAATAATTTTTAATCTCTAGTCACATAACTAGAAGCAATATAATTGATAAACCAATATACAATATTATACTCCATTTTATTTGCTTTAATATACTTCTTTGGTATATAGTAGCCTTTTTCATATTGAATTTTATAATATTTTCAAAGATCATAACTTTTAATGAAGTAAGCTTGAATTTGATTGCAATCCTTAAGACAACACATGGTAGAAACTTATCATTGAAAAATTACAATTTTTTGTCAAGATGCTTTAAATCACACTAAGATTTTTAATATCTTACTTTATTGCAATAAATATAGGTATTCATTGGTCCATGATCTTATTCTATACCACCATGTATTAAATGTTCTTGTCTTCAATAAACATACTCCTAATAATAGTATTTATAAACATATATACCTTGGATATGAAATCTAGCCATGTAAATAGTCTCTTCACATACTTCTTCATTGTAATCTTTCTTTCAATATTCCTTAGTTTTCATGCATTCTATAAGCATGGTGTATGTAGGCTAAAGAGTTTTAATAAAATTTGATACAAATTATGAAATAAAAAATCTCCAATTGTTAAATAATCCTTGTAAAATTATATACATGACTTTTATGAGTTATATCTCAACATTGATATTGACAAGTTTATTAATTAGTTTCTTAATATATTTGAAGTAGTCTTCTATAGATGTTTCTTTGATCATGATGATATTTTGGAGTTGTTTTTAAAGCAATAACTGTTTATGGAGTCGTTCACTACCAAATTATTGCTTGAAGTGAGTCTAGCATATAATCAAGACAACATAATAATTCTTGACAATTGCTAGAAATTTATTATACATTACACCTATAAGAAAAAAAATGGCTTTAACCTTTGTCTTCTTTCTTTCAAAAGAAATGAATGGTATTTAAACATCATTTTTTTTTCAATATTAGGGATAATAAATCTATTAGCAGCATTAATAGTACCAACATGTAATGTTTCAAATATAAATTTGTCCTAAATGTCATCTTGCATGAATAAGATCTTTACACAAACTCTCCATGTGGCATAATTGTTTATTCTATTAAGTTTATTAAGATTAAAAAATAATATAGAAAGTTCTATGATTACAACTATTAAAGACAATAATTAATAATATAGAATATAATTAAGATCGAATCTTTAATCAAGTTAAAATATAAAAAGTATTGAAAAGTAATATGAAGAATAAACAAAAAAATTGATTTTGAGATTTAATTTCCAAACAAGACTCAAGTTGACTTAGAAAAAAACAAAATAGAAGGAAATCTTGCTTTGATACCATGTTGTAAAATACTTAGACATATTTGATCCAAATAAATTAAGATAAAGTACAACTACATAAGTATCTTATTGTAAAGAAATGAATGAAGTAAACTTATGGAAGTTCTGAAACTGTGGAGAGAAATGCAATAAACATCTAAAATGAATATAATTAATTATGTAGTAACTCTAAGTCATAAATCTAAACTAATCTACATCAAAATTGTGGTCATTATAAAGTAGTAGAGAACAATTTGGACAAACAGACAAAAACTAAGTTATGTTGTGAACTATTATGCTCATGAAGGACTAATTGTGAATAATGGAGATTAGGCTAAACATAATATCTACATTTCTAATACTTTTATCAAATAAGATTGTATATTTAAATGAACCAAACTTACTATTAAAATTAGAATAGTAACCATGGATTTTTTTATATTTTTTTATATTTTAATCTTATAAAAAATACATAAAATATTTTACTTAAATATTATTCATAAAATATATTCTATAAACACCAATAAATCAAATTTTATTTGAATCTTTTGACTCAAAACCGTGTGTCAAGAGTTGTTGAGTTTTGGCCATTGTGGTGAGGCTGTTTGAGGGAGGGTCTAATAGTGCCCTAGTTTCTGTGCAAAATATATTGAGCACAATCCTTCCTCTCTTGTAGCTCTTTTTTATGTAGTTGTCTTTATTTCTGAAGCGTTTTCTAACAACCACAGAGGTCGTTACTCCTCGACGGGGTGTCACTATTCAGAGTACACGTATGTCAAACTAATTGTAACACGGTTAGCCTTCCAACACATACTTTGAAGACTCGATCAGCAATTGGTGTAAGAGCTCGTTATGCTGCATGTTGAAAGAACTACACCTCTGCCCGCAGCGGGAGCAAACGTTTCTCGAAATGGCAACAATGCTAAAATTATTTCACTACTTCAAGCGTGCACTAGATTTGGTGGAAAGGTAGGTATTGGATTCTTCCTCCACCTGCACGAGAAGATGATCACGTATCCTAGCGGTACAACCATCGTCTTTCGAGACAAATGCTCACTCATCATCTCTGTCGCGAGCATTCTACAATCACAGTTTTCATGTTAAGATATCCTAACTTTCTTAGAGTAAGTACAGAAACATCGTTGCATCAACCCGAATCTACTGCTCTGAAATTCATGGCCAATTGCAGTGGTAAGGAAATTCAATGAAGCTAAAATCTCTGTGAGGGACATCAATCGAATGTCGTGCCTGGTGGCGTCGTCCAGCGGGTAGTATATTGCTAGCGAGCAGGTCTTGTAGCTTGGGTTCTCCCCACCCATCATAGTTTGGGATTACGCAGACCTCAAACCGATTTATAAAAAGGTGACGCGTTGTAAACTCACATTAAAGCATTCGAAACTGCTGAAGGAGACTACAGTAACCTGAGTGCTTAAGGACTTTCGGGACCGGAGTCGGTGATTGCAGGTGACGGTTCAACTACGAGTTGCTCATCTCATGTTGGGCAGAGACGATTGAAAGTTCGTCATCAGGTGAACTGTATCCCATGAGGCCATTTGCGAAAGCCCTACCCTGATCGACTGCGTCATCTCTGCAAAATGGGCCAACTTTGCGCTCAACATACTCATCACAAAAACCGTCAAGAAAATAAACATGTGGAGAGTAAATGCCGCGAATCGTGAGCTCTATTCAGCTTGGTGAGATACCAGAAATTAAACATGAAACAATCAATGAGAGGTAGGGGGATACTTGTTCCTCAATTCTTCAAAATCGAAATCAATTAAATCCTGAAAATCTTCAAAGACCGTTTGGTCACAAGCACCGACTAATCGTTCATCCCTGCAGATGATTGACGACAAGGAGACGTAGATGTGAACTGGAACCTGAACAGTCCAGGTGTGGTATAAGAATCCTGTAATAACAAGATATAGTTCAGTGAATAATAATCTCTGTATTTATTATTTTAATGATAAAGTCTGACAGGCTTTATTCTGCCACAGGTGGTGCTGGCTGAAACGGCGCGACTCTGGACAGGGAATATTCTTCCTAGATCCTCACCACATAAGCGGGTTCGTTACTGTGCTCTAACGGCTTCCTAATTTGTGGGACATGAAAGAAACGGGGATTCTTCGGATCAGATTGCAGTAAACTTTGCGTGAGAACCGAGATTCCATCAACCAGAAGTAAAATACCTTTGCTTATGTTGAGAATGTTTTGAGAGACACAAGAGTAGTTGGAAGTAATGCACACATACTCTCATGTTTAGAAGAAGAGGGAGCTTCTTCTTATCTGTATATTGATGTGGTTGTCTCTTGTATACAAAGAGAAAAGAGAAGATAAATAGTTTCTTCCCACTACATTCCAAATACTATAGTTACAGTATTTATTATAAACTATAGTAAATATTATAGAGAGGGCTGACTATATTTAATGCTCTCAACACTTCTTTTCACTCATCATAATATTTATATAACATGAAATTTGCATAGGATTATGATCTGTACTTTTCTATAATCTTGTGAAATCAATAGTTGTTGCCTCATTAAAACCTTATTTAAAAAAATCTTATCTAAGAAAACCTTATTATATTTAATGACAAAATCATAGATGAAGGAAAAAGAATACATCATTTTTTTTAATTATTTAAAGAATTCATTAACTTTTTTGTTGAAGAAAAATAAGCCATCACATGTCAATGCCATAAGTAAGTTGGTGATGGTTACATAAAGGAAGAACTTTGATAAAAAAATCAAGAAGATTGTTTTTAGATTCAATTTTCTTGATTTTAAGTGCTTGATTAGTAATCAAGTCATAGGTATAACTAAAATACTTTGGATCAATATGCTTTGTCCTATCTCCTTTAATGAAACCAATTTATATTTGTGCAACACAAGCACTATTATCTTCATATAAGATAGTTGGAGAAACATCATATGAAAGTCAATAGATTGTTTGAATGAATTTATTGATTGATTGCAACTAAATACATTCTCGAGATACTTCATGTAAAGCAATAATTTCTACATGATTGGATGAAGTTGTAGTTATAATTTGTTTTACTAATTTCCATAATATTATAGCTCCATGTCTTAAGAATACATAGCTTGTTTGAAATTTAGTTGTTATAATATCAGATTTATATCATGTATTAAAATATTCAACCAATTTTGGATCTGTAGATCGTAAGTAGTATAATCCTAAATCTTTAGTGCCTTTTAAATAATGTAATAAATGTTTGATGCCATTCTAATGTCGTAGTATTGGACATACACTGTGTCTTGCAAGAACACTAACTGCAAATGTAATATCTGATTTTGTAGATGTGGCTAAATATAAAAGTATTCCAACCACTGCAAGGTATTGATATTAATCTCTTAATATTTCTTCTCCTTCCTTATATAGATGGTATAGATCATTACCATCATAATCATGTCCAATTATTAGTATTGACAATAGATAAACATCAATTATGTTGAATCTCCACAAGATTTGTCTAATATACATTAGCTGGTAGAAAAAAAAATACTATCATCTATGAGATGATTAATTTGAAGACCAATATAGATTTTTTTTTTTTTTTTTTTTAGCATTTTTATTTCAAATTCACAAATAAATAAGTTAATAGGTGCAATACATGTAGATCTAATATCTATTAGGTTAAGATCATTAACATATACAACAATAATTATAAAATCAATTTTATCTTGTTTGATTAAAAAAATAAAGGATTAGTGGATGACTTACGAACTTATTTGTATTTAAATAATCTTAAAAATATTGATACTACATGCGTCCAAATTATTTTAGACCATACAAGGCCTTGTGTAATTTAATACTACAATATTATCTTGGAACAAGTCAATTTGGAGTTCCTATTTTCAAACTAAGTAGAACTTTCATATAAATATTTACAACAAGAGAATCATATAGGTACGTAGTTACTACATCCATGAGACAAATCTTAAGAGTGGCATGAACTACCATTCTAATAATATATTAGAATGTAATTGAATCCATGATTGAAAAATATGTAGATTCATAATCAATGCCAAATCGTTGGATAAATTCTTCGTTAATAAGACAAGCTTTATAGCAAGTTATTTGAAACTTAACATCTTGATTATGTACTAATATTATTTTATATTCGATATGGCAAGATATAAGAGTGTCCGAAATTAGACCAAAGACTTTCTTCTTATGTAAAGAGACATATTTTTCTTTGATGGTAGGTTTCTATTATAACCAATTAAAGCGACACATCACTTCTTCGATGGTTTGAGGTTTGAGATCCTCTTTCTTGCAAAAAAGAACTTCTACAATCATGCATGCAAATTATTCATGTATTGTAATAGATGGTCTATTCCAAATGTTGTTTATAGCATAATATAGAAAGAAATAATTCTATATTCAAATTGATTTATTCTTCCTATTTTCAAGGTTTTTTATTGCATAAGATGAAGATATAATTTGCATGAACATATCATCAATAATTGATGGTTCTATAGGTTTAGTAAAAACTTCTACAAAAATAATACCAAAATTAGTAAATATTATATATATTTTTTTTATGTGGTTGTTTATTTGGTCCACAAGCTATTTTAGTTTTTTATATTATAACTTGAAGTATATTAGTTAGTAGTATTGCAATTTGAGCAAGTGCATTATAAGCCTTATTAATCGAAACTCTTGTAATCAAAGGCGCATCATTGAAGCCATCAAGTGTTTCATTTGTGATTTGTTTTAGATACAAAATCTTAGTAATTTCAGTTTTAGCCAAAGATATTCTAAGATTAGGATTTACTGTAAATATTTTTGATGCTCTAAATATAAGTATTCTATTTTTTTATTGATAAGTTACTCTTCTTTGAAGAGATGGGAATACATTTTCTTCAAAACAACAATTTTAAAGACGTGTACATAATAATGTGCCAATTGATGGATCAACAATGTGAATAATGCTTGATGAATCAAACCCAACATATATGCCTTCTTGTCAATGAGCTCCAATAGTATGCTACTGAGGTTCTCGTATTGGAATCTAAGCATGGCAATCAAACACCCGTAGATGAAATATATTAGGAGCAGGACTTGAAATGAGCTCTTGTGGTGTAATAATTTTAAGAATAAAAAGATAAAAGTGTAAGCCTAAAATCCACCACTCTATGGATTTAATACTACACAATGAGTTCAAGAGGTAGAATGGAAGAACCCCCAATTGTGAAATTGTTAGGTTAATTAAAATATGGATGTTTGTAATTCAATTAAAATTAGCGCCTTCCAAACAATGGTTACCGATATTAAATTAAAATATTAGATGAAATTCACCACACAAAAAAAAGATAAAAGTAATTAATTAAGTTTTTCTTATTGATTCACAAATAAGAATAAAAACTTGAGTTTAAATTAAAAGTTAAAAGTTAAAGTTAAAAGTTAAAAATTAAAGTTAAATATTAAATTCAAAAGTTAAAGTTCAAAGTTTAAAAATTTAAGTGAGAATATTAAAGGTTAAAAGTTAAAAGTTAAAATTTATTAGTCAAAAGTTGGAATGTGGAGATTACGAGTTACTGTGAAGATAAAAGTAAAAATAAAATAAGAGGGGTAAAAGCGAAGGTACCTTGACAACGCCAAGGATTGAAGGCAGCGACCCCCTTCTACTCCAAAACTTGCCAAAAATTTTAATTAGCTCCAAATTGAATGATTCAAAAGTTGTTGCAAGGTTAAATTAAAGACGCTCCTGCTCCAATAAATCTCATTGCAATCTAATGACCCAGTCGTGAGGATTGCTCCTTTGAAGTTGAGTGATCCAAACTGCCGCGGCGACCAACCCCCTTCACTTAGAAATTCGCTAAAAATTCAAATTGTCTTCAAATTCAGCGAAAATTATGCCCTTTAAAGCTTAGCTTACAAATCTTGATGCTCCCAAAATTTCAAATGAATCCAGTTATCAAGCACTGAGAAATGCCTTCCCAAACTCGATTAATCCAAACTGCGAAGGCAGTCGACCCCCTCACACTCAAAATTTCACCAAAAATTCAGTTCAACTCCAAATGGAGCGAGTCTTACCTTGTTGGAAAGCTAACAACAAAAGCTACAACCACAAAAAAATCACATTGGAAATAAAACAATTGAATGACTGATGGAGGGAAATCTGAGGCTCTTGAAACCCTTGGAGTAATTGGGAGGCAAAGGGGGCTATTCACCACAATGAAACGTGTTTTAAGACCCAATGACTATCATTCACAACTTGAAATCCATGCACACCCACCCACAAAATTCACAATGAGATTTAAAATCTAAATGAAATTAAAATTAGGATTTTTGGCCAAATTTTAGCATGGCTTTGCCTTTTACGAAAAGAGGAGAGAGAGAGGGCTTGGAAAACCAAGCCTCTCTTATACAATTGAGTGGAGGCTCGTAGAAGGGTGACTACATCTCCACCCTTGATTTTTCAAATCCCTAATCTAGATCTACAGCCTTCATTCATCCAAGAGCCAATCTCGTTATCAAGGTTGATGGCCCTTGTAAGTGGTCAAGAAGGCATTTTTTTGTAAATCTAACTTCACTATTGTATTCAAAACACCTTTTTAAGCTAAGATCGACTACTCACATGCCCCAATCCATGCTCAATTATAATTTCCATGGAAGTTTTTACTTACAAGGATCTTGGTAATTTTTTTGTGAAATTCTTCAAAATGAGAATTTCATTGCTTCTCTTATATTTTAAAGGAGAGGTTGCTGATCTTCTTTTCTTCACTCCACAAGGTAAATCCGGTGCCACCATTGCATTAAAGAGACTCCCATTAAGTAGAAGAACCATCATGCCGCTTAAATTTGCCGAATTTGGAGGAAAAATCCAAAATTACCATTGCTAACTTTCCTAAATCTTTTAGAGAATTATAATTCCAATCCCTAAATCATGTGAATGATTATAGACGTACTCATTGGCTTTTAGTCAACCTTTATAGTAATGACTAACAACCTCTAAATTATTAAACTAACTAAGTTGCTATTCTAATTTTTTAACTTTTGTCATTTTAGTCCTAATTAACCTAAATCAAGGAATTAGGCTATGATTTATACCATGAGGGGTTGTAATCCTAAAAATTCTATAAAATTTAATTTTACTTATATAAATCCTAATATAACATGTTTAATTATCATAAAATAGAAAAATAACAAAAATTTAAATTTTAGAGTATAATTGAGAGCTGATAAGAGGCATATTAATATTACATCATGCAAAACTTTATGATCCCACATAGATGTAGGTAAATTTACTTGAAGAAGGAGTGATCTAGTAATGAGTTGTATATGCTTTATAAATGACTCTGCAATTCTATTTTGAGCATGTTCTTATAAAACACAATATGTCAACTCAATCTTTATCAAAATATAATAGTCTTCAAAAGAATTTGATGTAAATTCTTTTTTATTATTCATATGTAATTTTTTAATAGAATAATAAAGAAAATATACCTAGAAATAATTAAGCATAGATATAAGATTGGAAAACACCATATTTTAAATTAATTATAATAAAACATGTGATTGTTTGCTTCATGCATTAACAAAGATCAAAAAATAACAAAATGGTCTAAATATTGGATTAATAGGAACACAATTATGACCATACAATATTTTAAATATTGGTGATAGCTCTCATAGAAATTTCCAAATTAAAGGCCGAGCAATCATCTTACCTTGCATACATGCACAACATAATTCCATAGAACTTGAATTTGCAGGTTTTAAATTATGTCCAATTATACATCAAATTATTTTCTAAAATGATGTAGATCTTGGATATTCCAATCGTCCAAGCCAAAGAAAAATATGACTCTTTATGATAGATGATGCAAAATTAAATATAATGAAAGACTAGATTGCAATCCAATATAAATCATTTGTTGCAAAAAAGGCTTTTTTCAATAACTTTATGATTCTATATAAGAACCAAAACCTCCCACCTATCTAGAATGGTGGTTGAGATGAAATAATCATTGGCACACATATCTTGATAGCTGATCAAACTTCAAAGTATTGAAGATGCAAATATTGCATGTATACATTTTATAATGGAATCCATAGATAATTTTACCATCATTGTTCTCTCTTAGAAAAAAAAATGCATTTGCTCTAACCATAGTCATCAAATTTTTAGTTTTCTAAGTTAAAAATTTTTAATAAAAAATGGCTTATTCCATAAGATAGTATATGTTGTTGCAAAATCAATGAATGCATCATTTGATTCATCATTAGAGGTTTTTTCCTTCATATAAGCCTCTAAATCATCAATATCAATTGAATTTATGGATACATCCATGGTATAAACTTCACGAGTCTTAGTTTAAAGTTTTTTATTTTCTTAGAATATTTTAATAAGTTATTTTGAAGTATAGCATATATGTGCTAAATGTCCAATCATTCCATATATATAGTAAGAACATATATCTATAATTTTTTTTCCATTGTAATTAATAATAGAACATTTATTCTTTCATTATGGGCAGAAATGGTCACAACTATGACTACCTTAGTGCTTATGAATATCTTTTTTGTATTTATATAATTTTTTCTTAGATTTTAAAATATTAAGTGTATGAGATTTTCAAATTGTGGTTCCAAGAGGATGAGCTTTTGTATTACATAAAAGTAGCTCATTTTTATTCTCTACAAGTAGATAAGATATGAGATTAGGATGATTCTGAGATTCTATGTTCATATATTGTTGAGCAAGTATAGCAAATGGAAGAAGAAATGTAAAGAAAGTTTTATTAATCATTTTTTTTAGAGATGTTTTATCCATACAACTATAGTTAAGAGACAATACAATAAATTTCATTGTTGAAAGCATTTAAATTTGAAAAATCTAAGACACATAAATATATCCAATTATAATGTGCATGCAAAAGAAAAATGGTTTTTTGATGATCAAACTTAAATTTAACATTCTTTTAAAGTTCGGCTAGATCTTCCATTTTCAAATATTGATGCTACAATATAGATATAAGATAATGACAAAGAAAAGAAGTATTTTTCAACAAATAGTAAGAAAATAGAAGTACTTATAATAAAAGATTCTTCAAATAGGATTTTATATGAGAATTGTTTTGTAAATAAATTTACTTTTGCTATTTTTATCCATAATAGATAATTATTTCTATTATTAACTAATAATAGAAATAGAAGAATTTAAAAATATTAGGATGGAATGATGATAATTGGAACCATAGTAAAGGCAGTTGAATATATTGAAGCACTCATTACAAATAAGTCTGTAAAGAAAATACAAGATCAAGTAGAAAAATTGAATAAAATGCACCTTGAAATATAAAGCTAAATAAAACAATAAAGTTGAACTTAAAATCGAAAATATTAAGAATTTGGAGAGTTTTTTTTTTTTCAAAAATAAAGGTCTACAATGGATTGTAGCAATAATAACAATAGACAGTAGCAACAATTGGTGGCGAGGTATGGCAGCTTGGCCGCAAGGTTGTGAAGTACCAAAGAATATCAAGCACAGAGCAGTTTAGCAGTAATAATAGTAGCAGGGTATAGAGTGATGCATCAGTAGTAGCAACAATAAATATAGTAAAATAGAATGCAACAGCAGCAAGATATAGAGCAATGTAGCAATAGCAGCAATATGTACAATAAGGTAGGTTATATCAATAGTAAGGTAGAAAAAAATAAATAAAATAAATAAATAAAATAAAAATAAAGAATAGGTAACTAAAAGGGTACACACAAGTTTTTAAAAACCAAGACTAATGCATAGGAATAGTCATGCTTATAATGTATTGAGAATGTTTTGAAAGACACATAAATAGTTGGAACTAATGTGCATATAAAAAAATAAAAGAGTATATAGAAGAAGAGGGAGCTTCTTCTTATTTATGTATTAATATAGTTATTTCTTAAATACAAAGAGAAAGAGAGAATATAAATAATTTTTTTCATTACATTCCAAACATTGTAGCTATATTATTTATTATAAACTATAATAAATATTGTGAAAAGTGTTGGCTATATTTAATGCTCTCAACGATTTACATGCAAAAATGAGAAAATGATCATTGGCTACAGGAACCTGAGCTCATGCACTACAAATAGGAAAAATTATAGAACATAATTGGTAGCACACATCAAAGAATAAGAGATTATAATACTACTAATGATAAGGTACCTAAATATTTCTAAAGCTTCTAAAATCAAGTTTTTACTTCAATTCTCTACCTTCAAATATTTTCTTTATTTAAGAAATTTGCTGACCTAGAAAGGAATATAAATCTCTATATTTTACATCCATAGCAAATTGCTACAAAAATTATATGAAAACTCTATATGATTGCACATGCAAGGCATGTCAATCCTCCTAAAGCTAACAATGATCTTGTAGGTTTATGTGTGGAAAATTGTATATGATGCTTAATTGATTGATTAAATAAGAATTATCTAATATTTTTAGATATAAAAAAATATAAGTAAATAAAAAAATATGTTTGTAGACAAGCAAGAGGTATATATATACATGGCTTAAAGAGGCTCTAATCATGGATTATTTTTTCAAAAAAGTAATTTATACAATTTTTTTAAATAATTAGTTATTATTGTAAAATGAGAATATATTGAATTTTTAATTTTCATGATATTATCATTTTTTAATAAAATAAAATTAATATACTATCATTTTAATATAACATATTTAATATATGATTATTTTAATATAAGATTAATTATTAATCCTAATAATATTTATAATTTTTTTTTATGATTATTATTATTATTATTATTATAATTATTATTATTATAACATGTTAAACATATTATTTTTAATATATATCACATATCAAACCTTAAACTAGTAACTTGAATTAAGCCACTTATAATTGGAATAATATAATTATAAATTTATTATTAGAAATTTTATATTTTATTTAAATTTGATAATCTAGATTTAGATGTAATTTATTTCTTTTATAATTTCTCATATTGAAGTATTTAAATTATTTAAATCATATAATTTCTTTATTTTATCTATATGTTATTTTTATGATATTAAGATTTTTTAAGGTATTCTTTAGTTTCTCTTAAACTTGTCAATTCAAATTTTTTTATTTCATATTAGTATATAATTTCTTTTTTCATTGATATGATATTATCAATTTTAATAAAAATTAAAACTAATTAAGCATTGACTTTGCTAATAAGAACCAATCTTCTTACATCAAACTTTTGATGTTTATTTTAAATTGTATAGGACTTTTTTATTTTAATTACTTTTTGAATTTTTTTGTTCTATCAAGTTTTTTGTTCCTATAAAATAAAACATCTAATTTTAAAATTTTATTAGATGTTTTATTAGTAGACTATAGGAACAAAAAACTTGATAGAATTTATAATATGCAATTGCTAAAACAACAAGTTTTATTTCTATTTTGGCTATATTTATTTTTATCTACACATAATTATAAAATCAAATTTTATAATTTTAAAGAATTAATTCTTACAATTGTCAACTAATTCTTATGTGAGATTGTATTTGAGTGTACATATATATATATATATATATATATATATATATATGCTTTTAATTGCATGTGTTCATCTATTTATCTTTGATGAATTGTTCAAAAAATTAAAGACTAAAATTAGATCATAAAAATAAAGGTTAAAAAACTCCTTGATTTTTTCAAATAGAAATCTTTACCAATTTGATATTTTTGTCATTTGAATACTGTTGAAATTATTAAATGTAGGTGACGCTCTCCATACTATTTACTATAATCTATAGTATTTATTGTAGCTACAATGTTGAAAATGTAGTGTAGAGACACTATTTATCTTCTTCCCTTCTTTTTTCTATAAAAGATATAATCCTATCAATAAACTCACTTCTTCTATATGTGTGTTTATATATGTATGCATATTACTTCTAGCTACTCTTAGCTCTCTTTCTCTAAAAAATTCTCAACACATTATTAATACAATTACTATTATATTCTAGTCTTAGTTCTTAAAATTTTATGTGCATTTTTTCCTTCATTTTTTCCTTCATTTTTTTCTAAATTTTTTTTTCATTCTTGTATTGTTGTTGTTGTTGTGTTGCTATTGGTATTGTTGTACTGCTATTGCTATTGCTATTGTTCTTATTCTCTGTTAATGCTGCTGCCACTGACTACCACACCTTGCTGCTCACTACTACTGATTGCCACCAACTACCGCACCCTATTGCAATCCATTACAAACCCTTATTTTTGTGGGAAAAAAAAAAAAAAAAAAAAAAAAACCTAAATTTTTTTTAATATTTTTTATTTCAAGTTTCAACTTTATCATTTTATTTGGTTTTACATTTTAAGGTATATTTTATTCAACCTTTTCTACTTCAACTTATATTTTTTGTTCACAAATTTATTTATAATGGGTGCTTCAACATTCTCAATTGCCTCTACTATGTATCCAACTATCACCACTATATCCCAATATTTTTTAAGCTCTTCTATTTTTACCATTGGTTGTTGATGGAAATAATTATTTATTATGGATAAAAATGATAAAAGCAAATTTATTTGCAAAACAACTATCGGATGTAATTTTGTTTGAAGAATCTCCTACTCTAAGTACTTCAATTCTTATTGCTATCCATTGGAAAGCACTTCTTTTCCTTTGTCAATATCTTGTACTTCCATTATAATATCAATATTTAAAAATGGAAGATCCAATCAAGCTTTGGGAGAATCTTAAATCTAGATTTGATCATCGAAAGACCATTTTCCTTCCACAAGCACGTCATGATTGGACATATTTATATGTCTTGGATTTTCCAAATTTAAATGCTTTTAATAGTAAAATATATCATACTATCTCACAATGATAATTATGTAAACAGAGCATCTTTGAAAAAAAAAATGATTGAAAAAACTCTCTCTATATTTCCTCCTACATTCGTTGTGCTTGTACAACAGTATAAAAATATGAAATTTCAAAGTCATCATGATCTCATGTCCTATTTACTTCTTGTGGAGAAACAAAACAAGCTACTCTTGTGTAATGTAGAAGCTCATCCTATTGGAACTAAAACTCCAGAATCTTAGACACTTAATATTCCAAAGTCTAAAAAATAATTATACAAACATAGAAAAAATACTCATAAGTACCAGATCAGTCATGGTCATGACCATTTCTGCCTATATGGAAAGAATAAATGTTCTACAACTAATTATAGTAGAAAATAAAAATTAGAGATATATTCTTGCCATAAATGTAGAATAATTGAATATTTGGCAGATGTGTACTATAATTTAGAATACTTTGTTAAAACATTCTAAAAAAATAAGAAACTTTGAGTTGAGGCTTATGAAGTTTATATCATGGATGCATCCATGGATTCAATTGGTCTCAATGATTTAGAGGCTTACATGAATGAAAAAACCTCTAATAATGAATCAAATGATGCATTCATTGATTCTACAACAATACATACTATCCTACAAGATAGATAGTTTTTTATTGAAAAATCTTCAACTTGACAAACTAGAAATTCGATGACTATGGTTGGAACAAATGCATTTCATTTCCAAGAGAAAACAACAATGATAAAATTGCTTGCAAGTTCTATCATAAAATATAAACATACAATGTTTGAATCCTCAATACCTTGGAGTTTGATCAACTACCAAGATGTGCATGCCAATGGCAATCACCTCTCAACTCCAATTCTAGATAGGTGGGAGGTTTTGGTTTTTGAATAGAGCCATAAAGTTGTAGAAAAATCCTTTGTTGCAACAAATGGTTTATATTGGATTGCAATTTGGCCTCCTATTATATTTAATTTTGTATCATCTATATCAAAGAATCACGTTTTTCTTTGGCATGGATGATTGAAACATCCAAGATCTATATTATTTTGGAAGATGATTTTATGTATAATTGGGCATAATTTAACACCTACATATGCAGATTCTATGGAATTATGTCATTTATGTGTGTAAGGCAAGATGATTGTTCAACCTTCAATTTTGAAACTCCCACAAGAATTGCCACCAATGCTTGAAAGATTGTATGGTGATATTTGTAGTCTTATTAATCCAATATCTAGACCATTTTGTTATTTTTTGGTCCTCGTTGATGCATCAATCAAATAATTACATGTTTCATTATTATCATCTTGTTTCATTATTATCATCTTGTTTCATTATTATCAACAAGAAGGCATATATATATTGGTTTTGATTCACCAAGCATTATTCATATAATTGACCCATCAACTAGCATATTATTACATGCATGTTTTTAAAATTATTATTTTGAAGAGAACATATTTCTATTTCTTCAAGAATGAGTATTTAATTAATAAAGAAATATAATACTTGCATTTAGAGCACCAAAAATATTTACAATGAATCTTGATTTTAGAACATCTTTGGCTAAAAGTAAAGTTGCAAAGATTTTATATCTAAAACGGATTACAAATAAAACACCTAATGGCTTCAATGATGCATCTTACATTATAAGAATTCTAATTAATGAGGCTCAAAATGAACTTGCTCAAATTGCAATACCAGTAACAAATATACCTCAGGTTAAAACATCAAAAATTAAAAGTATTTATGGATCATATAAGTAATCATGAAAGAAGAAAGCTATAACATATAATGATTCTGGTATTATTTCTATCAAAGTTCCTACTAAATCTACAAAACCATCATTTAATGACAATATGTCCATGTACATTATACCTTCACTTCATGCAATAGAAAATCTTGAAATTAGGATGAATAAAATTAAGTTGAGTACAAAATCATTTGTTCTATATTGTGTTGCAAATAATCTTTGGAATAGACTATTTATTATAATAGATGAATCATTTGCATTCATGATGGCAGAAGATCTTTCTTATGAAAAAGAAGATCTTAAACCTCAAACCATTCATGAAGCGATGCATTACTCTAAGTGGTTAAAATAGAAAACTGACATTAAGGAAGAGTATGATTTTTAGATCAGAGGAAAGTCTTTGGTCCAATTGTAGATATTCTTACTTCTGGCCTTGTAGAATATAAGATGGTATTAATATGCAAGCAAGATGCTAAGCATCAAATAAACTGCTATAAAGCTCTTCTTATTGCTCAAGGATTTGGCATTGATTATGAATCCACATATTCTCCAGTCATGGATTCATATTATTGGAATGGCAATTCATGCCACCATTGACATGCATCTCATGGATGTTGTAACTGCATATTTGTATGGTTCACTTAATGTAGATATTTATATAAAAGTTCTATGTGGTTTAAAAACAAGAACTCCAAATGCACTTGCTCCAAGACGATATTGTGGTATTAACTTACACAAGGCCCTATATGATCTAAAACAATCTGGATGCATGTAGTATCAATGTCTCTAAGATTATTGAATTATAAATAAGTTTATAAGTGATCTATTAATTCCTTATTTATTTATTAAACAAGATAAAATTGGTTTTGGGATTATTGTTATATATGTTGATAATCTTAACCTAATAGGAATTAGATGTGCATGCATTGCATCTATTAACCTACTTATACATAAATTTGAGATAAAAATTTTAGGAAAAATAACTTTCTACATTGGTCTTCAGATTATGTATGTCACAGATGATAGTATTTTCCTCTATCAATTAATATATATTAGATAAATCTTATGAAGATTCAATATGATTGATGCTTAACTATTATCCACATTAATGGTTCGATGTGGTCATCATGGTTATGATCCATACCATCCGTGCGAAGAAGAAGAAGAAATATTGGGAGAGCAATATCCATATCTTATACCGATTGGAGCACTTTTATATTTAGCCACATCTACAAAACCAGATATTGTATTTGTAGTTAGTGTTCTTACAAGACACAGTGCACATCCAATACTATGACATTAGAATGGCATCAAACATTTATTATATTATTCAAAAGGTACTAAAGATTTAGGATTATACTACTTATGATCTACAGATCCAAAATTGATTGAATATTTTGATACAGAGTATAAATCTAATATTATAACAACTAAATCTCAAACAAGCTATATATTCTTATGATATGGAGCTGCAATATCATGGAAATCAATGAAACAAATTATAACTGTAACTTCATCCAACCATGCAAAAATTATTGCCTTACATGAAGCATCTCAAGAATGTATTTGGTTGTGATCAATCAATAAACTCATTCAAATAATCTATGGAATTTCATATGATGATTCTCCAACTATCTTATATGAAGATAATAGCACTTGTCTTGCACAGATGCAAATTGGTTTCATTAAAGGAGATAGGAGAAAGCATATTGATCCAAAGCATTTTAGTTATACCTATGACTTGATTACTAATCAAGCACTTAAGATCAAGAAAATTGAATCTACAAATAACCTTGCTAATCTCTTCACCAAAGCTCTCTCTTTGTGTAACCATCGTCGACTTATTTATGGCATTGGCATGTGACAACTTGCTTTTCTTGAACAAAAAAGTTAATGAACTCTTCAGATAATGTTGTACTCTTTTTTCCTTTATCTATGGTTTTGTTCTTAAATATAACAAGGTTTTTCTACATAAGGTTTTAATGAGGTAGCAATTGTTTATCTTACAAGATTACATAAAAATATAGATCATAATTCTATGCATATAAATATTATGACAAACAAGGAGGAGTGTTGAAAGCATTAAATGTAGCCAACACTCTCCATGCTATTTATTGTAGTCTACAATATTTACTATAGCTACAGTATTCAGAATATAGTGGAGAGACACTGTTTATCTTCTCTCCTTTTCTTTTGTATAAGAGATATAGCCCTATCAATAAACTCACTCCTTGTGTGTATGTGTGTTTACATATGTGTGCATATTACTTCTAGCTACTCTTGTCTCTCTTTCTCTAAAACATTCTCAATAGTTATAACACTAGATTTTATAAAATAATTGTGCATAAAATCAATAATGATACAACTTTAATGTCAGAGAAGGATATAAACCTGTGAGTCTTTAAAACCAAGTGATTAAAAGAAACATCTAAAAAAAAGTTATCATATCTAAGAGATTCTGAGGTTGTAATCACAAATAGTTAATACAATTGTTTTTACTCCTTCATTTAGAAATATAAACAGTTAGAGGGTAACTGATCTTCTTCAGCAGATGAGTACATTCTGTACATTCTGTACATTCTATAACAGTGATGTGAACTTGGGGAGCCCCCTTTACCACAGACTTGACCACCATGTATTTATCCATGACAGCTGCAGAGAATATCACCGGCTGTGGTGCAGAGATATTCAATCAGTACTTCTGTGAATTACAACGTCGACGAGAGTCAGATTATCACTTGTGGGTACAAACCACACTGGTCATCACTTTCACATGAACAATTTGGATGTGCGACTGAAGATGTATTGCTCTTGTTACGATCAATTAATGGATAAAGTTAATACAGATCCCATCGTGGGACCGATGGAATCCCACGACGATTGATGTCCTAGATGGCTCCATCGGCGTTCCGTTGTTTATCTTCTTTCCCCACGGCGCAACTTTGGCAACGGGAAGTTGTGACAAAGTGAAGCAGTAGAACTATAGTGAAGGTGGTATCAGTCGGACAGGACGGCGGCATCTTGAATTGAGATTCAAAAGAAAAGTTTTGAATACATCAGATTTCGTCAGGATGAGTATCCGGCCCAAGTAACGAACATTATTCCACGATCATTGAACCAGAGCGACGGCAGGTACTCAACAGCCCGATAACAGCACAGGCTCCTTCATGGACTAGGTAGACGATATACGTTTTGTACAAGCCATAAATGAACACTTCGAGAGAAACATGGCGGGTAGCAATTTTTCATTTCTCTTAAGAGAATGGTGCGAAGTTAGCACTATCACATTAGACTGTACATGGAAGTGGGATTTACAGATGATAACATCATCGCTGCGATCAACCTGCTGTGATAAGACAGACGGGTGAAAAAAGATTGCAAAAAAGTAGAAGCAACCTGAGCTACTAAAGACGCTCAGGCGCCACTATCATCCTCTTGCATGACGAACTCAACAATCTGATAATGCGCTCCGATGATCAAACACCTGCTAACAAATGCGGCAGCTATTGACCCGCGTGGCTGCAGGGAGCAGTCTGGGCGATAAGCCCAGTTACCCAAATAAGAAAGTTGGTTAGGAAAAACCCGCCACCGTTTTACGATGGTTTGATGGGTATACAAGGCTCTTCTTCAGGTGAAAAACTGTCTCGCAGTTGCCGCTGCAATGCTCGTCGCTATTCACATTTCCACTCAAGTCGGGAGAGATGTGGAAAAACACACCAGATGATGGTGGTGATGGAGTCTGCTCCAAAAATAAGTACTGACATTCTTGCGGTGGACAAACTATTGAAAAACGCAAACGCGGCCGTCATCGTCTTCAAGTTGCACCAGCTCGGCAAGAAACGAGCTCTCTGACATGGAACACACCCATGCTGGGAAAAAGGCCGACAGGCAAATTCTTCACCAGCAAAATTTATGCACTAGTTGAACATACGCAGCCACTTGCTTACCCGGGGTGGAGGAGTACATAGAATGGAGCTCTCGAAGAACATGGGGAAGTTTCTGGATGATCTGTGCGTTTACAACCCCATCTAGCAAGACGTGAATTCACTCGTCACTGTGTTCTTGCGGAGTCGAGAGATGCCGCGAGACCCTCGATGGACAGTTGGAGAGGGAGTCACGTGCCTTGGCTGGCGAGAGCTTTTTGCAGAAATCCTGGACATAGCTAGACTTTTTTTGGTTTTCTTTTTAAATGTGATAAAAATCACGTTTCATCTTCTTCGGCACTGGAGGTGACACGGTGCCTGAAAGGACTCTAATGTCGGGAACAATGAAAGCGTCCTCATAGCCATTGGGAAGGAATACTTCTTGCTTGGGCTTGTTGCGGATGTGCCTTGGGGCACGCATAGACCTCGGCAGGGCAGCAAGCTGTGCTTCAGGTGCTGGGAACTGCGGCACTTCGTGCATGGCAAACATCTGCTCCTCAAACAGGCTCAGATCAGAGGTCCAGTCGTAGTCTCCTCCAACGGCAATCATGCTATCCACCTTCGTAGAGGCGAAGTCAGTAGTGTTAAAGTTCTCCGTGCAGTCGGCGAAGTTAAGAATCTCATCTACTCGCCACCCGGGCACTGCATCCGTCAAAAACTCAGAGATGCTGCTCTTCTTCATGCATGCAGCATTTTGAGCACCCATGGAAGGTTGCGACGTCATCTGTGGGACAGCAGGTGCATGATACTCCTGGCTAACCTTCATCTCCGAAACACTTTGAACGTTTCCTGAGTACGTAGGTGGGCAGCAGGGAGAGAACGAAAACACTGATGGAACCTTGCATGCTGTTTCAGTCTTAGTATTCGCAGTTTGGCTGGTGGGGTCTCGGGGGCCTCGAAGAATTGAAGTCGGGCTAGAGAACATCGATGCGCGACTGCAATTCGATGATTGCGAAATAGATGAAGCGGCCGGGCTTGGCATCGACGAGGTCCGTTCTGGAGTGAGTGGCTCCGCATCATCTTCGACCTCTTCCAGAGCCACCTTCGTTCCTGGCACCAAAAAGCGCTGGTGATTGCAGGAGAGCGTATTAGCGGTGTGGATAGACACGTCACAGTCACGGCAGAGCAACGCTCGGTCCTCCAAGCAGAAGAAGAACCCTCTGTTTTCCTGCAAGTACAAGTTCAAATTAACGGTAAGACCTCTGCTTAAGACCTGTATAAAGACACACACGACTTATCAAACTCTATCGGTCCGTGCTAAGAACTTCCAAGGCCTACTTCAAACACCGTCAGGTTCTCTTCGTCACTAGAAAAACTTTCCGAAAGTTCCGCAAATCCACTCTAGCACAATGAAGAACGTAGGAAAGTTATCAACTCTGCGAGAAGAGCCTAGTGCATCAGCTACATACAAGCATGCAGCCAGCTACGGAAAAAACACCATGCTAACGTCTGCTAAAATTATGTGAGAAGGTGGTTGTGATTTAGTGTGACAGTGACAAGCAGGTGTTTAACCGCCATGCCATTCACAAGACATTAAGCGATACTTAAGCCCCTGAAAGGATCCATGGGTTGAAAGATGCGATTTAGGAAGATTGTACGTTCTCCATGGCAAGTCCCTGTTTGAAAGGCGCAAAGGTGCCTAAGCAGGAAGCCAGTGAAGGAAACAGTTTAGACAACCCAAACATACCTGGCAAATGTCACACTTAGGCGGTTCCGGTGCCGCGTTGAAAGCAACACGGACATGTTTGTTGGCGAACTTGTTGGCCGTGTGCATTCTAGCGTCGCACTGGGCACAGAGCGCTGCCTCATCCGCACAGCACATGACCGAGGCGAGATTCTTCTGACATACGTCACACTGTATCCTCATCTTGACTCTCTGTGGATCCGTAGTCACCGATTTTCAGGAACTGCGGTAGAATGGACCAAGCGCAATCAGAGGGACCAAAAACAATACCCGAATATTGACAGAAGATTGCACAAACACGCTATCTCAAACTGGTGGCAATGTTTACGAACACACGGCCCAGACCCTCAAACGACGAGGATCCTGTCCCACCGCCACCAAATTCCCTGCTGCTTGTAAACTACGACCTGATGTAACAAAAAACCAAGTCTCGACCCGAAGAGCAAAAGAAGAGAGAATAGTGGAACCAAAAACGCAGTTGGTGCGTTTGAAAGAGGGAGCTATCTGAATGCCGGAAGACTGCAAGCCTTGAGGGGGGAGGGGGGCAAACGGAAAGCGGTTGGCAAGTGAAGAAGACGCACCTCCTCACAGAAACAAGATCGGGCGTGAGAAAGAAGAACCAAGCCTCCAGAGATCGATGAATGGGGGGGGGGCACAATTTGTACAGAAAAGGCGAAAAGAGCGTGGCTTTTGCAGGGGGGGGGGGGGGGGGAGGAAGAGGCTAAGCCAGGCTTGGAGATGGGAGCTGGAAGCCGCGATGAGTATCACAGCAGGTGGGGGGCCGTCGTATTCGGAGGAGGCTGTGACAGAAGCTGCGCAGGGATGCGCAGAATGAGGCTACAGAACTGGGATTGCCGACCATGTTCCTCGCGACGATGCTCGGTAAAAATATAAATAAAATCTCTGATCAACGCGGCCGCTTCGCGCTCTCTTACCCAACTCCACTCCCACTTGCTTACCCCCACCTCCACCTCCTCCTCGCGGAATCTCCCTCCACCCGCTGCCGCTTTCTTCTTAAATCATCGCCGACCAGTTCGTTCCCTACCCCCTCTTCACACTAGATGCATTTTTTTCAAGGTTTCAATGATCCTGCAAGCATGGCTGGCAGCTCCAACCACTGTCATGTGACACATCCACCCCCGCTTTGTTTCACTTTCACTTTTGTGTCTTTACCCAGGCTGTGTTTTTTTTATTTGTCTATTTTTGTGCATCCTACACCTTTTTTGTGGGATTGATACAGGAAAGAGAAAGGGCATATGTGGCACTTGCAAACCTAGTAGAGGAAGATGATGCTCACAGCTTCAAGGGCACCTCTCCATCTGTTCTCATGCATGCAAATCCAACTCACACACATTCATGCACCATGGAAACCTTTGACAATAGCTCTTTCAACACCACACCAATCAAATGGGTATTCTCCCTTTTACTACAGAAAAAAAACTGATCAATCAATAGCAGTGGAATCCAAATGATGCCACATTAGCTCTGCCCTTTATCCCTATCATGAGCTCAAAATTGAAATAATAATGTGGACAATTACTACAGATGATTAAATACAAAGCTTTTTATTGTTCTTGTTTATTTGTTTTTCTATTTTCTATCTTCTTGCTTTGAGCCATGACCCACTATTCTTGAGATTCCTGCCACAGTTGTTGACTACAAGCATTATCCTCACTCCTTGGCAACTCCCTTGTTTCTCAACCCTCCATCCAAAACAGAAAACCACGAAAATCTCATTTAATTGTTTCCTGTAGCTCCATGCTTTGTAAGTGTGAATGTGTGCATGTAAACAGAATGCCTTGCACATTGTGCCAATCCACACAACAGAAGAGGGAAAGTAAACAAGGAAAGCGATTTTGCCTAGAATGTGCAAGGAAGCTGCACAAAGGCCCTACACAAACCCAACACAGAATGCTGTTTCCTAAATTACCCCCAAAAGCCCTGGCTGTGAAATCAGCCCCCCCCCCCCCAGGATCACTTTCTGTGGGCAAATACAGTCCCATCTGGTGGAATGCCAATATCTAATCTGCTAATCAGGGTGCTAATGAGATTTCATGCTGGAAAAACAGTCTGTGGCAAATACAGTTCTCATCTGCAAGCGTGCTGTGATCTAATCTGCTAATCAGGAAGTAACCACAGGCCTGATACAAAATCCAGAGCCTTGTATAAAGGGGAATGCACCCACACAGCTGGAAATAGCTGATGGGAACGGGAGCGCACACAAAGGGAACGGCTAATGGATAGGGAGCTATTCAAGACACCGTGAAGCCAACCTGATCTATAAATAAGTGACCAAGGGCACAGCTGTGCTTCTGGCATTAAGAAAAAACGGATCTTTATTTCTCTCTGTCATTCGGAATGGTCATGAACCGTGTACACACGCACGTTGTTTGTACACGCAGTGTCCAATTTGGCACCCTCAGTTAAACACCTAATTTGACCACCAAATACTCTTTATTAATCCCCTTCTCTTCTAAAATTTTATTACATTTTACTAATTTTATGTCACAAGTCACGCATTGATTGTGTGGGAACATTGCGTTCCCTATGTTGGTGATCTCACCCATGATTCTTTAGCAGCTACTCAGTCTTGTTTATGCTTCCCTTCAGCAATGAAATGAATTGAAATGAAATATTTTATATTTTATGTTTAAAAATATATATTCAAGTTTGATTCCAGTGCCAAAAATATAAAATCAAAAGGCATCATGGACTGGTCCAACCGTGATGATTAATGTGTATATTGTTTTGGCCCTGGTGTTGGGGCATTGCCTCTGATCATGGCAATATCATCAAATCCTTCTTGTCACATATATTATCCTTCAACTTGGTCCCAGTTCCTAAATGAGTTTCACTTTATTATTTAATTATTTACCACTACAATAGACTTTTTACCCCCTCCCAAATATTAGTCATGCCAATCATAGAGACAGAATGGAGGAGTAGGAGGCATCTATTGCTAGTGTACGTTCTCAGAACATCATGACTAAGGACTGGGCCGGGCAGACACCCGACCTGACCCAAAATAAATAAATAAATTGGTGCTACCCAAGGAGGCTGTTCACATTAGGGAGTCAAAGGTCAAAAAGTTTGGGCTCCACTTTATCCTCATTTTTTATCCAATAAGGAATCCTTTTTATTATTATTATTATTATTCTAAGAACACATTCAGCCTTTCCATTGGTTCTTGTGTGCAGGACCTGGGAAAGCTAAAGCACTGTGGGTCCTACTATATCCCAAGTCAGTTGGGACTTTAGCAAGACCCAATTTCCTTTTTCTTTCCCTTATTCTTTGAAACTTTTCTTATCAGCATGTAAAATTAGCAATTGTCCCAAAAGGGTTGTTGACTTGCTGTAGACTACCCACATTTAAAATAACTTCACAACTATCGTCCTTGGATCTTTGAAAACACGATAATCAATAAACAGCAACTGTATACATTTATTCACAGTGCTTATCCAAACTTACACTAAATTATTTTTATTCCATCACAAATATAAAAAAACATCACTAATTGTAGACAAGTCTAGAAAAGGACTCGCTATGTTAGATTCATGGACAGATATTAGCTTTACAGTTCTAAGAATGGATATATGTCTATTTATATATTTCTACATACAAACAGACTTGCACGTACATTATGTATACACATACACATACGTGTATATATATACGCATATGCAATTATTGGGGTAGAAAGTCGAGAAATATTATAATTCTTTTTCTCCCAAATACATATCCCCAATAGTGTGTACAGTGCTACATGTAAAAAAAGGGACAGGGGTAGGGGATTTTCATTCATTTATTACATGCTTTTTAAATGCATTACTGTACACTATATCTTGTAGTACACAAATTTTGCTCAATTGCAATTTCATCTATAAATATATACATCTATGAACTGAGCAATGCACATGAGTCTCATGTATGTATGATGGAATGATTAGATTACAAACTACTCCACCATACAATGAAGTGAGCTTATAAATATGGAGCCCCATACCTATCATTTAAAAAAAAAACAGTGACATTAAATGAAAGTGTAAGCAGGAAGAGGTTCTCCTCCAGCCACCCAGTGGGGGGGGGGGGTCCAAAGAAGGAATGCTCAGCTAAAGCAGTTGCCCTGTTTTGCTATGCAACCATACTGAGTCACACATGGGTTCTTACCATTTGTGATACATATATATATATATATATATAGATGTGTGTGTGTATGTGTGTGTGTGTCTGTTTGTGATTTTCACACTTCCAGGGTTAATACTAAGGTTATGATGATGGTGCAGGGCTCATGAAAAACACACATGCAGCTCATTCCATGTCAAGGTCCTTTGAATAGTGTACAATTAGGGCTGAGGTGGAAGCCAAGCTGGGTAATGAAAGGTTGGAGTAAAAGGGCAAGCAGGCAGATAGAGAGGAGGGGGGGGGGGATGGTGCCCATGTGGACGTAATTAGAGCCAAGTGGCAGAGTAGGTTCATGATGATGGGTTTTGGTTGTTACAGTGGTTTGTTTGTTTGTTTGATTGTTGGTTTGTTTGGCCCTCTGCCATGTGGGGTTGCAAGGATATGTAATGCCTGGCCATGTGATCCCCTTCAAAATTTGCTCCTCCTCCTACTACTACTGCTCCTACAACCTCCTAGCTTCCAACTTCTTCTCATGGGATATGGGCACTCCATCTATAACAACATATATATATATATATATATATATATATCTTCATTGGTACTTCATTCATTCATCATTCATCCAGTCCAGCATATCCCTCCATGGTCAAGCAAACACTTTGTAAGATTTCATTAAGTCTACATTTCATATTGTTTCTCATTTTTTTATTTTTTATTTTGCGAATTGCACTGTTGAATACTTGATGATAGTTGTATCTGTAAAAGTCACTACAAGTCATGGTTGTAAATATTTATAAGACTTTTCAAATATTTCATTGCAATGTCATCAAAAGTTATAATTATTCATGATTTAAAATAAAGTAAATGACAGATAATTGTTAGAAGATATTTATCAAAGTAACACATGGAATTGTACATGAAACTCGTGAAGTTTTTTCAGGAATTATTCAGTTTTTTTTTCTTTTTTCTTTTTTCCTTGGTTACAAAATAAATATACACACGCACAATTAAATAAATAAGTGTACATATATATATATATATATATATATATAATGGTATACGAGCAAATACACTGAAACCGGTCTGGCTAATATTTTGGTATTCATATTTCTGTTTTAGGTTATTATAACTTCTTCAACAACATAAACAGTGAATCAAATTTATTGTGTGATCAAATCACATGCCAAGGCATGTAACATTTATTACTTGAAACAAACTTCTAATTAATACAAACTTAAAATAATTCCTATCAATTTGCTAATAGTTTGATAAGTCAATGTTACGAATGCAGTAGTTATTGATCCTGTTAACTGTTACCCATAAAAAAAGGTAAATAAAAGTTTGCAGAGTAAATTTGGGTACGCAATGAGAGGCCCCATCTGGAAGGTTGATAGAAGTTGTGTTGTGAAGCCATTCTGCAAAAGGGGTCGTGGATTAGGGCTCGAAGTGAACTTGTCCCTATACTTACCGACACCAGCACCGGCACGTCTTAAACAAGATTTTAATGTGATGGCTGATGTGATTTGCCCTTTTAGGGTTTTCTTTGCAATTTGGTGTTTGAGAATGTTGCCATAGTCTGAGTAACTGAAAGGAGTGTGATTGCGCACCTGCTGTTTTCCAAGAGTTCGACCACACCGAAGCCCTTCAACTTGTTTTGTTTCAATAGTTCATGTTGTGATGTTGTAAGCTGATGTCTAATGTTGGTGAAGAGTTGGAGGTTTGAATCACTTCGGGAATCACATCTCGCACTAGCAGGAACATTGCATTTCTCCTTTTTTCACTTTCCAACTCCCTTGCTGACCATTCAGCTATTCGTGCCGTATGCTACCCTTTTCTTATTCCTATTTTAACCCTATTTTCCAAACAATTTTCCGTCTTTAAAAAAAGAAATACCGGAGGGTTAGTGGAGTCGGCACACCTGGAATTAGCAGGATTCGTGCCAAAGTAGGCGATACTCCTATCACAAGCCCGGCAAAGGACCAGACGGAAAGGTTTACAACGTTGAGAAAGGGCTCCAACGATACGACGGGGGAATGTGAACAAGGCCCCAGGGGTTGAATCAGCCTGCATGGTTGCACACCCACCTTGCACAGTCTACGGGGATTAGGAAGCAAGCCATAGTTATCAAAAATTCCAACCAAGGATCACACGTCACAGCAACTTTCAAGGGTCTATCCAAAACCCCTCCGAAAGCTCACAACATCCTCCTTCCGATTGTGAAGGGGCGACGCTGCCCTCACGAGCTGAGTACCGAGAATTTGGTGATTATTAAGTTCATTGTGCGATGCGTCGGACGGGACTCATTGACACAGTAAGTTGCAATTCTGGGAGGGGACCATCGAAGGGCAATTGCAAGAGAATCACCGTTGAATTTTCAGTGCTGATCTCCCTATCATCGGAGCCAATCCCTTGCTGGAGGAGGATGGTTTGGGCAACTTAATCCGAGACGCAAACCCCATCGATGCCGAACGCATTAAATCGCCGACGAATTAGGAATTGACCGGCCGATTCGCTTTGTTTCTCCATCCAAGTTGCATTCAGTTTCGAAAATGGATACGGTCTTTCATCTCGTTGGCTTGATGTGGCAGTCCCTCTTCTTTTCAACATCTTGTGCGCATTAAGGAATACCTCCATCTAATCTATACTATTCTAGGCACTAACCATAGCCACAATCATTCCCTTAAAGAGACCCCGACAATTGCTTTAACAGCTATTTTCAGGTTTGATGCCTCACTCTCGCGCTCTCTCTCTCTCCTTGCTATTGTTTTTGTTTTTTTTGTACGCAGAGAACTATGTCAATTGTGTCCTAAATGCCCTCAATGTCGTAAAAAATTGTTGATTCCTGGACAGAAGAGACAAACCACCTTTGCAAGCCTGTCCACAATCAGAGTCATCATAGAACCCTAATGAAAGCCTTCTCTTTCTTCTTGCATTCTTTCTTAGTATTTCTATAGTGTTATATTATTATTGTTATTGATAATATTTGGCATTTTCCTATGGAACCTACAGTTTCAATGTAGGTCTGGGTATCACCAAAGAGGACAAACTAGAGACAGAGAGAGGAGAAGAAAAAGAAAAAAGAAAAAGAGAGTAACGAAATAGTGCACCTCATCCATACAATACACGTCATTTTTTTATGGATAATACTCATGTTGGTTTTCATTCAAGTTTATGTATTATCATTGACAACATAACATTGGTTTGTTTTGCATGTGCTTATGCAAAACCCTCTTAATAAAGACAACATTAAGGAGCAGAAGGCTAGTTAATGGAATGTAGTTTGTTTGTTTGTTTGTTTGTTTGTTTTTTCTTCTTCTTCTAATTAAACAACAAACACTTTATATTTCTGTATGTATTTCTAAAGAAAAGTGAGACTTACGGAGAAAATTACGTAGTGACACTCTTCATGGGATTAGTATCACCAACTAACTTATTTTTACATGAAAACATGTCTTTGTTATACATGACTCATGTCCTCTCTCTCTTTCCTCTCCCCCACCACCACCCCCTCAAACACACACTCATAACAAAAGCACATGAACACCAACATATTGCAAGCATTAACTGCATACAACTTTCTCGCACTCCTGTACAGAGTGGTCCATATGACTCTTTGCCTCAATACATCAAATGAACTGAACTGGGTTGCTCACTTTGCAAACAAAGTTTGTTAGTTTTGTTTACCATCATTTCTGTGTATATATATATATATATATATAGTTCTGGGTCAGTTTATTTATGTGATTTTGTTTTGCCAAAAAATTCTAGAAAAGAGAAAAAGGGAACCTCTTTTTCTGGGAACCTTTAGAGGAGCATTTACAATGGAGTGTTCATGAAGGCACTCATTCTTGCTTGCCTCAGCCCCTCAGCACCGTAGCAAAGCAACCAGAGAGCAGGGACGGGGACCCACTCGGGCAGCTTCATTCAAAATTCGTGGATCAGCATGAGTTTCAATTGAAAGGAAACAGACAAAGCAGAGCTTTTCCTCACATCGACTTAATCTAACCCTAACACCTGTTAGGCAGGCGTTCCACAACTCTTTGTAGCCACAAGTTAAACTCTAGAAAGCCTGCCCGTGAAACAAATTTGGAGACAAGAGAAAGAAAGAAAATTGTCATCAGCTGCTGAAACGTTGTTTGGCCCAGAAGGAGAAGAAGAGTGTGAGGAAATTGCCTTTTGCGGTGTGCGATGGAAGACAATCTACGCAACAGGACTATTCAACATCAATGTCCACATTAGATTACAAGTACAACAGATGGGTGATTGGAGGGAAGATTCGGAATATACTCGTTGAATCGTTTCAAGACGCATTTTGTTTTCGTGGCCGAGTTGAATCCACCGAACATGGACTAAAAGACAGGACTTGCCGATCGAGAGCTCGAGAAAGGACTCGGAACAATCATCGGACGAGGAGAAGTGGAGACCGAGCTGGTGAGTATTGCACTTTTCTCCACCCGTCTTTCGAAGCGCGGCAGCCCTAGGGTTCCGGATGGCTGGGCAAATCCTGCAGCATTTTGTGCCGCGGGTGCGCAGCTTGTTGGGTCACGAAGGGAAATCGAAGGGTCCAAACCCAACAATAAAAAAAAGGAATTCCAGATGAGAACCGCGACCAAACCTGCATGTGGGGTCGATGGAGAATCGTCTCGCGGCGCTTCCTTATCTCGAGCTTGGTGGCGTGCTGTGATGGGAGCTCCTTCGTCCCAGCTTCAGGGGTTCCAGATGATGCGCAGCAATTGACAAGCACCCCAGTTCGGTGTCAGCAACTTCGCCACCGATGGACGGATCGAAAGCAGCAACAGCAAAGACACCATGCGAGGGGGAGTCAAAGGCATCGTTTCTCTTGCGGAGAACACATTGCCAGGGCGACTCTGTTGTTTCTTTATTATTTATTGTGTTATATATATATATATATATATATATATCAAATCCGAGGTGGATTGACGACAATTTGTGCTCAGCTGTGATTGTAGGCTTTTTAAGCACTTTCAATGACGAATGATTGATGCGGGTAGATTAGGTCGACTTTACAATCGAAGATAAAGGCTTGCAAGACTCCATTGGACAAGTTATAGAGATTAATAATAAATAAATAAAAAACTTAAACATATCGTATGAGCATTTGTGTCGAACTATACTAAATTCCCTTCCATTGGATTTGATGCAACGCCAAAAAGTTATTGTTAGGTCCATGTGTGGGGGTAGAGGATATTGCAAACCTTACAACAACATGCATTGGTCCTTGAAGAATTGTATTACTGTAGTGTGACTTGTGATGGTTATCTTGTGCAGTCTATTAGTTTGTTGATTTGCTTAAGTTTTGAAAAAAATCTTATCATTGAATTCCTTCCAGCTTTTACAATTTGAATATGTTGAATGTATTTAGTCGTTTGTCCTTGCGGTGTTAGTAAATAACAGAATAGAAACAAATAATTGAGAAGTTGTCTTAAATTTTCAATTAAAATTATGAACAAATAAATTACAATAATCTAGTCAATAAGTTATAATTGCTTTGTGCAATAAGTCTGTGCATGAAGCTTTGTGGTGCACTTTATCTAAAGGCTTGAACTTTGTACTCCAAAAAGCAATGATCTCAAGTCAACAAATTCTTACACAAGAAGTTATAATTTTACTAATAGACGTGGAACTTAAGATTCATTAAATTTACTAGTTTCTCTTCCAGAATTTACATCATACATGGCTTGTAAATTTTTTAATGTTGTGTGTGCCCATTGTTATGTTATTGTGTACTTTAAATTGTAATCATAAATTTATGCTTATTATTGAATGTTGTGTAGTGCATTAAAAACATGTGTCTAATGAAATATAAATAAATAAATAAATATACAGAATTTTTTTAAATTGATCCATAAATTGACTAAATTGACCCACCTTTCATCATTAGTTGTGGATCCATTCATTTTTTTTATTAGTTTTCAACCAATGTAGATTTTAAAGTAAAACTTTTTGATGATGGTTAAGATGAATGGATAAATTTAGTAAATGAGTGTATAAATTAATTTTTTCTATATATATATATATATATATATATGTATATATTACAAAATAATATATTTGAAGATTAAGTAACTAAAAATAAAAGAATTAATAGTCATTAGTTGTAATGTACATCTGTCACGGCCATAATCATGTAAGCTAATAATTACATATAGAAATAGGTAGAAGTAAGTAAAAGTAGATAAAAGTAAGTTAATTCTATAATATTTAATATAGAAGCTTCCTAAAAACTTCCTAGATGCTGCTTTGACTTCATAGGTGTCTTTAATTGACTTTTTGGATTAGAAACGTGGTCAACAAGTTGGCCATGTGCCACACATGTTGTTAGCTTGAAGATCAAGCTAACTATGTGGCCCACACGTAGAAAAACTTGCCTTGTAAGTCAAGGCATGTGTCCTACAAAGTCAACACATATTGGAGGTCCTATAGAACGTCGCCACGTAGCCCCTAGTTAGATAGTATATATAGAGACAAGAGTGAAGGCTTCTTCACTCTTGTCAACTCCTTTCTTGCTTCTAGTCCAGGTTCAAGAGTCTTTAGTTTCTTGTCTTGTGGCAATAGCCATTCCAGTTTCCTTTTAATATACCTACTTGTTTATATTTTGACTTATTATATCGAGATAGCGTTTTGGTGTATATTTTCCCTCATCGAGTCTTTGTCCTTGACAGATTGACAAGAGTACACTTACAATATCAGAGCTTTGTTTTTTCTTGAGTAAGAGTGGATTACCCCTTTCTCTTGACAAGACATAAGCGTATTAGAAGTTTGCGGATTACCCACTTCTAAACTGATATTGTTCTTAGTATCTTCTTTGTTATCAAGTCTTTCTTTTCTTTTGTCTTGAGCAATATCAAACAAATTTTTCTTCTTAGTGTCATTATAGGCAGAGCTTGTTGAAATGAAGAGTGCAATGGCACAAATGCAAGAGCAAATGAGGGAGTTAATGCTTGCGATGCATCAACTCAATTCACCAACACAGGAAAGAACAAGAATAGCAGAAAGTGGAGATATAGAGATGATCGGAGCTGCTTCAACATCTACAACAAATCACATTCCTTCTCCAATTGTACAACACCCTATAAGCACTAGAGAACCAAGAATTGCCTTACTTGAGAAATTTGATGGTACGAGATCAAAGTTTCGAGGATTCATCAATCAAGTACAATTGGTAATTGAACTTCAACCGCAAAGCTATCCAACTCCAGGATCACAAGTCAGGTTTATTGGCACTCTATTTTCTGGTTCTGCATTATCGTGGTTTTCGTCTTTTCTTGAACAACGAAATCCAATATTGGACAATTTGGAAGCTTTTTTGGCGGAGTTTCGATCTATGTATGGTGAACACGATGCAACTCGTGTTGCAACAAATAAGATCCGAATTCTGCAACAAGGAAATCGCTCAGTAACAGTATATGCTTCACAATTTTGACAACTTGCAATTGACATCAAGTGGGATGATGCTGCACTCATCAGTCAATTTCTTTATGGATTGCAATACGAAGTAAAGAAATTGATGCTCAACTTACCTGATCCTCAAACTTTGAGTCAAGCAATCGATTTTGCGATAAAATGTGATAATCGACTTTTCGAATTTCGATCCGAGAATCATTCACGGGAACCTCAATGTTATTACTCAATGGCAACATCAACATCTTTGCCAAACGTACATTCAGAAGTAGAAGACATGTAAATTGACGCGGTACGTTTTAAACCCCTAACTGAGCAAGAAAAGATTCGTCGTCGTCAAGAAGGATTATGTTTATATTGTGGAGAACCTAAGCACACTGCTCAACATTGTCCAAAGAAACGACGCAACTATAAAATGAGGGGTACGACGGTCAAAGAAGACAACATGTCGGAAAACGGATTCGTCCAGCTACAATAGGGAACGTGCAACTGGAACCTTGTACAATTCCTAATGAAGGTCCTATCCTCTCCTCAGAACCCTCTCCTTGTTTTATAATAGACTTATATTTAGGACCTAAGAATTACAAAGCCTCTGCTTTATTAGATTCGGGAGCCTCAACATGTTTTTTAGATGAACAATTTGTTAAAAGTCGTAAAATACCCTTTGTACAGAAACCTAAACCAGTACATGTAGAAGTCATAGATGGTCGTCCCTTGTCTTCTGGAGATGTCACTCATGAAACTCATCCTATAAAAGTAACAATAGACGGTCATGATAGCTACATAGCTTTTAACATAATTAAATCCCCGTCCAATCCAGTTATTTTAGGTTTATCCTGGCTAGAAAAATATAACCCTCAAATAGATTGGAATTCGCGTAAACTTGACTTTTCCCAGAGCGTTATTAATAGTTCTACCAACCAAGTAAAAAATTATAAGTCTAGTATAGTAAAATCCGTACTGATAGGTGCAAAAGCATTTATACACGCAGCAAAAGAAGGATCAACTTTTGCTATTTATGCTGCACCTATTTCTGAAAACATAAAGACTTCAATTGGCATTCCAAGTCAATATCAGGAGTATCAAGACGTTTTTGAGAAAAAGAATGCAGATATTCTTCCTGAGCATCGCCCATATGATTGTTAAATCGACCTCAAGGAAGGAACTCAGCCACCATTTGGACCAATTTACAGTTTATCGCAAGATGAGATGGCTGAACTCAAGACATATATTGACGAGAATTTAGCGAAGAATTTCATACGCCATTCAAAATCTTCAGCAGGAGCTCCAATTCTATTCGTAAAGAAAAAAGATGGATCTTTACGAATGTGTGTTGATTATCGAGGACTCAACAAGATCACAATCAAGAACAGGTATCCATTACCTTTGATATCAGGACTCCTTGACCAGTTGAATCAAGCTAAGATCTATACAAAAATAGATCTAAGAGGAGCATATAATCTAGTACGGATCAAAGAAGGAGATGAATGGAAGACTGCGTTTCGAACCAGGTATGGACATTTCGAGTATAATGTCATGCCCTTTTGACTCACAAATACACCAGCTGCTTTTCAACATCTCATGAATGATGTATTTCGTGAATTCTTAGACAATTTTGTCGTCTGCTATCTAGACGATATCCTGATCTATTCTAAGAACGTCGAAGAACATGAAATACATGTTCGTCAAGTATTACAAAAACTTAGAGAAGCAGGATTGTACGCCAAGATGGAAAAGTGTGTATTTCACACTACTCAAGTTGACTTTTTAGGATATATCATTTCAAATGATGGTCTCATGATGGATTCTAAGAAAGTCCAAACAATCATGGATTGGAAGATTCCAAGGACAGTAAGAGATGTCCAATGTTTCTTGGGATTTGCCAATTACTATCGGATCTTCATCAAAGATTTCTCACGAATTGCAGCTCCACTTACACGCTTGACTAGTAAAGATAAATTCCAATGGAATCAAGAAGCGGAAGCAGCATTTGAAGCCTTGAAGACATCGTTTGTCTCTGCACCAGTCTTATATTGTGTTGATTTTTCCAAGGCATTTTTTATGGAAACAGATGCATCAGATTTTGCCTTGGGTGCAGTTTTATCACAAATGGGAACAGATGACAAACTTCATCCGATAGCTTTTCATTTAAGAAAATTCTCAGCAGCCGAGATCAATTATGAGATCCACGATAAAGAACTTCTTGCGATCGTGGATTCCTTTCAAGAATGGTGTCATTATCTAGAAGGCGCTTCTAATCCAGTCATTGTGTATACAGATCACAAGAACCTCGAGTATTTCATGTCAGCATGCGTGTTGAATCGTCGTCAAGCTCGTTGGAGTATGTCTTTGTCAAGATTCGAGTTCATTATCACTTATCGGCCAGGAAAACAACAAGGTTTGTCTGATGCCCTATCTAGACGTTCTTATTTTGCACCAAAAGAAGGAGATGCAGCTTTTGAGGAACAAAGAACGGTCCTCTTGAAACCGGAGCAATTTCATCTCCGAGCAATGAAATCAACATTGACTGTTGATTCAACTTTTCTCAAGCAAATCCAGTCCAGTATGTCCTCAGACCCTCTTGTTTATGATATCGAGAATTATTCCTCCAAGTCTCATGATCCTTCTAAGTTCGAGTTCAAGAATAATCTATTATATTTTGAAGGACGCCTATATGTTCCAGAAGGAGAAGCACGTTTACGTGTTCTTCAAGCACGTCATGACTTTCCAGCAGCAGGGCACTTTGGATATAATAAGACTTTGGAACTCATATCAAAAGATTTTTGGTGGCCACAAATGTGGAAGTCAGTCAAAGACTTTGTACAATCATGTGATATTTGTTCAAGATCAAAAATTCCTCGTCATTGACCTTACGGACTTCTTCAGCCATTACCTATACCAGAACAACCATGGTCTTCTGTTTCTATGGATTTCATCACAGATCTTCCAAGCTCAAGATCTTATGATTCTATATTTGTGATAGTAGATCGTTTCATCAAGATGGCACATTTTGTGCCATGTACAAAATCTATCACAGGTGAAGAAACAGCTAAGCTTTTCATTGATAATATCTATCACTATCATGGATTACCTAAAGATATCATATCAGATAGGGGAACTCAATTTGTGTCAAGATTTTGGAGGACCCTTTTCAAGATTTTAAAAGTAGACATAAAGCTATCTTCGGCTTTCCATCCTCAAACTGATGGACAAACAGAGCGCGTAAACCAAGTCTTGGAGCAATATTTAAGGTGTACTATCAACTACCAACAAGATGATTGGACAACCCTTCTGCCATTGGCAGAGTTTGCTTATAATAATACGGTACATTCTTCCACGCAACAAACACCTTTCTTTGCCAATTATGGCTATCATCCACGACTTGATACTTTTGATTTTTCAAAAGTTGATAATCCTGCAGCAGAAGATATGGCAAATCGGTTGTCAGAGTTACATGCAATAATGAAGACGCAATTGAAGGAAGCTCAAGAACGACAAAAGATAAACGCAGATCTATATTGTAAGGAGTAACCACAAATCAACGTGGGTGATAAGGTATGGCTACTTCGTCGCAATATCAAGACTACTCGACCTTGTGACAAGTTGGACTATCGTAGGCTTGGCCCCTTTTCTGTTTCTGAACAGATCAACCCACTTGCATATTGGTTACATCTACCGGAGTCAATGAAGATCCATCCTGTATTCCACGTGTCTCTTCTTGAACCATATAAGACAGTGGATATACAAGGAAGAAGACAAATGCCACCGCCTCCTATAGAAGTAGATAATAATGAAGAATTTGAGGTGGAAGAGATATTAGACTCAAGGCGGCGCCAAAATAAGCTGGAATATTTTGTTCATTGGCGCGAATATGATATTAGTGAACGCACATGGGAGCCATCTAGGAATCTAGGAAATGCATCAGCTAAAGTCAAAGTTTTTCATCAACGACATCCATCAAAACCAAGATGAAAATCTCTCTTATAAAAGAGACAAGATTGAGGCAAGATAACATTCAATTTCCTATCCTTGTTTGTAACTTCTTTGCATTTGTGACGCTAATTAGATGGAGAGCCAACAACCAGCGGATTCAACTCAAGAACCTTCGTTTGCTGACCTGCCGGACGAGACATTACGATTGTCACAACCTTCAAGACGACGCAATCGAGATGAAGATCTTCAAGAACGACATGTTCTTCCTCGAACAGATGGTGAGATACAACGCATTTGGTATCACGATTTGGGAAGGGACTCTCGATGTTTGGTGATTTTGCTAGAGGTAGGAACAACTCTTGATGGTGTTCCGAATATTCTATTCGAAGGAAGTTACGAAGGCCTCAACAATGATCAAATAACTGGGTGGTCTTCCCGCCCTGGTATGGGACACTACCGATGGTTGAGAGGCCCTATCAATCATCTTCGAAGAGAACAGAGATCAGAGTATGTAGCGAATACAATTCGTCGCATCATAGATTTCCTCAACATATGATGATCGCTCCTTGTGGAACTCGTCTCTAGAAGGGGGGGTAATGTCACGGCCATAATCATGTAAGCTAATAATTACATATAGAAATAGGTAGAAGTAAGTAAAAGTAGATAAAAGTAAGTTAATTCTATAATATTTAATATAGAAGCTTCCTAAAAACTTCCTAGATGCTGCTTTGACTTCATAGGTGTCTTTAATTGACTTTTTGGATTAGAAACGTGGTCAACAAGTTGGCCATGTGCCACACATGTTGTTAGCTTGAAGATCAAGCTAACTATGTGGCCCACACGTAGAAAAACTTGCCTTGTAAGTCAAGGCATGTGTCCTACAAAGTCAACACATATTGGAGGTCCTATAGAACGTCGCCACGTAGCCCCTAGTTAGATAGTATATATAGAGACAAGAGTGAAGGCTTCTTCACTCTTGTCAACATCTTTCTTGCTTCTAGTCCAAGTTCAAGAGTCTTTAGTTTCTTGTCTTGTGGCAATAGCCATTCCAGTTTCCTTTTAATATACCTACTTGTTTATATTTTGACTTATTATATCGAGATAGCCTTTTGGTGTATATTTTCCCTCATCGAGTCTTTGTCCTTGACAGCATCATACAAGTCCAATCATCAAAGTATTAAAAAATATTATTTAATGATTTAAAAGTCCATTAAGTTTTACTATTTAATTTCTAACTAAAATATTAATTTTCATGTTTTATAAAGGTATGTTAATTTTTTTTAAACAAGTATCAAAAATACATTTGTTTTTATAATTGAGAAGATTACAGAATCAAGAATCATACTTTAGTATAAAATTCAAGCATAGGTCCTTTAAATCATACACTTTGACACAATCCACATAGCTTTTGAATTAAAAGATTAAAATAAATGAAAAGGTGAGATCAACAAAGACATTTATTTATACAACCACAAAAATACCAATATGCTGACATAAGTTCTAAAAGTTTTTACATGTGGCGCCTCTCATAATATAAGGCTACGTCATGATACTATCCATTGTCGGTATGGAGTGAAAAAAATATATTAATCTCCTACATGATCCACACTTAAGTTTTTTTAAAAAAAAATCTAGTTTTAGACATAAAATTAATGTCAAGCTTTGATTTGATTGGATTAAAGATTAGGTGATTCAATGCATTAAAAAAATTATATATGATTGATAGGTGGAATGAAACTTTGGCAAGTTTGTCCACTATAGTTTGAAAATTATATATTAGTATGTATAGATACATGCATTGCATTTAGAGATGGTTGAATATATTCAACTTGAAAATGGCTTAACAAGATTGATAAAGAACTAATGACCTTAACAAATACATTCTTTAACAATGTTGCTTCTTGATTATGATATAATTAATTAGAATTTTTAATTTTATTGAAATATCCATACTATCTTATACATTTAGATAATTATAATGATGTGAGCATCAATTTGAATGAATAGTATCTAAATAAGATTGTGAATAAAGAGACATAATGAAGACAACAACAACATACATAATAGCCTTGTAGATACATATAGTCTACATCAATATTGCCAATAATGTTAGAAGAATGACATATGATAGAAAGAGTGGCTAGAGAAGATAGGATAGAGTTAGAACTTATAGCCATAGCAATACATTGGAAAAACATGCGAATATTCATCCCACACATGCATTGTTAGATAAATAATTATTAGATTTTATTTTATTTTATTTTATTTATTTTATGGTAAAAAAGTTTTATTTATTTATTTTATTATTTATTTTTTATTAATTAAGTGTATCTAAAAAATTACTCTTAATATAAAAAAGATTCAACAAAAAATAGATTATTTCTAAAAAATGATAGTAATTGCATATCTTTTTGGTGGGAAGCAATTGCTTAGAATTATATAGAAAGAGTGACTTATAATTCTAGCTAAAGAAATTACCAATAAATTAAAATTATGGTACAATTTAGATAATGGATTTTTAAAAGTAATCAATAAGGAAGAAGCACTTATACAAAAAATATTAATTTGCACTTGCCACATCTTATGGTAGAGAACCTATATTTTTCAACTTTTGATTCCTAGTTTCAATGGGACCAAATTAGTTGGTTTGAAAATATTAGTATGAATTATGCTAAAGATAATATTAGAGAAGTTTTTAAGTAGTGCCAAAGAATTAGTTTAGAGCTTAGGCATGGTACTAGATAAGCACCAAGAGAATGTTTACATTACAAAATAAAAGTACTACATTACAATAAAAATTATATTTCTATTTGACTTCACTCTTAGAGTTATCAACTGATTATATGGGATATAATACTGATAAAGATAGACTATAATAATCTAACTATTTGTTATTGATATTACATGTTGACTTTCTATTTGGTAAAAGAATATTTTTCTTTTCGTGGATCGAGATAAAATATTGTGGCTTACAAGATTGTCAAAGACATGAATCTTGAAGAAAGAGAATCCTCAATACACTCTTCGATCACTAAAGAGAACTAGAAAGTCACTCAAAACGTGATGTAATATTAATTAGAATGGCTATTGCCAAAAACAAGAAGACTAGAAAGTCTTGAAACTAGACTAAGACTAGAAAGGCATTGACAAAAGTGAAGAAGGCTTCACTCTTGCCTCCATATATACTATCCAACTAAGAACTCCATGGCAATGTCATATAGGACCTCTAACATGTGTTGACTTTGTTAGCCACATGTCTTATCTTGCAAGGCAAGTTATCTATATATGCGCCATGTAGTTGGCTTATTCCACAAGCTACTATACAGAGATAACTTATTCTATAAGCTACCAATACATGGTTAGCTTTTTAGCCAAGTTTCTAATCTATAAACACATCCAAAGTCAAAATCGAGTCTATGAAGCTTCTAGAAAGCTTCTCTAAAAGACTTTATGAAATTATTCTATATTTACCTATTTCTACTTAATCATATAAGTAACTATTGATGTAAATGTATATGTCCATGATAAAGACACCCCTAGAACCAGCTAATCTAGCTCTAGCATTAACAATTACATCTACTAAGATAGAAACTTATAGAGAAAGACAATATTACTTCTCCAAATTTAAGGTACCAATTCTATTGCCATGGAATCTAATCACTTTAATTGTGTTTCACTTAATAATCTCTTTTACAAGTTCATGCCACTTGGTTTAATGAAGACAAAGCTACTAAAAAGATATTATTTATCTATTTATAAGTTTAAGCAATCTATGTCTGTATTGCCATAAAGATTTATATTGAGGTCAATGGAGTATAAGAAAAGCATTGTGGGGCAAAGAATCATCTTCTATTACAAATAAGTTATTATCATAAATGAATTCTATGAAGCTCATAATAAATAAATAATTAAAAAAAAAAAAAAACTAGAAATTAGATCTTTTTTTACATTCCACCTTCCAAGACCTAAAAATACATTAGATAAAAAAAATGAATACAATGTATAAGAAAAGACAAGATACAAGGACTAGTAAAGAATCAATCAAATAAGAAAAATTATCAACAAAAGAAAGATTGACAGCCTCAAATTTTACATAAAGCACTCAACTCAATGTACTTCATTTTATATCCATTGCTTTTCCGTCCTCCCTATATAGTATAGTAATAATTTAGAAATTATAGTAAAAGGTAGTTAATACATGGATTAGACAAATAATAAACAACTACTTCATACAATAGCTTTGTTTGAGCAACCAATGCCATGTTTTATTCAAACAAGGGAATTATTTCCTTCAACACAAGCCTTAATTCATCTAATAGAGTTAGTTCACCTAAACATCAACATAAATAATAAAAAAAAATGATGTGAAGATCATTCTGTGAAGAAATGCACCATTTTACAACTGAAAGTGGCATCTTTAGTATAATCCAATTGCAATACAAACTCGCTTAAAAGATATCTTTTATTTGCCAAAACCACTACTAAGGACCACAAAAACTCAATTGAGACCTATCCTTCTATCTTACACCTTTTTTTTTCATGAATGGCTAAAAAATTAAGATATTAAAAATATTTTAAAAGGATTATTTAAGATATCGAGAATGTCTAATTTGATAATATTAATTTGACAAAATCATCATTTAGATAACTCATGGAAGAACTGATTCATTTATCTACATCAACATAAAGAAGCCGCTTAAGAGTAATTGCAAAGTCTCTATAAATACAACTTAAATTCCACCCTTCCATTATTTATATAAAGATTGCCATTTTATCTCAAAATATTTGAGATATCAATGCTCAAAATAAAACTTCATTACTATGTAATTACCTTTGTCAGCATATTCTCAATTTGAAATTCTTATGCATATAAGAACACAAGTTATGTAGCTTTGAACTCCTTGCTTTAAATGACACCATTTTGCCAAGTGCTAAATTCTTTAGACAAGATTAGTCTTGATATATAACTATGACGCACAAGCATGTTCAAAGAGGAGGATCTTATTACTATCTAATCCTACTTGGTATATAATTAGAGAATAGTTAGGGCTCTACATAGATGAGAAAGGTAAGTATTGTACTTTGTTTTGGCATGTATCTGCAATATTTCAGCCAAATATGAATCTCTGCATAAATTAAATTATAGCAAAGATTTTAGTATATATGCTCATTTTTTCAAGTACACACTTGGATGTATTATCTTGGATGTATTATCTTAGATGGAACAACACTCTTTTCACACATAAAACAATCTTGATCTTTTTTTAAGAACTTCGACCAAAGGCTATATTTGTAGAATTTGTTTAATTGTGATTGAAATATAATATAAGAAAACTCATTTTTTTTTTTTTTTTTTTTTTTTTTTTCTATAATATAGTAGAATAATTTGAGTGGAATCTTGACTAATTTCTATGAAGAGGAAAAGTACTAATTATGAATTATATTACAATGCTTGGACAAGAATTGCTAAAAAAAAAAAAATATCATCCTTTATGTGATACTTGCTAGGTGATTAGGCATTATTCTACATGATTATTGACTTAAATGGCTTAATGTTGTTGTAATAGAAAGAATTTGCCTCAAAAAAATATTAGGCTTCTAGTTGCCATTAATTGTTCAAACAAAATATAAGTTTATAAAATACAAATTATATTTATAGCTTATCTTTGTGAAAATAATTACTTCAAGTATATAAGTCTTAGATGCACAAGAATTCTTAAGATGTGATTAGATATCCTAAAACCACTTCTATTCTTATAGAGATTCCTTGTGAATTTGTATCATTTAATAACTCCCAATCTAATTGTCTTGTTAGATTCAAACTTTTATACATGTTAATTTATATCCTTAATTAACTCTACAAAAAATATCAACTATAGATTCATTAAAAATTATTAGATATTGCTTAATTTCTAGCAGATACTAAATACATCAATTTCTAGATACATGTATACTAAATCTACTATTTTTTAAAAATCCAACATTCAAAATACCATGAAATTTCATATGTAATTTTTTTAACATAATCATCTATTACTATGATAATTTTGAGCCGAAAATTCGTCCAAAAATTCAAGATATGGCCCAAATCAAAAACTTCATAAAAAAAACTTACTTACAAACTCTAATTTTGAAGCATTAACTTCTAATAGCTCTTTCTCCTTCATTCCAAATGAAAATTTATTGATTCCTTCACAGAAAATGAAGCTCTTTAAGTCAACTTTTGAACCTCACTTTTTGATTTCCAAAAGCTCTCATATAACTCCTTGTATTCAAAAAGGATGGAAGTAGCTACAATTTCAAGACTCTAACTTCAAGCATCCATTTCTCCCTCATAAAAACTTCAAACTCCTTGACTTGTGAACAAAAATTATAGCCATCAATATAAGCTAACAAATCCTAACCTTTGAACTTCAAATGGCCACTTTGAAGTGGCCTCAAATTCCAATATGGTCTTAGACAACATCTTGAAGTCCATTGGACATGACCTTCAATCAATAGAAATGAAGTTATCCATCAATTTGCCTTATCCATCTACATAGAATGGTTTAGAAGTCAAAATATTATACCCTTGATACCAAAGCCCTTCTAAACTCCTTACCAATAAATCCTACAATTTTTTTCTTTAATTACAAAACTTAAACTACAAACTTAAATAAGTATTTTATTTTATTTTTTAATTACAACCCAAATTTTCATAACATTTCATTTTATTTTTACATAGTATGCTATTTTCCAACACAACAACACGGAGGATAAAGAACACATCACGAAAGGAGCAAGTTTGTTGTGATTCAATTAACATAGAATAATAGTGGTGAATGCATGATGAGGGAGCATAGACAACCAAATTGATCAATGTTATCTAATGTGTTTAAATGATACTTGCAAGACAATTCTCCATAGGTTCTAAGAATGCCTGTCAACACAACAAGTGTAGGGCTGGGAGGTACACATCTTGCTACTTCTCACTCTAAAACTTGCATCTACTTGAACTTGCTTGAGCACCATGGCTGCTAGAGGTATGAGAGGAGTTGAGCTCCATGCATGGAAACATTGTAATTTTGCTCATCATACTCCATGGTGATTCAAACAAGTTAGTTGGATGCGATGGCACCATCACATGGTTGTTGTGGATGGAACAAAATGATACTATGTTCACTGGATCTATGGTACTGCAAGAAAATGTCTAACAAGATAAAGCTGAAATTGATTGACTGCTATAGGATTGCCTGGGCTCAGTTGAAAACCAGAAGTATGCACAGCCCAGACAATCACTAAATACCTTGGTGTACAAATGCCATCCTAGCATCATGGGCAGCTGGACAACCCCATTGGAAGTTGGTAGAATCAAGGGACTTTTATGTTAGGTAAAGTCTGTGCTACTATCCAGGCCAGATCTGTCTGGGCCCCTTGTTGTGTGACATTTTTTCTTTTACTCTGCAACAGAAGCCTTCTCTATTTGTGCCAAAAAAAGAACAGAAAAGAATAAAGTCTAGTTCTGGCTCAGGGGTTTCATGGGAAGGAGCGATCATGTTGGAGAGGACGAACACTTCCTCGTTATCTGTGTTTTTTTAAAACTTTAAACACACCCTGCCTGACACGGTCACCGAAGCTAAACAGCCTTTTAATGCCAGGTTTTGGGGGCGGCCCGCGATTTTCCAAGGATTCTAGAGTTAATTTACAGCTAGAGGGAGAAGATTTAGTTACAGATTGCAGGGTCCCGTTAATAGTAAGGGGGGCAGAGTGGACTTCATGAAATTAAGAGCTTTTTTGCTTCCCATTATGGGGCCTCTTCGCCAAGTGTGGGGCCTTTATGCCAAGTGGGAGCAATGCAATTGCCACATAAGCAGACGGGGATCTTGTGTAGTGCCAGGTGGCGCCTATGCCACGTCAGACAAGGGGCTGTTAGAGAGGGAGAATGGAGAATGTTCTTGCCATTTGAGTGGGGACTCTTTTCTAGTTCGTGGGAACATGGGTTCCCCCTGAAGAACACAATTGGGAACGTTGACGAAAAAGGTGGAGGGGTACAAAAAGTTCGTCACTTTTTTATTGGGTTATTATTAGAGAAACGTTTATTCTAAATATGAAGATTGAATGGATTTTGTTCCAAACACTACAAGAGAGTGTGTTTGCTTGAAGAGGACAATGGAGTCCAATGAACCTGGACAATCTTAATGGGATACAACCCTCTTTTTGCCGAATGATGTCACTCTTTTTAACTTGTCTTTGTGTTTGTGGGGTAATTGCATAACTGTGGGTGAAGGTAGTGGTGTATGTACAAATATATATATATATATATATATATAAGAAAGAAAATAGTGTAAGAGTAAGTACATTCACATGTGATGTTGAGTTGTGAGATAAACATATGAAAATGTGATATTGTATATGTTTTGATTGTTTTAGTGTTTGGAATTTGGGTCAGCGATTTGAAATAAAGAACAATAATGTAATGTTAGGTTTTGATGTGATCATTTATAAATAAAAAATTTAAACATAATTATTATAAACAACTGTTTGTTTGTTTGTTTTGTTTTTTTTTTGTTTTTGTTTTTTTTTTCTCTAATCACCTATGCAATTGATTTTCGAAAAATTTCAATAGAATAATGATCTGATTACTCAATTTATACAACTTTCCCTTGTAAAACATTATAAAGTTCAGTTTCATTTTTTTATTTGATTATTTATTTGATTGAGTTTGAAAGATATCATAACTGCATGTGTTGAATTTTTAATTCAAACTAGGACTGGTGTAAATCTTATTAACCTAATTTTCTAAAAGTTATTGAGATGCTTAGTTAGTATATTATAGACAATGGTATCTGACTGTAACAATATCTGCAAAATTAATTTATGGTATCTGTTGCTTCAATTAAAATTATAAATAAAAAACCAAAAATCAGTTCTAACAAATTTGACACCATCCATAGGACATTTTTGCATGTAGGTGAAGGAAACAAACACATTTTTCTTTAGTATGTGTTCTGAATTGACACAAACCTTAGTGTTACTATATTTAAAAATGTGTTGTTTTTTATTTAAAGATGGTAAGAAGTAAGGGAAAATATAATTTGTATCTCTACAATATGTTGAGATATCAAAAATACAAGTATTCTTGATAATAACAAATCTACCTCACTTATCTTATAATATCAAATCTACCTCACTTATCTTATAATATCAAATCTACCTCACTTATCTTATAATATAAAATCCACCTCACTTATCTTACGAACAGAGCATGAGGTCGTTGAAGAGTTGCAAGCCAAAATGAAAATTGAACTTCAAGAGTGTATGGAACAAATTGATGCGAGCATCAATAAAAGCTATGAATTGTATGATGAACGGCATGACTATCACAAACTCATTTCAGGTTTTTATTTTTATTTTTTAAACTAATGATGTCCATGAATCGATTGAAGGTATGTTTTTATGAGAAAGGGTTGTAGATGTTTCAAGACTGCTGTGTTGAAAGCATGTCTAGGGTTTGCGTAACAGGAAGAAGCGAAGTGAATGAGTGTGTATACATATGTGTGTGTGTGCGCACTGTGATAAAGCCATTGCTGAGGCCAATTTGAAATGGGTTTCCTGACATGGGTACCAGAGATTCTGGAGATGTTGGAAGAAGGCGACGCCTACACGCGGTGGCAGCAATACGGCACTTGGATCGTTCTCGACGGAAGGCCTTTCGCGGAGACCGCGCTGTCCAGTGAGAAGGAGCGCACTGAGCGAATGAAAAACAAGCGGCCCACTCTCACTCTCGTGAATGTAATGTTTCCCACGCATACTGTTCTATGCAATCGAAATCCAAAGAATCTGGTTGTAGAAATGTTGACCGGGGTACTGTTCAGAGCGGGGGCGAGGGGCTGCCTAGACCATGCCTTTGAAGGAAAACAATATGAAGAAGATGTTCGTGATTGAGGGTGCCGAGGCTTGATTGAAGTTTAGATCCAAGCCCCACACTCAGAAATACGAACGTTTAATTGAGATCATGGCGTTCATGAACTTAGAATGGAACAGGCCGAGGAGGTGTTGCCCGAGTTAATAGCTGCTCACAAGAGATAATTTAAATAATTCACCGCAACCTGTGCCTGCAGGTGCTACCAGTATACGAGTCATAAAAATACCGACACAACAACTCGACAAACTTGGTTCAGGAGAACGAGATGCCGATGCGGTTGGCATATGAGCAACTCGACGAACTGGTTGCGAATGCGGAGCACGTTGAGTCCGCGATTGAAAGAAACCGGAGGCGTAGGCGTCTGCAGCAGGGAGTGTATCTGTGCTGTATTCTGCAGCTCATTGGGTGCATCTGATCAAGCTCGCCGAGGGCGAGAACAAGGACGACGTGGTGGTTGACTTGTTTCGGGTGGCCGTGAGGTTGAAAGCGGAGGTGTGTTGCTGGTTTGGTGCAGATTGGGAGGGGGGGAGAAGAAGATGGCCCGTGCTGCCTAGCAGCAGTTCCATTTGCCGACAATTCTCCGCGGCACGGAGGTTGGACCCAGTTTCACTTTGAAAAAGAAATATTCTCCATGGCTTATCAGATTGAATGGCAGATTTGATATTATAAGATAAGTGAGGTAGATTTGCTGTTATCGAGAGTACATGGGTATTCTTGATATTTCAACATATTGTACAAATTATATTTTCCCAAAAAATAACACTTGTTTCGAAAAACATGGCATAACTTTTTTTGTATGACTGTTAAATTTTTATGCTAGCATTACTTTTTATAATAAAGTAAATTTAATTAATATTTGTAGTTTTGCAAAAATCAACTTCAACACACTCTTCTTTATTCTTTATTTTTTTGGATCAAAATATAAAATTACACACACACACACACACACACATATATATATATATGTATATATATATATATACATATATATGTTAGTTTTTTCTTTTGCTTTGTTACATTCTATGAATCATGTCAAGCACTTGTAGGAGTTATTAGATGATAAAGATTGAATTGGATATATATGCATATATATAAATATTTGTATGTATATGTATATATATATATATATATATATTTAATGAATAGGTTGTAGTAATATAAAAAAATAGAAATAAAATTTATAAAAATGGTCTATATTTTTATCTTCTACTTTCATACTACAAGTAATTATTTAATTTTTCTTATAAATTCAAATACTATTGCAAATGATGAATGAGATATCTTAAAAGATGATGAGATGGTAGAACTTTGTAATATCATCATGTGATTTGATAACTTTTTATAGAATATTTTTCTCAACATTAAATGATAAGTAATAATAGAAGATTATATTTGTGATATTATTGATGAATTTTAGAATTTAAATATTTTATAGTCATCGATTTTGTACATGCATTATATATATATATATATATAGTATTTTCTTCAATAAGTTAAAGAGTTAATCAAGTCATTTTGTTGTACTTTAAATAAATAAAATATTAAAAGACACATCTATAATCTTTTTAAAATAAAATTAAAATCTAATTACTTTCAAATGGTTTTATTTAACATAATTTATTAATATTAATACTATATTTTATTTAACAATATAGTTTTAAAATAATGAAAGATGTATTTTTTAATATTTTATTTATTTATATACTTTATATTATTATAAATATTTATTGAGATCAATTAAATAGAATGAAATAAAGAATATAAATAAAATCTATCTACAAATTAATTGTAATATGTTTTTAGAAAAATCTGAAATTACAATAAATAATAAGCAACAAGGTAGTAATATTTTTAAAAACCATTTCTAAAAAAGAAAAATATCATATATATGTTCTTCAATTATCCTAAAATATCAAGAATATTCCTACATTATTGATAATAGTAAATATGTCTTGTAAATCTGTGATAATAACAAATGTATTCTTATTGGTGATAAGATATTACTTTATTCTTTGTTTTAGTTGTTATCTAGGATCCAAACTGCAAGTCATATAGATTTTGCTAGGCTCTTTTTTGATCAATTCTATTCATGCTTCTATAGCTCTTGCTTTAAACTATGGTTGTTAGACCAAATGTAATAATTCATGGAGTGAAGAAATCTAATGCTATAGTTGTGAATGTGTTGGTGTTGAATGTTTCCTCTAAGTGACTATTGATATTGAGTTGGGAAAAAAAGCATAGGGCATACTGTATAAAAATGACAAGTGGTTGAGCATTGGGAAGTTTGAGGCAACTTTGTTTCTAAACTAAACACTATATTTGAAGTTATCTAAAAATAACAAGCAAATTATCTTAGTGAAGAAGGAACTTATGTTGTATATATTGAAGAGATTCAAAGGTGAGCTTAAGGAGAAGAAATTTGTGGTATTGAAGGTTGTGGAGGACATAAAGAAGTTAACTTTTGGCAAGGTTGAAACATTTCTTAATTGTTTAGTTAGAAGCTATGATTGTCATGAGCATCAAATTATCCATTTGAAATCTGGATATTGTGGATGTCTTCATTAGCTAAAACATTACAAGCCAAGTGTTCTAATATTTGTGATTATTGTCATAGAAAAGCATGACAAACAACAAGATTAAAGCCAATTGAATTTAACAATTAAGAATGAAATTACTCTTCAAGATATTTTAGCAAATTAATTCTTAATCTAAGTAAGTATGCATTTCAATAGATTTATCATTAAGAATATATATAGTATGCACTTAACTTCTACACTTAAACATAAGAACTTAAACTTTTATCCAAAAGCTTGATTTGAGCAATTCATCACTCTTATGTGGCATCACCTTCTTGTTTTTCTACTGCCCCATAAATTACATTTATACCTTGAGGCTCAAAAGCTTGCTATGAAGCATAGAGACTTGCAAATGAGTAGATGGTGGTGGTGACATGCAATTCAAAAGATGCAAGCATCACAACACAAAAAGCGTTGTTACAACCAAGTATCAAAGACATGAATCAAAACAAGAAGAAGCTTAAAACTCTCTCAAGAAGAATAAATATTCATTCCAAAATTAATATAATATTAAGACTAGAATGGCTATTGTCAAAGCCAAGAGAAGTATGGATTCTTGAAATTAGATTGAAAATAAAAAAAAAAACATTGATAAGAGTAAAGAAGGCTTCACTCTTGCATCCATACATACTATCTAATTAGAAGCTACATGGTAATGTTCTACAAGATCTCTAATATGTGTTGACTTTGTAAGATACATATCTTAATTAGCAAGACAAGTTTATTGTATGTGTACTACATAGTTAGCTTATTCTACAAGCTACCAATATGTATGACACATGGTTAAGTTATTGACCAAGTTTCTAACATATTAATTAATTACAAATACTTGTAAAGTCAAAACCATGTCTATGAAGCTTCTAAGAAGTTTTTCAAGAAGATATTATAAAAATTAATCTAATTTTATCTACTTCTACATAATTATATTGATAATTATTGGAATATATATATATATATATATATATATCCATGATACCAAGCAATTGAGAATCTGCAATGCAAGGTGTGGTTTGTGAATTGATAGAAGAAAAAGTTGTGAGGTTTTTCCAATTTTCAAAAAACCAAAAAGGGCTTGGCAAAATTTGTGCAACCTATGGTTTGGACCCTAGATAATGACTAAATAAGAGATGTTGGTAATATCTTATTACCAAGAAGAGTATATTTGCTGTTATCACAAATATGTAGAATATACTTGCTATTATTAAGAATACAAAGGTATTCTTAATATTTCAGCATGTTTAAGGAATAAATATTATATTTTCCCTTGTTTCAATAACTGATAGAATTGGTTCTTCTAAAGAAAAAAATTAATTCACCTTTTATTAAATAAAATAAAAATAAATAAATATAAAAAATAAAAAATCATAAATAAGGTTTTAATTTGTTGCAAAAATATTTTTGTAATAATTTAATTTCAATTTAATCATTTCCTTTAAAATTATGAAAAAAATCATTCAAGAATTCACAAAATAAAATGAAAATTAGGTTTTTTTTTATAAAAATCATGAATTAAGAAAATTATGCATTTGAGACATTATTCATTCATATATTGTACCCAAAGTTTATAACTGCCCAAGCTTCAAACAGATGACCATTTTCAATCATAATTTTCAATTCAGTCATGTCATCATGTAGTTTTACTGCTTACTGAAAGTTACTGAATGATTCTAAATAAATTATAAAATCAAATTTTTTAAAATTAGAGCCAGAAATACTTAAAATATAATTTACAACTAATATCTGAAAAAACATAATAAATTCAAATGCTGCATTGTATAGTAGAACCCAAAGTAGTTAAATTTGTTGTTACATGTTCAGAAGCTTTTTAGTGTTAGAAGAGTTTAGATCCAAATTTATTGAGTTTTTATTTATTTTTAAAATAATTCTATATCTACATTAAACTATTTTAGGATTTTTATCTCCTAATAAATGATTGAGTTGGAAAACTTATATTGTTCTTGTGTGCGTCCCATAATTGTGATTTTATTTTATATTCACTCAATCAGTTATTAACAGTGCTAGATTTTTATTTTTTACATTATATATATATATATATATATATATATACATAAATTAAAGAAAAAATAAAATTATTTCTCATAAATGAAAAAAAAATTTCAATTTGAAGTATATTAAAAAAATAATAATAAACATAGCATATGGAGAAATAAAATAAAAATGAAAGTAGTTAACCGAAATAACAGCTACAGTATAACATAGAAGATTGAATTTTTTTGGTGGATCAAATGATTGCATTTTGGTAATTTATATGAGTTGCAAAGCAAATCTATAGATGAAATTTTGCAATTTAGTAAATAATTTTTTTTTGAACGTGTTTTGTAAACTTAAGCATTATTAAATGATCAAATTAAAAGTATTTGAGGTTGAATTGAATTAGGATTTTGAAAATTGGATTTTAAAGGTCAACAAGGATTTTTTATATGTTGAGAAATTTCTAAACTAGATTAGAATAAATTCTTTATATGCTAGTATTTGACTTGATTTTTTACATTTTTGCAAGATTTCAAAGCAATTTAATTGTTGAAGGAGGAGATATTGAAGCTGGAATTTTTTGCATTGAGGTTGGAGAAGAAGGATGACAAACACTCAAGTAGATTAAGAGCATTTTTTCTCAATTTGTAAGTAGGAATTCCTTTAAATTTGGAAGGTTATTCTTAACTAATAGATTGATATGTGTAATAAATTTGAATAAAAATCAATGGTTAGTATAATACTTGTTGAGATTTGAAATATATTTTGGTATTTATTTAGAGCTTACCTATGATTTATTAGGATTTCTTGTGATTTTTTTAGATTTTTTTTTTATAATTTTTATTTATTTATTTTTGATTTTATAAAAAAATATTTTAATTTCTATATTATTTTATTTTGGATTTTTAAAAGAATTATTTAAGGTTTATTTAAAGATAAATATTGTGTGATAAGATTGTTTAGGTTGTTTAAAATTGCCAAAGTATTTCTAAACACCTTATGCATTGTTTTTGAATTACAAAGTGAATGTCAAGGTTAGATCAAATTCTTTCATAAGTAGATACTATGTGTATTTTCAAGCTAAATTTTACCTAATATGACAACACAACTTTGGTCGTACTCACAATTACAATATGGATTAAAGCTCACAATGATTGTGACAATCAAGGATAAATAATAATACTAATATTTTAAACTTTTTATTTAATAGATTTGTATTTTTAGCAAATGCCATTACACAACATAGAAACTTATGTCAATAGTAATTGAGGTAAATCCAAAAGAACACATGTTAGGTACAGTTATGTTATGGCAACAATAAAGTACAACATGTTTATGGACCTAAATGACAAATGGGATGTATTAGTTTTTTTTGACTTATAGTACCAACAAACATAGCTTCATCAAATACAAATCATACAAAGTGAGTTTTTTAGTAACAAAAGCTAATACATTATACTTGTTATTTAAGTTTTGTATATTAAATTGTATGTGTTCAAAAAAAATTCTAACTTTTATTTAGATGGATGGTGATCACTTTAAAAGACTATATAGAATAAGAAGTTATTGAAGTTTTATCACATTGTTTGTATGATTGGCTACTAATTTATTGAACCAATTGATTAAATTTAGATATAGATCAGTAATTATGTAGAAAATATTAGACATAAAAAATAATGCTTTTAAATCACAGTTAATATCAATTAATATAGTTGCAAAACTTGAATAATAATAATACCTTGTTAGATTAAATTAATTGGTAAATACTTCTATTTAAATTAACTTTCATAATTGGTAGTTTTTCTTCCTATTTTTAAACATATAGAAATCTTAGCTAAACTAGATTGGTAGAAAAAAGCTAATTCAATATTATCAAACAAAAACATCTATAAAATATTTATATTTCTTAGAATTTTATTCAAAATTTCATTATCCAATATGTTAATGATTCTACCACCACTATTAAAGAAGAGGAAGAAAATATTTTTTATTTATTAATTATGATTAAGAAATTCAGCTTAATATGTGGTTTGAAAATTAATTAGTTCATATTTGCAACCTATTGACAATTAAAAAAATAGACAAACTAGCATAGAAAAGTCAATTTGGATAGGTATGGGAATCTTATGTAGATATCAATAAGTTCCTTGAAACTTCATTTAACATTTTTTTGAATATGAAAAATTTTGATAAATTTTATATGAATAAAATGACACAAAATTAGACTATATGTGCTTAACAAAAAATCAATGTAGTAGATTGAGCAATTTTTATATAATTTTTTCTTTTTTATATTTATTTTTAGCCATATAAGATAGATAAGTAAAAGCTATTCAAAAAATTAAATAAATGGTTGAAATAATATTATAAACAAATGCCATTTTTTTTAATATTATTTGTTTATTGTAGAAATTGTAAAGAAGGTAGTTTTAGTATCATCAACCTAAAAGAAGCTAACAAAGCTCTTTTATTCTAATAGATGTTGATGGCATTTTGACCAAGTTAAGTAAATATTTAATATCTTCACAATTTTAAAAGGATAAATGCTATAATATATATTTTATAAGAATTGGATACTAAATCTTATTTGGTCATTCATCTCAAATCATTAATAGAATATGTGATTTCTACAAATGGATCTTAATTTGTAGAACTATTCAAAATAAAGTATTAAATTATTTGAATACAAAAATATAAAAATTAGAGTCTTTCATATTATTTATGTATTTATTAAAAGTTAAAAGTATTTAGAAGTTATAAGAGTCTTATAAAGAAAAAAATTACAAGAAAAGAGTCTTATTGAGTCTTAGAGATAATTATCATAGTTGCTCTAGTATTCTTGCTTATTATTAAATGTTAATATTTAGTTCATAAGATTAATGTCTAAATTAGCTTTCTATTTATGTGTAATTTTTAATAAAAAATATATAAATATTATTTGATATTATAATTTTTTTTAAAAAAGATCATCATTTATTTTAAGTTGTTTATATAAAAAATAAGATAATCAATCAATTTAAATTGATTTTATTATTATAAAAAATCACAAAATTAAAAAAGTGGCTTAAATTTGATATTATAATTATAAAAAATTATATAAATTTTTATAATTTATTAAAATTTATTTATAACTTTTTTTTTGAAAATTTTAGATTAATTTTTAAGCTTTAGTAAAAATAAATTTTACTACCTTAGGAACCTATTATAAAGAAATTGAGCAAGATTTGATAGTCCTACAAGGCTCTTAGGCTAATTAGATATTTTTGAATACCATGGTAAAGTTAAAGATGCAAAAATATTAGTTTTATTGATAGAAAATAGGAAGATCAGCACCTAATATAGACCTTATGAGAAGTGAGGTGCACAAGTTCCATATGGGTTGTAGCAAGGTAAGAGGATGAGACTAAGGCCTTATTACCTCTCTAAGACACCATTATATACTACTTATGAACCTTAGTGAGGCTCAAATTCTTGATCTCTGAATCAAATTATTCTTATAATATATATATATATATATATATATATATATATATTATTTTTATTATATTATTTTTTAATCTTCATAATTTACTCACTGTAAATTGGATTTATACATAACTTATGTCATTGAAAAGATAATAAAATTATCTATTTAAAAATCTAATTTAAAAATCTAATTTAAAAATTTAAAATTTACTCTTATTTTTTATTAAGTAAAAATACACTAAATATACTATCAATGGTTATATAATTTGTGATTATATGATTAAAATTCTTAATTTTTTTTATTTTATTATTTATTATTTATTATTTTTTCTATTTCACACCATTAATTACAAAAAAAACTTAACTAAGGCCATCTTGTAATTTTGTTCGAGAGATGGTTTTTTTCCTCATAGAATACAAAATATAGAATGTAAAAAAAATTAAAATAATATATATATATATATATATATATATATATATATATATATATTTCTTTAAAAGACTATTGATTCTTCTTACTACAAGAGAAATATTATAATGATGTCTTTCTAAAATTCAATGATTAAATTGATTTATAAAAATTAGAACTAAATCATCATTCTAAAGTGGTATTTTAATTCTATTTGAAATTTGTTGATTTTGAAGGAAAAAAAAAAATGATGTCTTATTTTTTCCTACCAAAATAATTTATTTAATTAGATGTCTAATCTAAAATACTTCACTTTGATGATAAAATTTTGCTTAAACAAGACCTAAAAGACAATGAGAATTGAGTAGGAAGTTTTAAAAATATTTTTGGAATTAAAAAAAAAATACAAAAAAACCAATAAGAAAAAAAACTTTTGGTATTATTTTCATGTATGGTCCAATGAATGATGTGACATTTAATCTTCTATCAAGTTTTTAAGTTAGTAACAAAGAATTTATGACATAATTTATTAAACTTGGCAAAAAAAGAAAGTCAAAGCAATTTAATTTAATTTTTAATTTTTAATTTTTTGAATAATATAAAAATAAAATATTCGGTTTAGTAAAAAATTATATTTTAATTGAAAATAAAACTTGTTCTAGCTTCTATTTTTTTAGAGGGACTATTTTTATTTGGTTTAAATGGCACAAAGGTTTAATAGTTAATACTTAGAGGAAAAAAATTAGCCATAATATTGAAATTCATTATGCTATTTATCAACTCCAAATGCTTGTATCCATTTACTATTAGTTTTAGAATTTTTATTAAGTTTGTTATACCTAGAATTGGGCCACCTCTATGTTATATAAATTAGGATGTAATTCTTAGAATTAAAGTCATCAGAAACCTTGCAATTGGCAACAAAATATTTTTGCAATTGTTTTTTAAAAATTTACATATTTTTGTTAATTTTGATCATTATTAAAATAAATTTGTCTATAAACTATTTGGACTTAAAGAAACAAAGTCAGCTTTAAAAATGAAGTATAAAGTTGAATCCATTCAAAAAACATGATTTAAGTAAGTCTTATTGAATATAGAGAAATTTGTTAGAAATCTATTAAAAAAAAAGAAAACAAACACCCACAATATGAGCCTTCTTTACTTAGGAGATGAAATAGTTTTTGGATGCCAAAAATCATACTATATTTCAGAAATGACAAAATGATTGAATATAATTCAAGATTAAATTAAAATATATGATCATATATGATAGTATAAATGAACTTGCTTTTTTAGTTGTTTTAGGTTCTTAGTACTCTTGACCTTGCCTTTGGATATAAGGTGTTAAATATTCTAGTGTGATTTTTCTATTCCATTAATGCATTGGACAAACTTTTTTTTTGTGTCGAAAGTAAAATTGAATAAAAACATGTCAACAAAATTTCAAGTTGTAATGTACTTCTTTAGTATCTTTATAGATTCAGAAAACTTACAAAATAAATTATTATGGCTTAATAATGTGTAAAAAAGAAATTATAAATTCAAATTAGATCAAAGAATCTTCTAAATTATTTTACAAGGAAATAATATTTTTTTATATATTTTTTATTTTCTTATTTTTACTTAGTTTTATTTACCTCTATATATTCAAGTAATTTAAATTATTTCTATAATACCTCTATTTTTAGCAAAAATTTTTAAAAGAATAATTAAAACTTCTAATAATTTTATGAATAATTATTTTAAATATAAATAATAATTTTTGATAAAATATTTAATTTATAATTTTCTTCAAAAGTAGTCCATAGTTCTTTTGGTTTCATAATATATATATATATATATATATATATATATATATAATAAAAATACATTCTGATAATTTAATAAATTTTTTATCTTTTATAATTATCTATTAAAAAGGAGTTTTTCATTTTATGTTTTAATGTTGTTCTTAGTTGTTGAAAAGTTATTCTAAGGTTTTCATATGAAACATGTTTTTTTTTTAATATATATTAAAAATCATAATTTTTATTTTAATATTTATTCTAGTACTGTAATATTGAAAGTTAATAAACTAAGTAATTTATTTAAAATATTAAAAATTAATTATTTTGAAATAGATTTATAAGATGTTAGTTTCTATTGTATTAAAAATACTTACAAAAACTTATGTATATGTGTAAGAAAAACTAAAGAATAAATTTTAAATTGGATTTTCTTAGTTTTTATGATTTTTCTATTATTTTCAATCATCAATTTTAATTTAGATAAATTTTAATATTATAGAATTATGAATTTTTTAATGTATTTATAAAACTATTAGGATTTTCGCATATAAAATCATTTATATCATGTTTATATCAATGTATAAGATATTTTAATATGTATTACTGTAATATTAAATTTAAATAATATTCCAATTCAAATTCTTTATTTTTATTCAAAATTCAATCAGATTAATTTTCTTTTATGTTGATGAATCATCTAAAGTCTTTAAGAATGTAACTTCTTGAAAGGTTTATTGGTATTAACATCACTAAAAAATGACCATGTCTTTTTTAAAATTTAAAAAATAAATACTTATTTAAAAATATTCAATTATTGATCATTTATCATTTTAAACCATTTATAATTATATCTCGATTTACACATATATTTTATTTTCAAAATTTAATACAGATGATATAAAAATAAATTTTATTTTAGCCAATTTTTTATTTATAATATATTAAAAAAATTACTTGATTTTAATATATTTATTTTATAAGATAAATAATTTTTAGATTATTATATAAAATTTAAAATATAATTATATATTTATTTTAATAAACAAGTTAGTTTTAGATCTTAATTTATATTTAAATACATTAGATTTTGTAATAAAGGATTCAAATTTTTATATCTTTGTGTGAACAATACAAAAAAAGAAGTTTTATTCAATGAAATACATTAAATTAGAAGGTATCAAGAAATAGTTTATATGTTTTAATTTTAATGATAGTGTACTATTGATGTTTTGATATTATTATTTTTTCTATTCTAACATATGTATAATTCATTTAAAAAAATAAAAAAGTAATAACATAAATTTGTATCATATAACAACAAAATAAGTTGATTATTTTAAGATTTAGTAAAAAAAATATCTCAATTATATTTTTAAAATAATATTAAATAATATCTTATTTGAAAAAAAATAAAAAATTAGAAATATAAAAAATATTATGTTAAAAATTGTGTATATTTCAAATTGCTAATTTTAAAGTATAAATATTTAAAAAATACCTAAAATAATTTGTAGCTAAAATAAATCTTAAATTTTATATTCAAAAGTATTATATGTATTATATATACTAAAATATAGGAATTTAATTCTATCAAATGTCAAGGACATACATATTTATTCTAATAATTACTTATATGATTATAAAGAAGTAGATAAAAGTAGACTAATTTTATAATATCTTCTAGAAAAGCTTTCAAAAAACTTCATAGATGTGATTTTGACTTTCTATATGTTTGTAGTTGATTGGTAGGTTAGAAACTTGATCAACAAATTAACTACATGTTACATATGTTGGTAGCTTATGAAATAAGCTAATTATATGGTACAACTATAGAAAACTTGTCTTCTAAGTTAAGATATGTCTTGCAAATTCAACAAGTATTGGAGGTCTCATAGAACATTGTCACATAGCCTTTAATTAGATAATATATATGGAATCAAGAGTGAGGTCTTTCTAGTCCTTAGTCTTATTTCAAGACTTTTTAGTCTTTTTGGCTTTGACAATAGTCATTCTAGTTCAATTTATTATTATTTTTGAATGATTTTTTACTCTTTTTGAGTGATTCAAGAGTATTTTAATATTCTCTTTCTTCAAGATTTATGTCTTAGACAGTTTGACAAGAGTGCTAATTTATTGTTCTTATCTTTTTTTAAAAGTGAATAGATTATAAAACTTCTATTGTTATATTTTAAAAAAATATAGACTATCTGCCTTTAAATAAATAGTTTAGTTTTTTAACACTCATTTTTTCCTTAAAAAAAGTACAATATCCTTCTTTGTAGAAATTTTTATTTGATATTAGATGTTGTAAATTACCTTCCTCTAATTTAACTTTTTGAATTTATTTGAGTTGTCTATGGAAGGAAAGATTATAGATGCTACTCTTAGCAGAAGTGAAAATAGATTTACAGCTTTTGTAAATCTTCTTAAGCTTATTAATACTTTAAGAGAGGAAATCTCATATATTTCTAATATAAATCATAGAGGTACTATTCCTACACCTATGAAGAAGTCAACAATGAAGTTCAAAGTCTATACCAAAAAGTTGTACAATTAAGAGAAGCAAGTAGATTAAGTTTTCAACTAAATCCAAGAAGTTTTACTACTATAAGTATAAAGGAGGCAAGGATAAGTATGCTTGAGAAGTTTGAAGGAATAAGTTCAAAATTTTGAAGGTTTCCACAATAAGTAAAGCTCTATCTAATGTTGCAACATTTTCAATAAGCTAATAGGTTTCAATATGGATTCAAAGATAATGTCAAATATTTATTGTTGATAATGTCAAAAGTAGATTTATTGAAGTAATTTATTGCTTAAGCCATTGCATATGACAATCAACTTATTAAAAGATTTGAAGAAAAAAGATTTGGTTGAACAGATACAAGTCAAGCCATGGCAATACCTTCTAAGTTTTTGGAAGCTTATTTATTCAGGCCAAAGTCTATGCAAATTGATATGGTACATTTTAAATTTCTTATGAAATAAAAAAGATTTGTTGTTGTAAAAACAATTTGTATCAATATTATTGAGAATTCAAGTATATTATTCAATATTATCCAAAAAAAACAATACAATTACAAAATAAAGAGCATGGTTGCCAAAAAAAATAATCTATCAAAAAATAAAATTTTCTAGTTATGAAACGAACTATCTAGCTGAAATCTTGTATAAGATCTAGTAAAGGTCTTATTTTTTCATCAAATCCCTTGCTTTGCTTTATAATAGAAGTCTTTTTAGGACTAAAAAATCACAAAGTCTTAACTTTATTAGATTTATGAGCCTTAGTTTGTTTTATAGATAAAGAATTTGTTTTAAAAAAATAAAAATCTTTAATTAAAAAAACCAAATCTATACATGTAGAAGTAATAAATGATTATTTGTTGTCTTTTAGAGGTGTAATATATTAAACTATTCTTTTAGATGTAACAACTAATGATCATAATAATTTAATAATATTTAATATAATTAGATCTTTTTATAATTCAATTATTTTAAGATTATCATGGCTAAAAAAAATATAATTGTAAAATAGACTTGATTTTTTGTAACCTTGATATTTTTCATAGTTTAGTCTTAGATTCTACTAATCTAGTAGAAATCCATAAGACCAATATATCTAAATCATTATTAATAGATATAAGAGCTTTCATATATGTTATAAAAAAATGGTCAATTTTTGCTATATATGCTACACCTATTATTAATAAAAAAAAGATTTCAAATGGCATCCCAAGTCAATACTAAGATTATCAAGATATTTTTGAAAAAAAATGTAGATATTCTTCTAAAGTATTATCCTTATGATTGCTCTATTGATCTTCAAGAAGAAACTAAACCACCATTTGAACCAATCTATAGCCTATTATATAACAAATTTATTACATTCAAGGAGTCCATTGATAAAAATTTAGTTTAGAACTTCATAAGCTATTCTAAATCTCTAACTAAAGCTCCTATCTTATTTATGAAGAAAAAAGATAAATCTTTGTAGATATGTATAGACTATTGAATACTCAATAAGATTACTATTAAGAATAAATATCCTCTACTTTTGATTTCAAGTCTTCTTAATTAATTAAATCAAGTAAAAAATTATACAAAAATAGATCTACAAGGAACATACAACTTGGTATGCATCAAAAAAGGTGATGAATGAAAAAGTAAATTTTGAACCTGGTATGGATATTTCAAATATAATATCATACTTTTTGGATCCACAAATATACCAACTATTTTTCAATATATAATGAATGATGTCTTTTGTGAGTTTCTTGATGATTTTGATATTTGTTATTTAGATGACTTTTTAATTTATTCTAAGAATACAAAAGAGCATGAACTTCATATTTGTCATGTATTACAAAAACTAAGAGAAGCAGGATTATATGCTAAGATGAAAAAGTATGTATTTCACACTATCCAAATTGACTTCTTAGGATACATCATCTCAAATGATGGTCTTGTGATAGATCCTAAGAAGGTTTAGACTATTATCAATTGAAAGATCTCAAAAATAATTAGAGGTATAATATTTTTTGAGATTTTTCAATTATTACCAAAACTTTATCAAGAATTTTTTTTAAGTTGTAGCCCTTCTTATGCACCTAACATATAAAGAAAAATTTAAATAGAGCAAAAAAGCTAAAATATCTTTTAAACCCTTGAAGATATCATTTATTTCTACACCAATCTTGTATTACATTGACTTTGCTAAGGCATTCTTCATGGAAATATACACATTAAATATTGCCATGGATGTTGTTTTTTCACAAATGGAAGCAAATAACAAGCTCTATTTGGTAGCTTTTCATTCTAAGAAATTTTCAACAACTAAGATTAACTACAAGATCCATGACAAAGAGCTCTTTGCAATTATGGTTTTATTTTAAGAATAGTATAATTATCTAAAAGACTCTTCTAATTGAATCATTGTATATACAAATCACAAGAACTTCAAGTACTTTATGTTGGTACATATCTTGAATCATTGCCAAGTCCATTGGAACATATCTTTATTAAGATTTGATTTTAAAATCAATTTTTGATCTAAAAAAATAATAAGATTTGTTAGTCGCTCTTTCTAGACATTCTTATCTTATATCAAAAGAAGGAGATATAACTTTTGATAAAAAAAATAAAAAAAATCTTGAAGCTACAGCATTTTATCTTTGAGCAATAAAATCAACATTAGAAAGAGTACCATTGTTGTATCCAAAAAATCTTGGATACAATAAAACTTTGAAACTAATATCTAAAGATTCTTAATGATTATAAATATTGAAGTCTATGAAAGATTTTGTATAGTCATATGACATTTGTTCAAGATCAAAAACTCCTTGTTATCAATTCTATGAACTTCTTCAACCATTACTTATACTAGAATAATCATAGTCTTTTATTACTATAGATTTTATTACAGAGCTTTTAAATTCAAGTTCATATGATTTTATATTTGTGACTATAGATTGCTTTACTAAAATGGTATATTTTGAACCATGTACAAAATCTATTTTGGATAAAGAAATAACTAAACTTTTTCTTAATAACATCTAATGCTATTATAGATTGTCAAAAGATATTATATTAGATAAAAAGATACAATATATATCAAAGTTTTAGAGAACTTTTTTTATGATATTGAAAGTGGATATAAAATTGTCTTTAACTTTTCATCTTCAAACTGATGGACAAACAAAACAAGTGAATCAAGTTCTAAAATAATATTTAAAATATACCCTCAACCATCATTAAGGTAATTGGATAAATCTTTTGCCATTGACAAAATTTGTATATAATAATTTAGTATATTTTCTTGTACCACAAATATCTTGATTTCTCAATTATGATTATTATCTATAACTTGATACTTTTAATTTTTCAAAAGTTGACAATCCTGCAAGAGAAGATTTAACAAATTATTTGTCAAAATTATATATAACAATGAAGGTGTAATTAAAATTAGCTCAAGAATGACAAAAGATGAATATGTATGCCTACAACAAGGAACAATCATAATTCATTGTTAGTAGTAAGGTATAATTACTTTGTTGTAATATCAAGACTACTTATCATTGTGACAAATTGGACTATTGTAGGCTTTGATCTTTTCCTATTTGTGAGCAAATTAATCCAATTGCTTATCGATTACATCTATTGTAGTCTATGAAGATCTATCTTGTATTCCATATATATTTTTTTGAGCCATATGAAATAATGAATATGTTGAAAAAAAGACAAATGCCATGTCTTCTTATAGAAGTAAATAATAATCAAGAGTTTGAGATAGAAGAAGTTTTAGATTCGATGCAACATCAAAATAAATTGAAATATCTTGTTCATTGGTGGAGATATGACATTAGTAATTCATTGGTGGAGATACGTCTTGCAAAGATATGTCTTGCAAAGTCAACAAGTATTGGAGGTCCTATAGAATAATACTATATAATTCCTAGTTAGATAGTATATGTAGAGGCAAGAGTGAAGCCTTCTTCACTCTTGTCAATACCTTTGTAGTTCTTAGTCTTATTTTAAGATTTTTTAATCTTCTTGTCTTTAGCAATAGCCATTCTAATTCAATATATTATTATCTTTGAGTGATTTTTTATTCTTTTTGAGTGACATAAGAGTATATTGATATTCTCTTTCTTTGAAATTCATGTCATTAATACCAAATTTGAACCAAAATCTATTAAATGGTTGCTCATTAAATAATATAAAGATATTAAAGTATATTAATTGATGTTTGTATATATTAACTAACTTGGTTAATTAATGATGGTTTAAAACAATTGATTCAACAAAAAGATCTCTATTAATAAAATTTGGATAATAGAAGGTAGATTGAAGATATCCAATCTATAAAAAGATTAGACTAATATGGTATAAATTATAGTAGGGAAGTTGAAGATACTTAGCTTAAGTAAGAATTAGATGTCTTAAAGTCTACTTTAAAACAAATTAAGTCAAAAAAATATATAGCTACTAATAAAATGATGATTAGTAATCGATAATTAATTAAAAAAATATAAGTAATGACAAAGTCTAATGGTTACAAATATGCAAACATACATGTAATAATAAACATGCATTGATTATAAATATATATTATTTTTAATTCACTCTTTTATTTATTTCAATTTCAATTCAATCTTTATAGCCTCTATTAAAAATTGAGTTGTATAAAGTCCAAATAAAACTAGTACTTAGTTGAAGATTCATCTTAGTATGAATTTTGAATATAACTTGCAAACTTATAAATAAGGGAGATTATTTTTGGATTGATACTTATAGTTTGATATTTGATAAGAAAAATCAACATTGAATGTTGATTTAAGTTGACTTATAAACTATCTTCAAATTGAAGCTAAGTTTCGTAAGAAGTGTATAAAAATGTTATTTTTTTGAATTTATATTAGTAAGTATAAAATGATAGCATATCAAAAAATTAAAAAAATAATATTTTTATTAAAAATAAAAATAAGCTGATATTAAATAGTGATAAATATAAATAAAGTTTAATATAATTCTATTGAAAGATTGATTTTTTTCTTTGCAAAAACTTTAGCAAAATTATTATTAATTATAATTTGTATTAATGCTAATTACATACAATAATCCCCTTGTCATCTAATAAATTGTAACATGTAGTCTAGCATTACCATACAACTATTTTGAAAACAAGTACTAATACAAAATTTAATCAAGTATTATTCTTGGCTTGATATATATATATATATATATATATATATATATATTTTTTAAATCTAATTTTTTACATATCTATTATAAGCCAATTTATACATAGAGAAAAAACCCATATATGATCTAACATAAAAAGTTTAAGTCTATTGATATCTTATTGAATAAAATTCTTAATTTATTATACCGTAAAATGTTTTAAAAAGAATGTTCTAAAAAGAAGCACAATGCATAGAAGGTGTACAACAAAAATAGGTAGTTGGACTGTAAGTATATGGTAAAACAGACTCATGATTTAGCCTAAGAGAAAACTTCTTTGTTAATGGGGCCAATGAAGATGAATATTTGTAACAAATATTTATTTGAGTCAAGAATTCGGACAAGTTAAAAAAAAATGGTGTATACAATTATTTTGGTAATTTAAGTGCAATGAATTTAAATAAAGATACATTGCCCAAAATTGGTGTAGCACATGTGTTGTAAAAAATGATCAAAGAGTGAAATTTTTTTTGGTGCACAGATTTGAGTCAGAGACCTACAATGCACAAAAAACGTTATTAGCCACTCAAAGTAGAATCTTTGGCTTTTAATCATTCTTGAAATATAAAAACCCATATTCTAAGAGAAATTCTTTCTTCTTCATACCTCCATCTCCTTTCTTCCTTCGATGTTTAATATTCATTTGTATAGATAACAATATGCTAAATAATATTCATCTGCAAGGTTAAATTTGGAGTAGTTTTGCCAAAACATGACTTGACCTTGTATTCCATTTATATAGTAAGACAATGTTTGATTGAGTTAGGATGTAATCATTAGAAAGCAATTAAAAAGATAATGTGGCACTGATAAATCTCTATCAAATTAAAATTATAATTGAAAAGTAAATATATAAAATTTCATTTTATTTTAATGTAAGCAACAAAAAAAATTAATGACTAAAAATTCGTTGTTTTTGACATATTTTAATTGTAAACAAAGTTGTTTTAAAAAAGAAAAAACAAAGTCAAATGTTGCATTTTAAACTATTGAAGCAAAATACATGGTGATAAGTCATTGTCTGGATGTAGTATAAATTTGTTAAATAATGATGGTTTATGTATTTTAAATATCATTAAATACGTTTATTTAAAATACAAATCATTTTCTAGAATACTCTCTTTTGTAGATAACACTTCAATAAAAAAAACATTAAAAAAATCAAGAATATTCAAAATTTGCAAAAAGTACATTGTTAATGTTGCAACTTTAAGCATTTCGAATGGTATTGATATTATCCCATGACAGCAACCAAACCGTGCTTATGGCCATCAGGTCTAAAACTCTCAACACCACTGGAATGGTGGATACCATTTTCCTAATGTCACTGAACCTACCACAGTTTTAGAGTTAAGGCATTGCAGTATTGCAGAAGTCCACTGAACAAACCATGTGGAAACCAACCAACTATTAAGGTTCACAGTAAACAAGGGCAACGAGACGGAAGGGGGGAGGGGGGGGGGGGATCACCACAAAGACAACAGAAACCCAACAATGTGAAGTGTACAAAGAGCAAGTGAGTTTGATGCAGAGGAGCACTCATCTTGCAGCGCCGAGAGAGTCGATGAAATGGCTCATCACATGGTGATGGTGAGTCTGCACAAGTCTCCGGGACCTAGGAAATGATATCCCATCACATGCTGCATCCAGGAATCACGTCTAAAGTGAAGGAGCCGTTCAAATCAGTTTTTGTGCTGCTGCATGGGATGTGGGTGCAAGCTGGCAGCTCCGGAATCGCCTTGAAAGGCCAGCCTTGCACCGCGGAGCTAAACGTGAGAATTGATTGTGTGCCAGTTAGGTTCGTCCCTTGTCACCTGGTCACGAGCACGGTGCTTCGGAGTGAGACGTCGTGGTGTTGAATGAGTGAGAAGATCCGGATATCAGCTGTGTGTGTTTCTGTTGTCAACAACTGTGGTGGCGAGCAGATGGTCGATAACCTCGGATGCTTGTGATATTATGGTACAGATTGGATGGACTCGTAGCTAGGATCAGTCACTCGGGTAATCGTCTCCCAGTTGGCAACAAATCGTGGTGAGTACAGTTCGAATTGGCGACAATGGCTGGCTTACTGGATACGGACTAGGGTATGTGCTTACTTGCAAGTTTAACCTCGTGCAGGATGCTGAGCTCTCCACACTGGGAGATGTTAAGATCTCCTCGCTGGAGCTGATGGCACTGGGGTCTTGTGAAGCAGAGCTGTCTCGAGAAAGACTTAAAGCTCGGCTCTCAGTGGGATCGACGTCAGAAATCGCGTCTGAGATGTACAAAGGATTGAATTCGTAGATGCGGCTTCCCAATGTGGGTCGCTCCACGAATACGGAATTTTCGAAAACAGTAGGGCCGGTGTTGCTGTCGACGTCCTGCTCCCCCTCCTCGGAGTTCTCTGTGATAGTAAATGAGGTCAAGTTGGTTAAGTTTCTGGTCATCGGAGCAGGAGCACTGACGAAATCGGTTCTGGTTCTCTGCAAGCAGCGGAAGAGTTCGGAAAAAAGACTACATGTCCTCGAGCGGCGCGGGCCGGGTCCCTCGATGGTGCTGTTGCTCCCGCTGTCGTAGTGGCTGTTCCCGCGGGGTCTGAAATGAAAAGACTCCCCGAAATGCCTGAAAGAGTCCATGGGTAGGCCAATGAGACTCGCCAGAGTGATGCGATTCGAGTCGTTGAGGTTGCAAAAAGATGAGGACCCTGACGAGTCGCTCTGCGTGTCGAAGTCTGAACTGGAGCTACGAGTGCTTTTCTCTGAAAGATACGGAAGAATGTCTGCGCTGGAGAATCGTATTGGCTCCTCTGCCTCCAACGTAAATGCATTCTCAAATTCCATTGTCAAGCGCGATGAAACCGGCGAAGGCATCATGGAACTGGAGATGGGTGACCTCATGAAACTCGAGAGTGGAGACTTCATTGAACTTGACGCCTCGGACGGGGATCCCTTGAAAGACCAAGAAGACTCCATTTGGCCGCTAGAATACCAAAATCCTCCTAGATCCGTTCCTGTAATTCCTCTCGCCACTCGAATCCGTATTGAACCTTGCAAACGAAACTCCAAATCTTGAATGGCCTTCAAACCTTGCGAACTATGTCCTCATTGCATTCTGGTCTTTCAAATTTTCGAGGTCGCATGAAACGCCAAATCCGGGCATCATTGAAACGTTCAATGCACACATCCAACCCAGGAAGGAACTGATATCCAATATTACGAACCGATTAACCTACATTCGTAATCATGGATCCATGATCAACTCCCATGTCGTCCAAAAACTTCTGAAACTCCAAACACAACCCCAATAAAATCCCACAACGTTCACAACATCGCGAGATACATCCCTCCGAAAGAAACTCCTTGGATCGAGAACCACCCAGACAAAAACAGCATGAACTACTAAAACCCCAATAGAACCCACTCACATAATCCGACAATGCCACTCGCGAGCATCCCTCCATCTCCACCAGCCTCTCAAAGCCATCCTCCCTCCTCACGTACGATCGACTCTCCACGGGGTTCGGAACACAGCAAACTCGATGAGCTACCACCATCCAAGGTAATGTACTCTCAGAAAAAAGTGAGAGGGGAGGAGTCAAAAAGCCGTTGTGTACAACAACGAATTCCCGTGGACCAGTGCCTGAAACCGTAACGCTACCTCCCTACCCAAAGGTCCTAGTTTTGAGAAAACTGCACGCCCGGACACACACACACACACAAAAACTGGAGAAGGCATGGATTGAAGCGCGCTGAAGAGCAGCACCAGAGGGAGGAAGGGACGGTGGAGTCCGCTCAAAGCCAGCGGAATTTGGCCCCTGATGCCAGTGGAGAGGGGCCAATGAGGGCGATGAAATAAACTTGTGCCAGCGGTATTGTGCCCCCGCTTTACCTCCCTCGTTGAGGTGCCAGGGCCTAATATTAAGCTTCAACTCCCTGACCTGCGTCCAAGGATTCTGCTCCCACGACCCCCCCTTTGCTTGCTTTAGTTACGCATTCTTTCCTTCATTTGGCTCGCTGGTGGGTGTTTTACCATCACGCGACTACAGAGCAGGGGAATGAGGATGATCTTTGTGTTTCGACGATGCTGGAAGGCACTACTTGCCTAAATGGGGATATGCTTCTAATTAAATCCGAGGTTCTTCCATCTTTCAATCCTCATTGTTGCGTTTATGATTACTGTTGTTATTAATATTATTTAGTTCTGTTTTTTTTTTTTTTCTCTAGGTTTGCCCTTTGACAGGATGCCTCTGAAGCCAGTGCCAACCGAATGTAAAGCCAGTCCACACAAGTTCATTCTTGTGAAATTTTGCGTCCTATTTTTCCGCCACCTAGAATCAATCTTCACATTGGGTATTGGTGAGCCTAATTTTTTATAGCTTATCAGCTTAAGTAGAAAATTTTAAGTTGACAACTTAAGAGTAATACATGTAGTCTAAGTCAAAGGGAAGGTGGATGAAATTACAATAAGAGAAGGTAGTTTAGAAGTGAAAATAGCTTACAACATTTTTGCATTTAAGATTTGGGATTTTTAATCATATTAGGAATAAGATATATAAGATAATATATTACAAAAAAATTAAATCATTATTTTAAATTTGGATAAAATAAAATATTATTCTTAAATTTTTCAATAAATATATATTGCCGTGTTGAATCTAAGACTTCTACCTCAAACTCTTGATTATTATCCACTTTTGTACGAGGCGGTGGCATTTGTCTTCTTCTTGAGATATTCATTGTCTTATATGACTCAAGAAGAGATACATAAAATATAAATGGATCTTGATGGATTTTGGTGGATGTAATCAATAAGCAACTAGATTGCTTTGTTTACATATAAAATATGATTCGATTCTATAGTAATCCAACTTGTCATAAGAACAAATAATTTTGATATTACAACAAAGTAATCATATCTTATTGCTAACGTGGAATTAAATTTGTTTTTTGCAATAGGCATTTACGTTAATCTTTTATCATTCTCAAGCTTCTTTTAATTATGTCTTCATTATTGTATGTAGCTTAGATAAACAATTTGCTAAATCTTTTGTCGTAAGATTATGAAGTTTTGAGAAGTCTAAAACATCAAGTTGTAGATGGTAATCATAATTAGCAAAGAAAGATATTTATTGAATAAATGAATATATCATATTATTATAAATATTTTCTACAAAATAAATTATATAATCATCTTTTTGATAATTAATAATACATGTCAAATATTATTCTAAAATTTTATTTATGGAATTTTTTTGTCTATTAATTTTAAGATAAAAAGCCAAATATAATTTTATATCTATCTTTAGAATCTTAAAAAAAATCTAAAATCTTGATATAAATTGAGTCTTCGTATTTGATATAATATTCTTAAATAATCCATGATAGCGATAGATGTTATATAAATATATATATATATATATATATATTTCTTCACTAGTGATAGATTTTGTATATGGTACAAAATGTGCCATCTTGATGAAATGATATATTATTACAAATATAAATTTATAAAAATCTGAGATTAGAAGATCTATAATAAAATCCATAGACATAAAAAATCATGACTATTTTGAAATAGGTAATGATTAAAGAAGTGCATAAGATTGATGATGATGAGTTTTTGATTTTAAACAACATTAGATGATTGTACAAAGTTTGTAACTACCTTCTACATTTCAAGCCACTAAAACTCTTTAGATTTTAGCTCCAAAGTATTGTTGTATTTAATATGTCCCATTGTTGAAAAGTTGTGATGAGCTTGAAGAAAAAATAATTGTGCTTTACCCTCTAGAATATATAAGCACTCTTTAAAATAGAGTAGATTGTTTTTAAAATCACACTTAGAAGTATCATAAGATTTTGAAGAATTTTTCTTAATATCACAAATGAGAAGATTAAAAGACATACTCAATTAAACTTATTTTAAAAAAATTAAATCAACTATCAATATTGGTTTCATTACTCAAAGATGTAATTATTCTAATTTTAAGAAAATTCTCTATTATTGATTAAAAGTTGCATTTCCTTCTTTTGACACAAGATAAGATTATTTAAAAAAAATATCTGAAAAATCTTGATAAGAACATGCTTCAAGAAGCTTGGCAACAATTCAAAGTATAAATTGATATAAAATATTTGAGGTTCTTCTAATCTATATATATAATGATTAGATTGGAAGAGCCTTTTAAATAATAATGTATTCTTGAAATGAATCTACAATTGGAAGAAGTTCTTTGTTATAGATCTTATAGTTGATCCTGACTATCGAAAATTTTCTTGAATGAAAAGTTATTAGATGAAGTTTGTCATTTGCTCTAATTTGTGACAATACAACATTCAAAGCAAAGTCTAATATATTTATTTCTATAAATAATAGATTAAAAAAATTGATATAATATAAAATTGATACAAAAACAAAAGCTATCTTCAAAGCTTCAAATGTTGCTTTTGCTTCTTAATTCTACTTAAGTTTGTCTTTATAAGCCAAACATATAAGTGGAATTACAATTTTTTTTAAAAAAATGATAAAGATCTAATAATAATTGATAAATTTTAAAAAATATTAAACATCTCTTATTATTTTTAGAATCTTTTAATTTGTAATAATTTGAAATTTTTTAGGATCTATCATGAATCCATCATTTGAAATAATGTATCCTAAGAAATCAATTTAAATAGTATGAAATACACACTTTCTTATCTTAACATAGAGTCTTGCATCTTTTAGTTTTTATAATATACAACAAACATAAAGTACATACTCTTAGAGCAGATTAAGATGTTATGTAAATAATAAATAATAAAATTATTTGAAATTCTCAAAAGATATCATTCATTAAATAATTAGAAGTTGCAAGTTTATTTGAAAATCCAAAAAGCATGACATTGTATTCAAAATGTCCATACCTATTTCAAAATTTAGTCTTTTATTCATCTATTTTTTTAATGTATATTAAATTATATACTCTTCATATATCTATTTTAATATAAATCTTGGCTTGATTCAATTGATCAAGAAGTCTAGATAGCAAAGATAGAGGATATCTATTCTTAATGATGATCTTATTAAGTCTTTAATAATCCACATACATTCACAATAAGCCATCTTTTTTCTTCACAAACAAGATAGAAGCTCTTGATAGGAATTTTGAATGATATATGAAATTATTGGTTAAATTCTCTTTAATATACTCCTTGAGTTTATTTTGTAATAAATTGTAGATTGGTCTAAATGGCACTTGAGTTCCCTCTTAAAGATCAATTGAATAATTATAGGAACAATATCCTAAAAGAGTATTTGTTTTTTTTTTTTTTTTCAAAGACATCTTGATAATCTTGATATTGATTTAGAATGCCACTTGAAGTCTTTTAATTGTTAGAAGCAAGTGTAGCATAAATAACACAAATTGATCCTTCTTTTGCAACATATAAGAAGGCTCTTACACCTATAAATCTAGATTTAGTTGCATTATATTTATAACTTTCTATTTACTTAATAATATTCTTAGTTATATTCTAAAAAAAATTAAGATTATAAGAAATCCAATTTATTAAAGGATTATATTTTTTTAGCCATAATAAACCTTAAATAACTATATTAGAAGAAAATCTAATAATATTAAATATTATAAAGCTACTATGATCATTAATTGCTATTTTTATAAGAAAAAAATCATAAATAATATCTCTAAAAGACAACGGATTATGATCTATGATTTTTATATAAATAATTTTATTTAGTAAAGTTATATTATATTTTTTTTAATAAAGTATACATCTAAAAAATAAGTTGAGGCTCATAAATATAAGAAGATAGAGACATTGTGATGTTTAGATTCTAAACTAATATCTATTATAAAATAAAGAGAGGATTTTGAAAAGAAAATAGGACCTTCATTAAATATTGCAAAAGGTTCGATCTGCATGGTTCCTATTATAATTGGAAAAACTTTTTTTTTACAGATTGTCTTCTTTGATAACCATAATCCTTATTTTGTGATTATTTTTTTTCTTTAGACAATGTTGAGCAGTGTACTTAAATTTTTCACAATATAAGCACAATCTTTTCTAACAACAAAGAATCTTTTTTTGTTTGATAAGAAATTTGAAATCCATTGCATCAATTTATATATCATCTACTTTTGAATATATGTGTTGAAAAGACATTGGCATTGCTATTGAATTATAAAGATGTCGAAGTTCATTTGTGTAATTCCTAGATCAAAATTCAAAAAGTCTATTGTTACATTCTATAGCAAAGTCAATTAGTTTGATTCAATATTTGATGATTAAATAAGTTGAATATCAATTTCTTTGCCTCATATTATAATCTGTAAAAAAATTAGTTAATTATCATCCTACTTAATATTAATTACAAATTATCAAAATGATGAAACACATAATATTATAAATTGGTTTTTTTATGCAAAGTATGAATCTTAGTTGTAATATAAATTAAATTATATTTTTTTATATATAGATTGAAATACTATTAAAAAAATCTCTAAATTATCTAATATTAGATCATATTATTTAAAAATAGATAAAAACTATGATAATATAGAACTTAATAATAGTATTTTAATAAATTTAATTTGTGATCCTAAAGTTGGATAGTTTTGAGGTTGAAGTTCAATCACCAATTGTACTTGATTGAAAATTTTCAAAATTTGAACTTAAGCCATCAAACTTCTCAAGTAAGGCAATTTTTGATTCTCTAATGCTTAAACAATGTTCTATCATAAGAAAAATAATATAATTTGGTTTGGATTTTAAAAAAAATTCCAATCATCTCTATATCTTTACTTTCTGCAAATCTTATTACTCCTTGTGGTGATAAATTAAGTTGATGCATAGTAAGCATTAACTCCGTCAATTATTCTTATAATTTTTCTATTTTATTCTTTATTTCAATTAGCTCTACTATGATTAGACAATAAAAAAATATCTAATATCTCTCAAGATAAATAAAAGAAAGGACTGAGAAATAAAAAAATTCTAAAAATAATATCAATTTAGAAGTGATAACCCACAACTTCTAATATGCTTATGTCTTATTAAAAAAAAGATGTAATCTACTTTTAATAAAAAAAAGACAAAGCTTTGATATTATAAGTGCATTCATGTTAATTTATCAAAGATAAGAATTCAAAGAATTTATATAAACAAGTAAAATGAGTATCAAAGAATGTAACAAAATGATAATAAGAAAGTATGTATATTCAAGAAGAAATTGGAATGGCTATTTCTAAAGACTAGAAATCTTGAGACTCTTAAAACTAGAGTAGTAGCAAAAAAGGAGTTGGAAAGAGTGAAGAAGGTGTCACTCTTTCTCTATACATATTATCTAACTAAGAATTACGTGGTGACGTTATATGAGACCTTTGATACATGTTCAATTTGTAAAACACATATCTTAATTTGCAAGGCAAGTTTCCTATATGTGTGCCATATAGTTAGTTTTTACTACAAGCTATCAGCACAAATAACATGTGACTAATTTGTTGATCAAGTTTCTAATCTAAAAATCACCTATAAATATGTATAAAGATAAAGTTATATTTATGAAGCTTCTAGAAAGCTTTTCTATAAGATATTATCAAATTAATCTAGTTTTATCTACTTCTATATATTCAAATTATCTAAGTAACTATTAGAATAAATATATATGTCTAAGGTACTTATAATATAGATTTTAATGATTTCATTTGGTATTAGAATATATTTATGAAAAATAAACTAAATTCAATAAAAAATAAAAAAATATTTATAATTTAAGAAATATAATTTTAATCAATAATTTAAAAAAAATTATGGTTAATGAATCTAATAAAAGATTTAAAACAAAAAATTATAAAACTTATTTCTAAAGGTATATAAATTATTTTAACATTATATAAATGTAGGACTTCAAAAGAATTAATTATAAGCACCAGTAATGGTTATTTGAAATAAAATGATTACTTTGATTATATTTTAGATGTTTTTAGAATATCCAAGAATCAAAAGAAGAAACTAATAAGTCAAATCTTTTGTCAGTAATTGAATCTTATAAAATCAAGTCAATGTAGGAAAATAATTATCTAATTATAATATAGATTTGCACATGCAAATGAACAGGCAGCTAATTGTAGTTCACAACCAAAATCTCCGCCATTAAAATGAAAATGAGAAAAATGTGATGTTTTCAATAAGAATATTGAAACATCAACAGCAATTGATAGGTGAAAATGACAGGGAGAAGAATTCAAGAGAGGTAGGATTTCAAAAATTAAATGAAAAACGTAAAGAAGAGAAGAAACGAATGTAGCAGGTTGCCCAGATTGCCTGCAGCCTTGATTTCTCAATTCTTAGTTAAAGCATTTGGAAGGAAGAGGGAATCTGTATCTAGTTTCCTCAAAAGGTTTTCAAAGATCTGATTTACACGCATTGCAAGGTATAAATCCTTGTTTCCCTATGAAGAATTCTATTTAGCTTCTTCGGCAAATTTGTAACTAGAAAAAGGCTGAGATTTTATCGGTTACGCTTGAGATCACTTGTGAAAGTTCATTTTCTCTAGTAAGGGATGGTAACAGGAAGTAGCGTCAGTGAAGTGTTGAAGGCGATGTAAGCACCTTGGAAACATTATCGGTGGAAGCTGCGTTGCTTGAGATTTCTTAGGATCATGAAGTCTGATGAGTGGCTCTTCAAACATCGTTGCTGTTACGGATGTGGGTATGATTTTAAGTATGTTTCTCTTTGATGTTGCAAGGCCTGTTCTCTTGAGTCAATTGCCGAAGCCTGGTAATGGCAGTGTAATGCATTGCAAGAACACTATCTTTCGACGACCGGTCTCTATATCAACATCTTGCTCGACCACTGAGACGCTTTCAAATACAACCCTTGCAGATGGTAACGGTTTGTTGAATAGAGAGTGATGGTGTCTCATGATAATATGAATTTCTTACTATTCACGGCATGGGATATTTCAGCACCACCTGTGATTCCTCTCGCAGATTTGCCCAGACAATTTTTTTTTTCTTGCAATGAGAAGTGATTTTCAGAATTGGAACTTACGGTGAGGGATCACGTGCAAAACTATGGGGGCAGAACCCATGGGATGGTAAAGAAAAGGGATGGCCTAAACTGGCTCATGATCGCTGCAGGTGCTTTAGTGACGGCAGTAACCGTTGCTTTTGGGGGGAGATATATATTGAAAGGAAGCGAGAAGGCTAAAAGAAGCCCTTTGGATACTAGTGCCAAGGATAAAGCATCATCGCCACACTATCAGGATCTTTATGAAACAAACTCAACGCACATATACGAGACTGTTCAAAATGAGACAGCATTGAGGGAGAAGTCACAGTTCGTAGTGGCATCTCAATCTGAATATGAGGTTGTTAGTTACGAAACCACGCATCCTGCACCAAACGACCCTTCTCTACAAGTCTCCAAAATTTGCCGGCAGCTGTCATAATTCAGTTTGTCAGTCTAACAAAGTAAGTCATACTGCCAGACAAGAGATGGTTAAGAGGCTGCAACAGCACATTAGAAGAGCATGCAATGGAATAGGATGTGTGCGCATGGCAGGAGAATAGAAGGATGTACAACCAACGAAGAAGGGTAAATGTAGTCGAGGAGGGTGATACATGTCGTGAAGGTATCGATCCTGTGGGATCTCTTAAAAAAGAAGATTGCAGCTTAAAGAATTTCTTTCAGTGCTTTAGCCCTTGAAAGGTATAAAGCACTGGAGGATCTGAAGCAGCTAATTGCAGAGTGATGAGTATTGCCGAGGACCAAGGTGTTTACAGCAGTTCCTGTGGCTTTTGTGAATCCTCCTCACAAACTTGTGTTGCGCAAGGACTGTGGGCTCATCCACTTTCTGTGGACTGATTACGAAGAACTGCTGAATTGATGATGGAGGTTATCAGTAAAGTTCTTTACAAGCCAAACATGCACCAAACGTGCTGCACCAAAAAAACATTCGATTAGATTCTAATGCCTTCTTCGTTTCAAAAGAACAGGCTCGTGTCATGCGTTGCATGCAAAGGTACTTGGAGAGTTCTTATCATGGAACTCGACCGAGTGAATCCTGTGGTGTAGTAAAAGCAATACAGCAGAAGCACATTGTAAGGAATTAGTGATCATCCTTGCAAGGAAAAAAGACATCGCACAATATATACAAGAACTAAGCACTCGAAAATTTGCCAAGAAAAGAAAAAAACTTCATAAGTGTAAGGTGAAATAGCAGGACAGCTTTCTGCTTCCATCCAGGGTGCCGTCACTATTTGTGTTGAACCTGGCTCCATGCCTCAAGATGTTGATCTTCCACAAATAGTGATACATATGGCAATTCATATAACTCGTGGCAAAATGAAAGAAATTGAAGGTCCACTTGAAAACTCCTATAGAGTTGCTTTTGCAATTGCTGCATCAGGGAAACAAAAATATAATACTGTAAACACGGAAGTAGAAGTAAAGTATAGCCATGGGTGCTTAGGTCCACCTGAAGAACGAGCATCAGAAGGAATTGGTGATCAAGAAAGAGAACTCAATCCTACTTCGTTGTCTCCTCCTTCTCCAGTCAGCTCACCACCTAATATTCAACAAATGAAATCAAATCCCCCTTCATCACCATTTTCTTCGATTTCAAAAGTAAAATCAGGCCACATTGCAAGCACAATTATGCAGTCATTCTTTGATGCTGAAGACTTCGCTCATTACAAGAAGTACCAAGTAGCTGTGCACACTTGTGTACCGGAGGTGACAGAAAGTTCTTACTGAAGGTTTCTTATGGGTTCGCCACTTCTGTATATTGCACTTCAGAATGCTGTGAATTTGGCTCTTTTCACCAACAGTACCGAGAAGATGGAAACTTGCCAGCCGTGATGAAGAGTGGACCTAACTTTGTATTACCCCACTTTAAAAAGAGTAGTTTTCAGAACTCAAGAATTTTGGATTGCCAAGAATTTTGGTGTAGATGAAGTTATTTAATGATTGGTTCTAATAAGTTAAATATTATTGAAATCAAATTATCAAGTAGATTATAGGTTTTGTTAAATGAAGGGTGGTTTCTAAAGTAGGAGCTCTAATTTCTAGATTGATAAGATAGAGTATTAAGTGACTAAACTAAACCCAAGCAAATAAAATTATGTTTCTAGTTTTTTTGTGTGTAAATTGGCAATGTGATTTGGTTTGTGATTTTTCTTACTCTTTTGTTCTTGTTTTTGTACAAAATACATACTTAAATACTAGATATAATTATTGATAACCAGATTTTTATGCAATAAATAATAAAAGATAAATTAAAAATATATTTATTTATTATGATTCTTTTATCTTTTAAATAATTTTAAAAATATTAGAAATAAAATAAAAATTTTATAATAATTTTAAAATAATAAAAAAAAATTACTAAATTAAAATTTACATAAAAAATAACTTCAATGAATTCAATATCTTCAATAACATTAAAATTTAACCTTTGTCAAAACTAACAAGTGATATATAATATGTATTAGAAGGGCCAAAAGACCTTTGTCTTAATGTCTTATCAATATCTAAGGTACTACAATCCATATGGGGCATTTGCACCCAATTATTTATTAGTTATTAGTTATTCTAATTTTTTCCTAATAAAGCTATTTTTTGTAAATATTCAAATATAATAAGATTTTAATATAAAAATATTATTATCATTATTATTATTATTTATTAAATTTTAATAATAATAAGATATCATTAATAATTGCAACTTAATGATGCATTATTAAATTCTTTACACAAACCTAATCTCTAATATAATTAATTAAGACAATATTTATTCTACCTTATATTAGTCATTTTATGCTAAACATTTCTTTTCTTGCTATATAAGAGAACCAAGATTTTTTTTAAAATAAATAATATGAAAATAAAATATTTATTTCTATTAATAATATATATTATAATAAATATCTTAGATAAATAATAATTTCTAATCCAAAGATCAAATATGAAAGTCAAATAATTGATTTGAATATTTTTTATTTTTGGAAATTTTATAATAAGATAATAATAAAAATAAAAATAAAAATTTAATTTATAAGGTAGTATTAAATTATGCTACTTCAAAAAAATTATTCTTCTTTTAAAGACTAGCTTATTACCATATTATTATAAATTCAAACAATTAAAAATTACTTGAAATATAGATGAGATATTTATTTAGGACACAATCAAATGTGTATATTATATAGATTATAGAAAAGCTCAAAGTTATTAAATAGCAAAGAAATCTAATTTCTTAATAAAAACCAAAAATTCTAATAAATATTGACATTCTAAATAAAAATCAAAACTTTTGGTTTTTTTCTTACCATCTAATAATTCATTTGTTTTTCCTAAAATAATTTTTTTTTCATTATACTTAAATTATTTTTAGATTTTTTTCTTTTTATACTCAAATTTCTTACTTTTAAACTTTTCAATTAAAAAATTATTACATTAAATACCAAAAGACTTTAATTCTCTTCAAGCTTCTTTTTGTAGTTCTATTCTTCTTATAAATTAGATAGTTTAGACTTTGATAGTATCTTGTATATAATTCTATTTGCCTATAATGTAACTATTTTTTTTCTTCTTATTATTATAAAATTAATATTTTTTTACATATTTTTATGTTATACTTAGTAGAAGTGAGAATAGATTTATAACTATTACAAATCTTAAAAAGTTTATTTATATTTTAGATAGAAATTTCACATACTACCAACATCAGCCATAGAAGTGTTATTCTTAAGTCTATAGAAGAAATCAATGATGAGATCTAATATCTATGCTAATAAATTTTGTAATTGAGAGAAGCAAGCAAATCAACTTTATAAGTGAATTCAAAAAATCTTAGTATTACAAGTATAAAGGAGACAAAGATAGGTATGCCAAAGAAGTTTGATGGAATAAGATCAAAATTCCAAGGATTTCTACAATAAGTCAAGCTCAATTCAAGGTTACATCTTTTCTAATATCTTGACAAATTTTCTCAAGTTGGATTTATAAGAATATTCTTATATAAAAATGTACTCTTTTAGTTTATATCTTTAATGAAAAAGTATCAACAATGCTTATATAATCTAAATTCATTCCTAATAGTATTTATAGCCACATTTGGAGAGAGTGATTGAAAAATGGTAGAAAAACCAAAATTCCTATCTTCACAATAAGAATCACAATCAACTACAATTTATATTGTTAAATTCCAAAACCTTACTTATAGTATAGATTGGAATGAAAAAGACCTTATCAACCAATTTTAATATAGATTGAAGAATAATATAAAATATTTATTATTAGTAATAATAAAAATAGACTCATTAAAATAATTTATTATTTTATCCATTGCATACAATAATCAACTCTATAAAAGGTGCAAAAAATAAAGATTTGGTTAGAGAAAAATGAATTAAGTCATGACAATAACTCCTAAATTTTAGAAACTTATTCATTAAGACTAAAACCTATGCAAATCAATACATGTTTTAAATCTCAATAAGAAAAAAAAAAAAGACTTGATATTTTCAAAAAATATTGTGCTTATATTGTAGAGAACTTGAGCATATTACTCATCATTGTTCAAAGAAGCAATGCTACCACAAAATAAGAAGCATGACTATTAATAAAGACAATGTATCAGAGAAAAACTATCCAACTACAATAAAGACTATTATTGTATAATGTGTTATCTTGCTTGAGAATGCACTAAGCACTTGGCTATGGAAGGTAAACTAAAAATTGAAACAAACAAAAGCTCCAACAATTCTAATAGAATTCTAAATAAATCCCAATCAAAATCTTAAAAATTCTAATCAAATCTTAATCAATTCTAAAAAAACCAAATCTTTAGAAAACTCTAAAAGAATCATAAAGAAAAATTTAATAAATTCTTTAAAAATCATAAATAAAATTTCTAAATATATTAAAAAAATTAAATAAATCTTAAATAAATCTTGACCAAATCAAATTCCAATAACTTTTAATTTAATGATTTGATTGATCTTAAGTTTGCAAAACACATTCAAGACAATTACATTTATAAATCTACAAAATTTTATCCATTTATCTATTAAATGCTCATAGATTTCTCAAATTTGTAAACTAAAAATTATAATGAAGCTTAAACTATATCAGAACCAATACTGATATATATAAGAATTCATTAAAACCATTCTTATATATATCAGAATTCTTAAATTTCATACTTCAAAAGATATATTAAAACCATATAAGAATTTCATAAAATTACAAAAATATATATTACTGAAATTTATTTCATTAAAACCATTTAAGAATGGTTTTAATGTATCTTTGTATATATTTTATTAAAACCATTACAACTATATTAGTTTTATAAGTAATAATTAATTAAAAAGTAAAAAATATTTTTTAGAAATAAATAATAAATAAAATTTTTTCTTACCAAGATTAAGATAAAAAAATTAATATTATTTCAATTTTTATGAATGAATTTAAGAATTTATAAATAAATTAATAGTTTTTAGAATAAAGAAAAATTAAATAAAAATAAAAAATCTTTTTAAATTTCTTATTTTTTTCTTATGCATGCTAAATTTAGAACCATATGCATGATAATTCAACATATTAATTTATTTATTCAATAATTATTTAATTCCAAAAAAACTTTACAACTTTTAAAAAAATATGGATATTTAAATAAATATTAAATAAATATTAATAATATTTAAAAGGCACTTAAATTTTAAAAATATTATAAAAAATATCTTATAAGTTTTTAATTCTAAAATATTATTTTAATATAAAATAAATTACAAATATTGATGATAAATAGATCTACCTTTAGTTATTTATTTTACTTGAATAATATGTTATAAATTAAATGCATCAAATACAAAGATCTATTGCATTAAGTATTACAAAAAATAATTATATGGCTTCTATAGATGTTATTTGAGTACAAGAACTATCAAAAAGTCTTAACTATCTTCAATCTATTTCAACTACAATTCATTTAAATAATCCAAATTTTATAAAATTAATTCGAAATTAATTGATTTTAATCAAAAATGAATATATAACCATTAAAATTTATTTTATTAGTATTTAAAATTATTGTTGATGAAATAGAAATAATCTATATTTTATTAAATATTACAACTACTACTTTATTAATCTAAAGTTTATATAGTATAATATAAATACTACTATTATATAATTTTGATAAGTTTAAATTTAAAATATGATTTAAAACAAGAAAATAACTAGATGAATCCCTATTGTTGTCATGGAAAGTGTGACTCAAATGAAGCTATTTATATGAGCCAAAGAATATATTTCAAATTCAAATATAATACAATACAAATAAAAAGAAATAAAATATACAATGGAGCTTTGAGATATGAAGTCGGATAATTAAACCTATGATGTTGTCACACATTATATATAAAAAAAATGTTAATTTAGTTCAAGGAATTACTTGTGAAAATATTAAAAAAATATTAAATTATATCAAAAAAACTTTAAATTATATTTAAAAATCATAAAAGTATTTTAAGACATTCAAAGATGTATTAAATTTAATAAATTAGTAAATTAAAATATTAATTATTAATTATTAATATTTATTTAATTAAATTTTAAAAAAAAACAATATTTAGCATAGAATTTAAATTGTCATTTCTAGGAAGAAGAATCTTGATAGAATAGAAAGAAGTGCATCAAGAGAATACTATATAAAGTTGACAGTGGAAAAAAATAAGTTATCATAGATCCAAACCAATATGTTTCATCAATTGTCCTTGGAATTTGTTTATTGTTATTATAAATGGTAGATGGATTAGAAATTGATTTTTCTTTAGAATAAAAAAAAATTATTTTGTTATAGAAGTTGATGTAATTCATGGAATAAACACCAAATTTACAACAAATTTTCTTCTAAGAATTCTTGCTTCGAGAACTCGACCTATTAGGTGTGTAATTACCAATTAGATTCAATTGCAAAGTCTTTGATAAGGAGAAATATTTCTTAGTAGCATCATCAGAGTCTAAATCTTAAGACAAAGCCTTGATTTGGGCACTTTAGATAGATTAAGAGACATGATGAATTTGATTGGATAAACGTTATTGTTGTCAACACCATCTTGAAGAACAACTTCATCAGTGCTTAATTATTCTTATTCTTCTTTAAGAAATATAATCATAATCTTCTCATTAATATCCTCTGCATCATCATTCCATGCAGATACAATGATTCTATCTCTAAAGAAGACATCATTTGCTAAATTGTCTTTTGACAATATTAGATAAACAACATCCATTAAGAATATTAATTTTTGATTGATAATCATATGATCAAGAAACATAACTATATTATTAGATAATAAATTTATATTATTTTTAATTTGATTAGTGGCAAATAGAAATATTAATCTATGATAATGCAACCATAAAGAATTCAAATGCATTACCATCTATATATATAATGTATATGTGCATTCTATACCTGAAGAAGCTAATTAGTAAACTCAATATCTGCTTGAAATGATGCTAAATTTGACCTCATTTTTTCTTTTAATATATGGATTTTTATTTAAGGACAAAGTATTGAATGTCAAAAAGATGCTACTACAATTTCCTCTCAAGTTCTTTTCACAATGACTTGCAATATTTGGCAAAAATCTCCACCAAAAACTATTATAATTCCTCCAAATAAGCAATTAATATCTTAAATGTCTCTAAAAGAACAATCAATTGTCTCAAGACAATAACAATGTTGCATTAGAAGTTCATCTCAAATAATAAGCAAAGTTTGATAAATAAATTTAATATGGTTAAAATTCTTAATAATTGAAGAAAAAAAGTCTTTTTTATAATCTAATAGAATCTTAAACATAGAATGGGCGGTTCTTCCTCCTTCAAGTAGCAATACAATAATTCTTGATGATGCAACACATATGACAATCTTTTGCATCAATCAAACTTTAATTGCCAAAGTGTTATAGACAAATGTCTTATTAGTTCTTACAAGTCTGTTTAAAAAAAACATATGTCTTTGTTCTTCCATTATAGAGGCCTTAATATCATCATATGCCTTTTTTTGTTCAAGATTCAATTGTAGAACATACTATTCCAAATTTGCTTGTAATTATTGAATGTTTTGTGCTCTTTCTTCAGCAATAAATCAATTTCTTTTAACTCTTGTATTCCAATTGTTTCTTGATAATAGTATTGAAAAAAAACTATGCAAGTATTCTGTCAAAGTCTTATAAAATCTTATTTAGCAAGAAAAGTCCAAAATCTTTAATTTGTTCCTGTGCTTGATTAGTAATTCCATATTCTCTTTGCAAATGGGCATTGAGATTATCTAAGATACTTTTTCAAAATCTTTTCCATAGATTTAATGGATTTAGTGGATTTCCATTCAATAATAAAATAACAAAAAATGCCTTCAATTGAGATCTAATTTGTATTCTTGATGCTTCTTCCAAACATGTTGTCTTTCTCTATCATCTTCAAGTAATCTTAAAGCTGGACATGCACTTTTAAATGTTGGATGGAAAATTCCATGAATTTTCTTTTAAGTATTCAAATGATTGTAGACCTTTAACATGGATTAAAAAAAAGCCTCAAATAATATCTTTTTTCTATTGCAAGATTTACAAAATATAATCTTTCAATAAAAAATCCATACTATTTTAACATCCACATCTTTCTAATCTTTAGCCAAATAAAATTTTATAAAAATTGTTAGTACGTATATTTTCTTGCTATTGTAATTGCTACACATCTCTCAAAAAATGAAGTTAATATTGTCTTTTGTCTTTTAGCACATTCTAAAATTGTAATTATTTTGTCATTTGGATCATATATTACTTAATATATTTTTAATAGATGAATAGCCAAATATAGAATATTTGATATTTCTTCATGGATTTGCATGCCAAATAGTTTCCAAGCAACTTCTAAAGCTCTAATGTATCTTGTATCCAAATATTATTTGATCTCATCTTGTTGGTTTTCAAATTGCATTATAATACCATAGTAGCCCTTATAGATGTATTTGTACATATACTTAATAGTTCAAATAGATGCACATACTTCAATATTAATATGAGATAATTTTGAACAAAATGAAATAATAACTTTGTCATCAACATCTATACCTCAAACTTGAAACATTCTTCTATCATTTCTTTGTCAATATTAAGGATATTTATTGGCATCTATTATTGTTTCTCCTACAATTATCTTTGGCTATCATCTTTATATAACAATCATCTTCTATACAAGACACTTGAGGATTTCACATTCTACATGGACTATGTACGATGCATTGTAGAATAACTTCAAATAGCTCTCAATTGTTGTCTTCATCTAAAAATTCTGCAAAAATCATATAATCTCCATCTCCATTGCATCTAATCTTACTTTTTCTATCCAAAAAAATTAAGATGTGCATATGAAGTAGACCTCTCTTTTGAAACTCAATGGTATAAACATGTATAATAACATGACCAAGGACAACTCCTTTCTTTATATCTTCCATAATTGCACATTTTTTTATTTCAAATATATAAGCAACCAAATCTAATTAGTTACTTGCTTATTATCTTTGAAGCAATTCATTTTGGATTTTGGACCATCTTGGATTTGTTGTTATTGGCATAAAAATATGAAGATGCTGATAAAACCTTGTAATTTCCATAGATTCTTGAAGTATTTTTATCATATGTCTTATACTTCTAATATGTGATGATGGAAGTAAGATCTTGCATTCCAAATTATTTAATTCATATTGTCCTTCTTTATTGCCAATACTTTGATGAGTTACAACAACATCCATTAATCCTTAATATAAACTAGCACATAGATTTTCTTGATTTTAACATAGATATCATAAATGTGATTCCTTAGTTGCTGCCCATTTGCCAACTATAAATTCTTATAACAGCTTTCTTTCATGTAAAATTGTGGAATACTTGGTAGATCTTTAAAAAATTAATATGTAAAATAATCCATTTGTATAAGGCTATTGCGTCTCCAATCTTCTTGTCCAGCATCTTTTCTTTCTTCAATAATATCCATCACTATATTTTGTACTCTTAGTTCAGGATGCTATCCAAAGATTCTATGCAAAAAAAACAAAATATAATCAAGGGACAAATAAGTTGGATGAGCCTCATAAATCTTTTTAAATAATCTATTATTACTTAAGCAAATAATAATATCATGAAGTACATTATGCTCCAATCCATCTCCAAGCAATATAATAGTAATTTCTTTAAAACTAGAGAAAATATTAAAGATATTATTTTATATGTCTATCTATATAATCCAATAAATGGATTATTTTCTTTCAAAACTTCTGCAATTTTTTATATACTTTGGTTCAATAAATAACGATTACATCTCATTCTTCTATCTTGTACAAATGATGCATCATGGATATAGAGCTATGGATAAGTTGGATTATTATCTCTTTCTAATAACAACACTCTTGTTAAATGGTACAACTCTCTATTTATTCTAAAATTATACAAAATATTTCTTTGAAGCACAAATCGATCAATATTTATACCTAAAGACGTAAATACATGTGCAACATTATAATGACAGATATTTTCTTGAAACTTCCTTGCTCTTATATCCTAGTCTTCAAATAAGAGTAAAAAAAGTAAAGGCAGAGAAGGTAGAGATGGTAGAAAAACTTTTCTTTGATAAAAAATTTATCCAAATAATGGCAACTTCCTTAGCAACCAAGCTAAATGTTCATTAAACCAATGCAATGTATTACATTAAAGACACAAAAATTTTTTTCTTCTTAGATTATATATGGCTTCAACACTTATAATAATTTTAGCTTCTTTTTGTGATTTTTCATGTTTCTTATGCTATCATTGAGCAATTTCTCTCTAATTTATTATTAAAGCTAGACCATTCACAATGGCATGGGTGGCTTCAACACTTGTAATTATTTTAGCTTCTCTTTGTGATCTCTGACATTTTCTATGATGTCATTGAGAAATTACTCTTTGATTCATTGTTAAAGTTGGACCATTCACAATAGCATGGATTCCATCAGATAATTGGAGTAAGCTTTCTAAATTTTACCTCCATAAATTCCAATAAAACCTTGCTACTTAAGTATTTTAGCAAAATTAAATACTACTTGTAAAATAAAAATAAGCACATATAACTTAATTGATCAAATTATAATGCCACAGTGCTTTATCATAAAATATTTTGTATCTATGCATCTCTACTAATTATAATTATAAATATATATATATATATATATATATATATATAGCAACTTGCTATAATAAAATCTCCATTTTTCTAAAATATCAAATTTTAGAAATCAAAATGAATAAATATAATAATACATATTTAATTATTTATCTATTAAATATTATTTATTTAAAAATATATCATTATTTATTTATTATTATATAAATATATATATTATTATTATAAATTATTTATTTATAAATATAAATAAATAATTTATATATTTATATATATGAATTTTAATATAAAAAAATCTCATATAAGAAGAGGAAATGAAATTCTTACAATTTAATTTTTATATTGGAATTCTTGTTGTAGTTAAATAATATTCTTAAAATTCTAATAAAACTTTGTTGCTTAAGAATTTTATTTTTAATGAATATATAATATAAAATATAATGTAATAAATATAATACAAAAACTATAAAAACTATAAATATAACTATAAAGATAAAAATTATTAATATAAAACTATAAAATGATAAAATGACTTTATTTCTTATGGTTTTTTTAAAATAAATCCGTATTTAACAATGTTAACTTAACTTTTGTTATAGATAAAAGAAAGATAATAGCAAAAAGATGTGAAATACATATAATGTAAAATTAATAAAATTATGTATAAAATTTTCCTATTTAAGGTTCCTTTACAAAAAGCTTGCCAAAAGTTATGATTCTCCCTTTTTAGTTTTTATATCTATACTCCAAAGTAATAAAAAAAATAATAATTACTTGAATTTTTCTTCTAATTGGCTTTGCAATTGAATTAATCTTTTAATTATTAATAGCTTGTCATTTGTCATTTATAATTTTGATGTGAATAAAAGTAAATTTGATGTGGCTGAAGTAAGTGAACTTTAATTGTCATAAAAATATTGCAAATGAATTCATTTGCTTAGTCTAGAGCAAGAAGGCCCATAATATCCAATCTACAATAAAACTTGATGCCAATCATAATAAAATCAAAGAATTTTTTTTATAATAAAATGAATTCAAGTAATAAAATAAATATTGATCTTGATTGATTATAATAAACGAAAGTCATTACTTATTCCTATCCAGTGAATTTTGTATAATTTCTTTCTAATGTAATGTAACGCACACTAAAAATTCAATTAACTTTGCACTTTCCGTATAACTCTAAACTTCCCATATAATTCTATTCCAAAAAAAACTTATAAAACCATGTATTCATACAACAAACTAATAAAATTGATGATCCCTTCACCATGAGATGATATGATGCCAAAAACAGTGTATCAACATATGTCTTCTCTTACAAATCTAACAAAGCTTTTGTTTTCAAAAAAAAATCTTCAAAAACATCATCCATCACGAAATGCTCCATCGTCCATTTCCTCGCCAAACTAAGGATCTATTCATTTACACTCTAGACATCTCACATCACCAACTCAAATTGATATACAAGAACATCATGAATTCTACTTGAGAGGTAGGTTAGGAAGAAACTTCTAGCAAATATTACAATGACAAATCCACGTTCATAGAATATTAACTCTCTAAGTCCAATCACAACCATTCTCCACTCCCACCAACACCAACTTCTAGATCATCAAGTATTCACGGTGAAGAACTGCAATGAATCTTTCTCTAACTTAGTTCCAAACTATTTAGAAATACAGTGCAACTATTTGCTTCAGTGCTTTACCATACAACCACACACAATAGCGTCAAGCCAACTTGCGAGCCAAATATAACAACTCAATATGGTCATATAGAGCTTTCTATCCACTTGCAATGCATGATGACCACCACTTGCTCTCTCATTCACTTATCATTGAAGAAAAAAAATACGGAAGTATACTCTAAGTTTAAGAGGTGGCATACAAAACATATCAACACAATACGTTAACATCCAAAAACAACAAGTTAATATTTCAAAATGTTAAAGTTATCAATATCTTAGTTTTATTAAGGGCTTGTGAACTCTAGATAATATGAAGTCTTTTGATGAAAACAAAGATGGAAACATGCAATAGAAGAGAGCCACCACTTGTCTCCATGAACAATGTTTTCTTAGGCAATCTTAATATATAGATAATACATTTATAAATTTAATTATATAATCATATTTTTTAAATAGTATTTAGATATTTTAAATTAAATGATGTTAAATTAACATAAAAGACTACCAAATGTTAGATAAAATTAATAGATTGCCTGATAGTTTGCATCTTATTTTTAGGATTTTAGGAATAGAGTATATTTGAATTCCAAAGTTGCATCTTTAGCATGTCTACTAAAGTTGATTACTGACATTGGTTTCCTATTTATTCTCTCCAAATATTGTAGTTGTTTATTATTATTGTATTGAATAGCATTCCTTAATAATCTATATCTAATAAGAAGTTTCAAACATAACACTTTTGCAAAACCAAATAACTGGGATTCAATACATGATATTTCTAAGATCAATCAAAATATAAAATCCAAAATATCACCATTCAAATTTTATTATTCCTTGATATTTTGTAAAATATCACTTGATATTTTGGTGATGTATGGAATCAAAGAGAAAAAAGAGGTGAAACAAACAACACAACTTTTGATATTTGACCTACTTCTATTTGATATTTCAATTTCAAAATCACCCACTTTGCAAGGTAGGTTATTTGGTGAAGTATCAAGTGATATTTTGAAATATCATGGGATACTTCTAACAAATATCATGGGTGAAATATCACCCAAAAAGGCCATGTTTGAAACCCCCTAATACAATTCTTCTGCTCCAAAAATGCATCGAAGTTAAAACTGAGCTGATATGAGTAGACGACTAGCTCATAGTACTGAGCGAGCTGCTCCCAAAAAGTTTCCACTCCGAGTCGTTTGAAAGTTCTCCTGCCTCTATCCCTTTTTCAATCCGAACAAGTCAAGGTTTCAATATGAATCCCTTCCATCACTATTGTAATTGCATCATAGCGGTGCGGATCCTTGTGATCGATGTCGACGTCCATATGGTTCTTATACCTTGCTTTAATGTAGTCCTCCTCGGACTTTCAATAACTTAAAGGTGTTTCCGCAGTCGGAGTTGATTCGGTCGTCAGTCCCGGAGGCTGGATGGATGACCATGCCTTGAGTTTAGCGCGTTTGCTTCGTCTTCTTCCACCAATGCTTCCCCCGCCGCTGAGGCCCTCTATTCACTTCCCAAGCGATGTGTTCATGGTTGTCAATTAGCTCCCCATCGATCATAACGATTTTATCAATAACAGGAGCCTTTGCCTTTTTCCACAGATCTTTGTCGTCTTTCCTTTTGCGGACCTTGGTTAAGAGTTGCTCTTTAGTCTGGTTGTCGACACCAATACCAACTCCCGCAACCGATTTAAGTTTTATTCCTCCAAGCGCACCTGCTGATAATCCAGTGGTTGTGGTCAAAAGACGGCATCCTCTGCATTCATTTCACGTGATTCGTATAAGGCATCCTGTATAAAAAATGACTTCCCCGTCCCAGCAGATCCAGTGATAAGGACAGACTTCTGCCTGACAGGGCCATTAAAACTTCCATCTGCTGTTCCGATGGAACCATCTTCTCCTTTTGTAGTCCCACAGGCAAAGCACTCTGTGACTTCTCTGTCTTCAGCAAATCGTATAGATTGTATAATGGTTCATGCTGCTGCAAGTGAAAACTTAGATGTTGGACTGACTGTTGCCTGATGATTGTTGGCTGGAACATAACGCATATGTAGAAGTCTTCTGTCTTTTGAGAATTAGATAGTGTTCGGGCTCAGTTGAAGATTTGAACGGAGTGGAAGATGTAGAAATCTGCCTACCGAAGCTGCGGCCAAGAGCTGGTCTATCCTGAACAAATATCCAGCCCCTACCATCTCCTTTGGGATATGTCTCATGCTTCCTTACAAAGTTTGATAGGAATGGAATCTGTTGTGTACTTGGACATCAATCCTGATCTCTATGATGATTATCCATTTTGAGAGATCTTTCAGCGTTTTTATCCTGGCAGTGTTCCAAATATAACTTAGGGCTGGAATGATTACCTCGATCTTTAACCTGAAATTTTACTCCATTCTAAAATTGTGATCTTAAGCTTGTGGAATAGTTGTGGCAGTCCTGACTGAAAAGACGGCATGGATCAGGATTTTGGCCTGTTGCGGCAAAGACGTGTGGATGCCTATGCGAAGGAGGACCTGCACTTGTTTAAGTTTCCTAGCTTACAACCAAGCCA